>NC_080186.1:58492500-59742500 GCF_030028045.1 Hippopotamus amphibius kiboko | reverse complement strand
GAGAATGAAATTACTATTAATATTTAGCATGTGCTTATCATACTTACCTTGTGCTAAAGGCTTTATATACATTATTATACATACACTACTTCATCTTCACAGCAGGCTAAATCAGTGAGTACTAATACCCTCACTTCATAGTTGAGGAAATTAAAGTTCAAAGAGGTTACGTCATTTGCACCCACTAGTAATGGGTGGAACTAAGACTTGAATGGAGGCAGTCTGATTGCAGAGTCAGTGCTCTTTCTAATATGCTATACTGAATACCTTAACTCATCATTCCAAGATATGATACAACGTGTAAAAACATCATTTAAGGAAACGGAAAATGCACATAAATATTCTAAATACAACATTGTAAATTGAAATATAAGCTTCCCAAATGTCTACTGAGAATTCTACACAGTAAAACTATAAAGGACAGTAAATTAACACACTTCCTCATTATAAATTCTATTGTAAAATAACTCGATTATTCAGTTACTCAGTTACTCTTACTTTACATGCTAAAGTTTTTCTCCAGAGATTTACCAGTGAGTTTAACTTTAAAGCTCCCTTTTTAAAACACCACTTTACAAAATTCTTTATAAGACTTATTATCAACACTTTGATAACATTCATTTTTAAAGACTTATAAGACTAACAAAATAAAGTACATTATTAGATTCTTATAATCTTTTATTTAGGCAAGCCAGTATTAAATATTACGTGTTTAACAGATTGTCAAAAATTGCTGGCTCACTAGTACAAACATGAATGGGTTAAGCTGAAAAGATGGTTTAATAATGGAAAAAAAGGTATGACTTTCTAAGACATAGTTAACTTGTACTAGAAGCAGTTTCTCTTATTTTGTAATCAGAGGATAATGCAAAAACCATCTGCATAGTCAAACATATTGCAGCCATACCCCCTTCAAAGTCAGTTGAAGTTCAGGCAGGCATTTTGCTTTCATTGCCCTTGAAAGTCAAACCCTGTTGTCAACAAGCTCACAAATCTGTAATACGTCATTCTACTCAGTATGAATTATTATGGGTATTTGAAAGTATTTATGATACACGAGTAATGGAAAAAGTAGAAGAAAAATACTGTAATAAATCTGAAACATAAGAGACGATTGATTTTTTTTAGATGGATCATAAGTAGATTTTCCAGAAACCCCAGTGAAATAATAAAGAATGGGGGATATATTGCATGATTCCATTAATGTGAAATGTTCAGAATACCCAGCACAAAAACAATGAAGTAAGTACTTATTAATTTCAACTTCCTATCCTTTTGGTGGTTCAACAACATGTATAATAAATATTAGCTGTTCAACTTCACTTTGCCCCTGAAACAATTTAGTTGAACTGGGAATATACTTACTTTAAAAATTTTGTATTATTTCTCCTCTCACTTTACTACCCATTGAGTAGTTCATTTTTAACTCTCTATTCTAGATAGAGATATCTTTTTGTTTTAACCCATCTTACATGTTGACCATTGTGACATCAATATTTGAAATAATTCCTATGTTTTCTTGTTTTATGAAATACAGTACAGTTAATGCCACAAAAAGCATCATTATATTTGGCTACATATTGGACATATATTTTCTTTTGAAGAAAATCATGCCAATGTTTTACATCGTTAAATATGTCACTACTTGTTCAGTGTTATTCAGTTTTTATTTAAATTCTGGCAACTATATGCATGATTTTTTTTAATGTAGGTAAAGCTCTAAATTCCTTCAATAAAATGCACCTAAGTGTTTGAAGCCATATATCTTTATTGTAAAAAAAATGATCTTAAAGATAGGTTGTGAAATATGGAGCAATAGTGACAAAACATTCTGTCTTTGAACTTAGAATACAAAAGACACAGTTTCTAAAATTTCTTTCTCTACTTGAAAGAATTTGTTGCAAAATGAACTACTAAATTTTCTCTCATATTTACTTAATGGAAAATTATAACTACTAATTTAATCAAATTGTGTTCTCCTAGAAATATCCTCATACTGCACCAAAAGATTTAATGGCCATTTTCCAGGATTATCATCCACAGGAAAGCTCAAGTTTTTGCCCTTTTTGCCCAACTTGCCAATCATGAATGTAATAATCGTCTTCTAAATGGGCAGATTGTCACAGTGACTGAAGTAAGTCAGACAGAGAAAGACAAATATCATATCACTTATATGTGGAATCTAAAAAAAATGGTTCAAATGAACTTACTTACAAAACAGAAGTAGAGTTACAGATGTAGAAAACAAATGTATGTTTACAGGGTAGGGAAGGGAGGGGAGGGATAAACTGGGAGATTGGGATTGACATATACACACTACTATATATAAAAGAGATCACTAATAAGAACCTATTGTACAGCACAGGGAACTCTACTCAATACTATGTAATGGCGTACACGGGAAAAGAATCTAAAAGAGTGGATTTATGTATACGTATAACTGATTCACTTTGCTGTACACCTGAAACAACACTGTAAATCAACTATACTCCAATAATAAACAAAAAAATAAATGACACGCCAGAGTTGCACTGTTACTTCTGTGAACATAATTCTCTTTTTTTTACATTTTCATTGTTTTGATCAGTTATAAAATTTTATTTTGTAAAGAATATGACATTTCAGGGATTTCACTTAATCTCTTCAATTATTCTCTTATGAATAATTTTCTTGCTCATTTCCACTGTTTGATCAGTGCAGTGGACAGATTTTGAGGTGACTCCTAATGATTCCTACCTCCTGTTGTTCACATCTTTGTATGAAACCGTCCCTTTGAGTGTGGTGGGGCTATGACTTGCTTCTTCTAACAAACAGAATAGAGCAAAGGTGATGGGATGCCACTGACGTGATTATGTTATACTATACAAGAGTCGATCTTAGCAGCCTGGAGCTAGAGTCTTCCCGAGTCTGATGAACTAAGCAGTTGTGTTGGAGATGCCCACACAGAAGGGAACTGTGAATGACCTCTAGGAACTGTGGACAGTCCACAGGACCCAAAGGTGGGCTATAGCCAAAAACCAGCAAAAAGCCAGGGCCCTCAGTGCTACAACTTCAAGGAAATGGATTCTTCTCACAACCTGAATGAGCTTGGAAGTGAACTCTTCCCCAGTCAAGCCTCCAGATGATAATGTGGCAGCTGACACTTTGACTGCAGAAAACTTAGTTAAGTAACATTCGGACTGCTGACCGATGAAAACTATGATAATAAATGGGTGTTATTTTAAGCTGCTACGTTTGTGGTATTTGTTATGTAGCAACAGAGAGGAAACTAATACAGTTGGTAATTAAATCTATTGGGTTGGCTGAAAAGTTCATTTGGGGTTTCCTGTAACATCTTATGGAAAAACCCAAATGAACTTTTTGGCCAACCTAATACTTTAAATAGAGTAAATGTAAAGTCCTATTTGCAAATTTTACTATGTGGTAATAATGTTCAATGTAAGACTACTCACACTGTTTCTAGATTTTAAATATTTCAGTAAATAATCTCTTTGAAGATTTTCTACTGCTTTTTATTCTCTATTGAAAATTACAATTAATGAATAATATTAAATACAATTAAAAATTTATATTTACTTTAAAATTTTACTGTAATCTAATTAAATATCTATCCTTTTAAAACTTCATAATTCTAGCATTTCCTATCCATCTAGCTGCCAACATAAATGATTTTTATCACTTCATGAATTTTGTTTCTACACCTGAGATACAAATTTAAGAGTTATATGAACTGTTTAATAATACAAAATGTTTATCTGTTTCTGGGTGCACCTATTGCAAACACTACAATAATTCTACTGCCTCTGAAACTGAAAATCAGAACACAAAGAGAAGCAAGAAAATAGAAGGTTTGCACTACCAGGAAACAGTACTTCACTATACAAGAGCCTATTGCATTCATACTGAGAGGAGAATTAGATAAGTTAATTCATCTTTCCTTGACTTAAGTGCTCCTACCACCTGCTCAGTCCTCATGACAATCTCAAGCAGCTTCTGTCTCTAATGTTGGCAGTGGTACCATCTACAAAACTTCATGGTATTCAGATGTGAGGTTATAGGCAGGAGATGTGGAGAAGAACTTCTCTGAGGCTTGAACATTATTAAAATACTTTGGTAGTCAGCCTCAAAGATGGACCCTCCTGATTCTCACTTCATGGTATTAATGTGCTTGTGTAGTCCCCTCCCATTTTGAGTCCTGGCTGGCCTATGTGACTAACAGAATATAGAAGTAACAGTATGTGACTTCTTACACTAGGTCATAAAAGGGACTACAACTTTCACTGTGATCTCATGGACTACTTGCTCTTGTGGAAGCCAACAGCCAGGCTGTGAAGACACTCAAGTTGCCAAGTGGAGAGTTCCCCACGGGGAGGAAATGAGAATTCCCACCAGCCAGTAAATGAACTATCTTAACAGCAGATCCTCCAGCCCCAGTCGAGCCTTCAGATGACCACGGCCCTGCCCAAAATCTTGACTGTAACCTCATATAAAACCCTAAGCTAGACCCATCCAAATAAACCACTCCCAAATTTCTGACCCACAGAAACTATAAGAAACAATACACATTTATTATTGTTGTTTTAAAGCATAACATGGAGTAATCTGTTACACAGCAATAGGTAACATACATAATAACAAGAATGGATGTCTAGGATTACAGGTCATACAATACCAATGCTAAGTACTAGATTCTGAGTGATGGGAAACTCATGTGTTTTTTAAACACATTTACTTTATTTGTTTGTGATATGCAGGGTCCTCTAAATCACAGTGCCCAGATCAAGTTTCTCTCTTTCCTGGGTCTGACGGTACTGTTATCATACATGGTAGTTATCAAACATTAAGAACAAAAGAAGTATTCTAGACTTGGTATGCCTGAATAAATATGTGGTATTAATATTGTAGACTACACATAGATACTATACTTGGCAGTATAGCTAAGTATCATGAAACAGTGGAAAACATTGCTTAGGGAGTCTAGTAAAAGAATTATTTTCCTAGTTCTACAAAGACATTAGAAAAACACTGAATATAAAATAACTACAGAAACATGAGGACTAAAATAACCATTAAATACTGGTAACTATTTATGGAATTAAAAAATAAAAGCATTGCAAAATTTTCTGTTAAAAACTACAATTAACTATGAAAACATTTTGCTCTTTCTAAAGAACAAAGGTTTAGAAACAACATATTCAATCTAAAGTAGAGATAAATAAAAATCATAAAAGACATATACACTAAACAGGCATTACCAATAAACTAAACAGGCATTACTGATAAAAAGAGAAAAGAGGTTAATTTTATACATTCTACACATGAATACATATTACCAGAAAATCCTGAAATTTTAAAATCCTTCAAAGGGAAACACAATTACTGTAGGAAAAGGCTAGAGTGTAAAGTACTCTGTGATAATCCAGTCTCTGCCTCTTTCTTTTCCTCACAGGTAGAACAATTTGATTCACATTTCAAGGGTCAACCATGTCCTAATAGTTGAGACTAATTTTAAACTTAGGTAGGAATCCAAGGGGGTTTTAGCCAAATTCTTGGAGATTTAGCATCAAATCAGGGTTACTGTTAACCTAGCTATGATCTGGGCCTCAGTTCTCAGACTCAAGTTCCTGCCTTGTTCTTACAGACTGGTTACCAGCTTGTACTCTAGTTCTGGAAATTGGAATCTGCATTATTCTTTGTTCCAGAAGAACCAGCTGCCACACATTATCCCTCAATCACAAGGGGCCCGCCTTATTCTTGCCATTTTCCCACAAAGAGAATACAAACCAAACCTCCCTTCCATATTTGCACTCACATTTCCACACTTCTGATTTTGATAACCTACAAGACTCTTGAGTTTTCCCTTACATTATCCTGAAAATAAATGCCTGCCTGAATTCCCATTTATTGGTGTCATACCACTATGAAATCATGCTCTGCCTGGACTTCCTCAAAGTTACCAACTATAGTTCATTGGGCATCCCTCTTCTCAGTAACTGACCTGCCCTTGAAGGTGGGTTGGGCTCTTCATATATCTTGTCAAGCTATAGTTAGCCAAATATAGTTACTACAGACTACCCCAGTAAAGTGGAATCCAGAAAATACACTTTTCCTGAAAGAGGCTGAATCACTGAAAAATTAATGACAATTTTTTATTTGTAATGCTCTAGCAACAGTAGTTCTTTCTTTGTGAATTAACTTCAATTTTTCCCTGGGACAAAGAAAACACTGTCTCAAAATTCTCCATAAAATGTATGTATTTGAAACACGGCTGTGCAATGCGTATTTAAGATTGTTTGGGGCTAAAGATAGAACTAATAACAGATGTCTAACAGAAGGACTTTATATAACACTGGAGTTAGAAGCCAAAATACAGTTTACTTTAAATAGACTCTTCTAACAGAAAGATGTATGACAAAAGAAGAGGAGACACTCCTTTCTATAGTTAGAAAAGTAAACATCTCTGAAGTCTCAAGTACCTTAAGGGTATTATTTTGTCCACTATTCTAAGGCTGCAATACTTTGATATTCATACGAAGAAAACTGAGTACTCTTTTGCTCTTTGTCAAACAATACTAAGACCTTGAAATCAAAAATAATTTACAAGGAAGAAAACCACTTCTCAGATGTCAATGACCTAAGACTAAGGAACAAATGAATTTGTTAATAAAACTACTTTTACATACTCAGATCCTAAAATACACCAAATTCCTAACAAAACCAGTTTTTTACTTTTCTTGGTTGAAAAAGCAAAACACATTGTGTTACAAATAGCAACTCTATCTGCAAACTCTGAACAAATTACAATGTTTTATTCTGGGGAAAAAAGAGTTTTATGGGAAGATTCAAAATGAAAACTTTAATCACAAACATTAATTTAAAAAATACCAGTATAAGGCTAAATAATAAATAACTCAACCAAAATAATACGTTATTTTTTAATGTATCTATTTTCAATAGCATTCATGTAATATTTATACTTTCTAGGAGAAGATATCTCTTACTTTTAAGTCTATAATTTCATTAAAATAATACAGACATCACTAAGGAAGTTGGCTCACAACAACTTAATTCCATGCTTAGTGTTTACTCAGGGAAATAAGTGATTCTTTGGCAACCAGCGTGACCATATGATTTATAGCAACATCTTCCCAAACTTAAATTTAGCAATATTACTAACAATTTTGGACAGGACTTTTACTACTCCTCTATGTATTTCTGTGCTACACACATATATGATATCATGTCAATACATATACACATTCATGTTTTTGTAAACTATTCATACCAAACATAGAGCTTTAATACTCAGGTTAGAAATGAACATAGTAAGCCAAAGCAGTTCATATTTATGGTGACCTCAAATTGGATTGTGAAGTTTTCTATGCCTACTACCTTCACTGTTTTGACTATCAGAGTGTTTCATATTTTATAATACAGAAAGTGAAGAAATTTATTGTACCAGTTCCTGGCATTAATTTCTGAGACTCTAAAATATATGTAATATGTTACATAAAATTCAAGGAGTTATCCAAAAAGTGTTACTATTATTCTATAAATTACATGTTATAATGATAATTTAAAACCGAATCATGTCCAACAGGCACATGAAAAGATGCTCAATATGGCTAATTATTAGAGAAATGCAAATCAAAACTACAATGAGGTATCACCTCACACCAGTCAGAATGGCCATCATCAAAAAGTCTACAAACAATACATGCTGGAGAGGGTGTAGAGAAAAGGGAACCTTTCTACACTGTTGATGGGAGTGTAAATTGGTGCAGCCACTATGGAGAACAGTATGGAGGTTCCTTAAAAAAGTAAAAATACAGTTACCATATGATCCAGTAACCCCACCCAGGAGTGGTGCTGGGCATATATCCAGAAAAGATGAAAACTCTAATTCAAAAAGGTACATGCACCCCAATGTTCATAGCAGCACTATTTATAATAGCCAAGACATGCAAATAACCTAAAAATGTCCATTGACAGAAGAATGGATAAAGAAGATGTGGTATACATACATCTATATATCTATATCTATATCTATCTATATATAATAGAATATTACTCAGCCATAAAAATGAATGAAATAGTGCCATCTGCAGCAACATGGATGGACTTGGAGATTATCATATCAAGTAAGTCAGACAGATAAAGACAAATATCATATGATATCACTCATATGTGGAATCTAAAAAAGTGATACAGATGAACTTATTTACAAAACAGCAACAGACTCACAGACATAGAAAACAAACTTATGGTTAGCAAACGGGAAGGGGGGGAAGGGAGGGACAAAGGAGTTTGGGGTTAACAGATACACACTACTATATATAAAACGGATAAACAACAAGGACCTACTGTATAGCATAGGGAACTATAGTGAATATCTTATAATAACCTACAATGGAAAAGAATCTGAAAAAGAATATATATACGTATAACTGAATTACTTTGCTATACACCTGAAACTAACACAACATTGCAAATCAACTATACTTCAAATTAAAAAACACTGAATCATATTCTGTGCTCAAAGACTGAGTAATTGTATCTACCTAAAATTTGAGGAAACAAGCTCATTTACAATATGAGACGAATTAAATTAATTAAGGGGGAGTGGTGATTATAATAAAGTACATCTTATTCATATTAATGTCAGTAAACGAAATAACATGGGATCCACATAGCTGTACCTTGATGAAGCATCAACCTACACTTCTAAATAGCTATGAAACTAGCAGAAAATCGGAAGTAACAGTCTTTGACACATTCATAGCTAAAACTTTCTTAAATATGGGTCCATTTTAGATTTCAGCATTTCCAGGTTTCCGTATTTTCTTTCACATGTATGCTTTCTGTCAGCTCTTTATGCTGGCCTGGATCCTTGAATTCTGCTCCTGTATTTGAAAGTCTACTTCATATATAACAACAAAGAGTATACATAATTTAATAAATTACCGAAAGAAAAAGGCCATATTTGTATTCACACACCTAATATTTTCCACATCAAAGAGAGTGTAAATGTTATCAAAAGATATTTTCCTTTCACTGTTATTTAAAACAGTAATAAGTGACCATTCTTCTCATGGAATTTGAATCATCTAAATTGAAATATAAGTGTCCCATGACACATAATATCCCATGCTAATATGTTTGCCATTACTTAATGTCAAAGCTATCTGAAGATGATTTTACTTATAATAAACAGAACACAGTGGAGCATTTCTGCATAGCATAATATTCTGGAACAGTCTCTGAAGTCAATCTTGGTATAATTTGACTTGTGGTTGTAACTGTATCTTATTCTAAGCACAGTGATTTCCTCATAAACATGGCCAAATCATTTTGTGGTAAAAACAAGAAAAAGTATATATAGCATGCATCACACGGTACAGCACTAGACAGATTTTTTTATAGTAAACGCTATTGAGGAAAAATGGAATGCATGTGTTTTTCAAACATAATTTTTCTAAGATCTAAATCTATTACAAAGGCATATATTTTTAAAGCAATAAAACTTTAAAAATTTTGTAATATAAAGAACAGTGCAATCAAAAAAACAAACAAACAAACAAAAACCCCGTGATCACTGCATTCACTATTTTTTCACGGTTTTCTTAAATTCCTCTTTTGAACTTAATAGCATCTGTTGGATAATTTTATAATTCTCTATGGAGTGAGAAACCAGAAGTTATCTATAAATTTCCATGGATAATTTTACAGTTCATTATGGAGTAGGAAAGTAGATAATACTATACATTGTCAAGATAAAGTTAATATCCATATAAGACCAGCTATACTAACAAAGATGGTAGCTACTGTGATATATCACAGAGACTCTGAGAAAATATTTTCTCAGCAATGCCTAAAATTCCACCATTAAAGATTACTTATTTTGTCTTAAACTATACTTAAAATATAATTACCAATGGGTAAGGTAACACTTTAAGCACTGGAAGGAGTATCATAGCATGAACAAATTAATTAGTTATTTTACTGACAGCATAATTTGGTAGCAGATGGGTGAAAAAACATTAAGACATAGAATGGAGAAGACAAGAATAAAGAAGATAAACTTCTACTATCAATTTTGAGACAGCCCAATCTGCATATTTAGATTAGACATTTGCCACATAAGAGAGGTACTTCTATTGGGGTATGTGTATGAGGGAGAAAATGTAAAGAAATAACATTCTAACATTTAGAAGTATAATAGGAGATGGCATACAAAATATGTAACAAAGAGAATAGGTGATGGTACAGTTTCTGCTGCTATAATTGTTACAAGATTAACTTTAATGTTGAATGTAATTGCATGAAAACAAAATGTTTGGCTTACTTTTTATTTCTTGACAGTTTGGTAAGTTTATCTCAATATGTTAAAATTTTTAAAGTGAAACAAAATAAATTTATCACATTTTGACCATATGTTATGAAAAAATAAATCATGTTCTTCTAAGTAGTGTGAGGTAGAAGACAGACAGCAGAAATATCTATGTAGCAAGGAAAAGGATCTTGGATTTATATTCAGAGGAGCTGGGCTCAATTTTTTTTTTTTTTTTTTTTTTACCACTTTTAACTATGTGATTCTGAGGAAGTCTTTTAATGTCACTGAGCTTCATCCTCCTCACCCATATAATGGTGTTATTGACCTATTCTAATCTATCTTCAAGAAATATCCCAAAGCTTGGGACTTCCTTGGTGGTCCAGTGGTAAAGAATCCACCTTCCAATGCAGGGGACACCGGTTTGATGCCTGGTTAGGGAACTAAGATTCCACATGCCACCAGGCAACGAAGCTAGCACATCACAGCTCCTGAGCCTACGCGCCTCAACTAGAGAGCCCACATGCCACAAACTACAGAGCCCATGTGCTCTGAAGCCCAAGCACCACAACTAGAGAGAGAAAACCCGCATGCCACTACTAGAGAGAAGCCCGTGTGCTGCAGCGAAAAGGCCGCTCACTGCAAGGAAAGATCCCGCATGCCACAACAAAAGATCCCGTGTGCAGCCAAAATAAATAAATAAATAAATAATTTTTTTAAAAAAGGAAATATTGCCAAGCTCAAAGAATAAAATGCTTTAAAAGGATATGAATATTCTGGTGAGATGTTTAATCCTTTAGCATTATGATCAAGATTTTAATTATATATACCAAAATTTTAGAAGAGCTGTTATAAAAGACAATTTTCTTCCTCACAGAGTAGAGAGCAGAGTGCAGCACACAATGTCTTGCCCTAATAAATATCTTTGAATTGTAATAGAAACAGCACAAGTGAAAAGCAGGTGGCTAGTTAGCCACAGTAACACAGCCAGGACAACCCAAGGATGATTTTCTGAACCACAAGTTTTCTCATTTGTTAAATAATGGGGTATTAGATAATGTCAAAGTTTCCTCCCATCTCTGCAATTATATTATCTGGCAAAATTCAATTTACTTGACTTTTTTTAACCTGAAAATATAAGAAACTAGTTTCTGAGCTACCTTCTGAAGCAAGCATTTTTAAAACCTCTAAAACACAAGGGTGAAGAGTGCTATCATTAGTGTTTTAAATTGTTCATGTATTTTCTGTGACATTTTAATTTTAATGCCTTGCCATGGGGATAACGGTCTCTCCCACCGGTATATTAGGTGGGTTAGAAGTGTTACATTTCGAGTTATTTTTTAGTCTAAATACTCCTTCAGATTTTCAGGTATTATTGTATAGGCTGTGGAAGTGGCAAAATTTAAACTCTGTGGAATGAGAGGGATTGCGGATAACAAGTACAACAACTACATTCATAGTTTAATAGGTGAGAAATATGCATATAATTAGATTATATTCCTCTAAAGTGAACCTCATAAAACAAGAATCAAATTACCTGTCTTCCCTTAAGACCCCTCTTTCCACGGATCCCAGGAACACCCTAGAACGTAAAACAGTCAAAAGTAAATATTTGTTCCCTTCTTTGAGTGAGTTGCTTGCTTTTTTGATATTGAGTTGTAGAAGCTGTTTATATATTTTGGATATTAACTCCCTATTAGTCATATTATTTGCACATATTTTATCCCATTCAGTAGGCTGTCTTTTCATTTTGTTAATGGTTTCCTTTGCTGTGCAAAGGCTTTTAAGTTCAGTTAGGTCCCATTCATTTATTTTTGCTTTTATTTCTCTTGCTTTAGGAGACAGATCCAAAAAAACATTGCTATGATTTATGACAAAGAATGTTCTGCTTATGTTCTCTTCTAAGAGTTTTATGGTTTCAGGTCTTATGTTTAGGTCTTTAATCCATTTTGAGTTTATTTTTGTATATGGTGTGAGGAAATATTCTAATGTTCTTTTACACGTAGCTGTCCAGTTTTCCCACATCCAAAGAAGACATACAGTTGGCTAATAGGCACATGAAAAGATGCTCTACCCTGCTCATTATTAGAGAAATGCAAATCAAAACCACATGAGATACCACCTCATACCTGTCAAAATGGCTATCATCAAAAAGAAAACAAATAACAAAGCTTGGTGAGGATGCAGAGAAAAGGGAACCCTCCTACATTGTTGGTGGGAATGTAAATTGGTGAAGTCACTATGGAAAACATTATAGGGGTTCCTCAAAAAACTCAAAATAGAACTACCATATGATTCAGCAATTTCACACCTGGGTATATATCTGGCAAAAACGAAAACACTAATTTGAAAAGATAGTTCAAGCAGCACTATTTACAACACGGACGACATGGAAGCAACCTTAGTGTTCACCAACACGCGCATGGATAAATACATATATATAGACACACACGTATATGTGTACATGTGTGTATATATGTATACATACATATACACATACACATGATGGAATACTACACAGCCATAAAAATGAAATTCTGACATTTGCAGCAAAGTGGCTAGATCTAGAGAATATTATGCTTAGTGAAATAAGTCAGAGAAAGACAAACACTATGTGATATTCCGCATACATGGAATCTAAAAGATAAAACACACAAATGTATATAGCAAAACAGAAACAGACTCACAGATACAGAAAACAAACTATTGGTTATCAGTGGGGAGAGGGAAGGATGGAGGGGCAAGATAGGAATATGGGATTAAGAGATACAAATTACTGTGTTTAAAATAGATAAGTAACAGGGATATATATACGACAGCACAGAGAATTATAGCCATTATTTTGTAATAACCTTCAATAAAATAAAATCTATTAAAATACTGAATCAAGATGCTTTATACCTAAAATTAATATAATACTGTAAATCAACTATACTTCAAAAATTAAATATTTGTTGAATCAATTAATGAGTTATTTTTTCTCAAACATCAATTTATGAAGCATGCCAAAGGGAAAAATAAATTATCCTTTAAACTGGTGTGATATTCAGAAAAGCTTCAATATATTAACTTAACTCAAGTGGCCCCTTTTCTTCTTCATAACAAAATCCTTATTTTATTCAGAAATCCATCCCATCTGTATTTCCAAATGGTATCCTGCCATTTCTCTGGTGATAGTTGTTTGTCCAGAGGTGGCGTGCCACCAAAGCTGGTACAACCAGACAAAAAGGAAGTCTTATTTTCTGTACCCAACAGACAATTACCTCCTCTCTGTCTCCTTGTCTCTCTGGCTGAACATACCAAAGGCATAGTTAGCCCTTGCACTGGGAATCTTGCAATCATATGAGGAACCAGCCTTAGGAAAAGCCAACATTAGTCAAGGCAAAGCGAAGAGAAGGATAATGATATCATTACGCTCAGTATCATACTGTGCCTGGATCTCACCTAACCTACAGGTTTCTGGTCATAAGAAGTGGCAGCAGGGCATAGTACTTAAGTATTCAGCCTTTGGAGCCAGAATATCTATGTTCAAATCCTGGCTCTGCTCTTATTACCTGTATCTAGTCTTAGGCAAGTCTTTCCCTCTGTGTGTCTTATTTTCTTCATCTATAGTGAGTATAATAATACTACTTATCTCACTGGGTATTGTGAGATTAAAGGAGCTAATTCATATGCAGTATCTGCATAGTGCCTGCAAATATACACAACCATTCCATAAATCATTTGCTATTATCAGTATCATTTAAGTTTCCTCATTTTGAAGCCAGTTTGCAACGGGATTTTGTCACTTGCAGTCCAAAGCATACTGATAAATTGATAAAATCCCTTGATAAAATTGATAAAATCCCTTGAGACTTATAATCACTTTTATAAGCTTTAGAGACTTATCTCATGTAGCTTGGGAGTTTTGTATATACAGATAAGTTAGCAGATATCAATGGCTGAAGTAATCCATTGACTTTCAACTCAGTGCTTGATAAATACTCATCTAATATTCCCTATTGAAAAAAAGAGTTCAAAGATGAATAATAGGATTCATTTCACGAGGATTTTATGTATCTTTACATAATACAGCCAAGCATTTAAAAATAATTATGTTCTAAAACTTTAGCAGCTTCAGTTACTCTCAGCAAAAAACCTAAGGACAGTGCAGATAGAATTATATGAGAACATTTCATATATACATTATTATTGACTTTCAAAAAGAACTTTTTCCTTCCATTTGTTTTCAGGAGTGATTAGTACTATATTATTTTCTTCTGATTTTCTCTACTTAAATGTTTCATAACATAATAACAAGCCCAGTTAACTATATCATTCATGGTTTTAATGAGAATTTTGAAGTAGCCTAATAATATTAGGACATGGTACCCATAATAGGCAGAGTATCACAAAAGGGTCTTATATTTATGATTTTAGACAGTCTTGATATTTTCATATAAACTAGTCAAAATTATTGAGTATTATTATAGGCATTGTGCCTACTGATGATCAGTGTCACGGGGATCCTTGAATCTAAGATGATGACATTTTGCAAGGACATATAATTTTGGTTTATTTATTATATCAATGACTAGAAATAACTTCAGGCCAACAGGTCAGGGAAAGATTGTATCATAAGCAGCAGAGTAATTAACAATGTAAACTGTATATACTCCTTGGGGTCTATAAGAAGCAGTTCAATTCTTTGCATGATAGATTGGAAACATCATCTATAAGTCTGTTGTATTACATAGCAGTTAAGTAGCTTTGATGTGGGATCACACTGGAGATATTTTTTGTAAGTGAAAGAAATGACCTGTGTGCTCACCAAGGGAATATCTTCACCTCATCTCACCAAAGACGGCTAAACATTTTGATTGTCATTACAGCACATTTAAGCTTTGAATATTTCTTCTCTGTGGAGGCGCTCACAAGTAACTACAAGAAAATGTGATTTAATTCACTCGCTCAAAAACTACACATTTGAAATATTCATCTAGCAAAGAATAATCTGACTTACTCTGATTTGCAAAAATCAGTTTCCAGATATGAAAAAAAAGTTTGCCTGAACAGCACTTGTATAATAATAGAGTTAAATGTTAAATTCTGAATATGATTGTTTTCAAACCTGAGAACATGCTAATAATGTTTGATTCTACTTTTTGAATTAATATTGACAGTGTCAATGAAGAAATGCAACTAGAAATCACCAAACCACACATGGCACTGAAAACCAGATACAATGAAGTTGGAATGCCAGAACTCTGTGTGTGTCTTGATTAATTTTTATAAGTATCACAAACCATTCTGCAAAGACTCTACTCACAAGTAGCTACATTTATGAACAACTATCTTCCACTATCAAACAAAAAAATGTATCTCTTGAGGTTGATTTATTATACATTGCATTACAGAATACAAGACCTGTCAAGAGTTTATACTCAAATTAAAAATCAATTACAAAATAAAATTTTCACAATTAGATAATATCAATTTGTGTTTTTTAAAAATTAAATTTAAAATTGCTAACCATAAATTTTTATATCACCTCACTTACTTAAAACACAATTCATTAAAATTTAAGAGAGTTTAATTAAATTTCTGGTAGGTGACTTTTCTTCAACCCGGCTTGTTTCACTCAGTCAGATCACCTGCCTGACATCTGGGTTTATGAACCCTGTTATACTTTGTTCTAAGCATACCACATTAGAAATAATATTTGAAGGAAATAGACTTACCCTTTCTCCTTCAGGTCCCAGTTGTCCTACTTCTCCAGGAGAGCCAATGAAACCCTTAAAGTAAGCAAATAATCTTTGTATTACCTCATTTAAATATTCACCCTGTAATTAATTATAGACATGCTTAAAAATTGTTCATAGTAATATGAAATTATAAGTCATAACAGTTTGAATAACCTTGTTGTTTTTTTCCGAGAAGTTACAGATCAATCTTTTCATTAAAGAAAAAACAGTAGGAAATGTAAAGGTAGTAAACGTAACTTAAGACACGGTGGCTAATAAAAATCAACAAGCCCAAATTCTTTTCTACATTGAATATTGTAAAGGGCAGAAGACACAGATATACAATTAACTAAAATGTAAGGCAGAATGGAGGTATCCAAGAATAAGAGGTACAGAGGAGGAAGAGATTCATTCCGATGTGGCAGGAGGTAAAGGTAATCAAAGAAGGTTTCAAAGGAGACTGGCACTTGAGACTTGAGATAGGCCTATGGAATAAAATCTTGATAAGCAGAGGATGGAGAAAGAACACTCCAACTAGAACTACAGTAAGCAGAGACAAGACAGAGAGGACTCCGGGAGCATTTGTAAATGGTTAACTGACAGTTTCTTATGTGTAAGATGCTTTGGAGAAAAGCAGACCCATTGTGCCCTCATGGAGATTCCAACAGGTCTGAGAAACAAGGAGTACATATAAATAACAATGCGATTACTTTATACTACCATACTTTAGTCAGAGCTCACCTGTGGAAAATAATAACCTGTTTCAACAATTTAATAAATAAAGTGTACAGCAGTTTGGAGAATAGATTAAGGAGAGGCTGAAATATCAGACTAAGAATTTTAGACTTTATAGTTTAGATAACTGGAAGCTATTGGACGTTGGGGGAGTGTGGTAGTGCCCTGACATTAAGCTGTTTTTCTAAAATATTAATCTGTTGACAGGATACAAAATATACCCAAGGCAGGAAACACTGAATGTAGGAAAACTTGTTAGAATGCTATTTCAGTGGTCCAGATTTGAAGGAATATCAGTCTGGTTCACTGACTCCTAAAACATCATTTTAGTGCTCACTGCGTGCCAAGAATTGGAATTATAAAAATGAAAATGAAAATAAATCAGTGCCCTCAAGAAGTTCATAGTTTATTAGGAAAAAGAGTCATACAAATAATTATCATATGATAATTGTGACATGATTATGTGATAAATACAAGATACAACAGAAACTTTGAAGGCAGAATGACCAACTTTGCCTAGAGGGAAGATTTAGGAAAGTTTTACAGAGGAGGCAACATTTGAGCTGAATCCTGAAGGAAAGGAAAGCATTTCAGGCAAGGCTAACAATGTGTCATCAAGCAATCAATCAATCGAAATAAAATATCATGGCATTTTCATAGAATTGCAAATACTTCTATGTGATTGGTAGGCAAGAGTGGGGTGGATGGAAAGGCAACAGTGGCTATATCATGAAAAGTCTTTTATGTAATGAAGAAAACTTTGGAATTTATACTGAGTCATCAAAAAACTTTAAGACATAGTTTTGATATAATCAAATTTGAAGTTTATAATTCATTTGGATTACAGTGGTTCAACTGGTCTTTGTATCTATCTCTAAGGACTGAGGTAAAGATGATTCTAAGGTTTATATTGGACTGAAAAGCAAACAGTAACCACTGATAGAAATATGGGAAACAAACAGGAAAGCTAATAGTTTAGTAGAAAGAGCATGAGTTCTGTTACTCATTTTGAGATTGCGGTGATGACGAGGCATTCAAATGTAATTATCCTGGCAGGGAACTGGAGATGTGGGACTCACAGAAAGAGCTCATAGAATGATACAAGATTTGAAGGGCAGGTGGGTCAGGAGCCTTAAGGGTAGAACAGAGCTCTGAGGAGAAAACAAAGAGAAATTTCCCTGAACCACAAAGAAGTTGAAATGGATGGAGATGGGAGAAGTACAGCAGTTTTATGAAAACAGAGAAAATCTAAGGCATAAAAGAATCTGAAGAAGAGTTACAGTAGGGCATTTTGACAATTCTAAATAAAGTCTACTTATTTTGACTTAGAGAATGGGTGACTTTTCAGAATAAAATTTCCTATAATAGTATACATTAAGAAAGAACTCAGGTTTTAAAAAAGTGAATGTCATTTGTATGCCTAGAACAGCACTATTCACAATAGCCAAAAGGTAGAAGCAACCCAAATGTTTAATAGCTGAAAAGACAGAATGCAGCATATACATGCAATGGAATATTATTCAGCCTTAACAAGTAAGGCTTTCTTGATGCATGCCACAAGATGGATGAATCTCAAAGACAATCACGCTAAGTGAAATAAGCCAGTCATAAAAGGATAGATATTGTATGATTCCACTTAAATGAAGTACACAGAGCAGTCAAACTCATAGAGACAGAAAGCTGAATGGTTGCCAGGAGCTGGGGGAAGGGAGAATGGGGAGTTATTGTTCAATAGATATAAAGTTTCAGTTTAAGAAGATGAAAAAATTCTGGAGATGGTTGGCGGTAATGGCTGCACTACAGTGTGAATGTACTTATTGCCTCCTGGGACAGACTAAACGTTTGTGTCCCCTCAGAATTCATACATTGACACCTAATCCCCAACACAATGGTATTTGGAGGTGAAACCTTTGGGAGGGAACCGGATCATAAGGCTAGAGCCCTCATGAATGGGATAGAGCCCTTCTAAGAAAAGATATAAAAGAAATACGGTTGCTCTCTTTTCCACATAAGGATACAGCAGGAAGGCAGCTGTCTACAAGCCAAGAAGTGGGCCCTCACAAGACACTGGATCTGCCTTCCCAGACTGAAGAATTGTGACATATAAATGTTTGTTGTTTAAGCCACCCAATCTATGGTAATTTTTATTATAGCGGCCTGAACTAAGACACCAGTGAACTGTACGTTTAAAAATGACTAAAATGGTGAATTTTATATTATGTATATATTACCACAATATATTTTTTTAAAAAGTGTCTCAGGAATCATTTCTACGTTGCCTGGAATAAGAACCACTGGAAGGACTTAGTTCCTGAGGGTGAAAGCTAGTTGGATGTCCCATAGAAAGACAGCACCTTTCTTTGACAAGGGAAAACACCTTTAAAATTACTATGTTCTAGAGAGTGTATGAATAAGCAAAAAAAAAAAGCGAAAAAATAATTTCCTTCTACTTAACTTAATGATAAAATATCTATAATCTGTTTGCTTGAAAGCCAAGCACCTGGAAGGTTTCTTTTAAAATGAAGCATCCAGGGCTTCCGTGGTGGTGCAGTGGTTAAGAATCCACCTGCCAATTCAGGGGACATGGGTTTGAGCCCTGGTCTGGGAAGATCCCACATGACAAAGACCCAACACAGCCAATAAATAAGAATAAATAAATTTATAAAAAAATAAGAAATAAAAAAAATAAAATAAAGCATCCAAAAGTATTTCTGATACCAAAACAATTATGATGACAAGCTACATGTATTTTCAGAATCATCAGCTACAGATGGCCTCACATTTAAAAACAGTAAACTTTTGTTTTAATATATACAACTGGAGTTTTGCTTATAAAGAAAAAGAACAAACACCTTAACTGATGTACACTTATCAGTAAACTAAATGCTCAACTAAAAACTCAGGAGCTAAAGTGTCAGACCTTTACTCAACAAAGTCTGCACAGAGTACCAGCACAACATTTTACAAGTAAAGATTTTAAAGGGTACAGTGCTATGAGTAATTATGTAGGTGTTTCATAAAGCTTTCTTGATAATTATTATGCTGATTCTAACAGAAATAAAATGTCAGCAGCACCCACCAAAGAAATCATATGGGGTTGTGGTCATTTTCAAAACACCACTACTAAAGTTTAGTGTGTAATGAAACAAGGAACATAAAAAAAAAAAAAACACATATGCTTTTGCTTTTTTGGACTGAAGGTTGTATATCCAGGTAGAGGCAATTCTGTGTCACCAGCAGGGCCACTAAAAGGTCAGGAGAGGCCTACAGACTTGTACTTTTTGAGACACCTAGCACATTATTACACAAAGAAATACCAAAGGAGGGTTACAAAATGATTTATTTTAAACATTTACTTTTAAAAAATAATTATCTTAACATCAAAAAATGCAATCAAACGTTGGTTTGAGTTCTGCTATGACTTTGTCAAATCACGTCAGTTCCACAGCTTGCTGTTTTCTCATCTGTAAAATGTAGACAATACACATGTTCTCCTACTTCACGGGACTGAGAGCAAAACACATATAAAGTATTTGAAAATGTTTAAGAATTTTTTTTTAAATTAAGGCATCATTACAGCACATACTGTTTAAATATGTTTTGCTTTTCTTATTTCAAAAAGGTATTTTAGATAATGTAAGGCAGATGTAGATTCTCGAAAATAACTGGCTATTACAAATAGAAAATTTTAAAAACAAAAACTTTACTGACTTTTCCTAAAACCAGCTTTGATTTTAATTTGTGGCACACTATATAACACTTCACAGTAATTTTTTTTTCTCTCTTGATGATTAAAAGTGGCTAACAACTTCTTTAATGATTGGAAGTGCAACGGTATGTTCTTGAATGTGATAAGCTTATTTCTTTCTCTACAGATATTTCTTTACTCCAGATACTTTTTGTACTATCTCAGCCTTGAATATGAATTTTCTGCCTCTTCATATGTCTTTCATCATGATTTCTTAGGTCTATATATGTTCTCATATAAATAATACTACAAATGTTTATAGAGCATACTTTTAACACACTAGACATTTTGCTAAGAGCTAGCAAAATAATATAAATGATGTAGATGTTGGAGCTATCAAAGAATGATGTAAAACCTACCACTATAAGACTGCTCTTTGTGGCCTTAACAGTAAAAATATCTATTAAATAAGCTTACTTTTCTCCAGGCTAAACATGCATTACATTCAAAGTTCTTATGGAAGTGTGAAAATAAGTATTTTGTATACTTCATTCTACTTACATGTAAGCATACTTAAAATGATGAAAATGCTTACTTACTCGTACACCTTTAGGTCCTGGATTACCTTCTGGTCCAGCTAAACCCTAGTGTGAACAAAAGACATCATCATCATACTACAGTACTTTTTAAAGAGTTACTGATCAATAGATTAATAAAAAGGGCACATAAAAGGTATCATTTTCACAAGTATAAACTTCAGAACTCTGTATACTTAATGAAGACTATATACACTCAAGGAATTTTAGAATTTCAGAACCGAAAGAGGCATTTTATACAATCTATACACAAGTATATTTTAGATATCTAAATAAAGTAAACACATTGTCAGACAAAAATTATTTTTAAGTTATTTCTCATTGGAAAACTGCGTTCTTTTAAAAGACTTCTAATTAACTTATCTAAAATATATTTTAGATATATAAAAAGTATATAAAAATATAAAACGATACTTTATGTAAATGTAGTTTTCTAGTATGCTAAATGAGTAATTAATTTCAAGAGTAAGTAACCAATTCATGAAAGCCTAAGAAAGAAAACTTGTTCTCTTATTAGTCTATATGAAGTAGTTAGAGAAAGTTAGAAGTTATAGGGAAATAAATATGAAATTTGGAATGAATTTTCAAAACAGTATACAAAGACTTGAATCCAGTTCAAAGTATTCAGATAGTGTTATGTGTAGCACTGCCAACCGTGTCCCAAGTGTTTACAATTGTTTTATTAAAAGATGTTGCATATCATATAGAGTCTTAACTCATACCATTACTTCCTTTTAGTCAGTGGCAGTATTGCAAGATCAGAGCTGTTTCAACATTTTATAAACCCACTGGGCATTTTAACCTAGAAGGTTCCACTGTATATCACATCAAACCTGTTTAAAAACCCCACTCCCATTTTGAGCAAAATCTTCTGCAGTAAAATTTTTGAAGGATTTTTTACACTTCTGATATTAGAATTTTTTGGAATTATTTTGCTATGAGTAATTCATTATTTAATAAAAATAGACCAATTATCACTTGAACATTAACTCTTGAAAGAATATACAATGTATTAACCAAGAGGAACATAAAAAGAGAAGTTTAAACATAGTTACCTCACCTGCCTGCCAAGGTAACCACGTGAACCAATATTACCAGTGAATCCTGGAATTCCCTAAAATGAAAAATAATAAAACAATACAACAGAGTCAAAAGAAGCCCAATAAAACAAATTTGGTGCATACATAATAGCCAAGTTTGGAAAGAATATTTTTTCCATATAAAAATACTAAGGGTCCTGCACATTTCTTATCTGATTGAAGTCATCTATTTCAAATGAAAATGAGACAAAATTGCTAAATAAAAATAAATATAACTGTTAGATTAGGGACCTAAATGAGACACTGGCTAGTAATGACAAATCCAGGATGGAAACATCCAGTGATACATAAATTTTATAAAAATTTATATTAGAGAAAGAGTTGGTACATTTCATAATAACCAGTATCTTTACAAATTGAACTCCTTCTTGTCTCAGTCATCCTGAAATCTCCTTAATTATCGGAGCATAAGCTCCAGAAGATGAGTTAATGCATATTAAGTGGTAAATATCTGTGTCATGACACAGGTCTATCTAAAAATTCGCATAGCAACTTTGTATGGGAAACTCATTTTGAACTGACAACTTTGTATGCCTAATTTAACACAAGGTTTGCTTAAGGAAGGCTGATATATGGAGACTCAAAGGCATAAGGAAACTTGCTGCAGAACTGTGTGGAAAAGTGAGAAGAAATACCTCCATTTGTTGTTACTTTGTTCCATTGATACATGATTCATTCATTCATTCATTCATTCATTCATTCAGTTTATTCAAATTTTAGGTCTGTTAAATAATTTGTGAACCAAATGCCAGAATATGTGTTGAGCTGTCTTTACTTAACTTCAAATAGTGACAGCAGTGATAAATTTCATAGATTCTTTATTATGTAAAATTCATTTCTCATTTGTTGTTTGTAAAAGATAATAAAAGACACTAGCTCTTTGCCCCTCTGCTCTGAAGTATACAGAAGAGTGTTACCTCTGGTTTAACTATAGAAACACTTTAAAATTCCTAAAATTTAGAAAATCTAGAGAAAAAACAGACCAAGAAAAAGGCAAATGGAGCATCACAGTGGAAAGTTTTCACCCTCTCATTCCATTAGACTTGCAGCCTCCTGATATGTCCTTCTCTCCACTTTTCCCAGAATCCATCTCTCAGTTTTGTTTTCTCTCATTCTCCCTGTTGTCTCCCCCTTCCTTCACTTGGTTCCAACAACTGCCCTTTACTTAGCACTTATTTATGCGCCAATCACTATGCCATGCACTTTACATCTACTTTACATTTATGAGCTAGATACTATTTTCTCCACTTTACATTTGAAGAAACTAAGATACAGAGAAGTTATGAAACTTGCCCAAGATGGCACAGTAAGCAGCAGAGCCTGGATGTGAACCCAGACAATCTGACAAAAGTTGTCACATGTGTGTATGCACAGACACACTTATATACACATATGCCTACATACATACATATATACACACACACATGCAGACATCTGTACATATATGTCAATGAACGACTTAACAGAATGTGAAAAGTTGCCTTTTGAGAATTACAGAGGAATTTAGACACTAAGTTGTATCTCCACCCTTGGAAAAATTAGGAATAGTAAACCTGCCCCAATCCCACTTCTCCCTCTAAGAATTAAAGCACACGTTCTGAGTCAGACTTCACTGAGAGTTGCAGCACTGCTAGCACGGGTCCTCTCTATCTCTTAGTTTTTTCATTAGTAAAATACAATAATAATAACTAGGTCACAGGATTATTGCGTAGAGAAAACAGAACAATGTGTAAAAATATATTTAAAAGCAGGGGTAACTGCAATAATTCTTAGACTTGTGGAGCATTAAATGAGTTAACATATGGAAATATTCAATAAAAAATATTCAATGAATAATTATACTACTTGAAGTTCCAGTTAACAGCAGTACAGTTTCGCAACTAATAAAGACTCAGTAAATGACAGCCTTTATTACTAGAGCTTGCACAGAGGATATAATTACTTTCCTAAATGTTTGCTGACCAGTTTATAGATATTTACAAAATTTCCGGAAGGGAATGTCTCCTAGCTTATTAGTTATGCTCCTTTTAATGTCCACAGTGCTTCCGCAGTTAAAATGCAAAATGATTTTAGTTGTTCCCCACAGTTATCACCAATTTTATCTTCTTTCTTCTGGAAATAAATAAAATAGAACTGATTCCACTAATACATTTTCCAACCTTAAAATTGATTTTAGACTCTTCTCAAAAGCATATCACCGTCAGAACAGTAACATGTATACTAACAGAACTAGGTTATAGAACAGCTGTGAGAAAACTGATTAGTACTGACAAATGGTCAATTTTTCACTTGTGATATGTCAGGTGTTCTTCATTAGAATCTACACATTTCTGCCAAAGCAGTATTCTAGGGATTTTTTTTTCCTCCCCATAACTAATCCCTCCTGCCCTTCTGATTTTTTTTCACCACAAATGCTCAAATACCTCTCAGCACTCGTTTGATGTTCAGGAAACTGAGATTTTACTTGCTACTGATACATATTTCGTTTGCCATGTCTAGTAATTAGCAGCCCTGAAAAACTGTGCCTCAGGGACTAAACAGAGTGCACTATTCCTCTTAACATGAATGAAAGAGAAAATTGGCTTCAGTTCTTCATTTATCTTTCCCTCAGGGATAATCCATCACTTTTCTTTCTGGAGCTCCCTTTAGGGCTTCCTGAGGCCCTTTGTTAAATCTCCAACAATGATTTGTCACCTTAGTATCTAATCTCCTACACTTTTCACCGATTTATTCATACTGGCCTAATACACATTATATTGAAAACAAGAGATATGACTTTATTTTTTCCTTTGACATAATGATATGTTATTTTCTGGTGGGAGAGAGAAGGAATAACATGATCATAAACTAAATAGTTTGCAAACTATTTTGACTATTACATATGTGTGTATATGCAGAATGGACAACAAATAGCATATATGCCATTCTAATTTGGGCTGTTGTTAAAATTTGCATTCCTTCATGCAATGGTAGGGAACGAGCAGCTGTGGACAGACTTTGGAGAACAGGCAAGCCCCTAAAAGGTACAAAAAAATCAGGTGTGTGTGTGTGCATATGCATGGATAATCCAGGGACAGGGTACATAGCATTTATGAGATTCTCACAGGGGTTTATGAACAACAAAAGTTTAAGATTGCTGTTCTGGAGCATGTTAGGCAGGTAGTGAAAGTCAGCCTAAGATGTGAAGGAAAAAAACCCATAAAATTTAATAGATAATAAATTAGAGGTTTTTCCTGTACTAAACAGAGTAAAAAGCACTAAGAAAAATTGAAAGAGTTAAGTGGGGGAAAATAATCTCTCAATGGAGTCCCCTACTGTGTGCCTTTTTCACTGGAGAAGAAGCAAGTCTTATAAAGGAAGAATACTTACTTGTTCACCTCGGAGTCCTGGGAGCCCTGGATGTCCTTTGAGACCCTGCAAGGGTAAAGGTGAAGACGTGCTATGAAAAGTAAACCCATTTGAGCCAAATAACTAACCACAGTTGTCTTTCACCCCAACTTTTGATTTTCTCATTAATACAAATGTAATTCTTACTAATCTATTATTAAATGTAATCCTTTTAATTTAATAAAAATTAATTTTTGTAAATAATAAATTCTTATTAATAATTCTTTTGAGTGTTATTTGAATGATTTGTTGTGTTATTTGAATGATTTGCTATCAACTAAAACGGTTACATAGTATTGAATTTTTAGAAAAAGCAACTTTTATAAAAAGGCTGGCATCTAACAATGGATCTGTTAAATTTTGCTGAAGCTTTTTAAAAGTTGGTTTTAGTTCATTAATGCTGAAACAAAATGCCCTCAAGCATAATCTGTTTGTAATTATTGAAAAACTGGCAGTGTCAGGCAGTTTCCAGGCAGTTTCTCTAATCTAAAATATTGTCATAACATTCTGTGAGTGAGTGAATAAAAAGAGACTGCTCACAGATTCATCAAAAAAGGTTTTATAGGGACTTCCCTGGTGGTCCAGTGGTTAAGAATCTGCCTTTCAATGCAGTGGAAACAGGTTCAATCCCTGGTCAGGGAACTAAGATCCCATATGCTGCAGGGCAACTAAGCCCGCATGCTCTAGAGCCTGCACATCACAATGAAAGACCCCGTGTGCTGCAACTATGACCCGATGCAGCCAAATAAATATTTTTTTAAAAAGAGTTTTATAAAGCTGTCTACATGTCCGTTCTCTGCATCTGTGTTTCTATCCCTGCCCTGCAAATAGGTTCATCTGTACCATTTTTCTAGATTCCACATATATGCGTTAATACATGATATTTGTTTTCCTCTTTCTGACTTACTTCACTCTGTATGACAGTATCTAAGTCCATCCACATCTCTACAAATGACCCAATTTTCTTCCTTTTTATGGCTGAGTAATATTCCAGTATATATATGTATCTCATCTTCTTTATCCATTCACCTGTCTATGGACATTTAGGTTGTTTCCACGTCCTGGCTACTGTAAGTAGTGCTGCAATAAACACTGGGGTACATGTGACTTTTTGAATTATGGTTTTCTCAGGGTGTATAGGAAGAGTGGGATGAATTGGGAGATTAGGTTTGACATAAATACACTACCATGTGTAAAATAGATAGCTAGTGGGAACCTGTACAGCACAGGGAGCTCAGGTTGGTGCTTTGTGATGACCTAGATGGGTGGGATGGGGGGGGAAGAGGTCCGAGAGAGGGGATATATGTATACATATAGCTGATTTACTTCACTGTACAGCAGAAACTAACAAAACATTGTAAAGCAATTATACTCCAATAAAAAATCAGTAACAAATTTTATACATCAATTATACTGCAATAAAAAAAGAGAAATTAGTAACAAAAAAATTTTCCAAATGAGAACCGAAATAAAATCTTCCTCTCTATCATCAACATCCAAAGATATAAAAGAAATAGTAACCTTTATTCTTTAGAAAGATATTCTATGAGCAAAAGAAAGGAAGCTAAAAGAAGGGACAGGAAAAAAGAAAGGACACTTTGGAGTATATTTGTACAGCTCTAATCAACAATCAGTAAATCAACCTGCTGTTTACTAGATTTTGCTGTATATAGAAGAAGAAAAAAAGTTCCTTTTTAAAAGAACCTCTTAGAATTTTAAGCAAACTTCAAAAACCTGAGATAAATTATAGCTTACAAATCTCAGAAACTTCAAATTAATGTACTGCAAACAGAAGTTTTTGGGGTCTCAGGATACTGCAAACTGAAGTTTTTGGGGTCTCTTTCAACAGAATGAAAATAGTCATTCACGATTAATCACTGAGGGTTTATGATCTTGGATTAATAAATTAGAGAAGGAAATGATGCTCTGGTTAGACAACGGGGAACTTAGAAGAGGTGCCTATTTGAAAAATAAAGAAATGATTTAAGCAGACTCTGAGGTGATAAACTTTAAGCAAAAGTAAATGTTTAAGTACAGAGGCCTTTTGGGAACCAGAGAGAAGACCAGAAATGTAAGAAAGCAAGCTGAAGACAAAAATTTTTGTGTGATCAGCATATGTAAGCATATCAGTAATAAGGGAATAAAAGGAGGAAAAAAACAAGAGGGCAGAGGAAATGGCCTGTCCTCTGGAAGCTCTGTTCTTTTGTGATTAGGCTATTAGAGATCAGAGAAGTGACCATGAGAAAGAAGGGGGAAAAAAAGAGGGAGGAAAAAGGAAGGCAGGCCAGAGAAATTTCACTGAGCCAGACACCTCATGTGCCAGACACTGCGCCAGCCACTTCCAAATACCTAAGCTAATTCTATGGCAATCCTATGAAGTAGCTATCTTCCCCATTTTACAGATGAGAAATTAAATGATGAGACCAAAGTCATGTAGGCAGTAAGGTGGACTCATGTTGGTTTGACAGATTTCTTAAGAATTGAGTAACCTACCCTTCTACTTACTTTACACGCCTGTATTTGTCTCAGACTCAAACGTAAGCTGTCCTCATTCTCATCAAATGTTCAAACATTAATTATAGACAACCAAGACAAATCAACAAAAGGAATCATATGTCATATAATCATGGTATTATTAAAGTTACACATTTACCCATAGCATTTTATATACCTACAGTTTCACTCTGAGTTGATACTTTTTTTTAAGATCGCTAAAGACCAGCCTAATTACAAAATAGGAGACATTGTTCTCAGTTGTCCAAATGCTACACAGGATTCTACAAATAAAAATATCCACAAAGCTAAGTTTTTTCACTTTTTCAATGGGAAATTAGAAATGTCCTCAGCACTAAGATAGTGGCAGTGGCTTAGAAGGATGGAGTTCCCAAGAGAGCATCCAGAAGATGAGAAATGAGGAGCCAGGGCGAGAGGTACATAGGTAGGGAAACTCTCTGCCATGGGCCTAGTTCCTTTTCTTTAAAAAAACAAAACAAAACAAAACAAAAAACACTGTGCTTCCATATTTATTTACTCATTTTTATTTCTGTGAACCACTGAGTGTAACTATATGCTTCCCTTTCTTTGGCCACTCTCTGTTACTCTGACCAGAGTTTCTTCCCTCCCCAGCCCCGGTGAAACAGAATGCAGTGATGCCACAACTTCTTTAGCTTTCTTTCCCTGAAGCAGTTTAAAACAGTGAACTAGACATGTTGATCATAATATCCTCTGAATGTACAATTCCCTCTGAAGCGATTCTTCTTCACCCACAGACTCTAAAAACAAGGCAGCACCGAACAGTCATGATCTTTTCTTCCTCAGCTCACTCGAACCTCAGTCACAGGAGATCACACTCAATCTAAGGGAAGCCGACATCAAGTCTGGCCAGTAGGCTATGAGGCCACTTGGAATGGAGAGTTTTGCCTGAACAGGGTCAAGCTGGGCCAGTCAAATCTTTTTTAAAATAAAGTTCAACAGGAAGGAAAGGAGGGAAGGAGGGAGAGAGGGAGGAGGGAGGGAGGGGATGGGAGGGGAGAAGGAAAGAAAGAAGGAAAAAAGAAAGAAGGAAGGAAGGGAAGGAAGGAAAGATTGATTTAGGTACTTAGCTGAAGCTAGAAAGACTGACAAAGAAAGAATAAGAGGAAGAGAAGAAAGCCAAAGTATAAGTAAAAAATTTAGAGTAAGCAAAAACTATGTTGAGAAAAAGTTGTTGTCAGAGGAAAAGCCAGATAACACAAAAAGGCAGATGCAGAGAGAGTAGATGAGTAGCAGTACTAATAGAAAAATACAGTCCAAGATCCACAAACTAACGCTGCTAAGATATTCAGAGCTTCTTTGAATCAGTGCCTGTCTCCATGAGACCAAGTCATATTACAGTACCTATTTTTAGATTCCATGGGTCCCTGGTTTCCCTTAATGCTGTAGAGAGGATTGAAATAATTCTCTCTTCCTTGAGATAGCCTAAGTCTCCCTTCTTTGCAATCAAAAGAGACTGAGTAAAACAAAATGGTTTTGGTTTGGTTTGGTTTCCTACTACTAATAACGAAAAGACCAGGCACACTGAGCTCTAGATCCAGTTTTGCCACTAACTAGTTATATCTTGAATTTCAAAGTCTTCATTTGTAAAATGACAGCACTGAATCAAATTACTGCTAAATTTCCTTTTAACTGTCAGCATTCTGCAATTATTTGAATCTGTTAAGAAAGTCATTACTTTTTTTTCCCCACTTTTCATTGAATGAAAAACAAAGGCATTTATAAGAGTCAATTCAGGCTTTGAGGCACAGGAAGAATTCAAGTAACATTGATCTATGTATCAGAGAAAAACCAGATTCAGGCTCCCATGGGCATATGACCTGAAACAAAGATGGGAACTCTGGGATCAACAGAATGGAAAGAGAGTAGGTCAGCTAGGAGGCTATTATGACAGTCTAGGTGCAAGATGATTATAGTTTAGATTTGAGGGCAGAGTTGGAGATGATATATAAGCCCCTTAAACAGTTTAAACTTAAGCTTCTTAACTATTTTATTCAAGGTGGTATCCTCAGTGTCTAGAATATAGTAAGTGTTCGTTAATTAATTGTTGGAAAGATTTGGATAAATAATGAATTGATGTAAAAACTTAGAGGAACTTGAGAGTTACTTGGGGGAAAACAGATTCTAAGTATTTAATATGATATCTCAATTCTCTTAATATTGAAATGAAAGGTAATAAGTGGGAGAAAAAATATCTTTTGTTATTTTTCAATGTAATATTATTCTACTATAATATACTGGGGTTAGCACCACTATTATATAAAAGCCTCCATTTTCCCCCTAATTTGTGACTATAGCCCTCATTTGTCTTCTACTTAAATACTAGTCTGTAACATTTCAAAAAACAAAGGGAATAAGTTCCTGGGAAAAATGCCTACATTCAAGCTTTGGCATAGCTCCAATCTAGGACCTGACACTTTATTTTTAAAATTTTGTTTATATTGTATTCTTTTGAAAATATTATTTGAGTCATTGTTATTCCTATACTCACGTCGAAATAATAACAAAAAAAGTCCAGTAACTAAAAACATATGATTTTTCTCTGACGAATATACTGAAACTGATGTGAACACGTCTTAAGAAATGCCAATAGAAAAAATTTACAAATTCTGTCTTAGAACAGATTAAAAACTCATTACAATAGGGTTGTCACAATGTTTGTTGAGATGGAAAGTTGCCTTACCAAGAATTTCAATAACGGGGCTTAGAATCTAATTTAATACAGAGATTTTAATTTTAAATCTTATTTTAACAAGAATGTGAACCCTAACAAATATGTTATCAACAGGTAACCACACAGGATAAGAAAAAAAAAGATAAAACTGAATCAAAATCAGAAATATTAAGGGACGGAAAAGAAACAAACTTCAAGGATATACCTGAACTCCCCCCAAGTAATTAAAACTTGAATACATAAATAAAATGTTTATCCATAAGGAAAACAGTGGTACCTTTTACAGACAGGCCATCCTTGCTTTGCACAGTACTAGAGGATCAGAAAGGCGATCATATAAACTGAAACCATGTCAAGCAATCTTAATAATGAGAAAAATTACAATTGTCCTGTGACCTTTAAACATTTTTGTCAGAACGTTAAAAAGTCTCACTGTCAGTTACATTTACATAGGGAAATGAAAAACAAGTTAAACTAATATTAATTTAGTATAGTGTAATTTAAAACATTAGAAGCTGTGAGAATTAAAGTCCCATTTCTTAGAAAAAAATTTATGAAGAATAGTTTGATTAGTAATTTTCTTGTATGAATAACCATACTGAGCAAGTATATAGTCTATGTTTTGGCAAATTGTCATACTCCTCTCTAGGTCAATTCCAAATATATTTCATCCTTTGCACTTTCAATATCATGAAATAGATCCAAGAGTTCTTCTAACGTGAAGTTTTTGCTGTTGTAACCTCCTCTGGGACATCTCTGTCCTATTCATCACAACTCTTTCCTCTTCTGTCAAAAAGTTTGCCTTTATTTAGTTTCTCTGTCTGCGTATCTAGAGTCTCCCAAATGGCAGCAGTGTCCTAGGATCAGCTATTTCTTCTATAATTCCACTTATATTTGATTCTAATTTCAGTTTCTGTGTTACCACTATTTATTTCATTGTACTTTCATCTTTGTTGACCAGTTTTTTTGATTATCCATTTGTGTAAAATGTCACATGAGTTTATCACAGAGAGAAGGAAGCAACACAGCTACACACTCTGCTACCTGTGAACTAACAGATGTGCAGTGTACAATCACCAAGAGATTCCGAATGAAACAATGTGACTGTTCACTGATCTCTATGCACATCTATTTATGCAGTGAGTTGTAAGCGGAAAAAACATAGCAAAGTTTATACTTTAGGCAGCTAACGGCAGTTAATATATTGTGGTAAGTGAAATTTAAATCATGTTGTTGGGAGACTGGTGTTATTTAATTAAACTGCAGTAAGTGAAATCTGTGTATATTGGAACCACACAAAGTGAGGAATGCTTGTGTAGTATATGTACTGAGAAAGATTCTCAATGACGTAATCTCCACGTTTTCAACTTTTATATGAATGGTTTTCTTCTTTTAACAGTTTTTTCCCCACTAAATAGGAAGGACTTACATTCACTAAGATAAAGATTTTTTTCTATGTATAAGAAAGTATCCCCTATGGCATAAGATAACTTCTGTGTTATCACTCTGCTTTCCTAACTTGGGTCTCCTTACATAAACTTTAGGTTTCAGAAAGGTAGGAGCATTCCTCTCTAGAATCCACAAAAAACGCCAAAGAAATTCTGGAGACTACATGATTTGCCTCTGGCACTTCCCTTCTTAAAACCTTTCAGTAGCTCTCTACCATATGATAAATGCTTTACCATAGCATACAAGTTCCCTTCTAATTTGACCCCTAAATGCCCCTCAAACCTTATCTCCTGACACCTCCTGCCTAACACTTCATAACCCCAACACAAGGAACTGCTTCTTGCCTCCAAGCCTTGGTTTATGTCATCACATGCGTGTAGACAGCAAACATGTCAACTAACCACAGTATCATCAGGATAATTTCTGCTCATCCTCAAGATGCAGCTCAGATATTGTCTCTTTCCCTGTTCTCTAAAAACTCGCCCACAGTTCCAAGAAGTTTAGGTAACCCTCAACAATTGCTATAAAAACTTTTTCACATCTTCATCACTGTACCTGTTATAGCATAACATACTTTTGTGATTTACTTCAGTATCTATTGCCTTTTTTGGACAGTAAGCTACTTGAAGGCAGGAGGTATATCTTGTTTACCTAATGTTGCTTTCCTGAATGATTAAAACAACTGCAGCATTCCAGAGTTAGGACAAATTTTATTTTAAAACTGTTCTTCTGTTTGAAGCAACTTACTTGTATCTTTTGCTTCTGTCTAGTCTCCCTCAGGAAGCTGAGGCAAAGGTGGGCTAACCTCATACATGATCATGTGAAAGGCAACATCACTGAGATATTAGTAGCAGGTTAACTAGTTCTATTCATCTACCTAAATGGGATGAAGGGTGTTCGGAGCCAGAGGACTGAGGGAAAATAAGACAGGTGAGAGGGGTCACTGACTGGAGAAGCAGCCCTTGAGGAGGAAGATAACCACTAGGACTGGATGAAAGGGCACAGTCAATTAAACGTATGAGCAGCAACGTTCATTCATTCATTCACTAATAATATGTGCTTACTATGTGAAATTCACTGGGCTGAAATACCACAGTGGAAAAAATGTAGTCCTTGCACTTAAGGACTCCTAAATCACGCATATATTTCCCTTCAGCCCACCGCTACTGCACGGTTATCTGAAAGCCAATATCAAATTTTCTTTTTCTGTAATGGAATTACCTAATCTGTAAAGGAATGCTATTATTACAAGTATCTAACAAAATTTGTCAAACACTACAGGACTCATGTCAGCAATGCCTAGAGGAATACAAACAAAGGTTTATAGCCATGTTTTGGCCAAAATAACCAGGGAAACCTACAGCAAACGTGAGAAATAGTGAAAAGACAGCCGTAGCTGATCGAAAAAGAAGGCTTAAGGAAGAATTTAAAATGAGATAAAAAAAAAAATCAACAACCATGAAAATGTAAGTACTACTTGAGGTAAGGCAACAAAGTTCCTAAAGTTTTAAGAATAAAGAGCTTAATTGTTTTCAAAAACTTAAATAGAACAATAATCCCGGGTACCCGGAAAGACAGAGGAGACAAATTATAGGATGAATACCACACAAACGTCTCTATCCCACCCACCTCCCCTTCTTGGAACATACTTTCCTCATGCCCAGATCTGTCCCCAAATCCTCACAATACTGACCCACTAACCTCCATTAATTAGTACTCAGTTTTTGCTTTGGCCCCATCAGCTCTAGCTGTACTCCTTTTCAACTAGTTCTCATGAAGAAAAACAGTACGACAAACTAATTCTCAAAATGGTGCTACATGACCGATAACAGCTTTTTCTGAGGACACAGACTTTTTATTTTTAAAACCTTCTGGAAGCTGAAATACTTTTAGCCAAATGAATTTATCATTAATGTCAGAATGTCAGTCACAAGAGGGAAATATCTTTGGATGAAGGAATGCTTTCCAAGTCCCACAAATTACACCACTTTGGAAGCCACTGGCTTGCCTGTGGGGGAGTTCAGAATGTGTCGTCTTGTTCTCAGCTTCCCCTACCATTAGTGGGAATGGCAGACTGCAGAGGGGATGGTCACAGTGGTGACAGCACAGCCCCATAAGCAGCAGCTTTCATATGAGACTTTCAGTACTAAGCTTGAACTATGAACCAACCCAAAGTAAAATGCAGCGCTGCAGACTTTTACGGGAATATTGGGCAGGTGAAAGGATGGTCTACAGAGTTAACTATGGAACATAAGAATTCTCCTTATTTCTCTCTCCAGGCACGGATTTTATCTCTATTGTTCTCATCAACATTCAGTATTATACTTCCTTAGTACTGTCTTTGCTTTAAATAGATTATGAAAAGCTATATAGGTTTTGCATGACTGATAAATCATAATGCATTCCACTTGATGTTTTCAGCTCTTTTTTCCTTTCCAACTTTATAAAGATGTTAACTGTGTACCTCCTATGTAATGGAAAGATTTTTTTAACTGAAATAATTCCATCAAAACAGAATAAGAATTCACTCTGATTTGTAATTATTACTAAAAACACAGTAGTTGAATTTTTTGACATTCAGAAAAATATTGCCATACGTTATTCATAACAGTCTGCTTTAAAATGTGTGCCTCATATTTCACAGTTGTTCAGAGTTATACCTTCATGCTAAGATGTACTTAACTGCTCCCACCTGGCTTATCCTCCTGACTCTGGAAAAATTTCTTCAATTGAAATCACTGTTAATGTTCTTACAGTTTTAAATTGCAGACTTCCAATAGCAATGTAGCAACTAATCAGCTATATTAAAAACCAATTTAAAAATTCATCTGGAGTCCAAGCTCAGAATTATGACTCTTGTCTTCCATCCAACCCAGCATGCACTCTGGATCTAACTTATCTGCTTTTTGGCACAAATTTAGACACTTAGTGGGAAGTGAAAACATACCTCAGTTCTTTGGAAAATAAAAGTTATATTAAGATGGCTAAGTTGAGGCAATGTAACCAGTCAATCTGGGGAAACACACTGTTTGTTAAAGATGGTACTACTGGTTTTAAAAAAAAGTCAAGGGGTGAGAGATAAAAGGGGGAAAAGCAAAAGCAAACCAAAAAAAAAGTCTACTGAAGAGTGAAAAAAATATATTGCTGCTGATTTACTTGCTGGGTTATTTCTGTGTCATTAGAACTTCCAGTTTTCAGAACATTTTACATTAATATTCTGTTTACTTATCTCAATAGTTTTCATGAACTGTTAGTATTTCTACACACAACTTTCTTTCAGCCACTTCAAAGATTAAAGAACTGTAATATACCCAGATACTTCCAGAGAAAAGGAATAATGATGTCATTATTATCTGTCATCCAAAACTATGTTTGTTCCCTTGGCTTTCAGGAAAAACAAAATTTTACTTCCTCTTGCATACATGCTTCAGATAGTCAGAAGTAATGAAACACACATATAACAAATGTTGGCATAATGAGCTAATATTAAGGGGGAAACAGTATTCGAAGTTATTAAGAGAACAGTTTTGTCAAAGAGGCCTGGATTTGAGTCCTAACTCTGTCAGTTAATAGTCATGTGGCCTTGGGTAAATGACTTAACCATTTTGTACCTCAATTAACTTATTTATGACATAGTGAACATAGTATCTGTCTCAATGGGTTGTTTTTAAGATAAAAAGATATAGGGTTCATCAGATAGACTATAATATTGCACATAATAAAGAAGCTATCAATATTTACAGTATGATGCCTTAGAGGGCCGGGACGGGGAGGGTGGGAGGGAGTCGAGGGAGGGAGGGAATATGGGGATATGTGTATAAATACAGCTGATTGACATTGGTGTACCTCAAAAACTGGTATGAGTGTAAAGCAATTATATTCTAATAAAAAATATTTACAGTAATAGTTATAATAATTCAAAGACAGTTTGGGGCTTTCCTGGTAGCACAGTGGTTAAGAATCTGCCTGCCAATGCAGGGGACACGGGTTCAAGCCCTGGTCCAGGAAGATCCCACAACTATTAAGCCTGCACTCTAGAGCCTGCAAGCCACAACTAATGAGCCCATGCTCCACAACTACTGAAGCCCGTGCACCTAGAGCCCATGCTCTGCAACAAGAGAAGCCACTGCAGTGAGAAGCCTGCGCACCGCAACGAAGAGTAGCCCCCACTCTCCACAGCTATAGAAAGCCCAGGCACAGCAATGAAGACCCAATGCAGCCAATAAATAAAAATAAATTAATTAAAAAAATAATTTTATAGATAACATATGTAATAAACTTCATTTAATCAAATCCCAAGTACCTTATTCATCTTTCATAATAAACACAGACTGTTAAAAGCACAATGGATTCAGCATCAGTAAGTTTTATCTCTCGATCCTGCTGTAACTCTGAGTCACCCTGAGCAATTCTCTTAACCTCTCTGAGCTTATCTTAGATTTATCATTTACAGAATAAATAAGTTAAGTTCTTGTCTTGACCTTAAGAATTCATGCAGCATTTTAGGGGTAGAACTGAAAGGATGAAGGAATAGGAGTTTCTACATTATAACTAATATGAACTTTCACTCTAGGTTCTCCTAGCATGGATCTTGTTTGCAGGAAGTAACTCTGAGAATGACCTAGGTGGTTCAAAAAATGAACCAAAATTACTAAATTCCATAAAAACAGCTCATCATCTACCTAAACATTCTACCCAATAATCATTCTGGTCCTTTCCCCTTTCATACAAACCACGGAAACAGTCTACCAAACTCTTTGTGAGTGTACTTCTACTGCACATTCATATTAAAGTAAGACATACATAAAGACAGTGTGATGGAAACTTGTTCCAAGCCTGCTATGTGGAGAATTAGTTTAGGTTTAGATTGAGTCCTTATGTCCCTTTTCTGGAAATAGTTGTTTTTTTAAAAATCTGTATACAGTTTCCATTATTAGACACACTCTGAAAAGAAGGAAAGCATTCTCAGGAAAACTACAAAATCATCTCAAATATTTCAACATTGTTTTGAACTACTGTCAAAACATAGTGAACCATGGATGCTTCGTTTATCAGAAAGTAATTTGGTTTCTAAATACTTTCAACTAAACCTTCTCTAGAGAAAATTCAGCTATAGTTGCTAACTGATAACACAGCAAGATTCCTGACTTTTACAATGTCTATTTCTACCAGTTAAGTACAAGTAGATTTTAAAAGTTTAGAAAAGTGTGTAAGAGAAAAGAAGTCTGTGAAAGATAATGCAATCCATGACCCAGTTTGTTTAACTTAATTCTATTTCACTTTACTAGACTTATACAGACCAAAAATATTATATTCTTAATATTTTAAAATACCAATGGGCCAAAGTTCCCATATAATATGTGCATAAGTCTTTGGAAGATAATATCTTCTGCTTCAAGTAAAATTTCAAAGTTAAAAATGATAATCTGTTCTAATAGTTAAAATCAGTCTTTTAAAATTTTCTCTATAGTGTTGCTTTATATACTCCTCTACACAATAATGACTCAAGCTTTATCTATCAATAGTTTTTCCCTTTCTGGAATGCTAATTTCATGAACCATAAGCATTATTAACCTTGGAAAGTAACGACTGTTTTTCTCTCATACACAGTGTCATTCTTCAGGATGCAATAACTGTATATTTAATATCAAATACAATTATTAAGGTAATTTCCATATTATGAGATTTTCTTTGTTTGATGCTATTCATCAGGACAATTTCCTCAGACGTATACTTAGCAGTCAGAGGTATACTAAGTAGCATTAATCAAACAGATTCATGACTATATCAAGACCAATTCTGGTAGCAACAATCACTCTGCAGTTTCATGGAAGCAACCAACAACCTCAAAGGAGTTGTCTGATTCTAAGTACTATCTAGGATGAAAATTAGTCTAAAAGCCATAAGAATAATAGCACGGTATGGTGGGAGGAAAAATACTCCATGAGATCAATACCTTTTTAATCAATTTACAATTGTGCCCTTTAGCAGGGGTTATGAAGGGAAGCAAATGAGGTCAGGATCCTTTCCAAAACCAGATAAACAGCTGATGGTTAACATTTATTAACGGCTTGCTATTTTTCTGACACTGTATTGCATAGATTATCCCATTTCATGTTCCCAACAACTCTCTATAAAGTGCGTAGTATTATCTTCACATTTTATACATGAGGGAATTAAAGTTTAGAGAGGTTAAGCAACCTGTCCAAGGTCGACAGGACCTAGAAAATGGCAGATGGAATCTGAACAAATTAACCAGGGCCAGAATACCATCTGTAATCTAAATCTCCCAAGAGGAAAGGAACATGACACACCAATATACCTCATCATTAAATGCATTTAGACACCCATATCTAGTCAAATAAAGCCCTCTAATACCTTGGGGCCTTTAATACCTTAGACAGAAATTTAATATCTTCTTTATCCCCAGTAGAAAATCAAGAAACTCAGTGTTTGAGAAAAAGACAAGCTGAATATACAGAGAAGAATTTGCAGTTGTGTTGACTTAGGAAACTGCACAGTGTATTTTATAAAATAATTATAGCAGCTGTTACTATTCCTTTTCACCTCAGAAAAAGCCAGCTCATATGCATGAGACTACTATTTTTTACTACCTACCCCCAACCCTCACTTCTATTCTACTTACACTTTAGGCCTCGCATTAGTGTATATATATATCACAGCAGAACTTATTATTTCCTATTAAAATTAGAAACTCTTAAAAAAAAAAGCCAAGTATTTTACCTACATCCAAGTGTACCTCACTTTGGACATATAAAAGTTACAATGTGACTTCAGAGTTTTAGAAGTTATTGCCTAATATAATAAAAAGAGAAAAGCTTCAATATTCTATCAGTAACTTCTCCTGCATGTGAATTTTGTCCCCATCATTATCTGAAGGGTTTTCTTTTGTTTTCTTAAGACTGTCTTTGGTGGGCACCACTTTCCTGGATTAGGACACCATCCTAATTCCTATTGCTGAGAAAAGGAATTTAAAACATTGACTTTGGCTCAACCTCAGAATGAGATCTTAGGAGTTGAAGAGCTCCCAGATCCATGCGGCACCCAAATATGTCAAAGTAAAACTACATCTTACCTTAACACCTTGCATACCAGGGGGCCCCATTAATCCAGAAAGACCTTGATCACCCTAAGAACAAAACACAAACAGAGGTTTAGTATTATGAAAGAGAATTGAAAATTATGATTCCCTTGCTGCAGGATTTCATCTTGCTGTCCAGGATCTTACTGCATTCAGTTTTGATCTCCTCAATCTGGCTGAAGTTCCACCTTGTTTCTGGGACCATGTGAGACCTTTTCTGAGGCTCCCAGCCCTTATCTATCTCTTCCAGTGCTGATTCCCTAGACAGTACTTCCCCATCTCACCCTGCTTCTTTCTCTCGGATGCTCTTTTCTCTAGGAATGTCCTTACTTCCCAAATGCTCACCTTTCCCAAGGTTTCTCGTGTTTTAAAAACGTAAAGGGATTGCTTAAAAATTCTACCAGCGCTTTGTGAGGCAGCTGTGGAGGGCTCAGGCCTGCCCTTCTAGGTGAGGACCTGCAGGCTGATGGGACTCCCACGTGGAACCTCAAGCCAGGGCTGTGGGGTGCGGGTGAGGGTCTCAGCAGCAAGGCTGGGTTCCCGTCACGCACCAGAGAAAGGGGCACTTCCGCTTCCATGGCTGCCCGGCTGCCTTCTGCTGTAGCACCTGCAGTAACTGCAGCGAACATTTCCTGGGAGGACCGTGTGTTTGGCTCCACAGACCCAACTTCACGCATTAGCGCCTTTTGTCCCCCTACCCCCACCCCCAAACTTGATGAAGGCCTGCGAGCAGGGTAGGAAGGAGAAATTATATCGGTAAGGGGGAAGGAGGGTCTGTGGGGGGTAGAACGGACGAGAGAAACGGAGGAGGCTGTGTGAACTGACAAGGTTAAGACATGTCAGAAAGGAATGGGGGTACAGTCATAAACCAGTTTACTCAGGGTACACTTTTTCTTTTCCTCCGTTCCTTTCCCTCTTCCTGCTGTGACAAATTTATTGTGCGTGAAAAAATGTACGTTGTTTGAAAGAAAAAAAAGAGTACTTAGTTAATAACCCTAACTAAACTCCTTGTTGACTGTTTATGCACTATTTAATTTTCAGCGCATTATCTACATTAATATGTCATCAAACTAAACAATCAGAACAGAAAAGGATGTTTCTGATTATTAACTGTAAAGTGCTTTTCCATTTATAATAATATTTCGATGTTTCTTGCTCAATGTTTTATTAAGATGGCTTCCATTTGTTTTGGGGTGATGGGTTTCTACATATATATTTATTTATTTTACACGTATTACTCTGATAGAAGGAAAAGAAAACTGCACTAGGAAACAGGAGATTGCAGGCTCATCTTCTACTAGCTCTAATCAAGGGTTGATCACTTGATTTCCCTTCAAAGTTCCTCCATCTGAAAAATGAGAATAAGAATATCTTACTTGTCTTGTGGGAAAGGAAAAATTACACTATTTAAAAGCTATCGTTGTTTGCCATTGAGGTCCCACAAGGAATTAAACACTTACATGCGGTCTATGAGAGATGTTACTTACTGGATATTACATGCTGAAGGACTAGACTCTGCATTGATTTTATTGTTTCATCATTGACTATATAGTTATTGTAAAAATAGCTAAATGTTTAAAAATAAAATTCAGTTGTTTCCCAATCCCCCTATACTCACATCTATTTAATGTTGTATTTTATTTGTAATCATAATTGAATCTAATTTTATATAAATATAATTTCTAAGAAACTGTTTTTAAATGTTACCATTTAAAAAATATTTATTTTGAAAGTTGGATTTCACTTAAAGCACAATGAAAACATGCTATTAAGTCCTATATCTTACCACATTTCCCCTATACAGTATTGACCACAGTTAGCATATGAGTAACTCAAAAAGTTAAAAAAAAAAAAGCCACTGACGTATTTCCAAATCTCAACTCACGGGCTGAATCACCCTATATTATATACAGATACTGTACACATATTGAACCACCCTGTAGTTTGTACAGAGAAGCCACAAGGGAAGATGAAAATAAGCATTTGATAAAATCTGAATGCGTAATTTGGGGAGTTTATTTAAAGCAGTTACCAAGAGAGAGTGGATGTTTAATTTCTAAATTTTAAGTAAGAAATCAAATGTCTTATATTTAGACATTTTTAAAGATGGCATTTATGTTTCTCAGATTGCAGAATTTTTTCCCTTATAATAATTAAGAGACCAGTGAAAATATTGTTTCTAATAATAAACTTCCATTTCTTTTCTACATTATTTAGATTCGGTGAACTCTGTTCCATCACAGCGATGAAATTCTTACAATTCTAGATTAAATGTGAGGATTTAATTGCTAGTATAATATCCATTAATGTGATGTAATTTTTCTTAAGTTTACAAGAGTTTCTGTAAATCAATTAAAAGATAAGTTTTCAACCCAGGAACCACAAAAATTACTCAGGAATTTTTAAAGTTTGTGAATGTATACCACATAAACAAAAACATCCTCTCATTGTATCACATTCATCAAGTGGGAAGCTTTATTTAGACATGCACTTGACTTGTCTAAATACTTGACTTGCACTCATCCTCACTGGAAAACAGTTATCTTCCTCCTAATAAAGATTTGTGTTCCTATCTTTACTTTGAAACTTTAGTTTCTTTTTACCTAAATGCATACATGAGTGTGTATTTGAGAGCATTGTGATAAAATGAAAAGCATACTGTACTAAAAGTCAGAAAACTTAGATATATCATTAATTCTTCTACTTGCTATCTACTTGAGTTCTAAGAATCCTGTTTTTTCAACTGGAAAAAAGATAATGTGACTGCCTCCTTCACTGTTACTGTGGGACTTAAGATAGAGTATGTAGAACTATTCTAAAAAAGGTGTAAAATGGCATTAGAATTTACAATGGCAACCATACTAACAGCAACATTTTTGAGGTTAGGACCAAAAGTATCTTGCTCTAATTTTATGCCCCATCTGTTCCTAGTTCACAGGCAGCACAGGGTATATGCCAGGGTAGACACTCAATGAAAGTCAGTGATATGAGTTACACTGATGTTAGGCTGATAGTACCACTATTTGATTCTTCAAGTATTTCCTCCTTCATTAAAATCCAACAGTTATCTATATACTCTGTCTGAAATCAAGGAAAATCTACATTTAAAAAGATAAAAATGATTTTGAAATATTTGAAATATATCACCATGATTTTGTTTCACAGACAAATAATTACCTTTTCTCCAGAAACAGCTTGACCTGGTGAAAAACCCGGATCTCCTTTGGGGCCCTAAATAAAACATTTGATGAAACATAAATTACATATATCATACTTCTTCAGTTGTATGCATTGTCAGATGCTATGCACATTATATGGTACTGAATAAGATTACATATTTTAAATTGAAATGAACATGGATTATTTACCTTTTCAATGTATATTTTGCTTATCCTTAACTTTAAATATTGAGAAGATTCCTAGAAATTCCCCTGACATAGCTGATCTTTCTAATCAATAAAGTTACACTACGATTGAAAAATCTTTCTTTAAGGGAACTACATAAAGGTTCTATTAACTTTTCCATTTTTGTGACATACTGAGTTATAAGTCCTATTTTAGCATGGGAAAACTAGTTACTTTTAGTAAAAGAAAACTGCATATAATAATACTCAAAATTTTAAGACATCATGCCAAGTTTAAATGTTTTCCAAAATCTTCCAAGGTAAATGCATTACTTTTATAATAAAAAATAAACCAAAAAAAAAAACACCCCTCTAATTGCCAAAATTCTTTTCATTGTTATAAAAATAGATATTTTTCATACTCTGGGAATCTTTACCTTTTATATATCAAGGGAAATATGACATTAGGTTTCAACTAAAGTTTTTTGGTACAATGGTATCCCTTCTTATTATGCATGCTAGCAAAATAACTCCTTTTCTATTTCATACTTCATAAAACACAGAATTGAGATGCTTTATCATTCAAATTCTGATTTCATTACCATTCACAGCTAATAATAAATAATTTTCTATTCCTAAATGTTATTTTCACCCTATGGGAAATAGGGAAACAGTCATGTCTTCCTTCACATATTCAGGGATACTTTTTTTTTTCTTTCATTCCACAGATATTTACTGAACAACTGTCTGAACACATAGGAATGAACAAAACAGGTAACTTATCTGTCCTCTTTAGGCTGACATTCCAGTGTGAGAGAAAAAATAATAAAATACAATTTCTTGTACAGACAGGTGAATGTCAGGAAGAAAACAGCAGGTAGAGAAGGGAACTGTGACCAGCAGGGGCACAGAGGGCTCCCTTCTTGGGTGCAGTGGGAGGAATCATCCCTGAGAAGGTGATCTGACCAGAAAATTGAAAGAGGTAAGGGAGGGAGTTGTGAATATATCTGAAGGAAGATCACTAGGAGCATCCCCAGCAGAGGGAAGAGTAGGTAGCAAAGGGCCTGAGGTTTGTCTGAGAAACAGCAGGTTGCCCAATGTAACAGGAGCTAAGGGGAGAGAGGCAGGTGTGCACTTCAGAGAGACAAAAGGGACAAGAACACAAAAGGAATTACAGGGCCTTATTTGTGGTCTGCCTTTTACTCAGATCTATCTTCACTTTTAACAAGATACCACTGGCTGTAGTGTTGAAGAGACATTACAGGGGTTCCAAACTCAGAATACATATTGAAGGCAGAGCCAACAGAATTTCCAGGATGGCAAGTGAAAGAGATAGACTGGCATCAAGTCCATGTACAATGGGAAAATGACAAAGAAGAAAAAGATTGGGGAAAAAGAGTAGGATTGGATGACAGCTGTAGTTCTCTCTTGGACATGTTAAAAACAAGGTGTCTCTTAGATTTAGTGTGTGCGCTGTTGGATGCTGAGTCTGGATATCAAAAGTCACCAGAATATAAATTATATAATGAAACCATGGTAAAGGGTGAGACTCCTAAGAAAAAGTGTAAATATAGAGAAAAGAAGAGGAAGGAGGATGGTTCACTAAATATGTTTCAATATTTAGAAATTGGAGGAGGAAAGACAGCAAGAGAGAATGAGGTGACACAGCATGTAAGCTGAAAGCTAACAAGGCGACTGTGCAGCCTTCAAGTGTGGAGAAGACATTTTCAGAATGAAGGCGTGGCCAACTGTGGCCACTGCTGCTGAAAAAGTGAATCGCGTGAGGAGAGGCTGCTGGGAAAGGTTGGTGACTTTAATCGGTGCCGTATCAGTAGAGTGGTTAAGAAAAATGCGTGAGAGTCATGGGTGGTAAGACAGGAGCTTTCACTAGCAAGGCAAGTAGAGAAATAAGAGGAGTATATCACATTTTGTGAGAAAGATGTGAGTTCTAAGAGAGGACTAGGCTTTTAAAATTTTTTTGTTAAGATGGAAGCTACTAGAGCAAGTTATATTGTTGATGGGAATGACTTAGGAAAGAGGGAGAAACTGAGCACAAGTTGGGAGAAATGCACATTTCTCTTGAGTATGCCATAGGAGATGGGGATCCAGGGTCCAAGCAGACATTTCAGTAGGGACAATTCATCTGGTACAACAATTTCAAAGGTAGAATATATAGGTACAGATGTTAGGTCGCTAGCCTCGGTAATGGGAAAAAAAAAGAGCTAATTCTCATATGACTGCTTCTAGTTTCTCGGTGAAATAAAATGTTAGGCTTACAGTTCAAAGTTAGAGGTAGGGAATGGTATGGGAGGGACACTTTGAAATAGCATTCAAACTGACTGACATCACCATCTAATTTGACATTTCATCTTCCACTTTAAAAACATCGAAAGAGTGGGAGAAAGTAACCAGTTAAGCAATAAAAATAAGATGTAAAGACAGACCTTTTTCTTATTCCTAAGCTTTATACACCTTGGCAACATATTTAAAGAAATATATGTCAAATCCCTTTTATTGCCACACAAATATGTTTAAGTTAATTGATCAACTCATATTCTAGAACCAGAAGTTTAAGTCAGCATGAGGAAAATGCTTTTAACCTGCCAGTTGTGCACTGATCCTAGTATAAAATGCATGAGGAAGAGATTATTGAACATGCCAACTTTGCCTGAAGTTTCAAGGAAGTAGGGCACACTTTTCTGCATTTAAGGAAAATACTCCAAAATTCCTTTCTTACATTTTCCCTCATTTTGTATTTATTCTATGATTCCTGACACACTTTTAGCCACACTTGATTGGCTTTTCATAAACTCCTTGGAATTAAAAATAATATTTATAAATTAATCATAATTGACTTTGACCTTCAATACTGACTTCTACTTACTCCTACAAGACTTTTGTTGAAGGAGCTATATATCCTTTTGAGTATGAGTAGAGGAAAAGGAAGTTGCCTACATTTTATCATTCAAAGGATTCCAAAAGTCTCACCTAGCTCATTGATCTGCTCTTGTCTAAAATCCTCATTATTGGAGTAGCTCTTTTAGACTGTTATGGATCTCCAGATGGCCCTCTGCATAAGGAAGGAAACTCCCTAAGGTATTAGACCCCTTAAGATGTTAGAACAGATTTATCAGATTAGAGTCCACACAATATAATGGAAAGAGCACTGGGATTTAGAGTGAAAGGACTAAACAAGTCATTTAATCTCTCTGAACCTGAATTTCCTCCTCTGTAAAATGGGAATAATAATGCCTACCTAGATTAGCTTGAAAGATTTAGGATCAAATTCTCTATAGATTATATAGATGTTAGTAGTTAGTATTAAAACTGACAGTACTAAAAGAAATAAATAAATAAAAAGAAAAAAGAAAAATGACAGTACTAAATACAATCATTAAAATAAATTTTACAATTATGGCCATTTGAAAAGCAGAGAACACAACTCTTGAATGAATTATTGATGGAGCAGCAAAATTTTAATGGAAAGAATTTGGAATTTAAAAATTCATAGTATGGACAAGCTAAATTGGTAGAGTATCATAAAGGAAACACTAAATGACATGATCTTGAGGTAGCACCACTTGAATATTCTTGGCTTTAATATTAGCAATAACTACAGAAGCCCCATAATCTCTATTTTATGCACTACACTCTCTAAGCAACACTTCTTATCTTTTTAGCTCACTCTAAGCCCTGATAACTGAAAACAATTATTTGACCCTCTGGAACTGCTAGTATGTGATCCCACCATATTTTCATTCTCTCATCCCCCACGTGGCCTCAATTCCCATCCCCCGCCAGCCTAAATAACTGTGTTTTATACTCTACTCACTTCCTTGCATACATAAATGACACCATTGCCTGTTTCTTCCTCTGTCTTATAAGCTTACCCGGAAAATCTTAAATATAGACTCTGCCTACTCTGACCCTATCCCTAGCAGCTGAATGTGACTAAGAGAAAACAATCATGCTGACAAATCTCACTTTAAATTCCTAACTTCTTACACATTGATTTTGTTTTGTTTTTTGCCTTTTAGTGTGTCCAATAATTGCCTTAGTCAATTCATGTTCCCATTTTCATAAATGATTCTTTCATAACTTCTCTCTCTTTACTCTCAGGTGGTTATTTTGCTTTCAACTTTCACAAGCTCTCATAACCAAATCCACTAAAGCTCACCTTAAACTGTTCCAAAATACTCTGCCTTTGTAACGAAACCCCCCACTGTCTCTTACCAGGACATCACTGGTGAACTGTCTTCCCTACATTACTTCAATTTTTACTTCTAAGATGATTGCCATCACCAAGTAAACACTGTAATTTCTCCAATCTTAAAAAATAACTTTCATTGAGCCCACATCTCTTTTCTCTGCTCCGTTATACTGTCCCCTTTTAAAGAAAAACTCCTAGAAATTTGTCTATGTTAACTAGAAGACTTCCTCTCCTTCCATTCTCTCTTAGACCTACTCTACTCAGGCTTTTATCCCTACCACCATCCTACCTCATTGGTCATTCTTTCTCAGCCCCCTTTGCTAGTTCCTCTTCATCTTCCTAATACTCCGAAGTATCCCAAGACTTAGTCCTTGGACACTTTTCTTTGTCTACATTCATCCCTAGGTGACCTCATCCGTTCCATAGCTTTAAATTCCATATATACGCTGATGAGTCTGAAATGTACATTTTTAGCTATGATGTCCTTCCTGAACTCCAGGTCCATATACCATTTTGATATCTCCACTTGGATGTTAAACAGTCACCTCAAATTGAATATGATCAAAAAGGAACTCTTGGGAATTCTGGTTCAGACAGCGGCAGAGTAGCATGTATGCAAATAATCCTCCTGCAGATTACAATTGTAAAGTCAAGACAAGATACATAAAACAACTATTTGTATGCACAGGAGAACAATAAAAAACAGGGCCGAAGGGGATTCAACTCTTGAGAGAAGAAACCACAGTTGGTGTAATATGCATTTATACAGCCTTTCTCCTAAAGACACTTCCCAGTAGGCACAGAGTGGCTGGAATTCAAGCAGAAAAACAAACTTTTTGGCTAATGGTATCAGAGGACAGAGTGTAGGAGTACCAGAAAGACTGCAAATTGAGGGAGAAAATCCTAGAAAGAAACAAAGTTACCTTCCCCCAAAACTTGAATATAGACTTTCTTCAATTCTTGGCCAATCCTGACATGTGTTTTCAGAAGAGAGATTCCAAAAAGCTGAACAGAAAGCAACAACTAAATGGCTGAAAGACCTAACAAATTTCAGCTCTGGTCATTACAGGAAGTTTGAGCCACATCATTTTAGAGGAACATGGTAAATAGCTTGATAAATACCTTTCCACTGAAATTCAGGAAGAGTTATACTTTAGAAGCAAATACTATATTCTTGGACTAATGGACTTGTACTAATACTATAAGCAAAACAAAACAGATCTGCCCTTTAAAAAGTTTCCAAACCTGTACAAATTTAAGGTGATAAGCCAGCTTTTCAAGTGCCTACAGAACAGAAATCAAGTCTCCAAAGGATTAAAAAGAAAGGTAACAGCATCTAAAGACCCACATGTCGGGCTTCCTAGGTGGTGCAGTGGTTGAGAATCCGCCTGCCAATGCAGAGGTCACGGGTTCGATCCCAGCTCCAGGAGGATCCCACATGCCGCGGAGCAACTAAGCCCGGGTGCCCAAAAAAAAAAAAGATCCACATGTCATCCATAATATGCAGTATGTAATCAAATTTTTCTAGACATGCAAAGAAAGGGAAAATCTAACGCGAGGTAAAGAAAAAAAGGGGTCAATACAAGCAGGCCTCAAGAGGACCTAGATGTTAGAACTAGTAGTTGAGAATTTTATTAGCTATTATAAATATGTTCAATGGCTTAAAGGAAAAGAAGATCATAATGAGTGAGCAAATATCAGCAGACAGATGACAACTATATAAAAAGAGTCAACTAAAAACCAAGAACGGATAATAAAATACCTGAAATAAAAATTTACTGGATGAGATTAATGCCATATTGGAGAAGGCAGAAGTAAAGTTTAGTGAACTTAAAGGCAGATCCATAGAAGTTATCTAATCTGAAGAAGAGAAAAAAATAAACAGAGATGGAAAAAATGAACAGAGATCTAGTGACCTGTAGGGCAATATTAAGTAATCTAACACATATGTAAATGGAATTCCAGAAGGAAAGGAGAGAAATAATGGGACAGAAAGGTTATTTGAAGAAGTAATGGCCAAAAATGTCCCAAATTTGTTTTAAAAAAATTTTTACGGGTACAATGACAGTCAGTGAAGCCCAGATAAGAAATATCTAAGGGAAACCACTCCTACATACATCATAGTAAAGTTGCTAAAAGCCAAACAAAGAGAAAAACCTTAAGACATCCTGAGAAAATTACACGTTATATTGAGGGGAATAACAATGTTGGCTAAATTCTCATCAGAAACCGTAAAGGCCAAAAGATGAGGACATCAGACATGTTTAAAGTGCTGGAAGGAAAACATTCTCAACCAAGATTTTTTTACTCTATAAAAAATTTTCTTTACTATCCTTCAAAAAAATGTAGACAAAATAAATTTCAGCTAAACAAAAACTACGAGAAACTATCACCAGTAGAACTGTACTCCAAGAAATACTGAAGGAATTTCTTCTACCTAAATGGAAGTGACACCAGATAGAAACTCAGGTCTATAGGAAGGAATAGAGAGTCTTGGAAATGAAAGTAAATGAGGAAATATGAATGACTCCCTTATTTGTTTCTTCTCTTAATTTCCTTAACAGACTGATTACTTAATACAAAAATTATTGTATTGTACTATTGGGTTTATAACGATATAGATGTAAAATAAATGACAACAGAACACAAAGGATGGGGGGATAGTAGGTAAATGTAATTATGTTACAAGAGTCTTATATTTTACATGAAATATTACCATATTAACTCTAAGTAAACTATAATAAGTTAATAATGCATATTGTAATCCCTAAAGCAACTACTAAAAATCAATAAGAGATACAGCTGAAATGCCAATAGAGAAATTAAACAGAATACTAAAAAATATTTGATTATCCAAAACAAAGTAGAAAAAAAGGAATAAAGGAACAAAGAACATATGGGATAAATGGAATAGAAATGACAATGCAGAAGGCCAAGACCCAATTATACCAAAATTACACAAATGTAAATGAACTTAATATTCTAATTAAAAATCAGAGATTATCAGCCTGGATAAACATATAAGATCCAACTATATAGTATCTATAAGAGATGCGCTTTAAATACAGAAAGGTAAAGGAAAGGAAATATATATACCAGGCAGACAAGAAGCATTCAAAAGATGGTGTGGCTCTATTACTATCAAACTAGACTTCAAGAAGAGGTGTATCACTAAAGATAAACAGAGATATTTAATAATGATAAAAAGGTCTGTTCATCAGGAAGACATAACAATCCTTAAATATGCATGCATCACACAAGAGCTGCAAAATACATGGAGCAAACATGACTAACTAAACACTGCCTAAAGACTAAATAAAGACATAGACAAATCCAAATCAGAGTTGGATATTTCAACACATCTATCTCAGTACAACTAGACAGAAAAACCTAGTAAGGACAGAGAAAATTTGACCACCACCATTAACGACCATAATTGAATTGACATTTATAGAACACTATACCCAATGAACACAAAATACACAATCTTTTGAAGTTCATGTGAAATATCCATCAAGATAGGTCACATGTTGGGTTATAAAATGCCTCAATAAATTTTTAAAGATTAACCTCCTCCATTGTGTGCTTTCTGAACACAATGGAACTAAATTAGAAACCAGTAACAATAAGATCACTAGAAAAGCTTCTAATTAATGGACATTAAAAACAAACAAAATAAAAAACAAACTTCTAAATAACCCATGAGTGAAGAAGAAAGCATATATTTCAACTTGAATGATAATGAAAACACAACACATCAAATTTTGTGGGAGGCAGTTAAATCAGTCCTTAGAGAGAAATTCATAGCTCTAAATGCTTATGTTAGAATAGAGCTAAAAATCAATGAAATATTAAGTGGGCCATAGAAAAAATTAACAAAGCCAAAAGTTGGTTCTTAGAAAACATTAATGGAAATGAACACTTGACTTCCTCCCAGGCAAAAACAAAACAAATAAAAACCTGAAATCGTGTTCCTCCTCATTCCAGTAGATGGCAGCTCCCACAATATCAGCTTTTCAACTGCTTAAGCCTTAGATTACCTTTGACTCCTCTCTCACAGAATGAGTCATCAGCAATTATGCTGACTGTGCCTCAAAATACATCTAGATTCTGACCACTTTACACCATCTCCATTGTTAACACTCTAGTTCATGCCGTCCTCACCCATGGTGTAAGCTTGGGTAGACCAGTAAAGTAGTCTCTAAACTGATGGTCCTATTTCTACCCTTCCCCTAACCCCAATCTATTCTCTGAGATAGCTAGAACTATCCTCCTGCAACATAAATTGTGTGATGTCATCTTTCTACTTAGAACTCTCCAATAACTATCCAACACAGAGTAAAATCCAAACCAAAATTCTTACCTACAAGGTTCAACATAATCTGGCTCCTGCTAAGTCACTGATCTATCTCCTACCACTTATCTCATTCAGCTACTCCTCAAAGACTGCCAAGCAGCCTCCTGCCTCAAGGCCTTTGGACTTCCTGAGTTGTTTTTATTGTTTTTCAACATTTTTTCATTAGGATTGTAAAAATGGTGATTTTTAATTCTAGTATTCTTTTTTCATTTGCTAGCTTTTTCTGTAAAAAACTTCCATTCGTCAACTATTTGGTTGCACTAAGGTTCAATTTTATAAGAAGAGCAAGGCAATTTCAAAAGAAATGTTATTCTTTTCCTTTGTCTTCTATCTACCATTTTTCAAAATTATGACATTGCGACATAATAAAAATATACATTCGGTGTTTGTCCCTAGTTCCTGGCACAGAGCTCCTAAAAACCCTTGGAATTTCCTGAGTCATAGGAGTGTCTTTTGTTATTTACAACAAGCCAAGCCCTTTTTGACCACATCTGAGTTTATGCTAATGAGGTGAGTAGAGATGGAGAGCTAGATAGCTTCAGGATGGGGACTAGCTACCAGAAAGGCAAACAAGTGATTAGAAGGTAGGAATTTAGCCCTATTCCCTCCCCCACTTCCAGGGAGAGGAAGGAGTGGTAAAGACTGGGTTATGAAAACTCTTGAATATACTACCAACTGTAAAATAGATAGTCAGTGGGAAGTTGTTGTATAACAAAGGGAGTCCAACTCGAGGATGGAAGATGCCTTAGAGGACTGGGGCGGGGAGGGTGGGGGGGACTCGAGGGGGGGGAGTCAAGGAAGGGAGGGAATACGGGGATATGTGTATAAAAACAGATGATTGAACTTGGTGTACCCCCAAAAAAATAATAAAAAAAAAAGAGAGAAAAAATAATAATGGAAAAAAACAAACAAACAAACAAACAAAACTCTTGAACAAAGACATTCCAAGAGCTTCCAGTAGGTGAACACACTGATATGCTGGGAAGGTGAAACACCTGGGGAAGGCATGGAAGCTCCGGGTTCCCACCCTCCACATATTTTGCCATATGCATCTCTACCATTTAGCTACTTGAGTTGTATTTTTTTTTTAATAACAAATTGGTAAGTCTAATTAAAGTGTTTTCCTAAGTTCCATGAGCTATTCTAGCAAGATATTAAACCTGGGAGAGAAAGAGATTGTGGGAATCCCTGAACATGTAGTGAGCCAGGCAGAAGTGTGAGCAGCCTGGGCAACCCGTCTATTGCTGGCATCTCAAGTGTGGGGAGTCTTGTGGTTCTGAGCCCTTAAATCTGTGGAGTCTGACACTTACTTGGGGTAGTGTCAGAATTGAATTGAATTGTTGAATATTCAGTTGGTGTCAGAGAATTTGACAGTTTCATAGATGTAATTTCCTAGCATCCTCTAAAGGTGACCCACAAAGGTTTGTCTGTTTTTAGTTACATTGTAATTCATGGATTTAGAGATATTTGATGTGAATTCAATCTACTACAGTTATTATCCTTCATAAGGCTCAAATTATACCAATCTTTGGCTAGTGGAAGCCTTTTCAAATTGGCTCCTGAATCCTTTTGACATGAACCTAATAGTCTTTGATGGCTAGAAGGAAAAATTTGTTATATTTATCATATTTGTCTGGTCCTTTACAAAAAGGTCTCTATGTTGTGTAGAATAATAGGAGCACCTTAGTTTTCAGCATTTTATCATACTTTACATTTTCATAATGTTGGACTAAAAATTTTTCATAGCAATCTGACAGTAATAAATTCTTAGAATGGGTCAGCATCTATACTCAACACATTTATTCCACATGCAAGGAAAAATGGGCCTTCTAGTTTAGAGAAATACATGATGGAGACATGGGAGCAGAGGGTCAAAACCAGGAATAAAACATAGCACAAAGATATGCTCTTTGGAATTCATTATTTAACACTAATAACACTTCATTTACTGTTACTAATAGGACATTGCTATTGAAGCTTATTAAGGTTAGATGTTTTCCTTTAACTCGATTAAATTTGAAGGGGCTATTGAACTTGACTAAAGTAATACAAGCTATGAATGTTCGTGGGAAGGTTTTAAGTTGCCTTTAAGAAGCATTTTTGGGAAAGAAACTATCTGGACACAAATAGATTGCCTGGACTAAATTATAAGTATAGGGTAGGCCGAAGACCTAGATTCTGCATTTAGACTCCTGTCCAAAGATCGAGTGCATAATTGATCATGTGTTGATAGCAGTAAAAATTTCCAGCACCCTGCAAATAAAGTTCATATTAAATAAGTAAATATAATTAACTGTGCACCCACATGGCATTTGGTGGCAAGAAAAAAGTCATTCTCTCTAGCAAATAGACAAACAGTTTACTTCATTGTGTGTGTGTGTTTTTTTTTAAGAAAGACTATATTTCTACCATTGGTCTACTGATTTCAGCTAACAATTTCAGCTAAATAACAAAATAGTCTTTCTATTTTAAATCAATTAGTCTTAATAATGCTGAAAAAATGCTATCTATTCACTCAATTTTTGTGTGCCATTTTATTCTTCTACTATTGAACAATTTAACAACATAGTTCTGAGGGACTAGAGTTCAGTTTCACTCTTTATGGAGTTTATATGTTATTGTCAGTATCCAAAGGATAAGCTGGAACCTTGGAATGGACATTCTGTCACTATTACTAAATGAACTCAGAAAGTCTTCAATTACATTAGGTTACCCCATCTCAACCTTTCCTTCTTAAGGTGCTGTTTCATAAATGAACTCCTCACCATGTTAGTAGAGACAAACTAGTGCAAAGGAAAGAGTAAAACAGATCTAATTCTGATGTCAGTCACAACTGTATTACCTTGGTTAAGTACTTACCTCTCTGAATATGTTTTCTTCTGTGGAAAGCAGAAGGTAATAAAGCCTGCTCTGAATATTACTCTTAATTGAAGTGGAACTGAATGAGATGGCATACATAAAGTAACTGTCAGATATTAGATGCTTAATAAGTGCTAGTTCTCATTCCCTTATGATTCCAGTGCCATGTTACTAACGTTAAGTCTGCTTATTGTTTCAGTTTAACATTTATTGAGGGCCCAATACATGCTGGGTACTGGGCTAAACACAAAGGCAAAGATGAATAAGATCTGGTCCCTGCATTCAAATAACTAAGACTATTAAGGAAGTCAAACAGATATGTGAAAACTCATTTTGCTTGAACAGAGTTGAGAACTACCAAAGATCAGTTCACACTTTTTGTCCTTTATTATAAATATTAACTTAATGGTAAAAGTGTAACAGAAAATAGTTTTTGCATCAATCTAGAGTATGTTAGCAAGATAAGTTTTATTCTTATAAACTTTAAAAATAGCCTTATAAGTAGAACATATTTCTATACTATCTTAAGGTATTTTCATTCATAAGAGCCACAAGACTTTTTGTTTTACTTAATAATAAATGTGACATTTTCAATAAAAGTTGCATTTCTAATTAGCCTAGTTACCTTATAAGTATGTCCTCCAGAAAAGGGAAATAGTTTTCTTAAGTATCAGCTACACACAAATATTCTACCAGATGTTTTATGTGCTTCACACCATTAACTTATACAAGGTATCTTTTGGTTCTGAGACAGGCTGGGACCTGGGACCCTTTGCTGCAGTGCTGCAACGCTTGCACCTGGACAAATGTCTCCTTGAGCAACAGAATACAGAGAAATTATCAGGGACTAAAAATAATTGTGTGCATGCCCAGTTGGGACAAATTCTGGACAAAAGATACAAAAAGACCAAAAAAATGCAAGTGCCACTTCTGAAGAGCTGGAAGCAAAAACAGGGTGTAAGAGCAAAAGCAGGGTACTGCACGTGCCCCTTGCAATCAACACCACCAAAGGGATGGGCAAAACACCTAAGCCACCCCTCTGGCCCGACCCTTGGACACACCCTTACCCTCACCCCATATAAGGAACCAGAAATTTCTATTGACTGGGGAAGGCCAAGAACCCTGGCCGTATCATTTCTAACAATTTTTACAAAGCACAGTAATCCAAATATGACTGCATAAAGACTCCATAATGCATTCCATTTTCCATTTCAGTTTAACCTTTCTAAACGTGCAATTGCCTTAATTTGGTCTTTTCATAGGTTCAGGTAACGCCTTTTGAAATGGACAGATAATTTCTTGTGCGAATGACAAGATGAATTTTTATACAATTTTATTAGAGGCCAATAATTCTATGTTATTCTTGCTAAACAATAACTGAAAAGAGAAAAATGCTGAAAAGGTCTTTATACTCTAAAATCCCTTAATCTAAAAGGGATCTTTGCTCCTAAAGGAAAATAAATTCAGTGACTACACGTTAAAATTTATTGTCAAGAGCATGAACTCTGCTTTTTTATTGCATTGTCTTGAATAAATACTATAAGAGGATTATAAAGTATAAACCTTGACAGTTGTATTAATCCTAATTACTTTAAAGTACATGGTAAACATCTAGGAAAATTGGTTTCACAAACCACATACTACAAGCTTTACTTGATTCATTTAAGACAGCGGTGATTTTTAACACCTGTCACAATCTAATGTCCTCCACAAGTATGTGCAGTTAAAACAAATTATGGTCAGTTTTGGCTCTTTTGAACATGGTTATCAAATTATTAAATTAAATATGAATTAAAGACTAATATTCAGGTCTATACGATTAAGTTCCTAAGAGGTTCAGTTAGTTGCTTGCAAATTAAAAGTAGAATTTTAAAAATTTCTAATATATGGGTTCATAAAAATGTTATTGGTAAATAGTTATAGTCAAAATTATACTAACACTACTAAATATAATATTAAAGAGAAACCTCGAGATTGAAGATTTCATCTCTCCTAGATCATTTTAACAAAGACATATTCATAACTAGTCAACACTGAAAAATACCCTGTTTTTAATCTTTGGACAGCGATAATTTTTTTGGTACAAAGTTCATCATTTTCTCAAGTATTTTCTCCTGAATAAGTACACACATTTTAAGAAGTCAATTAAACCAAAGGCTTTCCACTATATCTTCATCTCTCCTCACCCTATTCTCTGTCTTTGTTTGCTTCAGTATCTTACTGGTTGCTACTGGGTGAGGTAGAGAAAGGGGAGGACAACAAAATCCATGTGGAAACCACCCCCTCTGTTCTGTGTCTCTTCTTGGTGTGGAGATGAGGCTGTTAGCAGGATGGCAAGCCCCCTGCAACTTCAGCTCTGTGGGGAAACATGAGCTGGGTCTTTACAACGACACTAGCCTCTCACTAGTCTAAATATCCTTGAAGTCCCTAAACAAACTTGAAGGACTAAGGAATCACAAATTTAAAAACCAGCTTCTAATTTCTTTAGAAAGCATTTGTCTTTTTTCTCACTGTTATACGTCCAGGCTTTAGTTAAGTCTTTTTTTTCTCTAAGATATTTTGTTAAACTCAAAAAATTGTTGACAGTGATGAGAAACTTTGGGAAATTTAGATTTAAAATACCTGCTATCATTATTACTTATTAATAATAATGATACTATTTATGACATGTTAGCACTATTAAGGGCTTTACTCACAATTTATGTAGCCTTCACTCCAGCCCTTTGAGGACATACTATGATTTTCCCTATTTTGGAAAAGAAGAAAGTGAAGCTTAAAGTGGCTAAGCAAGTAATTTGCTTCCAGTCATAACAAATCAAGAGGGCTAAAACTTGAACCCAAATCAGTTAGACTCCAAGACCTGTGTTCTTAAGCTCTATCCTATCTTAACCTATATCTGTACGGTAACATCTATATGGTTAGTTTTGAGTGAGATAATTAATAAGCAGAGTGGTTATTAATGACCCTGAAATATTCATGATGTTGCTGGCAACCAAAACCCTAATGCTTACACACACACACACATATATATATATATATATATATATATAAATTTAATTATCTTTCCAATTCCATACCTGCTCTCAAGGTAACCAGCCTGGTGTATATTCTTCCATCCATTTTTACTGTACTCATATACCACCTATCACACTACTATCCATCATGCTACTACCACACAACTATGTATGCTCATATATATATATACAGGCTTTCAGGTTAGTTGTTTTCATAAAAATATGAGTATCCTATAAGCGTTATCCTCACAGATCTTTTTCAAGTAAAAGTATTAGAGTGGAAAGGGAAATAAATGATACTTCATTTCCTCAGTATTTACTTATACATTAAAATAGCCTTGATTTAAGGTAAATTATTCAAATCATAATCTGTATATTTCAGAGGTGTCCATATATTGCCATTATTTTTGACAATAAAGGCTTTGGAATACCAAAGCAGGGCTCTGCTTGCCTTTACCACTAGCTATATACAAATCCAAGTGCGGTGGGCTCTCAGAAGAGCCTGGCTCTGTGCCAGGCTAAGACAATCTTGCTGAAGAATCATGCTCTGGAGATGACAGAGATCCTCAGTATCCCAAGGATGGCTTTAAAAGCTAAAGACCTTCTTTAATAATGTTACAAAAATCATGCAGTACTCGCTAATAATCACTCACCTTTGGACCTGGTACTCCAGGTAACCCAGGGTTTCCATGTGGCCCTGGTAAACCCTGCAAGTAGTAAAAATAAGTCAGATCATTCTTAGAACAGATCTAGATACAAATAACAGACAGTGTTTATTATAACATTCACATAAATATTACATAATTCATTAAAATGGATATACTATTTTGCAAAGTTCTTTATCTCTTCTGAGATCTTGCATATTTCAGTCTTGGAAAAGACACTAATAATAGAGCAGAACTGTGGTTTCTGTTTTTTGCTTCAAAACACTGCCTTGAGGTGTTTACGTCCCTTATTTACCACCCCTATCTCTAGCCGCATTGCTTAGTGCTACTCCTAAAAGTTGAGCAGAGTAAGAAGCTTAAAAATAACAAAGTGCAATTCTTTAGTTACTCTCCTCTCCACATGCGGTAACCGCTTCTGCACTTGGGTTTTTGTTATGCTATGATGTATACCTTAAAGATTTACCTCATTTAACCTTGCCCCCCTATACCTGCCCAAATCACGTTCAAACATCAGCTGAGATACCACCTCATATTTAAATCCTGGCTACACCAGCATGAAGGGATTTCTCTTTCCTACTCACTTACACAGAAATTGCTGCATGTAAAATTCATTTGCAATTAATTGTATATTGCCTTGGGACATTTCTGTTATTTAAATATTTTATTGCTATTTTAACTTCCTTATAACATATGTTTAGTTTCAGGATTACAAATTCTTTGAAAAGAGGCTGTTTTAGCACATATTAGCCTTTCAGTGAATATCTCTCAATTTCAGGAGTTCCCTGGTGGTCCAGTGGTTAGGAGTGGGCGCTTTCACTGCCAGGACCTGGGTCCAATCCCTGGTCGGGGAACTAAAATCCCGCAAGCAGTGTGGCATAGCAAAAAAAAAAAAACCTGTCAATTTGAATTCAGTAATTGCTTCTATCTACTAAACACCTACTATGTGCAAGTAACTGTATTGATGCTTTTTTTTTTTTAATTACTAATCCTTATACAATCCTGCAAGGTGGTTATTTACTCCCGTTTACAAATGGGGAAACCTAGGTGCACACAACCAGCAAGTAGAAAAATTAAGATTCATCTTCAGAAAGCCTTCCAGGTTTCCAGGACTCCTATACTCATTTGGGCTTGGTATGCATCTCTGTGCTCTTCAGCTACACCTCTATCTTAACACATAAACAGTTAATAATTATCTACTTTTTTTTTTATAAATTTGTTTATTTATTTATTGGCTGTGTTGGGTCTTCGTTGCTGCACACGGGCTTTGTCTAGTTGTAGCAAGCAGGGGCTAGTCTTCCGGGGCTACTCTTCGTTGCAGTGCAGGGGCTCCTCACTGCCGTGGCCCCTCTTGTTGCAGAGCACGGGCTCTAGGCCCATGGGCTTCAGTAGTTGTGGCACACTGGCTCAACAGTTGTGGCACACTGGCTCAACAGTTGTGGCTCACAGGCTCTAAAGCACAGGCTCAATAGTTGTGGCGCATGGACTTAGTCACTCTGCTACATGTGGGATCCTCCTGGAGCAGGGCTCGAACCCATGTCCCCTGCATTGGCAGGCAGATTCCCAACCACTGTGCCACCTAGGAAGTCCCACCACTTAACTATCTTTTCACTTCTGAGTTAATAGAGCATTGTGTTTCAGAAAAGAGAGGGGTACTAGCGATGCAAACATTGAAGGTATATCTAATAAGATGAAAACTAAGGAAAAAAATTAGATTTCATGATATCTCATTTGTACACTCTTCAAAAATAAATTTCAACAAAGTAGATGGAAAAATTTATAAGGATTAACAAATGAATTTTTGATGTGGATGTGGGGGCAATGGGTATAAAGTATTATTTCACAAAGCTCAGCAGTGCAAGAATGAGCAAGAACAATAACTTTAGGAAAAATTAGCATCAATGAAAGTCTGGGATTTTTTAAAAAGATAACTTGCTGGCTGTTGCCAAGTAAGATAAAATCTAGGGAGAGAAAAAGGTCATGCTGTGGCAGAACAGGCTTAGCAGTGGAGAGGAAATTCCATTAGCGCAAAGGTGAACTCAGTCCCTCAGGAAAGTAGGATCCAGGGTCTCCTGACAGAGAAGCAGGAGGACAGAAATGGTCTGCTGGCTGGAGGAGAGTGGGCAAGTTTAGAGGACACTCTGGGAGGAATGCGGTAGGTTGTCAAGTATAGAGAAAGAATGATAAACAGCTAGAGTGGAGTGAGCATTCATCTTCAGCCTCGTGTGGACAAGGGCTTGATGTGAAGAGGACCATTTAAAGCAATATTTTAGGATGATTTTTTATTATATTGTTTATATGATAAATAAAAGGAAAGAAAGTGGATTATATACAGCATTTGCATTTGTCTATCACACACGATCATAATTCTTTTTCTAGCTCTTTCTAGAATTTCTGCTAGTAAAAGTGTTTTGTTTTTTTGTTTTTGTTTTTTGAGGTTTGAAAGAAACTAATTCTAACACAGCAATACATCTTTTGTTGGACCTGTGTAATGTGAGAAACTACTGCTTATTCTTATGGCAGCTTTTTTCCTCAGGACAATTATTTTTTTAGTTTATAGCTCCAATATTTTCCGTTATGTAATCCAGGAATGCACTATTTTAAGGCCATCCACTCTTCTTCATTTCCCAAAGTAAATGAACCCCACCTTGGACTATCAACTACAGATGAGATCACTTTATAACTAAGAATAATGTTACAAGTAGCACCAAAACAGTCACTAATTTACAAATTTGATAATCTTTCTTGGGCATGTTCACAAAGAATGCTTTGGATGGGTGTTTATACTCATATAAACAAGTGGCATATGTTCCCAAGCTTCTCTTGAATTGGCAGAGTTAGGGCTAAGTTTGAAGATCCAGGCAGATTTCCAAGGGAAGTACATACTGTACAATACTAAGAAAAACATACTGGAAAGCTACCAATTCTAATAGCAAGTGAGAAATGGAGTCCATCTACTTACCCGTGGACCTCTCTTTCCTGATGGACCTGGGATACCTGCTGGGCCAGGAAGACCCTTGGAAAACAAAATGCCGAGGTATTAGGCATGATAACAGATGCATCCCTTCTCACAAGTCTTGTTAAGAGTCTCACTCCAGGGCTCTTTTCTTGGTCCCTAGTTACCAGCTGATGATTTTAAAATAACATGAAACCCCTCACCCTAATCAGCGAGGGTGAGAGTTGAAACTCAAATGTCCTCTTTAATCTGACCAGACGTGGCAGCAGGAAGTCTACGACTTATGGTTACAGCCACTGTATCTGGTTTTTACAGAGACCATAACTAGTAGTTTTGTGGGTAGTTTTTTACCTAAATTTACTTTTACTACTGAAGGAGGAATTCAATTTAAGCTTTGGAGACCAACAACTACAGGTTTTTTCAAACACATTTCAAAAGAAGACTTGCCTTGAGAAAGTAAAGCACTGACCATTTTATCTTCTTTTTAAAGTCTTATACCAAGGAGCTGTGTAATGTGTTAAACTGTTATAAGATCCTTCTAGTATATTAAGTAATTAATCTGCCTTACACAAAATGCAGCATACCAGGAGGTCACTACTGGAGTTAAATGGCTTGTAAAAATAAAATATGAAAGTAAAAACAGATTAATGTTTAAAGTATTCTGAGTTCTTTAAATGTCACTTATTAAATATATCAAATAAGAAATAGGAAACTACTACTTTGCTTTCTGATATTATGCCATATGTCATCTTTTTTACTACTTACTTTAAGAAGAATGGAAGTGGAAGAGTAAGTGTTCATTTGTGGTATGGTTAACACATATTCATTCATTCATACATTAATTTCATTGTTACTAAGCACTCTGTTGCCATGGCATTATTCTTGTTGTCTACAGAGCATACACACATTCCAATTTACAAACATTCATTCATTATTGCAGCAAAAATATTACGAGTTTCGAAATGAGACATATTAAGGTTAAGATATTAGCCCTACCATCGGAGGGTAGCATGACCTACTGATCCTCATTTTGACGTATCATTTTTCTCTTTGAAACTTTCTCCTTTATTGATGCTACAGTCATTTTGCAGTTTTCTAATGCTTTTTATATATTTCAAACTGTCCATTTTCCTTTTAATCTTTTTTCCTTCTCCTATCCCTTAACTTAATAAAAACCTTTCATGTATTCCCTAATATTAAAAGTAATATTTCTATTCAACCACAGAAAAGTAATATCTCTATTCTCCCTCCTGAGCCATTCAAATATTTTGATATTATTATATCACTAGCTTCCATCAAAAATTGACTTTCACTTATTTTTTTTTTAATTAAAATTCTTTTCAAATTAATTCTGGTTCTGCTGTTTTCATCAGAACTTACCAGCTGATGATTTGAAGTCCCCCCAAATAAGCACTAAAAATAAAAAAACTAAATGCAAAATTAAAATATCTAGTTTGATTTATTGCCCTATCACACTACTTTGTGACAAAAGAAAACACTACTATATTCACGCTGAAAAAACAGTTAATATTACAGTTACTGTTAGATACAGAGAGGAAAAGAGTATATTTTATGTTGTGATTGAAATATTTGAATTGTTTAATAAGCAATAAATAAAAATCAGTTTTAACTTGTCTTCACGATTTTGCATTTCCATATCTTTGAGAACAGGTTATTAATAGGCATTTTCTAGAAACCAGAGAAGGAAAGTAATTTTATATGGTATGACTTTTTCAATGAATTATTTTCTGTAAATAAGTACTAGAAAAAGCACTTTAACTTTCAGGTTATTGGTTACCAAGAGAAAGTATAATTCAATTAAAAGAGCGTCGGTATGGCAATCATCCAATCTAGATTCAAATCATGCTTCAATCATTTACTTGCTGAATGACCTTAGACAAGTCATTTACTCTTTCTAAGGCTTAGTTTTCTCATCTTTATAATACTGATGATAAAAATTTACTTTCAGGATTACTGTGAGTATTAAAGATATCGTGCTATATAAAATACCTGTAATTATGTCTGACATACAGTACTTAACCAATAAACTATAGAGCAATTTTTTAAAGGTATGCATGGGGCACAAGCAGTACTCAATGTTAGTTATAACTGTATTATTACTACGGTAATATGTATACTAAGGCAAAGGTATTCACTACTTCTAAAAGACAGTAATGTCTGGTCAATTAATCTTGGAAGTCCTGCACCTAAAGTTCCTTTTTTAATTCATTAACTCATTCATTCATTTACTCAATAAACATTAGTAAACATCAAACCCTCCTGGAGCTGACAATGAGATAAAAAGACACTGATTAACAACTAAACATACAATATACATTTTATTTGGTGATATGAAGAAAATAACAAGAAACTGAGAGATCAGCATAGTGTACATAATGTATACTGTGGTATCAGAGAAGATGTCTCTGAGGAACTGCTAAGTTAGATCTAAAACATGAAGAGGAGTTAGGAAAGAGGAGAAAATAAAATTCCAGAAAATAGGAATAAATGAAGTAGGGCATGAGTAAAATAAAACAGAAAGGAAAAACAGTCTTATTAAGGAGCTAAAAGAAAATCAATAATGAGATTAAGCAAAAGTGGAACAAAATGAGGTTGCAGAGGAAACCAGGGGCCAGAAGATATATAACGGCATGGGTCATAATAAAGAGTTTTTAGTTTATTCTAAGTGCTTTACTCTTCTGTCACTGAAGAGTTTAAGCAGATAAATGACATGATCTAATTTATATTTTGAAATGGATCACTAGAGAATTTATATAGAAGATGGCAGAAGGAGAACCCTTCTTCCCTCAAAACCGCTGAAAACAAACAGAAAAAAAAAAATCTCTGATTAAACAGAGAAAAGACCACAACCACAAGCCAGAAATATGAAAATTATCTTCTAAATATTGAGATACTTTGGAGTAAGGGAAGATGCTGAAAGATGCCCAAAAATGAAAAACAAACAAAAAACCTCTTCAGACCTCAAACCTTAGACAGGCTACAGATATCTAAAAGTATATCAGTCCAGAAAGTTCATTCCAACAATCCTTTAATGACGATAGTAAAGTTTAAGGGAATGGGAAAGCCACAGGCAACATAATTCATGACCCTATAAAGACCCAGTTCAAACAACCAAGTGTGAGGAAAGTAGAGCTGAAGAGGAAGAACCCATCATTTTTATGATCTGCAACATATCTCCTAACTTCAGGAGATTTCTGGTAGTGAGAGGGGGTAAAAGACAAGAGCGTAAATCATCATAGAACTTCTCACAGTGATACAGAGGGCTTCACATACATGAAAATGAGAGGAGATGTGTTTCTGGGTAGAGGGCAAAATAAATATGGAAAGATGGTGTTGAAGGCAGCAACTTAAATTTGATGCTGTGTACCACTCCACCTTACTTCCCTTTGCCTCTCCCTATACAATTCTAAAACAAATAGTGGCCCAGATAGAGTTGTCTTTATTTTAAAAATGGTAATAACCAGAAAGAAACCAGCAAGGGGCCTATACATACTAAGGGAAGGGGGAAGTGTGAGGACAGAAACATAAATTAAAAGTTGATGAAAATCATTTAGAAGAAGAGGAATTACTCCATGCAACAGAGAAAAAGTTCATACAGTTCACTGTAGAGCCAAAAAATTTCAAGATGCTATTTTTCTACAAAAAGAGAGCTCAAAGAAGAGTTATAAGAGATAAAAATAACAGCCAAGGTAATGAAACGTGAGCCAGAAGAGCTTAAAGACTGAAAGAACAAAAAAGAAACAATTATAGATGAAAGCCATGTCAGAAGCAATAAAAACTGACTACAATTGAAAACATCAATTAAGGGATCTCCATGTAGTTTAACTGAATTCACATAAAATAAAATGGAAAAAAGCCATCACATGGACATTATTGTAGAGAAGAGAATAAATACTATCATCACAAAGGATATTTAACACGTGCATACTGGTGTGCCTGAAAAAGAATATAGAGAAATGGAAAAGAAAAATACCTGAGAACATAAGGAGAGGCTTTTCTATAATAAGTAAAAATAATCTTCAGATCAAAAGAGTACCAGAAAAAAGCTGATACAGAACCTAACAGACTTAATGAAACCTGTTACTTCAAAGATAACAAAAGAATTGCATAGGCCTAGAGAGGAAAAACAGTCACTTACAAGTAGGAAAAATCTGGCTGGCCTCAGACTTCAAACAGTAACATCCACCTCAAGAAGCAATCCAACAGGAGCTTCCCTGGTGGCGCAGTGGTTAAGAATTTGCCTGCCAATGCAGGGGACACAGGTTTGATCCCTGGTCCAGGAAGATCCCACATGCCGTGGAGCAACTAAGCCCGTACACCACAACTACTGAGCCCAAGAGTCACAACTACTAAGCCCACGAGCCGCAACTACTGAAGCCTGTGCGCCTAGAGCCTGTGCTCTGCAACAAGAGAAGCCACCGCAATACGAAGTCTGCACACTGCAATGAAGAGTAGCCCCCACTCTCCACTATAGAAAGCCCACGTGCAGCAATGAAGACCTAACGAGGCCAATAAATAATAAATAAATAAATAAATAAATAAATGAACAATTCTCTAAAAAAAAAAAAAAAGAAGCGGTGCAACAATCTCTACAAAGTTCACCATTTTATCACCATTCACTCTCTCGTTAGCTTTCTAAAATCTATCTTTAGACTCCTACACTCTGCTGGTCGGATTTTCAAAGTTCAATAATGACATTCCCAATCAATCCAAAGGATTTCCTCCACTTTTTATCAGTCCTCATCTGCAGCTTTCAGCACTGCTAATCAATTTCTCCTCAAAACTCTCATCTTTGGCTTTTGTGATAGTATACTATACTCTTCTCTCCCATCTCTCTGACTATTCTGTCACATTTCTGCTTTGTTTTTCTTCTATAACCACAAAGCAAACATTCCTCACAATTTGTCTCTTGACTCTACGCCAAACTCCCTTTCTTGAAGATTATCTGACTCTACAGCTTCAACTATAATATTGATGGGGAAACTCCCATATCTGTACCCCCTACTTTGACCTCTCTTTTTCACTTCAGCTTCTTCAACTCTTCCAACAGCTTACTGAGTTGCCAACAGCACCTTAAAGGTTTTAACTTGGTTTCTTCTTCTAAAATCAACTTCTTCTCTTAATTATTGGTTTTAGTAATGGTATAACCATTCTCTCAATCCACAGGCTTAAAACCTTAGAGCCATCTTTGATCCTCTCCCTTTTTTCATTTGGTCCCTAGGTCCAATTAATTTCCTAGTCCTACCAAATCTTCCTTCAAAATATCTCGAGCCCTACCTTTCTTTTGCATTTTCACTGCTGTCATCCTAGATACTGTCCTAGTTTTGTATCATTCAGATGGTAACAGGAATTTCCTGTCTATTCTGGGCACTGCCACCAGAGTGACCTCCCTATTCATGCCTCAACTTAGAAACCTACACAATTCCCCATTAAGAACAAGATAAAGTTAGAACTATCCGTTTGAAAACTAAGACCTCTGCAACCTGTCCCCCTCTACCTTGGATCTTATGTTTGTGTAACATTATTCAGCCTGATATCATGAAAGAGCTTGAGCTTGAGAGGCAGAAAACCTGGGTCAAAATCCTGGCTCTGTCATTTATCAGCAATGTGGTTATGGGCAAGTAAACGCATTCCTTTGGGCTTCAGTTTCCTCACACGAAGGATGAGAATAATAACACCAAAGTCACAGAGTTCTTTTAAGATAACAAACATAAAGGGCATGGTAGACTGTCTGCTGCAGGTAAAAACTCAGTAAGTTATAACTACTTTGCTGTTTTTCCTACATAAAAGGTATGCCGGTTCCTTTCACCTATCAAAATCTTATTTATTCTTTGAGGCTTAGGTTCTAACTTTGTCTACAAGAACCTATCGTGAACAGCTCAGCCTTAAGTGATCTTTCATAGGGATCCCCTCAAAAAGTATTTTCCTTACCTTTGAAAATGTGTATCCCATATACTTAGTTTGTATCTCTCATTGGCATTTATCTTACTCGATCATGAGATATAGTTATAAATGTACTTCCTGTATCCCTGTTACCGCAATGTAAGCTCCTTCTGAACAGTAACTGTTACATATACCTTGTGTTTCTGCTTTGCCCATAGTAGAGAGTAAATATCTGTTGAATATTATTGTTTTACCTACTAATGCTGAAACAACTATTCTTGAATTTAGAGAAGAGATTAATACTTGTCTTTGACTTTTTTTTGAAGAAAGTAAATAGCGTACATAACTATTTGTTTAATATGACCTGCCCCATGGCTCAATTTTGTTACTAATATGTTGATAATTGTCATAGCTGAAAAGTTTACTTCTCTATAATACACTCTTCAGATTTTACTAAAACCTTTAAACATTCACTTAATAAGAGTTGCTGAGTACCTATCAGAGCTCTTTGAGCAATAACTACAAAAGAAACACAAGCAAGCAAGTGGCATCATCTCCTACTCTATGATTTGTGGAACTAAACAAATGACTCAATTTTAATTTTCATCAATTAAAGAGATAACATATATTTTAGTCCACCTGCAACTAAAAAGCCAATACAAGTTGACTTCTAAAGACATATAAGTTGATTGTTCAAGGTATTCAAAAATATAAAAGGCAAAAACAACATTTCTAATGTGATTTTAAATAGCTTTAAATGAATTTTAAATGATTTAAAAATTTTCAAATATTCATCTGTAATTGAACTACATGACAAAAGAATTTCTGAGCTAAAAAAAAGTCAGTCTATTATCTCATAGTTTTGCTTACGAATTATTAAGTAAGTGACTTGGCTTTTTTTCTACTGAATGGACTGATGGGCTGACTGGCTATTTTTGTTAAGAGGTAGATAGAAGTTTTATTAACCCATAAATGTAAATTGGCTATATCATGAGCGATATAATGAAATATGTTACTGTTTATAATTCTAAATGAAATATTTTAATTTCTATAATGTAAGGGTTTGCTTTTCCCCGATGACTCGCTATAAAATTCTAAGATTTTATACTCTTTTAATCAATTTGATATGATTTTGCTGAAAGTATATTTAATAATGTATTTAAAGTATTTTTATTTAGTCTACTATAACTTTTATATCCTTCTCTTAACATGACTATGCATTAAGCCTGTGTTTCTTTATAAAAAAAAGAATGCTGATCTATATTTAGCAGTTGAATTCCTCACTGAATCTCAACTGAACAAGGAAAACATATAGCATCCTCATCACTTACCAGAATTAAGTAACCTTTTCAGCCTGCCAATAAAAACCAAAAAAAAAGTACAATATTTGAACCAGGGTTGCATTCTGGTTGGATATATTATAGCAAGCATAACTGCACTCACTGTAAGCCAGGATACATCTCTAACACAGATCTGTTGTATGTTGTTCAGCCTAGAGAATTCTTTTTTAAATGTATGGTAACAGTGCATTAAGACATATTTTGAAAACAGTAACTTACGGGAGGTCCAGTGTCCCCTTTTGGCCCTCTTAGATTCTCCATTTCGAGCACTGTATTAAGATCCTCATAATAATAATAATAATCATAAAGCTCAGTTTCATAGCTATTTTCGATGGGATGAGTAGCATCAGGATCAAATTCACCTTCCTTCCTTAGATCAAGGTGATTATGCACAGATGGCTCATCTGTCACTCTGTACAAGGTCATGTTTAAAGCTTGTTGCAGTTCCGTAAGTTCATTAGTGCGCAGATTTGCTGTGATGGCCTTCTTGAGACTCTTAACTGCATCTTGTTTTATGTGTGGAAGAATAGATGATATCTTCTTAAACGGTGATGCACCAGTTACTTTATCCTTATGATGTGTGATACTGTCCGACGCATTTAGAAGAGAACTAAATTTCTCCTGGCTACTTCTCCTTGGCTCATGGAGGCTATGACGGGTCACTGGTAGGCTTAAATCTGCCTGAGTAAGTTGCCCAGCGATCATTTCTTTGGTCTGAATCACACGGTTCACGAGATCCACAGCAGAGACATTCCCTGAATTAAGAGAAGTTAACTTAGATCTTGATATCTGGTGTTCTTGTTGTTTATGCACTGCCACAGAATCATTGTTTATGAAATCCAGAATGCTTTTGCCTTCAGTAAGTGTGTCCGCCAGCAATACTTTTTCACCAAATCTTTTGGGCAAGAGAGAGTTTTCCGGTATCTTAGCTGGTACAACAGTTGTATGAAGAAGGCTTGTCTCGGGGTGACACTGCTGCTTCACATATCTGCAATAGTCTGCAGATGCTTCTGCAGAAGGAATAATATCCAACTGACATACTATTCCTTCAAAATGGACAGAATTATTATTCATACTTCCCAAGGTAAACACACTGCTAGAATCAAAGGTCTGAACTTCCGAAAGAGTCTCTCTGCTAAAATACTTCTTTCCACATTCAACAAACATCGAGACAACTTGATTGCCAATAGCAATGGCAAATGAGTGCCATTGCTCATCATGAACGCTGTAGTTGAAAAATACAGACTGTTTGCCTCCAAGGTATACCACTAATTTTCTAGGTAATAACTGTACTCCTAATTGCAGTCTATTTTTGCTTCTAATGCTGAAGAGAAATGCATTGTTTACTCTATGTGACTGTAACCCAATTAATATTATAAATGGCTGTTCTAAGTTGACTGGTAAAATTTTCACGAGTGGTGACTCAACATAAGAATTGTTTGTTAAAATGACACCCGATTCTGTTAAATGGACCCCCTGAGGTAATGGTGTAGATGATGATGGTACAGCAGTCACTGATGATGAGTGTCTTACATCTTTGCCTCCAAGGCCTAGTTGATGAAGAATATCTATGCCTGGAAATTAAAGAGAGAGAGAAAGAGAAAAGAAAGAAAGAATCTTACTCTTGTGCATTCATGTGTTCATACAAATGTTTGAGTCTGAGAAAAATCTTCCTTGTAGGTATCAACAGTAATCCCTAAAATAAACATGCTCTATCAATAACTAATTTCTAGGTAATGAGAAGTATGGAAAGGGAGAATAACATGTTTTACTCATTATCTGAAACACACACATAACGCACACACATACATACATCCCAATATCCCTAAACCGCAAATTTAATAAATGTTCTCTCATCCTTCACAATTAGGAAACTTACTTATTACTCCAAGAACGTACATGTTCAACAGTTCCCAGATGGTCATTTCCTTCTTTGATTTAGAACTTGAAATTTTATGACTTTTATGTGAAAGAGAAACTAGAGACATACTTACAAGAAGAAATTCTTAATTTGGAAACCATGATATAAATTAAGTTCACACAACCATTTTAAACTGTAATTTTTCAGACTGTTTTCCCTTTCAGCCTTCTGAGAATTTACAGGTCACATAAGAGCCCTCCCTATGTCTAACACCTTAAGTGTGTGCTATGCAGAAAGTACCCAGTCACTCTGAAAACTCCTGGACAAGAGAACTTAAATTCCTACTGTTGCTAATCACCGTATTTTCTTTCCTCACCCTTCCAAATTTCTCTCTTCCATTCTTTCTCAGTTGTCCACAGTAATTGTTAATCCAAACAATTTGTAGACTTTCTCAATATTTATTATAAAATATAGGTTTTATATATATTATACAATTACGATTTATCTCCCTTACCCAATTATAAACTCTTGGAAGAGAGATACTATGTCTGCTCCTTTACTGGATATCTATTATACTTGCCTTCAAATCATTTTATAATTTCTGAATGAATGAATTTGCCCCACCAACATCTGATCAGATGTGACATTTACCTCGAATCCTACAAAATTAAATACCATTTGTAAAAAAATAATAAATCTTCTTAAAGATACAGAACAGCTTAGTCAGCCATGTGATCTTTATTTTTCTTTGGGTTATAAATCTCCCATTTGTATCACTGTACACATATAATCATTTCCAACAAGAAATGTTAAAGAATTGTTTACTCATAACTATAATAAGTGAGGAAAAATTAAAAATTTTAAAGATTAGCCAGCAAGATTGCACATCGTCTTAGTTTTCCTTTCATGAGAAATTAGTAGATATTTGATAACTCATGTTTATTACAAATGTCAAATATAGTGGCAAGTCTCCACCAAAATATTCCTAACAGCAGTTATAAATTATACGCATCTCCAGAAATTTGGAGAAATACTTCAAAGAGGCCCCGTAAAAACATACACAAAAATCATTGACTTCTCATGTTTTAAAATTATAATCTATAAAAAAATTTGATTTTACTCCATAATGTGGCTGTTTGTTTTAATATAAAATATGAATTACCAGCTAAATCATTCCTAATCTTCAATGAAACCTTACACTTCTAAAATATAACATGCTTATAGTCTGTGACTTTGGGTACTTCTGCCCAATGCTAATTGCCTCTAAGGATATTATCAATCCAAGAAAAACTATGGAAAAAACACTGCTAATGTGAAAATCACAATGCTTAAAGTATATATAATCATAAAGTGTGTCAAAGTTATCATTCTATGATGCTAGATCAGCTATTCTTACATAAAGGAAGAGTCAAAGTTGTGTGATATCTAGGGCTGCTTCTTGCCCAAAGAAAACCAATCTTTGTATTTAACTTCTGCTATTTACCACCTAAAATTTCTGATTCTAGTAGAATGAAATACTATTGGAAAGAGTATTATTTTAAAACTTTAGTATACATATATTTTTGATATATATACACACATACAAATGCTTCCTTCAATTCTAATAAATATATATGCATACATATATATTTCCTTCATTCCTATTTCTGAGTTATGACAAATAGCTAGGATATTTTAAAAATCAAATGTTTTTGAGCATTTACTACTCAAAAAATTTCTTGATTGAATCATCCTTGCATTTCTAAAACAAAATCTACTTGATGGTTGTACTTTACATTTTTAATACCTTACTGGTTTCTTGAATAATATCATATACACTCACTGCATCAATATTTATGAATTAAGACTGATCTGTGGTTTTTCCCTTATTGTACTATCTTTATCTGACTATAATGTTGAACTTTCATTACTTTTTATGGCCTAGAACAGTTTAAATACCTTTAAAACTCTTTTCTCAAAAGTAGATAAAACAGCTGTAAACCAAACATGTTGGCGTTTTCATTGATAGCTTTTCATTCACCTTCCTATTGATAATTTCTTTTATGTTGATTAATTCTAATTCAACTACCTCTTGAATCAATTTTTAAAACATTTTTATATGAAATAACTTCTTTCTAGGCTTTCAAATGATCTTCTCATTTGATCTTCATGTAGAATTCCCTTACTATTCTTTTTTTCCTATTTCTGTGGTTCTCTATATAATGTTCCAATTTTGAATATTTTGCTCTATTTGTTCTTAAGTATAACTATTGCTTATTTCAAAAGTATAGCGTTTGTATTTGTTTATCCTTTCTGCTATTTTTGTCTGCCTTTTATATCATTAATTTCTGCATTTATCTTTATTTTCCTATTTTCATTTGGTTTATTTGATTCTTCTAGTTTCTGGAGATGAGCACTTAGGCAATAAATTTTCTTTAGCTTTAGCTGAATCCCATAGATTCTGATATGTGATATTTTCATTTTGGTAGTTTTCTAGAAACTATGCAATTTTTACTTGTATCTTCCCATTGACCCAAATAATTTAAGAGGAAATGTAAAATCTTCCAGTTAGAAGGGTTTTTGTTTGTTTTCTGATTTAGTTATTAAAATTTAACTTAACAGCATTGTGATTAGAAAATGGTGCCTACCTTGCACTTTCTATTTTCGAAACTTAGCCTGATAAATGGTCAATTTTTAATAGTGTTTGATAAGCACTTACAAACGTGTTTCAGGGTACAGAATTTAATACCAGTTGGCTGAACATCGCTGTTTATTTTATATCTTGTACACCCTTGTTTTTACATAATCTGTCACGGACTAAGAAGTAAAGAAAATCTCATTACTGTTATGTCTTTTGGGCCTTTTATCTCATGTGGTCTTAACTTTATGAATATTAATATTATGATTGTTATGCAGAGATAGTCATAAAATTCGTATATTTATTGGGTATTGCACCTTTTCAAATTATAAAAAGAATTTCTATGTCTACTTTATTTATAACTTCTACCGTATCTGGTATTTAAGTCCCCTTGCCCCCACTTTTTTTTTGCATTTGTCTGATATACCTTTGCCCATGCTTTTATTTTCACCTATTGTGAAACACTTTTAGGTGAAGATGAAGGCGTTTGATTTGTTTTGTGATCTAATCTGAAAATTTTTTCTTTGAATATAAAATTAAATCTATTTACATTTATTGATGGGATGGTTTGTTTAATCTGTCATATTTTATGTTTTCCCATTTTAATTTTTGAAGTCACTATGTGCTTTGTTTCCTTTGCTTTCTTTTTGTATGTAGTTCTTTTGAGATTTAGGTTTGTATTTTTATTCTAAAGTTTACCTTTAAAATGATAAATGTATACAATGTCCCTAGTCCTCTTTAGACATATCTATTACTTTTCAGTGAACAATGTTTCCTTTTCTGTTTTCTCCTTTTTCCCCTTTCCCTTACCACCTAATACTAGCCAATAGGATTATCTTTCTTAGTATTTACCTTTTCATTATTAAATACTATCCTTACAGTATTTATTTGTCAGCTTTGGATAATATTTAATTCCCAGCCTCTGATGAGCCAATCAGCAAACTTAATCTACTTCCTGTGCTTTTTCCCCTCTTTTTCTCCCATTTTTTGGTCTTTGTACCATTCCTACATTGTTGGGTCATATGGTATTCACATTCTGTCTTATTCGCATATTTTCTTCTGTTAAATACAGCCAGTTTTTTTTAGATGTTTTCTCATTTACTTTTTGCTGAAGTTTGTGCTTTATTAGTTTCCTCAAGAAGGGTTCATGAGAACTTTTCCTGACTTTTTAAAATTGTTGGTAGCCTTGCACCTTGTTTCATTGACTATAACATTCTTTGTTGCCATTTTCTTTCTTTGAATGTCTTGCGGTTATGTTTCTACTGTCCTTAGGTGTTGAATGTTACGATAGAAAAATCTGAAATAAGCTATTTTTTTTCTCCAAGTGACTCAGTTTTTTACCAGCATACCCAAAGTTCTGTTCTTTATCTTCAAAGTACAGTGACTTTTTTATTAGGATATGGCTTCATATTGACCATTCTGGATATGTGTTTCCAGGCACATAGTATGCCCATTTGTTGTATAGATTCAAGTTGCATTTGCTTTTTTGTTTTTTTGTTTTGGGGGGTTTGTTTTGTTTTGTTTTGTTTTACACTTCTAAGTTTTCATAAATTATACCCTTGAATATTTGTTCCATTTTATAGTTTCGCTTTTCTCCTTCAAAAATTCCCATCATAAGTATGTTGAATCTCCACTGCTGTCCTCTATATCCTTTCTCTGTAAATGTTCTTTATCTTCAGTTCCATTTGTTTAATTTTCTCGTATCTTTATTGTGTTTCCTATTATGTCTAATCTCTTCATGTTCCAATTTCATTTTGATTTGTAAAAGTGTTTTTTTCCCTACTACTTCTGAGTTTTACAAACTCACAGTTCATATCCTTTTACTGTCTAATCGTCTCTTGCTTTTCCTGAGTTCTTGAATTTCTGCTTTATAATCTTCCTTCATAAAGGTGATTTTTTTAAATGTGTGCATGCTCATTTCTGCTGTTTTCCCCTACATTTTACCTTGTTGTGTCTTTCTATCTTAGTTACTTATGGTTTCACAGAGCAGCAATTTACAGAAGATGGAGGGCCATGCCTTCCAAATCTCAAAACCCAAAGATTCCGTAACAGTGTTACTGGCATTTCCTTCTCAAATGGCTCCTTGACACATACCCACCTTCTTCTCTGAACCAAACCTAGTCCAGGAGGACTTCTACAGCCAGCCCCGTTCACAACTCTTCTCTCCTTCCCCTGTATTCACTTCCACAGGCATACACTTCAGAATGAATTCTTCACCTTAGGAAGTAGATTTTTACATTTTCTGAGATCTGTCCCCACTGAGCCATTTAGCTATTATCTGTGCTTCTTTGTTGTAATTCCTTCTGAGCAGCTTCAGTCCTCCCCAGATCCTGTGGCACTTGTTTTGTACAAGGCTAAAGGTTAAGTACTTCAGGGTGTGCTCCTCACCTTCAGGAAGTTGGCTTTTGCTGGTGCTTTCGGAAATCTTACTATTGACTTTATAGGGCATCTGCTTTTCTCAGCCAATTTTGGGAGTTTGCAGATTATATCAGTCCCCTAGTTTTGCTGAAAATATACATTTCAGGTTCATTTACTATTTCATTCACCTTGTTTCATTTGTATGATATCCAGAAGCAGAAATAGAAAGTATCTCATGGTTTCAAGCTTATACTAAAAGTCTATACTCATTTCACAGATGAAGAATCTGAGGTCCAGAGAGATTAAATAACTTGGTCAAGGACACACAGTTGATAAATGGAAGAAATGGACTTGAGCACAATCAGACTGACTTCAAAGTCCACCATCTTCGAAGTCTACCTGCCACATTGCCTCACAGCCACTGTCTTCTCCACACCACCTTATTTCCTTTGGCAAGCCTCACTAATTAATCATGGCAGGGTCATTTCCCCAAAGAGAAATCTCACAGTGGAGAATATTCTCTAGGTAGCTACCAGAGTTGGTTTCTGAGGTGAAATATAACTGTTATTTTAGTTTTAACCTTTCACAACTCACTGTGAATATGTTTAGCAAATGCTTTGAGTAGATGTTGACTAAAGAGAGAATACAGGCATACCTCAGAGATATTGTGGGTTCTATTCCAGACCACCACAATAAAGCCAATATCGGAAGAAAGTGAGTTACACAAATTTCTTAGTTTCCCAGTGCATAATAATTTGTTCCTACTATACTGTAGTCTTTTAAGTATGTAATAGCATTATGTCTAAAAAATAATGTACATACTTTAATTAAAAACTACTTTATTGCTAAAAGATGCTAACCACCATCTGCCTTCGGCAAGTTGTAATCTTTTTGCAACAGTACCGAAAACATTGATCACAGATCACCATAATAAATATAATGAAAAATTCTGAAATATTGCAAGAATTACCAAAATGTGACACACAGACATGAAGTAAGCAAATGCTCTTGGAAAAATGGCACCGATAAACTTGATCAAAACAGGGTTGCCACAAACCTTCAATTTGTAAACTATGCAATATCTAAGAAATGCAATAAAGTCAAGTGCAATGAAACAAGGTATGCATGTAGAGAACTGTTAAGGATAAAAAGGCACAGACAAGAGTGGCGGGGAGAACAGGAGTAAAAAAGAGAAAGGCTTCCATCAGAGGACAGACTTTTTACATTAATTTAAGCCTAGCCCTGGATATGACCAAGCTGCAATTTTAAATTTAGATATTTGCTACTAATGAATATAGCAAGAAAAATCCTAGTTGTCTATAGTAAGTTACTTGTTTCATGAGTGGATCTAACCAGGAAATCAATCTCGTTTCTGTTACTTAGGAAATCAGTTACCATTTAAAGAATACTCATTATCAACCAGGCGCTTTATTAGATGGTGTACATTTAAAAAAAAATAATAGCATTTATTAAATTGCTTCTATGTACCAAGAACTACGCTAAGAATTTTACTGTATTAAGCTACGTAATTCCCATAACATGATGAAGTATGTGCTATTATTAATCCATCTGACAGTTATAAAAACAAGTCACAAAGAATTTTAAAAACTTTCCCAAGGTCACCAACTAGGAAGTTCAGAGGTAGAATATGAATGCAGGCAGTTGTCTAGAGCCAATCTTTTAGCGTGGCAACTTTTAGGAATGTATATGTAACCTAATGGCAGAACTGACTGTATCTCCACCTATTTGCGTCTTAAATAGAGAATACATCATGGTGTTGTCAAGACAACGCCTTGCTCTTTTTACTGTAAACATCAAGCCTAATGACTTCATCCAAACCATGGTTTCAGTAACCACATATGCTGACTCACAAACCTCTCTTCTGGATTTGAATAACCAATTGCCCATTGAATTTATCCACTAGAGATTAGCTATCCCACAAGCACTTCTAACTCAGTACATTTTCTCCCAAATTCGTTCCTCTTACTTCGTGCCTTTCTCAGTGAAGATCCCCACTACCACACCAGCGGTCTGAGTAATATTTTTATAGTGTAAATTATATCTTGGCATTCTCCTGAACAAAATTCTTCAATAGCTTCCCATTACACTAAAAACGAGATCTAAATTTTTTACGTGGTGCATGGAACCTATGGCATCAGCTCCCTTCTTACCAATCTCATCTCTAATTTCATTCCACCTCTGCTCCAGCCAAACTGGTCTTTTCTTATTCCTTAAAACCACTAAACTCATTTTTAACTCACAAGTATTTGCATTTATTTTTCTCTTTGCTCAGAATGCTCTAAACCAGCGGTCCCCAACCTTTTTGGCACCAGAGACCGGTTTCTTGGAAGACAATTTTTCCATGGATGGCGGAGTGCGGGGGGGGGGAGTTTAGAGTACTGGTCCGCAGCCCAGGGATTGGGGAATCTCTGCTCTAAACCCTTAGTTCCTTCTGATCTAGGCTCAAATGTGACCTCTTTAGAGAAGCTTTCCCTGGCCACATTACTTAAATTATAAAATAGTCATCCTTCTTGCCCCAATAACTTTCTAACTGTAATGTCTTACTGAGCTTTATTATTTCTTCATAACACTGAAAATTTAGGGGAAAAAAATGTATGTATATATAAACTTGCCTATTACTTAGCTTTCTAGTTGAAATGTAAGTCCATCAGAGTAGAACTTCATCTTGTTTTACAATAATATTCCAATATCTAGGAAAATGACTAAAAACAAAGTAGCCACAGTATTGCTTGAATGAATTAATCAATCCAATCATCTAACCCAGAAACCTGGTAATTATCCTTGGTATCTCCCTTCTCACCCATCTTCTATGTCTAGTCAGTCACCAAGTCCAACACAAAAACAAATATATTTCTGAGAAGTCTGATTTGGGATCACCACTAGCTCAAGTAGACATATTCAGCAGTATTAACATTGCAAATGATAATTGTAATCATTATCAAACCAGAATTTCTCTGAAAATCTTTTTCTAACCTCCTGACTCGATGTTACTGTATCATGCCAATTCAACAACAACTACTATCTTAGGAAAACAATACTTCTAAGTTTCTGATAACATACCTCTATTTTCATTTCATTTTTGTACTCAACAGTATTCAATTTTATAAAGTCAAAGAAGCTTTTAAAATATTTTTCTTTTTGTTAAGAACTCAAAATAAAATGTTATGGTTACAGGAAGTCTGAAAAGTAAGATGTTCACCCTGAAATAAAAGAGCACATTTTGTATTCTATAAATGAAATCCTACAGTTGAAAGATATTATTTTTCATTTACTCCTTTCATTGGTTCTGAATTTTTTTTTAATATATTTACAAATATTCAGTTTTCCTTATATCTTTCTTTGTCTGGGTTTTAAATTTTTGATAATGACACATTTTGTAAATTATTAAACTCAACACTAACAGATGGCAACTGTAAAGCAAGGGGATGTGTAACGGAAAGAGATGTTTTGTTTTTGTTTCTTTGTTTGGGTCAGAGTTGACAGACCCAAATTCAAGTGTTAGCTAAGCCTGGGCAAGCCCCTTCCTTGAGCCTCAGTTTCTTCATCTATAATACCCACCCTACAGGTTCATTATGAGGATTAGAATAACATGTAAAATACCAGCAAAGGACAAGATGCAAAAGAGATGTTTAATTAATAATGGCAATTCTCCTTCTCTTTCTTATCTTCTGTATTGTCCAAGAGGCTTAATTTCAAAGAACTTGTAGATTTTGTAGTCCAAATACCTGAGTTCAAATCTTGGTTCTTCCATTAATTAGCCTGCAACCCTTGGAGTATTTAGTTATTCTTCTTAATCTTGGTTTCAGCAATTCATGGGCATAATTATAAAAACCCTGCAATGGGGTAGTGATGAAGAAAATGTATACTCTACTAGCACAGTGACTGGCACATAACAAGTTCTCAGAAACTGTAACAGTAATAATAACAAGAAATTGATAGAGTTTCTCTCCTCTTCATGGCTATTTAAAGCAACCTAAAGTAATAGAAATGACTTGGTCAAGAACAGCATTTCATGAAGTTACATGTGATCCAATTTAATGGTCTCCCCATAAAAGACAGTTAGAAAATGCCTTCCGTGATACATTTTAATTCATATATGTCTTATTTGACAGAATACTTATCTATGTCCACTTCTCAGTCTGGTCAGTCAAATAGAGTACCACCCCTTCCTTTGTGCCCTCTGTCTACCTACATGTATTTTCTTTGTCGTCTTCTACTATTATTTGATTAACTGACCAAATTGACAAGTGACTCTTTGAATTGGTCCTTGAATTGAAAAGTTGGTACTGTGGAGTGAATAATTTGGCAGCCCTGCTGATGTAAAGCAGAGGAGGAAAAAAAAAAAAATCAGGACCATGGTGATATTTTCTGTAGATCCAGCAGAGTTCCAAGGTTTTTCTCTTTGACTTTGGCATTTTTTTTTTCCCTTTGACAAAGTCACTTGTTTTTTCACTTTGGGGCCAAAGGCATTACCTTATTCACATTTCAGTCACTGGCAACGGGGATATTATGTGGCAAATAAAAAATATTATTTAAATGCTGTTTAATAAATGAGTGAGTTAGGGTATACATAGATTCCTGAAACCATCACCATACTAGCAGAGCAACCAGCTACCAAACAAAAACAAAACAAAACCTTGAAGTATTTTCTAAACCTCTCCACTTGAATTCAATGAAATCCCAAGACCATTGGTATGCAAATTTTATTGTTTCTTAATGATGTAAATCTAGACAGAACATTTGGTATATGCTTGTGTTGTTTCAAGAAGTGCAGAGGTAATTCAGTCACAGTTTGCCACCCCCAAGAACTCCCACTTAAAATGAAGTCACAAGCAAAGCCTTTTTACCATACAAAACTTCCCTTTTACAGAGTTTGCTTAAAAATGTAAGCAATTTCACAGACAGAAGATATGAGTAATTTCTTAAAGGTCATATTTCCCTCCAAAACGGGTCTCTTCACCCTTACATTCTCATTGCACTGGGTAGAATTTGTTATTGTTTAATGTTAAATTTAAGGTTATGATGACTTTAAAGTCATGTACTTTTGCTCTCTGGAAGCCAACTTTCTATATAAGCAAGTAAGTAACAAGGTAACATCCTTACCTTGATCTTGTGCACGAACAGCACCCCCTGACACACATAGTACAATAAAATGAAGAAGCAGTTTCCTAAAAACAGACAATTGGGAAAACTTAGTTGGACATTTATGACTTATAAATCATAAAATCCAAAATGAACTCTAGTGCCAGATTAAGAATTAAGCTATGATTTTAATTAACACAGAATTTTAATACTTATTGGTTAAAAGCAAGGGCTCTGAATTCAAGTTCCAACTTGGCCACTTACTATGTGTCTTGGGCGTACTTTTTATCACTGTGTGCACCAGTCTCCATCTCTTAAATCTATCTCATAAGGTTTTTTGAACATTAAAAAACTTCATGTAAAGTACCCAAAACAGTACCTGGTACATAGGAAAAACTCAATAAATGTGAACTAGTATAGGTGAAATTATTAGTAGTAGTATACATGCAATTTTATACAAAGTCATACAGACTGGCAGAAAATACTACAACTTACAGTCACTTAATCGTAGTGATTATAAATTGATGGAACCAGTTATTTGTCTAAATGTTCTTATATAAAATCTATTTAAAGATCATATTCAAATCACTTGTACTAGATTCATGATTCTTTGGTTCTGAAAATAGTAACGACCTGGAGATGTCAACACTGACCACTGTGATTAGCAGTAATTGGGAGCACAATATTCAACCACTACAAATCAAATGTTCATTCACGTTGATTAACCAAGTTAAAAATACTTTGTGATTTTTTAGTTTAACCAAACTTTTGATAGATTTTGTGGATCAGTCTTCATAATTGGCTTTATCTACCTCCCAACTGAAAATCATAAAGATAGTTTCAAAAGGTACTGAGGAACATGCTGAAAACTATTTTATTACCTAGTTTTTCTTGCTAATATTGATGCTGATTCTGTTTCGTCTAACTCAGACTCCCCAAATGACATTTCTGAAAATGCAGTTCTGTGAGGAGTGATCACAGAGCCCTCTGAAAATCATTTTTAAGTTCCTATTTTTATTAAGTGTGCCGGTAGTAATTGGTACATTTTCTATTTATCATTAATACTGTTTTTATCTTTAACAAGAATAAGGAGCATATGAATGTAAAAAAGTGAGCCAATTATACTATTATAATTATGTTTATACACAACATAAAATTATACTATTCTTGCTATAATGGAAATATCGTTTGTATTAAAATAGCATTAGCATTTTTTAGTAAGCAAAAAGTGTACATTCTATGGTCATGTTCAGTACAGAGCACAGCTTTTATAAGACATTGTAGAATATTTAACTGTCATTAACTCTACAAACTAATCAACTGAATCATTATAGAAATTTCAACTGATATGAGCAAATAGTTGAACCATATATTTTAATGAGGCCTATAAAAGACTCCCATATATGGTGTCATCCATGAGATTGTTCTCAAATGTTAGTTTGCCAAAGAACCACCTGAGGTTTTTTGAAAAATCCAGATTCTGGGCCCTGCCATAGAGAATATGATTCATAAACCTGAAGTGGATCCACAGCACCTATACGTTTTTAACTAGGTGATTCTCATATTGATTGGATATGTACCAAACTCTGAGGGAAAAACAATTTAGAATATTTACTATTGATAGTTACACTGTATTTAAAATGACCTAATATTTTGCTTAAATCACATATGTCTAATTTTATGCCATAACACAAATAAGATTATTTGACCATTTAAAAAAAAAGTCCTTTTCTACTGCTCTAGATCATGGTTTTCAAACATGAGAATGTATCAGAATCACCTGGAGGCTTGTTAAAGATTTCTGGGCTCCACCCAGAGAATTTCTGACTCAGTAGGTCTGAGGTGGGGCTTGATAATTTGCCATTATAACAAGTTCTCAGGCAATGCTGATGATGCAGATCTAGGGAATCACACCCTGAGGACCACTGTTCTGGAATAGATGATGCTCAAGAGATGACCTGAGCCCTACTTGTTTTGCATCTTTTTACCACAGTTGCACAGTGGAATCACCTGGTGATTTTTAAAAACTACTAACACTTGGGTTCTGCCCTCCCCACCCCCACCCTCAGAGATCCTGATTTTAATTTGTCATACAGGGAGTCTTAAACACTTCCCAGGTGATTCTAATGTGCAAAGTTGAGGACCACAGTGTGGAATGAATTTCCTTGGATTCTCCAGGATGGATCCCGATGTGATCAAGAGTTTGAGTAAAAGGAAGCTCTTTTCCTTTCAAATTTGTATTTTCAACTGGCAGACTATCCATCAGTAAGACTAGAAAATAACTCAGGATTCCAGTCACTGAAGGAGAGTATATCAGAATTATGATATTTTAATAGAAAATGGAACATAAAAGGAAGCACTTCTCACCTGCCCAAAGTAATCCGGCTCCTTGAGAGGTTAGAAACCACCCACGGGCACTGTTCCATCCAGAATAAAGCGAACTAGTGAAGAGTACAACAGCTAGCACTATTCACTTGGCAGTTCAGCCAACTCACAGACTTCCCCAGTGACCTCAGGGGAGAAAAATGGAAAACAAAGTTCTTTCTAGACATGTTAACACGTCTACTCCTGGTGTGAGGCAGGAAAACCTGAACACATCAAACATCATCCCTTAGCCAGGTGATTTTAGGAGGTTATGACAAGTCAGTTGAGCCACACCTTATGTAAGTGTACCTATGTCCTAATTTGATGACTAACAAAGAGCTAGAGATCAATGATATGAAACAGATTTTCTTTACCTTCTTCTAATTTTGCCCCAAACTTACAGCCAATTGTTGGGCTGCACCCCCCAGGCCTGCGAGCCTTAGAGTTGCTCAGCCTCTAAACTGAAGAAAGAGCCCCAAAACAGCGACAGAGACATCAACAGTTTATTGGATAGGAGATCTTACACGTCTGAAGCAAAAGGTCCTGAAGCAACGCCCCCACCATACCTGGCACACAGCAAGCAGGACACAGCAGCAACCTTCCAGAGGGAGGAGGAGGCTACCATTTATAGGGGGAACTGACGTCAGCTTGGCTCATCAGTTACCAGGGAAACCAGCCGCTGTGGCAGGGAGCAAGCAACTAGGCAGTTACTAATTAAGTCCTATAATTAAGAAGACTGGATAGTCATGTGAGTGAAGCAGGGCCTGGTCGAGCAGGGCATGTACAGAGAGCAAAAAAAAAACAGCCATCTTGAATGGCCTGACCATACAACTAAGGAAGAACAGGAAAAGGCAAGTTCCTCACCAGGTGTTCAAGGCCCTTATCATTCAGCTCCAACCTCCTTTTTTTTTTATCAATATGGACCAATTGCATCTGACATCCCAAAGCTCCAGCCATAGCATGTTATTCTCCATTCCATGAACAGACCTTGTAACTGCCTGAAAAGCTCTTTCAGTCTCCACCTGTCAGAATCTTCAGTATCATAAAAGCCTAATTTGAATACCTGCTCCATTAATTTTCCCATCATCCCTAAAAAGGACTGGATATTTTCCTTGCCTCAGTACTCTTGATGCTTTACTTATAACTTTATTATAGCCTATATATGCTGTAACTTTTATGATTAATTAGTAAGTAAATATCTGGGCAAGTAACAGGTCTTCACCTTTATAATCTCTTACATAAAATTGATACAATAAATATTTTTAAACAGGAACGGAGTAATAGTAAGATCTCTCAAAGACTGAGGAATTCAGTTCTTCTCTATGAACCTAATTCTTTTAACACTTTGGAAGAGTAAAGAAAAATAAGGGTACATTTAGTTGGATGTCCAAAGAGGGAAAGAAGAATTTTTTTAAGAATCTGCTGTGGTAGGGTAAGTGGAAGGGCTTCTTCTTTTTCATTGTAACTGTTTTTTCCCATCTCTGAAGTGGGAACACAGGGAAGAGATCAAGCTTAATTGACAATCAGCTTGATAAAGAGCCTGGCTCTGTCACTGAATAAAACGGATGTCTAATCAATGCAAGCTTTCTGGGAAATGTCTAGTTAAGCTGGGATTGCTTACTTCATTCTTTTGCCCCCTCCCCCATGATATTACATTTATGATACATTTGCTTAATAAAGAAAAAAATTACACATTTCCACATTAGCAGATGACAGAGTTCTCAAGGGTAGCAGCTGTGCTTTGAGCTTCTCTCCGGTTGTACTCTGCATATGCTACTAGACATTCTGGAGTCCTTGAATAAGTTAAAATTAAAACTATGAAGTTGTTGCAGAGAAAACAACATGGTTAATAAGAAAATAACTCCTAGACTAGGAGTCAAAAGACTAATCTTGGTTCTATTTCAAACTCATTCTGTGACCTTGGGTGGGCTATTTCAAGTTTTTGAGTCAGCTGACTCATCTATTATGTGATGACATAATATAAATTTTATATTTTAAACTCCAAACCTAAAATCCCAAAATCTGTGCATATGGTGGAATCCTATTAATATACTGGCATTAGAGAACAAAGATCAAGTTACGTTCTTAGCAAGATGTTCTACAAATCACTATATATAAAGAGCATGTTGTTTAACCACAACTGGAGAGAGGTCCCCTTACAGTTCTGGCCAATTCTTTTTTAATTAAGTAACCTACAGTAGTCTACCAAGTTTGCTAATTTGTTTATATATTTAGCTAACCCTAATAAAAAGTCAAGTTAGTGTATTAAATATGAACTATTTTTCAAGTATTCAGACCATGCCTGTTTGTGTTCACTTTGTTATATGTCTGGACCATGTGCCATTAATATAAAGTAACAGAAGTACATATAATCAGACATGTAACAAAATCAGACCAGGTCTGAAAGAAGTTAACAATACAGTAAGAAACATTCAATAAGTGTTCAGAAAATATAACCCATAATATTAATATCTGAGGATATCTAACAAAATGTGAAATACTCTGTGTGTCTGGTCTGCTAGCCACATTTTCAATTTGACATAAGCCACAGTCAAAACATAACCAGACATGTGAAGGGTGAAGACCTAGAGGGGATCAAGCAGGAAATAGATATTCAAAGACCATACTAAGAATTTTTAAGGAACTAATATCCATCTCAGGCATCTTCCCTAAATAATTCTTAGAGCTATTCAACTTTCTCTTTATTTGAAGGGTTTAAGTTACTTTAGGGGAATTTCAGGCATCTTTTTGTTTAGGGCACCCATGAGACTCTCAGGTTTTATGATATATGTCTTCAAGCTACTGATGCTCATTCCTACACAGGTTCAATTTGTGAATAAGAAAAAAAAAATTTTTAACGAATTGGTGGTTTTCATTTAAACCAATTGGAAAAAGTAAACTAATCTAAAAAACACACATGTAAAATACATCAAGAATTTCAACAATCTCCATCACACTACATTTACAAGCCAAAAAATTCTCTAAGTTGTGACAGCTTTACAGATTCTGCTCTTTACTAGCTGCTAAGATCCAGAAATAGTAAAATTTCTGTCCTTTGTTCCCAAAATAACTAAAAAACAGTTCTTATCCCAGCAGTAGGGATAAAGTTGGATGATTCATGGAGTAAAGTGTTGTCAATAACTCATATACAATGAATTTAACTCAATAGGTACTTGTATAACTAATCTAGTGTGAAACATACTAGAACTTTTGGTTAAATTCCAAGCACACAGGCAACTCATGAAATGCAAGGGAGATAAATGCCTGAGGACTTCAAGTGATCAAAATGCCTAGTCCAATCAGTAGCAGGGAAGAAATATACACTTAAAATAGTACCTCCTTGCAATACCACAGAGATTGTTAAACTGATTACTGCCAGCCGAGCAAAGCTTTTGGCACACACTACTGTTAAATAAAGATTTTTAAATGAATGAATGTATTAATCTTCAGTCAATGAGACTATCAGGTGGTCTTAAGTTTCAACAAATATATAACTTCTCTGACATTTTCCACCTGCACATTGATCCCAAGATCAAGAAGTCATCCTAACCTCCATTTATTTAGCTAAGAAAGTAAAGGCTTTTCATGATCTAGTCTCTGTTTCTCTTTCCAGATCCAGTTCCAGTCACTCCTTCCCTAGAATGTGTGTTCCAACCTACTTCATTTCTTTCAGGCCCTCAAATGCACTGTGCTATCTCACCTCTGAGCCTCTTACTGCTCTCTCTGTCTGTAAAGTTCCATGCCTTTTCCACTTAGGTCTCAGTCTAGATTTCATTTCCTTAGGTCAGCCTTTCCTTCCAGTATTACCCCTCCCTATCTTCCCCAAATACCAAGACTTAGATGTTCTTCTGTATATACCCTTATTTCATTTTGTTAAACTTGGTTGTTTCATTTTCTGTTTCCTACACTAAACTGGGCACACTGGAAGGGCAGCAACTGTGGTTCTGTCTTGCTCACTCATTGTATCGCTTCTGCCTAGAACCATGCTAGACACATGGCTGGAGCTCAGTAAACATTTGCTGAATAAATGAGTAAATGAATGATGAGTGAATGAATGACAGAATTTTAGCCTTTAATGAGAATGAAAATGAAATCGTCTTCACTTGTGACTCAGAATTACAAATTCTAAAATAAGTCATAGTTGCAAAGCATGACAAGGAAACTTGTACAGCTATTCAAATTCCCATAATAAAATTTATTATTCTCCTAAAGCTTCACAGATTACCAAGCACAATGTATAAATAACACTCAAAATTACTTTCTATAAATTATAATTCCTCTCCCAGAGACATCAGTTTATTTTAAACATTTATTTGAATGCAAAGATAACTAAGCAACTTTAAAAATAGAATTTCATGCTAACTAGGAAATGGGTCTTTATGTCCCAAACTTTGTTTCTCCTTTGGTTACAGAAATCCTTTAATGACTATAAAAGCCTGCCTGGGAGACTTTTCGACAATATGTTAAATCAATGTATCTAACACTGACTCTCGGTTTTAATTTTTGTTTTATTAATTCCACAAATCCACATCAGGTAATCCAACTAAAAGCAGCCCTTTGAAACAAAATGTCTTTAAGGATCTAGTTTTAAAACTGTAAATGTTTCTAGGTGACTAATCAGAATTGTGATTTAAAAAAAACTGCTCCTGCTCTTACAAAACATCACCACAAAAGGATGGTGGAAAGTTAAAAATCTCAGGGATTTCATTAGGCACTTTAAGGTTAAATTCAGTGGCCTGACATTATCATCAGCTAATCAGCCGCTTCTCCTAAGTCCCTTTCCCTATGAGGTTGGTAGCACTTATTTCAAACTGAAGAACTCTGAATTTTTTATGGAAATTGGATTTTTTCAAGAAACAATTCTCTCAGCTCAATCAGCAACTACCTTTCCCCACTTTGCATGTGTGTGGTTGGAACTGTGAGGAGCTGCAATCTGATGTAACCTTGAATTACCCTTAATTTTCTGCAGCCCACCCCCACTGGGAACTGTCATGGAACAAACTGGATGTCGCTGGGGGCAGCAAGACCCCTGGCTGGGAGGCCATCTAGGAGGACAGGAGAGACCAGGGCCTTCACACAGGGTCCCCTACCCACCAGGAAGTCTCTCCACAAGGATTTTTTCCCCCCATTCCTCAGAAGTTCCTCGGTGTAATCCATTCTGTTTGGTTTCTCTGCCTCCCTCCCCCCAATCATCTGGACCCAATTTACAAACCCCAAACTACCCGAGAATTTATGCAGGGCCTTTTCTGGGAGCGTCTGGAAGGGAAGTGTAAACCAGACAAGACAAGGGCTAGGAGCTGAAGATCTGCTTTCATCTGCGAGCTTGGTCACAGCTACCAAGGGGAATGTTAGTGGGCAACGTGGGCCTCAAGTAGTGGCCCAGGGAAAGCTCTCGGATGGGAGCTGGCAGGGAGAGCAAGACGGGCACATGGATGGAGACGGAGGCTGCGGAGGCTGCACAGGAGGAGGAGAACCTCATCCAGCCTCTCCTGGTGGCTCTGGTGCAGCGGGGACCCGAGCCTCACTCACCGGTCCACCCGCCCTAGACCGCCAGGTCCCTCAGGATCTGCTGCACTCCCCACCCCGCTTTCCGGGAGGGTCTATTCAAGAGACTTTCACCGAGAGGTGAGAAACCTGCCTCGGAAACTAATGAGACCCGCCGGAGCCGCTCTGGGTCAGGCGGCCGGCAGAGTCGGGCCTCTTCTCGGACCCTGGCGGAGAAGTCTTGGCTCTCCCCGGGCCCTGGGCACCTCGCGGCACGCACGCGTTTGCTGAGGTTAAGAGCTTTCCCACTCACTAATTCATTCCGCTGCGGGCGCGTGGGGATGTGCATCCTTGTCAGTGGGGAAGCTGCTGCCTGCCCAGGCTTCCAAAAGTCGGAGGAGAGAGCACGCGAGCCCCATCCAGGGTCGGCTGCAAGCGGCTGGGAAGCACATGTTCATACAAACACTGCCACAAGGCAGTCTTTCTCCGCACCCCGCCTCCGCCTGCCCTTAGCTGGCGCGGGTCAGTTCTGCCCCCTGACCTCCTCCTGCCTACTCTCCCGAGGGGCAGCCTAGTGGCAGAGAACGACCACAGTCGCTTTCGTCCCTCCCACCCCCGGGGCCAGAATCAAACTTGTGTAACCCACTGACCTCTTCCAGGGGGAGCAGGGCAGCCAGCCAAGGCCATGCGCCCCCCGCTCCCCCCCGCCCCCATCTACGCTCTTTTCGCAGTGAGGACATGGGAGCAGGTACAGCGTCCAAAGAGGAGGTGGGGTGCGAGTCAGGGCCGGCGAGGACACTCCACGGGAGCAGCAGCCCCGCCCCCTCTCCCCGCGTGCAGCCCCTTCCCCAATGACACTCCAGTGACCAGGGCGCAGCCTCGGCCCCAGATGGGCAGCACGTTTATTAGCCTTCTAACGACTAGAGAAGATTGCCTCTGAGTCCCATGAGTCCAAGAGCGCCCTGATGCCCGAGTTTCTGTAGGCATCCTCTCCCCTTATCCAGCAACCCTGCCCCCAAGCCTGTACGGCACCGTCCAGGCTCCGCGCACAGAGCCCGGGGGACCGCTAGCGCCCCAGCAGTCCCCAGGCTGGACGCCCCGAGGGGCACCGCGGGGAAACAGGACCTCAGCCAGGGCCCTGAGGGAGGAGAAGGGAAGGAGGGCGCGAGGGCGACGGGAGCTGGAGCCCGGGCGGGCTTCCGAGTCCAGCTCCGGAGCTGCGGGAGCTGCTGCCGCCGGCGTCGGGACGCGAGCCAGTGAGCCTTTCCTCCTGAGCCGCAGGATCTCTTTAGCATAAACTGTCTGAGAGACCCGCTGGCAAGAGACTTCCTTTCAAACACAGTATTTTACAAATTGAGGAGACGAGAGGAGGATGCCACGGCTCTTCGCCGGCTCCCAACTTCAAAACAGTGCCAAGGAGCTGGGGCACAGATCTCCAACCGGCTCAGCGGATCCAGGGGGTGGGGAGAGGGGTTGGTCTAACCCCTGTCCCGGCGGGTGGGCTACTTACGTTTTTGCCGTGTGGGAGACCTGTCCACTCCTTGTCCTGTGGGCTCCTAAATGCATTTGTATGCATTTGTCCGTACGGCGAAGCGCTAACGGAAAACAGAAGCCAACTCCGAACTGCTATGGGTGCAGGTACTGTACATGAGAAAGGAAAAAAAAAAAAATCACATGAAAACGATGCTCCCAAACCTCAACAATAACCGAAAAGGGAGGGGGCAGATGGGAAGGAGGAGAGAAACAGCACCCAGAGGGTAGACAGCTGGGTTTCCCAGCTCCCTAGCTCCGTAAAGGACCAGGACGGGGGGAGCGCGTCCCTGGGAGGGCGGGCGAGGAGGGAGACCTCACTGGCAGGCGGCGGGGCGCCGGCAGCAGCGGGAGCTCGGCCGCGAGTGCAGCCCTCGAGTTCACTTGCGGTTCAAAGGCGACTCCGTGACTCCAGTGGAGTCCTCTGCTTTGGGCCTGGGAGGAGAAAGGGGTGGGGGGAAGGAAGGAGATGAAGTGGGGGAGGAAGTCCTTGGAAGCAGCCCGCGCTGGAACATTTGTCAGACAAGTACACACACCCACTTCGGAAATCTAGTCCGTGCGAGGGGGCCGGTGGCAACTGCAGGCGCTCGGCGTGGACTGCAGCCGGCTGCTTCCCCGGGAAGAAGAGGAGCCAAGCAAATCCGGCCGGTGTTAAATTTCACCGCTCCCTGACTTGCAATGACATCACCATAGTGCACACCTCCCCCTCCGCCCCGCAACCTTCCCCCCACCCCGCACCCGGCTGGGGCGCCCCTGTCCGCAAGCCCCTGCGCCCGCTGCCCCTGGGGCGCGCTCGCGGCCGCCCCGGCACCGCCCCGGCGCTCTCGCTTCCCACGCTGTGCTCCCTCGACATTACGAAGCTTGTAGGTGACTCGTATCCTTTCCTCCAAGCGTCCATGTACCGTTTCCTTTTGGAGCAGTCCCCAATTTGATGTTTTCTCTCCTGCGTGTCTCCCATCCGCTTTTCTCTATGCTCGTCACACCTTCTGATGCCACATTTAGCTCAGCGGAGTCTTTCCACTCCCCTCCGACTCTCTTGCCCTTTTTTTTTTTTTTTCTTTTGCAGCCACGCTTGTGGCCTAACTCATATTATTCACTGACTGCAAAAGTTCTCATTAATTCCTTTCCTCCCCTTCACTCTTTCCTTTCAGTCTGTCCCCCGTACCACTTGCCACTGATTTTTCTCTCCTGTAATGCACTTTTCTGTCTCTGCCCTTCTCCCGCTTAAAAGCATGAACTGATGGTCTTCAGCTATGCATCAAAAGCAGAGGAACACACCACTGCCTTACCAACTTCAATACCCTCTCCAATTTTTGTTAACAAATTTCTTTTTCGACAGAAGTCCCTATTCTCTCCACAGCCTTTTCATATTGAGAAGTCTACTTTCAATTTTTGCAAAAGAAAAATTTTAAGTTCTGATTTTATGTTCCTCATTAATAAGACTGGAAATTCCAGAAGGCCAGGGATCTATTATCTTGCTCATCACTGTATTTTCAGCACCTAAAATACTATTAGGTATGTCTGTTTAATGAATGACTGCTGTTCGGTGAATATCATTTCTCCAAGTTTTCCTTGTCTATTCTGTGCATCATCCACAGCTAATGACCCTTCCACAGGCTGAAAGGCATCCCACATTACACACACACTATAAAGGTGAAGGTGACCATATTAATGACTGGAAATGATTGGTGTGGCCCTTGGAATCTGGAGGATTTATTTTTCTCTAAGAAAAGAGAATTTAATCCATTTTCCTCTTCCTCAATTTTTCAACTTTTATCTTGAAATGATTTTAGATTTACATAAAAGTTTCTAAAAAAGTAAAGAGAATTCCTGAATAGCCTTCATCTGACTTCCTCTAATGTTAATATCGTACATAACCATGGTACAATTATCAAAACCAGGAAATTAACACTGATATAATACTATTAACTCATCTATAGATCGTATTCAAATTTTGTCAGTTTTCCCAAATTTCTTTTGTCTTTTCCAGGATCTAATCCAGGATCCCGCACTGTGTTTAATTAATTAATTAACAAAGATTTTAAATACAATGCCATATCTCCTTAGTCTCCTGCCATCTGTGGAATTCCCTGTCTTCTTTCATCTTTCATGATTTTGACACTTTTGAAGAGCACTGCTCATTTTGTAAAAGGTCTCTAAATTTGGATCTGTGTGATGTATTCTCATGTATTCTCATGAGGCAGGTTTTTTCAGCTAAAATACCACTGAAGTGATATTGTGCCTTTCTCAGGGCATCAATGAGTATATTTTATTTTATTTATTTTATTTAAAATATACATTGAGTATATTTTATTACTAGCGATGTTAACTTTGATCACTTAGTTAAGGTGTCACATGCCAAACAGCCACTGCAACTACCCTCCCCCCGCCCCCCCAACTTTTGTAACAAATAGCCACAGCTATCTGAAATCTCCCTAGAAATCCAGGGCCAAGGGAAGATATTCATTCTTAACCTTAAGAATTTCTATAATATTCTATTCCTACAGTATTTCTATTTTTGACTACTGGTCAACTAAAAAAAGACAGGTAATTTGGTTTGGTGGGAAGAATAGATAAGAATTAAGCAGATCTTAAGTAACTCACCCAATTTCTGTCTCCATTTCCCCTTTAATTATTGAAGGATTAAAAATATTTTTTTTTCTGTTCACAATATTGGGCCAATATTTGAAAGCTGTATGAAACAGAATTATCATTAAAATGTATCTCAGGTTCTTTGAGTATAAGAAGAGAATATGTGCTAGAGTTAATAGAACCCTGTTCATGCAGGAGCATCCAAAAGGTATGCATACCCTCAAATAGAGTACATTTGATTGTGGGAGAGGAGGCATCTACCCAGTAAAAATTAAATGATGTAAGGTTTAAACGATATAGACTTTTTAGGATGGTGGAGTTTAGCATAGCTCAAATTAATCAATACAGCTTAACCAAAGACCAAGGGATTTAGCTGGGCCTTGAAAACTGAAGAGGATTTACATAGGTGGAGAAGAGAAAGATAGTATGCTCAAAAATGGAGACTAGGAGACTAATAGCAATTGAACAACAGGAAGATATCTACATTATATTCAGGGGAAAGGAGTAGATTCATCAGCTTGGGTTAGAGATTTGTACATTGCAAAAGAGGTTGCGGGCCAACTATGGAAGTCCCTGAATGTCAGGATAAGGGTTCATTCAGTCACTCAATAAAGACTTATTGTTCACCTACTATGCACCAGGAACTCTTCTAGGCACTCAATTACATCAGTGAACAAAATGCCTGAAAATCCTTCCCCTCATGGAGATTACATTCTGTTGTTTAAATTTCATCTATGGGCAATAGGAAACATAATTAAAGAATTTTAAACATAAATGATTATGTTCCAAATTCCCATTTTAAAGACTGATCAACATCAGATGCTAAGATTGGAAAGAGAGAAGGTTGGAGGATAAGTTCTGTGCAGATGTTGAAATATGTTTATACCATATATATGTGAACTATAGTAGGAACAATAGAAAAGGTAAATGAGAGAATCATTATTAAAAGGAATCAAGAAGATCTGATGACTGGTTAGATTGGGAAGGGAGGAGATCAAGATGAGATTTCAAGTCTGAATGATTAAGAAATTATGCCATTGGCCAATGGCAAAAGGAAGACAACTAACTCAGTTTGAGATGTGCTATGTTGAGATCTTGGTAGGACACTGTTTTGGAACTAGCCAAAGGTCTGTTGGAGTTAGAAGCTAGAGTCCAAGAGAAAGGCCAGAGCTAGAGTTTTAGATTTCTTCATTATCTGCCTAAAATGGTATTTGAGCCCTTGACAGTAGAGTCTGTTTTCAAAGATATGAATATTTTAATGAAGAACAGAAAGTCAAGGACATAGACTACAGAAAGTGGGAGGAAACAAGGCAGAACTAGAGGAGCAAGAACAAAAAGCATACAGCATTCAGTTTATTGTATGTCAGTTATATCTCAATAAAAGTCCTTAAAGCATATAGCATTATTAAGTAAGAGTATAGGAACTAACTCAAAAAAAATACAGCAAATTCTTCATAATGCTTACTATGCATGAGTATTGTTCTAATTATTTTATATATATTAACTTATTTTATTCTCTATCAATCCTGTTAAGTAGGTACTACTTATTATCCTTTTAATACAGAGGAGGAAATTAACACTGAAAAAGTTTAGCTAAATTGTCTGAGGTCACAAAATTAGTAATCAACATGTAAACTCATGCCAACTGACTGGATAAAGTTGATGTTCTCAATAATTCTTCTTCCATTTTTCCTTCCTCCTTCCGTCCTTTTCTCTCCCTCTCTCTGTCTCTTTCTCTTTCTCTGCCTTCCTTCCTCCCTCCCTTCTTCTCAAGAGAAAACTGTTTCAAGACAAGGGGCTACTGAAATAGAATATAACCTTCTGCTATAGATCCTCATAAGGATATAAAATTCAGTATATGATGAAGGTGGCATTTCAAAACTCCATAAATAAGAAGATCTGCTTTACAAATAGTGCTAAAACTACTAGTCTTATGGGGAAAATAAATTTATCTCTACCTCATTGTGTACAACCAAAGCACATTCCAATACATTAATAGGTTTATAAAAATATTTAACTCTGTGAAGATTTAGAAGTAATTATATGTAAAAATGTATCTTAGAGGTGGGGAATGTTACATTTATTAATTTATCAGATATTTATTGGGCAGCAATAGGGTCAAACACTGTTCTAAGAACTAGGGAGAAAGCTCATCAGACAGACATGCCTGCTCTCCAGGACTTTCAGTCTTCCTAAAAGAAGTATGATTTAAAATTTTCAAATGGTAAAATAAAAAAATACAAATGTCACATAATATAAACAAATGAAGAAACAAATGAAAAACTGGGGAAAATATTTGCAGTGCATAGCAGACAATCTCTTTTTATAAAGCATTTTATGTTGAAATAATTATAGACATAAAAAGTTATGAAACATAGCATGAAAACTTTCCAATACCCTTGCTCCTGTGCTCCCCGCATGCTAACATTTACCGTGCTGACTTTATTATATTCTCCCTCTTTCTCTCTCTCCCCCAATTGTTTGAGAGTAATTTTCAGACATTATGCTACTTCATCCTTAAACACTTAAATGTATTTCTTAAAAACAAGGTTATTCTCTTCCACAGTCACAGTTAAATTATCAAAATCAGGAAATTAACATTCATACAGTATTCTTCTTTAATCTACAGACCCATTCAAGTTTCACCAGTTTTCTCCCTACATTATACTAAACCTTTATTTGTCTTGCTTCAGGATCACACATTGCATTTAATTGCATTCACTCTCCTTTAATCTGGAACAATTTCTCAGTTAGGGTGACCAACTCATCTCTATTTACCCACCTTTCCTGCTCTCCTGCTTTTAGTGCTGAAAGTATCATGTCCTGGGAGTGCCACTCAGACCGAGGAAATCTGGGATGGTTGGTCACTTCATGACCTTGATACTTTCAGAGTTTAGGTAATTTTTTAAATAGAATATCAAGACCTTTAATAAACTGAAGATTTCTTATAGATCAATGAGATGAATATAGAAATGCAGAAAAATGGGCAAAGGGAATATGCAGTAAATTTGGCCCAAAACATATTAAACTATGTAATGAACTCAATTCAAGAAGTGCAAGTTAAAGTAATTAAGCTCCCATTTAAACAAAAAAAAAACAGCAAATGACAAAGATTTTTAAAGAAAGTATAGCACCCAATGTTGATGAAGGTAGAGTGAAGCTGGTACTTTTATAGCAGCTGGAGGAGAGTAAATTAGGTAAAACTAGAGGAAATTTGCCAATATGGATTTAAAAACTTTAAAAGCTATATTTTTTGATCAGTGATTTTGATTCTAGAAATACATCCTAAAGAAATAATAATCAGATCTGCCCATGAAAATATATGCATAAGGATGATCACTGCAGTATTATTCTATTTCTAAATAAACAAATTATGGTACATTTGTATAATGTAATATTATGCAACAATGAAAAAATAAGGTTTCAAAAGATATTTCTTAACACAAAATTCTTAAAATATTTAGAGACGGGATGAGAAAATATATACAATACAAAATATATGGGTGTGTATAGTGTATATTATGTATTCTAGAATAAAGACTGAAGGGAAATAAACCAAAGTATTAATAGCAGCATAAATAATTTCTGGGTGGTGAGATTAGTGATGATGGATTAAATTTTATCCTTTCTCCTTTTTTTATTTTCCTATTTTTATTTTTTACAATAAGCATGTAAAAAGGAGAAAACTCTACATTTTAAATGTAATGTTGCAAGTTTGTCTTCAAAAAACTCTCGGTGATTTTTCCTCCATAACATGTAAAAGCAAGCTGGAGCCCTCTACTGGAATGGTCTTCTAGGAAGGGTAGAATTTATATTTGAAATTATAAAATGACAAGTTTACATGCCTCCATCCAGAAATAAACTTACTGTTTTTCATATTCAGTACTTCTAAGACCAATTTTCTACTAACTGTATATTAATTTTCTCAAAATCATGTAGTGTAAGGGGAAGCGTTATTTTACTGATGAAAAGGATAGGCTGAATAGAAGTGGACTACAGAGAATCCACAATTAGGTGAGATAGTTGCACAGCAACTGGCTAACGTTTGCTTGAGTATCTATGGAATCTGATTTAGAAGGCAACTTAAAAGTGAAGAGGCTGAGGAAAGAACCCAGTAGAGAAAAAATCAAGTTTTTGAATTTCAAATGTAAGGTAGGACATGATACACACTTTTGCTTTGGAACTATCTGAATAATAGTTGTCATTTGGAAGTGTTAAAAGGCCAAATAGAATGTCTTGCTTCTCTCATGTTTCATTATACTTTTGGTTTTTTTATAATAAGGTTTATTTTCCCCATCTAAAATCAGTGCTACAATTTTCCAACAATTCATGTCATATATTTAGTGTATTTTACATGAATACTCATACAAAATGCCACAGCCTTTAACAGAGAACCTAATTTATAGAAACCAATGATGCAATAATATCATCAAAAGTCAGATAAGAACTGATTGTGGATAGTTATCTACCTGTAGCGGCACTTTAGAACTCCAACTCATATTCATGATTCTCTATCAGCACTTTTAGTTTCAATTCCTCTCACCTCACTAAGAACATTAGAAAGCTCAATATGGAATTTTGAATTGTATCTATTTTATCTTTTTCAACAATTTCAAAGTGAATACAGCCCCCCCCCCACCAATTTTTTTAAAAAAAGGTAAAACAAACTAATGGTAAGAGTATTTTTTGAGGTGTAGAAATGGAAGAAACTTTTTTTCCCGTATTTTGGAATACGATTCTTACAGCAATAATGGTAATATTATGAAAGACCATAGAAATATCTGTGATCTCGATATGATCTTAAATATCAGTGAAGAAGAGGAAAAGTTAATTTGCCAGGCCAGTTCCCCAAATTAATAGGGAAGTAACAAATGCCTACAGCTTCTGTCACATGATTCCAAGTCTTGGCATACTCTAGGAAGGGGAAGTCCATTTCTGCCAAAGTAGATTTAATATAACCCATATCGAAGTCTGATGAGTTCCATGAGATGAAAAAGCAAAATAAATATTTTAGCATGTGTAAAGAGTTCAAGCAATCATATTCAAAATTATTGTGATGATGCCAAGACTGTTTGGATCCTGCACAGAGGCTGACTAAGGGACATGTGTGGTGCTTACTTTCAAGTATTCTGATTGGTGAAGAGACCTTGAGGAGCAAAGTGAAGCTGGAGCAGGAAGACAAGAAAGGAAATGATATTACCAAGCACCTCTATGTAACAGGCACAGTTCTAGATGCTTTAACATATCTAATGTTATAACCATCTCAACCACCATTATTATATTCAATTTCTGAGTAAGAAAACTGAGTCCCTGAGAGCTTAATTTATTTTCCCAGGTCATACAGTTAATAAATAGTAGAGCTGGAACCCTGGCTCAGATCCACCAAATTCTGAAGTCTGTGCTCTTTGGAATCCAATGATTCTCAAATTTTAGTGCGTACATAAGTCACATGAGTTGTTTTTTACAATTACAGATTTCTGAATTTTATGTCTAGAGACTCTGATTGAGTATGTTTGAGGTGGAGCTCAGGAATATGAATTTTTAACAAGTATTACAAAGAATTGTGATGCAGATAGGCTAATGATCATGTTAACATGTCCAACCGTTCCTGATTTAGTTACTGAACACAGTACTTATTGACTGCCTATAAATCTTTTAATGAGTGAGTACCCTTATTCACATGTACCTGGACAGAATAACTATGGCTTAATTAAAATTCCATGCTTAGATATTTACTGAATGAATGAATAGATAAATAAAGAGTGGCATGCCTACTATGTTCCAGGCAATGTTCTAAGACCTGGGGTCATGAAGATATATGGCATAATTACTACCCTTAAGGAGCTTATAACCTGCTAGGGACAAAATCTAGTAAGAAAAACCAACCGACATGGATGATAGAAAAAAAGAAAGGACAATCAACTGGTGATATAGGGCAGCTGAAGCACAAAGAAGACAGTACACAATTCTATTGATAGTGAGTGGGAACATGTAAAGCTCAGGTCTTTAAGAATGAGTATTTGCCAAACAGACAAGAAAGTTCAAGCCAATCTTGGACTGCCACATGCAAGTGGCAGCACAGGCAAGAGCACTGAGGTACAAAAGGCTCTGGCACATCACATGATCAGGGAAATGCAGTTGGAAGGGCTACAATATAGCAATGAGGCTGGAAAGATCACAGAGTATCTTTCAGGAATTTGGACTTAGCCTAATTTTCTTCTCTATCCACTAGTCTAGAAGAGTCTTTTTTATTAGTGCAAATGGCCACCATTCCCTGGAAACTGAGAAAATGTTTGAGAGACAAATACTTAAACTTGTTCATTTTAAAAGATGGGTCCTAGAAATTGGTTTCTTTTTGTGTGTAAAACACGATGCACCTTAGAGACCCAGACTTTGTTAAGGAAATAAGTACTCTGGCTGCAATAACCAGGTGGGAGCCCCAGGCTAATAGCTAGAAGGATTCTTTAGCTGTGGGCTTTGAGAAGGTGACAAAAAAGATTCATAAAAATGACTTAATAAGCACTTTGGGACGATAACTACATACACTTGTCACATAGCTAACTAAGGCACGTTTGTATATAATAGATTACGAATGATAAAATTCTCAATCCCTCCTCACTAAGGAAACTCTTGAAAACACTTAGCTCAGATGGTGAGAAAATTTTTCAGTTCTGATGCAATGTAGATTTCCTGTCTCTTATCACTCAAACTTTATTGATCTTCTTTGCTGCTACTATTTCCTTCCCAAGTCTGTTTATGCTAGGATATTTCTTCCTTTGTTCTGGTCCTTTATTCTCAGTCTCATGAATTTACTCAAATGTGCATCTAAAACAGTTGGCAGAATGATCTTCCTTTCTTGGTTTGCTGGGCCAGAAGCTAGTGAACTCTACATAATATGTTCTTCCCAGGTGGATGCCCAAGTTCTTCAAGGTGCTTTGAGCCATGTGGTGCTGGAAGTGTTTTATTGACTTTTGGTGGGAATTATATTTATTGGGACTAGACCTAAAACTAGACAGAAACACACACTCTTGACACATTTTGCATAATACTGAGAGTCCACCATTCTAATCCCATACAATCCCATTCCCTTTGAGCAGAATCTCAAGGCTATCCAATCTGACCATTTCACACCTCCTGTAGCCTAGCTTCCTATTAAAAAACAAACAAACAAAAAAACAACTCTGGAAGTACCAAGAACTAACATGAGTCCACTGTCTGTTAATGAATTATCTTTGCTATCCCAGTTACCTGTTTCTCATTCCTCCAGTGTAATTGCTCATTGTTCTAGCCGTTTAGCACAGTTTCTATATTGTTCATTTCTGAAGTGAACTAATAGTTCATTTCTGAATGAACTAAGTGAACTACCAATCAAAAGGTAGCTCACTTTCCTCTGGCAGGGAACCTTAATCAGTTTTAGGGTCATAGCCAAGAGACTAGGATAATCTGAGTCCGTACACCAGACACAATAAAAGGGATACTTATGTACAGTAGACTGTCCCACTGAGTACTCTGATATTTCATTTTGGTCTACCCTTCAAACAAGTGAGTGTGTGTGTGTGTGTGTGTGTGTATAAAGTTTTAAAAAATTTAAAATATGACCACAGAGATGTTTGTTACAATGGGCAACATGCCTTATGTAGTCAAGTGTTACAGTGGCACCATTTATACCACAGAAGTTCACAACCTGTCAGTATTTCCATTTTTAAACCCTTTCTGAATGAATTCCAAAAGCTACAGCATTAGCAGAAAGTCATTCATTTTCAAATGTATATATAAAGTTAAATTAAAACTGGAACTTTGGAGTTTGCCTTTGAAACGGGATTTCTCCACCGACTCCTCCCTCTTCCTATTAAAAAATAATTGCTGCAAACAATGTGCTCTTGATACCAGATGTGGTAGAGTGCTGGAGATAGAAGTGAGACTGATTGAGGGAGAATTCTGTAAAGAGATATGTATTTTCTAACTGTCTTAGTGTGTCTCCACATAAATTTCTTTACAGACCAATTGTTATAGAGCCATTTTATGGGAATAACAGATATTTCAGGAGTGAAAGGAAAATTTCTACTCAGATTTACTTTTCCTGACTTTCCTCTGGCAATTTCCTTTATTTTTCACAGGACAAAATTCTAGTCTAAAAGTCATTGGAAAAAAAAAGCTTGATGTTATATCATTTAAGAAGAGTGTGACACTACTCTAGATGTACATAAATAAAATAATTTTCAAATAACAGTTTTAAGTATGGTAACAGATAACTGAAATGCTTAGAATCATGTTAGCACACTACATGGCATCTCCTAATGTTAAAAAATTTTATCAAGAAATACATCCTTGAAAGCGAGTACACAATGTGTACACGTGGTTTTTTTTTTAAAATAAAACAACAGTACTATATAAGAAATGATATTATTAGTACCTTTAAGCCTCTGTGTGTCCCACTCCGCTCCATCGCCATTCCCCCAACCCTAGTCACATTACTAATATTTAAAAAAAGTTTTAAGATTTAGGCTGAAAAAAAATTATTGGCAAGTATATGAAGAATTACTATTTAGTCAAACACTTATGGTGGGGAGGTTGTGTGAAACACTATTTCTTTCCCAATTAAAAGTAAATGCTTTGTTTTTTAGCTTCAAATGCTTCTGCAGTCTGTCCATGGCTCCTTCTTTGCAGCCCATCTAGAAATGGCTTGGAAATGGCTCTCTCATTTCTGATCTCTTCATGCCAGCCCTATCTGTCTGCCACAGTTGTTTCTAGGCAGACCTGAAAATAAGAGGATTGCGTGATTAATAGCAGGACTCAATATAACTACACTTGATTCCATTGGCTCTTATCCAATAGGGACACTGAAACCAAATGATTATATTTGACCCTCTTGTGCTCTAAAATAAGATTGCCAACATAGTCACACTTTTATTTACTCAAAGATCTCAGAGGTTTCAGATTGGCAAGAATTCCAAGATGAAATTTTCTAAATTTATCTTTTGAATTGCACCTTCTAAAATTATTTTTCCTGACATAAAATTCTTAGGCTTTAATATTTACTGTGATATAATACATCTATTTTGCTCATATGAACTAATCATGTAGAGTTATTTCCCTATTTTTATTTTTTGTTGTGTTTGCACACAGATTACTAAATCAAAATTCTTTTCCTGTGCACCTGTTGAGTGTGTACGTGTGCGGAGAGAAAGAGAGATAAGACTCAAGAATCGATTGCTCTTTCTTTGCTACTCTTTATGTAAATCTATTCAGCTCTTATTTCCACATTTTAAATTGAGGAAGTAAATTGACTGAAAGGCATTAGTTGGACCATATACAAATCATTTCTCAGGAAATTTTAGTCGTGTTTAAAAACTCTTTAAGAATTCTAACAGCTCTTTAATGCAATAGTTTGTGTTAATACTAAATAAAACTAAACGAAATGTAAAAACACTTCGATGTTTAAAATGTCTCAAAATCACGGATTTAGGATAGTATCTGCCCACTGTTATCACTGATCATTTTCTTCTCAGAGATTATTTAGATTTTAAATTACCCCACCTTCATTACCACTATTTCCAATATGTAAAACAAAATATCTGTAGCCTAGGGCCAGAACAATATATTTTGGAATATATAATCAAGAGGAAAGTATTTAGAATTCCATTAGTGCCAGCCCAAAAGTATGGAGCATTACTTTGGTTAAAGAAATACTATGTGTGGATAGAAAATATTTAGGAAATACAAGAAATGGAAAGAATTAGAGTGTCTTCAAGGATAACCAGCGAATTCTAGGAGAGATGGATGTTCTTCCTAAAAATCTTTGGTTTGAATAAAATGCAAAAGAAACACTGTTGGATGACAGTAGATGAATTCCCCCCCCCATCAGCATTTTATAAGTGAAGGCATATGAAAGGCAGGATTTTTAAGATCTTGGACCAGAGTGTATAAAGGATTGTTTCCATTATATGAAAGTTGAGTAGCACTTTATCGTGAATGAATATCTTCTTTGTGTGGAATGCTTCTTTTAAATACGTTGTGATATTAAGCACATTTATGGAAATAATGCGTGATGGTTTTAGTATTATATAAACATCACCTTTGTTATGTGATACCTCTGAAAGATTCTGCTAACTCTGTTACTTTTGGCTTGTGAAATACATAGGTTTTTTAGGAAATCCACAGGAATGTGTAAAATCCGCCTCCCACTCTGGATGAAAGAATCAATGCTCTTTTCATGTACCTATATTTCTATAGGTGGGTCTTATAGCTTATAGATGAAAAAGTCCATGTGTTTGCCATAGGTAAAGTGAACTTAACCCAGTATGGAATCAAATCCTAGCTTTGCCACTTAGAAGCCATGGGATCTCAGGTATATTATTTAATCTCTCTCAGCTTCAGTTTCCCCATTTGAAAAATAAGGGTAATACTACTCTTCCTGTTCATGCAGGTGCTACGAAGATTAAATGAAATAATCCAGGAAAGATGCCAAATAGTCTCTGGCACATAGCACATGCTCAAAATGTGTTACTGCCTCCCAGCCATCCTGTGAGGTCTGCAGTCCAGGTACTGTTTATCCCAATTTTACAAATCATGAAACAAACTTGAAGGTGAAGCTATAGTCACAGAGCCAATGACTGGCAGAGTCACATAGGATTGCAGGTCTTCCTGATGATGGTAATAGTAGTTCTTATCACTATTATTAAAGACTTTCATACTTACTGGTCATTTGACATTTTACTCTAAGATGTAAACGTACTTCACAAATGGTGTCCCTGATTAGGAAATTGAATTCGTTTGTTGTGTCACAATAAAGAAACAGGGCAGAAGTTTCTGGAATGGAACATATTGAGCAGCTAAAGATTTCAGTTCCAGGAATTTATTTTGTACATTAAATATAAACCCTTCTTCTTCCTCATGTTTGAAATTTCCTTCTTATCTGTAACCCGATGAAGCTTACACTGAAGGCAGGAAATAAACTCTCCTCTCACAGAGGGAAAAAGCTCTCTTGCCTAGCTACATGGTACAGGCCCTGTTTTTACTTGGAAACAAAACAAAACAAATGCTGCAATTACTTAAGCTATCGGTTTAATCTGAGATGCAACTGCCTCCAAACCTCCCCAAATGGTAACAATTACTGTTTTAATGTTGATGATTTGCCACTAATCAGACCTGTATTTATATCCCTATAAACGAATGTGTATTCACATAGCTAGCTTACATGTAAAACAAACATTCTTATTAATCCTAGATTTTGTGTTTGCTTCAGACTTAGCCAGTTCACCAGGTATTAGAGGCAGAGCCCAAGTCTATGCTATGAGAGACATATTCCAGTAACACAGACACTACTTAATACTGGCTTCTGACTCTAATACAGTCAGGAGAAGAAAATCTCTCGTTCCCTTTGTTGGCTTCAATATTTTTGAAAAGGTATGAAATATGTGGGGATGGGGGTACAGGGTAGAGTATGGTATTTCTTTATAAGTGAATCGATATTGATCCAAGGTAAGGTTCTAGGGGGGTTAACTGAAAGAACTGTTCAGATACACACATGCACACACATACACAAGCTGTGACTAATGCGAAATCAGTTTGAGTTCACAAAAGAACAAGATCCGACTGACTGATCTAATTTCATTTTTGGACAGGTTGGCAAAACTGGTGGATCAAAGAAGTGCATTTTGATTCAGTGTATCTGGATCTTAGGTATCTGACTTGATTTTTATGATAATTTAATGGAAAAAAGAAATAAATATGTTTTCTAGGATGACACAAGCCAAAGAGCATACAATTACTCAAGGGATGTTAATGAATAAGTAGATATGAACCTGCATAAATATCTTCTGTCACATCACAGAGCTCTGATTTTGGCTATTTCCAAGTGGAAGTTTTCAGGTTCTTAAATGAAGTCACCAAGGACATTTGAAGATGCTGAGCAAATGTGGAAATTCTATCATGTTGGGATTTTAGTTGGGAAGTGACATAAAGTTGGGGTGACCAACTTGTCCCAACTTGCCTGGGACTTTCCTAGTGTGAGCACTGAAAGTCCTTGAACCCCCTTGGTTCAAGCAAACTAGGGTGATAGTCACCCTATATTTGAGCAGTGACCAGGTGTAAGAAGCCACCAGGCAGCAAACAGGAAGGCACTGACTCATGAGAGAGCTGCGAGTGTTTGAGGAGCTACAAGTGGCTCAGGGTTGCCAGAGCAAGTGTTGATAAACAAGAACAGATACCTAAAAATCAGGTTCTAAAGGAGCTTTCTTCTTTCAGTTAGAGTAAAATATACATAACATAAAATGACCATTTTAACTATCTTTAAGTGTACAGTGGCTTTAAGTACATTCACATTGTCGTACAACAATCACCACCATTCAATCTCAAACTTTTTCATCTTGCCAAGCTGAAATTCTTTACTCATTAAACATTACTTCTCCAATTTCTCCTTCAACCAGATCCTAGCAACTACCATTCTACTTTTTGTGTCTATGAATTTACCCACTCTAAGCAGCTCATTTGTTTTTTCTGTGACTGACATTTCACTTAGCATAATATCTTCAAGGTTCATCAATGCTATGGCATGTGTCAGAATTTTCTTCTTTTTTAAGGTTAATTGCATGTATAGACCACCTTTTATTTATCTATTCACCCACACTCATCCACTGATGGACACTTGAGTTGCTTCCACCTTTTCGCTATTGTGAATAATGCCACTATAAAATAGCCATACAAATATATCTGTTTGAGTCCCTGTTTTCAATTCTTTGGGGTATATTCCCAAAAGTGGGACTGCTGCATCATATGGTGATTCCATTTTTAATTTTTTGAGGAGGCACCATACAATTTTCCATAGTGGCAGCACCATTTTACCTTTTCACCAGCAGTGAACAAGAGTTCCAATATCGTCACATCATTGCCAATATGCATTATTGTTTGGCTTTTTAAAAATAGCAGCCAGCTTAAGGGATATGAAAGATTTTTTACCTCATTGTGGTTTGATTTTCATTTCTCCAATGATTAATCATGTTCTTTATCTTTTCATTTGCTTATTTGTATATCTTCTCTGGAAGAATGTCTGTTCAAGTCTGTCCATTTTTTAAATTGGACTGCTTGTTTGTTGAGTTGTAGGAGTTCTTTATATATTACGAGTGTGAGTCAAAAATTATCCACACTCTGGCTGTAGAATTTACTTTAATTCACTTTTAGAAAAGACAAATACATCATTTTTTGACATAATCTCCTTGCTTTTCAATACACTTTATCTGTCAACAAGCTTTCATATTCCCTCATTAAAAAATGTTTTAGGCTGAGCTGAGAGCCACAAATGTACCACTGTCTTCACTTCATCAGAAGTGAATCTTCGTCCTCGTAGGGCTGCTTTCAGGGGACCAAATAGGTGAAAGTCCAATGGAGTAAGATCAAGACTACAGAGAGGATGCTTTAACACCTCAAAATGAAGTTTTTGCAGTGTTGACAGCATGGGCAGAAGCGTGCGAATGTGCATTGTTATGCAAGATCACAGCGCCCTTGGATAGCAGTCCTCTGCATTTAATCTGAAGTTTAGGCTTCAGCTCTTCAATAAGCATTTCTATCCACTCATACACACTTCTTCGTGACAAAATACTTACTCCATACTGTGCACAAAGTCTTCAATAACAGCACCAGGTACATCCTCAGATCACAAAAAATAAATCACTGCACGCTGCTCTTCTTTAGTGCAAATGCAAATCACAAGCAGGGCATCCATTTTTGCTCGCACCACAGTTACAAATGAACTGATATAACATGTTCACACCTGCACAGCAGTGACGAGGGAGACAGGAGCCTTAAACAGAAAGTGCTGATAAGACAGTGTGGCCAAAAGAAGTTCTAATATAACTGGAGTGAGGATAATTTTTGACTCACCCTCGTATAAATAGCCATCCAAATGGGTGTGTCTATAGGATTGTAAATGCCATCAAATGCATTTAGGATTATCCTCTCACAAGATGAAATCATTTAGGAATTTTGAACAGATGGTATCAAGAAATTTAAATATTAGGTGGTTCACTCTAGAAAAGTTAAAGATTGAAAGGGGTGAATCCTGAAGCAAAGAGTCAATATAACTATAAGCTTTTATAATAATCGGTCAAGAAATAATGAAGACCTTGGGTGGTAGAGTTGGGGAAGTAGAGAAATACATGAGATTTTAATACGGCAAAATCAAAAGGGCTAGATGATTGATGGACTGTGGGTGGGAGAAATCCAAGACAACTTCCTGGCTTCTTAGGAATACTGAGTGGATGGTAGTAGCATCATTCACCAAATTCAAAAGTCTAAGGAAGAGTAAAATAAGTTTGGGGTAAACTGAATATGCGCTGTGAGGTAGGCAGGTAGCTATGACCTGGAGCTCAGCATAGAAGGCTGGGCTTGAGATATACTCATCACTATGGAGGTGAACCCTGAAACCACAGATTGTCCCAGGACAGTGTGTGATATAAGAAAAGCATATTGATTTCTGAGAATTTATGGACTTGGTAAAAGAGGAGGATCCCACAAAGAAGGGCAAGAAAGAATATCCATGAAGGTAAAATCTACAGGGATACAATTTCAGCTCAATATAAAAGAACATTCTAAAAATTAAGAGTTGTCCAAAAAATGGGGAAAAGTCCTTTTTTTGAAAGTGAGTCCCCAGCCCCTGTGGCTGTTGTCAGAAGCAGGACAACGACTTGTCTGGATGTCATAGGAGGGATTCATTCCCTGGTGAGGATTTGGTTTCCATGCTAAGAGTACACTTTTTAATGACTAGAAAAACCTACTGTTTCATTGGAAAATGACATGAATTAATAAAACCCCGGGAGATTTTTACTTGTTTAATACTTGAGTTTTCCAGGACTGATTGAATTCATTAAGGGGAAATATATGAGCCTTTTTTAGTCTTCCAAGTCAAGGGCTAGGCATATCCCACTCAGAAATTACTGCAAATATTTTGGGAATATAAGCCAAAATGAGAACTGTGATTTTCTTATAAATAATGCTTGCTGAAAGACAGACATACTGGCCAAAACACTTCGGCTCCAGTAAGAGGAGTAAGAAAACTTGCCAGCACTTTGGAAGACAACTCCCCCTGTGTCAAAGAAAGGGGCTCTGTGCGTTACAGTTTTATTTGGAGTTATTAAATATGAATATGGGAACCTAATGAATAAAGGAAATATGAATAAGAATATAAACCAGAATTACTCTTGTTCTCTGTCCCAAATCATGAGGTTTACAGAATCCTGGGAAAATGGAAAGCAACAGAGTAAAGCCTCTCAAAAGAGCCACTGGATAAAAAGTCCATCTTCTGTCTGGAAGGAAGGAGCAACCTTTGCCTGTAAGTGCTTTATTTGGCTCTGTAACTCAAAACAAGGCCCACCTGCCTCAACATGCTGACTGACAGCACAGCTGCGTTCTGTCAGACAAGGTCTGCTCCCGGGACCCATCAGACCTGGATGAGGCTCAGATCATCGGTTAATGTAATCCCATTGTTGGTTTCTGAGGAATGGTAACTGACTTTCCAAACAAATGCAAAGAGTCTGGGAATCATCTCTATAGTCTACACATAGGCAAAGCTGTTTGGGAATGAAGGCAATAAATCCTTGTTGTCTTAAAGTCTAAATTATTCATTTTTTGACACCCCCATACCCACCCCCGAGAAAGTGAGGTTTCTATAAAGACTGCATTTTAATATTCTTTTGGGGTCAGTGAGGATTTGAACCCTGCCTCTATCATTTACTAGCTGTGTAACCTTAGCTATCTTTGCATAAGTCAAACTGGGCTTTCATGAGAATTAAATGAGTTATAATACATACATAAAGAGCTTATAATAGTGTGGGTACACAGCACCCAACAAATGTATGTGGGATATGCAAGGTTTCTGTACCTATCAATTTAAAGAATTCCTCAAACCAACTGATGTTCTTTCTGAGCAGGCAATGGAAGAAGACCAAGGTGCTTAGAAAATTAGCCTTTGGTTAAAAGTCTAAATAGGTTGCCTCATTTGCTGAGCTATTGGTATGAATCACCTTTTTATACCTGTTCTCCAGGGTCTGGGGTCTCTAGTCTTTTCCTGATGAAGAGCTATTTATGATATAATGACATCTCCAAAATCTACAGCAAGCTGTTCTGTCTGGGGTCCTTAGAGTTCCAGGTAATGCGAGGTTTGGAGGCAAGAGAGAATCAATTGCTAAGAGCTGTTATCATCTAGTTTACTGACTCAGCATTTGAACTAAAGCATCTTTCTATTTTAAGCTATCACCATGATCATCAAATCATAGATTTTTAGAGCTGAGAGGGGCCTTTGATTATTAACAAATCCTACAGCTTCATTTTATATATATATAAAGAAACAGACAAAGATGCTAGGTCATTTGCTCACTATTTCTGAACAAATAGTGGTAGAGGACCAAAATCTATCCTCCTGATTCAGTTCCCTCACTTTTATACAATAAATACTTCTTAGATTCTTATGATGTGCAAGATATTGAGAGTAAGGAAGTGAATAAAACATCTCAGCCCTCAAGAATCTTACAGCCTAGAGGAGAATTTTACCAAGTAAATGGACCATTATCCTACAGTGTGGTAAATATGAAGTGCTGTAAAGTTGGATGGAAAGATGTAGAGGGGCTATAGATATTATAGTCTACCGACAACATCTCATCATTACTGAGGAGTACCTGCTCTATGTCAATGCTGTCCTAGGCTCTAGGGATACAGATGTGAAAAAGCACAATCACTGCCCTCCAAAGGTCATAAAGCTTATCACAAATACAGTACAAAGTATCACATTCCATGCTATATGTATTGCAGACAGCACAGGCTAAGGTGGTTTAGAAGGCAGAGAGCTCACCAAGGGATGGGATCACCGGGGGAGATGAACATGACACTGGATGTTGAAAAAAATAACAATCAGAACTGGGCATGCTGTGCTCAGAATTTATTGCATAATGGCAGAAATGTGACACTTCCTATGTCAAATGTGTTTCCTTTCCCAAATGGGACAGCTGTTCTCACGACAGTCTTCCGAACTTACAAGGAAGAGCTTAAATGTGATGCACTTAAAGCACCCCTTTCTCTGCCACATGACTTGCTTTCTCCATGCTTGCTAGCTTATCTTCTCTCTAGGATGCCTTTTACATTCAAATGTATTTTAAAGACTATTCACCTATTCCCTTATCAGTATCCACTCTAGCTGTCTCTCCAAAAGTCCTTTTCTTAATCCAGTCTCTTAAGAAATATTTCAAAATAGATTGAATTTTTCATATTAAACTTTGACACTTTGCAAACATAACTCAACATGTGACTTTTAAGTAAAAACAGTTTTCTAAACAGAATTGTCACAATGTTACTATTAAATATTTACCAACCTGTGAATTTGTATGTGAATTTTAAAGTAAGTATTAAAGTCTACTAAGTGAATAATAAGAAAACATTAATATCAAAATGCCTAGACATTATTATCTAAACTTGGATAAACCATGATTTTTTTCCAAATCAAATATGAAATCATCAACCCAAGATAATTAGGAGAAAAATGATGTAATAAAAACAACTTTTCAATAGCTACGTCATGTTGCATTTCTTAAGGATCCTCAAATATTTGCTTAAGAATGGCCAAAGCAATTGAAATAAAAAAAATAAAGTACTAAAACAGCTCTTTGAAATAATATTTCTAAAAATTTATAAATTTCTCCAATTCTCTACATTACTTAAGGAAAAAGTTACTTTCCCAGGAAGGAAACTTCATTTTAAAACACCATTCCAGTATTTCCCTTGCTAAGAAATAAGCCAGCTGGTTCCAGCACATGGAATTTTACTTGGGAAAAATTCAGAAATACAGGGAAACTTATAGTAACTCTTTGGCACTACCACTGTGTGATTCCTAGAAGTTTTCTTCTTGAAAGATGAGCAAACAGTAACCAATGTCTACTAAAAAACTAAATAAATAAGCAACCTGGAAAGCATCAGCAAGTGGTTATATGAAATCAGTACGACATTCTAGAAAGAACCTGGACTGGGATCAAATTACCTTGATTTGCCACTTACCAACCCTAAGAGAATGGATTCAATAGACATGCTTTTTAAATGCTTCACTTTAAGTACACCATTTGATGTTTTTGACAAATGTATATTCCTGTGAAACCCTCACCCCAAACGAGATACAGAATATTTCCACCACTCATGCCCCATGGTAGTCAGTTTCCGCCCCCGTCCCTGCTCCAGGCAGCCACTGATTTTATTCCTATAGTTTTTACCTTTTCTAGAACTTCATATAAATGGAACCATGTAGTTCGTGTTCTCTCATCTGGCTTCTTCTGCTCAGTTGTTTTTGAGACTCATCCATGTTGTTGTACATTAGCTTTCCTTTTTTGTTGCAGAATATAGTCCAAAACCTGCTATCATGTGCTTTGAAAGTTATAGCAGAAGGTGAAATAATTCATAATTCACAATTCATTTAGCTAGCTTGGTGATAGTAAGCTGCTTTAGAGTCTGTATTTTATTTATTTGTTTGTTTATTGACTGATTGACTAACTGATTTAAATTTCTGGTGCCTAACTCAGTGCCTAACCAATGGAAAGTGTGCTTGACAAATCTTTGCTAATGAATGAACACCAGGAAAACACACCTGTTCCAGTTACTTTGGCACAGGGGACTCTAGAGAAAGGTAACCTGTTGGCATTCCATCATCTTCAGTCCAAACTGCCTTTGTGTGCTTTCTTGACTTAGTGGAAGGAAAAAGGTGCTCTTTACCAGAGAAAAGGATGTTGTCCAACTTTGAAACTTGAATCCTGGCCTCATCAGTTACTCCAGTTAGCTGTGTGACAATGGACAAGCTACTTAATGTCTCTGGGCCTCAGTTTTCTCATTTGTACAATATGGGTAATAATTATATTGACTTTATAGGATTATCACAAGGATTAAAAGAATAATAGCATTACATATGCTGGGCACAATAAGACTTTAATATATAGATATTATTACAATTATTAATGTTGTTATTGAATAATTTTAATGAGATAAATTAATAAGAATGATAACGTTTTAAAATGCCAACCAGGAGCAATAAGTACACATAAGTTGGTTATTAACCAAAAATCTGACTATTGACCAAATTTTTCTTCTAGAAAATAATAAATTAGTTCTTGTATAAGCAATGACTTCAAAGTACTTGTAGGTATTCACATGGCTAAAGTAATGTATATTTATTTACTTGATGACTATGGTTGTCTGAATTGTGTCTCCCCTAAAGGCTAGGTTGAATTCCTAACTCCCAGTACTTGTGAATATGACCTTTTTTGGAAATAGAGTCTTTGCTAATATAAGCAAGTTACAATGAAGCATGCTGGATTAGGGTGGGCTCTAAATAGGATGACTGGTGTCTGTATATGAAAAAGGAGAGAGGGATAGTCAGATACAGAGATACATACACAAGGAAGAAGTCCACGTGATGATGGAGGCAGAGACTAGAGTGCTGCAGCTGAAAGCAAGGAACATCAGAACCCCTAGAAGCTAGCAAGAGGCAAAGAAGGATTCTTCCCTAGTATGTCACATGGAGAGCGTGGGCCTGCCAACACCTCAGTTTTGGACTTCGCAAGAGAATACATTTCCGTCATTTTTTTAAACTGAAGTTAATTTACACTGTAGTGTTAGTCTGAAGTGTACAGCAAAGTGATTCACTTATATATATATACACACACACATATATATGTATATACTTTTTCAGATTCTTTTCCATTATAGGTTATTACAAGATATTGAGTATAGTTCAGTATCTTGTGCTATACAGTAGGTCTTTGTTGTTTACCTAATTTTATATACAGTACTGTGTATATGTTAACCTCACACTCCTAATTTATCTCCCCCCTCCTCCCTGCTATCCCTTTTGGTAACCATATGTTTGTTTTCTATGTCTGTGAGTCTATTTCTCTTTTGTAAATAAATTCATTTGTATCTTTTTTTAGATTCCGCATATAAGTGATATCATATGATGTTTGTCTTTCTCTGGCTGACTTACTTCACTTAGTGTGATAATCTATAGATCCATCCATGTTGCTGCAAATGGAATTATTTCATTCTTTTTTATGGCCGAGTAATATTCCATTGTATGTATGTACCACATTTTCTTTATCCATTCATCTAGCGATGAACACTTAGGTTGCTTCCATGTCTTGGCTATTATGAATAGTGCTGCAGTGAACATTGGGGTGCATGTATCTTTTTGAATTATAGTTTTCTCTGGATATATGTCCAGGAATGGGATTGCTGGATCATGGCAACTCTATTTTTAGTTTTTTAAGTAACTTCCATACTCTTCTCCATAGTGGCTGCAGCAATTTGCATTCCCACCAACAGTGTAGGAGGGTTCCTTTTTCTCCACACCCTCTCCAGCATTAATTATTTGTAGACTTTTTAATGATGGCCATTCTGACTAGTGTGAGGTGATACCTCATTATAGTTTGATTTGCATTTCTCTAATAATTAGTGATGTTCAGCATTTTTTCATGTATTTGTTGGCCATCTGTATGTCTACTCTGGAGAAATGTCTATTTACATCTTCTGCCCATTTTTTGATAGGATTGTATGAGCTGTTTGTATATTTTGGAAATTAATCCCTTGTCAGTAGTATCATTTGCAAATATTTTCTCCCAGTCCATAGGTTGTCTTTTTGTTTTGTTTATGACATTTCTGTCATTTTAAGCAATAGAGTTTTTGGTACATTGTTATGGCCATCTTCGGAAACTAACACAATAACTTACAGAAAAGGGGGGCTATTTTTTTCTTCATTTTTTAACTTCATTGTGAAACAAAGCTTAAAAAAAATCTTCAGTCGGATTTTGTTCAAAATATATGATTTGTAGGCAGGAACGTCACACTTCATTTTCCTTTTAAAATTTTTTGGAGGATAATGATATCATAAACTATGGAAAGACAACTACAGGAAGAGGTGTTTTAAACATGGGGATATGTTTAAGTGATGTTACTAATCTTTAAGGAGTGTGAGTTACATTCTAATACTGTGGAAGTTCTTTATGATGTTTTCCAGGAGACAAGGTTTTTGAACTCTGTGTGCAGGAAACCATTACATGGGGGGAAATATTGCTTTATGGGTCTTTGGCTGGGACTTTTAAGTGTTATGTATGAGAAAACATTGAAACTGGGGGAAGGGAAAGATGTTATAACAAAGTGATCTTGTATTAAGTTCCCAAATGCCAAATTCTGAGGAGTGTTAATAAGCATCCTTCAAATGCATTCTTACTTAACTGTTTCTGTTCACATTTCTGGAGCTGGTTTTACTTGCATTAAAAAAAAATCTCCTTTGGAAATAAAATCAAAATTTCAACACAAACCCTTTCAACCAAAAGCACACAATACTTTCTAAGAAATCACAGTTCTAGTTAGGCTAGATGACACACGACCCCCTCCCTAAATTATGAACACACACTAAGGTCATTTAGTAGAAGGAGTATCAAAAATTTGGGCAGCAGGCAGCATGAGGGAGAAGAAAGAGCTTTGAAGTTACATAAAGTCCTGATGGTTAAAAGGACATTGGCCAATTCAGTTTCGTTTATTTTACTTTTCAGTTTCCTCAACTCTATAATGGGATAATTCTTAGCTCCACTGGCTCTTGAAAGAATTATTTGAGCTAAAATATACAAAGTGGATAGAATAATTTCCAACATTTATGGAAGCTCAGTAAATATCTTTCCCTCTCTCCACTGACTCTTTAACACACATTTGAGATCACCTCTCTACCTTTACATGTAGGAACTGAGGCAGGGCCTGGAATTGCCTGTTCAGGTGTAATCACATTCTGTCCCAGAACTTAAAAGAGATTTCTGCTCGCCTGGCAATTTCAGCATTGCACAAGGAAAGAATACTGAATTGGGAGCAATGAGAAATAGGCTGGGGTAAATCTTTCTAATCTATTTGGTCCCGAATTCCTTCAGTAAATTCAGCAGGTGGGAACAGACTGATCTTCAAGATTATTTTGGAGATATGTTGACTAAGGTATGTTTTGAGGTAAAGCAGCCATTGGTTTGAATCTCAGCTCTACTACTTAATTGCTTTTCAATCTTTGCCAAGTCCTTTAACCCCTTGGAGCCTTAGCTGCACCAATTGTAAAATAGGGAGTAATACCTAATTGAAAGGATCATTGTAAGGACTCAATGAGAATAAACTATTGGAAGCACCCGGCACAAAGCACACAATAAACATTAGTTCCCTTTCACTAGATCAGTGGTTCTCAAACTGCAGCATGACTCAGAGTCACCTGGAGGGCTTGTTAAAACACAAAAGTGATGCCCGCATAGTATCTGACTCAGTAGGTCTAGAAGTCCCAAAATTTGCAGTTCTAAAAAGGGCCCATCTGATGTTCCTGATCATGCCTTGAAAATCAATGCTCTGGATCAGGAGTTGGCAAACTATGGCATTTGGGCCCCATTTGGCCCACTGCTTGCCTTTGTAAATAAAGTTTTACTGCCACACACACATGTCCATTGGTTTACATATTGTCTATAGCTGCTTTTGTACTACAATGGCCAAGTGGTTGCAACAGAGACTGTGTAACCCACAAAGCCTAATATATTTGCTACCTGGCCCTTTACAGAAAAGTTGGCAGACTTGCTCTAGACTATCATGTGGTATCCTTGCCAAGAAGTTTGAGCGTTCTGACAATTTGTTTAAAATTTCTTTTCTGTCAGGAGGCTTAGATATCTTCCCAAATAACAGAAAACATGACCGTTGTAAGCCTGAAGACTTAATTAACCGAACCCACAAAAATATAACGGTGTTCTTACATAGCATAGTTGTTAAGAGGCCTCTTGGATTTGAATCCCAGCTTTGGATAACTTATTTCACTTATATATTAAATGGGCATACTAGTACTTATCATGTATATCATGTACGGTATTATAAGGATTAAAAAGAGTTATACAGTTGAAGCACTTTGAAAAGTCCCTGGCATGTAGAAAGCCTTCAATAAGTGTTAGCTGCCATTGTTGTTGATATTATTAAAATAACCTTCAGGGTATTCTGTTCGCTGAACCATATTTTCCTTTCCAGGTTTTTCAAGCTTTTTCATTACTATATGAGATCATTTAGTGTATTCATTATGTGCTTATGATAGCAATGCAGCCACTTACTCTAGTTTAAGATATTTGATCACAAATCTTGTTATCTCCAATAATTATCAAAAGCAAAGAGACAGAATTGCATTTTTACAGGGGTGATTCATTAGAATTAATGACAAAATAAATAAGATGGACCTTACCCAAATACTTGCTTTTCCAGCAGTCCTTTGTGGAACCTTAAAGACTTTTCTGAAGTGGGAAGGAGATCAAAGGTCCTTTAAATAAAAAAATCTAGCGTATGATTCTAAGGAATCTCTGTAGTCAAGCTTAAATTTCTGTCCTGAGTTGTTTGTTCTGATTCTGAGGTTCTCCAGAAAAGTCTTGGGAAATGAGTTCATTTTGGGTTCTCTCCTAGGGCCGTTTTGCTTGTAGACCTTTGCCTTCCAATATTTGAACTTGAAGCACTGAGCACACAAATAAGGAAATACAGAGGCTCACTCCATGACATGAACACAGCACCAGTTCCACTCTTTTCCATCTTGTCCAGACTGTCGTCTTGCTCTCACTCCATGTCGTATCCCCACTCTTTCTTTTACCTCCTAACAGTACAATGGTCTGAGCATTGAGGAGCTCTACACTCGGTTCCGTTTTTCCTCTTAGAAGTTGTGAGCCTGCGCCTCTATTTCCTCTTTTCCAAAATGGGATAATGTAGGTATTGTAAAATTTAAATACGAGAGCAGATGACAAGTGCTCTGCAGAATTCCTGATGCGTGTAAGAGCTCCACAAATATCAGAGCTTTGTCTTCCATCCTGACCACACTCGCCATTTTTTTGAACTATGTACTGAGACCTTGCAATGTGTCTTAGTCCTTTAAAAATGGTTTCCTAAGTAATAAGAATCTGGGTCCTTTAAGCTTGAGTGTAGCCCTCACTCAAGGGGAACAGCCATCAGTGAAAGAATTAAAAGTGGGGGGGGGAGGGGGCGCGCCTAGGCACAGCCATTCCTTTAAAAAGACAGTTCAGGGAGAGCTGCAGAGTGCAAGAGGGCCAGAGGAATCTGTTAGGCCAGGACAAACTAACTGCTGCATGGTAGCAATGAACGGCTGTGGAAGAAGCCATTTGGTGTTAATAAGGCAATTAACACTTGGGTTAAAAATAGTAGCAAAGTTCAAGTTCAAACCGATGGGGTTGAAAGCAATGAAAATGCCCTTAAGCAGTTAAATGTGCAAATAAGGTGAACACATATATCTTAGGAAACTGAACAGCTAAATTAGTAAGGGTACATACAAGATTTTTTAAAAAATGCCCTCTGACCGTAGTATTGCATAGGTAAAAGAATGTAACATATAGTATTAAAGAATTTATTTAGGTTAAAAACCATGGGTAGGTGGAGAGCTTATTCCTACATCTGTACAGTACTTCTCCACTCTAAAAGTAAGTCAAACTATCTTACCGATATTTCCCCAATTCGGTGTTTCCTGATGATGGCCTAGGAATTGCTGATGAAATTACATAGGCCTGTCCAGTGTTGCAGTGGATCCCAAGTTGCAGAAGAAAACCGTGATCTGCACCTTTTTCTCGAGTCAAAACCAAACTCTGAACCTTTAGCTTTAAAGATAAATCTCTACAGGTCAAACTTCATTCCCCTTTACTTCTCTGCTTTCAACCAGATACAAATTTTTTTTCTGTTCCCCAAATAGTGAACTTCTATTTCTTGATTCCTAGTTACAGAAATTGGCTTCATCTGTCAGCTCAAACACTGCAACCCCTTCCCCTAACACAGATCTGGGGAGCAGCAGAAATTACCTTGAGTTTCAGTGTTCCTATTTATCACGATAGAAGATTGAGAGGTGAGCTGCGAAAGTCTTAAACTCGTATAAAGATGTGTCATTTTTACGTGACAATCTGGTCTCAGTAACACCTCACTAGCACCTGCTGGAACTTCATAAACACGCATTGATTTAAAAAATAAATTAAACTGATTAAAACATAAAGTAACCCATTTTTCTCCTAAACAGAAAAGTTTTAAAATCTGAGGGCAGAAATACTTTGAATTAAATATTAACTTCATAGCAGATTTTTTAAGTGGCTTTATAGATAATATCTTGGAAAGTTTCCTATAACCTCCAAATAAACCTCTGAAAGGTGCTGGCGAGCCGAATTAAGGATATAAGGTTCAAATATGCTTTGCCTGCTAGAGAATGTGCTACACATTCATCTGGTTTGGAGTTTAAATTTCCACCCTAACTCTAATTAATGAAGAATTCAAATTTCAAAAGGCAAGGAAAATTTGACTAAGTTGGTTTAACCAAGATTGGTCTGACCAAGATTTTTTTAAACCCAATTATTCCTAATTTATCACAGAATCTTTCTTCCTGAAAAGGGTTTACGTTCAATTGTCTGTGGACTATAATTACTGAGGCTGACTATAAGTTAGCTTATTTACTGTGTAGATGTTGCAGAAACATCTTAGCAACACTTATGAAACATAAGCAATGACAACAACAAACAGTTCAGAATTTAACATCCTCGGGAACAGGACTGTGGTGTCAGGGGACAGCAGATGGGGGTGTTATGACACCACTGAATGAGAGAAGGCACTGAGACACCACTGAGCGGGAGTGCTGAAACAGTACCCCTTCTTTCACCACTGATGCCTGGCTTGCATGGCTATTAACATGTAAGTCATTCAGTCTTTTGAGATTAAATCATGTTACTATGGAAAACAGTATGGAGGTTCCTTTAAAAACTAAAAATAGAACCACCATATGACCCAGCAATCCCCCTACGGGGCATATACCCTGAGAAATCCATAATCCAAAAAGAAACATGTACCACAGTGTTCACTGCAGCACTATTTACAATAGCCAGGACATGGAAGCAACCGAAATGCCCATCAACAGATGAATGGATAAAGAAGATGTGGCACATATATGTAATGGAATATTACTCAGCCATAAAAAGGAATGAAATTGAGTTATTTGTAGTAAAGTGGATGGGCCTAGAGTCTGTCATACAGAGTGAAGTAAGCCAGAAAGAGAAAAACAAATACTGTATGCTAATTCATACATATGGAATCTAAAAAAATAGTACTGATGAACCCAGTGACAGGGCAAGAAAAATGATGCAGATGTAGAGAATGGACTTGAGGACACGGGGTGGGGGGGTGAAGGGGAAGCTGGGAACAAAGTGAGAGAGTAGCATTGCCATATATACACTACCAAATGCAAAACAGATAGCTAGTGGGAAGCTGCTGCATAACACAGGGAGATCAACTCGATCATGGGTGATGACTTAGAGGGGTGGGATCGGGAGGGTGGGAAGGAGCTGCAGGAGGGAGGGGATATGGGGATATATGTATAAATACAGCTGATTCACTTTGTTGTACAGCAGAAACTGGCACAACAGTGTAAAGCAATTATACTCCAATAAAGAGCTTAAAAAGATTAAATCATGTTTAATTTCTCAAAAGAACTGGCTCAGTGGTGGAAAAGAATTTATCAAGAGGGTCAATTACACAGTGATCTTAGGACAATGTGTAAAAAGCATCGTGATGATTACAATGATGTCTTTGTTTTATGGCAGAGCATCTTAATTGTATTTGGCCTCCTTGATGCTGGCACTGGAATACACAAACAGCTGTTTCACATCATTGCTCATTTGGTACATTCCACACAGTCCATCAGTTGCAAAGGGCAATCAATCAACTCCTCAATTTTTCAACAACCACAGAGCCTGATAAGATATACTTTCTTAAGACAAAATGGTTTCATTCTGTAGCCAAGCAGTGATTTTATACTAGCCATGTCCTCTTCCCCACTAATATATTTCTTCCCAGTGTGTTTAGCACCCATGACTAATAATACCCCGTGCCTAATTTCAGGCGATGCACTTTCCTCATCTCAACTTTATTAGTTCACCCAAATCCTGTTTCCTTGAGTGAACATCACAGATGGCATCTTTTATAATTAGAATGTTGGTCATACAGATTTAGAATTGTTTAGTGGATGGTAGGACAGAACTTGTATCCAGTGGCCCAAATCCACCCCCTTCTCTCCTATCCACTCTGGGACCCTCACTAATCAAAATTTTATGTTTCTGTTGTTGAACAGGCTGAAAAATATCTTTCATCATGCATATATGTAAGTAGATAATCGTGCAGGAAATAAGATAACTATATAAATCCACAATATCAATATTTTCATAATGCATTTTGCATCTCATCAATATGCAATATGCATCTCAATGCAGAAAGGTTAAATACTGTGAGAAACTTACTGGTTTTCTAAAAAAAAAACTATTGCAGTTGATGTATGATTTAGCTTGTAAAATGTCTAATAAATTTTCATCAAATACCATTTAAATTACAGCAAGTCAAATTCTCTCTAATACAAGCTAAAACTAAAAAAAAACCTAATAACATATTTTAAGTATTAAATTTTAGTAAATACTGCTTAATTTGGTATGATGTAGATAATTTATTCCTGTAAACAGAAATTAATGGAATTTCAAATAAATGTATGATCTATACATTTGGCAATAGAGAGGGAATAAAAGTGACACTGGCAAAAATTAGGATAAATTAAGACACATTGGGAAACTGAGATGACGCAGTCTTCCAACACTGAAGAAATCACATGCGAAGTTTATGTCAAATAAACTGAAGGGTGCATTCCTGTGTCAGACTTGTAAGGTGGAGAATTCTGACTTCTGTACTAGAGAACTTCCAATGACTAAACTATGGCAAATGACTCCTGTTTCATGTGAGACTAATATTCATTGGCTATTAGTGATACTTGTGAAAATGACACCTTCCTTCCATTACTTAATTACTAGGAAAATGAGGCTATTCTAAACCAATCCCTCTGCAATACCATAGTTCATGGTGTTTCCCCAAATCCACAGTACCCAAAGATTCACTTTCACCCTGTGTTCTTAGAGTAATGCTGCGTCTTTCAAGGTGATCTGAGAATCTTCGTCTGAATTAAAAACTCCAGTTTCCACTAATGGGGCTCTGATGTTGGCCCCTAAGTGGCTCTAACTCCTAATCAAGCTCATGTGAACTGTCTCCCCACAGGTACCTGCTCCTCAGACACCAGATTTCTATCTTGACGTCAGTCCTTATCGGATCATGGTGTTCTATTCCTTCACCTGCAATCTGTACTTAAATGAAGAGAGATTTATTGTTTTTAATCGCTCAGTCTAAACATGATTGAATTGCTCCTGTGCTTGCTAGCATGTAAAGAAAGGCTAGTGAACTCAGTTATACCGTCTGAACTTCAGGCAGCAAGCCAATTCCAAGACAGGCTTCTGCAGTCAAAATTAACTGCAACAGTTATTGGAATAAAGAAAAAGTGTGGAAGTAGAGGTTAACATCATAAAAAAGAATAGAAGAATCTAAGGGAAAAAGGAGGTCTTCCCACTTTCTTTTCCTATTACGTCTTTCAAGAATCTTTTTGGACTAGGAACCAAGACCATTTCCCTGGTGACAAAGGCTTTATATCATTAAGGCAAGTCCACTCTGGACTTTCCATTCTAGAAGATTATATTGACAAATGCCATGCTTTGATATTGTGTATGCAGTGTGTGTGCTGGGCAATTTGAAAAGGACCCTTGTCCTTTGATAGCACCCTTCTTCAGTGCTATCAATGACTACACTTTTCTTCCCTGAACCTAGGCATCAACTTCTGATAAACAACTTTTTTTTCCCCTGATATCTACTGTCTTACCACCTGGACTTTGTCAGATGATTGTCTCACCTGTTTAAACGAAACCCTGATTTTAGCCTGCGTTTGGACCTTATCTTTTCCCACCTCAATCCATCACCCCAACTCATCAAACCACAAGAACTCACCTGCTTCTTCCAGGAATGACCGACTGACACTCCTGTGATCCCACTGTCTTACCTGGGCTCCCAGTCCAGGCCTTTGCTCTGAGTCCTGGAATTCCTATTGCTGCCTAGCCCATCACCATGACAAGGTCTGCAACACTTCAGGCTTTGACTGTCAAGAATTCTGCTTCAGACTGAGTGGGTCACGCTGACTATCCTACCAAGATCCATGGCTCCTATCTCTGATGAAAGCATACACCACCTTCTAGTCAGAGCTAACAGCATTAGTGAAATAACAAGGTTGGACTAAATAACTTCTAAAATCTCTGTCAGATCTAAATCCAGCGTTTCACATTTTATAGATGAGAAAACTGAGGCTCAGAGAGGTTGACTTTTCAACAAAAAGAGAAAATGTGAAGTTGCCTGTTGATAAAGATGGAGGTACCATCAGACATGTGCTGGTAAGGGTTTAACACCAGGTCTCTGGAGTCCGGGGGGCAGGGGGTGGTAGGGTGGAGAAAAAGTTCTGATTTACAGCATTTCTGTGATGTAATTCTGTGATGGTCATCTCTAAGGTGTAAATACTCCTATGATAGCTGATTTCAAACTACCAACATGAATCAACCAGCTGCAAAGTTCCTTAAAATTTAGCAATCATGCTGGGGGTATGCTGGTACCAGTCAGCTCCAGCATACCCCCAACCAAACTCTGGATTTATAGTGATGATGGAAGGACCACTTATTTGGTTCTGTTTCCCTGGGTTTCTCTAACCTTTACAGGCAAGACCACTTAACCCCAACCTGAGAGCATGACACCATTCCAGGTTCTGAAATTAATCCTGTCCCTAGACCCAGGGAGCAAAGGCCTTAGGGTCCACTGACTGAGCACCGATTTCTTCAGGCTTCCTCGAACCCCTGTTCCCTGCCTCTTGCTTTTGTTCTACTGTGAGAATAGCCAGGCTCCTCAGGGACTGGCTTGCTGGTAACAAAATACATCCCAAAACACACTTAGGAGTGTATTTTAGTCTCATATTTTATGCAGTTGTGCAGGTGAGAATGGAAACACCAAGAGAGGCAGCTGTAGTTGAACCAGGGAAAGCAGGCCTGGGGGTGGTGTGAGAAATGCTCATATTGAATAAGCTTCCAGATCTATAGCCACTATAGAAATGTGTTGTTTCTAAAGACATTGAGCTCCTTTATCTTCTTTCGCTTCTGATTTATAAAAGACCAAAAATGCACAAAAGCCTTTGATGCCGAGTCAAAGAAACATCAGTTAGTATTATGTACCTCCCCCTTGAACAAAAGACATTCCATTATGATGTCATCAAAGACATACTGAATTCAAAATGTAGCCTAGGAAACTCTTCATGAACAGCCATGATTTTGAAACCAGAACATTTCAAAAGTACTGACTCTGGCACAAAAATGAATGAACAGTCATATTCAGTCACAATCACAAATCATAGTTCACTGAGCAACTTGCGAACAACTCTGAAAAAAATCAGCCCAGCAACAGAGAAATAAATCAATGAGAATGCATCTGACAAATGAGCTATTATGCAAACCTTTAAAATTATAGTTGTGAAGACCATGTAGTCACACGAAGAATGTTTATGATTTGTTAGGTAAAAAGATATAAAATTATGTATCATTAAGAGTATAAAAATATTTTTAGATGTACATAGGAAAAACCCGCTAAGAGGAGAAATTTTTAATTGTTGTATTAGGGTGGGAATTATTATTTTTTCCTTTTTTCTCACCTTCCAAATTTTCTATAATGTAGTTATATATATTCTTATACTGATAAAAGGTCTAAATTAAAAACAATAATTAAATAAAAAATTCACAAGCATCCTGGATCCCTAACCAGGACCCTGACCCCTCCTCTGAACGCAGAGAAAGCCCTGCCCTGAATGGGACCCTCTCTTGTGTTCTTGCAAGCCTTGTGGTAGCCCTCATCACATCACTGAGACCAGAAATACACTTCAAATACCAAAAAGACTTGGGGCAAAGGGAGGACATTTGAAGTGAGTCGTTGTCCCTTTAGGTTTTTTCTCAGCTCCCTATTGAAAAGCCAGGCATGCTTCCCTGTCACACTCTCACTGCTATGGAATGCCTCAGCTCAGGGACAGTCTGCTGTAGACAATTCCCTTCCCTTACTACCATCTCTGGATCATTATTCCATTGTTAACTCATTTCCTTACATTTTAAATCTCTTCAAACCCTTGGGCCTAGAGAAGGACTTGCCCTTCTCCTGGCTTCCCTCAGTTGCTTCCAAACCACTGATCCTCTCCACTCTAGTAAAAGCTTCTCCTTCTCAAGGCTGTTACTCCACTGTCCCACTTCCATCCTTCCTTGGTAATGTCACTTACTGTCTCCTGCAAGCTTCCTCTCTTTCACTGAAGACTTTGGCATCTGGCTCTCTATCTCCCTCTTCACCCCCACCAGCAAAACCCAAATCCAGATCAATACTTTATCTGCATTCTCTATCCTATACCGGGATGGCTAAAACTGCTGAAAAAGCAAACAACTCTGTGAAGTGGAGCTGCTACAAATTTGTGATCTCCCAGCTTTGTGCTTCCTCAATTTTATCTCATTCATATTTACTGGACATGGAAAGACAGGTCTTTGGTAAACAAAGTAGCAACTTACATGGAGTCTGTGCCACTATAAACTGATCGTCTCTCAGTTCCAAATTCACCCTTCAAATATATACTCTCTGACAACGGATGGAATGGCTTTAAGCATTTCTCTGTGAAAGTGAGCATGGTGTTAGGATTTCTCAGTAGAGAGCGCCGGAGCAGCACTGCACGACAAAGGGGCTCTCCAGAGGTTTCTGGCTGTAGCATGGCGGATCAACAGTGTGGGTGTGAGGACATCTGGTGGTACTTGGCCCTAGCCATTCACCCAGAAGGCGCTGTCCCTCAGGGACACTGCAGCCCTGCCAGGGCCTGATCATCATCTCTGTGCTGCCCACGCCATACAGATTTCAGGCTTCGCATTGGCACTGACTCCCTGATTGTTTGCACTCACGCCCCTCCTCAGGGGTGTTTCCCACAGCCCTCTCAATGCTGTGCTCCTCCCAATCTCACGTTCCTCCCCACAGGGACACCAGGTCTCCACCTGGGCTGCAGGAGGCCTGGTGTCCCACTCTTACTGCACTGCAAACTCATGCAGTAGCCGCCAACTGTGGCTCGCCAGCGCTGTAGGGGGTTTACTACCGCTCATCTCTGACTGCAGACCAGCTCTGGACAGCAAATCAGCAAACTTCTCTGCCATCTAGTGGGTTCAAACACACATTTCTCCAATGAGATATGAACTGCAGGCTTAGGGAGAGGGTCCCCTTCCAAGTTTGCCCATCTCCTTCTACCCTAGGATACCATAAAGAGTATTCTTATATACTAAAACTACTCTACTATCACAGTTTAATAATTCCATTAAACTACCCCTGTTTAAATCACCATGTGGTTTCAATCTCCCAATTGAATCCAGACTGCTAGAATCCAAGAACCAATCTTTTTATTTATACAGAGAGGATAGAACTGGTCAATGGAAGGTTTGTCTACATGTGCTACTTCCATGTCTTGACGTCCTGCCTAGTCTTCATCCTACTGCTCTCTACCTCCACCCACACCCCCCTTCACTGAAAATATTCTCTCCAGGATCACCAATGACCTTGTTGCTAACTCTAAGGGACAGCATGTTGGATCTCATCTGATTTGGCGGGTCTGCTCCATCTGACACTGACTGGTTGCCTTTATTTTGTGACACTACATTTCCTGGTTTCCTTCTACTTCTTTGACAGTTCTTTCTCAGTCTTCTTCGCTGGCACTTACCTCTGCCTGTGTCTCCAATGTTGATGTTTTTCAAGGATTCTGCCCTGGGTCTTATTCTCACTCCATGTAATTTCTTGTGTGACTTCTTCTATTCCCGTGGTTTCAACTCTCATTTACATAAGACACAGTCCAGATCTGTATGCTTCATTTAGATCTCTGATCTGAGCATTATTTTTCCTCTACACATTTCACCATGACTCACAGGCAATTCAAACTCAGTGTTCCCAAACTTAAATGATCCTATTCTCTGCCAGATCTATCTTCCTCCTCCACTTTCTGCATCAGTGAATAATACCACCAGTCACCTTGGCCAAGGCAGGCACCTGGCTGTTCTCTCACATTTTCTTTCCCTCTTTCACTTTCAAAATCCATCAGTCACAAAGTCCTATTGATTCTCCCTCCTGAGTAGCTCTTGAATCTTCCAATTTCTTTTCATCCCTATGACCCATATGTCAGTAAGGAGGTGAAATCTGAATGAGTAAGCAGGAAACTTGTTCAGAAAATAAGTGGACCACCACACAAGAGGGTGCATCCCAGATGGTGGGTATAGCTTCTGCAAGAGCACAGAGGCACGCATCAGTGTGATCTGAGTCCATGTTTTCTTTACCATAGCTGCCATATAGTTAGTTTTATGCATCAACCTAGCTAAGCTATAGTATCCAGTTATTTAATAAAACACTAATCTAGCTGTTGCTATGAAGATATCCTGTAGATGTGGTTAACAACCATAATTAGTGAACTTTAAGTAAAAGGAGATTGTCTTCAATAATATAGGTGGGCCGCACCCAATCAGTTGAGGACTGAAAAAGTAAAAACTGAGTTTTCCTAGAAAAAAAGATATTCTGCCTCAAGACTAACATTAACTCCTTTTTGAATTGCCAACCTGCTGGCCTGCTCTACAAATTTCAAGCTTGCCAGTCCCAACACCTGCACTAGACAATTTCTTTAAAAAAAAAAGAAAAAAAAATATATACACATACACATACACCTGTTATTTATATGTGATGTATTTAAATGACTATCTATCTATCTATCTATCTATCTATCTATCTATCTATCTATCTCTATCTATCTATCATCTATCTATCTAATGTTTCTCTGGAGAACCCTGATGCATCTGAAAAATTCCTTTTGGCCTACTTGAATACTTGGTGGCCAAGCCAATGGATAGATCTATCTCAGAGTTTCAGACTCTGCCATTGGAATTCACCCACATTCAGCCAAATCACAAGATATGAAAACCAAAGATTATGTTTTTCATATTCTATGTATGAAGTCATGTGGCATTTGTGATAAGAACAGTTGGAGAAATACTTTGTTGAAATGCTTGATTATGAGAGAAAAGATAAAACATGTCAGGAGAAAACCAGTTTGGTTATCAGTTAACAAACTGGCCTGGCAGTTTCAGCAAAGACTGGTAATTAATTTCTCCTTTGGGGAGAAAAAAAGAAAAATTAACTACTTCAACACCTAGATGGGAAGAAGTCAAGGACTAAGTTCTGCTTTTGGCTACCGTCTTAATATCCTCCCTCCCTCTTTTTTTTTTTTTTTAACAGAGAAGCTGTGGGAGCAAGGAGGCAGTGAGAAGTATCTTCCTACTGGCACATTTCATTTAATTTCTGGGGTTGAGAAATAGTAGAAAGAAAAGATTTTGTCAAGTTAGCATCTGTAGCAGGCAGGAGATCCCATTAATACTGTCCAACTCTCCAGTGATTTGAAGAAGACATATTTGAATTAAATTTCCCTCCAAAGATGATCTAGATTAATTCAGTGATCATTAACATTTTTGCAAATGCAAAGAAATCTCCTTTATAACAACTCCCCATCCTGAAATGTTACATCATAATCTACACTAAGGAAGTATCCGCAAGCACATGTTCTTTACTCAAGAAAAAATTAGCAGAACCACTGACCCCCAGAAATGTGCTGTGACTCATGCAAACCCCAGAGTGCCTGCATAGAGCTCAGAGGGTTCATTCCTTTGTTCATTAGTCAAACAAATATTTTAGAAACTTTTTGTTTGTTTGAAGGGTGGGGTGGGTTGTTCCACTTTCAGGCTAGAGGCAAGGAAGAAAAGCATAGGAATTCTTTTAAAAGATTTATAGTTTTGAGTAGAGACATGCCAATTTTTTTCTTTTTATTGGAGTATAACTGCTTTACAATGTTGTGTTAGTTTCTGCCGCACAGCGAAGTGAATCAGCCATATGCATGCACACATCCGCCCCCTTTTGGACTTCCCTCCTCACATCCCACCCAGCTAGGCTGTCACAGAGCACCGAGCTGAGCTCCCTGTGCTATACAGCAGGTTCCCACCAGCTATCTATTTTACACATGGAGTGCATTTAGAGACATGCCAATTTTAGATTAAACAAGCAGACTAAAAGACTTCATGTCTAATATTGTATGACAGGTTTTTTAGCTTCTTAACAGTTCCTTGCACTTAGAGCATGCATTAAAATACTTATAGAATGCACTACCTGAAATGTCATCCAATTATCAACTGAATTACATTAGAAATCACAAAGTAAGCTCAAGAAAACCATAATAGTATAACAATGGAGAATTGAAAACTTAGGGTGGGATTTATTTTATTTTATTTTTTTTATAAATTTATTTATTTTATTGTCTGTGTTGGGTCTTTTTTGCTGTGCGTGGGCTTTCTTTTTAGTTGCGGTGAGTGGGGGCTATTCTTGGTTGTGGTGTGCGGGCTCCTCATTGCCGTGGTGGCTTCTCTTGTTGCAGAGCACAGGCTCTAGGCTCATGGGCTTCAGTAGTTGCAGCACATGGGCTCAATAGTTGTGGCTCACAGGCTTTAAAGCTCAAGCTCAATAGTTGTGGCGCATGGGCTTAGTTTCTCCACAGCATGTGGGATCTTCCGGGAGCAGGGATCAAACCCATGTCCCCTGCATTGGCAGGTAGATTCTCAACCACTACGCCACCTAGGAAGCCCTAGGGTGGAATTTAAACACATAATAACCCTGTCTCAAAATGGACCTTCCAAATTCAGCTTTCTTATCTGAAGTTTTCAAGTAAAACTTGATTTGACCTTTTTTCTAAAGATTGAAATTTTCCAAGCAACCAGGTTTGTAGGTCCTCTGTAGTTTAATGACAAATTTCAGTGGTCTATTGTGGAAAGTTCCATTCCTGAGTCTCATCTTACAATTATGACCATCTCACCACCATTTTAAAGCTATAAACAAACATTCTGAAAAGGAACAAGGAATTAGCAAAATAAGGTGTCAAGCACTTTCTTAGCACTCAAACATATTAAGTTGAAAGAATAAAAATTAATGAAATTTGGGTGGTGGCGGTAATTCTAAAACATTTTTGATAGGGAAGCTAGATCATTACCCTAACCTGGAATCCATGAAGGCTGTGGTGCTACAAACAAATAGAAGACATCTCAAAACTCCACTCATGGGATCTGAATCTACTCCAGACAAAGGCATAAATGGTGTTGCCTCAGTTTTGACATTTGTGAAAAGTAAATAATATTGTAAGAGATTAAACACAAAGTAGACTTTGTTCTACTGTAAATATCACAAATATTCTCATTTAATGGGATAACATATATTAAGTCCTTAAGAATAGCATCTTGACATATTGACAACAGCATATTGACACATGATAGGCACTTGAATGTCTCCTAAAAGTATTAATTAAACAAGCATGTGATTGCTTTTATGTAACAGGGAAAACTTTCTCAGATTCTTTCATTAGTCAGCAGTTGTTGATCATATTTAGCACAAAAAAATTGGTATTTCAGCTCAGTTCCAGTTGAAATAACTATCCACTATTGGAGGTCCAGCCATGCATTGGTTTTGCATTAGTTACGCATCAATGAAGGATTGTTTGGCAGTGCTGTCATTTCTGGGCCCTCAAATAATTTATACAGAGTCACTCTATCCATTGCTGAATTACAAATGCTATAGATAGGGACTCCCCTGGTGGCGCAGTGATTAAGAATCTGCCTGCCAATGCAGATTCAAGCCCTGGTCTGGGAAGATACCACATGCCGTGGAGCACCTAAGCCCAACTACTAAGCCTGTACCCTAGAGCCTGTGAGCCACAACTATTGAGCCCATGTGCCACAACTACTGAAACTCACACACCTAGAGCCCATGCTCCTCAACAAGAGAAGCCGCCACAATGATAAGCCTGTGCACCGCAACGAAGAGTAGTCCCTGCTCTCTGCAACTAGAGAAAGCCTGTGCACAGCAATGAAGACCCAACACAGCCAATAAATAAGTAGTTAAAAAAAACCTCACAAATGCTATAGGTGGATTTGCAACTGAGAGACTCTCCCTCTTTTTTATGACTGCATCATCCACAGAAGGGAGGGAACTGCAGGGGCAGGATTTGCATCTTGGTAGCCACTGAAGTCTTGCCAGGAGCTTGTCTCAGGAATGGCTGCTGTGAGGACCAGTCATCGCCCTCACTTGGAAGGGAGCAAGGATGGTGGCTAAGAGTTTCTCAGCTTAGGCTCTGTTCCCAGAAGGAGGGAGGATACTGAAAGTGGAAGGAGTGTGATGGGTGAGAAATAAACTGCATGTAGCTGTGGTTATCGGCTCCAAAAAGTTGGGCTGTTCTCAAGTGTCACCAAAGGAGAACCAAAGGCAAAGTCTGTGAACAAGCACAGACATAATAAGAAGCTGGGAAACAAGATTTGGTCAAAAGGTTCAAGGAATTAAGATGATTTATTCTAAAAGGAGAAGCTCAGCAAGATGTATTGGGGGCTATGTATGACTCAGTAGGAAGAAATAATTCTACAGCTGACTGGACACTTACGCAATGAGTTAGGCATTTTCACATACTTGATCACCATTTATCTTAATACTAACCCTAAGAAGAATCATCTTATGTATGAAGAAACTGAAGCTCTCAAAAGTTAAGCAATTTATTCAAATCATACAGCTAATATGGACAAAGTTGGGTTTTTCTTTCAAGTCAGCTTGATGACCACAGCCTTTCCCTACATGACAGGGACTGCTCTATAAAGTATCCTATTCACAGATGGATCTGGTTAAAATCCCAGAAGGGTAGGAGAGTGGTCTGTATAAACTCCCAACACAACCTCTAGTTGCCTTGTGTCTGCTAATGGTAGCACCAATTGCACCTCTCTTTATTCCTTCCTACCCAAAATAGATGCCACACTTTTTGCCAGGCTATAGAAAGACTTTTGATTTAACTCTCTTGGTGACTCCAAGACATAATAGTGGTTCCTACCTACACACACACACACACACACACCTCTCAAATTTTTGGATTGAGGTCATATACTTTAAAAAAACAGTCAGTGCTTTCCAGTAAAGAAGCATGAGACTGTGACATGGCCAATGTTTCCTGGAGAGTCAGAGAAGAAAATAAAATGAAATACTCACTACTATAAAGGCGCTTCAGGAAGAGACCAGTAATGGTTAATCAGTAGCAATCCCTCTCATCGCATCCTGGAGCCACACGTGGCACCATTACAAAATGATATCAGCTTATGTCTGACATTCCTAAAAACAGGAAAGGCAGATAGGGACTTGGGGTCACCTGGTCCAGTTCCTATACCATTTATGAGCAATCTGCCAACCAAATGATCTTGGTTTAAACAAAACCAGGATTAGAGTCTGTATTTCCCAACTACTCTAAGATTACCCCATTAGGCTCCCATACAGTATTAGTGCTTCCCCGGTCCCAGAAAATGTCAAGACTCCCATTTACTCTCATTTATTCAATTTCTTCAGTCCAAATATATAAGCTCTACTGTCATTCACCCTATCTTTCCACTTAACTTCCCCGATTTAGTCCCATATGTCCTACGATCCAGCCCTGCGCCACTCTAGGCTATTTCCTGAATACTCTATGCATGCTCACATCTATGGATTTTTGCTCATGCACTTTCCAGGGCCTGGAATTTCCCCACTACTCAAACTGGTAACTCCTATTCACCCTTCAAAACCCAGCTCAAAACAGTCATCTCTGTGAAAACTTCCAAACCTTGTGGTCAGTGGCAATTCATGTATAAATGCGGTGTGGCATTTATCATGATATTGTAATTCCCTACTTCCAAAGAAATACATATCTTTATTATATACACTGATTGTAAGTAACTGTGCCACTTTCTCATCTCTGTGCTCTATTCCTTTTTCTGTCACTTGACATCAGAGGCACCTGCCCTTAGGAAGTACTTGTGATCGTGGAGCTCTAAGAGGAGTCATGAAGAATGGGAAGCAGGAGGCTGATCTCTTGGGATCTGCTTTGGGTTTAAGTAAGTAATGGAGACTCCGGGTTTCTACCTAGATTCTACTTACCAGGTTACCGGACTTGGAAAAGAGGCAGCAGTTGAGTGTAGAAACTCTTTCTAGAAATGAATCCTACACTTTTTTTTGAACTATCCTGAAAGCTGAACTGGAGCTTACATGAGAGTGAAAAAACTTCAGTGGTTGCCACACAGTCGCATTTAATTAATATTTGTTACATTGGCTTGAACTGAAGAAAACTCTCTGACAGTATGTAAATTTTTCATCCAGATCTAGCCTTAAATAAAACTTTCTTATGCAAACTCCAAAAGCTCCTCTATCTGCGTCCCATTACACTCTTGGGGCAAAGTCTCTGAAGTGTCCCTGTTATGTGAGGAGGAATTAGGCGATTTCCAACCATTATCCCCATGGCCCTGATTAGTTTCTGCAGCTGACTAGCTAGTTAGCCAACAGCTGGGGAACAATGAAATGAAATTCAGATGCTTGGGGAAAAGATGTGAAAATGCCTGAAAGCTCAGGCCTTGCCTGGGGAAGGAAGACATCCCAGAAAAATGTTCTGAGAAACTCAAATAAGAATAATTCTTCTGTGTACACAAGTGGGAGAAAGCTTTTGGGAGTCTGGAAGCAACTAGGAAGGCAGCCAGACAAAAGATAAAAACTGAAAGCTGAGAAAGCACCTAAGTCAACTTTGCTTGACTTCTCAAATTTTCTCTAGCAGCGACCTTGCTAACCACAAGTCTAAACCCTAACTGCTTGTCATGAGTCACAGCAGTGGACATATGACTTAGCCTGAATGAGCCCACTCCCCTCTAAGGTCCCTTATGTTCCTCCTCCCGAAGCTCATCAGGGATCCCAGCACGATAGCAAGTTAGAACTGCCTGTGACCTGAGCTGCCAGCTGGTCCAGCCCTTTTGGGGAAAGTAAAGAAAGCCAAGTCTTAAAGAACTTAAAGAATTTACTCAAGGTCACACTGAAACCTGTAATCTCATTCTGGACTTTCTATGCCCTAAACTGTCTCAATATTTAAAAAATACTAAGAAGTTAATACTAAAAATTATTTTATAAAGCACCATATTTTCAAGCACAATATTCTTCCCCTCAACTCCTATCTTTATAGGTCATTACCACCGTTTGCCCTGAACAAAACACCTCATCTTTAAATGCCCTAAGGAAGATGTTTTGCTGGCTGTATCTACTGGCTTCATGGGTTTGAGAATATATTTCAGTACATTCACATGCAGCATAATGTGGCGACCTGAGTTCAAGTCCTGGCTAAGCTCTGTGGTAGCCACACCTCTCTGAGTCTTGATTTTCCCTCTGTAAAATGAGGGCAATGATATTTACCTCATGGAATTTTTGTGGAGATTAAATCTAAAATGAGCAGGGGAGGAATCAAGATGGGGCGTGGGAAGACGCGGAGATGGCGTCTGCCCACAAATAGATCAGTTGCCGGAGGCCAACGGGGGACCTGAGGCCCAAGCAGTTCACAGGAACCTCGGAGCAGCCGCGTAGGACCTGGGGAAGTCAGGGGGGCGGGGAAGGGGAAGCCGGACCGGACCGGCACCCCTGGGGATGGCTGGGGGAGGGGGGAGGTTCCCGCCCCGAGGGACCGTTGGGGGCTGGGGAGATCAGGGAGACCGCAACTGGATTTCTCCCACCCAGGAGGCCTGATGAGCTCCCCGGCTTGGGGGCCTGCTGGGCTCCCCAGTGGGGTCCTCCACCCTTCAAGGCCCCCTCCGGGCTGCCTGGGTCCTGGGGGTGTGGGAAGGAGGGAGGAGGGGTTAGGAGGTGGAGTGGGGGTGGGGGCTTTGAGATTGGGGGACGGGGAGGCAAGAGGGCGTTCTGCCTGCCCTCTTGGCCAGGGAGGCTGACTGGGCTCCCACGCTTGGTCCTTCACTCTCCAGGCCCCCCTCCGGCATGAGGGTCCTGGGGCGTGGTGGGGGGGTGGAGGGAGAGAGGCAGACAGTGGGAGTGGGAAGGGATCTCTCCAGGTCAGAAGAATAGGGGAGGCAACGCCGGGTATTTCTTCTGGGCGTGTCCTCTACCTTCCAAGGCTCCTCCTGGCCGGTGGTCCTAGAAGTAGTCTCCAACGCTCCAGGGTCCCCTCCCAGACGCGTTGGTCCTGGGGACGTTGGAGCATGGCAGGGGAAGAGGAAGAGAGGCAGACGGGTGGTGGGACGTTCCAGGAGGAGCGGACCAGGGGAGGTGCAGAGGACCTTTCCCCTGCCCACTTGGGCCTGGTGGGCCTGCTGGGCTCCCGAGTCTGGTCCCTCAGTCTCTCCGGCTGAGTGGGTCATACAGGCGTGGGAGGGAGGAGAGGAGAAGAGAAAGAGAGGCAGACAGCAGTGGGGGGCACCTTGCAAGACCGGAGGATCAGGGGAGATGCTGTGGGAAATCTCCCTACCCACTTGGGACTGGGAGGCCTGCTGTGCCCCTAGGCCTGGCCTTCAGTCCTCCAGGGGCCCCTCTAGGTCTCACCGGTCCTAGGGGTGTAGAAGGAAAGCAGGGGAGAAGAGGAGAGGCGGGCAGGGGAGGGGGCCTTCTGGGATTGGAGAATCAAGGGAGGCGGAGAAGGTATTTCCCCTGCCCACTAGCTCTGGGAAGACTGCTAGGCTCACGGACCTGGTCTTTCACACTCCAGGGCCCCCTCCAGCTGCTTGGGACCTAGGAGAGTGGGGGGCAGGGGAGAGGAAGAGAGGCAGACAGGGACCCTACGAGACAGGGAGATCTGGGGAAGTGCTGCAGGCGTTACCCTGGCCCAGTTGGCCCTGGGAAGCCTGTTGGGTGTCAGAGTCTGGTCTCCTGCCTTCTACTGCCCCCTGCAGCTGTGAGGGTCCTAGGGGAATAGGAGAGAGGGGGTGAGGAAGAAGAGAACCCAAGGGGGAGGGACCCTCCCAGACTGGAGGACTAGGGGTTTCTCCCACCAACTTGGGCCCAGGGAGCCTGCTGGGTACCTTGACCTGGTCCTTTGCACCCAGGATCAGAGGTATTCCTGGGCTCCTCTGCCTCATTGGGCCTAAGCCCCATTCCCCACCACCCCCAGGGCCTTTTCTAAGCATAGGTCCTGCCCATTGCTTAACCTCCCCCCCAACCCCCACTCTTGTCTAAGCCCTGCCCCCACAGCCAAGGCCTCTTCTGGCCTTTTATTTTTTTCTTTTTTTCTTTTTTTTTCCTTTTTTTTTTCTTCCTACCTCCTCACTCAGGCTATTGCGGTTGTTTTACCTTCCAGTTGTTGCTCCATCTTTTTTTTTTTAATTTTTCCTAACACATCTGTTAGTTTCCTATTATTGCATTTTTTATCTTGCTATTGTTCTGCTGTTCTCCTACCTTTTTTTTTTTTTTTAATTTTTTTTCATTTTCCTGCTCCACACAGCTTGTGGGATCTTGATTCACAAGCCCAGGGTCAGGCCTGAGCTCCTAAGGTGGGAGCTCTGAGTTCAAAACTTTGGACTAACACGGAAACCCAGTTCCCAGAGCATATTCATCAGAGTCAGGTCTCCCAGAGGTTCTAACCTCAACACCAAGACCCAGCTCTACTCAACAGCCTACAAACTCCAGTGCATGAAACCTCAGGCCAAACACCCAGTGGGACAGGAACACAATCCCGTGCATCCAAAGTGGGGGGAAAAATGAGATGACAAAAAAAATGTCATAGATGAAGGAACAAGGTACAAATACACAAGACCAAATAAATGAAGAGGAAATAAGAAAATTGCCTGAAAAAGAATTCAGAGTAATGACAGTAAAGATGATCCAAAATCTCGGTAACAAAATAGAGAAAATACAAGAAACAGTTAATAAGGACTCAGAAGAACTAAAGAGTAAACAAACCATAATAGATAACAAAATAACCAAAATTAAAAATACTCTAGATGCTATAAACAGCAGAATAACTGAGGCAGAAGAACAAATAAGTGAGTTAGAAGATAGAATGGGGGAAATAACTGCCACAGAGCAGGAAAAGAAAAAAGGATAAAAAGAATGGAAGTCAGTCTCAGAGACCTAGGTGATAACATTAAGCACACCACATTCGAATCATAGGCATCCCAGAAGAAGAAGAAAAAAGAAAGGGTCTGAGAAAATATTTCAAGAGGTTATAGTGGAAAACTTCTCCAACATAGAAAAGGAAATAATTAAGTCCAAGAAGTGCAGAGAGTCCCATACAGAATAAACCCGAGGAGAAATACACCCAGGCACATATTAATCAAACGAATGAAAATTAAACACAAAGAAAAAATACTAAAAGCAGCAAGAGAAAAGCAACAAATAACATATAAGGGAAAACCCATAAGGATAACAGCTGATCTTTGCGCAGAAACTGCAGGCCAGAAGGGAGTGGCAGGATATACCGAAAGTCCTGAGAGAGAAAAACCTACAGCCAAGAATACTCTACCCAGCAAGAATCTCGTTCAGATTCGATGAAGAAATCAAAAGCTTTAGAGACAAGCAAAAGTTAAGAGAATTCAGCACCACCAAACCAGTCTTACAACAATTGCTAAAGGAACTTTTCTAAGTAGGAAACACAAGAGAAGGAAAACACCTACAAAAAACAAACCCAAAACAATTAAAACAATAATAGGAGCATACATGTCAATAATCACCTTAAATGTAAATGGATTAAATGCTCCAACCAAAGGACACAGACTGGTTGAATGGATAAAAAAACAAGACCCTTACATATGCTGTCTACAAGAAACCCACTTCAGACCGAGGGACACATATAGACTGAAAGTAAGGGGATAGAAAAAGATATTCCATGCAAATGAAAGTCGAAAGAAAGCTGGAGTAGCAATACTCATATCAGACACATTAGACTTTAAAGTAAAGACTATTACAAGAGACAAGGAAGGACAGTGCATAATGATCAAGGGATCCATCCAAGAAGAACATATAACAATTGTAAATATCTATGCACCCAATACAGGAGCACCTCAATACATAAGGCAAATGCTAACAGCCATAAAAGGGGAAACCAACAGTAACACAATAATAGTAGGGAGACTTTAACACCCCACTTACATCAATGGACAGATCATCCAAACAGAAAATAAATAAGGACACACAAGCTTTAAATGGCACATTAGACCATCTCGACTTAATTGATATTTATAGGACATCCCATCCAAAAACTACAGAATACACTTTATTCTCAAGTGCACATGGAACATCCTCCTGGATAGATCACATCTTGGGTCACAAATCAAGCCCTGGTAAATTCAAGAAAATTGAAATGGTTTCAAGCATTTTCTCTGACCACAATGCCGTGAGACTAGGTATCAATTACAGGAAAAAAACTGCAAAAAATACAACCACCTGGAGACTAAACAATACACTATTCAACAAGCAAGAAATCACTAAAGAAATCAAAGAGGAAATCAAAAAATACCTAGAAACAAATGACAATGAAAACACAACGACCCAAAACCTATGCTATGCAGCAAAAGCAGTTCTAAGAGGGAAGTTTATAGCAATACAGTCCTACCTCAAGAAAAAAGAAAAATATCGAATAAACAACCTAACCTTACACCTAAAACAATTAGAGAAAGAACAAAAAAACCCCAAAGTGAGCAGAAGGAAAGAAATCATAAAGATCAGATCAGAAATAAATGAAAAAGAAATGAAGGAAACAATAGCAAAGATCAATAAAACTAAAAGCTGGTTCTTTGAGAAGATAAACAAAATTGATAAACCACTAGCCAAACTTATCAGGAAAAAAAGGGAGAAGATGCAAATCAACAGAAATAGAAAGGAAAAAGGAGAAGTAACAACTGACACCACAGAAATACAAAAGCTCCTGAGAGACTACTACAAGCATACATGCCAATAAATTGGATAACCTGGAAGAAATGGATAAGTTCTTAGAAAAGTACAATCCTCCAAGACTGAACCAGGAAGAAATAGAAAGTATGAACAGACCAATCACGAGTAAGGAAATTGAGACTGTGATTAAAAATCTCCTAACAAACAAAAGCTCAGGGACAGATGGATTCACAGGCGAATTTTATCAAACATTTAGAGAAGAGCTAACACCTATCCTTCTCAAACTCTTCCAAAATATAGCAGAAGGAAGAACACTCCCATACTCATTCTACGAGGCCACCATCACCCTGATACCAAAACCAGGCAAAGATGTCACAAAAGAAGAAAATTACAGGCCAATATCACTGATGAATATAGATGTAAAAATCCTCAACAAAATACTAGCTAACAGAATCCAACAGCACATTGAAAAGATCATACACCATGATCAAGTGGATTTATCCCTGGAATGCAAGGATTCTTCAATATACGCAAATCAATCAGTGTGATACAACACATTAACAAATTGAAGGATAAAAACCATATGATCATCTCAATAGACAGAGAAAAAGCTTTCGACAAAATTCAACATCCATTTATGAGAAAAGCTCTCCAGAAAATGGGCACAGGAGGAAATTACCTCAACATAATAAAAGCCATATATGACAAACCAACAGCCAACATCATTCTAAATGGTTAAAACCTGAAAGCATTCCCTCTAAGAACAGGAGCAAGACCCTTGTGCCCTCTCTCACCATTATTATTCAACATAGTTTTGGAAGTTTTAGCCACAGCAATCAGAGAAGAAAGTGAAATAAAAGGAATCCAAATTGGAAAAGAAGAAGTAAAATTGTCACTCTTTGCAAATGACATGATATTTTACATAGAAAACCCTAAAGACTCTACCAGAAAACTGCTAGCACTAATCGATGAATTTAGTAAAGTAGCAGGGTATAAAATTAATGCACAGAAATCTCTTGCATTCCTATACACTAACAATGGAAGAGCAGAAAGAGAAATTAAGGAAACTCTCCCATTTAGCATTGCAACAAAAAGAATAAAATATCTAGGAATAAACCTGCCTAAGGAGGCAAAAGACCTGTATGCAGAAAACTATAGGACACTGATGAAAGAAATCAAAGATGATACAAACAGATGGAGGGACATACCATGTTCTTGTATTGGAAGAATCAACATTGTGAAAATGACTATCTTACCCAAAGCAATTTACAGATTCAATGCAATGCCTATCAAATTACCAATGGCATTTTTCACAGAACTAGAACAAGAAATCTTATGATTTGTATGGAAATGCAAACGACCCCATATAGCCAAAGCAATCTTGAGAAGGAAAGATGGAGTTGGTGGAATTAGGCTTCCTGACTTCAAACTATACTACAAGGCCACAGTGATCAAGACAGTACAGTATTGGCACAAAAACAGAAAGGTAGATCAATGGAACAGAATAGAGAACTCAGAGGTAAGCCTAAGCACATATGGGCACCTTACCTTTGACAAAGGAGGCAAGAATATACAATGGAAAAAAGACAGCCTCTTCAATAAGTGGTGCTGGGAAAATTGGACAGCAACATGTAAAAGAATGAAATTACAACACTCCCTAACACCATACACAAAAATAAACTCCAAATGGATTAAAGACCTAAATGTAAGGCCAGACACTATAAAACTGCTAGAGGAAAACATAGGCAGAACACTCTATGACATACATCAAAGCAAGATCCTTTTTGACCCACATCCTAGAATAAAGGAAATAAAATCAAGAATAAACAAATGGGACCTCATGAAACTTAAAAGCTTTTGCACAGCAAAAGAAACCATCAACAAGACAAGAAGACAGCCCTCAGAATGGGAGAAAATACTTGCCAACGAAGCAAAAGACAAAGGATTAATCTCCAAAATATACAAGCAGCTCATGCAGCTTAATACCAAAAAAGCAAATAACCCAATCCACAAATGGGCGGAAGACCTAAACAGACATTCTCCAAAGAAGACATGCAGATGGCCAACAAACACATGAAAAGATACTCAACATCACTCATCATTAGAGAAATGCAAGTCAAAGCCACAGTGAGGTATCACCTCACACTGGCCAGAATGGCCATCATCAAAACATCTAGAAACAATAAATGTTGGAGAGGGTGTGGAGAAAAGTGAACTCTCCTGCACAGTTGGTGGGAATGTAAGCTGGTACAGCCACTATAGAAAACAGTTTGGAGGCTTCTTAAAAAACTAACAGTGGAACTACCATATGACCCAGTAATCCCACTACTGGGCATATACCCAGAGAAAAACATCATCCAAAAAGAAACATGTACCACAATGTTCATTGCAGCACTATTTACAATAGCCAGGACATGGAAGCAACCTAAATGCCCATCAACAGATGAATGGATAAAGAAGATGCGGCACATATATACAATAGAATATTACTCAGCTATAAAAAGGAATGAAATTGAAATATATGTAATGAGGTGGATAGACCTAGAGACTCTCATACAGAGTGAAGTAAGCCAGAAAGAGAAAAACAAATACCATATGCTAACTCATATATATGGAATCTGAAGAAATGGTACTGATGAACCCAGTAACAGGGCAAGAGGGGAGATGCAGATGTAGGGAATGGGCTTGAGGACACGGGGCTGGGGTGGGGGTCAAAGGGGAAGCTGGGATGAAGTGAGAGAGTAGCACTGACATAGATACACTACCAAATATAAAATAGATAGCTAGTGGGAAGTTGTTGTATAACAAAGGGAGATCAGCTCGATGATGGGTGATGCTTTAGAAGGCCAGGACAAGGAGGGTGGGAGGGAGGCACGGGAGGGAGGGGATATGGGGATATATGTATAAATACAGCTGATTCACTTTGGTGTACCTCAAAAACTGGTACAAGAGTGTAAAGCAAATATATTCCAATAAAGAGCTTAAAAATAAAATAAAATAAAATAAACAGAAAATTTTTGTACAGTGCCAGGCATTAATTCTCATTAATGCTAACGTTATTATCTGCCTGCTCTTTCTTTTGCTTGCGTTGCTTAAGTTTCCATATTTTCTTTATTTTATATTAGGTACTCCATTTCCACCCATGCTTGGTGTGTCTTGCTTGATTTGCTTTGGATCTGTCATTCATTTATTCAACAATAATATGTGAGAGGCTACTGTATGCCTGGCACTGCCCCTAATAACGGGGATGCAATAAGAAGGCAAACACAGCTCTTTGCTCTAAAATCTCCTTCCAGGTGGTTGTGCTCACTGATGGGGGGCTCTCTGATCACCTTGCTCTCACAACATTCTGCTTTTAACATGGCAAGTGTAACCTCTACTTCATGTCCACATCTCACCACCAAAAAAAAAAAAAAAAAAAAGGTATTTTGGATGCTATTATTTGGGGTACTGATTAGGGCTGCTTTAACAAAATAAAACTATTATTTTCAGCAAAGCAGAAATTTATTTCTCTCTTATGTGGAAATCTAAGCTATTAGGAGGTTTGGGGCTGGGATGGGCTTGGGCTGCTACTTGGGCTGTCTAGGGACCCAGAGTTTTTCTGTTTTACTGCTTCCACATGCCCTAGGATGTAGCCTTCACCTACTAGTTAAAGTTGGCTCTGACAACCACATCCATTCCCAGAGGAACTCAAGGGCAGTGTCTTTCTAAGGCCATGACTTGGGAACTGCACACATGCCTTCCACTCTCATTATGGACCAGAACTCAATCATGTGGCCACTCTTAGCTCCAAGAGAGGCTGGAAAATCTATTTTCTAACTGGGTAACCACAGGCCCAGTTAAAACTCAAAGACAAGTGGATACTGGCGGTCAGCTCTTGGTACCTGCTGCAAACAGTAAGGTGACTCTCCTGTGAAGGAAACTAGGCAACCAGCTACAACCTCACAGATACAGGAGCCTCACAGACCACGAATGAGGACGATGCCACTGACCTACAGGAACATGTTCTGGCATCATTCGCACACATGCTCTTTGCATAAACCATGTAATAGGGTATTTTCAGCTTTTATTAAGAGAAGGGTCATTTATGTTTTGAGGATGTTTCATTAGTTAACATTGAACTAGACCATTGCCAGATACTTTTTTAGAACAAAAAAAGCTGTTATAGCCACATCAAATCTAAAATGCACGTTACTTTATTGCAAAGAGAATTACTGCAACCTGTATTCTTCTCAAGGAACATGACTGATTAACTCCTAGACCTACTGGACCACGAGTAATTTCCACCAGTCAGATCTCAGTCACTAGCAGACTTGTTAGTTTACTTTATCTCTCAGAACAAAACAATAATAGATGTTGTAGCATTTTATATGAGCAATATATATATTCATAGATACAGTAAATTAGCCAATTTTCAATTAATGAAAAAAGGTATGACCTTTAAAAAATTATCTCCTACGAAGAGACAGGACAAGAATAGTTATATAAAAACATAAATTCAGTAACTTTGGACAAACACAACGTGGCCACATAGATAACCTTATCTCAGGGCTATGATAGCCCCAGAGTTGCTTGTTTAGACAGTACTATTTAGATATCAACTTGAATGAGAAACCGTATCGATGCCACAGGAACATCAAGTTTTCTATCATGGCACACTAAGGCCCTGTGACGTAATCAATACTTAACATCTATTGAACTCTTACTCTTCTAAGCACTTTATGTAGATCATTTCATGGGATCCTTACAATAGCTACATCAGTTATATACCATTAACCAATTTTACAGAGAAAATTGACCCACAGAGCTGTTCGGTAACTTTCCCCGAGTCGTGCAGCTAGAAGGGGGCAAAGTCTGGCTTCACAGACCACACCCTTGACTACGCATCATTGCCTCTTAAACAACACAAGGCCTCTGCTCTACTTCATTTCTTGCCACTTCCAGCTCTACAAACTAAGGTCCAGCTACACTGAGCCACCTGCACTCCCTGACACATGTTCTGTTTCCCTTTGTCTCCCTTTGTTGAAATGCCCTCCTTCCAGCCTCTTCGCCTGGATAATTTCCACTTATTTTTCAGATCTCGCTCAGATAGCTTCTCCAGCTAGCAATAAGCCTTCCTTGCCATCACCTACTTCCAACATAAAATCCAGGATTGGTCTGTCATTTACACACTCCCGTTGCCCCTGTGTTTCCACATATCTGAACCCCTATCCTCTACTTATTTGCATTTTCTGTGGGAGAGATCGATGCTTGAGTGCAAGAATTCTGTCACGATGGCAACATTGTGGCTTACACATAGGAATGTATACAGGGACAGATCGGGGACCTGAACACTTAAAGGGGATGTCCCCCATACTCCAGGGAAGTTTATATTTTTCTAAAAAGATTGCCGCTAAAAGAATGTATGTTTCATGAGAACAGGGACGTTTGTCAGTTTTATTCTCTGATATACCACTAGAACCTAGAAAAGGGCCTGGCACCTTGGAAAAACTCAATACGTGCTTGTTGAATGACACAACAAAATAAAACTCATCTGTTTGTTAATGATGTAATTTAGTTGGAAAAATGTTACAATGAAAAGCATTTTTACATGAGTGTTTACCTAGAGTTTCCCAATACTTATCCTCTTATAGGATACAGATTTGAATTAATTAATTATTGATTTTATTTTTTACTGTGATTTACAAAGATGAATGTATGCAGACAGATTTTGGTAAATACATACTATTTTAAATGTTTGAAGAACTTCCCTGCTAAATTACTCATAATTTTTATTCAAAATAATACATACAGATAGAAAAAAGTGGGGCAATAAAACATACCCATGATCATCTTGATAACCACTTTTAACAGCTGGGTATCCTTCAAGTCCTCACATTATTTTCATTTTTCCTCTCAATCTGTATACATACATTGATATATGCATGATGTGTGTGGTATATGTATCAAATATACATGTATATGTACAGGTTGAAAGAGAAAAATATATATATTTACATATACATATACATGTATTTAAATGTACACACATATACGTGGTTTTGCAAATGAATTATACATAGTTTTATAAACTCCTTTATTCATTTAACAATTTATCATGAACATGTTTCTGCGCCAGTAAACATTTTTCCACATTGCCATTTAACCAACTTTAGGAATTTATCCTCTACCAGACAGTAGTCAACTAGATATATCTGGTCCAATGGTTTATTCCAAGTGAGGATAAACACAGCAACCCTCAACCAATACTTGTTGAATGGATGAGTGTTATATTTAAATCTCTAAGCATATCCTTGGTGACTTCCACTGGATACATTTTTGTCAGGCCTAACGTCTCAGTAGAGGCTCACACACCTTTGAGCAGTAGACAGCTACCTGAACTACCTCAACCACAGAAGGTGGAAAACACAGACAAAGAAGCAAGAGTCAGGAGCCATAGCTGGACCTCCTGCAGGACAGAGGTCAGGAAGGCCCTGCTCTGGAACGCCACTGGAATCCTTGCCTGCTCCTCTACGGGCCCAGCTTAATTCTGGCCTCTCAGTTTTCTCTGCTCTGTGGACAAGCAAAACTGTGACAGAACTAGACTCTCAGCTCACATATTTTTGTTCAAGCAATGAACAGAGTACAACTAGCATCTCTGAGTCCCATTTTCACCCTCACAGGAGAGAGAATCAGGCATCCACACTGGGTTCAGTCTGCTCTTAGCAGGGAGACAGAACAGAGGGGAAGGGAAGTATGTCAGTGCAAAGGGAGATATCACAGAAGGAGGGTCATGAGCCACTTATAAGTAATTCAATATAATTAACCTCAGGGGTGTGTCTTGGCGAGCAGCAGAAATGAACAGAAGAGTAGATGCTACTAGAATTGAGGCATCCAACAATTTTCCACAAGCATTTCCAGTAACAACGTATCTGATGGCTTTGTGTCTCCAAGGGCCTGCCCTCTGCAGAACCGTGAAACAGGTCAAGTTAGTCATCTGTGCTGTGCCAGCTTCAATTTCAGAGTCCTTCTCCCTCTGCTCAGTTAGCCCCCTGTCTCCCTGCCGAGCAGAAGCCCAAACCACTGTTCCCCTTCCCCTGAAAGCCTCCCTCCAACTCTCACGAAATAATATTCTGTTCCCTCAGAACACTGTTCTCTCTCTGCAAATTTAATACACAAGGTCTTTACTAAGTTAGCAACTTCAGTGACATTTATATATACCTCTCTCCTTCCAGAAAGGATTAAGGGCAGCTTACGAGGATATCTAAAATAAAGCAAGATAGCTTAAGTGAAAGGAGGAAAGAAAAACAATGGTAGAAACATAAAATGAAGCCAGGGATAAGGCTGATTTTTAAAAGGCTTCTTTCTACCCATAAAGTCTTATGAGTTTTCTGTGAATAGGTTATTAATTTGGCTCAATGTTTAAGTAACAAGCACTAAAAGAGAAATCTAATCAATTGCCCAATTCACAGTGTTTGAAAGGTATAAGCATACCAACTGTTCAAAAGTAATTTTTAGGATTAAGACTAAAATGGAATTGCTCTTATGTCCCTACAAAGATGACACAGTTCAGGGACTTCCCTGGTGGCGCAGTGGTTAAGAATCTGCCTGCCAATGCAGGGGACCCGGGCCCGAGCCCTGCTCGGGAAAGATCCCACCAAAAAGAAAAAAAAAAGATGACACAGTTCTAATATCATTAAAAAATGTCCTCACAAAGATTAGTTTATTCAGGCCTCAGTATAGCCGATAATATCATGCCCAGGGTTGAAGTAAAGGGCCAAGCCTGCTAGACATTTTCCAAGGTTACTACTTTACAAGAATCATTAAAACATTATCTTTGACAAATTGGAAACTTGGTGCCAGTTGACTCAGATTTTTACACGTGACTTCCTGTGTATCTGGTATTAGTTGAACTTACCAAATGGGAATCTGCTGAAGAAAACTGCCTTTGAGTCAAACCCACACCTTACCTCTAATTCAATGTAGTCTTTAGTGGTACCAATGAGTAAGTTCTTTAGTAAACTTATAGCTGAGACCAGCCAGCTCTCGGAAACTTGAAGCTGAAATTCTGAAACTGAATAATTCATGGACTTGGTACATATACTGGGAAGGAGTGATTTATTTTACTCACATGTGAAATAATTTAACATACCTCCCAAGAAGTTGTTTAATTCCAAAAATTGCATGTAATAAGTACATTTTATAAATTCCTTATTTTAAACAGAAAGTCATTTGCATTTTATTTCCATTATTAGGAATCATTTTTCACCATCTCCGCTAACTATTAAAAAATACTTTTAAAATATTGGTTTGATGGGGTGTCCCATGACTGTCTTACCTAGGGTTCCCACCTGTCTCAGTCTAGACCTGATTATATCAATGCTCAATTCAATAAAAGAAGCTCTACAAGAGTACTGATGATTTAATGTGCTGCCTCTCCCAGAAGAATCTCGACCAGCAGAAAGAAGAGAGATTCCTATTGTGTGGGTATGTGCCTCTGTATCCATTTATTTACTAGTGCTGAAGTCTAGATAGCACATGACTTGCATGATCATATATTCCCAACCAAATGGGAATCTACTTTGGAAAATCATTATCAGCTGGTTGAATCCCTCTCCCCCCCCCACCGCCCCCACCAGAAAAAAGAAACCCCACAAACTAAAGAACAGACCAAATGGACAAAAAAACAGTGCAAAGAGAGCCTGGAATATCAAGAGCCAGTGTTTATCACTCCACATTTGGCTGTGTAATTGGGGTCAGTTTTTAATGACTCCATCTACAAGAAAGAATTGATCAACATTTATCAACCCTTTATCCTTTACAAACTTCACAAACACCTTGTAAGGAAGGATAGATATCATCTTAGAAAGAGTTCTGATTTCTTTGAAGAATGGTTATATTTAAAAATTAAAGGGGGTACAATAAAATCCACAGAGAAACTGAGAGTCCAGAAGACTAGCTTCATGATCTCACTAAAAAAATTCTTCTGATAGGAAAATATGAACTCTTTCTGAAAGAAGAAAAACTTCCCAAAATTTTCAAGAAAATTTATTCAACTTGTCCTAGTTTGCACGTAAAGGAGTACAAACAAATGTATTTAGAAAAGTATCTTGGATGAAAATATCTGAATCCTCATCCCTAAAAGAATTTTAGGGCCCCTCAAATCTTGTGATAAGTCTACTGCTCTCCTGAGAAGTGTGCCTGCAGTAACATGCCCTATATTCATATACCAAATTCTGAGAAGAAAAATAAAAACATATGTGTCTGGGATTTCTTTTTTTAAGAAAAGAAAACCATATTTAAGGTTTCCTGTCCAGATGCATCAGTGAGACACATCTTGCTTGTCTGCCTCTATAACATCCGGTCACGGTGCACAATGTTATGTGAACTGACAGATTCCTACCACAGGAGGAGGAAACTCAAGCTTCTGAACAGTGAGTTAATTGATGCCACAAAGTATGTAAAGGTAGTTTAGGATGGTATTTTTTTCCCCATTTAAGTCTTTCAATTTAATTTTGAATCCATTGTAGTTCTTGTTTGGATAACAGGAAGAGATAAATATGGCACTTTGAGCCCAAACTTGAGTGTTTGAGTATTTTGAGCCCTGTCACAGAGTCATTTAAGCAAGTAAAGAAAATGTCTCTGTTCTATTCTTCCCTTTCAAAATTGTTTCAATAGGCTATATTGATACTGTCCCTACAGGATGTTTTGCTTCTAGGCTATGAAAGTTAATGGTGGGAAAGATCACAGCTGAGTGTTTTAAATCCTAGGCTTTGGAATCAGACAGCCCTGAGCTGACCTCTGCTTACCGCTATACGACCTTGGGCAAGCTACCAAATCTTACGAAACTTTGTAAAATGGGATAAATACCTATCTCATAGGTGGCTGTAAAATTAAATGAAAGAAACCATGTGAAGTGCTCAAATGGCGGTAAGAACACAGTGAGTCATTGATTATATGTTAGTTTAAAAATAAGAAGCTGCTAATGGGGGACTTTTCTCCCAGTCATGGCAGACTAGATAACTTGATAATAACTGGGAGACTGGACAAAATATACTTTTAAAAAGTTGCTTGAACATATCAGAGAGCTATGGGGGTAACACCTGGAAGAAGCAAATTCAGAGAGCCTGGCTTTGGGGCCCTTTTCTCCTAGGGATTTCTTCTAATTGTGGAAGTGGTAGCTGAGAACCTCAGAAGCCAAGCAGAGCTTCTGCCAGCCTCAGGGAGTTAGGGAGAAAACAACTGGAGTTCAAGAACTTCCAAAGGGAGAGGCTTTGGTTAGAAACTAGGAATAGGGCCAACTTGAAACAGCTCCTTGTCGTGATAGAGGCCTATCATCTCAATTACCAGTTTTTGTTACAGTGATCTGGCATTGAGAGGGTCCCTACCTGCCTGCAATAGTATAAATACTCCCTGGGGGAATAGAAAATCATTCTGGGCTTCATATCATTTCTATGATTTTTCATATATCATGTCTGGGGCTCAGTCAAAAACAACTAGACCTCATCTCCTTCTTGGATAATTCAGTTCATAATCCATTAGGTAGAGCCTAGCAAAATAGGTGTGTTTGAGGGTGATGGGGCATTAGCATTGGGTGATGGAGATGGAGCAGGGTGAAGAAGGCACCTATGAAGTGGGGAGAATGATGGAGATGATGGGAGACTGGTTACATGAAGTAAGAAATTACCCAATATATTAACAAATTGAAGATGGTAGAAACCAAGTTTCTCTTGTCAGAGAAGAGAATTATAGAAATAAAGAAAACTAAAGTCCCCTGGTGCTGGATTAGAAGAGGGGGGAGCGCTCAGTGTGAACTCATGTTTTTCAATATATATAGATTGGTATAGAAATAAATATGAATATAAATGTGAACACCCACACACATTCTTTAGTTCTGTCCAGTGAGAGGGTCTAGGAACAAGACACCCAATATCACTAAGTACACCTGGCACCCAGGTCTTATTTTCTAAATTCCAGTGTCCACTGAAAGGAACCAGAGTTCCTTGGGAAAATGGTGAGTTCCAAGTTTACTTAAAGAAAGTGCACGCTGAGTCTGGACTACCATGTTGGGCCATAGAGCATAGACACACTCAGATAACGAGGGGACATGTCAACAGACAAGAAAATGTCTTAGTTTTCTATTGCTACCTAAGAAATTACCATGAACTGAGAAGCATAAAACAATACATGGTTACTATCTCATAGTTTCTATGGGACAGGAGCCCAGGGACCAATTATCTGAGTTCTCTGTTCAGGGTCTTCCAAGGCTGCAATTAAGGTATCATCTGGCCTGTGTTCTCATCTGGAGGTTGACTGGGGAAAGATCTACTTCTAAGCTCCCACCAGTTGTTGGAAGAATTCATTTCTTTGCAGCTACTAGACTGAAACTTCAGTTTCTTGCTTGTGACCAACATCTGTTCCTAGAGGATCCCTGTCATTCCTTTATATGTGGACTACTTCCTTCACAGTAGCTTACTTCTTGAAGCCAGAAGGAGCATGAGAGCAGTCTGCTAGGAAGCCAACATAAACTTGCCACCAAAACAACCTGGCAGTAACATTTCAAGAAAGAAAAATTACAGGCCAAACTCACTCATGATTTGGAGATAAAAATCCTAAACAGAATACTCTAGATTCCAACAGTCTATGAAAAGGATAATACATCATGACAAAATTAGATTTACAGAATTGCAAGACTGATTTAACACTCAAAAACTGATTGATATAATTTATCACACTGATAGAATAAAAGGCAAAAAACTCCCCATACGATTATCTCTAGAATGTGTAGAAAATCTTTATGTAATATTTAACATCCATTCATGAAAAATACTTTTAGCAAGTTAGAAATAGAAAAGGTCCAACTTTGATAAAAGGCCACCTACAAAGAAACTAAAACAAAACAAAAAACTATTACAAACATTACACTCAATGGTGAAATACTGAAAGTGTTTTCTCTGAGATTGAGAAGGAGACAAGCATACTCTGTACTATTACTAAACACATGGTGTTCCAAACCAGTTCAATAAAGTAGGAAAAACAAATAAAAAATATACAATTGAAAAGAAACAAAACTTGTTATTCATAGACAATATGATTGTTTATATAGAAAATCCCCAAAAAATCTATAGATAAATTATTAGAAATAATAAATGAGCTTAGCAAACTCACTGGATACAAAGTAAAATTTTAAACATTAGTTGATTTTTACATGTTGGCAACAAACAGAAAATGGAAATTAAAAAATTTCTATACACTATAGAAAACACGAAAAATCAAATACCTGGGGATAAATCTAACAGAAGTTGTGCCTGACTTCTATACACACACACATATACACACACATATTACTGGAAAAAATTTTTAAAAACCTAAATAAGTGGAGGTATTTACTATGTTCATGAATTAGAAGACTGACTATTTCAAAGATAGAACTTTTTCCCAAACGGAAGTAAAGAATCAATGCAACCTCTTATAAAAGCTCAGTGTTTTGGTGTGTGGTAGAAATAAACAAGCTAATTCTAAAATGCATATGGAGATGCAAGTGACTAAGAATGGTTAATATACTCTGGGAAGACAACAAGGTGTGAAGAAGACTTACTCTTCCAGTTATTATAAATCTATAGCAATTGAGACAATGCAGTAATAGCAGTAGCTCAAGGACAGACAAAGCAACCAGCGGAACAGGATAGAGAATGAAGAAATAAAATCACACATACGTGGGCATTTGATTGTGACGAAGCAACACTATGGAGTGTGGTTAAAGTGAGAAATAAGCCCACTTGTCCGATTACCAAAGAAAGGACACAGAAGCCCAGAGTATAGCAAAGCGAGACTAATATCGGTCTCACAAAAGCAGGTGTCTGCTGGACAGGCACACCTCAGGTGATTATAGCAAGCATTTTATCCCCTAGTTCGCAAATCCCTCCCCTGATTCCTCCTTGGCTGAGTACTACAGGGTTCACATGCTTTCCCCAAAGTCGCCTACCAATGAGGTTAAATAAGCACTTTGTTGCTATTTGACTGGAGGGTTTAGACTTCCTCCAAGAGGAGGTGACTGTTATCATGCCTCCCTTTGTTCTGTTACTTTTTTGGGGGAGAGTCTTTGTCTGTTACTTTTTCTGACCCGAGCCTTTGGTCATATCAGCAAACTTTACTCCATTTTCTGGACATGAATCATAAAACATCTATTGTTCCTCACAGTTAAGCAATGATCTTTTCAATAAAGGATGTTGAGTCTATTGATATTAATATGGAAAAACAATGAAACTTAAGGCCTCACCCCATATCCACAAAAATAAATTCCAGGTGGGTTGCCAATTTAGTGCAAGAGGCAAAACAATAAAGCTTCAAGAAGATAACATCTATCTTCATGACCTTGGGGTAGGGAAAGATTTCTTAATCAGGATATAAAAAGACTATCTACAAAGGGAAAGATTAATATAGACTAACCCCAAAAAAAAACTTTCATTCATCAAAAGTCACCATTAACTCTTTTACCAAGGACCAGCCAACATGGGCCGCATTCACACCAAAACCGTGAAGAAGGTGGCCCGGGTCATCACTGAGAAGGACTACACTTGCCTGGGTAATGACTTCCATACCAACAAGTGCGTGTGCGACGAGACTGCCATTATTCCCAGCAAGAAGCTCCGCAGCAAGATTGCAGGCTGTGTCACACATCTGACGAAATGGATGCGGAGAGGCCCAATGAGAGGTATCTCCATCAAGCTGCAGGAGGAGAAGAGAGGGAGGAGAGATAATTACATGCCTAAGGTCTCAGCCCTGGGTCAGGAAATCACTGAACTAGATCCAGACACTAAGGAAATGCTGAAGCTCTTGGACTTTGGCAGTCTGTCCAAACTGCAGGTCACTCAGCCTACAGTTGGGATGAATTTCTGAACACCACGTGGAGCCATTTGAATCTTTCTGCTGTGCTATAATATTTTCAATAAACCTTGGACAAAAAAAAAAGTCACCATTAAGAAAGTAAAAGGCAAGTCATGTAGTAAAAAAAGGTATATAGATATATATAGATATATATCAGATATAACTGGCAAAGTGTTCATATTTAGAATATATAAGGAATTCCTATAAATCAATAAGAAAAAGGAAATAGCCAATAGAAAAATAGGCAAGAGAATTGAATAGGCACCTCAAAAAAGGGGACATCCAAATGGACAATAAACAAATGAAAAAAGTACTCATTTGTTTCATTATTCATGAGAAATGCAAATTAAAACCAGTGTGAAATATGTGTAAACACCCAGAAGAATAAGTAAAATGTAAAAGATTGATTATATAAAGTTTTGGCAAGGATGTGGAACAATGGGAATGCTCACCACTACTATGTAACTCTAAATTGGTACAACCATTTTAGAAACCTTTTTAACATTATCTGCTAAAGCTGAATGTAGGCACACCTGGTGACTTTGCAGTTCTACCCCTAGGTATGTACTAAACAGAAACGCCTGCACATATGCACCATGAAACATGTTTATGAATGTTCTGAGCCAAAAATTAGAAACAATCCATATGTCCATCATTAGCAGAAGGAATAAATAAATAAATTTGCTATATTTACAGAGAGGAATACAACAAAGCAATAAAAATGAACAAATATCAGATATGGTGAAACAGCATGGATGAGTCTTACATCAATAATAGTGAGTGAAAAAACCCTATCACAAAATAGTATGGACTCTTGGGTTTCCACTTACATAAAGTTTAAAACCAGGAAAAACTAAACCATAGAGCTAACATTTGGGATAGTGGTTACCTTAGGGGAGGAATGAAGGGTTAATGACTGGGATAGAGCACAAGATGGGTTTCTGGGAAGCTGGAGTTATTCTGTTTCTTGAATGGAATGTTAATTACATGGTTATTGTTTTGTGATGATTCTCTGAGCTTACATTTATACTTTGCTCACTTTACCATATAAATTATACTTCAATTAAAAACAAAAACATTAGCAACAGAGGTAGGTCCTTCCAAACTTTAATTCCAAGTAACTTGTAAGATTACACCATTAGGACATATATTGTTCAGCTTCTAGACATTTTCTTCATTCATGTCAAGAGAGGAACTGAGAATCAGGAAGAATCTGGTTAATTAACGCCAATACTGCTTCTACCACCACTACCTAACTTTCATATTTTGGGATGTGATGACCTTCTTCCTAATTAGCACAGTCTAATTCTTCATAAGCAAAACATAATAGGTAGAGACCTTGAGAAATCTAAAAACTAAGCCATCCAAATACAAGTTTCCTGGAGGAAGGCAAGGGAAACGCAGCAGTAGAACTTGCATTTTATTATCACATTGATCACTCTGTTCGTGTTTGACTTTGGGGAATAACACATCTTGTTGGAGCTGAGAATAATATTTATCTTCTTCAGAGTGAAAGAATGTTCTTTTTGAAAAAACAAAAGATAAGATACTCACTACCCAAATCTCTGTATATGTTTTGTCCACATTCACTATCAAATGAAAAGTATTCTGGAATTCTCTGTCTTCCAATTATTTTCTTTCCTTTCTTCAAAGTGAACCCATGGGATGACATCAACATCCACATTCTCTAAGTTCTCACATTTCTTTTTTAGGCACTTCATTTTCCCCAAACCTGCTTTCTCTGTAGGAACCAGTTAGATCTCCCAGGTGACACCAAGGGTTCAGTTCCAGAAAACTTTCAGTCAAGTTCTAGTGAACTGCTGTATAACATTGTGCTTACAGTTAACAATACTGAGTTATGCACTTAACTTGTTAAGAGGGTAGATCTCATGTCGTCTTCTTGCCACAATAAATTTTTAATATAAGAAAACATATATTGACCACTTATTTTATTCCAGGAATCTTGCTTCAGCCTCTCTGAGAAGGTCTGTGTCCCATTCACAGGCACAGATATTAGATTTTCTTCAATAGAAATTTCCTGATGATTATATTGCCAAAGCTTATTTTGGGATTTTGCTTCACTTTATGGTGAACTCTAAAGTGAATGTTTTCACTTAAGAATTCAAACAAATTGGAACAATGTTGTGTTCTACATGTATGCATTTTGACTTTCATTTCACACAAAGGGGGTTGGAGGAGCAGGGTCAATAGGAAATATGAAAAACAAAAGTGGAAAAATCATGACTTTTTTACAGTTTAGTAAGCAAAGTGTAACTGAAACCAAAATAATGAATACAAGTCACACAAACGAGGCATCCGTTATGACACCATAATGTATGTATAATATGAAACAAAAGAAATAGCTGCCTAATTTAAAGGGATTAGGGCTAACTGGATTGGATACTTCTCACATAAATAATCTCCTTGCATGACATGAAAATACTTCTGGAAATTTCTAGATTCTGTAAGGAATGTATGTGAAAAGAAAACAGGAAAATAGATATGTTTGATTCCTTCAGAAAGCATTTTAGCATAATTGAAAGTGTATAGCTTTGCAAGCACTGAGTAATGTATGCCAGTGATTAGACCATTTTTATAATTTGATAAAGGCTATGAATTCTACAAACAATTATGAGACAACCTTGCAAATATCCAGATATGAGATGGCAAGTACTAGTGGTCAGATTAAAGTTTTTGAATGTAAAGCCATGAGAGGCTAAAGATCCACAGCAAGACAGTGTGAAGAGCAAAACCCCACCACAGACTGCTACAAGCCTGATGGCAGAAATGGCTTTTCCATTTCATTTCCTGATCTCACAATCCTGTGTTATATAACATCTTTAAAATGAATGAATTTGTCTCCTTGATGAGTTTCCCAGTCTTCAGTTTTAAAGAGGAAATGGAAAAGACTGTGGTTCCCGTTTGAAAAAAGGTTATATGTATAAGCTTTTCACGTCTCATTTTTATTCAATCCAAAATAAACTTTGACCCTCTGATACTGTAGGTGGCTCCTAGGGGGATGGATGCCTGCTGGACCAAACCAGAACATAACTGTGGCGTGCAAATGAATGCTCTTGGTCAGGCACTTTCAAAACCACAGTATCCTTACCCTTCTGCACAGTGCAGATCAAAAATACCTATCTGAAGAATAATCAGAATCCTTCCACTCTGTTTGGATGCCTTAATTAGGAAAAAGTAAACAAAGTAACTTACCCAGACTCTATTCATAAACAGTTAGTAATTGCTTTTTTAAAAGGCCTGCAGCGTTTTGATGTTTCAGTTATACAATCCAGAGTGATTTCAGAGGACAACTAATTTAGACACTTTTCCATTTAGCTTTGTCTTATTTTATCTTCCTCTGGGTATAAGCATGTAGCTTATTAAGCTATAGGTTCCATGGAAGTCCATGAGTTATGTTAGTGTCAGTCACTAGTACTGTTGTTAGTGTCTGTGTTTAAGGTACTGAGTCACTCACAGCACGTGTCCTGGGAGACCTTGAACCAGACCCAGCTTCTGACACTCATATCAAATCACAGTTCCCAGCTCAGCCAGCTTGAAGCCTCTATCTACCTCAGCATCCACATTTGTAGAAACGTACCCATTTTCTTTTGTAAAGAAAACATCCAAATATGCCATTGTCCTGACACACCATTAGAAACAACAGTGTCTTTAAAAGGAAACTAGCCTGATTAGGCAAAACTGTTGCTAATTTTCTTTTTCTTTTCTCACTTCCACCCTCCTCTTCTTTCCTAAATTCCTGAAAAGCAATACCTTTCTGGGCAAATGCATTTCCAAAGCATAAAGAATCAAGGGAAGGCCCTGGTCGAGAAACTCCAGGTTTGAAGTTCAGTGTTCTCCAAAGAGGCTCAGGAGACCTACTGAAGTAGCCAGAGTTGCTTAAGATTTTATTTTGTCTGTTTAGTGCAATTGCAGTTACAATGCTAACAGAAATCATTATAGCTACAATTTGTTGTTCACTGTGTGTGAAATTGGTACTAATATTATTCCTATTTGACAGGTGAAGAAACAGAAGATTAGTAAATTCATCAACCTGCCCAAAGTGAATTCTAAACCATCAAGTTATACCATTTCACATTTTCTTTTTTCCTTCTGTCCTTTTAATTTTATTTCTTGCCTTGTTCTAAAATGAGTTTGAAGTAGAGATGTTATTTTCAGTGTACCGGTAGCAAATTCTTGGTTGAAGGAGTATTTTCCCTATCCATCATCAACACATACAATAATATTATTAATAGTTTTAAACGATCATTATCAGATTATTGGGTTTGAATAAATTGTAGCAAGAAAAACGGGGTGGGGGGGGGCGGCGGGAGTTATCAGACCTGAGGTCTAGTCCTAGCTCTGTCACTTCTCTATTTATTAGGCCTGACCTTGGGAAAGCCACATGACCTATCTGAGCCTCAATTTTGTTATCGGTAAAATGGAAATAGCATCTATCCTGATCACATTATAGGGGTAGTCAGAATATGTTATAGATTCTAAAGTGCCACACAGGTGTTAGATAGACTTATCACTACATGTACAGTCCTAGATGCTGGGAAATTGCTGGAGCTCTTGCTCCTAGCTTGGAAGGGTTAGCACTTTGCTGTGACGGACTCAGAATGGGGCATAATCAAAGTTAGGTATGCTCAGGATTCAGCCTATCAAACAGTGTGAGCATGGCACGGGGACTGTGATTTCCCATGGCTGAAGGGGCATGCTCTCAACTCATTGAGGGGCATTGTCATAACGAGCCCTGGGGATAGGAATGATGTCTCTTTCAGCTTGTATCCCCAGCACCTGGCATGGCGCTTGGCACATAGTAGGTGCTCAGCAGGCACAAGTTAAATTAAACACACCAGACAAATGAAATCTGATCAAAGATCCAGAGGTAAAAATTAACTTTCTTCCTAAACTCACAAGTGGGGAATTCGACTCCCATAGAAATGTTAACTTGGCAGATTAACAGAGTGTCAAAGATTTGGGATTTTATTCCTGACCACTCTGTTGCCTTTCTCTCTAATTCGGGCCAGCTCCATGCCAGAACAAGTCTGATTTTTAAGCCTAAGCAAATATCGAAAATAGAGAAAGCAACTGTGACAACACAGTTCATAATGGATGTAACAGTGAGGCAGAAAGGGGAGCAGAGTGGCTTTAAGCTGTGGTAGAAAAAGTGATTGTGAGAAATGCTGGGAAACTGTCAAACCCACAGCTTCTATGGGCGCCAGAGTCTTCCTTGCGAAAATAATGACAAGTGACACCGGAGCTGCCATTTTACAGCTTTCTATACAAAAGGCATTTGTGCCTCTGAGCACAAGGGCTGGAAACACAGAGCAGGCAGTGCTAAGGGAGGCAGGCTAGGATGTTCTGGAAGGCCAACCTGGAGGCAGAGTCCAGAGGCAAGAGGGCTAGGGGGTGTATAGCTTATTAGAATGATTCAGGATGGGATTGTGTCCATCCAGTTTTCTGAAGGGGTTCATCTCTACCCTATAAAGGCACTCTGGGGTTTGAAACCTCACCCTACTCCTAAAGTACCCTCTGAATGGACCAGGAAGTGTTGCAGATGAAGTGATCCTGAACGGTCCTCTGGACTCCCCAGGACAAGACTGGCCTTTGTCCAACTCATGTTCTCTTTCCAAATTGAACTTGGGTTAGTCATGGTGTGAGGTCAGGTAGGGGTGGGCGAAGGAGGAGAGGTGGAAGGGCTATTCATGTCTAATAAAGCATTTATTTCATGTTCAACATTCTGTTAGACTCCAGAAAATGCTACCCAGGATGGAGAGTCTAACAGACTCCAAATGTCATTACAATCTCTGCCAAGGACATGCCCCACGTTCAACATCTCTGAGGCACAGGAAAAATGAAACAAAAAGCAGAGAAGCAGAGAGAAAACAAACACCTATTCTCTCTCTGGAATGTAATGATTTTACAGCACTTTTAGCCTAGGGGTGGACAGCTCTCTATTGAGTACACCACATGCTTCATATATGAATGTAATCTAGATTCGTATTTAGAGCAAAGCTATCACTCAGCTTGAAATCATTTCAGTAAATTCATTTGATCAGTGCACAAATATCAACAAGAGTGTGATTTATCCTTTCTTACTCATAGAGAGCCTGAAACACCTTCTCTTACCAACCTCTTTCACCCTACCAGACAGAGCCTATTACCCCTCCCTCATTTTAAGGAACCGAGGTTTAGTGAGATTAAGGAACAGGACTAGCTGACTTGCATTAGGAGCCATGGGATTCCAGAACGCACTCTCCTAACCACCGTACAGCACAGCTGTTGAATGAAGCCTGAGAAACTTGACTTACACATTTTACAACCATGGAAACTGAGACTCAGGATTTGCCCAAGTTGACAAGCTGAGGCACCTGCATTCAAACATGTCTTTCTCACTCCTGAACCTATACTCTTTCCACAGTGTGCGGCTGCTTTACCAAGCTTCAAGACAGAAATAAGGACTTCTAAAGTTGCCTTAGAACAGCCAATATAATTTGAATAGGCATATGGAAATTAAGCACTACTATTATGTAAATACCCTCCTTTGCTTTTCTTAACATTTTCACACACAGCTGGCTGTTGCCCTTGAGGAAATCTTGGTTAAGAGCAGTGCTGTAAACTGAATGCTTGTTTCTCATCTCCACAAATTTCAAATATTCACCCATGACAGGGGGTCTGTGGGGGAGTTCTGGGGAACCTTAAGTGGTCTTTTTTCCAGACGGTCGGAAAAAAAAAATTATCTGGCAGTTTCTCACCCATCTCTCTAAAAACGTCAGAGCCATCATAAGCTGGCTGGTATGTGAACAGTGAATGGCTTCTATCACAGGGAAACGTGACCTAGGCAAACAAATTGCAAAGGCCAGATAAAAAAAGGCAGATACTTTCTCATGTCCACCGTTGGGCTCACTCCAAATAGTAGATTTTCATCCAGAACCCGCAGTCCTTGGAAGTGGTAGCAAACATTAAGTCTGGGTTAATAACTAGCTATAAATACCAACAGAGGCATTCCTTCAGTCCAGAAAAATTTTGCACGATCACCATTGGGTAGTATATCTCTTCTGTACATCATTAAGCAGAAAGGAGTTAGTTGTGAGGAAAAGGGGAGGAAGAGGAAGGAGCCCTGTGGAGAACATGAGATATGTTTCATGCAGCTATGTCTCCATCCGAGTAAAATATTATTAACATAGAACTAGGTTCCATCATGAGGGAGACAGTTTCTTCTCCTCTCCTGTGTGATTGTGGTTGCCCACATGAGGGCTGTTATGGGTTGAATTATGTCCCTTCAGAAAAGATATGTTCAAGTCCTAACACATCTTTGAAGTACCTTAGAATGTGCCCTATTTGGAAACAGTCATTGCAGATGTAATTAGTCAAGATGAGATTATGCTTGACTAGGGTGGGCCCTTAATTCAATATGACTGGTATCCTTTATGAAAAGATACGAAGTCCGAGACACACAGGGAGAATGCCATGTAATGATAACGGCAGGTTCTGGAATACGGCAAAATGCAAAAGATGCCAGCTAAGGACCAGAAACTTGGAAGAGGCAAGGAAGGATTCCACTATAGGTTTCAGAGGGAACATGAACTTACCTACAACTTGATTTTGAAATCCTAGCCTCCAGGACTGTGAGACTATACATTTCTGTTTTAAGCCACTCAGTTCATGGTACTTGGTTATGGTAGCCCTAGGAAACTAGTATAAGGGTCTTTGGGTTCAGTCAGAGGCAATGAATTTAGCCCAACAGTATTGTCATTTCTAGAGGCTATAGCTCTCATTTTAATAATAAATGCCCAATATAGGTCATAGCCATGATGGAAGGCTTGAAGTGTCAGCATCATAAAAGGAGGAGGGTTATATAGAGCTGGGTCATCCCTGAGTTTCAACCAGAAATACCCTCTTTCCTTACCTCAACCTATTCTTCCTCCAGGGACCACAGGAAAACAGTTCCACATGAGTTAGTCCCACTATTTATTTTACTAAATCACCACATATCGCAGTTGAAATTCCAAACCCATCAATTGTAGGCTACCTACCAGATGGCTTTACTCCTGTTTGTAATGTTTAACCTTTGAGCTGTCACATCCTGGGGTTTAAAATAGTTTTGCGTGTGTTTGTTAGTGATCATACCAGGCTTTACCACAAATTTCAAGCAGGAAGGAGGAGAGATTTATACTGTAGAAATGTAAAGAATCATAAGTGGAATAGTAAGTGCACCAAGGCACTTCACTGACCTTCCCTGTTACTAGTCACTCTGAGATTCCGAAGCAACATGAAAACCCTTCCAGTTGACAATAGCAAGAACCCCAGAAGAGATGTAAATCATATGGGGCTAACACAGTCCTCAGATAGCCGAAGAAAAATATGCTGTCCCTCGTTTTCTTAGGTCAATGTCACAAAGAGACACGAATGCTATCCTGGTCTTCTCTAAATCTCTTTAAACTCTGAGATCCTGACAGCAAGTGTTTTGTTTTGTTTTGTTTTGTTTTGACTATTTCATCTGGCTTTGATTGGAGTTCACATTTTAGCAAATTCAAATGCTGGGGCAGCTGGCTCCTTTAATCTGCAATTTTTCCAACTCTAAACTACCAACCACGTTCTTTGGAGTTTTCTGCTTCTTCTCAGCTGTAAAAGAAAAACCTCAGTCCAGTCTACCTCCTGTGTTTTCCTCTTTTACTTGCACACAGAACAATTCACTTCTGATACCTCTGGTCACCAAATGTGTGGAGGTTTTCCCCACAGCAAACATTCTCCATGATACCAGCGGGGCGTCCTACAATTTAACTCAATTCTGACACTAACTACCTGGAGATACTGTAAGATCCCACAGGTTGAAGGCTCAGTCCCACAAGATTGCTCTTCACTTGAGATGCCAATTGCAAGTGATAGGTTTCCAGGTTGCCCACAACTTCTGTCCAATTTGGCTACAAATCGGAAGTTCCAATAATACCCTCCTTAGGATTGATTAATTTGCTGCAGGGGCTCACAGAACTCAGGGAAACACTAACTGAAGTTTACTGTTTGTTAAGGAACACGATAAAGAATACAAATGAACAGCCAGATGAAGAGGTACACAGGCAAAGGTCTGGGAGGGTCCTGAGTGCAGGAGCTTCTGTCTCCGTGGAGTTGAGGATGTGTCCGCCACCCTGGAAGCTCTCCAAACTCCACACTTTTGGGGTTTTTACGGAGGCTTTGTCCATCATTAACTCCATTTTCAGCCCTTCTCCCTTCTCAAGAGAATGATGGTTGTTGGGGGGGGGGGGTTGGGGGGGAGGAGGTAGGGCTGAAAATTCCAGGCTTCCAATCATAGTTTGGTCTTTCTGGCGATCGGCCCTCATCCAGGAGCCCACCAAGAGTCACCTCATTAGAACAAAAGATACTCCTATTACCCAGGAAATTGCAAGGGTTTCAGAAGTCTTGTGTCAGGAACCGGGGTCAAAAACCAAATATTAGAACCAAAGATGCTCCCAGTGTTCTTATCACTTAGGAAATTACAAGGGCTTCAGGAGCTCTGTGCCACGAACCAGAGACAGGGACCAATACATTTTCTATTACCTCACATTAGCTAAAGTCATTTCTTGGCAAGGTCTCTCTGAGATCATTCACCCCAGAAGTGAAGTGTTTAACACTGACCCACACTTTTTTTTTTTTTTTTTTTTTTGGCACACGGGCTTAGTTGCTCCGGGGCCTGTGGGATCTTCCTGGAGCAGGGCTCAAACCCGTGTCTTCTGCATTGGCAGGCAGATTCTTAACCATTGTGCTACCTAGGGAGCCCTGACCTACACATTTTATGGCATCATCAAGGCCATCCTTCATACTCCACTGACCTCAGTTTTCATTTAAAGTGAGTTCAGTTAGATAACTACTCCAAAGCTTAGATTCATATAGAGAGATGAGACATTGTTTTCTTTTATCTGGAAAGCTTTTTTATTAATAGCACACAACCCTCTTTTCATTTCCCTAAACCGTTACTGTTTGCAATCCTTAGGCCCCTCATTTGTCCTTGAAGTGGGGTATTTTTTATGATAGCTTTTATATTAATGTTTACACTGTTGATAAACCAATTCAACTATGTGCCAGATACTGTTCTAGATGATATGGATATACTAGTGAATAAAGCAGAGACGTCCCTGGGGTTTACAGAATTTATAGGCCAAAGCAAATTGTTATAAATTGTTAAATCTAAATACAATGGTAAACCACCAGCAGTGGTTCTCCATCTTGGCTATGTATTAGAATCCCCTGGAAAACTTTAAAAAATTCCAATGCCAGGACTCCTGGTATGAAACATAATACAGTAGCTTAAATTAGAGTAATCCTGCCATTAAAAATAACTTTAAAAGCTAAACAAAGCACACAAAACAACTATGTGAAGTCACTGGAGGGCACAAACTGTAGGACTTAAGGGACTGTGATTCCTGAGAGGAGAGAAGCATGGCTTCATGGTCACGCTGGCTTTTTTCCTTGAAAGGCAAAAATCCCGGAGTGGTGAGAACGGCAGGAAAGCAAACCTAAAAGTCTTGTGCAATTTCCCCTCAAAGTACTGGATAACTGCTAAGCTGTGTACGCACACGGCAAGATTCCAAGAAACTCAGCAAAAAGCAACAGACGAAGGCTAAGTTGCTACACACTTCAGCAGCGACAGGGTGCTGGGCAGATGGAAGTGGAGTTCCTCACCCAGGTGCTGAGTCCTGGGGAAACCTTGGGGTTTCATACGCCACAGAAGGGTTACCCTAGGAGTAAGTGAGATATTCAGGGGTGAAGGCTAAAGCGAAATAGGCCAGCCCCAACAAAGTCTAAGACCAGCCCTTGACAGGTTTGCTCTGATATTCTGGCTCTGCATATTGTTGGGCAGAAGACATGTTAACCTTCTTTGGAGGAAGATGACACCATCCAGAGACTATAATTTTTAATACAGAATGTCTGGCACTTAATTTAAAAAAAAAACAAATTATTAAAAATCAAAATAAAATAAAAACATAGAGTATTTTCACTGCCCTAAAAATCACCTGTGTTCTGCCTACTCATCCCTCTCTCTCTCCCCTGAAACCCTTGTCAACCACTGATCTTTTCACTGTCTCCATGGTTTTGCCTTCTCCAAGATAGCATATATAGTTCGTCATACAATATGTAGCCCACATTTGTCCAAACCCGTTAAACGTACAACACCAAGAATGAACAGTAAAAAAAAAAAAAAAAAAAATGCAAACGACGAACTTTGGGTGAGTATGACGTGTCGGTGTAGGTTCATCAGTGGTAATAAATGTACCATTCTGGTGGGGGATGCTGGTTACGAGGGGCCTATGCACATTGGGTGGGGCAGGGCATATACAGCAAAATCTTTGTACCTTCCCTTCAATTTTGCTGTGATCCTTAAACTGCTTTATAAAAACAGTCTCAATAAAAAATTCAAAATTAAAAAAAAAAAGAAAAAATGAAAACAGACCTATAGGTGATTCAGTTATTTTAAAGTACCTAACTAATATCTCCAACATCTATGATTAATGTGGTTCAAGAAATAAAAGAGAGAGAAGAATAAAATGGAAATTTCAAATCAAATGGAAAGATACTATAACGGAAACTAAAAGTGAAGAACATGGATTTAATAGCAGGTTAGACACAAGTGAACAGAGTACTGATGAACTGAAAGATGGATCAGTGTAAAACATCCAGATTAAAACTCAGAAAAACATCCTGATGCCCAATGACATCAACATTTTGGGGAGTGAGACACAGGCACCACTATTTGTTTTCAGGCCTCAATTGTGAATCCACTGTGCAGCCTACTGAGAATCCCTGCACAAGAGCTTAAACAGGAGGGGTGATATGCTTTGGGCTTATGTTTTTAAATGACCACAGATGCTGTAAGGAAAATGAATTGCAGGAGATAAGGCAGAAGCAGGGAGATGAGATAGGGTGATTTTGCCCTCGACTGCTGTGGTGGGTTTCTAGTGGTAGAGGGCTGTACCTCAGGGCATATTTCATGGTACAAAATAAGGTCCAAGGTAAACAAAAGTGACATAATATAGGACTTGCTGATGGATCAATGGAAGGTGGGGATGAAAGATGAGGACATCATATATAACTGATTCTTATCCAGGAGCAATTTTGCCTCTCAGGGACATGGCGCAAAATCTGGAAACTTGTTGATAAACTTCTACAGTGCATCACACAGCCCTGACGACACAGAGTTATCTGACCCAAAATGCCAGTAAGGGATGCTGTGGAGAAACCCTGGTTCAACTTCTTAAAAAGCTATGCCTTGCCCTCATAAACAAGCTCTTCCCTTTTCTGTGTCTGTGTTTTCAAATAAACTGTAAAATTCTAGAGAGCAGAGACCATATCTTTTACTTTTTTACCTTCACCTGCTCTATCTCATACATTAAAAAAAATTAAATAGGCTTTGTTTTTTAGAGCAGTTTTGCATTTACGGAAAAATTGAATGAAAGTACAGAGTTCCCATATACCTCCCCTTCCCCCATATACAATTTCTCCTGTTATTAACACCTTGCAATAGTGATACATTTGTTACAACTGATGAACTAATAATAATGCATTATTATTAACTGAAGTCCATAGTTGATATCACATTTTCATACAAATAATACCTCTCAATAAATAATCAGTTACTGACTAATCTAATCATTTGTCAAGGAACATGACAATTAAAAAAAAAAGGAAGACGGGAACTACCAATTATTGTGCACCTATTCTACACTAAGCATTATGCAAGTCCACATACATATATAAAACTCATACACATCAATATTTCATATATATTTATATGTAATAATATTATGTTATATTATTATTATATGTAACCATGCCAAAACTGTGAGTTGAGTGTTATAATCTCAGTCTTAAAAATGAGAAAATTTAGGCTCAGAAATTTTACATTATTTGCACAAAGTCACACAGCCTAGTAAGTTGGGACACAACTTCTTCCATATTTAGGGCCCATATTCCTATAGTTACAACAAATATTCCTCGCCCCCACCCCCGCCTTCCCCCCCCCCCCGACATTTCCTGTTTTAAAATGTCTTCACCTGCTCCTGGTGCACAGTCTCAAGAAGTGAATAGTCCCACGGGTCCTTTTCCAGCCTCATCTCTCAACTCCGCCACTGGAGGTCCACGTGCTTCCAGTCTGTGCCAAGTGGCTGCTCCACCCCTGACATGTTTAAGCCAAGCTGACACACCCACACGAATCCATAAAGCCAAGCTGCGAATGCCAGCAGATGTCCCGCAGTCTCTCGGCTCCCACTCTCACCTCCCTTGTGATGCTGCCTAACTGAGCTCACCCTCCTCCGTCCAGTTCGGAACGCTTGGCTCTCCCTGTACGCGCCCTGTACCCCAGATTAGGACTCTTACTGGCATCTCCTCAGAGGCTTTCTCCTCTGGTTCCCTGGCATTTTCTGGCTTAGTTTGAACCTTCCACCTTGGTATCTCTCCTTGTCTCAGATGTGTCAGGGAAAGACACCTTTATTTCCTTTCTGACCTAAATCTGTTCTGGAATCTCAGCCCAGGGCAAGCTTTGACTCTCAGAATGGTATGGATGTTAAGGTTGGATGGAGTTGACTTAGATGAAGTGTGGATGGAGGCTCTAGACCAGAAATAGTTCATACACATTCCCCCTGCCCTCAGCCTCCAGAGCCTCAGGAGACGCTGGAATTTAGAAACAGCCCACACCAGAGCACCGAAGCTCCAATGTGAACAAACTGCTGGGGCAGTTCCGTATTCCAACCGACCTCATTCACTTCTTTGCTTCTGTATGTATTTTTCTTCTCCCTCCAAATTATAAATTCCCATGGGAGCAAGAATCATTTTCATTCCTACCATGGTTTCCTTTCCTTAAAATTCCAAGTTCTGTACAAATATTTTAAACTTCTACAAAGCACATTGTCCTCTTCTGCTTCTTTTGAATGATACTGAAAAACTCCAATTCTTTGCCTCTCTCCATGACATCATTTCACTGTAAACGGATTCACCACCATTGTCAAAAGCACTACTGAATACACTAGAGCAACTTCAGCATAGGGTCCCAGGGATGGCTCTTATTTTTCTTTCCTTTCCTAAACTTCTCTGCCATCCTTTTAGTAAACACTGGGAGAAATGACGTTTATCTAACAAAAATTCTTCTCATCAATTACAGATACTGCTTTGGTGTCATCTCAACAGAGCCAGCAGTCCTTTGGGTCTTCCTTCATTCCTTCTCTCTTTCCCTTTCTCTCCCCATACCTACCCTTCCTTCAGTTTTCTTCCCCTTCCTTCCTGTCCTGTAGTGCTGTTGATGTTCCCTTACAGCGGACTGGTTTCAGGAGAACGGTGAAAAAAATTCCAGTGCTCGTGAGAATCTTGAACCTTAAGGTTCCATTTATTCTAGACATTTTGCTTCTTCCTCTCCCAAGTCAGTCTAGTCATTTTGTGCTATTTCTGGCTGCTCATATGCTTGGGGGAAAATGCAATAGGAGGGAGGGAAAACAGAATTTTCTGTTTGTGAAATAAGACGGTAAAATTTAGTTAGTCAAGCTGCTGAATAAAACACAAGATCTTGGATGGAACATGTTCTCTTTTTAAAAAATGTACTGTTAAATATACCAGACATAAAGTTTATAAAATATAACATATAATTTAAAAAAATAATGTGCAACCACAAAGGTTATTTCTCTGCTTAAACAATGCTCAGGCTGAAAACTTTGCAGTCATCCTTGACTCTTTTCTCATACCCACATCCAATCAATCAGAAAATCCAGTTACCTCTACTTTCGAAAGCAGAGAAATGGGCCCTTTTTCTCTACCTCAGCTGTGCCGTCAAGATTCAAGCCATACTCTCTCATCCAATTATTGCAAGAGATCTCCCTGCTTCACCCTTGGCAATCTCTACAATCTACTCTTAACACTAAAGCCAGAATGATCCTTTTAAATGACTCAGAACCTGCTCCTCTTCAGTTCAAAAACCTGTAATGGTTCCCCATGAGACCTAGCACAGGATTTAGCAAACCACAGCCTATATAAGTCAAATCCAGTCACCATCTATTTTTGTAAAGTTTTACTGGAATATAAAAACAACCATGTCCACTCATTACATACTGTCTGTGGCTGCTTTCATGTTACAACAGCAGAGTTGAGTATTTGCAACTGAGACCCCATGGCCCATAAAGCTTAAAATATTTACCATCTGGCCCTTTACAGAAGAAGCTTGCCCATCTCTGATCTAACATCTAATAAAGCCCTATAAAGCCCTGCTGACATCTCTCTGACCATATTAATTATTCTCTGTCAGCTTCAGTGCCCTTCTCATTTCTCCCCAAAGACATCAGACATATTGCTGTAAGACCATTGCAGTGACTAGTCCCTTTGCCTAAAATGTTACTCACCCAGATAGCCATGTGGCTTACTCTCTCATGCCCTTCAAACCTTGGCTCCAATGTCCCTTCAATGAAGCCTCATTTCATTTAATTCTGCAAACCATACATTCACTCTGCTCTGTCTTAACTCCCTCACCTTCTTATTTTCTCCATGGAACTTATCACCTTCTAGGGACTTCCCTGGTGGTCCAGTGGGTAAGACTCTGTGCTCCCAATGCAGGGTTCCAACCCTGGTTGGGAAACTACATCCTGCATGCATGCTGCAACAAAGATCTGGTGCAGCCCAAATAAATAAATAATAAATAAATATTTTTAAAAAAGAACTTGTCTTCTAAAACAATAATAATTTAATACTTTGTTTCATTCTTGTCTTTTCTCGTAGAATATGTTCTCCATAAAGGGCTCTTGTACCCTATGTGCTTACAGCAGTACCCAGCACACAGTAGGCATCCAGGAAATATTGGTTTAATGAAATGATACTGAAGTAGTAGAACATAACCATGTCTCTGAATCCCTCTATGGGTCCTTCTATAAACACACCCCCTAACCTACCCTCCTCCAATGTAAATAGTCTCTGGATAATTTTTTTTTAATTTTCTTTACAGTTGGATCAAGTTTTATTATATTCCTACAAAATACATTCAGTAAAGCTAACTTTTAAACTTTATATAAATTGAATAACACTTGTATAGCTCCTTCTGAGACCTCCTTTCATCCCTCAACATTGTTTATAACATTCATCCACATTGATGCAAATAACTATAATGCACTGATTTTCACGGCTGGATGGGATGCAGCGTATGAGTGCCCTCCAGTTCACTATCTTTTCTACAGCACATGTAAGTTTCAGTTGTTTCTGTTTTTCTCCATAAACTATATGGTCAGAACATTCTTACATACATCTTCTACGCAGGTGCAAAATTTTTCCTAGGGTTCACAGCTAGAAATGGAATCACTGGGTAGCAGGGATATGCATGCTCAATATTATTGGCTATGTTTCCCATAGAATTACACAAATTTATACTTCCTAGCAGCATAAAAGAGTTCTATAGCTCTGCATCCTCAATAACACTTGGTTTTGTCAGTCTTAGTTAGCAGTGGTGTACGATGGTAACTCATTGTGATTTTAATTTGCATTTCTCTGAGCACCAAGAAATTGAGAATCTTTTCATATGTTTATAAGCCATTTGTGATCCCTTTTCTGTGAAATGCCTGTTCATCTTTTTTCCCCCTATTGGATTGTTTTGCTCTTCCTTACTGAGTCATAGGAGCTTTTTCTCAAAAAGCATAATATTCTCAAAGCATTGTCTTTGAGGCCAATTGCATGACACAGCTTCAACGCACCTGAGGGCAAAACTGTCTTCAAGTTTAACACAACCAACAATGTAGAATGATGATCCTGACTCACCAAGAAAAATTCACACAACACTTGTTGACTAAGTAAATGAAAGAGTAAATACTCAGCAGGATATGTTAAAAGTGCAGTCCTGGTCTAAGGTAAATAAATAATATCTTTGAGGAATATTTCAATTAAATATAGGTAAAATGGGGACTTCCCTGGTGGCACAGTGTGGTTAAGAATCCGCCTGCTAATTCAGGGGACACCAGTTTGATCCCTGGTCCTGGAAGATCCCACATGCCGCGGAGCAACTAAGCCCATGCACCACAACTACTGAGCCTGCCCTCTAGAGCCCACGAGCCACAACTACTGAAACCACATGCAGCAACTACTGAAGCCTGTGAGCCTGGAGCCTGTGCTCTGCAACAAGAGAAGTCACCACACTAAGAAGCCTGAGCACCGCCATGAAGAGTAGCCCGCACTTGCCACAACTAGAGAAAGCCCTCTCACAGCAACGAAGACCCAGCACAGCCAAAAATAGTAAGAGGAAAGAAAGAAAGAAAGAAAGAAAGAAAGAAAGAAAGAAAGAAAGAAAGAAAGAAAGAAAGAAAGAAAGAAAGAAAGAAAGAAAGAAAGAAAGAAAGAAAGAAAGAAAGAAAGAGAAAGCTCTTTAAAAAAATAAAATAAATGTAGGTAAAAATGAAAATAAGGTTCTGTACATAAATTTCTCTGTGGAATTGATCAGTTCCTCAAGCTGTCCAAAAAATGGGGTTGAGTTTCCATAGAACAATTGACCTTATAAGCATAATTAGCTACAGTATATGCTAGATAGACCAATCTTTAACTTGTCCTTTTCATTATGTTAGAAAGACTTTTTTCTTTTAAAGTTCTAGACAGAAACAATGATGAAAATTGTCATTAATAAATAATTTGTAAAGTAATACCCAAACTACATTTTTGGTAATTCTGATTTTCAATAATTCCTCAGTAAACTATTCTTTGTTTTATTTTCTTTTAATCACTGTAAACTTTAAACACACTCTCTATAACTTCAGTGTCTTAAAATTTAAAAATTACACTTATTACAATTCCAAATGCGAATCTAATCATTCTGCTATGTTAGAGCAAACGATGCTTACTCATCACTAAAATGGTATAATGTACCAAGGAGCTGAGACATAAATCTCATGTCAGTAACTCTGTTACTGGACATACTGTTCTCACCTGGGAAAGATTTAATCCACTCATCCTCCATTTTGTTTAGTTGTAAGGCGATTGCCTGGCTTTATGTACCTGTGTTAGAAAACAGGATGAATCTTATTCCTTACACAGCCTAAACCAGGGAATTCAGGTTTCTTTATCCTCAACACCTAGCAAAGACCTTGTTTTATAACAGGGTAAATAAACTTGTCACAGAAAATTCAGGGTCTCAATATTGATTGAGAAATATATTCTAACTCCAGCTTCTTCATCCACTTAAAATGTCAACCAGTAATTTTAATGAGATTTTTAAAAATCTGATAAATAATATACAAGGATATTATTAATATATAGTACACAGAATATAACCAATATTTTATAATAACTTTAAATGGAATATAATCTACGAAAATATCTAATCACTATACTGTACATAAGAAACTAATATAACTGTAAATTAACTATACTTCAAAAAGAAAATAAAATCTGAAAATAAAATAAAAAAAGAAATAAAATCTGAGAGTGACTTGAACTCATGACTTCAGAACATATTAGAAAATATTATTTAAAGAAAATATCTTAACTATCTAAGAATGGAAAGATGACTTTCCAGTTTGAAAGGGCCCACTGAGAATAAATGAAAATAGACCTGCATTACAACATGTAACTGTGAAATTTCAAGACACTAGAGTTAAAGAGAACATGTTTAAAGTTTACAGTAATTAAAAAATAAATACATAAAACAAACAAAAAAACAGTTCACCTAGAAGTACTGAAAGCCAGAAAAACACCTGACTGTAACAGCAATGGAGTGATGCTTTAAAATTAGAAGAAAAAAATATTTCTGACCTGTATCAGTAATTCTATACCAAATCAAACTATCAGTCAAATGTAAGGAATAAAGATATTTTCAGGTATGCAACATCCAAAAACAAAAGCCATTCTTCCCCTTTAAAAAAATATTACTGGGACTTCCCTGGTGGCATAGTGGTTAAGAATCCACCTGCCAATGCAGGGAACTTGGGTTCGATCCCTAGGCCAGGAAGATTCCACATGCTGCAGAGCAACTAAGCCCTTGTGCCACAACTACTGAGCCTGTGCTCTAGAGCCCACAAGCCACAGCCATTGAGCCCATGTGCCACAACTATTGAAGCCCAAACGCCTAGAGCCAGTGCTCTGCAACAAGAGAAGCCACAAAGAGCTGCCCCTGCTCTCCGCAATTAGAGAAAGCCTGCACGCAGCAACAAAGACCCAACGCAGCCAATAAATTAATTAATAACTTAAAAAGTAAAAAATAAAAAAAAACATAAAAAACATTACTGGACAATGTGCTTCTACAAAATGAGGGAGTAAAACAAGTAGGAAGAAGACATGGAATCCAGAAAATAGAGAACCCATTACCATAGCAAGGGTAAGAGTATCCTAGGAAGACAGTAAAAGGAGGTAAGATTTCAGGAATTTGGTTACACAGTGGGTCTGGAGAGCAACTAGCCCAATTTGGAACAAGACGCTGCAAAACTTCAAAAGAAATGGCTTTCAAAAACTGAGAGATTACCAGATGTGTTCAAATGTAGTGCAAGGACACATACTTTTAATAAGGATTTTGGGATGAACTAGTGATACCAGGAGGAAAACTAAGCAAACAGAAAAGCAATGAAACTATTACCTTTAGGGAAACAAAAATTTTGTGTAAGGAAATAAACGCAATTCTATGTAATCATATTCATTATCTGACTTAATTCTGTGAATAACGATGGAAAATTTGAATATCTAACCAAAATTTATGATCTACTCTATAGGAAGGATGGAAGAGGAGTGGGGTGGGTGGGTGGGTGTGTGTGTGTGTGTGTGTATGACAGGAGTATTAAATCCATTTTTCCCACAGTGGGAAATCAGTAATAAATTACAACTTAAAAAATTACCAAGAATTGTAGTGTAAGGGTGTTACTTAGATATGCAGAGGTAAATTCCCAAATAAACAGTTAAGAATGGTAAAAGTGGCTGACTGCAATTCGGAGTGGAGGATGGAGAGGGGACGAACATTTCCACTGTAAGATTCATAGAGTTATTAGTTTTTTAAACTTACATGTTCAACTTAGATAAAAATTATTCAAAAATACGATCAAGCAAATTAAAAGAAATATTATAGTATCATCATTATGAGATATCTCCTTTAACAGGGGAGTTTCTGGGGCCTGGAAAGAGAAAAGTCCAGTCTTGGAGACAAATAACAGAGCAGCAGACTGTAAAAGGCTCTTCTTAAGAGTACTCAAGACACACACGTTGCTTGGACCCAATGTGTTGACTCCAGCCCACTTTAGTTTAAAGTTTTCAGAGTATGGTTAAATATTCATCCATAGAATTGTATTCCTTCTGGATGACACTATATAAACATTAGTGAAAACAGGAATACAGTCTCAGAGTTAACATTTCTTGAATACCTACTATATGACATCCACTTAACATATCTTAACCAGTTTTATTTTCACAATAATCTGATATTTTACAAATGAGGAAACTGAGGTTTAAGGATAGACTCCCTTGCTCAAGTTCACACAGGTAACACATTTGGATCTGGGCTTGGAACTCAGATTTGCCTAACTCCAGTTTAAGTCCTCTCAGCTTCTCTTCCTCACCTGACTATAAGGGGGCGTGATGGCGGTAACAATCAGAGACCAGGTCTTTCATATTATAAACAGGTCCAGTGGTAGGTGTGGCACCATCTGAAGACCTAGGCTTGTGGGTGGGTGGTAAGGGTGCCTTGCCCCTACCTATTATATATCTCTATCACAGTTAATCATTTGCACATCTGTCTCTCTAGACTGAAGAGCTTCATTAGGATAGGTAGTGAGTCCCACACATCTGTGTCGGCGCAGCACTTGCTGTAGAGTCAGTGCTCAAGAAACGTGCAATGGACCAACCTGTTAGTTTCAGGCGAAGGCATGAAGAGTATTTCGTGTTCTTTCTGGACAAATTTGGTTGTACCTAGTTCCCCATCCTCAGTCCAGATGGTTGATGGTTTAATTAGAAGGCATTACAGGGGCATTAGTAATCAGAATCAATGTTTATAAACCTTTTCTCTTAAGTGGTCATATTATAATTTCAGTGCATAATAATTAGCTTCTTTTATTTTTATCTGAAGTCAGTAGTTTCACAGACCTTCCAATCTGCTCTACCGTCTCAACTGTGAATCACCCAGGCTAAAAGCTGGAGCTCAGCCTGATCCAATCCTTCCCTTTCCCTCCACATCTATTCTTTCATCTTCCTTAAACTCCGCTTATTTCATCTTCCCTTCTCTCCATTCCCATAGCCTTAGCTTAGGCACCCATATTTCACCGGGGCCAGCACAGTGTCTTTATTCAATCTCCCTTTCCCCAGGTTATCCCCACTCTGAATGAGGGAAAAGTGTAATGGGAGACTGGAGGGGAGCAGTCAGTTCTGAGTGGAGGTGACTTATGGCAGAGAACCCAGCATAACACGCAGCACATAATGATTCCCAAAACACGCTTGACGATGTTTATTTGTTTGTTTTGGTGGAGGGCAGGATCAGGGAGTTAGTCTAGAGGAGGTGAAATTTAAGCAGGCCTTGAAAGAGAAAATCCCTTTGCTTAAGAAATGTATTTTATATGCTGTGATTAACAGGTGCCATTTACCAAAGGTTGAATTTTGCTTCTTTATAAAATGAAATATGTAACCCCTCACCAAAGTGAACTGCCATGACCAATACATTCTATCACTTCTAACAAATATGCTGTATTTTTCTCTGAAACAAACTTTTTCTCATGTAAAACAGTCATAAACCATGAAACAAGGGTCTATTTCAAAATAAAAGTGACACCCTACAATTCGTAAGAAGTGGCTTCTGTTTAAGGAAGTGAACAGTCAGGGGAAAAGTTTCCATGTGGGAGGTTGCTGTTTGTCCACACTTCTTTTCTGCTAAACATCAATTCTTCTTGAGTACAAATATTCTATCCATCCTTTAAAATAGTGCCCTGAATAAGCCTGGGAGCCACAGATGGACCTTGAAACAAAGACATTCTTCTGATTATAACAAAGGAAATGAAAATTAGTTCTCCCTCATTCTCATTCACCTTCCCAGCAAAAAATTATCATATAAAGATTTCCCTTACTGGGAAAGCTAAAAGAAGCATGTTTTTGTTTCAATTCGTAAAAGGAGACTGGGGAAGTTAAGAAAGGAAAGTTGAGGTTATGAACCAGGGTTAGATAAAAGACAAAAACATGTGGTGCTGTGCTGTGAGGGGGTGAGGTGTGAGTATCCCTAGGGCTTGGGGATGTCCCTGAGCTGGTGAGCTGTTAGCTAGGCTTGAACCCAGGCTAGGTTATCCCCTTGTTTTCAATGCCTCTACTGATACACATCTGTGCTCCCTGAGTACTCAGAACACGAAGTTGTCATCACCAGTAGAATTGTACTAGTAGTAAAAGTTCTAGTAATAATTAACATTTATTGAGTGCCCACTCTGTGCCAGGCACTGTGACGGTGTCTTTATATATCTAATACAATTCTGACAATAATCCTATAAAGTAAGTACAATTATTATTTGCACTTTTCCGTGAAAAACTGACACTCAGGTAGAATATGTTGTGTCCATCAACAAATGAATAGGCAAAAGAGATGTGGTACATATATACAATGGAATGTCACTCAGCCATAAAAGAGGAACAAAATTGGGTCATTTGTAGAGATGTGGATGGACCTAGAGTCTGTCATACAGAATGAAGTAAGCCTGAAAGAGAAAAATAAATATCATATACTAATGTATGTATGTGGTATCTAGAAAAATGGTACAGACTAACCTAGTTCCAGGGTAGGAATAGAGATGTAGACGTGGAGAACAGACACGTGGCACAGAGGGGTAAGGGGAAGGTGGGGTGAATTGGGAGATCAGGTTTGACATACATACACTCCCCTGTGTAAAACAGACAGCTAGTGGGAACCTGCTGTATAGCACAGGGAGCTCAGCTCCGTGCTCTGTGATGACCTAGATGGGCGAGATGTGGGGGGGAGGGGGAGGAGCGGAGGGAGGTCCAAGAAGGAGGGGATATAGGTATACATATAGCTGATTCACTTCGTTATACAGCAGAGACTAACACAACATTGTAAAGCAATTATACTGCAATAAAAAATTTTTTAAAAAAGAAATAAAGAATAAGTTACTTGCTCAGGGTTGCTAAACAATCAGGAGCAGAGCCAGAAGTTGATTCTTCAGGATATTCTTTCCCTGCTCCACATGTTACTTGAATAAAATGAGTGGTGTTGATGAAAATTAAACTTGGAGGAGAAGCTGTGGCTGTTGCTGAGGACTTCACTCTGATTTTGGAATAATTCTCAGTTTGGATTTCAAAACAACACGCCTGCTGCTATTCTATTGTCTTACACAAAATCAGGTGCCTTTGAGTGGAATAACACTTGTGCAGGTGGGGTGGGCCTGAGTAGAAGTAGGCTCCTGGAGTAGTATTATACTGGAATTTCTAAGTACTTAACTGAATACTGCACCAGAGGGGGTGTGACATTGGGCAGATCCTAACATGGTTTTGAGAATGAAAGTGGGCTAATAACGTAGGAGAGTAGAGGGCAGATACAAATGTCCAGGGTACCCGGGCTGAGCAAAGAAACATTTATATCTTTAAGAAACAGAGACCGTTTAACGTTAAAACAGCAGTTCTCCATTTTGGCCTCAAAAGGGAATCAGTTACAGCTCATCCACTTGGGGAGCTACAAAAATGCTGATGCCTGGATCCAGAGGTGCGCTGAAGACATGGTGTGTTGGCTCACAGGCTGTCAGCACTTCTTCCCAACTCCATGTTCTGTGCCATCATGTTTCTTGCTTGAAATAATGGGAGTACTTACACCATGGAAACTTGCAAATGCTACACATCAGGGAGAGCTGATTGCCAGCACTTACCAGCAGCCATTGCCTGGGTTACCCTCAAAGATACTGACTTTATCGGCCTGGAGTAGAGTCTGGGCATCAGGATTTTTAAAACTCCCCCTGGGGATTCGAACATACAACTAAGTACAACTGCTGTAGCTTAAAGCCCTGTACTCAAAGTGCAGATTTCAGCACTGGCATCATCTGTGAACTTGTTAGAAATGCAGAATCTGTCCCCACTCTACCAGCCCTGGGCTATTAAATCAGAACCCCCACTTTAATAGCACATACGTTTTAGCATATGAGAAGCACTGGTGTAAAACATTGGTGATGGGCAGGTGCTTATGGTCCACTGACCTGATCATATAAAAATGAAAAGAGAAGCACAGCATAGCAAGAAAGATAGAAAGGCACACTGATGAGTATAAAGAGACACAGCCAACCCACAGGAAAGATGTACTTTGCAACTATTTGCAAGGCTGGGCTGAGGTCCTACGTTTTATTTCTCTGTTCTTATTAACTACAAGTATGCCACTCATGTGACTTTTTACAATATTCTTTATCAATCATGATCTTTGAAGATTGTGAAAAGAGGCAAAAGAAAAATATGTAGCTTAATTAACCAGCACTGTATTTCAAAGTAGTGCCTTTTCAAAGCATTCCTACTAAGCTCATAAAATTTGACAGCACCAAAGTCTCAATAGATAAAGCTTCAAGGATAAGGCTAGGCAGGCTGGTGATGAATAATAACTTCACCTTGTCTTTACATAGGCTCTAGAGTTCAGATGTTTTTAGCAAGTATCACTTCACACTCAACCAATAATTCTTATTTGGTTTCAGACAGTTGGGCTCTGCTAATGTTGAGCTGATGAAAGCATAACAGGAGGGAAGACCTCACTGTAACTTTCTAGGTCTTGCTCATAAGCAGTTTAGTATCAAGATCAAGAAGGGTCTTTTTAGTGAAAAAGTCTAGAAATGCTTCAACTTATATCCCATGAAATGCTTAAAGCTTAATGTCAAAAAATATGATAGAATCATAAGTCTGGGAGAGACCTTAGAATTCCAACCTGAATCATCACTGAATCCCCAAAAGGTCTGTTTCCCTCAAGGAATATGCAAATAACTTCCTGATTCTTTTGTCATCTTTCACTGGACATCAGATAGGAAAGTATTCATCATTTATTCACACAACAAACATTTACTGAGTACGTGAAATCCAAAGATGAATGAGATATGTCTCACTTTTACTGGTTCATGGATGATTTAAAGAACACACTGCTGCAGCCATCTACTTCCTGAACTGCCTTAGTATGTCTACCCAAACTCTCAAAACAGAATCAAAAATCTGAAACTATTTCTCACTGGGAAAAGAGACTGTGTGATTGGACCAGAATTTGTAGTGGCTGCTTCAAGAATTGTATCATGTTAGCAGAAGAGAAAAATTATTTTCAAAATAGTTGAATGAATGAATGAATGAATGAAGATATAATGACTCTGGGCTATTTCCACAAACATTTTTAATTGGTTGGCCAAGGGTGGCAGACTGACCTCTTAATCTGCGTGTTGGTGTTTTCTGATTGGAAAATATAATGCCACTTGCCTGACTTTTTTATCCTGAAACAAATTCTTCTTAGCGTGAAACAGCCTATAGGACCAGAGGTATGTGATGGACAGGAATCCATTCTATGCGCAAGTTCTTCTACCAGGCAGGACTGGAAGCAAAAGAGTAAACCAACCAGCAAACAAGCAGGTTCTCATGTCCAAAGTGAAAAAATATGTAACATTCTAGTTTTTCAGATGAGCGGAATTTGGAATGCAGCAGCTTTCTACACGAACACATGGAAAACACTGCACTGATTTGTGCCATTAGCTATTTGACTTCAGAACATGCCCTTAAAAGTTAAAAAGCCATCAGTCTTCTAAGATTTTTCTACTGGTTTACTCCCTATAAAGTTTATAATTGCTTTCTCCCTCTAGTGACCTCAACCATGTGTCTTGGGTCATTTAAGAAGGGAAAGTCTGAGATCTCTTTGTTAAAAATTGGAAAGTCAGCATTTTTAGAAAGACAGAAAGGAGTGGGCCAATGAACTCCCTCTTCTTATTTGCACAATTCAGTCAACAACAACAAAAGAAAAACACACTTTTTTTTTCATATGTAACCTCAGATGAGATGTAGATTCCTAAGCTGTTTGCAGCAAAATGTGAAACTGTGAGCCAGTCCACATGTACCTCGCCTGGATCATGTCAAATCATATTCTACGCCCCTTGGAGTGGAGGCCCTAATGGGCCTGAAGTCTGGCTTGGCAGGCAGAGTGGACTTGTTGTGGACTCCAGCTGTGTCTGATAAGCAGATGACAAGATAAAACATTCCTTTCACTGGAGTCCTTCACTAACTAGCACAGGGTAAAAAACCAAAGCCCTCATCGAACTGCGTCCAGTATCTGTGTAATCTTGATAAAAAGCAAAAAGGAGAAATATTCTTCACTTTCAGCAAATTTGTGAAGTAAACATCTAACTCTTTTTGCTTACAACTGTGATGATTAAGACAAGTTGAGTAATCAAGTATCTCAAAGTCCTTGAAGCTTTGTCTTGAAATTGAGAATACTGATTTTTTTTCTTAGAGGTATATACAGAAACAGTCAGAAATGAGATTAATTTCAGAAATGAGATTAAGATAGTGAATTATTATCACCAATTTTTTACTATTTTTCACTAAGCTTTACATTAGTCAAGACATGTTTGCATCCATTGCCTCTCTTAGTTTTCACAAACCTGTCAACTGTGTGGCAGTGGGACACCGGTCATGGATTTGTTTGAAACCTGCCATGGAGCTGCCCAGCTGAGTGACCTGGGGCAAGACACCTAACTAGGCCAAAGGCCAAGTTTCTTTATCATGACATGTGGGTTAATAAAATTTACCTCATAGGAATGCTGTGAGGATTAAATAAGATAATCTTTGCTAAACTACCTTATGAGTATTAAATAAGCTATTTACATAAAGCTCTTAGCACTGTGCCAGTCACATGGTACATGCTCATTAAATGGTAACTCTTACTATTATTAGACTAGGAAGAATAGATGACTACATTCAGAAGGGTTAAATGAATGCCCAAGGGCACATAATCAGTTGTTCCCCAAGCACCAGCGACTAGATCCTAGGCTTTCTGCCTCCCATCCCTGCATACTTCATCTGCGCACATGGAGGTTTTTCTCCATGCAAATGGTACTGTATTAGACAGAGGAAGGGATGAATACAAATGTTAAAAAACACAGTCCAGATTTATGCTTCAAGGCAAGATGAAATCATTAGATTTACCCACCTGTCTGAAACAATCAGAAATCCAAGAGAATGCATAAAACTAAGTTTTCAAGACACTAGGTATCAGACAATGAAGAACAGCAGTCTCTGAAAGATGGGAAGCAAACAAGGTGAGCCCCTAATTATTCCAGCTTTAAACTCTGAGAGTTACCAGGGTGTGACATAGGGAGGGGAAACCCAGGAGGCACCAAAAGGACACCCTTAGTTAAGGAGATGTAGCTAAGAGCCTGGGGAGATGAAGGCAGTGAGAGTTCATAGGACAAAGTACTAAAGAGGAGACAGCTGCACAGAGAGAAACTCTGGAAATCTGCAGATATTTCCTCTTGAATATCTGGTAGAATACTTATCAGTGCATGTGTGTAAAGAAATCAATAACAGAAAGACATCTAGAAAATCCCCAAATATTCGGAAACTAAATAACATAAAATAAACTAGGGCTCAAATAACTCAAAAAAGATATTAGAAAATATTCTGAACTGAACGAAAATGGAAACACAACGTATCAAAATTTGTAGGATGCTGTTAAAGCAATGCTAAGAGGGAGAAATTTACAACATAAGGTGTTTATATTAGAAAAGAAGAAAAGTCTCAAATCAATGACCTCAGCTTCTACCTAAGTAACCAGAAAAAGAAGTGCAAATTAAACCCAAGATAACTGTGGAAGAAAGAAACTAATAAAAAGCAGTACAGAAATCAATAAAATATAGAATAGAGAAATATAGAATAGAGAACAGGAAAAAATCAGTTAAACAAAGCACTGGTTTTTTGAGAAGATCTACAAAATGTATAAATCTATATAGCTAGACTGATCAGGAAAAAAAAAGACACAACTACCAACCTAAAGGAGTAGAGAGGTGACATCACTATAGATTCAACAGATGTTAAAAGAGTATAATAAGGGAATGCCATGACAACTTTATGCCAATAAATCTGCCAACTAAGGTGAAATGGATAAGTTTCTTCAAAGACACAAACCACCAAAACTTACTCAAGAGGAAACAGATAACTTGATTAGCGCTATACTTATTAAATATGTTGGTTTTATAGTTATAAACCTTCCCACAAAATAATCACCAAGCTCAGATGACCTCACTAGCAAATTTTGTCAAATATTTAAGGAAGAAATAATTCTGCACAAAGTCATCCAGAAAACTGAAAAGGAAGGAATACATACCAACACATTCTATGAAGTCAGTATTACCCTGATACAAGGAGACAAAGACATAAGAAAACTAAATGAACAACAAAAAATTTTAGCAAATTGAATCTAATAATATATAAAAAGGATAATACACATTTCCCAGGAATACAAGTTTGGTTTAACATTAAAAAATCAATATAGATTACCATATTAATCAACTAAAAAGGAAAAACTATATAATAATAGCAAGAGTTGGTTAAGAAACATTTTACAAAATCAAATATCAACTATTGGCCAAAACTCTCAGAAATCTAGGAATATAGGTTACTTCTTAACTGGATAAAGGACATCTACAAAAAATAAAGCTAGAACTAAAAATCTACTACAGCAAACAGACATAGACAAAGCTGTTTTGACCAGGCAGAAGTTCAGCCTCCCACCCCCGCCCTCCTATCACGTGGAGCCAAGAGCACTGCCACTAAACTCCGAGTTTCCAGGGGCCGTGATTTGAAAAATCATCCCTCTAGGCCACAGGGAACCATGGAACCAAGTCACCGATAAATAGTTATGGAGACCCCACACTGCGTGGCAGTTGCATCATGAACATGGGCAACAATCAGCCTCAGGGTGGTGGTGGGATATAACGCCCTAGTCCAAGACTAGAGCCTGGCCATGTGCCTTGCATATAGTAGACATTCTACAAAATATAAGATCACAGAGTGATGACTCAGGCATCTCAAACTGAAGGACATTTCTCAGCACCAGTGGTGCATAAAGCCATTGAATAAACATTGTGAAATTTTCCTGAGTTTTAATTTGACTTGAAGATTGGAGTAAAAGTTATTTTGCTGTACAAGTAGATAGTTGCAAAATACAATGCAAAATTACCTGTATTTCTAATAAGAGATTCGAAAGAAAATTCAGACTTACAGCAGGCAGCCTCAAACTCAGGGAGGAGGTACTTATTTTCTTGTCATCAGGGGTTCCAAAGTGAAGAGGTTTGAGAAGCATGAAATGAATCTAGATGCATCTTCACACTGCAGATAAAGAAACTCAGCCCCAAATTCTTTATAAGGTTTATTTGAGGTCAGAATTAGATAGTGGATAGCTCTTCATGAGGTATCCCTAAAGTCTACTTTTTCAGAAGTACCTGAAAAAATTATGATCTGTTCAAGGAGTCAAAAATTAGATTTAAAAACTTTCTACAGACCAGCTGACCAAATGAAGTGGGGGGGGGGGGGGCGGGGGGGGAGTGGGCGGGAACAATGCAGCCAGAGTTCATGTAGTTATATTTTCAAATTAATTAGGAGGGTCATATATGTACATGTAAAATCCTACACTCAAGACCATATAAAATGAATGCCAGAGACGTATCAAACACAATGAGAACAGCAGGCATATAGTGGAGAGAGCAAGAGAGAGAGAGAATGAGAGACAGAGAGAGCACACAGGCACTTCCAGCTGGGATGGAAACTTGCAGATTGGTAACCTCCCATGGAAAAGAAGGGGAGAAACTTACATTTTCCTTCCTTAAGTATGCATAATTGATTTGAAATTCCCCAAATCCTGCAAAGCACATTTTCCTTATGGACTTGAGCTGGAGGTTTTCTTCCCAGGTATAATGGGGTTGCCATGGCAAGGGCTGGATTATACGACCTATTAGGTCGTAAACTTTCAACTCCTAAGAAGTTATGGTTCTACAATGACACAAAACTGTTCACCTCTGTCTACTATGAGGTGGAAATCTGTAACATGCATTGGCCTAATGCTTGTCTTGTGAAACCGGTAGAATTATAAAGAGAGAAACTCTGAGAGGTGATATACCTGTCTCACACAGCTGAAGGTGAACGTAAACAGTGACAAAATTCCCAACAGCTCACGGAGCAATGAGCAGAGGGACGGTGCCTGTGGCAGGCAGGACACGGCATCAGTTGCTATACTGTACCAGGACCTGGAAGGAAATGGCTTCTGGAATTCCACACCAAGAAAATTCTCAGTTTATCTTTAATGGAAAGAGCTGCTGACCATATAGCTGAGTCTGTTACTGCCACCAAAACAAACCCTTTGCTAACTCAGACTTATTTTTTAAAAGGGGCAAAACACTTTCATTTAACAGCAATCCCTTGAGAAGCTCCCCTGAGGATGCTGTTCGGTCTTCGGTCACGCAGATGTCCACTTGGTTTGCACTCAGGAAAGAAGCAGACAGATTCATGAGGAGACAAGCAGACTCACAAATTCCTCTTCGGAAAATTCACCACAAATTCTTCTTCAGTGGTTGTCTTTTATGATTGCTGCCATGGACATTTCAGTTCAGACTTCAGCCATGCCTCTTTCATTTTGAAAGCTACTGAGGGACCCCATCACTTGCCAGGCTTCCACAAGTAAAGCATTGGGTAGAGCAGGGTTGAGGAGCAGCAAAGAGGGTGGGCAGTCTGGCCTAATGCCCTGTTCCGACACTATACTGCAGTCTTCCTGGCATTGCCCCCTTTACCGTGAGTTGTCATTAATTCCTTCCAGCTTCTACTCCAAGCAAATCCTACCTCCCTGATTATATTCTGGGATTTGTTTGCTGGGCTGGTGCCTAGCTTGGTTACACATGTGTAGCTACTATTGAAACCTAATATTGCACAGTAGAACGCTGGATGCTGAACTGGCTTTCTATTCTATGGGCTGACTAGGCAGAGAAAGAGATGACTACCTCTCAACTAAAATCTTTTTTTCTATTACAGCTTGAAGGGCTTCTCTGCTTTGCTCCTAAAACCTGAGGGAAGAAAGCAAAGATTGCTAAGCCCACTGACTTTCCCCCAAACCAGCACATTCTCTATCACAGAGTCAGCAAACCTCTGCTTTATGGCTTCTTAAAACTCCCTCTGGATGTAGTCATGTTCTGTGTGGCCTCAGCAATGAATTCAGCACTAAGTTGTGGGCTTGCTAGGGAGACAGGAGTAACCATTGATAAATAGGGGAGAAAATTGGGACACCTGCAAGCCAGATCACAAGGAAGTTCACCAGTCTGACTCAGGCTGGTGGTGTTATTTCAGGACTCTCTGGACAGAGGTGGGACTCATCTTCATGTGAGTGACAGGATCTCAGCACCAAGCAATTGAGGCAGGAAGCCTGAGCCAACTCCTAGGAAAGGGAGACTGGAAAGTGAGGTAGTAAGACAGAGAAGACAAAGCAGAAAGCTGAGTAGAAACCCAGTAACACGTGACTACAGAGGACAGCTCAGCAGGCTCCCGGCACCCATGGAGCCACACTACCCTAATTCTACCTTTTCCAGGTCCAGAAGTTGCTCCTTATAACCAGCCAGGCTTGGTTCACAGAATGCAGATCTTTCATCACCATCACAGGATAGGATTTGGGCAGGCAGGGTCTGGCAGCTATTTCTGCATCATTGATCAGATTGTAAATACATCAAGATCATTAAGAAATTCTTTTTGAAGCTAAAGAAAGAAAGAGAAATTGGCCAGGTGGTCATCAAGCATTTAACTGGCTAGACTAAAATTTTTCAGTTTAAAAGGAGCCATGTTTTCAGAGGGCAGTCTAAGTCTTTGATTTTGAAACTTTCCTAAATAGTTTGTTTTCTTTCTTTGATATTTTCCTTGGAAAAACTCGACCATTTGGAGGGCTTCCTGAAAAAAACCATACTTACAACCTGCAGACATGCAATCATTCTCTCTCAAAAGACCCTCAAAACAGCAGAAAAAAAGCATAAAACATAGGTCTCCTTCAGAAGTTTGTATACAGAGGGATAAGATCACTTTCATTTATTCTTTTTCTGTTTTGAGTAGATTTTTGAAATGGCAGAAAAATGAGCTGAAGATAAAAATCTTTTTTTTTGTCAATTATAATCATGTTTACCTTTGCCAAATTATTATTTTTTCTTCCTAAGGAAAGGACTTCCCCGAAACAGAATTGTAAGAGGAGACGTCTGGGTTATTTAGGGAAAATATGTTTGGGGGAGGTTGTCTGAGCAAAGGGTTAAGTACAGAGGTTAATGACTTGAAAGCTTTGCACATGGCAGGAGAGTAATTTGGAGAGTTAGGATTTAAAACGCCCCTGTGAGAAGGCCTGAAGACACCTTTATACCCTCAAAGACTAACACCATATTCCAGGATCCTCTTTGGTTCGATTTCAGTAACTCTTTGTAGGTTAAAAACTGATCTGAATGGAACAAAGGTGAAACTTTGGAATATTTTGTTGATTTCTGAGGGAACTGAGCATAAATGAATGAAATAGAAAACAGAAAAACAAGTGCAACAATCAATAAAACCAGCAGTTAGTTCCTTAAAAAGATCAACAAATTTTACAAACCTTTAGCTGGACTGACCAAGTTAAAAAAAAGAGAAGGCAGAAATTAACCAAATCAAAGATGAAAGAGGGGACACCACTACTGACCCTACAGAAATTAAAAGGAATAACTTCATGCCAACAAATTAGATAACTTATATGAAGTAGAACAATTTATAGAAAGACACAAATTACCAAACTGACTCAAGAAAAATAGAAAATATGAGTAGACCTATGACAAGTAAATAAATTGGATTAGCAATTAAAAATCTTCCCAGAAAGGAAAGCCTGGTCCCTGTGGCTTCATTGGTGAATTCTATCAAATATTTAAGGAACATATAAGAGCAATCATTCATAAACTCTCAGAAAATAGAGAAAAGTACTCAGAGCTAAATTTAACAAAATAAATTAAGAACTTATATACCAAAACTACAAAACAGTGCTGAGAGAAATCAAAGAAAATGTAAATAAATGGAGAGATACCTCATGTTCATAAATTGCGAGATTCCACATTCTCAGGATGACAATTCTCTCCAAGCGGATCTATAGATTCAAAGTAATCCTTATCAAAATCCCACCTGACATTTTAATAGAATTTCACTAGTTGATCCTGAAATTTTTATAGAAGTACAAAAGACCTACATTGATCAAAACAATAGGGGAAAAAACCAAAGCTGGAAGACTTATACTGCCTTACTACTTGATCTCAACACTTAGTAATCAAGACACTGTGTATTGATGTAAGAGGGGACTCTCTGCACAGTAATCAGGACACTTGCAAGGATACACATTTAGATCAATGGAACAGAACTGAAAGTAAAGAAATACACCCCTACATGTACGCTTATTTGATTTTCGGCAAATGTGCCATGGTAATTCAATGCAGGAAAGGTTAGTCTTTTCAACAAGTAGTACAAGGACAATTGGATGCCACATGCAAAAATATCTTAGATCCTCACACCTTACACAAAAATTAACTCAAAACAGATCACAGAACTAAATTTAAGAGCTAAAACTAAAAAAACTTCCAGGAAAAATAGTAGGAGAAGATCTTTGTGGCCTTGGACTAAACAAAGAGTTCTTAAATATGACACCAAAAGCATAATCATTAAAATACATTAAAACTGATAAAATTAAACAAATCTTAATTTTTCATTTCAAAATTTAAAACTTTTCATTTTCTTAATGGTGTCTTTTTAAGTTCAAAAAATAAGGCACAGATTGGGAGCAAATATTTGCAAATATTTTCATCTGATAAGCAATATACATTCAGTCTACATAAAGAACTTTTACAATTCAGGATTACAACCAACCCAATTAAGAAATGGACAAAGGACTTAAAAATATTTTTTACCAGCAAAAATATATAGACTGCTAATAAGTACATTAAAAGATGCTCTATGTCATTACTCTTTAGGGAAACGCAAATTAAAGCCACAATGAGATACTACTACATGCCTACCAGAACAACTACAGTAAAAAAGACAAACAATTCCAAGCACTGGTGATGATGGAGAGAAAACAGAATCTTCTTACATGGCTGGTGGGAATGTGAAATGGTACAGAAACTTGGAAAACTGTTTGGCAGTTTATTAAATTGTTAAATATAACCTTATCATACAACCCAGAAATTCCACACCTAAGAATCTACCCAAGAGAAAAGAAAATATATATCCACACAAAGGCATATATGTAAATGTACATAGAAGTATTATTTATAACAGCACAAAACTGGAAACAATCCAAACTGACTGAAAACAATCCAACAACTTGGTGAATGAACGCATAAAATGTGTTATGTCTACATACGGGTTTCCTCCACTATCTGAAAGTAGTGGGTTTCTAAGAAACCTTTCGTGAGCCGAAATGGTGTAAAGCGAAGAAGCAATTACCTTAGGACATATCTCACTAACTAATAAAATACATCAAGATAAAGCACAAATGCTCACAGACACAGTTCAAAGCTGTGGGGGCTTGATGCTGAGTGTAGTTCCTGGGAAAAGAGCTTGCAGTGCCACTCTTGCTGCTTGGGGTGGTGCTGACTGTATAAAGGCTTCCCTGCAAAGCAAATTCTGAACGCTATTTTTGCAGAAGTGAAAATCCTCTTTGGATTTCTTTTAGTTAGCAAAAACAAGTACTAATGTGCGTCTTTTGTAAAATCAAATTGGAGTAAAGCAAATTGTACAAGCGGGGAATGTCTGTAATGGAATTCTATTCAGCTATAAAAGGGAACGAGGAACTGACACATGCCACAACGTAAGTGAATCTCAAAAAGAAAAAAAAAAAGACTAAGTGAAAGAACACAGGTGCAAATGACTGCATATTGTGTAACTGCATTTATACAAAATGTTCGGCAAAGGCAAATATATAGAGATAGGAAGCAGATCAGTGGTTGCCTAAGCAGAGATCAACTTCAAACATACATGAGGGAATTTTCTGTGGTGATGAAAATGTTCTAAAACTGGACTTGGATTGCAGTGATGGCTGTACAGCTCTATAAATTTATCCCCCCAAAAATCACTGAATTATACACTTAAACAGTGGGTAAATTTTATGGTACGTAAATAACGTCTCAACATAACATTGTTTAAAAAAAGAGTAAAGGGTAAACTTCTATAGTTCTTAACTACAATAATATAAAAATTTCTGGACTTCTTCCTATTCGTTGAGTGTGAAATAAGAGTCAGGTGTTGTGTTAAGAGCTTTATGAAGACCATTTTTATTTAATTATCACAATAACTCTCTAATGTAGAAATTATTTTCTCATTTTAATATTAGAGAAAAGCCACAGAGAAAATAAGTAAAAATCCAGGGTCACTCTAAACAGCAGGGATCTGAACCCACATTTGTCTGGTAGCAAGGCCCAGTCTCATAATCACTGCTCCTTCGTATCTGCCTATGGACTTGTAAGCAAACCAGTTCTGGCTTTGTCTGATATATGAAATAGACCGCATAACTCCCCACAAATCCTTCCTTTAATAACTTCATAGAATCATGAGTTTATTTTCCTCCTTCCTGCCTCAGTCATTCACTTTCCCGTCATTTACTGTGCTTCAGTGTTTTTTAATCTTCAGCTGTGTTTCAGCTGTGTGTTAGCTGTGTTTTAATCTTAACTTGCATCAGGTAACTGCAGCAGTGCTTGACATCTTAGATCAACAAAGCGGGGGACTCCAGGCTATGAAGGGAAATTCTTTCTTAGACTCTGGAAAAGCAAGTTTTCCATAGCTTAAATTTTGCATTAACAGTAGGCCTTTTGAGTCTATTGAATATGGCAACGCTTTGGAGAAATATAAATTGACCTCATAGTGCATATTATAAAAACCCATTTGTCTATAAATGGTTTCACGTGAGACAGTTTATTCCACAGGTTGACTTTCTAAATTAAATCCTTCGCTGAAGTCAAAACACTAAGAAGAACCAGGCTTCATAAACGAATAATGAAGTTTTTCATTAACAACAAAAACAGCATAAAGTTGAAAGATCCACTGGGCAGATCTGAAATGTGGGAACAATTCATAATTGAGGGCCTAATGTTCCATTAAAAAAAATCTCTTTGAGGTATCATCAGACAAACTTAAAAATTCTCCACCACTGGCCATTTCCAAGGACAGATGCCAGTTTGACCACACATTTTAAACATGTGTCTGGAGAATTTTATGTAGCTCCTTTTACAAACTTAAAGAGAAATGTATTCTCTGTTACCAAAGAAAATTGGTCTATTGGGAGGATTTAGAAATGGAAAAAAATGTAGAAAATAATCCACAAGTAAATACTAGGGCAGTTTCTATTTGTACCTATGCCTGTACTGGTTAGAAGTGAGGCTCTTTTTGAAGACTACACACAGTTATGCATAAATGCATTTTGGAAGAAAGGTAAAAGAAAGAAGCCATGAGCAGAGGATGGTATACTAAGAAATCTAAGCCATTTCACTGAGCAGCTATTGCTAAGGCACATCTTCAGCTAAGACCACCACGCGGTGAACCATGCCTCACAAAAGAGCACATTAATGGCCACTAAAGGGACAATAAACTAACAAACCAAAATGATTATATGTAACACAACTGCAACTGGAGACAAATCTTCCATATTCAGACAGAAGACATACTTGTTAATTTTTGCTTTAATTATTATTTTATCTTTTAAATTTAAACCTTATTTATCAAGATTATTCTTAAATTATCAGACGATTTCCCATTTATCTGTTTTTCCATTTATCTGTCTTTACTTAAAGCTCATTATAACTAACTTTTGAACACCCTTCTGCCTAAGCGTTTCAGACATTGGGAAGTTCAAAGTGAACAAATGTGACTGCTGTTGGAAAACAAAAATGACCACCGAGACTGTGGACCAGAGTTGGAGTTGGTCCATGACCAAGACCACAGGTTGGCAGTGGCAAAGGGCTTCCAGTCTGCAGGCACAGGGCCATGCCCCCAGCAACATGGCTCCTGGAAAAGGATGGACGGGACTGAGGCAGTGACAAGTTGGTCTCTCTGGCGTTGTCTAGCCCATCTCAAGGCAGGGATGGTGGGCACAGACCACAGAAGAATTGTTAGTGCCCGCAGTTGTAAGATAATTCTCCCCTATTCTAGACATGTCCCAAGGAAGGAGGAATGAAAGACAGGTCATAAACACGGGCTTCAGGACAACTGTGTTCTCTCTTCCTCAGCACCCCAGTCTGACTATCTGGAGCGGCTTGGCCTGGGTCTCCCCTTCTCATGAAGAAAGCCTGAAGTAATACTGTATACATTGTGGTGTGTTTTCCTCACTGTAATGTCTGAAGTGGCTGTACTGTAAACATCCACATTTACACACAATGCTTCTGAGTCTCAGAGAGGACAAGAGGCCTACTGCAAAAGGTTTTAATAAGATTTTCATAAACACAAAGGGTGCGTTGATGAACGAGCCAAGCTAGAACCCTGTTTCCTGACCCCCATCCCGATGTTCCCTCCATTGAATCACACTAACTCTCCGAAATCAATGCGGTAGGAGAGGTTTACTGTTTCTTCTTTTCAGTGTAGTCAGGGAGGGTAATTGGACTCTAGTGAAGATGACAAGAAAGACCCTGCTGTACCTGCAGCATATAAAACCCAACTCTGTACAGATGGTTTTAGCATCTGCCCTCATGTTCCTTGCCTGTTCTTTTTCTTGGTTGGCATCCCGCTGCATGTGTCCTAGGAGACCAAGGCAGAACTGCCAATTGCCACTCTGGCTAAGGGGCTCCATGGTTTCCATTCAGAGGTAGGGGTTATAATTCCACATTTGAAATTTGGTTTGGATTGAATTTTGGGCCACGATTCTCATATTCAAAAGGAAAAAAAATCTTCCACAAAGGCTTTTTTAAGTTTTCAAGTAGAAAGAGGAAAAAAGTTAAAAGTCCAAATTATTATAAATTATTATTGGTGATGATCATAAGCGCCTTTTTTCAAAGATCACTGTTCTAAACAGTACAGATCAGTGATTGGAATGACATCAGGAACTGCTATTCTGGAACCTGCTGGAAATGTGATATGGACAGAAGACGAGCTCACATTTCAGAGCTTCTGTATTGGATATACTTTTCCAAAACATCTTCTAAAGACCAACCTGCCCACCATCGGTCTCCTTAGTGGAATTTTGTGTACAAAAGTCTCTTGGGATCATAAATAGTGATCACTATTGAATGTTAATTATTGCCTGTATAACATTTTAAAGTTTGAAACATACTTTCCCTCTCTACGCCACATTTAAACCTCTTAAGTGGCTTTTATTATCCCTGTTACATACGGGGGAGCTGAGGCTCCGAAAGCACCTTCCTCAACGTCTCACATAGCTATTAAGCGATGGAATTGACTCTGAAGCATGGGCAATATTTGTGACACATTCCTGCTTCTCACAAATAATTCTTTAGAAAATAAACAGCCTCTCATTTGGCTGCACGACTGTGCATGACATTGGATCAAAAGCTTTTGAATGTGCTCAGTGCTGGATGTGGTGCCACCTGTAAGGTGGAGTGCAGATATTTCCCTTGATGCCACTAAACCTGGGATGGGCTCTGTGAATGCCAACTTATCGTTCACTAAAATTCAAATGAGTGAAACTATCGAATTTTACTTAAACATCTATTTCTCTAGCTTTTCAGCATGCCCCAGTCTGCTGCTGAGAATGAGAAATGAATCAGACATTAGGAGCCAAAATTACGTCCTGCTTCTCTGAGGCCTGCTGACGGACTAACACAGAAAAGAGCTGCCCTGACTCCTCCCTATCTTGCCTGAGTTAGAGGAAGTTACAGGCTCCCTTTCCTGCATTGCTTTAGCTCTTTATTCACAATTTTCATATAGCATATTTATGTTTTATTATGAGTTTTTTGTTTATACTATAATTCCCAACTATAGTGTGACCCCTTCTGAGGCCAGGACTGCTTATCATCTAAATAGAACAGCACCTGGCACAGAGTACAGGTCAATGAACATTTACTGAAAGAATGAATGAATATGACCCAGGGAGATTTGCCATATGAATGAATTCAGAGACTCATGGAACATTTGCACTAAAGCATCCCCATGCGGCAGGGGCCTGTCAGATTGGAGAGGTGCGCTTGCTAAATCAATTGCCTAATCCATTTCTGGCCAGAAAAAAAATGTTGTTCTGCAATTAGAAAAATAATATTCCTGTTCACTTAAATTTTCTTTTTCATATCACAGAGAGTCTTTGTTTACAGATATGGTGCTACCTTTCCATAAACTACAGGGCGGGCACACATCCCTGTTCCAACAGTGGAATGTGCTGGATGAAAACTTCACACCCTCTCACCTTTCCTCTGCTAACCAGCTGTGTGATTTACAGGTTGACAAGCCGCAAGTAAAAATGTCATCTGGGGTGAGCATTTGAGAAAAGACTACAATGTAGTGAGGCTCTAGTTAAATTAGGCTCAAAGATTACAGACCAACATCAAAAGAAAAGGCTCTCACCATGATGACCAAAGATGAGCTGGTCTTTGGTCTTTGGCCTCCAACTCGGTTCTCCAGTACTGTAAGACTGATATGCAAGTACTAACAAAACTTATACTCAGAGTTATTAAGAGATGGAATGGGTCTGCTTTTCTGACTCCAGAGTCCACTACTAGCATTTCTACAGCATTTGCTGCTTCCAAAACACTTTTACACATATTTTCTTAATTAATCCTCAGGTAAGAGGTATAACACAGCTGTTAATAATTCATTGTGTAGACTTTGACCTGGGTGAGAATCCTGGCTTCCCTGTACTTGCTACATGATCTTGGGCAAGATCTAACCTCTCTGAGCCCCAGTTACTACCTGTAGTAAACAGGTAATAACAGTACCAATCTCAAAGGTTAAGATTAAATAAGATATTATACATAAATTATTTGGACAAGTGCCTGATTTATCATAAGTGCTTAATAAAAGACAGTTGACAATGATATTTACATCATTTAAAAGATATCTCCCTGCTTTCCCACCCGTGCAGAGCTGTTTGCAGATTGGCAAACCAAGGAAGACCTCCTGAATTAAATGCTTACTCTGCACCAGGTCTCAAGTACGTTGGCTCAGAGTCCTGACAGTCTTTATTGAGTTACAGTTCCCACTGACTTGAGTCAGCCTCCTGCCTATATCTTCTCATCACATGACTCTCTTCTCTCTAACCTTCTGTGCTATCTCATACTGTCTGGCCCTGGCCACGGACAAGACATGATACAGGCCATTGGAGCAAGATGTTTCACGAGGTCAGCCAGGAAGACAACTTTTCTTAGACTTTTTTGGGAAAAGAAATTCCTCCTTTCAAGTAAAATAATACTGAATGAAATCACTGGGCTATGCCAGAGGTATCAGGGCATCGTTAAAAGAAAAGCCTCGACTAAGCAATGTTTATAATTTCAGAGTTGTTTGGAGTTTACAGTATAATTTATGCCATGTGTTCTATCATTAACAGTTTTTAAGACCGATTTATTTATTTAAATCAACTGAGCACAAAACACCCACTTGTGACATGGCATCCCCCATAATAAGGAAGACACACTCTTTCATTGAACTGGGAGGTTTCCTTTGGAAACCATTATTTGCTGGTTAGCATTTCCCTTCAACCATCTAACTGGCTAGGGACAATAAAAACAACTTCAAGAGCAAAGAGTTCAATTTCTGGGTCTACTTGCCCAGAATGTGTACTGTGAGCTGTGTCACAGGACAGTCTGCTTTGCTGGTAGGAGCTTGCCTTGATTCATGTTCAGGAATCAAGAACATCTCTGTGGTTGAGCAGAGCCTCAGAAGTGTCTTTCAAGAAAGTCTTCCAGGCAACAAGGCGTGTTGCTTTGTGTGAAGTGAAAAGGAGCCCACAGCTGTGAGGAATTGAGCTCTGACTCCCATTACAGGGCTGCCAGAAGTACATTGTTGAGCACACCACAATACAGACCCTTAAAAGGGCTCAGTTCCTTCTCAGAAGTCCGCCTGTATGAAATATGGGCTGTGCAGAATGAGTAAATCACTAAAGGACAATGAACTAGTTGAACCTCTAGTGCAGCTTTTTAAAAATCTACCAACAAAATTCTTTGAAAATAAAATAAAACAGCAGCAACAACAAGAACAACAAGAACAACAACACACACACACACACACACACACACACACCCACCCTGAGCTCTGCCTTGGTTTCATGGGAGAGAAGTAAAACCTGGAATGCTACTTCTGCAACACCAGTGAAAACATGATTAAGTCTACAAGGTGGAACTATGATGGAAGGAAGCTATTTGCCTTTGATTTATTTCCACAGTATAGAGTGATCTCGTTAACTACCAACAGCCCAAACACTTCATGTGCTGATTTTCAGGCCTTCCCAGCGCACAGAGGAACTGCAGACATGAGTAATATGGTTTTGGGATGCCTCTGACAAACGTTAGGATTGGGAGTATATGAGGGATGCAAGATAACAGAAAACTAAATCACAATCTGTCCCCTGAGTCATGCTTAGTGCCTCCCTCCTTTACACCCACAACCAGTTGGCTGCTAAATTCTATCTACCTCCTAGGAAATCCTTAAATCTGATCCCCCTTGCCTCACTTGGAGTCCCTGCCATGGTCTCTTTCTTGCTAGGAGTGTTTCTCTTGCTTGGAGGGGCCTCCTCACTGAGCTCCCTGATTTCTCTTTTGTCCTCTTCCATTCTACTTTCTATACTGCCCCATAATCATCCCTCTAAAACACAAATCAGCTCTTACCTGACAATCTCCAATGTCCTGTCATTGACTACAGGACAGAGTTCAAACTCCTTCCAAGAGCTTCTGATGGTGTGGGAATTTATCTATCTGGGTTCTGTCGCTGACTGATGTTTGCCCTTAATCTCTTTGAGCCTCGGCCTCCTTGTGCATAAATGAGGATAATAATAGTAGTGATCTCCAAGGCTGTCACAGGGGTTCAATGAGATAAGGTAAGTGAAGTCTTAGATAGCGGCAGACACAGAAGTGCTAAATGAACGCCATTATCATTGAACACAACCCTCAGCAACAGCCCTTACATTAAATAACTTGCAGTTCCTGGAATAGGCTACAACGTTTCATATCTCAGTGACTTAGTATCTGTTGTTTTTATTAACAGATGTATCAACTGATTATTCACTCAACAGGTATTTACTGAACACCTACACGTCTGTGGCCTCAGCACCAAGAATTGACTGAGTGTCAAAGATACGGCAATGAACAAGATAGAATAGGTACTAGCTCTTCTGAAGTACATTCCAGAAGTAAGGAATGTACTTATTTTTAAATAAAATATTTTTATAAATAATTCGATATTTTAATGCATTTAGTATTTAATACTAAATGAATATGAAATATCACATACAGTTTGGTGCTTGAAGACAGTAAAGGTAATGGGATTGGGTGGCAGGCTGAACTTCTTGGAACTCAGAACTACTCTCTAAGACAATAACAAGAAGGAACCTGGAGGCACTGAAGTCACTACGGTCCAAGAAACAATGTTTAAAGAAAGTGAATGCCAAATACACATAAATTATTGGGTTGTGTTTTTTTACAAATAGAGTTTGCTAAGTGAACTTAAACATGACTTTCCACTTCAAGTGGGTATTCTGAGTGTTTCAATTTAAATTGAATACAACCCAGGTAGTTTGAAACATTTTCTAGCATTCCTATATTCTGAGGTCATTTACTGATTTCTTCTGTAACAGACATTATGCTACACCTTAAGGAAACAATGATAAAAATATTCTCATGGCTAAGAAAAAAAATAATCACAATATAGTATAAGAATTATATGCAAAGTGCTATGGGGCACAGAGGAAGAGGTACAAGACTTTGGCTTGGGAAACTGATTGGAAGAAGAGTGGGTTTGAGTGGGATGATGAGTTCCATGTTGAACATGTAAGCTTGCAGTGTCTGCAAAAAAATCAAGTATAGATGTTGTATGAGTTCAGATGTAAAGATTTAGCATTCTCTTGCTGCCAAAGAAACAGATCTATAAATTATCAGCATAAGTGTATGTGGTAGCTGAAGTCATGGAAATGGACAAGATTGCTAAGAGAATGCATGCAGAATGAGGAGAAGTCTGGGAACAGACATTTAAAGGTCAAAAGGAGGAGGAACCGTTAGAGACGTTAGAGAAAAAGTCATGTCCTGTCATGGAGACCAAGATGGAGTTCAAGTTGAAGGGAGTATCCACTGTGTCAACTGCTACAAAGATATCAAGGAAGATAAGAATTTGACAACTAGTTAGACCAGGCAAGGGCAGTAAAGGTAGAGCAGAGGCCAGAGTGGATGGTAAAGAAGTGGAGACGATGAGTGTTAAAAGCTGTGGAAGGCAGATAGAACAAGAATCCAAGACAATTGTGTGGGGAATTTTAATGAATACTGAAAGACTGAAGCCCAGAGAGGTGACTGGTTGACATTTCTGACAGACTTTGTTGGAATACAAGCAAGTGTGTAGATTTCACCTCTATCCATGAGAATTCAGTTAGTAAAACTAATTCTAATATAGAATGGAAAATCTTAGCTTGGCACCAAGGCTACAGACCCTTCCACATCTGCCCCTGTCTCCCACAATATAATGGCTACTATTATTGAGCACTTCCATGTGCCTGGCACCATGCTTGCACCTTCTGTAGATTTGGTCTTTGTGGCTTGCCTGCCTCTGGACACTCTGGTAAGTACAAAGCCCAGACACATGTTTAAAAAGTTCTATGAAGTGAATGAAAGAGGCTGAAATCAGAAGCCAAATACTCAACAGAATAATGCTACTCCTAGAAGGCACTTTGACATAAATTATTTTCATGTAGAAACCCAGTTCCTTTCTAGTGTTGTGTGTGCATTTGAGATATCACACCAGGCCTGCACCCCCTAGGGCTAAGCCACCAGCCTTGCCCTTCTGCCAGCACACGACGGCGCCCGTGTGCTGCCTTCATCCTGAAGGTGGCTATGAAGCTGCGGCTGCTTCCTCTTCGGTGGCATAACACCCAACAGCAGACAGTGAGCATCCACCTGGAGACTGAAACGTGGCTCAGTTTGACTGCATTTCAGATCCTAAACAGAAGATGAAATGTTCTACATGCTCTGCTAGCAAGACCCTAATTCCAATATTTATCACTCCTGACGGTCTCAATTTCAAACCAGTAAATGAAAGGGCATTGGGTACTACCCTACATTTGTATGTGGGTATCTGTGAGTGCCACTGTAAATACCACGAAATTCTATTTATACTTCATAATCACATACACTGCTCAGTGTAACTTATATGTAGAGATTGTTCACTTTGAAAAAAGAGAGCTAATGATTTTGTTTGACTACATCATGCAGTTTAGAAAATTTTCCAATAGTCAGTAATCCAGTGTATTTTTAATTTAGTCTAACTCTACCTACCTTAATTCACATTTGTTCTTTCACCGTGGTTTAGTTAAAAATAAAACAAAATTTTTATCTAAGATGATATATTTGAGGTAAGCTCTTAATGATTCTATGAAAGGAAAAACAAAACAAAACAAAAAAACCCTCAATGACAGCCCATTAAACATTAAAACCAAATGATAATACACCAAAAAAAATGAAGTCACATTCTATGTAAGGGACGCCAGGTTACAGGGAGAGTCCTACTTTCTCTAATGCGTACAAATGCAGTCATCCCTAAGCAAAAAGCTTCTGTTAGTTTAAGATTAGATATATACCATTAAATAGTGCTGCTTGATAGAATAATTCTTCAGGGGTGATTTTTATGAACTGAGGTTTTGAGAGAACAAAGGAATCTTACTTTATAAGAGAACATTTTTAAATGCTCACTTTAAAAAATGTCTACAGATAGTCTTTCATTTCTTTATTTCCAAAGAATCTATAGTAGGACCTAGGCACCAATTGGATAAAAGAAAAGCGGATAAATTTGAAACAGATTTACAAGGAAACCCAGGAAAGAACAGTTGACACTCTGCTTTTTCAAATGGTGTGCATAAAATAATTCAGGTTTTTAGCATGTCTGAGGCCTGAAGTAACTGTCAGATGTTCAGGACTCGAGAGACAGTGAAAGTGAATCCAGCTTGAAGGCAAGAGAAGAGCCACACTAGGGCCCATTTATGGGCTAACAAGACTTAAAGAAAGAAGAAGCCTTGTAAGTCAGATAGTCTGACCACCAGTAGCAACATTCCTTGATTGGATGGCTATAGGCTTCTGAAAGACTAGTCTGTTGTATTTTCTTCCTTTTCAAGCCACTAGATATTTCATACAAATATTAGGGTGATAGCACTGTAGCAAACCTACACTACAGTTCTGTGATGTGCTCCCTGGCCTAGAAGAATTCTGAAGACCACCTGCCCCAGAAACAGAGTTCCTACCGTGGTTCAGTCAGATTTTCCTGAGAAGTGAAAACGGAAACAGGGAATGCCTATTACACTCTGGGCACTGTTAGATATATCATCTCATCTAATCCTCACCGCAAACTTGTCAAGTGTCACCATCTGCATTTTACAGATGAGGAACCTCAGTCTCACAGATATTCACCTGACCAAGGTTACGCAGCTAGTGAAATTAGTGGCAGAGTCTCAGTATCACGAACGTATGGCTCCTTACAAAAGGTTTCTTGGTGATCAGATGGCTCTGAGCCTTCGTATTTCCCAAACACCTCCAGGGACTGATCAGGTTCAGTTCATTCTCTGTGGATTCAGGTGGGAGCAAAAGGACCAGCCACAGGGAAGACCTGCCCTTCTTGAAACCTAAGACAGAGACTACAGCTTGGTGCAAATACTAGGTCAATGGTCACTAGCAGGTTCCCCAGCAGAAGCACATCTGCTCTCAAACTGCTCAATGTTATTAATAAGAAACACCCCTGAAAGGAAAGAACAGGGAAAGGCAATTATAAGTGATTGCTACAAATATACCAGCAAAATATGCACAAAGAGAAAACACAGCTACAATATTAATATCAGACTAAACAAGAATTCAAGGAAAAAAAGAACATTATGAAATGAAAAAAGATATCATTTACAATCAGGATACAACATTTTTGTGCCAAGCAACATTAGCACCAAAGAAACTCTTGGTTTCCTTGGTGCTAATGAACCCAAATACAATATTAAAAATAAGGACAACTTTAGAAACATAATAATATATGTATGTATCTTATAGATATACACATAGAAATATCTAGTTTACAAAGAATACATATTCTTCCAATTGTGATATCTGATTGTGTACTTGGTTACAAATAACCTTAATACATTATTGAAAACAAATTATTCCAGGCCTTTCTTTCTGGTTATAGTCCAATAAAACTAGAAATCAAAAATATAAAGAGGATAAAAACTAACTACTGGAAACTCTAAATACTCTTAAGTTAAAGTAAAAGCAAGTTATATAGATAGTAACAAAGGACCACCTCATATTAAAACATATGAGACTTAGCTAAGGCTAAATTCAGATGAAAATTTACTCCAATAATTTTAATATCAAAATAAAGACTCAAATGATTTAACTTTAAATATTAGAAAAACACCAAAATAAACCAATAGAAAGCAGGATACATGAGTAAATAAAGATAAAAGATTAAAATAATTAAACAGAAACTAACAAAAAGAAAAAGATATAAAATATTAAAAACTGAAAAGACCCAATAAGTCTCATTAAAAAGACAAAACAAAAACACATAAGATTAGCAGCGAGAAAGATACCATAGATATTGAAGATATTGAATAGATTAAAAGAACTATAAGAGAATATTATGTGTTACTATATAATAATCAGTTTGGAAGTCTGGAAGAATTATATGATTTTCTATAAAAATATAAAGTACCAAAGTTGTTCTAAGAAAAGGTGAAAAAAAAAAAAAAAAAAAAAAAAAAGCCCTGATACACCCATAACTATATGCTACTAGACTGGAAAGACAAAGATTTCCCATAAGGAAAAAAAAAGATATGCCACAGAAGCAATACCAAGACCAGATAGTTTTGTAACTGGGTTCTATTTAATCTATCAAAACAGGTAATACATATATTAGTCATGTTATTCCAAGCCATAGTAAAAGCTGGTAAACTCCCTTATTCATTTTAGGGAGTAGGCATAACTATAATCTTAAAACCTGATAAAAGCAGTACGAACCATAGGAATAGGTATTAAAAAATGAACTCAAGTCTATAAAAAGGATCAATGGGAACTATAATATGCCACAAGTATATAAGAATAACATCAACATCTCACTATCTAACTGCTGCCGTGGAGCTGAGACAAGTTAGGCGGAAGCACTCCACAGTGTCTGAGTAGGAAATCTTGGCATCAAACTAGGAAACTTTACATGGGTGAATACTGGAGTGTGCTGCTAAGATGAAATGCAGAAACCAGAAGATTCAGTTATCACTAGGAAAGTTCAGTTCGTAAAGGCTGCCTGACATTGTTCTCATCTTAGCTAAAATTTACTGAAACCTGAGTATGTGCCGAGTATTGGGCAAAGTATTTTTGCATTATTTTCTAATTTAATCCCCACAATATCCCCATAAGGCAGGTACTATTATCCCCAATTTGAAAGTGAGGAAACAGACTTTCCAATGTCACACAGAAAGGTAGTGGCAGAGCCAGATTTGAATCCTGATGTGAATCCAGTCCTCAACCACCCTGGGTATGTTCTCCCCACATCCACCCTGCCGGCCTTCTCATACGCACCATCTTTGTAAACGCTATTCCTTTTGCCTGAAACACTTAACCAAAATAACAGTAGTGGTAACAGTAATAATGGTTATTATTAAAATAATGGCTACCATCTACTGAGTGGTGAGTGTGTTCCAGGCACTGTGCTAGGCATGTTATATACATTGTCTCATTAATTTTCCTAATAACCCTATGGGGTAGTTATTATAAGCCTATCATTCAACAAAATACGATGGACTATGTGTTCCAAAGGCACAACGGCAGGATTTGGGAGAGCAGCGGCAGGTGAAGATTGGTTCTTCCTTTTCTGAAAGAAAATGTCTTGGTAGGCAGCACCATATTTTATCAGCCTAAAATATTTCCCAACGACAGGAAAAAAAAAAGAGAAATCTCAATTTCTTTTCTTTTAATTAATTTTTATTGAAGTATAGTTGATTTACAATGTTGTGTTAGTTCCTGCAGTACAGCAAAGTGAATCAGTTATACATATACACATATCCACTCTTTTTGAGATTCTACTCACATATAGGTCACCACAGAGTATTGAGTAGAGTTCCCTGTGCTATACAGTAGGTCCTTATTAGTTATCTATTTTATATATAGTAGTGTGTGTGTGTGTGTGTGTGTGTGTATACATATATATGTCAATCCCAATCTGCCAATTTATCCCTCTCCCACCTTCTCCCCCTTAGTAACCACAAATTTGTTTTCTATATCTATGACTCATTTGTTTTGTAAATAGGTTCATTTGTACCTTTTTTTTAGATTCCACACATAAGCAATATCATATGATATTTGTCCTTCTCTGTATGACTTACTTCACTCAGTATGACAATCTCTATGTTGAGCCGTATTGCTTCAATTTCTAAGATTATATTTTTACATATAGTTTCACTACCATTAAAAGATCATTAATCAAACTAAAAGAAGCTGTTGAAAGTCTTGGTGGAGCAGCATTAAAAACATTTCACATGTAGCCATGGAGATATATGAATCAATTAATCATAAAAGAAAACTCTGCTTAGAAAAAGAAAGACATCCATCTTATCTGACCTCATCAGCTACATTTAATTTCAGTATCTTCGGGTAAGGACTATAAAAGACATTTTGATTTCAATAGGGAAAATTCAAATATGCCTTATATATTAAATGACTTGATAATGATAATGCTATTACAGTTATTTAGGATAATGTCTTTGCTCTAAGAGGACACGTACTGAAGTATTTTGGGGTGGAATACCATGACAGCTTCTTCTTGCAAGTGGTTCAACAGTAACAACAAAATGGACGGATATAGCAAAATATTTAACAGTGGGGACTCTATGTGAAAGGCATATGGATTCTATTGTTTCAATTTTTCAACTTTTCTGAAGACTGCAATTTTTCAAAAGAAAATAGAAGAAATGTGATTACAGAAAATTATCTGCCTTTGTCTCATCTATCCTAGTAGCTGACACACAAGCCATTGACATGCTTTCATTTTCCTCTGTCCCCATTCTAATATTTACCTCTCGTGAATATAATCCTTAACATTAATTAAGACCTACTAATGTACCAGGAAGAGGCTATTAAAAATAGATATGACAGCCCAAAATGGAAAACTCAGGCAGACACAACTTCTTTTAAGCCATTCAAAAATACTTGGGAAATACCACAGAACTTTGGTTTATTATGTGACTTGGAGGGCTATTTGGAACATTTTTTGAGTGGCTGCATGATTCTGATGACACATGTATTCTTGTCTTTCATCTTTCATCATCTTCCAGGCAACACGTGAAATCCCCAAGCTTGGAGTGAAGTGGTCTTACTCCAAGCATGTGGGGCTCCCCTGACCCCTACTGACTGAGGCCAGGAAACCTGAGGATGAGGTAAAGGCTCCCTAACTCTTATGTGGGATGGCAAAATTCCCACCCGAAAAGGCATCGACTTTTTAAAGCTGCCCAGGTGATTAGTATGAAGCCAATTTGAGAACCACTGCTCTAGAGACTTGTTTCTCAGTGTGATCTGAAATTTCATGTCAGCAGAAATGCGTGCTTTGAAATTAGGAACCATACTTTATCAAAGGACTACAGATTTCACAGTATAATATAATACAGCAGGTCTTCCTTGAAAGTTTAGGAAATATTAGTAGAGAGATTAATATTATTGGTTTCCTGATAAGCTCCTGACAATCTGTGGACTTTTAGCAAATAGAAATACACATCATATTACCCCACTATTACCACAGCTCCCAAATGTCCAACTGTTTCTTTTACCCAAATACATTCAGTAGGGCTCTGGATTTTTACTGTTTCATTAGTCTCTCTGTGTACAGTTTTAGAGTGTTAACTGACACTAAACTTTAAAGAGAAAATTTTCTGAAGCTGTTCTCTAGAGAAAATGCAGTGAAAGGTAAGATAAATCATGGAATGCATTTATTGATAGCAAACAAGGGATGTTTTTCCAGTGCAGATGACGTATTTATTCAACTAATAATGGAGATACGCCACACGAGTAAAAGTATCCAAGGGTGGTTATGGACGCGATAATGAAAATTCCCTGCATTTTGCTTCTCTGGGTTTGGTGTGGCTGTTGCTGATGCTCCAGTACTATGTTCTGAAACGTTTTCCCCACAGCAAATGTGACACATACTCCATGAAATCAATTACTCTTCCCAGTTTGACTGATTCTGGCAAGAACAAGAATTTCACAAGCCAACCAATGGCTGATTCACAGTATGTCTTTATTTAAAATATAAAGAATAGTTGTCATTTAGTGAAGGCTCAATATATGTTAAACATCGTGTTAAGTATTTTCATGCTTTTTTCTACCCTGTTTTTTGGAAGAGGAAACTGAGGCTTAGAGCTTAATTTATTTGCTCTAAATCAGCCAACAGAGACCAAGCTCTTCTCCTCTAATACTTTTTTTTTTAAGAACTTTTATTGAGATACAGTTAACATACAATAAACTGCATATATTTAGACTGTACAATTTGGTATCCCAATCTCCCAATTCATTCCCCTCTAACCCTCCCCGCTTTCCCCACTTGGCGTCCATATGTTTGTTCTCTACATCTGTGTCTCTATTTCTGCCTTGCAAACCAGTTGATTTGTACCATTTTTCTATATTCCACACATATATGTTAATATACGATATTTGTTTTTCTCTTTCTGACTCATTTCACTCTGTATGACAGTCTCTAGGTCCATCCATGTCTCTACAAATGTCCCAATTTCACTCCCTTTTACAGCTGAGTAATATTCCATTGTATATATGTACCACATCTTTTTTATCCATTCATCTGTTGATGGACATTTAGGTTGCTTCTATGTCCTGGCTACTATAAATAGTGCTGCAATGAACATTGCAGTGCATGTGTCTCTAATACTTCTTACAGTTTATAGGGTCAGAAAGTTTCTTCCCAGAAACATCTCTTGACCTGAGCTGGAATTCTGTGAAACATGCTAGGGGCAGAAGCCTGGTCTATGGGGCTTCTGTCCTTGTATCTCACCCTTGTCTTGCCCAGAAGGAACACTATGTTGACAGGGTCATCTCAACAGAAGGTGGCAGTACTTGGCACCAAGACTCCTTACAATGCCAAAGAGTTCCAGGAAGTAGCCAGCTTCCTACCAAACGGGCTCCACTTCCTAATTCCCCAAACCTCTGAGAAGGGGATGAGGTACAGGGAAAGTTGCAGAATTAATTATTTATTGGGATAAGTCTTTTATTCCACACTCTTTTAACAACAACAGCAACAACAAAAATCCTGATTTCATGTACCTGGAAGATGTGGATTTGGTTCTAGACCACCACAATAAAGCATTTGCAATAAAGCAAGCCACATGAATTTTTTGGTTTCTCAGTGAATATAAAATTTATATTTATACTATTCTGTAGTGTATTAAGTGTGCAATAGCATTATACCTTAAAAATGTACATACCTTAACTTTTAAAATATTTTATTGCTAAAAAACACTATCATTGGTGCCTTTAGTGAATCATAATCTTTCTGCAGTGCAGGGTCCTGCCTCAGTGTTAATAGCTGCTGACTGATCAGGGTTGGTGGTTGCTGAAGGTTGGGATGTCTGTGGCAATTTCTTAAAATAAGACAACAATGGGGACTTCCCTGGTGGCACAGTGGTTAAGAATCTGCCTGCCAATGCAGGGAACACAGGTTTGAACCCTGGCCCAGGAAGATCCCATGTGCTGTGGAGCAACTAAGCCCATGCACCAGAACTACGGAGCCTGCACTCTAGAGCCCACGAGCCACAACTACTGAGGCCATGTGCCGCAACTACTGAAGCCCACGCGCCTAGAGCCTGTCCTCTGCAACAAGAGAAGTCACTGCAATGAGAAGCCCAAGCACCACAATGAAAAGTAGCCCCCACTCGGCCGCAACTAGAAAAAAGCCCACACAGCAACAAAGACCCAACACAGCCAATAAAAGAAAGAAAGAAAGAAAGAAAGAAAGAAAGAAAGAAAGAAAGAAAGAAAGAAAGAAAGAAAGAAAGAAAGAAAGAAAGAAATTCAATTTTTTAAAAAAAAGACGAGGTTTGCCACATCAACTGACTCTTCCTTTTATGAATGATTTCTCTGTAGTTTGCAATGCTGAAAGCATTCTGCCCACAGTAGAACTTCTTTCAAAACTGGAGTCAATCCTCTCAAATCCTGCTGCTGCTTCATCAACTCAGTTTATATAATATTCTAAATCCTTTGTTGTCATTTCAACAGTCTTCTCAGCATCTTCACCGGGAGCAGATTTCATTTCAAGAAACCACTTTCTTTGCTCATCCATAAAAAGCAAGTCCTCATCTGTTAGTTTTATCACGAGATCACAGCAATTCAGTCACATCTTCAGCCTCCACTTCTAGCTCTCTTGCTATTTCCACCACATCTGCAGTTACTTCCTCTCCTGAAGTCTTGAATCCCTCAAAATCATCCACCATGAGGGTTGGAATTAACTTCTTCCAAAGTCCTGTTCACATTGATATTTTGACCTCTTCCCATGAATCACAAATGTTCTTGATGGCATCTAGAATGTTGAATCCTTTCCAGGAGGTTTTCAATTCACTTTGCCCAGATCCATCACAGGAATCACTATCTATGGTACCCAAAGCCTTACAAAATGTATTTCTTCAATAATAAGACATCAAAGTCAGACGACTAGGGCACCTGCCCAATGCTAGCAGGGGACCTTGAGGCCCAAGGAAACAGGAGGAATCCCTGAGCAACAGGATGTGGGGGGAGTTAGCGGGGAGGAGAAGTGGAGACCAGACAGGACTGGCACTCCTGAGGGGTGGCTGGGGAGGGGAGATATTCCTGCCTGGAGGGACCCTCAGGGTCTCAGAGGATTGGGGGAGTGCATCTAGCGTTTCCCCTGCCCAATCAGGCTGGAAAGCCTACTGGACTCTCAGGATGGGTCCTTCGCCTTCCTAGGCCCTCTCTGGGCTACCTGGGTCCTAGGGGCATAGGAGGGAGGGAGGAGGGGGGAAGAGGAGGAGATGCAGACTGGTGGGGGGACCTTCTGGAATTGGAGGACCAGGAGAGGCATGGAGGGCATTTCCCCTGCCCACTTGGCCCCAGGAAGCCTGCTTGGCTTCTAGGCCTGGTCGTTCATCCTCTGGGGCCCCCTGTGGCCGTGTGGGTCCTAGCGGCATGGGAGGGAGGGAGGAGCAGGGAATAAGAAGAGAGGCAAAACAATGGTTGGGGGGGACCCTCCAGGACCAGAAGATCAGGGGAGGCACCACCAGTGATTCCCCCACCCACTTGGCACCAGAAGCCTGCTGAGCTCCCGGGCCAGGCCCTCTACCTTCCAAGGCCCCTGAGCTGCATTGCTCCTGGAGCATAGCAGGGAGGCTGAGGCAGAAGAGAAGAGATGGAGGGGGTGGGGCTCTTGGGGACCAGAGGATGAGGGAGGCATGAAAGGCATTTCCTCTGCCCACTAGGCCTTGGGAAGACTTGCGGGGCTCCCAGGCCTGGTTCTCCACCCTCCAAAACCCCCTCCTAGCCGCGATGGTCCTGGGGGTGTAGGAGGGAGGTGGGGGAAGAGGAGAAGTGGATGGGGTACTATCTGGGACTGGGAGATCAGGGGAAGCTGTGGGCATTTGCCTCACGCAGTCAGCTCTGGCAAGCCTGTTGGGCTTCTGGGTCTGGTCCCCTGCCTTCCAGTGCCCCCTCCAGACGCATGGGTCTTAGGGGAATAGGAGGGAGAGGGTGGAGCAGAAGAAGAGAGGCCAAGGGGGAGGGACCCTCTGAGATCAGAGGACTGTGGGAAGCACCTAGCATTTCCCCCACCCACTCAGGCCCAGGGAGCCTGCTGGGGTCCCAGACCTGGCCCTCCACCCCCAAGACCAGAGGAACTCCTGGGCCCCTCCTGCCTCCTTGAGCCTAAGCCCCACTCCCCAACTTCCCAGGGCCTTTTCCATCCCTGTGGGACCTAAGCATAGGCCCCGCCCATGGCCTAAACCCCACCCTTGCCTAAGCCATGTCCCCCCACAGCCAAGGCCTTTCCTGGCTTTTATTTTCCCCCTCCTTTTTTTTGCTATTGTGGTTCTATTTTACCTTCCAGTTCTTCCTTCGTCTATTTTTTTAATTTTTTTCTAACATATGTGTTAGTTTTCTAATCTTATTGTATTTTTTACTCTTTGTTACTGTTCTACTCTTTTTTTTCTTCCCCACCTGATGGAGCTTTTGGGATCTTGGTTCACATGCTGGGGGTGAGGCCTGAGCTCCTGTGGTGGGAGCTCTGAATCTGAACCACTGGACTAACAGAGAAGCCCAGACCCCAGGGAATATTTATCACAGTTAGGTCTCCTGGAGATCCTCACCTCGGCACCAAGACCCAGCTCTACTCAACAGCCTACAAACTCCAGTGCTTGAAGCCTCAGGCCAAACAACCAGTAAGACAGGAACACAATCCCACCCATCAAAACAAAAAACAAAAAACTGAGATAACAAAAAAATATGCCACAGACAAAGAAACAAGATAAAAACTTACAAGGCCAAATAAATGAAGAGGAAATAGGCAACCTACCTGAAAAAGAATTCAGAGTAATGACAGTAAAGATGATCCAGAATCTCAGAAATAGAATAGAGGCACGGAAGGAGAAAATACAAGAAACGTTTAACAAAGATCTAGAAGAACTAAAGAACAAACAAATAGAGATGGCCAAAACAATAACTGAAATGAAAAATACACTAGAAGGAATCAATAACAGAATAACTGAAGCAAAGAACAAATAAGTGAGATGGAGGATAGAATGGTGGAAATAAATGCCAAGGAAGAGAATAAAGAAAAAAGAATGAAAAGAATTGAGGACAGTATCAGAGACCTTTGGGACAACATTAAATGCACCAACATTTGAATTATAGAGTTCTTAGAAGAAGAAGAGAAAAAGAAAGGGTCTGAGAAAATATTTGAAGAGATTATAGTGGAAAACTTCCCCAACATGAGAAAAGCAATAGTCTCCCAAGTCGAGGAAGCATAGAGAGTCCCATACAGGATAAACCCTAGGAGAAACAAACCAAGACATATATTAATCAAATTAACAAAAATTAAATTCAAAGAAAAATTATTAAAAGCAGCAAGGGAAAATCAAAAAATAACATACAAAAGAATCTTCATAAAGTTATCAGCTGATTTTTCAGCAAAAACTCTACAGGACAGAAGGGAGTGGTAGGATATACTTAAAGTGATGAAAGAGAAAAACCTACAACCAACATTACTCTACCCAGCAAGGATCTCATTCAGATTCAACAGAGAAATCAAAAGCTTTACAGACAAGCAAAAGTTAACAGAATTCAGCACCACCAAAGCAGCTTTACAATAAACGCTAAAGGAAATTCTCTAGGAGGGAAACACAAGAGACAACAATTCACAAAAACAAACCCCCCAAAATTAAGAAAATGGTTACAGGAACATACATATCGATAGTAACCTTGAATGTAAATGGATTAAATGCTCCAACAGAAAGACAAAGACTGGCTGAATGGGTACAAAAACAAGACCTACACATATGTTGTACACAAGAGACCTGCTTCAGACCTAGGGACACATACAGACTGAAAGTGAAGGGATGGAAAAATATATTCCATGCAAATGGAAATCAAAAGAAAGCTGGAGTAGTGATACTCATATTAGATAAAAAAGACTTTAAAATAAAGACTGTTATAAGAGATAAGGAAGGACACTACATAATGATCAAGGGGTCAATCCAAGAAGAAGATATATATCAATTATAAATATTTATGCACCAACATAGGAGCACCTCAATACATAAGGCAAATGTTAACAGCCTTAAAGCGGAAATCGACAGTAACACAATAATAGTAGGGAACTTTAACACCCCATTTACACCAATGCACAGATCACCTAAACAGATAATAAATTAGGAAACACAAGCTTTAAATGACACAATAGACCAGATAGATTTAATTGATATTTATAGGACATTCCACAGAAAGTGGCAGAATACACTTTCTTCTCAAGGTCACACGGAACACTCTCCAGGATACATCACATCTTGGGTCACAAATCAAGCCTTGGAAAATTTAAGAAAATCGAAATTGCATCAAGCGTCTTCTCTGACCACAAGGCTATGAGATTAGAAATCGATTACAGGAAAAAAAAACAGTAAAAAGCACAAATACACAGAGGCTAAACAGTGCACTATTAAATAACCAAGAGATCACTGAAGAAATCAAAGAAGAAATTAAAAAATACATAGAAACAAATGACAATGCAAACACAACAACACAAAACCTATGGGATGTAGCAAAAGCAATTCTAAGAGGCTAAGTTTATAGCTCAAAGAGGGAAGTTTATAGCAATTCAATCTCACCCCAAGAAACAAGAAAAATCTCAAATAAACAATCTAACCTTACACCTAAAACAACTAGAGAAAGAAGAACAAAGAAAACCCAAGGTCAGTAGAAGAAAAGAAATCATAAAGATCAGAGCAGAAATAAATGAAACAGAAATGAAGAAAACAGTAGCAAAGATCAATAAAACTAAAAGTTGGTTCTTTGAGAAGATAAACAAAATTGATAAACCTTTAGCCAGACTCATAAAGAAAAAAAGAGAGAGGACACAAATCAACAAAATGAGAAATGAAAAAGGAGAAATCACAACTGACACTGCAGAAATACAAAGGATTATAAGAGACTATCATAAACAACTATATGCCAATAAAATGGACAACCTCAAAGAAATGGATGAATTCTTGGAAAGGTACAATTTTCCAAGACTGAATGAGGAAGAATCAGAAAATATAGACAGATCTACCAAAAGTAATGAAATTGAAACTGTAATAAAAAAAAAATCTTCCAACAAACAAAAGTCCAGGGCCAGATGGCTTCACAGGCAAATTCTATCAAACATTTAGAGAAGAGCTAACACCTATTCTTCTCAAACTCTTCGAAAAAATTGCAGAGGCAAGAACACTCCCAAATTCATTCTACAGGGTCACCATTACCCTTATACCAAAACCAGACAAGGATATCACAAAAAAAGAAAATTACAGACCAATATCACTGATGAACATAGAGGTAAAAATCCTCAACAAAATACTAGTCAACAGAATCCAACAACATATTAAAAGGATCATTCACCATGATCAAGTGGGATTTACACCAGGGATGCAAGGATTCTTCAATATACACAAATCAATCAATGTGATACACCATATTAACAAATTAAGGAATAAAAACCATATGATCATCTCAATAGATGAAGAAAAAGCTTCTGACAAAATTCAATACTCATTTATGATAAAAACTCTCCAGAAAATGGGCATAGAGGGAACCTACCTCAACATAATAAAGGCTACATATGACAAACCCACAGCCAACATTATTCTCAATGGTGAAAAACTGAAAGCATTTCCACTAAGATCAGGAAAAAGACAAGGATGTCCACTCTCACCACTCTTATTCAACACAGTTTTGGAAGTCCTAGCCACAGCAATCAGAGAAGAAAAAGAAATAAAAGGAATACAAATTGGAAAAGAAGTAAAATTGTCACTGTTTGCAGATGACATGACACTATACATAGAAAATCCTAAAGATGCTACCAGAAAACTATTAGAGCTCATCACTGAATTTGGTAAAGTTGCAGGATACAAAATTAACACACAAAAATCTCTTGCATTCCTATACATTAACAATGAAAAATCAGAACGAGAAATTAAGGAAATACTTCCATTTACCATCGCAACAAAAAGAATAAAATACCTAGGCATAAACCTACCTAAGGAGACAAAAGACTTATATTAAGAAAACTATAAAATACTGATGAAAGAAATCAAAGATTACATAAACAGATGGAGAAATATACCATGTTCTTGGATTGGAAGAATCAATATTGTGAAAATGACTATACTACCAAAAGCAATCTACAGATTCGATGCAATCACTATCAAATCATCAATGTCATTCTTCAAAGAATTAGAACAAAAAAATTTACAGTTTGTAATGGAAACACAAAAAAACCATGAATAGCCAAAGCAATGAGAAAGAAAAATGAAGCTGCAGGAATCGGTCTGGCCAACTTCAGACTATCCTACAAAGCTACACTAATCAAGACAGTATGGTACTGGCACAAAAACCAGAAATATAGATCAATGGTAAAGGATGGAAAGACCAGAGATAAACCCACACACATATGGCCACCTAATTTATGATAAATGAGGCAAGAACATATAATGGAGAAAAGACAGCCTCTTCAATAAGTGGTGCTGGGATAACTAGACAGCTATATGTAAAAGAATGAAATTAGAACAGTACCTAACACCATACACAAAAAGAAACTCAAAATGAATTAAAGACCTAAATGTAAGACTGGACACCATAAAACTCTTAGAGGAAAACATAGGCAGAATACTCTATCACATAAACCATAGCAAATCCTTTTTGACCCACCTCCCAGAATAATGGAAATATAAACAAAAATCAACAAATGGGACCTAATGAAACAAAAGCTTTTGCACAGCAAAGGAAACCATAAACATGATGAAAAGACAACCCTTAGAATGGGAGAAAATATTTGCCAACGAAGCAACTGACAAAGGATTAATCTCCAAAGTACACAAGCAGCTCATGCAGCTCAATATCAAAAAAATAAACAACTCAATCCAAAATGGGCAGAAGACCTAAATAGACATTTCTCCAAGGAAGACATACGGATTGCTAACAAATACATGAAAAGATGCTCAACATCACTAATCATTAGTGAAATGCAAATCAACCTCACATGGGTCAGAATGACCATCATCAAAAAATCAAGAAATAATAAATGTTGGAGAGAGTGTGGAGAAAGGGGAACCCTCCTGCACTGCTGGTGGGACTGTAAAGTGATTCAGCCATTATGGAGAACAGTATGGAGGTTCCTTTAAAAACTAAAAATAGGGCTGCAGTTCTCTCATCAGGCCCTCCAAATCATCAAATTGTCACTCTCCTCTGGGAGGTGAAGGGGAAAACCACAGCAGGTTTGCATCAAAAGTTTATATGAAGACGGCCTCGGACACCGGAAAGGGCTGCAGAGAACCTGACATAGCCGGACAAGCAACCCCAAAAGCTTGGACAACCATGAGGAAACAAAGAAACACCATGCAGGCAAAGGAGCAGGAAAAAAACCCACAAGACCAAATAAATGAGGAGGAAATAGGAAAAATGCCTGAAAAAGAATTTAGAGTAATGATAGTAAAAATGATACAAAATCTTGATAACAAATTAGAGAAAGTACAAGAAACAGTTCATAAGAACTCAGAAAAACAAACAGCAATGGATAACAAAATAACTGAAATTAAAAATACTCTAGATGCTCTAACCAGCAGAATGACTGAGGCAGAAGAACGAATAAGTGAGTTGGAAGATAGAATGGAAGAAATAAACGCCACAGAGCAGGAAAAAGATAAAAAAATAAAAAGACTAGAAGACAGCCTCAGAGACCTCAGTGATAACCTTAAACGTACCAACATTCGAATTATAGGCATCCCAGAAGAAGAAGAAAACAAGAAAGGGTCTGTGAAAATATTTGAAGAGGTTCTAGTGGAAAACTTCCCCAACATGGGAAAGGAAATAATGAACCAAGTCCAAGAAGCACAGAGAGTCCCATACAGAATAAACCCAAGGAGAAATACACCAAGACACATATTAATCAAACTAACGACAATTAAACACAAAGAAAAAATATTAAAAGCAGCAAGAGAAAAGCAACAAACAACATATAAGGGAAAACCCATCAGGATAACAGCTGACCTTTCTACAGAAACTCTGCAGGCCAGAAGGGAATGGCAGGATATACTGAAAGTCCTGAAAGAGAGAAACCTACAGCCAAGAATACTTTACCCAGCAAGAATCTCATTCAGATTTGAGGGAGAAATCAAAAGCTTTCCAGACAAGCAAAAGTTAAGAGAATTCAGCACCACCAAACCAGCCTTACAACAAGTGCTAAAGGAACTTCTCTAAGTAGGAAACACAAGAAAAGGAAAACACCTACAAATACAAACCCAAAACAATTCAGAAAATGGTAATTGGAACACACATGTCAATAATCACTTTAAATGTAAATGGATTAAATGCTCCAACCAAAAGACACAGACTGGCTGAATGGATCCAAAAACAAGACCCTTCTATATGCTGCCTACAAGAAACCCACTTCAGACCAAGGGATACATATAGACTGAAAGTGAAGGGATGGAAAAAGATATTCCATGCAAATGGAAGTCAAAAGAAAGCTGGAGTAGCAATACTCATATCAGACAAATTAGACTTGAAAGTAAAGACTATTAAAAGAGACAAGGAAGGGCACTACATAATGATCAAGGGATCCATCCAAGAAGAACATATCACAATGGTAAATATCTATGCCCCCAATATAGGAGCACCTCAATACATAAGGCAAATGCTAACAGCTATAAAAGGGGACATCGACAGTAACACAATTATAGTGGGAGACTTGAACACCCCACTTACATCAATGGACAGATCATCCAAACAGAAAATAAATAAAGACACACAAGCTTTAAATGACACATTAGACCATCTCGACTTAATTGATATTTATAGGACATTCCATCCAAAAACGACAGACTACACTTTCTTCTCAAGTGCACACGGAACATTTTCCAGGATAGATCACATCTTGGGTCACAAATCAAACCTCAGCAAATTCAAGAAAATTGAAATCATATCAAGCATCTTCTCAGACCACAACGCCATGAGACTAGATATCAATTACAGGAAAAAAACTGCAAAAAATACAAACACATGGAGGCTAAACAATTCACTATTAAACAACCAAGGAATCACTACAGAAATCAAAGAGGAAATCAAAAAGTATCTAGAAACAAATGACAACGAAAACACAACAACCCAAAACCTATGGGACGCAGCAAAAGCAGTTCTAAGAGGGAAGTTTATAGCAATACAGTCCTACCTTAAGAAACAAGAAAATGATCAAATAAACAACCTAACCTTACACCTCAAACAACTAGAGAAAGAAGAACAAAGAAACCCCAAAGTGAGCAGAAGGAAAGAAATCGTAAAGATCAGAGCAGAAATAAATGAAAAAGAAAGGAAAGAAACCATAAGAAAAATAAATAAAACTAAAAGCTGGTTCTTTGAGAAGATTAACAAAATTGATAAACCATTAGCCAGACTCATCAAGAAAAAAAGGGAGAAGATGCAAATCAACAGAATTAGAAATGAAAAAGGAGAAGTCACAACGGACACCTCAGAAATACAAAACATCATGAGAGACTACTACAAGCAACTATATGCCAATCAATTGGATAACCTGGAAGAAATGGATACATTCTTAGAAAAATACAATCTTCCAAGACTGAAGCAGGAAGAAATAGAAACCATGAACAGACCAATCACAAGTACAGAAATTGAGGCAGTGATTAAAAATCTCCCAACACACAAAAGCCCAGGACCAGATGGATTCACAGGCGAATTCTATCAAACATTTAGAGAAGAGTTAACACCTATCCTTCTCAAACTCTTCCAAAATATTGCAGAAGGCGGAGCACTCCCAAACTCATTCTATGAGGCTACCATCACCCTGATACCAAAACCAGGCAAAGATGTCACAAAAAAAGAAAACTACAGACCAATATCACTGATGAATATAGATGCAAAAATCCTCAACAAAATACTAGCTAACAGACTGCAACAGCACATTAAAAAAATCATACACCACGATCAAGTGGGGTTTATCCCTGGGATGCAAGGATTCTTCAATATACGCAAATCAATCAACGTGATACATCATATCAACAAATTGAAGGATAAAAACCATATGATCATTTCAATAGATGCAGAAAAAGCTTTTGACAAAGTTCAACATCCATTTATGATAAAAGCTCTCCAGAAAATGGGCATAGAAGGAAATTACCTCAACATCATAAAAGCCATATATGACAAACCAAAAGCCAACATTGTTCTCAATGGAGAAAAACTGGAAGAATTCCCTCTAAGAACAGGAACAAGACAAGGGTGTCCACTCTCACCACTGTTATTCAACATAGTTTTGGAAGTGTTAGCCACAGCAGTCAGAGAAGAAAAAGAAATTAAAGGAATCCAAATTGGAAAAGAAGAAGTAAAATTATCACTCTTTGCAGATGACATGATACTATATATAGAAAACCCTAAAGACTCTACCAGAAAACTGCTAGCACTCATTGATGAGTTTAGTAAAGTAGCAGGATACAAAATTAATGCACAGAAATCTCTTGCATTCCTATACACTAACAACGGAAGAGCAGAAAGAGAAATTAAGGAAACTCTCCCATTCACCATTGCAACCAAAAGAATAAAATACCTAGGAATAAACCTGCCTAAGGAGGCAAAAGATCTGTATGCAGAAAACTTTAAGACTTTGATGAAAGAAATCAAAGATGACATAAACAGATGGAGGGATATACCATGTTCCTGGATTGGAAGAATCAACATCGTGAAAATGACTGTACTACCCAAAGCAATTTACAGATTTAATGCAATCCCGATCAGATTACCAATGGCATTTTTCACAGAACTAGAGCAAGAAATCTTACGATTTGTATGGAAACGCAAAAGACCCCGAATAGCCAAAGCAATCTTGAGAAGGAAAAATGGAGTTGGTGGAATCAGGCTTCCTGACTTCAAACTATACTACAAGGCCATCGTGATCAAGACAGTATGGTACTGGCACAAAAATAGAAAGGAAGATCAATGGAACAGAATAGAGAACTCAGAAGTAAGCCCAAACACATATGGGCACCTTATCTTTGACAAAGGAGGCACGAGTATACAATGGAAAAAAGACAGCCTCTTCAATAAGTGGTGCTGGGAAAATTGGACAGCAACATGTCAAAGAATGAAATTAGAACACTTCCTAACACCATACACAAAAATAAACTCCAAATGGATTAAAGACCTACATATAAGGCCAGACACTATCAAACTCCTAGAGGAAAACATAGGCAGAACACTCTTTGACATACATCAAAGCAACATCCTTTTTGACCCACCTCCTAGAATCATGGAAATAAAATCAAGAATAAACGAATGGGACCTCATGAAACTTAAAAGCTTTTGCACAGCAAAAGAAACCATAAACAAGACTAAAAGGCAACCCTCAGAATGGGAAAAAATAATTGCCTATGAAACAACGGACAAAGGATTAACCTCCAAAATATACAAGCAGCTCATGCAGCTTCATACCAAAAAAGCAAATAACCCAATCCACAAATGGGCAGAAGACCTAAATAGACATTTCTCCAAAGAAGACATACAGATGGCCAACAAACACATGAAAAGATGCTCAACATCACTCATCATCAGAGAAATGCAAGTCAAAGCCACAATGAGGTATCACCTCACACCAGTCAGAATGGCCATCATCACAAAGTCTGGAAACAACAAATGTTGGAGAGGGTGTGGAGAAAAGGGAACTCTCCTGCACTGTTGGTGGGACTGTAAGTTGGTACAGCCACTATGGAAAACAATTTGGAGGTTCCTTAAAAAACTACAAATAGAACTACCATATGATCCAGTCATCCCACTCCTGGGCATATACCCAAAGAAAACCATAATCCCAAAAGAAACTTGTACCATCATGTTTATTGCAGCACTCTTTACAATAGCCAGGACATGGAAGCAACCTAAATGCCCATCAACAAATGAATGGATACAGAAGATGTGGCATATATATACAATGGAATATTACTCAGCTATAAAAAGGGATGAGATGGAGCTATATGTAATGAGGTGGATAGAACTACAATCTGTCATACAGAGTGAAGTAAGTCAGAAAGAGAAAGACAAATATTGTATGCTAACTCACATATACGGAATCTAAAAATGGTACTGATGAACTCAGTGACAAGAACAGGGAAGCAGATACAGGGAATGGACTGGAGAACTCGAGGTATGGGAGGGGGCGGGGGGTGAAGGGGAAACTGAGAAGAAGCGGGAGAGTAGTACAGACATATATATACTACCAACCGTAAAATAGTCAGTGGGAAGTTGTTGTATAACAAAGGGAGTCCAACTCGAGGATGGAAGATGCCTTAGAGGACTGGGGCAGGGAGGGTGGGGGGGAATCGAGGGGGGGGGGGCGTCAAGGAAGGGAGGGAATATGGGGATATGTGTATAAAAACAGTTGATTGAACCTGGTGTACCCCCCAAAAAAAAATAAAATAAAATAATAAAAAAAAAAAAAAAAAAAAAAAAAAAAAAAAAACTAAAAATAGAACCACCATATGACCCAGGAATCTCATTACTGGGCATATACCTTGAGAAAACCATAATTCAAAAAGATACATGTACCACAGTGTTCACTGCAGCACTACTTACAATAGCCAGGGCATGGAAGCAACCTAAATGTCCACTGACAGATGCATGGATAAGGAAGATGTGGCACATATGTACAATGGAATATTACTCAGCCATAAAAAGGAATTAAATTGAGTTATTTATAGTGAGGTAGATGAACTTAGAGTCTGTCATACAGAGTGAAGTAAGCCAGAAAGAGAAAAACAAATACCATATGCTAACGCATATACATGGAATCTAAAAAAAGGGTACTGATGAACCCAGTGGCAGGGCAAGAATGAAGACGCTGATGTAAAGAACAGACTTGAGGACATGGTGGGGAAGGGGAAGCTAGGATGAAGTAAGAGAGTAGCATTGACATATATACACTACCAAATGTAAAACAGATGGCTAGTGGGAAGCTACTGCATAACACAGGTAGATCAACTCAGTGCTTGGTGATGACCTAGAGGGCTGGGATAGGGAAGGTGGGAGGGAGCCTCAAGAGGGAGGGGATATGGGGATATATGTATAAATACAGCTGATTCACTTTGTTGTAGAGCAGAAACTGGCACAACAGTGTAAAACAATTATACTTCAATAAAGAGCTTAAAAAAAAAAAAGACATCAAAGTCAAAATTACTCCTTGATCTATGGGCTGCAGCATGGACATTGTGTTAGCAGGCATGAAAACAACATTAATCTCATTGTACATTCCCATCAGAGCTCTTGGGTAATGAGGCACATTGTCAACGAGCAGTCATATTTTGAAACAAATCTTTTTTTCTGAGCAGTAGGTCTCAACAGTGACCTTTTTTGTTGTTGCTGTTGTTTGTTATTGTTTTTGGCCACACTGCACAGTTCGTGGGATCTTAGTTCCCTGACCAGGGATTGAACCCAGGCCACAGCACTGAAAGTGCCAAGTCCTAACCACTGGACTGCCAGGGAATTCCCACAACAGTGTGCTTAAAATATTCAGTAAACCATATTGTAATCAGATGTGCTGTCATCTAGGCTTTGTTGTTCCATTTATAGAGCATGCGCAGAGATTTAGCCTACTTCTTAAGGACCCTATGATTTTCAGAATGGTAAATGAGCATCGGCTTCAACTCAAAGTCACCAGCTACATTAGCCCCTAACAAGAAAGTCAGCTTGTAGTTTGAAACTCTGAAGTCAGGCATTGACTTCTCCTATCTACCTATGAGTCTTAGATGGTATCTTCTTCCAATATAAAGCCGCTTCCGCTACACTGAAAATCTGTTGTTTAATGAAGTCATATTCATTAATTATCTGAGCTAGGTCTTCTGGATACATCAGCACTTGCTGCTTCACTTTGCACTTTATGTAATGGAGATGGCTATTTTCCTTAAACCTCATGAACCAACCTCTGCTAACTTCAAACTTTCTTCTGCAACTTTCACAGCTCTCTCAGCCTTCACAGAACTGAAGAGAGTTAAGGCCGGGCTTTGGATGAGACTTTGGCTTAAGGGAATATCGTAGCTGATTTGATCTTCTATGCAGACCACTAAAACTTTCTCCATACAAGAAGTAAGACTTTTTCACTCTCTCATCATTTGTGTGTTCACTGCAGTAGCACTTCTCATTTCATTCAAGAACATTTCCTTTGCATTCACAACTTGGCAAACTGTTTGGTGCAAGAGGCCTACCTTTCAGCCCATCTCAGCTTTTGACATGCCTTCCTCACTAAGCTCAATCATTTTTGCCTTTTGATTTAACGTGAGAGATGTGTGGCTCTTCCTCTCACTTGAACACTCAGAGGTCATTGTAGGGCTATTGATTGGTCTAGTTTTCAATTGTTGTATCTCAGGGAATAGGGAGGCCTGAGAAGAGGGAGAGAGACAAAGAAATGTCCCATTGGTAAAGCAGATAGAACAGATAATTAAGATCACCCTCTTCCATGAGTGCACCGGCTCACAGCATCCCAGAACAATTACAATAGTGACATAAAGATTGCTGATCACAGATCACCATAACAAATATAACAATGACTTTATATAAAAAGTTTCTGAAATACTCTGTCACCAAAATGTGACACAGACACAAAGTAAGCAAACCCTGTTGGAAAACTGACACTAATAGGCTTGCTTGACAGAGGGTTGCTACAAACGTTTAATTTGTAAAAAATGCAATATCTGAAAAATGCAATAAAGCAAAGTATGATAAAACAAGGTATGCCTGTATTGTTTTTGGTACATATAGTCATGGCGTATCGCCAGAAATAGTTACACAATTTTTTTTTTTTTTTTGCTTAAGACAAAAATACTGTAACTTTTTAAATGTATAGGAGTTCAGGTCTTCCTTCCTGTTTTTTTAAATGGCAGAATTGCTTCCATTTCCAAAGTCAGTTATGGGGGTAAGATGACCTGCCTATCAAATGATAACCAAAAATATTATTGATGACCAAAAGAATAGGAAACATCCATTGAAACGCAATTATATTTTAATCATTAGCAAGACCTTGCGATCTCCACATCTGGATATAGATCGTACGAGCCTTATATTTAACATGCATATGGTAAAAGAACACAGAAATGCCCTCTCAAATCCACTTCAGGAAAGAAATCATCTGGCGGCATGCACCACAGTTTATTAAGCCGCTGCCTGACTTTCATATATGCTCAGCTTTAGGCAAGAATATGTCTGCATATATCCACGTGACTAGTGACCTTCAACAGATGTCAACACTGAACTGAAAATATACAGTAAATCAAATAAAATTAAATATTACTTATGAGAAATCTTATTTCAAGTCAATCGGATTACATGTAGGAACACAGCAACTCTATAAGATTAAAAAATAACATTTATAACTACCTCATGTCCCTTTCAAATATAAAATCAGTAAAACTGCCATTAGTTTTCAAACTCAAGTTACCCTCAATATACCATGATAGAGAGCAGCTAAGCTCATGCAGAGACTGAACCGTCACTGCATGAGTTGTGAGCAAATTGAGATTTCTATCCTTAAGAGGCTGCTGGTGTGCAAGTACAGGATTCAGAAATTCTTTTCACCTAAAGAATTGACTGCATTTCTAGGAGGAACGTGTTTGGTTAGATGAGATGACAATAAACAACTGCCTTGGGTCAGCACAAACTTAGGGTGGTTCTTTGTCCACATTTTTCGTCTTAGATATTCTCCTGAGTTCAGCATATTTCTGTGCCAAAAGGATGTTTGAGAAATGCTGTCATCCACTGGGAGTTAGGAGAATTCAACTTTGGCCTAATGTTATATAAATATATATCTCAGAAGATAATGTCATACATATCTATGTATCTCAGAAGAGTGCTTCAAGTAAAATACCAGCACGAAGTCTGAAAGTCAGCATTTGTTCTCCAAATGTCCACATTGTCCATATGTATTTACTCAAAGCTGTATATTTCTTAAATTTTTGAAAGAAAAGTGATGAATTTCTGCCATGCCACAATATGACAAAGCCTAAATTAAAACCATATACGGCACGCTTGGAGGAAAGAACCGGGGAACATCATGATTAAGAAAACAAGCTCTGTAGACAGACCTTAAGAGTCGCTCATGCACTGTGTCTGTGATGCGTGCAGGGGGGATGACTACGATCACGTCACACAGTTGTTATATAAGGTACATGCGCCGAGCGGTCAGCACACCGCCTGACTCACAGTGGTAAATGCGGTGTTATCAAAATACCCTGATCTATAACTTTAATTCTAGAAAATGAATGGCTGCATACTGAGTCTGAGTTGTCTTTGTTCCCTTTGTGCGTGGTTCAAGGGGACGTCTGGGGGCTAGCAGTTCACGGCCTTGCACGTCTTGAAAGCTAGCTTTCTTGGTGCACTCTCACCTCATCCCACAAATGATCTGAGGGGAATCTAAAAGCCTACGATTCTGCAGGACTCCCAGTTTCTATGTGCAAGTCCAATCCAATGCTTCTGTCCTAGTGTGGGAGTCAACCCTGTTTCTAAAACACAGGGCAGAGTACCCTTAACAGGGAACAGAGAGGGCTGTCTAACTAGAGGGCATTTTCTCAGAAACTTGGTAGATGTTCAGCGTCAAATCAGTGCAGCCCAAGTCTGGTGCCACAGAAAAATTTCACCCACATGTTATGCCTATTTGAATTATAATCCAATTGGTGCTGAAAATCAGAATCAAGATTCCAAGGACATGATGATCAGAGTCAAACTACCAAAATTCACAAGATTTAAAAAAATCTTTTACATACACGGTGTTTAAAAGTTTGTTCAAAAGTTTGTCTTGGTATCATACATTGCATGTGGCAATAGTTTTGTTAGGTCCAATAAAAACTCTACTCACTAGAGTTTAAAGCATTTAAATACGGCTCCTTTGAATGTTTTTGCAGCCACAGCTGGTGCCAATGTGTTGATTAAAAAGTCACTCAGGAAAGCAAGTCTAAGAATATAGTTGGGATTAGTAGTCTCTCCAGGCCAGGTGTATAGATAAATGTCAAGCTACACTGCCAGTCCTGACGCATAATTAAGAGAGACTTGGACACTTTGCACTTGGAAGTATGTAACTGAATGAAGAAAATTAAACAGAATTTTTAGAAGCTTATTGTGTGCTCTCCTCCACTGGCTTCCATCACTGACATTACAGGATAAGTGGTTTTGTGCTACCTCCCCCCTTCTATCTACTGCCAAACAAAATTAGATAATGCTCTTTCTATTTGTTTAGTATTGTACAGCTTACAAAGCACTTTCACATGCATTGCTCATTTAACCCTCACATCCTCGTAAAATAGAATTTGTGAAACTAGCAAGGAAAGCATTATTATTCATATTTTAAGAGCTAAGAAATGTAAAGTGACCTATACAAAAATGTAGTGATAAACATACAGAAATACACCCAGAACTTCTTTTTGAAGTGCCCAAAATGTCAGAACAGCTACAAAAATTAGGGCCACTCTGGGACTCAGCAAACATCTGGAGATCTTTGGCTCACACCACTGGTAGCCAGACCAGCTGCAGAGATACCAAGGAATAAGATTTGGGTTGGAATGGGCTTCAGCTGCCCACTCCTACTGTCAAGACAAGTGGACTGTGGGCTAGTTCTTAGGATCTCAAAGGAAAAGCGAATGTCAATTTGGGGGTATTGTGTTAAGGTACAAGGGTATATTCTAGTGGGTGTAACTGAGAGTATTTCTAATATCATCCAACAGAGTTAATAATGCTGATACTGTCAACCAAAAAACAAAAAATGTTCACATCTGCCTTTGCTTATAGGTTTCAAACGCTTTCAAACCATATGTGGATTTAATATGGATCTCTTGATACTGTATAGTTTCTTGATTTCTTGGTTGCTTTTTTTTTTTTTGCATTTTGGAAAGAGAACACGGAAGACCAAATGAAAAGAATTATTGCCAGAAAAAATTTCAGTCCATCTTTCTCTTGAAAACATTGGATTCATGAGCTCAATCTTATTTTATTGAGTTTATAATTTCCTGATGTTTTTACTTGATTTTGCTTAAAGCACATAAAACTGGATGCCTACAAATTATTCTCATAACCTCATCCATAAATGACTCAATACATGGAAGCAATGTAGGTTTATATATAAAATCTCCAATCAGTGTCAGAATCATTAGATTCCTTCCTGAGCAATTGAAAAAAAGAATCCCGAGATCCTATAGGAACAGTGCTGCATATACTCAGTAGTTCCCCTTTATTCCTCTAACACATCCAAACGCAGTGGGGAGAACAGGAAACAAAAATTCAGAACTATGTTTGATGGAACCAGGAGCTCAGACTCCAAAATATTTGTAAATTCTGCCAAAAGCAACTGAGTATGCATGAAGCCCCATGGGAGGAAGTAGAATAAAGCTCAGGAGACAAGAGTATAGCAGTGGCAAATATCAGAAATTCACAAACAAACAAACATAAACACCTCCAGAGACACATTCTGAGGGGCAGAAACTATAGTTTCTTGTCTGAACCCACATGGTGCAAGAACAGAGAGCTATCAAAAGAAGCCCCCTTAAACGTGGTTCATTCAGAGAAATACAGAATCGGATATAGTGAAAAAACATACAGATAAGCTATACTCACAGGAAGCTTAGTGTCAGCTAATAAGTGGACAGTCTTTGTTTCGTTAAAAACACCTAGTGTGGAAGATTGTCCTGGCGTCTTCCCACCTTGGGAAAGTTTTGCAAAGAGCTGATATTTATCAATACAAAGATGCTATAAAAACAAGGAATAAAGCCACAAATTTATCAACAGAGGAAAACCACTCACCAGAGCAACACTGCCACAGAGCATATAAAGTTGTGAATGTAAACGTTTGCCATGAATTAAGAAAAACAAGCTCCTCTATAAGAAAAAGCCACAAAGCAAAAATACTAAAAAAGTAAATGTTGAAGAAGAGAAGATGAAGCATGAGCTGTAAGAACTGAGGGGAGAGGTAGAGGAATAAAATAAAACCACCACAGAAATTAGAATAAGACCAAAAACAGCTCAAGGGCACCATATTATGGGAAATATAAAAGGGATATAGAAGATAAAATGAGAACAGCAAATACAGTACAATAAAAACAAAGGATAAACTAAGAAGGACTGAGAGAAAATGAGAGCTATAGATGACAGATATAGGAGATCCAACATATACATAACTAGAATCCTTAAGAAAATCTAAATGATGGAACAGAACAAATATTTAAAGACATAATTCAAGTAAACTCTATATAATGAAAGGCCACAGACTGTGCCTTCACCATTTTGTGTGAATGCACCCAAAATAGTGAACATGGAGACATAATCTAGTATATCTGCCTATCTTCAAAGATAAAGAACTCTTTTGGCAATCAAGCAAAAAGAGCAAGTATGTTATAAAGAATGAAATAATCAAGGTGATCTTGGATTTCTCCAGAGCAATATTCATCACCAGAAAACATAAAAAAAATCTAAAAAACACTGAAGGAAAGAAAGCAAGAACTGAGGATTTAACATCAAATCAAACAGGGCTTTAAATGTACAGGCTACAGACAACAGATTACAACATGCAAGAATTTAGAGAATATTGTTCCCATTCTTCCCTGAATAAACTTCTAAATACAAAGGACTGGCCATGAGTTTTAATATACTTAACTGTAGAACTAAGACTAAAACAAGTGTGGAGATTAGAGTGACATACAACATAAATATTGCATGTCTTAACAAAATAGAAATTATACCACTAACAAAAACTGGAAGAAAATGGGGGGAAATGTGGGAGGAAAAGTACGTAGATTCCCTTGTGTAGTATCTGTAGTAAAAGGATATCATTTAAAGATGACATTCTATGTAATATCTGTATTAATATTTAACAATACAAAGGTAAATTATAAAGCCAGGTGATGGAGACAAGCTAGGGAAAGGAGGAAAAATAGGAAAGATTTTAGTTTCTATTATTGTTCATAGAACAGACAATGTCTAAGTTTATGAAGAACTAAAAATATTAAATGAAGCTATAATCACAAAACTAATAGAACAAAATGGCAAACCTTTCTTATCTCAGTGGAATCACATACAGAAAGCAAAATGAAGAAAAGAGAAAACAGGCCTTCTGCAACACTGCCTTCTCGCTCGCAGCCGGCACCGGTGCTTGCCTACAATCAGCTGACAGAGGAAAAGAAGACTCAGGCCTGGCTGACAGATGGTTCTGCAGAAGAATGCAAGCACCACCTGAAAGTGGACAGCTGCAGCACTACAGCCCCTTTCTGGGATATCCCTGAAGGACAGCAGTGAATAAAAATCCTCCCAGTGGGCAGAACGTTGAGCTGTGCATCTGGTTGTTCACTTTCCTTGGAAGGGGAAATGGCCAGATGTGCAACTGTACATAGATTCATGGGCTGCCTGGTTGGTCAAGAACTTGGTAAGAATATGACTGAAAAACTGGTGACAAGGAAATCTGGTGGAAAGGTATGGGGATAGAGCTCTCTGAATGAACAAAAATCCCCATGAAGATACCTGTATCCCATGTGAATACTCACCAAAGGGTGACTTCAGCAGAGAAAAACTGTTAATAATTAAGGGGATAAGATGACCCATTTTACAGATATCAGTCAGTCTTTTTCCCCAGCTACCCCATCACTGCGTAGTGGGCTCATGAACAAGGTGGCTATGGCTGCAGGAATGGAGGTCATGCATCAGCACCACAGACTTCTACTCACTAAGGCCAACCTGGCTATGGCCACTGCTGAGTATCCAATCTGCTGGCAGCAGAGACTAACACTGAGTATCTAATATGGCACCATTCCCTGGGGTGATTAGCCAGCTATTTGGTGGCAGGTTGATTACACGGTATGACATCCAGCATGAAAGGGACGTTTCGCTCTTTTACTGGAATATATATTTACTCTAGATATGGATTTGCCCTTTCTGCATGCAATACTTCTGCCGAAACTACAACCCATGGATTTATAGAATGCCTTATCCACCAGCATGGTATTGCACACAGCACTGCTTGTGATCAAGAAACTCACTTCATAGCAAAAGAAGTGAGGCAATGGAAACATATTTATGGAATTCACTATTCTTACCATGTTCCCCACCATCCTAAAGCAGCCTGACTGACAAGAATGGTAGAATGAGCTTTTGAAGACTCAGTTATAGCACAAGCTGGGTGAAGATACATTTCTGGGGTGGGGCAAAATTTTCCAGAGGCTGATACACTCTGGGGAAGGAAGAAAGGAAAAAAAGAAAGGAAGGAGAGGGGAGGGGAGGGGAAGGGAGGAAAAGAGAAAGCAAGGGTTTCCATCCACTATCAGAGAAGGTAAAACACTCAGGTTAAAAAGCATTAAATGAAGCAAAGAGTAATAATACCAAGGGTAATTCACAGTAAAGATATATTTATGACTATTTATGTACCAAATTATAAGAGGATACACAAGGAGAAATAAAAACCTACTAACAATAAGAAACTTTAATTCATCTCTCTTAGGCCATGACAGACAGGAGGGAAAAAAATTAACTAAGAATATGATATAGAAAACCTAGATGACACAATTAATTAAACCAATCTGATTATAAATATCACAGTCTGTATCCTAAAAAAAGGAGATTATACCTTCTGTTTAAGTGCCCATGAGACATTCACAGAAACTGATGATACACTAATATCAAAAAAAAAAAAATTCAGTACATTATAAAAAGTAGAAATGGTACAAACAACATTCTCTGATCAATAGGCAATACTACAAATTAACAATAAAATCAGAAAATAGAAAGCTATATCTGCTGGAATTTTTTAAAACACTTAAAAAACTTTCGACTCGAGGAAAATTCTAAACTAAAATTGCAGAACACCTAAAAGAAAAATAAGAAAACTACACATTACTAAAGCAATTCCGAGAAAAATCATAGCCTTAAAATAGTTCTACTATAAACATGAAAGACTTAAAATACACAAATTCAGCATTCATTTTAAGAAGTTATAAAAGAAACAAAACAAAATGAAAAAAGCCAAAGGAAGGAATCAATAAAGATAAAAGCAGAACTTAAGAAGTTAGAAAACAAGAACTAAAAACCTGGTACTTTGAAGAGTCAATTAAGTGGATAAACTGCTAGCTAACTTAGTCAAGAAAAAAATTTCTAATGTGCTAATAATCTAAGTGATAAGGAGAAATAACCACAAAAATGAAAAGACAAAGTATTAATAAATTGGACTATTCTCAAGAACAAAAATATCAAAACCTTAGAAAAGAAATAAAATCTAAACAGCAAAATTTCCATAAAAGAAACAGAGAAATTCATCAAAGACCTACTACCTCCTACTGCCCATTTTTCCCAGTTGAAACACCAGGTAGAAATGATTTCTCACAGGAATTCTACAAGACCTCCAAAATACAGATATTCCCAAGGCTTTCTGAAACTATTTTAGAGTATAGAAAAAGAACTTCTGGTTCTTTTTTGAAACAAGCAGGACACTGATGGTAAAATCTGCCAAAGTACATATAAGAAAAAAATATATCCAATCTCATGTATGAATACTGAAGAAGACTAAGTCCAGCAGCACATCAAAAATAATAACATATCATTTGTAAGCAGGATTTATCATGTCTGCAAAGGAAGTTCAATATTAGAAAATTTACTAATCTATTGTTATAATCTATCGATTAGTAGGCATAAGAAGAATCACATGATCATCTCCATATGTGCTAGAAAGGCATTCTTGACAAAATTCTTAAGAAAGTATTTATCAATAGATACTTCTTTAAATATTAAAATATTTTCATTTCAGCCAAAATCAGTATTATATTTAAGAGAGAAACACAAGAGCATCCCCACACAGAAACAAGCAAGAATGGTCCTATTACCACTGTTATTTAACACTGAAAGAGAAGTATAAGCCAATGCAATCACACAAGAGAAAAAAATTAGAGACATGAAAATTAAAAAGGAGATAAAATTATCACTATATGCAGATCATATGACAACATACCTGGAAAACCCAAGGAAGTCAAATGAAACACTACTATAAACAAACAAAAAATTCAGTAAATTGGAAGGTGCAAAATTAATACACAAAAATTTTCAGATACCCAATATTAATTAAAAATATAATGGAAGACCCCATTTCTAAGTCAAAGGGCTAAAAGAAATGTTCAAGGCCTAACAGTATAATGAAAAAATTTTAAAACATTGTTTGAAAGACCAAACGAAGTCTTAAATGAATGGAAAGGCATTTTGAATAGGAAGATTTAACATCATAAGGACGTTAATCTGCCCTAAGTTAATTTGTAAATTTAATGTGATTTGAATAAAACTAAAATCTAGGTTTTACTTTTTTCAGAACTAGACCAATTGATTTTAAAATTTATATGGAAATACAAAAACAAAAGTCAAGAATCTCTGCAAAAGGAGAGTATTTAGTGGGAGATTTTCCTTGTCAGATAAAGCCTCAGTAATTAATAAAGCATACTAACACATGAATAGTCAAACAGACCAATGCAAGAGAATATAGTCAGAAACAGAACTAAATATATAATGGAGCTTTACTATATAATAAATGTGATACCTCAGAGCAGTGAGGAAAAGAGGTACCATCAATGAATCATCTGGGAACAACCAGGAAGCCATGAGGGGAAAAAATATGGCCTGATCTATACCTTACATCATAACCCAAGATAAATCCCAAATAGGCTAGGGATTTATCCTATAGATACAAACACATAGGAATAAAATGACATTTTAAAATTATCAATTGAAGTACTGAAGCAACATACTGACAGCAACATAAAAACTCACCAATAGGGGATTGACTAAATATACTACTAATATATCTATAAAGTGGAATCCTATAACCTAGTGTAAAAAGTATATTTTATTTTATTTTATTTTTTTTTTGGCACACGGGCTTAGTTGCTCCGTGGCATGTGGGATCTTCCTGGAGCAGGGATCGAATCTGTGTCCCCTGCATTGGCAGGCGGATTCTTAATCACTGCGCCACCTAGGAAGCCCAAAAGTATATTTTATATCAATATAAGAAGCTTGCTTCTTTCACTTAATATAGCTTGGAACTCTTTTGATATATGTGTATAGTATGTTATTTGATATAAAATGTGTATAGTATGTTATTATCTGTACTTGAAGAAGGAAAATAATAATTTATTTGTATTGGCTTGCATATAAATAAAAAACCTTGTTAAGGATAAGAAACCAATAAAAGTGGGCACTCTTTGAGGGGCTATGGGAACAGGCTGACTGAGGTCAAGAATATAAGGGAAAATCTTAGCTATTTACTTTTTTATACCTGCTGATGTTTAAATCAGGTAAATGAGTACTTATTCAAAAAGTTAAATTAATACATATTTTTAATTTTAATACATATTTTAAAAATCTAATTATAACCAAAGAGTGAAATAGGATGGTCTGTAAACAATTTTCCAACTAGCAGAGATAAATTTATTTTACTAGTAAATCTGTACGTAAGTTTTTGCAGATAAAAATCACTTTAAGAAGAAAATGCATTCCTAATCTCTGCAGCCTAGGTCAACTTCCTGTATTTATATACATACTTATATCCCCCTTTATTTCCTTGAAGCATTCATCATAATTAATCAATTCACAATAAACTTTTTAGTGTACATCTTCCATCCCAGAATGTAAGCATCAGAAAGGCAGCGGCCAAAGGTGTCTCACTGACGTCTGTATTTTACACGGTAGACGTATAACAGGTACTTACTACATTCAACGAGGGAGCTGGTATGTCTTAAAACCCAGATGTTTTATTTCTGTTTTATTCAGAGTCAAAATAACCATGGACATATTTCACTGTTACATTGCTACTTAGATAGAGGGGCTGAGAAAAATGTTTTCTGATATTTCCACTGCTGTGCTGCTCTTTCAGGTATCCTTTCTTTGGGAGAAGGGTTAGAGCAAGAGCCTATCTGCAGGGGACCTCTGAGGTTTCAAAAGCGTGATGCATTTTACTCTTGAGTAAAGTTTTGGAATTTTCCCCATATCCAGTCTTTCCTTCTTTTACTAAGAGAACTCCCCACACCCAGCAAGTTTTTGGGGAGGCTAATGGCCACTCCAGTTAGACATTACAATTTCCATCTTCCCTTGAATTTTCAAGAGGCTTTGAGTCATGGTTTTAGCTACTTGGTTTTAGCAGCAACTTCTGCCTCATGTCCTTCAAAATAAAGCTGTTGTCCCTCATGTTTTCTCTTTTTCCTTCCCATGGCCAGGAATGTGGATACAGAGCAGTGCAGCTGAAGACAACTGGAGCAAACACCTTAGAGCCAGAGAGAAAAGCCAAATGGAGCAGACAGCAGACAGACAGCCTGGATCCTCTGATGTCTCTGTAGAGCACAACCCAATGACCCATCTTGAGTCGTGATATGAAGAGAAAGGAAGCTTCTAAACCATTTAAGCCACTGTACTTGGAGTCACTTTTCTACAGTGGCTAAGCTTATTCCTTAAAATGGCAACAATTACTGGTGGGGTTCATAGTTGCAGGATGTTTTGCAAATAACAAAATCCACTCTATCTAGTTTAAGAAGAAAGGGATTTATTGCAGTATATTAGGTAGCTTTTTGGAATGCTAAGGAAACTATCTTGGATTATAGGCCGTAAAGAGCAATGTAGCCAGAAGAAACATCCAACTCGCCACAGGCTTATTCCAGAGGAAATCCCACTACTGCCAGCACGCTATACAGAGCACCCCAACAATAACATCCATTTCCTTGGGCTCTATGCTGACTAGTTGAGCTGTGAGAGATGAGCATGGGAGCTTCCCATACAGCTGGACTGAGTCCTGTCTCCCTGGGCCGTGCCTGGGTGGATTCTGCTGTAATGCACCGATCTCCTTAGCTCTCTTGCTTTTCTGGAATTAACGTAAGGAAGCTTTTATTTCAGTTTGTTGAAGTGTGCTTTCAGTGGCTCTCAGCGATATCACTGAAAGGACCATTTCTTCTTTAGTGGTTCCTAGAAACACGATCTTTCAAAATTTTTCATTCTAGGTTTAGCACAATAAAATGCTTTAAACAGCGGAGTGTAATTTTCAGTAAGGAAGAGTTATGCTGCCACAATTCTGAGCCTAATTCCAGAACTGTCCCTGAAAGGACAAGATTTATGGTCAAAGAATATGTTTAAGTCATAAAGTTGGCAAGGAGTCAAAAGAGATCAACTTTCAATTATTAGCATTCTGAGCCATATGTGAATTGACTGGAAACCAGATCTTGGGGCCATAAACATTGACTTGTTCTTTCTTCTCTGTCAATTTAAACACCCAGAGCACTTTAGGAAACCAAAGAAACAGGAATGTTTGTAAAGGAGAAAGACTGGAGTGAATATGCCACCATTTTACTTTTAATGCTGGAATATTCTTTTGCATTCTTTTGAATGTTTGACTTAGTTTGAATCCAATGTTTTCTATAATTTTTATGACTTTCCTCAAAGGCACTTTGTTGTGAGTCAGCAAGGTATCTACTTTCACGGATTTTCACATAACTGAAAATTACCTCTTCAATATCTAGAACATTTTTCACCTCATTTTTGTAAGAAATTTTTCTACAGTCTACTATATTTTTACCTGCCTTATTAAACAAAAGATACCATCTTCAGTTACCTCAGTGAATACTTATCACCAGTCAGTATTTGCAGAGTGAAATTCTAAGTATTTTTCAAATTTCTTTTCTCTTCCTATTGTACTGGCACTGCACTTCTTACTGACACTGCATTAAATAGGTGGATGCCACTTCCTCCTTTCAAATATTTTTTACAGCTTATCAAGCTTAATTGAAGTTGTTTGTTTAGTGAAATCAAGCAGGCTCTGAATGAGGGTTTCTAAGTTCACCTAGGAAGGAAGGAATTTACTTAACTCTGCTAAGCTAGAGTGCTATAGCTTTGTCAAAGCCACTCTAGCATGTTTTTCAACTTTCTGGGTGCATGTCTACGCACCAGAGACTTGAGAATTGTAGAAATTTGACCTCCAAAAGAGAGTGGTTTTACTATGCTTTTAGTTACAACTTTTTAAAGAGTTTTATTGAGGCATAATTGACATACCATAAACTACATATGTTTAAAGTGTGCACCTTTATGAGTTCTGATATATGTACACACCCATGAAACTAGCATCATAATCAAGATAATGAACATGTCTATCACCCCCCAAAGTTTCCTCCATTCCCTGTGTAATCCTAAAACCCAGATCCTCAGGAAACCACTGATCTCCTAATGCCACTATAGATTACTCTGCATTTCCTAGAATTTTAAATAAATGTAGTCATAAAACGTGTATTCTTTTTTTGGTCGTTTTTTTTCACTCAGCATAATTATTGTGAGATTCACCCATGCTATAGTATATATCAACAATTCACTCCTTTTTATTGCTGAGTAGTAGTAGTACCTTATATAGCTATACCACAGTTTTATCTATTCATGTTTATAGACATCTGGGTTGTTTTCAGATTTGAAGCTATTACTAATAAAGCTGCTACACTTTTATGTACAAGCGTGTATACAGTGTTATGAGCTGAACTGTATTCTCCTAAAATTCATATGTTGAAGTCCTATGCCCCATACCTCAGAATATGACATTATATTTGGAGACAGAGACTTTTAAGAGGTGATTAAATTTAAAGGAGTCCATTAGGGTGGGTCCTAACCTAATCTGGCTGCTGTCCAGAGAGAGACACCAGCATAGTGAAAAGACCATATGAGGACACATCGAGAAGGAATCCAATAGACCTATAAACACATATTTTTTCTTTCATAGATCTTGCTTTCAGTGATGTATCTAAGAAATCTTTGCTTAATCTAAATCAGCAAAAATGTTCTCTCCTATGTTTTCTTCTAGAAGTTCTATAGTTTTAGGTTTTTCATTTAGGTCTATGATCCACTTTGAGTGAATTTTTGCAAATGGTGTAAAATATGGATTGAGGTTCCTTTTTTTCTCCTCACCACTTGTCAAAATAAACTGCAAATCAGTTGTCCATAAAATTATGGGTCTGCTTCTGGACTCTATTTTGTTCCATTGATCTATTTCTCTCTTTACACTAGTACCACACTGTCTTGATTACAGCATTATATTAATCTTTAAATTAAGTAGTGTTGGTCCTCCAACTTTGTTCTTTTTCAAAGTTGTTTTGGCTATTCTAAGTCTTTTACATTTCAATATGAATTTTAAAATCGGTTTATCAATTTCTGCAGAAGAGCCTGCTGGAATTATGACTGAGATTGCATTAAATCTTTAGGGTCAGTTTCAATTAATTGACTTGTTTTCCCATTATGGTTCCCATATTTTCCTGCTTCTTTGCATGGAAGTTTTTATTAACTAGCAGATATTGTAAATTTTATCTTGTTGGGTGGTGTATATTTTTCTGTTCTTTTAAATATTCTAGAGCTTTGTTCTGGGATGCAGTTAAATTACTTGGAAATAGTTTTATCCTTTTCACATCTTGCTAGATTGGCCCAGAGCAATGATTAGCCTAGAGCCACTTATTCCCTACCACTGAGGCAAGACCTTTCTGTGTACTGTACCCAGTGTGTTGTGAATCCTGAGGTTTTCCAGTCTGTCTGATGTAAGGGGTAACCATTTTCCTCCCTGCGTGAGCACCAGGCACTGCTGCCTCCAGCACATTTAGGTGTTTATTTCTCCAGCCCAGGCTAGTCTCCTCACAGGCAAGGGCTAATCATTACTCAGCTGAACACCTGAGGGGAACCCTTTGCAGATCTCTTCCTGAAAACTCTAGCCATCTTAGTCCCCTGGACTCTCAGATTTATCTCCTCAACTCACAGAATCCACTGTAGTCTCCTGAGCTCCCCCTCCCAGTACTGTGGCCTGAAAACTCTCTCAGATGGTAAGCAGGGTAATTACAGGGCTCATCGTGTTCCTGTTTCCTGTCTCTCAGGGATCACTATCCTTTGTTGCCTGATGGCCAGTGTCTTGAAAACCACTGTTTCCTATATTTTTGTTCTTTTTTTGTTGGTTGTTTCTGGTAAAAAGGAGATTATAGTCCCTGTTACTTCATCTTACTCAGAAGTAGATGTTCCCGTTCTCCCTTCTGACCATTGTTTATAGCCTCACGGTAACGCATTTTTAAAAAACTTATGTCATCAATCGAAACTTTAGTCAAAGGTTAGCTATTCTAGTTCACTTACTTTTCTTATTATGTCATTTTGGAACTGTGTCTTTTGACTCTAACCAATGCAGGACTCCTTTTCCATCTGCAGCAAACAATGTTAATGATAAAGGGAAATGACTGAATTAGCACTGCACAATAAATACTTCCTCTCCTTATGTGCCTACTCTGACGGATCTTATGGCCACTAAATTGTGTTGGCTCACAAGCAGAAATTTTTTTGTTACTCCTTCACCAGTAACTGAAAATGTGTGAGGAGAAAAACTTTTAAATTAAGAAGATGCTTTAAATTTGGGCTAGGGACTTCCCTGCGTGGTGCAGTGGTTCAGAATTCGCCTGTCAATGCAGGGGACACGGGTTCGATCCCTGGTCCGGGAAGATCCCACATGCCACGGAACAACTAAGCCCGTGCACCACAACTACTGAACCTGCACTCTAGAGCCCGCGAGCCACAACTATTGAGCCCAGGTGCCTCAACTACTGAAGCCCGCATGCCTAGAGCCCATGCTCCGCAACAAGAGAAGTCATCAAAATGAGAAGCCGGCGCACCCCAAAGAAGAGTAGCCACCGCTCACTGCAAGAAAAATCCCGCGCACAGCAAAGAAGACCAGACACAACCAATTAATTAATTAATTAATTTAAAAAATTAGAATGCTGAAACATTGGTTGGCTTAAACAATCCATTCTATCTAGATTTTTTTTTAAATGACAGTTATGAGTGGTCATTTTCATTACATTTTTAGTCATTATGTATGGTTATATATCCTTTATCATCAGAGCATTTGCATTTATGCTTTTTATCTTTTTTTCTTAGTCAGAACTTGCCCAACACATCTATTTTAATGGACTTTTATAAAAACTGGCTCTTGATACTACTTATTAATTTTTGTTTGCTTTATTGCTTTCTTATTCAATTTCTGCTTTTTATCCTCCTATTGCAATTTTGTTCAATTTCTGGGTTCTCGTCTAGATTTTTCAGACAAAAGCTTAGTTTGTTTCATTTCAATTACAATCATTCTATGTTCTATCTCTACTGCTTCCCTGTCACAATTTATATCCAATATCTAAAAAGTTTCTCTCTGGAGAGAGAGAGAGTTGAAACCAATGATTTGGCAGGCATTTATACAAAAGAGACAACATAAGCTTCATGAGGGTACAACTGTTCACTTCACAAGGGCAGGTTCTGTGCTCTAAAATATTTGGTGAATAAATAAATGTACCTGTTTCTGCCAAACTTATTTCTTCTGATCTTGTCTCTGTACTTGGAATGCCCTATCCCATTTTTGCTAGGTGAATGTGTGTTAATTCTTCAAGACTGGTTCTAGGTCAATTTGCCAAAAGTCAAATGCAGAAAGCCAACTTTCCACAAGGCCAATTTGCCAAATTTTCTTGTTGCTTTGAACTATTTATAAAGTTTACAAAAATTCACATTGGATGGGATAGTTTTAATAGCTTTTAAAAATTTATGTAAACTTTTAGTTTGCCAGTTTTCATTTTGTTTTCATAACAGCATTTTAAGGAATTTTTAATTTGTCCCTGTCCAGATGCCTGCTGCCGCAGCTGGAAAGGGCTGGGACAGAGAAAGGGAACTTCTACTAGGGGCAAGATGAAGAGGAGGGTCAGTACATACTGCTTCCCAGAAGGCGGCAAGATGTGGTCAAAATAAAAAGGATACATTCATGGACATATATGCACAAAGAATAGATTCTCAAGTACAATGACTTTTTATAAACACATTCTTAAAAAAGAAGCTGCCCCCAGCTTCCGCTTTACTTCCCTATACATTTCGCCCGGTTTCTCCTCATCTCTGTAGTCTCCTTCCTCCCTGGGAGGGCCATGCTGTGTGCTGATTCTGCTCCCTGTCTCTTCCCGAGTAGTCATTGCATCCCTGCTCCTTCCAGTGCTAGCAGCAAGGAGCTGGGGCAGAGACAAACCCAACGTTCCCTCAAATGCTATTATGGAGACAAAATGAAAACTAGCCCATCAACACTAAGTAGTGAAAAGAAACAAGTAAATTCATAGAAGTGGTGATTCCGCAAACTGAACTCATTTCCTCCCAGACCTCACTCACGTGACTGCTTTTCTACAAAGCCTTCTCTGACTCTCCTTGGTTGAAGTGGTGGGTCCCATTACACCCTGTTCACACCTCCATCACATCCCTTAGAGGTGATCAGAAGATAGAAGCATTCTATCTGTTATTTGATTTCATAAATAGCTCATTCAACAACTAATTATACAAAATTTTTTCATTAAACAGACACGTAAGGGAGGAGTGGCAAAATGGGTGAAGGGCGTCAAAAGGTATAAACTTCTACTTATAAGTCATTGGGATGTAATGTACAGCAAGGTGACTATTTTTAATAACACTGTATTGCATATTTTAAAGTTGCTAAGGGAGTAGATCTGAAAAGTTCTCATCACAAGAAAAAAAATCTTTTGTAACTATGTACAGTGACTGATGCTAACTAGCCTTATTATGGTTATCTTTTGAAATATGTACATATATCAAATCATTTTGTTGTACAGGTGTACAAACTAATATAATGTCAACTATATCTCAATAAAAAAATTTTTTTAAAACAAAACAGAACACAAACATTTACCCTCAGTTATGTGCTAGAGAGTAGAACAGATGCTGGAGATTGAGGTCAAATAAGTCCAGGTCTCAGTACAGAGATCACAGTCTGGGCGAGGCAGAATGAGTCTCAGACCTCTTTATATTTGCCTGCCCCTTTGCACTGTGGTTGGCATTGAGTCTGTGCTCAGTAGAAGTGCTAAGCATGTCACAGGTACTTTGCAACTAAAAGAACTAAGACTACAAGTTCCAAGTTATAACTAACACTGTAAACAACAGTAGAAAATAGTTCCAGTCCAAGAGAGGTTATGAAGTGGCTCTAAAGGCTACATTTTCTAATTCATCAAAATATTTAACAACAACAACAAAAGAACAAAGAAAACTGTTTAGTGAGGTACACAGTATTCAGAACGTCACAAGGAAAAAAGATGGGATAGCCCTTGTATTTGAAGTCTGGGTCCTGAAACAGGGTACTTGCCATTTCATTCAAACTTCAGCAATAATAATTCAACAACTGTGCTCACAGTCAGGATATGCTAAGTGATACGTTAGGTGTAAACTCATTGAAAAAAATGTATTAATTTAGCCATCATCTAGTTCAAAGTGTAACCTGTTAGCCCTAGGGTGATAACAGTTAAATAATGTTGAATCACTCTAGGTTCAAAGTCTTACCGCTTCTATATGGCTGATCAAAAACATGCAGAGAAGCCCCGCCCCTCCCCCTGCTGCGGGAACACCTCCGTTAGCCACCTGGGGACCCGCGCAGCCCTCCCAGCCAGGGCTCGCCTGGGGCCCATCCCCCATGCCCTCTATTCGCAGAGGTTATAATTTCCTCTCACCCCCTCCCAGGGGTTATTTTGGGGGTGGTTGGAGGCGGCAGCTGAGGAGAGGAATTTCCTTGTGCCTTCATTCCTAGGAGCGGGAGTGGTGCTGGAGGCCACCCTTTTCAGCATCAACAGCAGCAACTTGTGATGAGCTGTACCAGATATTCAGTTGTACATCCCCACATCAATGCACTGCCAATGGGTTATATCCTATGTTGTGACCTCATGGTTTAAGTGGGAATAAAGATGGGTATAAGCAGTGATGAGGTCAACTTCTTAGTATACAGATACTTGCAAGAGTCAGCATTTTCTCATTCAGCATTTACCTTTGGTATAGAAAGCCATATCAGTCAGTCTAACATAAATGGTGCCCTCAACCCGCCTGCTACATTGATTTCTATCATCCAGAAAGGTCTACAGTATGTAGAGGCAGAAGTTAGTATTAATGAGGATGGTACCTTGTTCGATGGTCGACCTCATAGTCTCTGTCACTGATAGATGCCGTAATGCCTGACGCAGTACAAACAAGACGTCAACTACAAATCGGCACTTGCCATCTGCCTCTGCTACAAGGATTAAACCACGTGTGCTGCTGCAGCTGCTGACCTTCAACACCCCCTGAAGGGAATTCAGGGTGGAGACCAGGAATGAGGCACTCTGTGCTTTGGAAAACGGGAGGAACAGGTCTTCAGATAGAAGTTTCCAGGAGCTAATTTTATGAGCCCAATCCTTGCATCTCCTCATATCTAGAAAAGCACTAAATCCCTACCTGTTGACGTCTGCTCCTCGTGACTAGCAGAAACCCCCTACTAAATATGTGCTTGAGTGCATGTATTCCTCCTTTACCAACATCACAAATATACTAATCTTCCCCCACTGTCTCTTTGGAACAGTTTCTCAGAGCTATCTGGGATGCTGTCTCCTGGGCTGCAGTTCTCATTTTGTCCCAAATAAAGTCAACTTGCAACTCGCATGTTGTGCATTTTTTTTTAGTCGACAAAGACAAGCTTAGTGAGATAAACTTGCACAGCAACAAGCAGCAGCTGCTGCAGCTCCCGCAGCTGCAACAAATCAACCAGGAGCTGCAACAAACCAACAAGGATCTGCAAAAAATGGAGAAAACACAGCAAATGGGGAGGAGAATAGAGCACATACTATAGCAAATAATCATACTGATATGATGGAAGTGGATGGGGATGGAAATCCCTCCTAATAAAGCAGTTGTGTTACAGGGCCATGAATCCGAAGTTTTCATCTGTGCCTGGAACTCCATTAGCGATCTCTTGGCATCAGGGTCTGGAGACTCAACAACAAGAATATGCAATCTTAGTGAAAACAGCACAAGTGGCTCCACACAATTAGTACTTAGATATTGTGTACAAGAAGGAGGGCAAGATGGCCTAAGCAACAAGGATGTGACATGTCTATACTGGAATAGTGAAGGTCCATTTCTAGCATCTGGTTCCTAAGATGGGTTTGCTAGAATATGGACTAAAGATTAGGGAACCCTGCTAGCACCTCAGGGCAGCATAAAGGCCCTATATTTGCATTAAAATGGAATAAGAAAGGAAATGTCATCGGAAGTGCTGGAGTAGACAAGACTACAATTATTTGGGATGCACATACCACTGAAGCCAAAAACAATTTCCTTTTCATTCAGCACCAGCACTGGATGTTGCCTGGCAGCGCAACAACACCTTTGCTGCTTATAGTACAGATATGTGCATTCGTGTCTATAAATCAGGACAACACACACCTATTAAAACATTCCAGGGACACAGGAATGAAGTAAATACTATCAAATGGGACTCAACTGGCAATCTCCTGGAATCCTGTTCTGATGACATGACTTTAAAGATATAGAGTATGAAAAGACAATTGTGTCCATGATTTGCAAACACATAATAAAGAAATTTATACTATCAAATGGAGTCCAACAGGGCCAGGGACAAATAATCTAAATGACAACCTTATGTTAGCAAGTGCATCCTTTTTTGTTTTTTTTTAAGCTCTTTATTGGAATATAATTACTTTACACTGTTGTGCCAGTTTTTGCTGTACAACAAAGTGAATCAGCTGTATTTATACATATATCCCTGTATCCCCTCCCTCCTGTGACTCCTTCCCACCATCCCTATCCCAGCCGTCTAAGTCATCACCCATCATCAAGTTGATCTCCCTGTGTTATGCAGCAGCATCCTTTGATTCTACTGCTAGATTATGGAATATAGACCCAGGAATTTGCATCCATTCCTTGGCAAAACACCAAGCTCCTGTGTATAGCGTAGCTTTCAGTCCTGATGGCAGGTATCTGGCGAGTGGTTCTTTTGACAAATGTGTGCACATCTGGAACACACAGACAGGTGCTCTAGTTCACAGCTATAGGGGAACAGGTGGAATTTTTTAAGTTTGTTGGAGTGCAGCACGAGACAAGGTTGAAGCCAGTGCATCAGATGGTTCAGTTTGTGTATTAGACCTTCGGAATTAGCGCTACTAGTTGGAAGCCATAGACCGACCATGAATGTGTATATAGCCAAAATGACTGTCCCTGACCAAGTACTGCTGTAGTTCCACTTCAACCATGGCCAATCCACTACAGTCAAATCTAAGAGAAATATATACATACAGTGTATATAAACAAAATTGCACCCTGAAGATAACAGAATTTTGTCACAGCTTGTGAATTCTGTTCACCAAGTGCTGGAATCTAATCTGCTGTGCCCCTAAAATAGCATTTAGAAGTTCCGGATATGAAAAACAGAAGAGAGAAAAAAAATAAGTGTTATAAAAGCATCCCATACATGTACCAGTTTTTGGATACTAATGACAGCCTTGTTTCTCCCCTGTGAGTCAGCAGACACCATGGATTATACTCTTTTTTTTCCATTCAGTAGTTTAGCAGTTTGTATGTACAGAGAAAATGGACTTACAAAAACTTGCAGCAGCAGTTTATTCTTGCTTTTAAACTTTGTTTTTGGTTTAGTTTCTGGATGCATGAAGTAAGGGAGTGAATCAGTTTCTTGTTTATATTTTTTTCACTTGTTAAACAAAATTCTTAAAAATATTTTAATGCATTCTTCTGAAGTGAGAGATGTTTGGTACATTTATGGCTCCCAGAGCATATATTCAATTGGTGCATGTTGTAGCAGGGGGAATTGGAAATTAAATGGAACTATATGACTTTGGTCACATCAACCTGTAAGACACATCAGTAAAAGGGTATTATGCTCTGTTTTTTTGTTTTTTGTTTTTGCTTTGTTTTTTGTTGTGAAGTTTTTATGTTTTTTTTTGTTTTTTTAATTTTGTTTTGTTTTTTTTTTTTTGTTTTTTTAATTTTGTTTTGTTTTTTTGTGATGTGGCTTAAATGCAATAGTTTCTTTTTTGGAAGATATTTCTGCCAATTAAAGATTAGAAGGGCACGAAAATTTTTTTATTGCCATACAGAAGATGCATAAAAAAATCTTCTGATGTGTTTTGTAGCCATAACTAAATTATGGTTAAACTGTGCATCATTGTGAAAAGGAGCAAAGTTGGTCTAGGTTCTTTTATTTGTTTCTTTTGCTTTGTTTTTTAAGAGCTTAAAATGTTTCTGGATAAGGATTAGCTTCTCAAAGTGTCCATCATTCTATGTAGAAGCTTAAATATGTAATGTAACCAAACTCCCATACTAAAAATCTCTCACATATTTTTCTTTATACAAAGCAATATAATGGCATATAACACTGCCATTACATGGCAAAATGTCTGCTACCTTAGTTTAAAAACAATCTTTAGAACAAAAGACTTGCTTCAAAGTGTTTTTAAATAGCAGTGATTTCAAAATATTTTAAAAAGGTATAACTGCACTAACCTCCCTGCTGCTCTGATTCTGCATTTGTGGTACTTGTGACTACATTTTTCCAAATATAAATAGATTTAAGCTGATATTTTTTGTTTTTTTCAGTAATCACTACTATATCATGTCTTTTACTCTGTTTATAATATCACGTATTTTCTTAAAGGTATAGGTATCAAATCAAACCTCCTCTTGTGCTCATGCAACTAAAAGCTAACATATACAGAACCTACAAATGATAGCATGGGGCTGTGTTTACATGTGTGAATAACAGGGTTTGTCATGATTAATGTAATAATCCAGAAGTGTCAATTTTGAAGAGAATAGTTGTCAAATTTATATCTCAAAGATTTTAATTAAGGAATATCATTTATTATCAAGCTTGGCAAATTTATAAAACTATTTCTGTCACTAATTATTTTGAAGCTTTTACTTCTAAAGTTTTAATCTATGATTTAAGTTTAATTAGAAACTGATTTACCCAAGTAATGTAGCTTTGATTTTCAGTGTCTGTTGTTTAGCTATTTTTACAAAACAGCATTGACTGAAGCAAGCCTTGGTTTTACTAACGTAGGATAGCATTTGCTATTGGTAAAGAGAATAAATACACTTAATTTCACAATGCATTGTTATATGCACCCCAGCTGCTGTTAGTGGGGGCTATGACACTGTAATAATATTTTTTAAAATTTACATCCAGACAGGCAGTCATTCATGATGGTTTTGTGCCAGTTGTTTTTAGGGTTTTGGATCACATTATAGATATTTAGAACTACTATCCTGTGACTTATGTAGGAAACCTAATATGCTGAGTATCTGGCACTTGAAATCCTGCTTTTATTGCTGGAGGTCCACATCTGTGGTTGACCTCTGTTGCTTTTTTAAAAAAATAAATAAAAATTTAAAAATCTGTGCAATACTTTTTAAATGTGCTCCCAGGATGAGAAACAAATCTTTTGAGTATGCTTAAGCTGCATTTTCCTTTAGTGATGCATTTAAATCTGAAAGTCAAGAGGTGATTATTGATAGTACTTTTGTATTTTGATATGGACTAATTATTCATTTGCATAGTTATTGACCTTTTTCCCCCAGCTGATTAAAAAATAGTCACAAAGTTCTGCAGTATAGCTGCCAAAATAGACAGCTACGTGTTTATGGTGTTGTCATCTTCTCTGTATTTTTGTTTTGTTTTGTTTTATCTTTAGCTATTTTACTTAAGCATAATAGCCACAATAGGACATATAAAGATTATAAATACAGAGCTTTATTATCTTGACGTCTTGGGTCTTTTAAGTATAAACTATCAGAAAGGTATTCACTTTGTAGGCTTGGGTTCTTTGTGAGCATACAATTATTTCTTTTTGCTGCTGTTCTCAACGTCAACATTGTCTGTTGATGTGCCACGATGTTGCTCCAGTAGACAGAAATAAGATTGCCTCTAATTTGAGCAGTAACATGATTATAAGAGATCAAGTTTTACAGCCTGTAAACTTCTATATTTGAGGTTCTTGCTTATTTTTCCGTCCTTTTTTTCTCTAAGAACTTATCTGAACTTCCTTTTCTTCTCTAAGAACTTATCTGAAGATCTACTGATTCCAGTAGATTTTCTGTGGTATTCATTATATATCATTGTTGTATAGGCTATTGTAAGAAACTTACAAGGAAAGACTGAAAGGAAAACTTGAATGAATAGAATACTCATTGATTAAAACAGAATAAAAGAGCAGCTATCACTTTTTTTTTAAGCTCTTTATTGGAATATAATTGCTTTACACTGTTGTGCCAGTTTTTGCTGTACAACAAAGTGAATCTGCTGTGTTTATACATATATTCCCTTATCCCCTCCCTCTTGAGGCTCCCTCCCATTCTCCCTATCCCAGCCCTCTAAGTCATCACCCATCATCCAGTTGATCTCCCTGTGTTATGCAGCAGCTTCCTGCTAACTATCTCTTTTACATTTGGTAGTGTATATATGTCAATGCTACTCTCTCACTACGTCCCAGCTTCCCCTTCGCACCGCCTCCACCACCCCTGCCCCCGTATCCTCAAGTCCATTTTCTACATCTGCATCTTTATTCTTGCCCTGTCACTGGGTTCATCAGTACCATTTTTCTAGATTCCATATACATGTGTTAGCATACAGTATTTGTTTTTCTCTTTCTGGCTTACCTCACTCTGTATGACAGACTCTAGGTCCATCCACCTCACTACAGATAACTCCATTTCATTCCTTTTTATGGCTGAGTAATATTCCATTGTATATATGTGCCACATCTTCTTTATCCATTCATTGGTTGATGGGCATTTAGGTTGCTTCCCTGTCCTGGCTATTGTAAATGGTGCTGCAATGAACATTGTGGTACACGTTTCTTTTTGGATTATGGTTTTCTCAGGGTATATGCCCAATAGTGGGATTGCTGGGTCATATGGTAGTTCTATTTTTAGTTTTTTAAGGAATCCCCATACTGTTCTCCATACTGGCTGTACCAATTTACATTCCCACCAACAGTGCAGGAGAGTTCCCTTTTCTCCGCACCCTCTCCAGCATTTATTGTTTCTAGATTTTTTGATGATAGCCAATCTGACCAGTGTGGGGTGATACCTCATTGTGGCTTTGATTTGCATTTCTCTAATGATTAGTGATGTTGAGCATCTTTTCATGTGTTTGTTGGCCATCTGCATGTCTTCTTTAGAGAAATGTCTATTTAGGTCTTCCACCCATTTTTGGATTGGGTTATTTGCTTTTTTGGTATTAAGCTGTATGAGCTGCTTGTATATTTTGGAGATTAATGCTTTGTCAGTTGCTTCATTGGCAAATATTTTCTCCCATTCTGAGGGTTGTCTTCTTGTCTTGTTTATGGTTTCTTTCACTGTGCAAAAGCTTTTAAGTTTCATTAGGTCCCATTTGTTTATTCTTGATTTTATTTCCACTATTCTGGGAGGTGGGTCACAAAGGATCTTGCAGCTGTCATTCTTAAACATCGTAAACAGATATCTTTTTTTCTTCTCCATGTAGGAAATCCCGTAAGTTCTTATATATGTTCCATTCCCAGTTTCCTATCATTGATCAGATACCACCATTGACTTTCAAGTGACTTTTAAAAGTGGTAACTTTTAATTTCCTAACAGGTCTTAGAGAGTGTATTGAATTCTGTTTTAATTAATTATTCTCTAAGTAAGTATGTTTTAGGATTAAACACCTTTTACAGATACTGAAAGTGCCTCCTTTTACGGTGTAAAAAACAAATTATGGTGCAAAAAGTAATCATTAGATTGAATTACATGAAGGTTTTTTGCTTTTTGACATATAAAGATGTCAAGAGAAAGGTCAAAGATTTGTACTTTTTCACTTAACTTATAAAGCACTCTTTTTTCCCTTAAATTTATTTCTGTCAAATTAGACTTAATGAGAGAGTACTATTTTTAAGGAGCTTTCTGTTTCTGTAAAATGATTTTGTTAAGAATAATGTAACTATTGTAGAGGCCTGAAGAGGAGTATGTATTTTTGCTGTTTAAAAGAATCACAAATGACCATTCTTATGTCAGCAAAAATGTTGTTTTACTAGATAAGCAGAAAAAATAAATCTCAAATGCAGTGCTATTTACTCTTTTCAAAACACTTTTCATTTTCTTAAGCACATTGTACATTTCTATAGAACCTGCATTTATTCTCGCATGCTAAGGACAGTACTTGCATTCGGTGAATTACTGTTGACAGTTTCCACAGAAATCCTATTTCAATGGACCAACAATGTGGCATGGCCAACATTTTGGGGAATAGCAGCAAATCTACAAGAGACCCTGGTTGTTTTTTTGTTCATTTGTTTTCTCCTGAATCAGCAGGGATGGCAGGTGAGTAGGGAAATTATAAATTACTCCTTCCAGTGATAGCTCTGACGTGTCACATTCAATATCAATTTTCTTTAAAAAACATGATTCTAGTTAAATGTAGAAGAGAGACTGAAAAAAGAGAAAGTGTTCACTTTTTTAATACACCGATTTAGAAATCTGATGTCATATCATTAGTTCTGAAGTATTAATAGCATTCTTCATTTCTGCCTTTACGTTGACAGTGTTTAAGCAGGGTGAATAACTAGGACATTTTTTTTTCTAGTAAGCTGTTTCATAACGTTTTCTTTGGAGTTTCTGGATAAGTTCAAGAAAACATTCTGCATGTTGTATCTAGTCTAATGTACTTATTCATCTCATTAAAATAAAAACACACAGACCGCATTTTGTAGTTCTGTAATCCCTAAATATAGAAGTAATTTTCTTCTTTCCTGACTTTGACATTGTAGCTATAATGTTCTAATTTTGATTTTTTACAAATCCTTTGGGTCTAATTCTGTGAGCCTGCTTACAGCACTGGATAAAAATGTCTGCATCATTTCTTTAGTTATCCAGTTAACTTTAAAATTGTTGTAAAAGTGTAAACCAGCCCATGACAGTTTTTTGTATATGTTAAAGAACTTTATTGTTCAGTTTTCATGATTATTGTGTGAGGAAGACTGATATAAATGTTCTATGCTGTCCTGGACCATGTTAACTACACTTATGATGTATTTTGGTTCCACATCACAATGATTTGTCCCCAATGATCTTTTTATCCTTTCTAAGCACATTTTTGTTGTTGTTGTTGTTGTTGCAGTTTCCCTTTGCATTGTATTGCTTTGACAACTATAATTTGAATCAGATCTGAAAGAGATGATTCAAAATGACCACAATAAAATTTAATTCAAATATGACCCTCAGGACTTTTGAAGACTATATCTATTAGTCTGGATAGGTAAAAATAGAAATTATGTTGTTAGATGTTCCCCCAAACAGCCCTCTTTTAATTAAACTTCTTTAGAAACCTAGGTTTATGATTGCTAGTCAAAATGAAAGTAGGTGTTTAGAATCTCCATCCTTTGATGTTCTTTCTGTTCAGAGATAGTAGGTAGTAAACAGATTTGAGTTTTAGCAAATTTTCAGACAACATGCATGTTAAGCTGAATAATATCCCTTCCCCCAAAAGACAGCATTTCCTAATCCCTGGAACCCATGAATATTGCCTCACATGGCCAAAACCGACATTGCAAATATAATTAAGGATTTTCAGATGGGAAGATTACCCTGGATTATATGGGTGGATAACCTTTATTGTTGTTATTTATAGTTGTATCATAGTAACACTTTGTCAAGTTAAGTATTTAATTTAGAGGCACAATGGATTAGGATAAATCCTTCAGTCAAATTGATGTGAAAGACAAGATTACCTGGATAATAAAAGTCAACATTCTCTGTTCCACCTTCCCTGAATGAACCAGAATTCCATTAGTCCCTACTTTGGCTCAAAGGCCAGACTGTGCCTTTAGTTAATAACAACCAGTTACTCACACAATTGCCTCCTTGACTCCCATTAAGTAACTCATATGCTCTGAGCTATAACTAGATCTCATTCAGGACCAGACTGTCAGGCCAGATTTCCATGATGCAGTCCCCAAAGAGAACATTTAAGGATGGAGATCCCAAAGACCTCTTTTAACCTACTACGCTTAACAAATTTTTCGAATAAGCCCTCCAGCCCACACCACTTCTTAGCTAGATAGCTAGATAAGTTTTGAAAGGTGTAGCTTTGCTTCCCGAATTCCATTGGATGATCTGATCACTCAGCATATTCCCAGCTGTCCTCACTGTCATCAATTCATAGCTGCACAATTTAGAGTGCTAATTAAATCTCAGGCATAAGGTTTAACTAAAATCTTTGTAATTAAGAGACATTTTTATACACACACATGCCAAAAGCCTTTTTAATTAAAACCTTTTGGTGGAAATACTCTTACTTTCCATTTTGGAGATGGTGAGAAGTATATGAAAAGTTTTGATCCTGCGCAGGGCATTCCTGTTCTAAGTCAAACTAATTTTTCCATAGACTATTCTGTGATTTGCCCACTCTTAATACAGGTCAGCCAGACACATTCCCTTTGAAATTAATTCCAGTTTGTGAAATTTGAAAGGTGAAGACTAGAGGGAATTTAATTTCATATTGGTTTCTGTGGCTGGGTAAACATTATTGTTTTCATAATGGCATGGTAAGTGATTTAAGTCACCAAGCAGAGCAGACATATGATATCATGTTTGTATTAGCTATACCTGGTACATGAAAAGAAATCACTAAGTATAATCCATATGCCTATTTTTCTTTACTAATCTACTGCATTCGAATATGCATTTGTCACTAATAATGAAGATCTCCAGTTAATATGAACTATCGCAAGAAAGAATATACCACTAGAGATATAGGTTAATGACTAGAACATACAAAAAATGTGTCATTAGCAATTCAACTCTACAAATACTAGGATCATACTATGCGACAGGTCCCATATTCTGAACTGGGGAATGAGAAGTGAGTGCACCCGATGCAGTCCCTGCTCCACGGAGCCTAGTGTACAGACGAGGTACCACTCTTGCCAGATTCACGATGCAGGTGATTGTGGCAGACAGAGCAGGACGTCTTACTCGATACGAATTCCAACCTTCTTCCTATACTGCAGTACTTTCATGCACTACTCAGGTTAGAAAGCTAATAACTACACTTCCCAGACTCCCTCATAAACGGAGTTTAGGATGGATTTGGATTCCACTAATCAATCAGGTGCATTTATCAAAGCCCTAAATTAAAGCTAAATTAAGTGGAGGCTGCGCTACCTACATGATGTGTGTGGCCAAATATAAAATGAAAACGCGAGGCCCCTGTACAAAAGGGAGGGGGGAAACTTTTACCTTCCTTTTGCGGTCTTTTCCACACCTTATTAGGGTGTTTGTTGTTGTTGTTTTGGGGTTTTTTTTTTTTACCCCTCTTTCTGTTTGCTATTTAATGGGGCAATCTCAGAAAGCGACGACACAGATATGAGCGCAGACACTCACCGGGGCCAGGGTCCCTGCCGCACGTGTGACCCACGGGCTGCTGGCTTTCTTCTCCCACAGGCTGCCGTACCCACCGAGGCTTCCAGAAGTCCAGTCAGACATCTCTCTTTCCCAAGGGCTGGCACCCCAACCCACGGAGGATGGGTGACCCATGAAAATACTGCCACCTCCACGCCCAGAGGCACTAGACACCTGGAACAGAGGCAGGTAAGAGCCTCTCTCCTGCCACTAACGGTGCACACCGCGACCTGCCTGGGGCGCGGACGGTGCTGCGCCGCCCTGGCCACAGATCCAGGGGCGCATGCGCCTGATGCGAACCAATCCCAATCCTCCTCGCACCCAGGGCCACGTCTCCAGCAGAGTCCCGGAGGCGGGGGTCCCTGGCAGTGGCAGGGAAGGGGAGGTCTGGGGTGCTAGGTCGTAGGGGAGAGGCTGGCCGAGAACTTGTCACAGGGAGGTAGCAAGAGGAGGGAGCTGAGGCTCCAAGCTCCCGGCGCATAATCCACCGTCCTAAAGGTTTTTCTCCTCAGAACACAAATTTTAAATCAAAAATTTTAAGATGGCAACCTCAGAATGAGAAACTCCAAAAGTGGCGCCCTTCTAAGTGTGGGACCTTGACCGGCTGCACAGGTTGCCTGCTCATGATGCTGGTCCTGAGTGGAGAGAAAGGGTGGGAGGCTTTCATTTTATGCTGGAGGATTCGGGCAAAGGCCTTAAGGTTCTTCTGTCATCAGTTTCCTGCAGATGTCAAGAAGAGATTGTGAAGTTCCCGGCCGTGCAGAAGCTGTGTAATTTTGGAAATTGGGAGCTGTTCCTAGAAACTCAGCCTAGAGCCTCCTCTTACAGCCCTTACAATAATTTTATAAACCATCTAATAACTGGCAATAATTCCCTTAGCCCAACCAGGAGGGTTCAGTTGCAAACAACAGAAACCACAATGCATACAGTAGTAGTATTCTCTCTGAAGAGGCATGAAATAGGAAGATTCCAGGAATAAATTTATTGCGGTGGCCCCTGTTCAGGCACAAAAGCAAGCACTTCATGTTGCAGAAGTTCATTCTGTGCTAGAAGAAAAACCAGTTTTACCAAGGGAGAAGTCTTGTTAGAATAGTTGTGCCATTCTTCACTGCCCTTTATATCACAAGAGTTTGAGAGGATTGTTGAAGCAGAGCAGTGATTAGATTTGAAAGTGGGAGATTGAAGTAAATTGTGTCTTTGCTAAGAAAGAAGTAGGGGACTTCCTAGGTGGCGCAGTGGTTAAGAATCCGCCTGCCAATGCAGGGGATACGGGTTCGATCCCTGCCCTGGGAGGATCCCACATGCCTCGGAGAAGCTAAGCTCATGCGCCACAACTACTGAGCCTGTGCTTTAGAGCCCGTGTGCCACAACTATTGAGCCCATGTGCTGCAACTACTGAAGTCCATGTGCCTAGAGCCCGTGCTCTGCAATGGGAGAGGCCATGGCAATGAGGAGCCCGTGCACCACAAGGAAGAGTAGCCCCCGCTCACCACAACTAAAAGCCCACGCACAGCAAAAAAAAAGACCCAACACAGCCAATAAAATAACAAAAAAAGAAAAAAAAAAAGAAAAAAGTAGGAATTGTCCCCCTGATATGGTAGGAAAACATGAAAAAAATCTACTTTAGATTTAAGTAGTTCTACTTGGTGTATTACCTTGAGTAAGTAAAATTAACTTCTCCAAGTCTCAGGTTTCTCATATTTTCCTTCCAGGGTAAAGATAATAAATAAAAAGAACCCAGAGTAATATCTAACTCATAGTATATTTTCAGTAACTACTGTTATTGTTATAATAAAATCAAAATTTTGTATAAAAACATGTGGATGCTTTTCCCAGGTCACCTCTGCATCTGGATACACCATCCAATCAAAACTTTAAATAAAGCAACACCACCCTGATTCTCTGTTGGATTCCTTGGCAGCCATCTCCTATCTTTCCACCTGTCCATCCTCCAACCCAGTCAATTCACCCATCTACACTCCCACTCACCTCTCTAACCTTTCTCTCTTCTAAAACTGGAATTATTATATGAGTTGGAATTTAATAGTCAGAAGCCTTAAGACTGCCTAGTAGCCATCTATCACAGCAAGCCATAAATTAGAGATTTAGTCCAAAATAAAGTTTGTTTAAAATCCACATAAAATTTTCTCCTCAAAAAGTTGCATCAACTTTGTGACAATCACAGGGATGCTATATATTTCTGTTTGGTCAGGTAGGGTCTTCATGTCAGCTCTATCCACCATATTGAATATTGATGAGAAATCTTCTTATGCTTCTTCATGTGCTATTTCCTCACCTTGGGATTTCCTTCCCTGCTTTATCTGATAAATATAAGGCCTGTTTCATATTACTCTTCTTTGAATCTCCCAGCACCCTCAGACAACTAATTGATCACCCCCCAACTGCCAACTTGTACCTTGTGCACACCTCTGCATAGCACTTCCTACAATAAACTGCTAGTATTTGTTTATACGTCTATATATTTGATGTATATGCTGTTTATATTTTTCAGTCTAACACCTAATTCAGTTGGGCACATAGGGTGCTTGATACATGATGAATTAGTCTAGAACTTCAAGAGCAAGCCCAAGCCCTTTACTCCTGACTTCACCCCATGTAGGCCCAGTCTGAGGTTTCCCTCTTCAGTTAAGATCAGCAGCTCCACCCATCCCTCCCTCCTCTTACCCAAGCTGCTGTGAACCCAGCTCAATATGTGGGGCAGCAGCATCTCACCCAGATCTCATCCACCCGTTCCCATGTTCCCAGACTCCTGTTCTGTCCTGGACCCTCTCAGACGTGTCCTGGCATTTTAAAGGTATGAGCAGAGAGAGACAAGGAAGTGAAAGAAAAAAAGAGAAAGACAGAGAGAGGGTTTCAGAAAGAACTGCATGGTCAACAATGACAAATATAGCACGAGCTAAGAGAGTGGTTGAAGTGTCTAATGTATTGAGATCTACTGTGCTCCAGGCTCCAGCAAGATGTAAAGGGTAGAAAAACGAACAAGACAGATGAGTCCCTTGTCATTCTGGACCTTGCCTCCTACCATGCCACACAAAACAAGTGAATAAATGAACAATGTAATCACAGCTCATAAGTGCAACAAAGGAAGAAAACAGGGAGATAAGATGACAAAAATGTTGCCCATGATAGTAAGCGGCTATCTATAATTAATCCTAAATTACTGCTACATGTCAAGGCTTGTTCTAAAGACTGTGTGCAGAATCTCATTTAATCCTTACAACAACCATAGGGGATAGGTACAATTATTTCCTCAGTTACAGATGAGAAACGGAACCACAGAGAGGTTAAGTGATGTTCCCAAGGTCACACACCATGTGTTGTTCAGGAAAGGCCTCTCTGAGTGGATATTTGAGCCAGGACCTGAGGGATGAGAATGAACTATCCATGTGAGAGCTGGGGGAATCGGGGGCTATGGGAAGAACAAGTACCCAGGCCTGGAAATGGACAAGGGTTTGTGGGCTTTGAATCATAAAAAGGAGGTTGGGGCTGGATGAGCAGGAGTGAGTGGGGAGATTGCAGGAGATGAGACTGAGGCGGAGCAGGGGCTGGATCACACGGGCAGGCCAGTCTCATGAGGAGACGGCTGGTGAAGCCAGAGTGGCTTGAGCAGTTGCAGTGGAGCCGTAGTGGCAGAAGACAGGCTTAACAGGTTGAGGAGAGAATGGAAGGTACAGAAGTGGAGGCAAATATTCAAAACTGAATAAAGAAAACTAGCTTCAGAAGGGGGAGAGAGGATGGTGATGAGAGGCAAGGTGTGGGATTGACAAACCTTAAAGACATTTAAATGCTGTAGAAAATGAAGTGAAGACAGAGGAGAGAGGAGGGATGATTAACTGAGCAAGGTCTGAGCATGCACCAAAGGGCTGGGATTCAGAGCATAGTGGAGGGATTAGGTCCAGACAGGGGGATGCAGAGTGATTCCTGTGTGATGAGAGTGATGCAAGGAAGGATGGAAGAAAGCTGGGGAGTTCTTATTCTTCTGTCCTCTCTGTGAAGGAGGTTCCTCAAACATTGTATCCAACTCACCTATTGAATACTCATGTCCAAACTTTACTGTAATTAGGGCTGACACTCTTATTCCTCTTGGACCTCATCCTGGTCTTGCCTGCCCACTCCCAAGTCAAGCTCTTTATGTGGGTTCACTGCTCCTGGTTCCTTCCCTGCTGACCAAGAGGTGTTCTGTACAACATAATGCTTTGTGCTTCTTTTCCTGAGACCTAGTAATAGCTAAAGTCTTAAAATGGCAGTAATATACACTCAAAAATTAAAAATAATACATGAGAATTGATCTATTTATCAAGGAACTTTATAACAAATGGCTCACTATATATGCAAACCTCACCCCAGGAGATGATGCCAAAGGAATTTCATAGCTCCTTTATCAAGGAAAACATTTCTGGAGAGGGTGGAGTGCAATCCTCTGAAGGGTCTCTTCTGGCAGCATTGTTATTGTCAACCTATATTTCACGTAGGCTGAATGGGATCATGGAATCTGACAGATATAAAATTCCACTGGTGCAAGACATTAGTGAACATGCTCATACGATGAAATGACATGTTCATTCAAAAACACCTGCCCACAGCTTACCCATCTCCTTTGATAGCTGTGTTCCTCTCCATTAATAATGAAGATAATAAGGACAATCAATAAAGAAAGGATGAGTTATTTGCATCTATCGAAATGAGTTTTATATGCAATTTACTCACTTTTCAGAAGTAAATTCTCTCCTCCTATGGAAATGCTGAAATTGCAGACATAACAATTACATAAGGAAACTTTCTCAAACTTCCAGCTATAGGATGAATAAGGTCTGAGGACCTAATGTGTAACACAGTGATTATAGTTGATAACACTATAATTATAGTTGTATTGTATAATTGAAATTTGCTGAGTGTAGAACTTAAATGTTCTTACAAAAAAGAAAAGATAAATATGTCAGGTGATGGATGGGAGGAGTTAACTAGAATAGAAGGGAGGAATTCCTTCACAATGTATACACGTATTAACTCATCATGATGCACACTTTAAATATCTTACAGCGTTGTCAAGTATACTTCAATAAAACTGAAAAAAAAAAAGTCAAATGATTTGTATGCATCTTCCCCCCCACCCCTAATTTTTTTCCTCTTTCAGCTGCAACCAATAACAACAGAAAACAACTAAAAGCCGTTGAATAATTAAGGGGCTTTTTATGTGAGAAAATGTCTCACGTAAGGCTGTGGAGAGCTGGTACATGAGTTCCCTGATTCCATCAAGAACCCAGGGTCAGTCCTCCTATCTTTCTGCTCCACCATTCTTGGCAGGTGGCTTTTCTCCACATGGTCATGAGATGGTTGCTGTAGCACCTCATGACTCATCTCCCTCAGAACCAGGGCAGCTTAGTAATTTCCTTTCAAAACGCCGGTTCCAAGTTTCATCCAATGGCTTACATATTACTGGCTAGAATTGAGTCATATGGTCACCTTCAGTGGAAAGATTGTTGGAAAGGTGAGTATTTTAGCTTTCAAGCCACTGTGTAGGAAAAGGCAAGAATGAAAGATTGTGAATGGCAGGAATGAGGAAGTTTATTTAAAAAATATTATTAGGCCACCCAAATATTCTAAATCACAGAAAGAGAACATTTCCTTAGCAAATACTGACTTTTATAAGTGTTACTGTTTGGCAGTACAAGGCAGATCTTATTGATTTAGCAAGTCAATGTGGAAGTCATTTACTTACTTACTACTGAGATGGTTTCTCAATGTGCTAAGCTCCTATTATGATTTGACCTTCAGCTGAGCTCAGTTTTTCAAGTGCTTTATGGAAACCCGGGACACCTCTGGACACTCAAACTTTGGGAGAGCACAGATCTCAACCCCATTATTCCCATGCCAAGCTGTTTCAGGAAAAACAAAAAGGTTTGTCTAATTCTCTTAAGTATCGCTAGATAGGAAAGCAAGATACTAAGTGCTCTCATTTATACAGTGATTCTACATATTAGAGTCAGCCAGCAAGCTCTTAAGAAATTCTGATAAACTGATTTTTTAAGACCTCTCTAGGTAATTCTAATGTGCAGCTATTGCTGAGTATTACTGCATTAGGAAAAAGAAGGGGAAAAAAAAACACAAATAGCATGGAAAACCTTGAGCAAGTTATTGACCTTCTATAGGCTCAGTTTTCTCATCTGTTGATTAAATCAGTTAATCCATATAAGCATGTAATTTGATGCATGGCACATAGCAAATACTTAGATATTATTGTTTTGTTGATGTTAATATATATGTTTTTAAAAAATAATTTTATTTGTCATCCAATGCAGTTTTTCCAAGGCAGGTAATAACATATGAGCATAGGTCTTGAAGACGGCAAAACTTGGTGCTTAAATCCCAGTTTGGCCCCTTACTAGTTAATTTGACACTAAGCAGGTAAGCCATTTGATCTGAGTCTCAGTTTTCTCATCTATTAATCAGGTTGTGCCTATTAGAAGATATTATGTATGCTCAAGCATAATTTTCAAAAGAGTAAAACTGTGACTCATATAAATATAAAATGGACATGTATCAAATATTTTATTCAACAAATCAATTACTCAGGGATCCATAAGATCGTAAGACCTGTTCAAAGGAGAATCTGACTTAACAAAGCTTTATAATTTACTAAAATGCATTTGCCTTGTTATGAACAGGAATTATTTACATTGCTATTTGTTTTTCACAATTTAACAGCTACCTCTACGGAGTCGTAAAATAATCTAGTCAAAAGAAAGTCAATTGAAGGTGCACATTCTTGGTATCAGAAAATGCCCTGAGGGTCACCTGGCCAATGCCCAGCACTCCACTGAAAGACACCAGTTATTCTCTTTGCCTACTTCCAAGTCCAGACATGAAGATAAAGTGCCCGGCAGGGTGTACCTGCCATGTAGTAAGTACTGATTAAATGGTGGCTCCAGTTCTTTTTATTCTTGAGTGATACGATTATTTCCCTAGAAAACCCAAGCAAATCAACTAAATGTATTAAGACAGATTTATCATTGCTATGACACTATGCATTTGTGCTTTACATTCCTCCCTCTACTCTAAGCATAGCAGTGATAGATTTTTTACGTAAAGAAAAATCATAGTCATATTCAAAAGTAGGATAAGAGAGAACCTGCAGCAATATGCAGGAGCTGAAGCCTCAGGCAGCCTAGAGTTGGATTTGTGTGGGGTGACAGAGCAAGGCATCCTTCCTAAAGCTGGAGGCAAGGACAGTGTTATCCTTTGCCAGCTTAATGACTAGATCTCTGATATCTCCAGTCACTGAGGGACAAGACCTCAAGCCACAACTAAGACCATGTCCTGGGCTAGAGATGGTGGGGGAAGGAAGGGTGGAGGCAACCAAAAAACTGATAAACATGGAAGCTTGGAGGGGATGAGGATGAAACACCCACATAAGATAAACCTTCAACTAAAATTTCGAAGAAAATGAGGAAAATTAACACTAAGAAACATAGCAAATAAACTTAACCAGAGCATTAATAATTAACAAAGAATATGATGCAGCCATTAATAGTGTAAGAATACTTAACAACATGAAAAACGTGTTAAGGGAAGATAAATAAATGTTTTAAAGACAGGTCTGCTTGTTGGCCATTAGTTCAAGGTTGTATTTCCACATTGCTATGCTCCCCTCCCCCACCTCCTTGCAGGAAGCCAGTCTGTATACTGCAGTCTTTTCCATACTCCCTGGCAGAGTGGAAATGAGGAGGATGTCCCTTCTTCTGGAGGCAGCTACCACAAACAGCAGCAGCAGCAGGTAAGCCTGAGCCCAGCAGGCAACACGGTTTGAACAGGAGGGTTCCTATACTCCTGTAACATCGGCAGGATGTTCTGTTTCGTTTTTAATTTTAACTACATTTTATTTCCATCTAGGTCAAGGGACAATTTAGAAAAGGTTCTATTCTAAATGCATAGCCAAGGACGTGTAGAAGGGCTCTTGATGCCATTGATTTGAAGCTAGCCTATCAGTCATCATGATGGAAACAGAATCCTGATGGCTTGCACAGGCTAATAAAATGCTTTGCGCTGTAGGATGTAATAATGTCTGCTTAGCTTCAATTTTAATGCTGCACAATTCCCTGCTCCCTATAAATCATCTGCAGTGGGAGTCCAGCAGCCTCAAGGGCATGTCATTGTGGCTGGGGTCTGCGCAGCAGCATCTTCCTTCCTGTTTCTCCTGGCTTAGGCGTGGTAGTGGCTGCCAGCAGTTACTGTTCTTTAGGTAAACTTAACATCTTCCTTTTTTTGCTCCTCCAGTCTTTCCTACCACTTTTCCACACTGTATTCCCTCTGTTGCTCCTCATTGCCTGAGTGGACAGTGACTGACACAGTTGGCTTCACCAGCAGAATACAGATGACATTCATTACTGTCGTAAATGCCAAAAAACTGGAGGAGCGATACTTAAGGAACTGTGAATGCCAGCAGGAACTGACCTGTTTTTATTTTTTGTTTCTTTTTGCCTCATCTCCTGTGATGCGCAAGTTCCCCAATCAGGGATCAAACCAGTGTCCCCTGCAATGGAAATGTGGAGTCTTAACCACTGGACCACCAGGGAACTGACCTGTGATGCTAAAGAAGCAAGCAGCTTACACACTACAACTGTGTAAGCATATCTATAGAAAGGCGGCTGATTTTATCTGGTGAGCAGGATTGCAGGTGATCTTTATGTGGTGAGAAGATCACAAATGCTGGAATCAGCCTATCTATAGGCGCAGATCCCAGCCCTGCCACTTTGTAGGTGTGTAGCCTTGGGCTGGAGTTTGAACCTCTCTGCCTGTTTCTCCAAATGCAAAGTGGTTGATATTTCAAAAAGTTATTTGAAGAGAAAAAAGTGAGTTAATGAAGTTGAACACAGAAGAGAGCTTGGCATATAGTGTTATGTAAGTGGTTTTTAGAAATTATTTTTAAAATTTTTCATTTTCCAATCCTAATAAAGGATATAATTGACCAGAAAACATGTCGTATAAAAAAGAAAAATGACATTCCACAAAAAGTAAATATAAATGGTCTTAAAGTTATTGTTAAATTTATAATTTTTACCGTGTCACAGAGCTGCAGCAGCAACCTTGGCAGAGTGTGGGTGGGGACTGCACAAGGGTGTGAAGGAGGCGGGGATCCCTGTGGGCCATCTTGGAGAATGGCCACTGCAATCTGGAATATGAAGACCACTATCATACTTATTGCCAAATTAAATTTTTCCTTGAGCCAGTAATACATGTAGCTAAGGGTAATAGGAACCCCAGCCAATGGTGATTTAAACAAGGAAGGGGTTTCTTTATTTCACATCACAAGTCCCAGAGTAGGCAGTCCACAGCTAGTATGGTGGTCCGGGATACCTTCAAGGACTTGGGCTCTTGGCTTTCAGCTCTACCGCCCTTAGTGATGACAGCAGCACTTCCAGAGCCCTCTGGCAGAAATAGACCATGTGGCACCAGCAGCCTTCCCTTTACACCTCACTGGCCAGAATCCCATCATGCAACTTCTAGCTGAAAGGCAAGCTGGGTAATTGAGTTTTTAAATATTCCAGCCTCTATAGTAGATGAAGGCAAGAAAAAGCAAGGAAAACTGTGTTGATGGAGCTCACACGTTTCTGGCATGTTTCCTTAAGTTCAGATTTTGAATGCTGCATTTTCTTAAAATAGATCATGAGGCAATAAATTATTGGAACTACATTAAGACATAAAAGAAGCACAAGGCCTTAACATGTAACACGTTATTAACTAGTTAATGCGTGAATATATTAAATAAACATTAACATTATACAAGCTTTATACAAGGAAGCAAAAAAAAAAAAACCACAATAATTCTATGTAGTTTAGTTTTCTCTTAATTTCAGGACTTTATTTCAGGCTTTGATCTGTGCATGAAATGCTAAGCCCAGCTACACTTCAGCTCTATGCTTCCCCTGCCACCCCCTGGGGCTCCAAATCTTCCCTGTTACCCTACAGTCCTGTCCTCAGACAGAAGTTCTTTTTCCATAATTGTTCCTTTTGGTTCAGAATTTTCTTTCTTAAATAACATAAAAATAAAAGTGATAGGGCAAGATGATTATATATATTCCCTTTAGAAAAAAAAAGTTAGAAGAAACTAACTTTATAAAGAAATAACTAGAAAAACAAACTGCATTCTGAAAATACCATGAAATGCCAACATAGCATTTTTGTACTTCAAAAAAATGTCTTCTACTTTCATGCCAAAATTGACTTTAAAATTGAAGCTGTTAAAAATACACACTTAATTTAGTAGCTTTTAATTCACAGAGCTTTTTCATGGGTGGGGTTGCAAAGTGGTGAGTTGAATTTTGCCACAGAGGAATATACTGCCTGTGTACAAATCAGGCTTTTTACTAAGAATAGACTGTGGGCTGCAGGATAATTAAAAAGTGCTTGGCGTAATTGAAGTTCTGGTGAGGAAATGATTGTCATGGTCTTGCCTGTTGGGTGTATACAAACTACTTTAAAACTTGGAGACCGGAATGTATGGCCTTAAAAGGATTGCATTAAGATGAAACACATATAAAAGGCCACTGATAAACCATATTTTCATTTTAAAATAGAACTTGAATCACTAAAATTTTACATTGATTTTACATGAATTGTGAAACTTGCTATACCCATTATAAATATAGAAAAACATCTTTTTAAACAGGGTAGCTCATGCTCTTACTCAAAACAGACAAAGGAAAATAAATGGCAGAAAATTTTTTACTTAGTCATTTCAGCATTAGCAAACATTTTAAATATTATTCAGTAATTTCTAGCTTTGTGAGCTACTAAAATTTAGAAGTATTGAAAATTAATTCTTGTTCTTTGTAAAAGAACCAGATATGGTTTCATTAGACTAAATTACTTAAAGAATCAGGCTATCTTTTAAAGGTTAAACAGTATGATTAGGCAACTATTATCAGTGGCTACTTTGGGGAGTGGAATCTGGGATGAGAAGCAGCTGAAGTAATACTTTTCACATCATATTCTTCAGTACTCTCTGAATTTGTTTTTAAATAAACATATATTATCTTAATAATTAAATTATTAATGATAAAATTAAGTTAAAAACTGTGTGAGACCAACAATCAGTGAAGAAACTGAAAAAGAAGTCATGAAAAAGAATTATCTTGACTGAAACTTGAAAAGTAGCTTCATATACAATAAGAACAAGTTTCAAACTAAGGCCCAACCTAGATCTAGAATTATCATCTTAAGAACAAACAGAAAAACTAAAATGATTACATGTTATTTTGTGTTATAGTTTTAAAAAAAGAATCTATCCTAAAAATCAAGAAACTCTAAATTCCTTCTTACTAAATGTCAGTTTATTTGTTAACAAAAGGAAAGAGCAGTTTCCTCATCTTTTTCATAGTAATTTTGAAGTCTCATTAACATGCTTTTATTACCAGCCTCAGGGTTTCCAGGCTAGGTGTGGACCCCTATGAAATCAGTTAAAGATAAAAATATAAATTTAAATTCTTATTTTATAACATTGTTTTATTTTTAAAGTAATTTTATATTACACTATTATAAAACCACTAAATGATGGAATTTACAATCCCAGACTAAATTATCAAGGACTGAGAAGGGGAGAGGATGGGAAAAGTAGCAAATTCCTCGTTTCCATGAAAACTCACTGAAACAAAATAAAACCAATGAGGTAAGCACAATGTATCAGACAAACATGAAGAAGAAAGTAGGCAGAGGTGGCAATATTTATACCATCCAATTATAATTCAAGGCAAAAAAAGCATAAAATAAGACAATGAAGCCTATTTAAATAGTATAATTTGTAATAAAGACATAAGTCATCAACCTTGTGGTTACCCAGAAAGGATTAGAAAGGTTTAAAAAGTGAATGGTCTCAGACAGCTTTAACAGGAGTAGATAATATCCAAAAAACAACGTTAAATTACATAGAATAGAAATATTTCATGTAGAAGGAAAAATGGACAGAAGCACACATGCAGTGGGAGACTTTAATATACATCACCATTACTCTATGACAGATAAAATGGACAAAATAAGGAAGACTTAGAAAATTAATAAAATAAAAAAAGATAATAAATTCCCAACAGCAGAAATTACAAAGACCATATATTTACTATAATATAAAAATGAAAGCAAGAAAATCTTTAAGAACACATACATGAAATAAGAAATATACAAACAAACCAAAAAATTCAAACCAGGCACACACATAACCCACCTACACACCTCACTCACTATTAAAGGAAATGGCCAGATATAAATTGAAAGCATTAGTCTTTCATTATTTAAATAGAATAAAAATAAATTAATGCAATGGGCTAAATTATATATATATATAATCTGTTGTAAGAATATACTAAAAATCTCAAAACCTTATCTGTCACTTTTGAAGGCTGCTAGGCACTCACTCATTATTCTAAAAACTGAATCAAGCATTTCAGCTTTCTGTGTCAGGATAATTAAATAGTTGACGAGGTAAAGTTTTTTTTAATAGAAAAGGTGTAATGAATAAATGCAGAATAATAATAGAACTAGAAAATCACCATATTAAGATTTCCTAATGAAATAATGGACTTGGCAATGATCATCAATGGCTACTTAAAAGCATTTGGTAAAAAGTTGATGTAATTCTTTTTAAATGAATGAATCAGTCTGATATCATCTGATCCACTGATCCATTTTAACGTTAATAGTAGGACAACCAGACATTACATTGCTCCTAATGTGATGCAACTGAAAGCATACAGCACCATCAATGAAGTATTCTTGCCGAAAAGATTTAAAACTGAATTCAATCAAGATTTTGGACCTAACTACTAGTTTACAGGAAAGACAGGAGATGGAGAAACATGTTAAATAATGTCATGAGAATATAATCATCCAAGTACAGACTGTAAGAAATTCTCTAGGGCAAATGATCCAATGTATTCCAATGTAAATGTAAATGTTCCATAAATAATGAAAAATAAAGGAAGGGAAACTGTTACAGACTCAGGAGACACGTCCACCAAATGCAATGTGTGGATTTTGTTTGGATCCTGATATAAATAAGTCATTTGTAAAGACATTTTAAACAAAAATGATACTTAACAAAAGTACAGTGTTAAATATTAATACTGCTAATTACAATCTTATACTGCCTATTTAGAGAAGGACAGAGTATCAATTGGAAAACTAAGAGAATTAATTAGCAATGTGACTAAAAACAATATAAAATGTATTACTAATAGTATTCGTATGTACTATTAGTCAGTAGCTAGAAGCTAACAATTCTTGATAGCTACACAAAAACTCCAAAATACTTAGAAATAATTTTATAAAGAAATATGTATAAGCACTCTGAAGAAAACTATAAAACATACTGATAGATATAGATACTTAATCGGGAACTAGGGTTAAAAAACTCTATTTTATAGTCTCTCCCATTGCCTTAATAATCATTAAACATTCATTGTGATCCGTCTTACCATACACCTCATTCTTTACTCTTATCAATCCACTAATCAATAACATATGATAGGTAACTTATTTGTTTCTTTTAGTAAAAATGTGTCCCTTTACTTGGGAATCCAAAATCATTAACTGAAGTAAATGGTTACAGAATTGCCTCATTATTAGCAGTTGGATAGAGAATCATAACTGGATCCTTTTGCCTTTAATGATTTGGGGTTTGCTCATCTATTTCTGAACTGTTTAGGATTAGGGAGTTACTGCAGCCTCATAAAGCTTTATCACAGGGGCCACAGCCTTTATCATTTCCTACGGCCTAGAGTCCTTAAACATAGCTCTGCTCGGCTAATGCTCACAACTAACACACGCACAGCAGCCCACCATTTATAATGCTCTGATTAGAAAAAACAATTGAAATATAATCGCATCAGAATAAGTGAAAAGTTATTACTATTTCCTCCATCCCTACCAAGGCATGTAGGCTTTTCTACACCTTCCTCCATGCTCATACCAATATATGTGAACTTACATACACAAATAGAGAGATGCTTATTTTGATCACAAAAAGTGAATTATACCTAATACAAAATTTTGTGACTTTTTTTTAACCTAAAAATAAAAATTATGAACGAATCTCAGGCCAGCAGATATATATTGAATTCATTCTTTAAAGTGCTGCACATTGTTCCAAGTACAGATGCTACCTGTGGTTACCCTCCAAAAGTGAACTTCGCTTGTTTCTGCAACAAACTTGCTGACCCCAGAAAACCTAGAAGCAGACTCTTCAGTGGAGTGAAGTGCTTCCATTACTGGTAGCTGGAAAAGCAACGATGCTTGTGACTGAAAACGTCTGGGAGCAGAATGGTTTCTCACAGTACTGCAGTGGAGGGTAAGAGGCCTAAGGCCCATGAGAATTGAAGCCATCATGCCTTTCACCACTTAGTCTGCTACTGCCCCAGAAATGTGCAAGGCAGGCTGTTGGCAAGTACTGAGGGAACCACAACTATGAGAAGGCAAGGAAAATTAAAACTCACTTATGGCTCTCGGAAAGAAAGATGGCCAACAGAACAGAAACAGGAGATGCCTACTGCAGTAGAACCAATGGAAGAAACAAGAGAATTTTAATGAAAATAGAATGGAATTAGTTTTAAAAAAAAAAACAACAAAAAAACCCCCAACACTGTAAGGAACTAAGAATCATGGTTTCTTATTTAGAAATTCAATATCCAACAGCAAAAGAGATTCACTGACCTTGAGAACCATATAAGTCATTAGAAAAATAAGGTGGAAGAAATACCTCACAAGAAACCCAGTGACAGATACCCTGAGGAGAAAGGCAAGTTGAGTGGAGGTCAGATCCAGGAGACAAAACAAAGAAGAGGAAAGGAACATGTGGATAGGTAATAAATCACATAAATACTGGAAGGAAACTTTTAGAACTTAAGAAGTCATGAGACCTTGAATATCAAGGATAAGGAGAAAATCCTGCCACTCTGTTAGCACTGTGGGAACAAGGGCTTTCTGGGATGATGGGAAGTTGGATGCAGACACTACCTGGGGACTCCAGGGGAGGGGCTCTGAGCCTCCCTAAAGCTGAGTTTGGTTCACACGCCAGAAGAGCCCAATGTCTGTACTTAATGCTTCACATGGGAACATTAAGCACAGAGATTGTTAAAGTTTTTCTGGCTCCAGCAAACTTCCTTTGTTATTGTGTGTCACTAGCATCCAAGTACCAACCTTAGGGACTTTACCATGTCTTTTCCTTCCACAGTCTAGCTGAGACATTGTGGGGACCAATTTTTAAGTGCCATGTGCACAAATAACTTTGATAAAAATTAAAAATGTAAAGAAGTGAAAGTATTCTTAGATGAAGCAACATATGACTGTTAAAAGAAATCATTACCTTAATTTATGAAATATACAGGAAGGTGGTATGGTCATAGTTAAGAGCAGAGACTCTGGATGCCTGCTACTTACTAGCTGTGGGACCTTGAGCAAGTTACTTAGTATTTCTGTGTTTTGGTTTCCTGAAAAGTAAATGTAATTAATAGCACCTATCTCATCAGACACAAAGATTAAATGAATTAATACAAGTACCACAGTCAGAACTTTGGCACAGACTAATACTCAATAAATAATAGCAATGCTGCTGCTGAGCTACTGCCGTTGTCACTGCTTACAACAGGAAAAAAGAACTTTAATTTTGTACATAGAACTTTAATTTTGGGGTCAGAAGATTCAAGTTCAAATGCCAACTTTAAAACCCAAAGAGTTTTATACCACAGCCACAGGAGTTAATCCTTCTATGCTTGCATTTTTTCATATCTAAGACAGGAATATGAATATCTCCCTCTTTTAACACCCATCTATCTACCTATCCACAAACATCAACTGAGAATCTATATACTCAGTTGTGTAGCAGTATTGTGCAGTGGCTGAAATAGAAACATAAATAAGATACACTTCTCCCCTTAGAGTTCACAGTCTAGTGGGAAATATTCAAGAACCTTAGTTTTCTTTCATGTAAGTAGTTCTTAAGGCTGCCTTTGCCTTAGAAGATGAAGAAAGGACCACAAGGGTCAAGCATGTGTTTCAGTACCGCAAGCACTATGATTTAAAATTAAAAGGTAACATTAATATTGTTAGCAATTGTTGGGCGAAAAATGTGGCCAGTTTCTGAAATTACTGTATTTTGCTATTTTAAGAAAAATACTATGAAGCAGCTGGGTCACTGGGAAGTAAGCCCCTTGCAGATGATATGGCAGTCTTAGGAGTGAGGGGACCAGAGAAAAGCAGGCCCCCATTTCTGGTCAGAGAAGTGGATAAAACATCTTGGGGGAACTGAGCTCTGTTCATAGGCTGGACTCTGCAGTACACAACTTGCCTCTTTGAATGATATTTTGAGACCTGAGCATCCTTTGAATAAACAGCTCTCAAGAGGGGTCACTATTACTTGATCCCTTGTCAACTACATCCATTCCCTTTTAGAGCATCCTGCCTTGACACATAGGGTAGGAGATTACAGAGAACATGCCCTTGGTAGCTCTTCTACATCAGCCCAATAATAAACACCTCATTCTAGTTTCTTGGTATTGAGATTGTTTATTTTGATCACCCCATGTGAGTTGGCTATGGGAAAGGGTGGGACAAGTTTAATCTTTAATCTTTAATCCCCTTTAATCTTTCAGTTAACTCAGGGGTTTCAGAATTTCTACACTAATAGCATCAGACAATCACTAACATAAGATGAAGAACAAAAGAGACCATGAATTTATAGGAGAACCTAAATGCCTATTCTTTATAAAGAAACAATGCATGCCAACATGTTTTCACCTGTCGCTGTCAGTTGGCATTTAGTAGCCATGACTTAAAATTTGATATTTAAAACCTCGCAGAAATTATAATGGCATCTTAGCATATACTTGAAACAATATTACATACACTGAGACATTTAGTACCTTTAGAAAGTATGCAATTATATAATTATTAAAAATAATATTCAGAATATTTTCCTTTATTATAGTAATATATACATATACAGTACCATAATGTAAAACAATTAGGTACATTATTTTAAATCATGTATTTGGTTCATAATTGGCCTAGGTTTATTACAAATTCACTTGAATGGTGGCTACAGTCACAAGGAATGATTCTGGCTTCTTTTCTGTGTGTAAAATATTCTAAAAACCAAAACAAATTAAATATTAATCTAGAGCTAAGTGAAGATTATCCAGCAAAAAAGGAATACTAACATGTATCTTGTTTTAGTTTCAATTGGATAATAAATTATGTTTCAAAAATCTTTACATAAAATCCCTAATAGTACCACCCATAAATCATAAAGTATAGCAATAGATAATATATTTGTTACCTAATTACTTTTTAAGACTTACAGTAAAAAACCTATTACTTATAGAAAATAAACCCAACAATTCACCCAAACATTGTCACATAAGAGGTTTTAAGAAACTGTAAATAATTCTTAATACTCTCATTTTTATTCTCCGACTTTTCAAGACTATGCTGTATTTCTTTCAAACATACTTCCTGATGTTGTGCTTTCTAAATAAAAAAAAAAGAAAGATAATTAATAATAACATTCATATCAAAGGACAGTATATATAAAATTTATATACAAAATAACTGAATACATGGTTTTTAATTTTATTATTTATCTTTTTAAAAAAGAATTTTATTGATATAATTGACAGAATAAATTGCATATATTTAAAGTGTACAATTTGATTTTTTTCTTATTAGTTATTTATTTCATGCATATTAATGTATATACGGCAATCCCAATCTCCCAATTCATCCCATCCCAACTCCCCCTGCTTTCCCCACCTTGGTGTCCATATGTTTTTTTCTCTAATATCTGTATCCCTATTTCTGCCTTGCAAACCGGTTGATCTGAACCATTTTTCTAGATTCCGCATATATGCATTAACATATGATATTTGTTTTTCTCTGACTTACTTCACTCTGTATTTTAATTTTTTAAAACAAAGAATCCTAACACCTAACGTGTTGATTATTAACTTATCTTAGAGCTCACTTTTCTTTAAAATCTAGAATAAAGCACATACATGGTTGATCTCTACTGTGACAGTTTGTTGTAATACACATTCACTTAGCCCCAAATTATTACATATTTAACATGATTAACTCAAATGGATTTTACTTAAAAACCATCACAATTAATTTCCATTACATTTAACATGACATTTTAATACTAGTTTTTGCTATTTTCTTTGCCTAAAAGAATGACTTTTGCTATCTTAAAAATTGACAGAATTCTAGTTTTAATAATATGATTATTTTATTTTTAGAATCTTTTAAAAAATAAAAAGAACTCAATATCATAGGTGTTCTTTGAGAAAAAAATTTAAAAAGTAATGTATTTTTAAAATATTCAGTTGCATATAAATTTCAAGTAGATTTGTTCATTTAAGATACTTTCGATAGACAGGCTGAAAATACCATCTAGCTTCCAACTAAAACGCAGGCACCTTGAGAAGAAAAATCTTTTATATCCTTCCTATCAGGCGTTCAATGACACCCAATACCTTCTGAAACTGAAACTGAGCGATGCCCCCAGGGGAAGTTTGGTGGGTGGTATGAAACAACTTGCTAGGCTTAGCTACACAAAGTCACAGAATGAATACAGTGAATCTCTGAGAAACATCAATTTTACTCAACAACTTGGAGAGAAAAATATTAGTACAAACATATTGTAAGACAGAATGCAAAATGGACATGGATGTTAGTGTAATCTATAAGCCTCCAAAGACATTTCAGGCTTCTTGGTTCGGGGTAAGCTACTGAGGGTCACCCTTGGGTCTATGCAACCACTCTGCCCTCCCCCTGGAGCACCTGGGCATAAAATCTGTAGAGGCTTGCTACTGTACGCAGGGTGCTATGGAAGATGCCAGCATACAATTTAACTATGAGATAGCATCTCAGGGTTCTCACAGTTAAGATGGAGCTAAGGCTTGTATAAAAAGCAAGTACTGAACTGCCAACTGAACTGCTCTCTGGAAGAGACAGAACACATAAACCCATTTTTCCGCCATGTCTAAATCTATGGTTAGAATTCTAGATTTTTACTACTGTAAAAATTATCAAGTTTAACAAAATATCAGATCTTAAATATACTTATTTTAGCAGCTTTAACCAAGTATTGGGAATGTTATAGCAAACACACCTCATCTTAATATATTTATTTTATCTTTTCAGAAGATTTTTTTACCCCAGGAATAGCACACATATTTTTCAATAATAGAAACTCTGACAGTGAGTTAAAAAAAAAGTTTTGAAATAAAGGGAAGGCCTGTGCTAAATGAAAGATGAGAAATGCTTTGTTCTGATTAAACTGCCATGGAACTCTTGATGGCAATAAAATTAATATTGCATGTCAAAACTATTTTACTTTTGAACCTTTCAGGTTTTCAATGACTTAGATGCTTGGGAATAAAAAAATAGTTACCATGGAGTCTGGCTCCTGGAAAAAATAAAGTATCATTATTTCCTAAGTTAAGTAGATAGTTTTCAAGTAATTCGTCATAACTAGTGCTAGCTTTCATAGCTTGTTATGCCAATGGACTATTTCATGAATAGTTAGGAAAAAACATCAGAAGACTAATTAAACACAGCCAATTTGGTACTCCCATTTCATGGCTGAGTGGACCAAAGCATCCACCTCACAGGCAAATATAAAATATTCACTTAACACAACTTGTAACTTTCTAAAATATAATATTCATTATTTAAGACATATCAAAATCTAACTCATAATAATAGTGTTTATCTTAAAAAAATGAAGAATTCATATTAGAAAGAAAGTAAACGGTATCTGTAACTTTCATTAAGCATCTGTCATATAAAAGTAATATGCAAGGAAAAGGCCTGATGAGACTTTGGGGGAAACGTAATAGAAGCTACCAAGGATGCAGGATAATAATTCTTTGGCCAAATGCTGACATTTTTACTTTTTATTATTTATATTTTTTGTTATTTTTAATATTATCAGTAAAGCAATAGCCTTAATTCCCCTCACTTTGTATTTTAACTGCTTATAACTAAACTACATGTTAAGAATGTTAAATGATAACTTATTTTTAATGAAAATACCTTAAGCCATACTAATACTTACACTGTTCATTCTGCAAACAAGTTGATTTTGTTCTTCATTTTTCTTTCTAAGCTCAGTTTCCAGATCTAATATTTTAATTTGTAAAGCCCTTTCTCTAGATGACATTTTCTCTATTTCTTCAGAAACCTGTAATTTCAATTAAAAGAATAAAAGAACTAAATGTGCTTTCTTTAAGATATGATTTAAAGGCTTGACATAGTTATACTGTATCTCTTCTTTCCAAATAGATATTATTTGCATTTTAGACAAATTAATTAGAAAGTGTTTAAAGATGTTCCATCTTGAGAAACACATATAGCGTAAGCATGTATTCTCTTTGCTGTGCAAGTATCTGAAAAATTAGCTTGATGTGGAAGAGGTGTACATATTTGCACTGCTCTGTGACTTAAGTAGGTTTTCCCCAATACTTTATTTCTATAACCTGCTGAGATCAACTGCCATATTTTACAGTATTTATATTTACCATGGTGTCTAGAGTGGTGGTGGGACATAAATAACATTCACAACCAATGCTGATTATGGACTTGGATGGATAGAATTGTGGGCAGGATAGGAGATATTTACACTACACACACACACACAAACACACACGAGATTAGTTTTTTTAATTCATTCACTTCCAAAATGGTCTGAGTTTGAGTTTTCATATTTCTCTGATGGCTTATTTTAGCAGAAAGTCTAGCTTAGCTACGTTCATCCAAGGATTCAGATACATGGGAGCCTATCTGCAGGAATGCTGGGTTGGAACTGCAAGAATGAAAGTGGAAGCAAGGACTAGTTCAGGAGCAAGGAGCTAGTAGGAAGGACTGTCCTCTAATCTAACTCCCATGCACTAAGTTGTAAGTTATTACACAGATTTCTTGTGCACAAATTCCAAGGATGATTGTGAAGGAGGAATGCTAGCAGGATTTGAAGCTGTGGGAGAAAGAGCCCTCAGGACAAGTGTCTGTGTCCTTTACAATGTCCTGCAGTGTGGACAACAGTGAGAGTACAGTGATGGCACTCCTCAAGCGGCACGAACTAGAGACAGCCCCATATCCCACTGTAGCAGGAAAGAAAGGAGAGGACAGACACATCTCTGGGGACTTTGAACACTTTTGAGAAGCAATCTGAGAGCACCTCGCATTTCTAAAGTCCATTTAGTCTGAACCCAGGAAAAGGTCACTTATTTTCCTCCCAAAGGTTGGGACTGAGAAATCTGGATTACATTTCTATCACTGGCAGTATATTTTACTACTTAGCTTTCATTCAGTGATGTGTCTTTCAAAGTCAATTTAAATTGCTTTCCCAGAGTTTAAGAAAAAAAAATATATATCTATATGACACTTATGATATAGGAGCCACATTTCAAGGATATCAGATGTTATCTCACTTTTGTGGAATTGCCTTTAACAGGCTTGGGAAGACCATGGGTGGAAGAGAGTTTAGAGAGAGAGATTCAAAATCTGCTGTTGGACATGTTAAGTTTGAGATGCCTATGTTAAGTGGAGATGTCAAATAAGTAGCAGAATATATGAATTTAGATGTCAGGGGAGAGAAAAGTCTGGGGCAGAGATATACTTCCGAAAGTCATCAGGGTATAGAAAATCTCTTTTCAGTGTCATTCAATCCTATAAGGAAACTCATCATCCCCATTTTATCAAGTAAGAAACTAAAGTTTAGAAAGCAGCTTGCCCTGGGTCAGGACATAATGTGTCAGAGCCAGAATTCAAATCTACCTCTTGGCTTATAAAAAAGAGTAGGGCTGGGGAGACAGTTCAAGATGCTGGAGTAGGAGGACGTGCGCTCACTCCCTCTTGCAAGAGCACTGGAATTACAACTAACTGCTGAACAATCATTGACAGAAAGACACTGGAACTCACCAAAAAAGACACCCCACATCCAGAGACAGTAGGAGGGGCACAATTGCATTAAAATCAAATCCCATAAATGCTGGGTAGGCAAATCACAAACCGGAGAACAGTTATACCACAGAAGTCCACCCACTAAAGTGAGGGTTCTGGGCCCCACGTCAGACTTCCCAACCCAGGGGTCCAGCAACGGGAGGAGGAATCCCCAGAGAATCAGACTTTGAAAATCAGTGGGATTTGATTGTAGGTCCTCCACAGGACTGGGGAAACAGAGACTCCACTCTTGGAGGGCACACAAAAAATAGTGTGCTCACCAGGACCCGGGGGAAGGAGCAGTGACCTCATAGGAAACTGAACCAGACCTACCTGCTGGTGTTGGAGGGTTGCCTGCAGTGGTGGGGGGTCGCTATGGCTCACCAACGGGACACTGGCAGCAGGGGTTCTGGGAAGTGCTCACTGGTGTGAGCCCTCCCAGAGTCCACCATTAGCCCCACCAAAGAGCCTTTAAGCTCCAGTGCTGGGTAGCCTCAGGCCAAACAACCAACAGGGCAGGAACACAGCCTCACCCATTGGCAGACAAGCAGATTAAAGTTTTACTGAGCTCCGCCCATCAAAGTTGATTAGTTTTACTGAGCTCCGCCCACCCAGCCCAACCCACCATCAGTCCCTCCCGTCAGGAAGCACTCACAAGCCTCTTAGATAGCTTCCTCCACAAGAGGGCAGACAGCAGTATCAAGCAGTATCAGCAATATTTCATTCTATGGAACTGAAAACCACAGCCACAGAAAGACAGAGAAAGTGAAAAGGCAGAGGACTTTGTACCAGATGAAGGGAAAAGATAAAATCCCAAAAAACAACTAAATGAAGTAGAGATAGGCAATCTTCCAGAAAAAGAATTCAGAATAATGATGGTGAAGATGATCCAGGACTTTGAAAAAAGACTGGATGCAAAGATCAAAAAGATACAAGAAAAGTTTAACAAATACCTAGAAGAATTAAAGAACAAACAGATATGCAACAAAATAACTGAAATGAAAAATACACTAGAAGGAACCAATGGCAGATTAGCTGAAGCAGAAGGGCAAATAAGTGACCTGGAAGACAGAAGGGTGAAAATCACTGATGTGGAAAAGAATAAAGAAAAAAGAAGGAAAAGAACTGAAGACAGCCTAAGAGACACCTGGGACAACATTAAACATATCAAGATTCGCATTATAGGGGTCCCAGAAGGAGAAGAGAGAGAAAGGACTCGACAAAATATCTGAAGAGATTATAGCTGAAAAATTCCCTATCATGGGAAAGGAAATAGCCACCCAAGTCCAGGAAGCGCAGAGAGTCCCAGGCAGGATAAACCCAAAGAGAAACATGCCAAGACACATAGTAGTCAAACTGACAAAAATTAAAGACAGAGAAAAGTTATTAAAAGCAACAAGGGAAAAATGACAAATAACATACAAGGGAACTCCCATAAGGCTAACAGCTGATTTCTCAGCAGAAACTCTGCAAGCCAGAAGGGAGTGGCATGATATATTTCAAGTGATGAAAGGGAAGAAGCTACAACCAAGAATACTCTACCCAGCAAGGATCTCATTCAGATTCGACAGAGAAATCAAAAGCTTTACGGACAAGCAACAGCTAAGAGAATTCAGCACCACCAAACCAGCCCTACAACACATGCTAAAGGAACTTCTCTAAGTGGGAAACATAAGAGAAGAAAAGGACCTACAAAAACAAAAACAAAACAATTAAGAAAATGGTAATAGGAACATACATATTGATAATTACCTTGAATGTAAATGGACTAAATGCCCCAACCAAAAGACACAGATTGGCTGAATGGATACAAAAACAAGACCCATATATATGCTGTCTACAAGAGACCCACTTCAGGCCTAGGGACACATACAGACTGAAAGTGAGGAGATGGAAAAAGATATTCCATGGAAATGGAAATCAAAAGAAAGCTGGAGTAGCAATACTCATATCAGATAAAATAGACTTTAAAATAAAAATTGTTACAAGAGACAAGAAAGGACACTACATAATGATTAAGGGATCAATCCAAGAAGAAGAGATAACAATTATAAATATATATGCACCCAATATAGGAGCACCTCAATACATAAGGCAAATACTAACAACCATGAAAGAGGAAATCGACAGTAACACAATCATAGTGGAGGACTTTAACATCCCACTTACACAATGGACAGATCATCCAGACAAAATTAATAAGGAAACACAAGCTTTAAATGACACAGTAAACCAGCTAGATTTAATAGATATCTATAGGACATTACATCCAAAAACAGCAGATTACACGTTCTTCTCAAGTGCACATGGAAGATTCTCCAGGATAGATCACATTTTGGGTCACAAATCAAGCCTTCGTAAATTTAAGAAAATTGAAATCGTATCAAGCATCTTTTCTGACCACAATGCTATGAGATTAGAAATCATTTACAGGAAAAAAACTGTAAAAAACACAAACACATGGAGGCTAACATTACGCTACTAAATAACCAAGAGACCACTGAAGAAATCAAAGAGGAAATCAAAAAATACCTAGAGACAAATGACAATGAAAACACAATGATCCAAATCTACTTCTTGTGGACTCCAAAGCCCACCTCATGTCTTTTAAGATTACATTTTCAAATCATTTGATAAATTTACCTCTTGAGATCTTCCTGAGTCATTTCCCCTCATCTCCAGATTGAACTAACATCCCCCCCTCCCCCAGTGTACCTTGTATCTTCCCCGCACTGTAGCACCTACTTGCTAGATGACATTTGCTTGTTCACATGTTATCTCCCTACTAGACAGTGAGTGTCCTGTGTGTTATCTCCCTACTAGACAGTGAGTGTCCTAAGTGCTGAGGCCTGGTCTTATTCATCTTTGCATCATAAACACTAGCAGAATGTTTAACAGCCAGTGAGATATTTATTAAATGCTAACCAAATGGATTTAACTGGAAATTAATTCTTGTCTGTATTTATACATTTGCCAAAAGAAAAGGGAGGTGAGCTTTATAACTCACTGAATCCTAATCAAAACCAAAAGGTTCAATAATTTGCGTATTTGCTGTGGTTTCATTTAAAAAAAAAAAAAAGAGGGGGGAACTCCTTTAAAGTCTTTTCCATCTCTGCCCTTTACCTTGCCACATCATCATTTATTTAGTGAAGGAACTCTGGACTAGTAATGTTATCTTTTTAGCTGCATAAGGGAAAAGTAGGTAAAAAACAAAAATGTAATTGCTCCCTTCACCCTGTCATCAGGATAAAAACAATAACTGTAGGTTTGGCAAGATGAGATATTGTCTGTTTAAAAAGATGACTCTTTGGTAAGCTAATTAAAAAGTTTCTAAATAAAGGCCATCTGTACCTTTTGTCTTCCTTCTTCTAAAGCAGCCTCCAGCTGTCTGGCTAATGCTGTATATTCTGCAGATTTCTCTTTAAACTTAAGATTGCTGTGCTTAAGACACTCTTCTTGGTTTGCCAGCTTCTTTTCAAGCTCTTTATTTTCTGCATCCATCTGTTCTAATTTTCTTTTTACAGAAGACATATATTTTAAAATTATAGTGTGTAGAAAAAAATGTAACACCAATTTTAGACTTTATTTAATACTTACTGTTTAAGGTTTTCACACTTCAACTGAATAAGATAATTTTCCTCTTCCAGAGAAAGCTTTGTCAGAAGACAATGATTTTCATCAACCTAAGAAAGAAAAAAGTTTTCTAGGTTGTCTTCTTTATAATCAACTTTCAAAGAAATCTATATAGTTTATTGTTAGAACAATTATAAAAAAGAAGGTATAAATATTATTACTATTAATCCTACACAGAGAGACAGCAAGAAATATTACATTGTTAAAACACAAGTTCTTAAATTCCTGGTTAATTTTAAAAAAACTACGTTGCCTCATGGAAAATCACCTAGTAAAAATTTTACTGAAAGATGGCAATTAAAACATTCTGAGTAATGTTTTATTGAAAAAGAACATTTATTTTATTAAGAAAATGTGAAGACTTTAAACAGTAACCTCCCACTGTTGGATACTCAGGGTTACTCTTAACAGTTTTCTGTTTCACCTACAGATAGTGATTAATAATTGAATAACTGTGAAGTTGTAACTATGAGTAAAAATCATATTTGTGAGAAGCCAAATAAAATAGACAAGCAAGTCAACCAAAGATACACTTGCCCATGCCAAGACAGAATATTCTTCCCATTGCTTCAAAATCTATATGTAAATAGTTTAACAAGTTCTGAGAAAAAAAAAGAATTTTTCTCATAATTTCAGTTAGTAATTTAGGTTATCTATGTGATTTGACATGTTCCTAGAATGATCTCTTCTCAGGAACTTAAACTCAGCAAAGTTTTGTCTGTATGTTTTTAAAAAGAGGATCCATTTCAATATTAAATCCAGATTACCTTTGGAAGATGGACAGGGAGTCCTTCCTAAAATTATTTTGAAAATAAAGAAAAAACTTGCCACCACCTTTGGACAAGCTTCTTTGAAAAAAAAAATTTTAAAATATTTATTGTTTACTATGTGTTAGACATTGAATTAGGAGATAGCTACATGGCACCCACGATCTCTCTTCGGATGGAGTAAAAAAGTATATGTTGAAAAAAGTAATTGAGAATAACCCAAATAAACTTGGTACATAATTCTAATTGAAATAAATTCTAATTTTTATAAGGTAAACTACAATAATTTACCTTATCCTAACATCAAAAAATATACATATAAACAGCTTTGCTCCTTCTCTCATGCTATTATGTCCTCAAATGTCTAAATATAGATTTGTATGAATAAACTAAATCAGCAATTTTAATTACCAATTTTTCATTATAAAATACTATAATAGCTTGCAAAATAATCTTACAGTATTTGCACAAAACTGACATTTATCAGCTTATTTAGATGAGAGTAAAATAATCAACCCCTGACATGAGTGCCCTCAACTGGTGAAATTATTCCAAAGCATTTAACACATCTAGCAAAAATCAAAATGACGACTAGACACCTGGCCCTGAAGCTCCCTAATGGTGTGTGCCTGGTCTGCACATTTCCCCTTGTGGTGCTGCAGACTCTCGTGACACTCATGAAGCCTCTGTTCCGCCGCCGTCAAGGAATCGCGGACGTGCTCTAACGCCTTCAGATGAGACTCCATCTGGCCTCTCATCTGAGTTGTAGCATTAGGGAAATAAGTGCAAGATCACACATTCAGCATTAATGTTTTTACTATCTTAAAAACTAGATATGCTTGAATGTTTTAGGTGTAATAGTTTTTAAAAAAATATTTAACCAAATAAATAAGAATAAACTTTAAGTTAGGCTCTGCTAAATAAGAATATATAAATCAAAAGTGGGCTGGACTTTAATTGGTTTCCAAAAAGTCTGTTGAGTAAATGAATATGATAATATTAGCTTGCAAGGAGAATGTTTAAATTACTTAGGAAAGTAAACTTTTTTGAATTCTGTAATTAATATCCAAGCACAGATATTACTAAGAAAGCTGGTATGGCAGTTTTCTGCTATCCAGCCATAAGTCTAAAGTAATGTTAGACTTTTTGTCATTCGATCTGGTAACTCAGATATTTCAATTAGAGCAGCCTTGCTGTGCTCAGCTTAGTCCAAATCAGAGGGGCTCACTGTATGTAAATTCAAGATAGTTAATATCCGTACTCAGTAGACTATAATTTGAGCATTAATGTTACTATGAACAAATCTAACTGTATCTCTATTAATCTCTTTGGTTGCTGCAGCTCTTCACTGTGGCACTTTTATGGAGATGTGACAAGAAGCAACCCTAAGAAATGCTTGTACTGCTAATTAAGAAAAAATAATAAGACATAGGGCACCTAGGATGTTCATAGGGAGGAAAAACAAGATCTAGACTCTTTCTCTGAGACAGGGAACACCTAGGACTGCTGTGCAACATCTGGCATTCTTGATCACAAAAGATAAAACTAGAACAAAGCCTACCTCTGTGTTCCCAAACCTCTAGGAGCCCATGAGAAAACCAGGAGGCTTAGAACAGTGGAAAAGAAAAACGAAGCATTTCATTAAAAAAAAAAAAAAAAAAAAAAAAAAAAGGCTTGTCTGGTTTAAAACCAGTAAGAAAACACTGTGACCTCACAGTATCTGAAAACCACAGGCTCCTGCCCCACTGGCCTTTTGAATAGGTTTTTTAAGTAGATTTTTATTTATGGTGCTGCCTACAAAAGGAGAGACATTTGCATTGGTATGTCTCGTGAGAAAAAGTGATCAAGAGGTATGAAATGATTTCTTTTCTGCTCTGCTAAAAATAGGTGAAAAGTAATTTTAAGTGATAAGCTCCACTTCTGATGGGCTACCTTTATCTCTTTTAACCAGCAGAATGCCTGCTCTGGCTGACCTCTTCTTCACATTGGCACCTCACTCAGACTTCTCAATTCCAATATGTGGGGCAACCCACAGACAGTCACCTTATTACACTCAGTTGGAACTGACCAGTAACATCCCATGACCGCCCCAGCCAGGAGTCAGGGAAGTCAGCATCCTACAACTTTTGCCGCTTCCTTAACAAAATAACATGAATAGACCCAAAAAGGGATGCGGTTTCACTGAAAAACTTAAAAATATTCACAAAAACATCATAATTTGCCAACACTGACCTTCTCCTCATTCTTTTCCAATAGGGTGAAAAAAAAAGGAAATGATGCTGGGTTTTTTTTTTTCCTTTTTAGATGTTATTTTTCTTCCCAAAAAGCATTTAGTAGAGAATATTTGCTTTGCTTTTTTACACAAAAGATTTACTACCAGAAAACAAAGGTGAGATTAAAAATGAGAGGTATTCAACTTTGCATGAAGCTCAGTGATAAATAACCATTTTTTTGGTGCTACTTAAGTCTGCTCTTATACCAGAAAAATTAAGCATTTATGTTATTTCCAAATATTTAGGAGAAAGTAAATAAACATTCACACAAACAAACATTTCAAGCCTGGAATAAACATTATTTTCTTAGAAAACAAATTGCCACAGAAATCGAGAACAGATAATTTCTAGGTTTAAACTAAAGAAAATGACCAAAATGAAAGAATTTATATGAAATTTATGAAGTACAAAACATAAATAAAACATTATTATTTAAAATGTCAAACTTACCTTCTTTAATTTTTTATTTTTGTTTTTTGTTATTAGGTTATTTTCTTGTAGCAAATTTTCACATTTGCTTTTCACCATTTCAGCTGCTTCTTGCAATTTTTGTATCTGAAAATAAAAAATATTATTAGAGTAACATGCATTATTTTATTATTAGGACCATTATATGAAATAAAAAGCTAAAAATTTGAATTTAAATTTTAAAATTTCAATTTTAAACCCATTATCATTTCCTATTAATACTCTCAGTATGTTTAATGTTATTCCTTCTTTAATACAGGAATCACTCAGTGCTCTACTCTAATCCACAATCCTTTTATGATTTACCTGCCTTTTCCCATCAATACTTCTAGAATCTTCACTCGAGCTCTGAATATTAGAGAGGGATCTTCATTTGCAGGTCAGTGTTGCTTTAAAGAATCAGTCTGTGGTCAAATCTAGCTCCCAAACCAATTATTTTACTCTCTGAATCAAAATCCGCTCATAACATATCTAAGCACTTTATACACGGCCCAGAGTCAAAAATATGTTAACTCATTCACAGTATTCTTGATGGGGGATTAAACCAGAACAACCAGCTGGAAGACCCAGATGACATTCCCAATAATGCATCACACAGTACATCACAGCCTCCATTCTTACTTCCAGCTGGGATAACTGCAGTATTCTAACTGGAGGTCTTAACTCCAATTTCCCATCTAAAGCATCAGGATAGAGCCCCTCCTACTTACCTACATTATGCCCCTCCTTAAGCTTTAACCTTTAGTTCATTATTCTTCGATTCAAACACTCTCGTCCAAGAAAATCAAGCTGTTTATTGACCAGTTTGTTACCCATCATTCAAGTACCTGCATAAGTCCCATCCTTCAAATGAAGTTTTGCTTAAATATTGAATACTATATTTCCAAAATGTAAGTTTTTCTATAAATTACCAATTAACACAAGCTCTATTCCATACATATTATTATATGTTCTTTTCCAGGTCTTTCATGCAAGTAAATCTGAATTATACTTTATTTATTTGGAAAGAGGAAATGTTGGGCTTTAATGACTCTTCAAGGGAGTTATTATTCTAAATCAACGCCATTAAAAAATACAAGACGACAAATATAACCAAAATTAACCAAAAAGATTATTATAGGCTCACATTACACTTCTGTAATTAATTTTAGATCTACTTTTAGGAATTCCCAATACAAACACAGGATATTTAAATCAGGAATCAGCAGAATCATCATTTTATAAAAGAATTTGGGACCTTAAGAAATATTTGGAATATATTATATTTTATCACAAACTCCACCTTTCTTCAGTTCTGCTTTTTTAGATCATAAACAAATGCAGTGTTTTAAATTATCTACCAATTTTAACAAACATTAAAATAAATGCAATGGTCACCTGAGTTTTATAAACTTCAATAAGGGTTTTCTGTTGTTTTTCTACTTCTTGCAATTCTAAGAGTTCATTTTCAACAGAGGCAATTTCATCCTTCAAAGCAGCAAGTGTAGTCTGTTAAGGATTACATAAACAGATTTTATAAATCATTAGAATTCATTTGTACTCCAGTGCTATGGCATTAAAAAAATAACTCATTTATCAATGATGCTAATAAAATAATTATTTCTGATTGCATATAATTACCATCTAAATGAGAAATTTCAAAAATTTAGCAATATTTATGAGCAACCTTAATAAGACTTTTTCAAGACTTATTTTTAAACTTAAAGAATTTACTGACAAAAAAGACTTGGACAATAGAAAGACCATGTTCCTGGAAGGGAGGACGCAATACTATTGACATATCAGTCTTTTCCAAATCAGTAAAACTTTACTATAGCTACAACCAAAACCAGTTGAGGGGAAGAGGAATATGATGAAGTTAATTTAAAATTCATACAGAAAAATAAATAGAAGAGACTAATAAAAATTTTAAAGGATAGTAAGAGAATCTCAGTACTTATTAAATATTAAAATGTATAAAGGACTAAAATTAAGAAACTAACAATAATATAGAGGTCTATGGAATAAAAAAAGAAAAATACACTAACATTTATTTAGTATAAGATGAAAGTTGGATTTTTAAATAAATGGGGAAAATATGGATCACTATATAATGGTACAAAGACGGCCATTTTTTAGGAAAAAAACAGATTATCTGCCTTCAGCAAACACAATTTTTATATTAACGAATTACATATATTTATTTTAATGTATTAAATATAAAAAATTAACCTTAAATTTTTTTCACAGAAGATCCAGGTAAAATTTGATTTGATTTTAGGATAGCATAAAAGCAAAAGATATCAAGAACTGTAAGAGCCTGAGATTTTATCCTCCAAGTTTACCAGTTAGCCTAGCACAGTTTCATGGATGCTAGCAGAAGACATCAGACTCCTAGGTCAGAGTCTTAATTTCTTTATTACTCACAGTAACAGCAGTAGCTAGATATCAGCATTTGTGTTAGTTTCCTAAGCCCCACATTCCACAGAGGGATACAAAGGGGGCCAGATGACATCTGTACATGTGGTGAGATGTATAGAGAAGCAACTCTGAGTTTAAGGAACCCAAATCTTATAAAAGGTAGTAAGCATGCCTTTTGGTAGAAGGAAACATTGTTATCTTCCAAGGATGTTCACTATACAAACATCCTTGAAAAGATAGTTTGTATCTGGATCACAGGCAGTCAGTACTCAGCTCCTGCTGGCAAGATCTGTAGAAATGTGAGACTCCCAAAAGCAGAAAAGGAAAAAATATATATACACACATACACAAACACATACACACACGTGTATATATATACATACATATGTACAAGTGTAACATATCTCCAAAATTTCACAGCCCCTCAAAAAATTAAAGAGGCTAACGAAATGTGAAAAAAAGCAAAAGATTATAGCAAAAGATTAATACCCTTAATATAGAAAGGTCTTAGATAATAATTAGGAAAAAAGACATGTAAAGGAAAATAAGTAGGTAATTCCAAAAGGCAGAAATGTAAATGATCAACAAATACATGAACAAATATAGTTACCAGTTATTAAAAAATGCTCTAGGCACTGGACAGTCTTCTAGTAGTGAACATAAGAAGCAAAAATCCCTTCCATCATAAGCTTAGTGTACTCCATGTATATTATAGATAGACAAAAACAAGCAGTATATAGACAAAAACAAGAATAAGAAGTAAAATATATCACACAAAAGCAAGATTGTAAGGACGAGTTGAGAATGGGCCAGGGAGGCCTCCTGAGAAAGGGACTTTGTAGTAAACATCAAAAGGAAGTGTGGCTCTTTGAGGGAAGAGGATTCTTATAGAGAAAGGCAATGGTGGGAGAAAGCCTGGCCAGTCAGGGTAAAACAGCGAGAAGGCCAGTGTGGCAGAAAGCAAGAAAACAAATGGAAGCATGGAAGGAGATGAAGTCAGAAAGCTCATGGAAAGCCAGATAGTATAATGCCTTGTAGATGTTTACTCTGTTAACCAAGATATCATTGTAGGGTTTTGAGCAGAGCAGTGACATGGTCTGCCTTACATTTTTATAGGAACTACTCTACTGCTACACAGAATGCTGATGGCAAGGGCAAGGGCAGGGGCAAGGGCAGAAGCAAAGAGAAGAGGTAGGAAGTCACTATAACAATGAGAGATGATGGTGTCTTGAACTAGGATGACAGTGATGCCGGTGAGAAGTGGTCAAATTCTGGATGTATTTTGAAGCAAATTTGCTGACAAATTGGAAGTAGGTGTGAGAGAAAGGAGTCAAGTAATAGAAAGGATGACTGTCATTAACTGAAACAAGGAAAACTGTAGGATGAACCATATTGGATAATATAGGAGCTCTATTTTGGATATAATAACTTCGAGACACCTATGAAATATCCAAGTGGAGATTTCAAGTAAGCAGTAGAATATATGTCTGGAATTCATAGGCAAGGTTTAGGCTAGAGATATAAATCTGAGAGCCCCCAGGATACAGATGGTATTTAAATCCCCAAAACTAGATAAGATCACTTATCAAATATGGAGAGATTTGTTTTCAAATTGTACAGGGAAAATTTTATGAAATTGTACAGGGACTCATTTATGATGGGTGATTTGGAAATATAAAATACTAACATTAAGAATGGGTCTTCCTTTTGACCATATAATTCCACTTCCAGAAATTTATCCTAAGAAAATAGATATGCAAAAAGACTAAAACTATCCACATTTTTATTTATAATAGCAAAAAAAAAAAAAAAACCCAAAAAAAGTGGAAGTAGTCCAAAATCCCCCAAATTACATATATACTAAAATAGCAACTTTACTTACCTACCTTTCAGTTGTGAGATTATAGGTGATTTTTAAATTTTTCCTTTTGTGCTTTTCTATTTTACAAACTTTCTATAATGAACAAATAGAACTTTGTAACCCCCCAAATAACTTCTGTTGTTTTTAATAGAGGAGGTCACTGGGCCTTGAAAACAGTTATTACCTAGTATCTTCTTCATTTGAAACTAAAATCTAAAATTATTCTAAAATAATTGAAAGTAACAAAATACAACATTTAGACAATTCTACATTGTACATAACATATGCCAAATACACCTAGATGTTTTTTCTTAAACAAAATCCAGAGAATAATGTTAAAAATACATGTTTCGGAATTATTAACAGAATATGATAATATGTAAACTTTAACTCAATGATTTTTATATGTAATTTGAAATTAATCCCATTACCATGTAATTAAAAATTAGACTTATAATTAATGAAATATCCTTCTAATCCCCTCTCTGAAGGATATCAAGGAAATTAAGAAAATAAACATAATAAATAAAATTGCTTCCTCTTCTAGGATAAAACATTTGAAGAATGCATTCAATAAATATTGAATGAGAGCTAACTATACATCAAACCTACCCTGGGCATCCTGTGCATACAAAGAGGAAAATTTATGAGGAAAGAGTCATTCCACTTGAGAAGACTTTGTGAGGAAGCAGCATTTAAACTGAACTTTAAGGGAAAGGTAGGATTTATATACTGAGAAAAAAAGCATTCCAAACTGTAAAAAATAGTAAAACTACAGAAATAGAGGAAAACATGAACAAACTGCAGGAAGTAAGGAGTATCCATTTGGCTACAGCTCAGGATAACTAGAAGGCTACATTCTCTAGTCTCCCTTGCAACTAGGTGGGGTCATATACCTAAATAAGGAGAAGAGTCTAGTAGCATGGAACTTCCAGGAAATCTCCCTAAAGAGGAAGAGATGGGATAAAGGGGGAAGATAATTCATCTTTTACCTCCCTCCATCCTGTTCTTTGAATCTTGGCTACAATGGATGGAGACCCATCAGCCATTTGAATGGCAGAGTAGAGAGCTAATAAAAGCAGCTAGGTTCTCTGATGCCATACTGGTTTTGAACTGCCAATTCTGGCCTTCTTTTCTGTAGACAGTTTTTTTTTTTCTGCCTTCTATTTACTGTCCTCCAAAACCAGTATTAAGGAACTAAAACGATGCCATCATCTTTAGTCAAGTCTAATCAGGTTACATGTATCTATGACTGTGAACTCATATCCTTTTCCTCAGAAAGTATAAAAGCTTCTTCCCCATCTTTACTCTGATACCCATAAAAACCAATCATCCCTTGGATCTGATTAAGTTGGAAAATTCTTTCCGGTTATGAAGCAGCCAAGAACATACTTTCTGGTTTCAAATGGACCATGCCTGAGGCTATATCCTATCGTAACCATGATACCTAGAAATAATCTTATGCATTAAAGTTAATGTAATTTTGGATGATTCACCTAACCGCTAAAATTGGAGAGTAAATCATTTTTTTTTTAGGTTGAGACAAAGAGATAGTTATTCAACTTCATAAATCTTATTTAGTACTGCTGAAAACAATTTTTACATGTATTTGTGAATACAACTATGAACATTTAAATATCTATATATAAGTATGTGTGCATATATGTGTATGTACAGATGTATAGATATAGTTTTAGAAGTTACGTATTATAATGATATTCTAAAACTCTGAGAAACATAAAGGAGAAAAATGATACAAGAGTGCTATTCTAAACATGCTGATATTTCAAGCTACTTCTACTAAGTAGACTAAGTTGTCATTATACAATATGTATATACATACACACAAACACACAGTACCTTTAATTTTGTATTCTCAAGATTCAGAGTTTCATTTTCATATTCAATTGAGTGAAGTTTTATAAGAATTTCTTCACATGAATTTTTCCCATGGTCTTCCATTTTCTTCAGGTCTTCCAAAAGATTAATAATTTGCCTTTATGAAAGTCACAGAAATTTTCATTCAAACAATGTATTTTAAGTGTGTTTCTGAAATTATTTTTATAGGGCACAGTTTCAAAAGTTAATAGAACTCAAAGAGCAAAGGAAATAGGAAGCTGTAATCTGTACGGTTACCACTACCTGAGCAACTGATTAGAAATAATTATCCATTGATGACGCCAATGAAAAATTACACAACATTCCCTTTGCCAGTCAGTAAAACATCTAAACTATGATCCACAGGTAGGTCTGTCTTTCTATCATTCACACATGTGCATACACATACACACAATTTCAGGGCAAAGGTTAAATAAAAGGATATAGTAAGACAATAAATAATCTTTAGAAGCAAATTACATACACCAGTTTTCAATGATAAAACTGAAGAAAATATAAAGTAAAACATTCAAAAGCAAACATATGGGTTCTTTTAGCTTATCAATAATAAATTACAAAGTATAAAATATGCTTATTTTTATTCATTGATTTTCTTTGTTATGCATTTAAGATACTTTAAGAAACAATCATTTGTGAATACCAATGTAGTTTTAATGGGTAATCATTTTTATTGTATTTTTAAAGTAGACTAAGAAAAGGTTACAAATTATAAATAGCAGAAATAGCAAATCATACAGACAACAGCTTTACCATATGTAATCCATAAGAAACAAAATACAAACTACTTATAGAGGAAAGAACTGAAAGCACTTCTTATTAAACAGGAAAAAGACTCAATTTTTTTTCTTACTTTTTCATTGTTTCGATCTGAACTTCCAACTCAGTTTTTTCTATTACAATTTTCTCATAATGACTTCTCCAGGCATTGGAAGCTAAAACTGTTTCAGACAACCTGGCCTCCTAAAAAAATACATAAAGTACTCATCTTGTAATTTAATAACACTGGTTTTGTCCAAGGCCCTAAAAACAAATACATTGTAAACAAGGAAACACTCATCCTATAAAGTATGAAACTCTTGTTACAGAAAATTTCAGTGTACAAATCTGAACACAGGAAAACTTTCAAGTAAATTTTAATAATGGATTTGATAATACTATTACTTTATATGTACATAGTGGCAATTACAACTTAACATTTTAAGGATTTTGATGGAACTATTTTTTTAAAAATATTTCATAATTACTGAAGAGAATTCCCTTTATATTTTTTGAACTCTCGTCTTTCTCTGTCTGACTTATTTCACCTCACGTAATACCCTGCAAGTCTATCCATGTTGTTGTAAATGGCAAAAGTTCATTTTTTTATGGCTGAATAATATTCCTTTGTGTGTGTGTGTGGGTGTGTGTGTGTGTGTGTACACACACACACACCACATCTTCTCTATCCATTCATCTGTTGATGGACACTTAGGTTGCTTCCATACCTCAGTAATTGTAAATAATGCTGCTATGAACATTAGGGCTCATATATCTTTCTGAGTTAGTGTTTCTTTCTTTCTTTCTTTTTTTTTTTTTTTTTTCAGATAAATACCCAGGAATGAAATTGCTGGGTCATATGGTGGTTCTATGCCAAGTTGTTTTGTAGAGATCACCCTATTGGCTTTCAAAAACTAGTACTGTCAGCAAGGAAATAAGAGTGGTAGTGGTGGGTTATCCACTTTGAATGTGAGCTCCCAGAGGTAGAAATTTTTGTGTTTTGTTCATTGTTAGGGTTTTGAATAGTGCCTGGCATACAGCAGACTCTCAATAAATAACTGTCAAATGAATCTACTCTTTACAAATTCACCTAGAGAGCTGTAGCCATTGTACCCCCTTCTCTACAGTCTACAGAAAAACAAATTCACTAGAATGACTACAGTGCCAATAATTCTTAATCAGAAGACTCAGAAGTAGTAATATGAAGAGTTAACATTTATTGAGTGTTTCCTTCTTTCCTTTCATCATTTATCCACTCACTGAACAAGTATTTATTCAGCATATACTATGTGCAAGACATTTTTTGTTTATATTTTTTACAGTAATTTTTTGATATATTGAAAAAAAGACCAGTATTGTTTTCATTTGTATGTAAATGAATATTCATATGCACTATGAACTGTAAGTCTGGCAATTAGAATATAAATTAAGATATTTAGAAATTTTACCTATAAAATAAGTGCTAAGAAGAAAATTGAAGACATTGATGTGATTAACTGTTGTAGGGCTACTTCAAAAGGAGCAGTCAAGGAAGGCCCTTCTGAAGAGATGTTAAGTAAAAAGATAGCAGAAGGATTTTTAAAAGAATCAGCTATTATTGAGCCTGGAAAAAAAAACATTACAGCCAGAGGCAACAGCACAAAACAATGGAACAAACACACTCCTTGCATTAGAGGAACAGAAAGGAGGCCAATATGGCAAAAATGTAGTTTGGCCAAGCGCTGGGCTTTGACATACATTTTCTCATTTATTCCTCCCTATAATCATATGAGACAGGCAGTATTATTATCTTCTATTTTATAGACAAGGAAACTGAAGCTTAGAGACGTTAAGTATCTTACCCAAAGTCACAAGGTTAACAAATGGAGAAGTCTTCCTATGCTATGATCTGGGGCATGGGTGACATGGTGCAGGTTAAACAGGAAAATCCTAAGACTGTTAATGACAGTTTTTACTACTCGAATATTTTCAGGCATTCAACTAGGACTACAGCATTATATATCTTGCACTTAGTCCTCAATTCTTTCATCTAATTAAATTCTTCTGAATGTAGGTTAAATATTAAGAGTTTTAAAATGTTAACAGTTGAGCTTATAAAATATTAGGTTGTTTTGTTTATACAAGCATTTACATGAGTCTGTTTTCATTTCTAAAAGCCTGTAGTAATTCTACAAGCCACAGCATAAGTTCTTAAGAGGTGGGATACCACTGAGACATTAAAAAGAGTAAATATTTTATTAACTGGTAATTGAATAAATATAATTCGTCAAAAACAACAAAGCACTAAGTCCATTTTTCAACTTTGTTAATACACCCAGAGATAACTTTCACATGGTGGGTTTACGTCAGCAAATGGTTTTAAATGAATTACGGAGTTTAAGTGAAGTGAATTACTGAATAAAGTCCACGTGGTATAATAACACAAACCAGCATTTCCTCAGAACCAGTTCCAAGACTTGCTTTGTGGATAAAAGAAGAGTTCTGTGGCTAAGTGGTGGAAAACTCTGAATTCAATACCCTCCTTGATACTGCCTTATTTTCTCTGAAGGCCTTCTCAGAGCCTTTAATATTATGTTAATATGCTTTAATTTAATGTTAATACACAATGTACCAAGGGTGAATATGTATGAAGTGGTACTACCCTTAGTTGGCCACAAATGCTTTGGGACTTAACATAGCCTTTAAATAGGATCCCAAGGAAATGCAAACTCAGTATGCAAATTTGTCTTTTTATGTAATTTTTCAAAATAAAGATTAAAGCAAAAAAGTATGAATAAAGTTCTAACAAAATTATGATATCAAGCATTATTAACTACATAAACTAAGTACATAAAGCAGTTCTTTAAGGAAGAATGTATATAACTTACCTGCTCTCTAATTTGGGAAGCAAGATTTTCCATGTCTCCAGTAAAGTGTTCAATCCTTTGTTTGTAAATTTTAGATGCCTTTTTCAGAGCTATAGCTTTTTGCCTACTTGATTCTTTCATCGCTACAGCCTCATGCTTACTCTTTTTCAATTGCAAGTTCCATTCCAATATTTTGGTTTCTAAGCTCTAAAAAAATATTAGCAGTAATTAAATTATTTTAGACCATCAATGTTTACATAAGCATTGTTAAAATATGTAAATAATCTTCCACACAGAATTTATCAAAAGGATTAATCATAAGATTAATAAAAAGCAAAACAGTGAAGAAAGGTGATTTCACCAATGTTTATTTGTAACCAGTTATAGAATGCAAATTTAAAATGGTTAAGGCTATAAAAAACTAATACTACTCTTATTAAAGATACTAATATTGGTGATTATGGTAGAAACACTAATTTCCTTAAAACTTTTTTGGTTAACTAGAATTTTTAAAAATTTCATATCTAGAATATTATATATAGTACTAGTTACACTGCAAATCAAAAAAAACATAATTGAGCTGAGACAATTCAAACAATAGGTTCAGAAAGCTCAAAGGAATCAGTAGCTCCTCAAATATATTAGGACTCTTTGGTTCAAATAATAAATGCTTAAAGGAGATATGATCAAAATCTATAGATCATCAAGAATATAGATGAGATAAAAAATAAACTTATTTACCAAATTTTAATTTACTTGAATTAAGGGGCATGCCTTGACATTTGAAAGAGTTACATCAAGGACAAAGAAGTACTACTTTGCCCAAAAAGTAGTAAGTTTGTGGAAGTTATTATTCTAAGACCACACAGGGTTGGATAAACGACTACGAGATCCATAAGAGTTAGGATAAAAAAAGTTAGGATTAAAAAAAAGGGTAAAAAGATGTCTGAGGGCATGTTTCTATCCACTCAGTTTGACAGTGTTAATTACATGACTGTTTCCTTACATACCTCTTGGGGTTATAACCAGACACAGAATGGTAGGTTGAGTGGAAGATAGATATGATTTAGCGTGGTAACTCATGTTTTCATTTCAAATTATCTTAAGACTTTGCATTTTAAAGTGTTTAAGTACTTACTAAGAATTTAAAGACTTAAGATTTTAATGCTTTTACATTTTTTGAAAGTTGTGTAATTCTAGAAAGAATGTAATGTTATTACAGAACTTAAGTTTTAGTCTTCCATTCCATGGACAATCATTTAAAAAAAAAATCAAAAGAGTCACAGTACAAGATGGAGCTTTTCTACCTTATGATCAACAAAAACTATGCTTAATTTTCACTAAAACTGAGATTAAGATGTACATCTTAAACAAGATCTAAAGACTTGATCTCTTTTAAAAGTAACTTGGTAGACTAAAAGAAGAGGCAAAACATTCTAAAATTGTCTTTAAAAATCTATCTAAACTAAAAAATCCCACGAAACGTTTTAATAAGTAGTTGGGGAAAACAAATAAAGAGCAGTGTAAGTCTACTTAAGAGAAACGAAGAACACTCCCCCACAATGCACGAAATACAGCTGTCATTCCTCTAAGAAACCACAGGGTGTCAGCACCACATCATGAATAACAGTTACACTTACAGTTAAAAAACCTTTAAGGCTAAAGGTGAAGTAAATTTTTTTGAACATGATTCCAGTCAAGACTTTCTCACTAGATTTATCAAATCCCATGCTTGAGCACTATTAGGAAGTGTGCTGCAACTATCAAATTATTTTTATAGTTTCAAAATAATTCCCTTCACAGTCATTTGCCAAATGACAGACATATATTTAAAGTCAACTATTTGCCTTTTCCTATTTCCAAAGAATTACACTTGCAGGATATTATAATTATTCTCTGTCTCTTCTAAAATGTAAAAATATTCTAACTCTAATTGTTATATTTTAAAGATCTAGAAAAAAAATGAGTTCAACGTATCTTTGGGGTAGTTCTCAGAGAATTCTAATATAATTAAACTTTTTAAAAGATCCAGTATAATTGCTGAGTCATCAACAATACTAAAAAAATGAGATTTATGTTGCCAAACTGAGTTAGTTCATTGTGTTTATACTCTTAAAAACTGTGAAAACTAAATAAATTCCAAAACTGTGTGTTAGAAGGAATGTAAAAAAAATCCATGACCAAATGCAACTTCTTATCATTTCTAAACAATAGCATTTTGTAAGGGAATGTGAACTCAAAATATTAGACAGGTGAATGTCATGGCAAAATCTTAGGATTTTAGTCTTATAATAATCGCTCTCCTAATTATCATGAATACAAAAATGAAATGTTAAACTTAACTTTAAAAAATTATTTAATACTTCATTTTTAAACTGAAGAAAATATTTTCAAGAACTTCCCCAACTGCTATTTGAGGACATAATTAAAAATTGTGTAAGATAAATTGTAGTAGATGATCTGAGATGTTAAATTACATGTATTCTCTTGTAATTACCATGACATAGCAAAGCTATCTCAACTCTAGTTCATCTGCAGTGCCCTAAGACACGGATGCAAAGAACACAGGGAATATGTGGGGGAAAGTGCTTACAAGCACCTACAGGCAAAGGACAATATTTATATCTCACATAGCCTGCTTAACGTACCTTTGACGGGCAAAAGCTTCTTGCCATTGAAGAAAAAAAACAACCCCCCATATGCAGTCTTGAAACATGGACTGCAGACATCTGCCATGATTCAGGAGGATAAAAGCAAACAGAAATTTAACACAGAAGTCCTCATGCTCAGTGGGGTTTGTCTTTGTACACTTCTCTTCCAAAAGTGGGAACTCTGCTTCTTTTCCATTTGCAAAAATAATATCAGTAGATCCAGATAACTTGTGTCATACCACAGCAACCTCAAACTTTTATCTCAAAGTGACTGCGAGACTTCCACAAGAATATTTAAACTACTCAGTTTAAACCAGAAAATTCCTCTTAATTATCCTGCTAAAAAACTGTGTAACAAGGTTACTCGACTACCTAAATACCAAGGCTAGGTTAACTGATGATTACCATTAGTAACAAATACAATAAACATCATTGTCTGCTTACTAAATACATGTCAGAGTATGTATGTATATGTATAGATACATAAAAGACTACAATACTATATACCAAATATTCATGGTTTCCGTATTTTTAATTTTCTTTTATATTTAACAAATTTTCCAAATAAACATAAATTAACTAATAATGGGAGAGATTTTTTAAGTAATTCAAGCCTTACAAATCATTCCCAGTTTGGTACTAAAAAGAGATAGTATTTTTATACTGGGATTTGGAGCCAAATCTTTAGACAGACCAGAAATCTTAAAATCTGCCTCAAATATCTATTTCCCATGGCAACACAAACTGAATTCCTTCAAAACCACTAAATTCCAGAGTTAAGGACTTTATTGTTGTTCATTACTTTTATCACTTAAACTATAAAAATGGATGAATATTTATAACCTTTATGTGTTCTTTTAATTTATCATTCTCTGCTTCCTTTTTATGAATTTGGAACTGTAGTCGTTCATGTACTAATTTTACTGATTGTGAAAAACGGCTTGCTTTCAAAGCATTTGTCTGTAAAAGAAGAGAAAACAAAACAAAAAACATTGTGTTATTTGATGTATTTCTCCACAATATTAAACTTTACGGTTCTTAGACGTGATCTATAAAGTTGCTAAAGAGCAAAGTACAACACTCCCCCAGTTACAAATGGATTTTATATAAAACCAGGGGGATGTTTTCTCCTCCCCCTTTTTATTTAATAACTCCTAATTATCTCTTTTTAAAAGTTCCTATCTATCCCCTTAAGTAAAATCATGGATATGTCTAAAATGCTCCTACAAACACAGAAATTCCTTAATTTATACCAAAATTGAAATATATATTTATACATAGGTCCCTGTTATGCCAAGTACCCTGAATGAAACACCATAAAAACCTAAAAAGAAAAAAACTTAAAAAAATTAAGATGTTATATTCGATATATAAAACTAATAAAAATGTCCAAATAATCTAAAAAACTTTTTATGTGTATTTATGAGGATATGGAGGCCAGGTTGGAAAGAAGAGACAGAGAGAGTCAATATTAAGAAAATATGATGAATTAAAGCTCAAAATTTGCTTACCTTTTCATTCTGAAACAAACAAGAAAGTTCTTGGATATAGGTCTCCTTTTCAAGTACCTTCTTCTTAAGATTCTTCAGCAAATATAACATAAGTGTTAGAAATATCACAACTTGGATAACATTGGCTAATTTTATAAAACCAACCAGCACACAAACAAAAAATTTCAGAAAAATAGATACCAAGTATAAAAAGACTTACAGTGTTTTCACTTTCATTATCAGCTAGCTTCTCCAACAAGTTGGGTAAACTGTCCCCTCTCTGTGGAAAAAAGAAGTTATAAATCAGTGTTCACAAACTACATTTCTCTACATAAGAAAGTAAAAGTGGAATAAGCATCACTTAAGAAATTAATATAGACAACTACTATGCATAGTTCAGTTTTTTTTTAAAAAGTTAACCATCAGAAAGATTTTTGCTTAAGTGTTCCAAATAAATTTTTATCCACAATTTATGAAACTAGTTAATTTACGATGTTAATTTCTAAATAATGCCTCAGAAAGTACAAGCCAATGACATAAAAATCACAAAAATCGTGTATACAAAGGAGGTTCACAATGCTGTTTGTAAATAGGTAAAAATCATAAACAGTGTAAAGTCTACCAAAAGGAAATGTTTCAAAGAATTATAGCAAATCAATAACAGAATTCCATGTAGATATTTTAAATGAGAACGCAGAAAAGCGTTTACCCATTTTAAAGGTTATACATACTATATGACTCCATTCATATGAAACATCTGAAATCAGCAACTACACAGATACAGAAAAAGTAGGTAATGGGCTAAGGGGGGTAGGTGGGGATGGGAAATAAAATTCTAAAGGGCAAAGGGTTTCTTTCTGTAGTGATGAAAATACTCTAAGGTTGATAGTGGTGATGGCTTCACAATTCTGTGTATATACTAAAAATCACTGAATTGCACACTTTAAACCAGTGAACTGTATGTGAATTACATCTCAATGAAACTGTTAAAAAAGGACTATATGAATGTATAAATATAATGTACACAAGGGCTTAAATTCTAAGAGTATTTTATTATGATCAACTGAAATGAAGTATAACAAATAATGAAAGTTTTTAAAATTGAAAGTAAAAATATATTTTCTATAACAATATGCTGCTTTCATGTAAAACTATTTACAAAACCTTGAAAGGGGGGTTAATGATTGCCACTTCAAAAAAAAAGTCAAGAATCATTTCCATTTCATATATACCAATATTTTAATTTCTACAGTTCAAGAAATAATATACCCTTCAAGTGAGAAACATCACTGTTAAAATAGTGCTTAGTATTTCTTACTTGTTGGTATTCTGTCTTTCTAAGGTGACGTTCTAAAGTTTGTTTTACACGTTTAAAAGTGTGTAATTCTTTTGTTAATATATCCTTCTGTTTAGAAATCTTCAAATCGGATGCAGAAAGATTAGCCTGACAAAATATAAGAACCACATACACATTTTAATACATAGCATTAAGACACTAAAATATAATGCTACTATTATCAAGGGATACTTTTTCCTAGTAATAAAATCATTCCTTTGCACATAGTAGTAGTAAAATTTTCCAAGTTTATTAGCAGTAAGCAGTATCTGTTACATTGCACACTAAAGTAAAATGAAATCAAAATAAGGGCTTAAACTCTAAAGTATTTCAGGTACTTATTTTAATAAAACTAATAGAATACAACCTATTTTTTTTTTGTCCTTAACTCAAACTTTGGTACTCTGAAATTTTAGAATAGAGGTTTCTATTCCACATAATACTATAGAAAATATATTTCATCTCTCAGAATATTTTAAATTCACTCTTGAGAAAAGTTGACTCTAGTTCAGCTTGGGTTAAGTCAAGCACCAAGGTACAGAGTTTCTAGCTCAGCCTCTCATCGAGTGCATGTCTGAGATAATCTTTGAGGAAAAGAATCGCAATTAATGACATAGGAATGAAGAATACTAATAAGCCTGCATTTTTTTGTACCAAATACCAGTATGTAAGCATAACTACTATAAGATATGAACTTCAGTCAATGCATTCTGAGTATTATCCGAGCTTCTCATTTTGTTACACGTTCACTAGTCAAGAACTTACATTTTCAAAACTAATCTCTTCAATGATGTCCTTAAATGATGGCAAAAGTAGTTCTATAGAACAAGTTGCTAACTCGGCTTCCTTAAATGTTGCGTCCAATTCGGTCTCCCCATTTAAGATGTCCTGCTTTAGGCTAATTAGATATGCACAAATAAAATTTAAGTTAAAGCTGTTACATAAACTAGTTATACTTTTTATGCAAACAGAGCATAGCCTGATTAAATATTACAGTTCCATAAAATAACAGTAAATTGTCACTAAAAATGTATGCATTTTATCTATACTTCCATATTTTTTCCACACTTAACTATATATGGGAAGACAGTTTTTAAAATGTTAAGACATGTAAAACACAAAGACTACCAATAGCAATGTATCACTGTTCTATTTGATAATTGTTCAACATCTCTTCTCCGGTTTGTAAAATGATTTGTGCGAATGTGTTTGTGTCTTTTTTACTTCCCTTCCTTCTCCATTACTCCAAAGCCAAAAGATTTGTCTTCCTAGACCTTATTCCCAAATCCTTTCTTGAAACTTATTGTTCTTCACAAAAAAATTCCTCCAGAAGAATGTGTAAGCTAAACAAATGGAACACAAAAAACGAAACCTCTCCACATATCTAAAAATCCTCCACATTTGGCTTTATAAAACATTATTATCATTCAAAACAAAATTGATATTTGCTTTCTTGATTATGTTTTACCTACACAAGATACATTTGGCGGGGGGGGGGGGCGGCTTGCATTTTTACATCCCCAAATCAGGATGATTCTTACAATCTCTGGCAGTCTGGAAACAGTCCTGAGAAGTCTTTCCTGTACATGCCCTAAACTTATAGAGTCAGCATCCAATGTTTTGAAGAATATCCCAGAGATGGGTACAGCACTTTTTTTAACCCCTACCAACAAAAGGTCATAGAGAAGGGTTGAAGAAGTTGTTGAAGTAGGAATGTTTAGCAACATTTTAGAAGCAAGACTCCAAGGCAGGCTTGCTGTATACTGTAAGTAAGAGCCCATCACCAATAAATTTCATTTCAGTTATAGATGCTCCTAAGAAATACCATATCACCAATACTCTTAATTGCAAGGACAACTCTGAATCAAAAAGTGACTCATAAGATGTGGACTTTGAGTATAAAGAAGCTTTGAGAATACCTGAACTAATTTATTTCATTTACACTTTATTTTTATATAAGCACAGAGTTATTTGGACTAAAATTCTATGTATAAGTTTGAAGGAGCTTTTTCAATATTTATAAATAAAATTCCAAGCAATAAGAAAACATTGTGTCTTTCTTTAATTGACACCTTTTTTCTTTTATGGAACACAATATAATGGCTCAGCAACAATGAACGGCATCTTAGAGGCTCTGTCTCTAAGAAGTAGATTGTATTCCTAAGCACCACTATCTTAAAATGATGGGCCTAATGAAGATGGTGGCTACAAGAGACAATTATTATTAAAAACCATGTACAGAATGTCAAGAATGATATATGACCAAATATCATTACCATTTATAACAAGCTAAGCTAGAAGCTGGACTATACTATCCATAGCAACAATCACGGTATTTTAAGATAGTTATTTTGGGGAACAATGAGTCATACAAATAACAGGTCCATTCCCCATACTAAACTATTTGTTAGATAGCAATATACCAAATGACAATGAATTAGTACTCACTAACTATATTTCCAATATTCCATAGTATTTATATTTTCATTTGCCTTAGTTAAAAAGGTATATACTTTACAAATCTTTTTATAGGTAAGGTTTTCATTTTTAATTGCTTTCATTTAAATTCCAAAATAACTAGCCAAATTCTGCTAAATGAGTACACTTGTAATCAGATTAAAAAATATAAATTACTAGACTGTTAGATGACATTCTTGAAAGAATGCTGTATTTGATCCAAATAATTTACAATATGGACAAAACATAAAACCCTGAAATCAAAAAATTAAGATATCCCCCTGCTACTGTTGAGAATACCAGCTGAGAAGATTTTCACTGGCATGCTGTGGTAAATGCTCTTTCTCTGGCATGCTTTCACAATGGGAAAAGAGTTCTTCTGAATGACTTCCATCATTTGCAGGCTTCTCCATAAATGCAGTAAATGGATTTATAGGTGGCTTCCACAAGTTCTCCACACAAGCTGAAACATAGGAAATATTTTAATTATTAAACTTCATTTCAGTAGATTCTTTTTTTCTGTTATTACCCTATAAGATAAAAATCCTAAAGACATGTAAAAGAATAATAGTTCACAGACAAAACTGAAATTGTAATTGCTACTCATTGTGATACTTATTCGAAATAGTAACAAAATTGCATAGCATAATCATTCAACAATTGCCAACTTCCATACAGTTTCCAAAAGGCCCCCTATTCTCTACATACTCACAAGAATGTAGAAATTATTATTAGTCTATTTCTTGAAGTATTACAACAATACCTTAATCCAATAGGACTAGAAAATAGATATAAAAGCCATGAAATTAACTATCATTCTCAGTTTCAACAGATCTATCAATAGGAAATATATGTTATTCATGCCTGTGACAGTAAAATTTAAGATACTTTTGAAAGTATCTGGCAACAATAGCTACGAAGAAGGTAAGTTATTTTCTGAGAGTATACCTTTCAATATTAAATTCATTTATTCTAACAAATAAATCTTTAAAAAAAAAAACTCCATCTATGATATTCTTTCATGAAAATGAATGGACAGATGACATTATTTCTAAGTTTTACTAAATAATCTAATTGTTTTCTCTCAAACTTGGAGATGTCATTTTTAAAATGTGAATACTTATGAATTTCTTCAAAACTATTTCATTTTAAGTAATGAGCTGCTGCTTTGGCAGTCATTAAGGCTGTATTTTCACAACTCTAATATATGGCAATGTGTCTTCCTGACTTTATTTTGTTTATACAAAATCAAATGTTATATTTAAGGTTTTCTGCATTTTTTCAGAGATATTTTACCTCTTTATAATTTATTTTTATTTATCTGTATCATAAAATACATATGTTCATGAATTTTCCATACTTTAGGTAGATGTGAAATTGAGTTGAAAATTATTCACAATATTTAATTAGCAACTCAGAAATCATTTAATATGTCTATAAAAATGTATCTATTTTTTGTCTGAAGGTTCTATATACCAGAAAGATAAATATTTAGGATATAGACCAACGAAAAGCATGCTCACATTTTTTAAATACTAGCAACTCACGTCAAAATGGAAATGCTGAATAAGATACATATAGTCTAAGATGATCTACTTGAATGCTGCAAACATGCAACATCTGTTATTAGGGCATAATATTTTGACCTATCAGTAGCCCAGAAAAATTAAGAATATAAAAGATATACAAAATCAAATGAAAAACCAAACCTAAAAGTGAAGAATATGCTTGGATAAGTCACTGCAATCAAGAAAATTATCATCTACTGATTGGTTCAATTTTGGTAATTATCTTTCCTCCATTCACTTGTTTAAATATTTGTCTCTTTGTATGCTGGAATATCAGAAAAGAATGCCACATTTATTGGAACCCTCAGCACCTCTAAGCCTTGTGAAAGCTACGCTACAGCTGCAGGAGAGGACCCAGGGCTCGGCGCCTCACTGAGCAGGAGGAATAGAGACGGCCGCTTTCCACTTCTCTCCTCAGGGTCATTAAAAGAAAAACAGTTCATGTATTTAAAACAAAAGTTCACAGATCAGCGTAAGAGGATAGAGCGCTCCAATTTATTGAAAACATTTTCTGAGTAAGATTCAGTTTGGTATCAGTACTTTCAATGAGTTCTTGCTTGGCTTTGTGGGCTAGTGGCAGCTATTTATATAATTTTTCTATAAATTTTATCATGTGATAAAATCTTACAATATAAATAACTGTGATCTTCTTAAAGGGTAAACAAATAAAACTAACATAGTATAAAAATAGGGATTTTAGAATGACTTTTAGCCCAACATTCTAAAATGTTATCTTCACTACTGATTCCTCAAAACATGAAACCGAGAACTGTGTATGTCTCAAATATTTCCATAGAAATTATCAACAATCATATTTTCACAATCTAGAAATGAATATAGGATAAATATTGTTGAGAAGTTCCAAGTACTCCACTATTTTTGTGTTGTGACAATACTATAACCAAAAACATGTGTGCTGAACAATGTAATAATTTTCTTGAGCATAAAAAGTCCTGCCTTTATAAAAACTGCTACCATTTGGGGGACCAAATGTATTCTTGCGTGGAAAAGCAGAGGTTTCACAAGAAAATGTTTTCAATTATGTAGAATAAACTGCCAATTTACAAATGTATTATACTTTTGTACAGCTTGCTGGTGAAACAAAAACACATTTTCTGCATACATACTTAATGATCAAATCCCTAAAGAATAGCAATTTAAAGTATGTTTAATGTTTAAAGAATTAAATTTCCTATACAGGAATGACTTCACCAGTCCCCTACCCAAAAGCCCTGTACTTAAAGCTTTTTCCAGGTGTGGTCACGGGTTTATGTTGATCCAGCTACGCTCACTAAACTAGGTTCCATTTTAGCCAATAACAAGCATTTGAGGGATGGCTGTTCAGGGACCGTGATGCTGGCTATGGTCAGAGAAAAGAAAGATCACAGTCCATGACCTTCCGTAGCACCTAGATTGGTCTATGTAAACTAACCAGCTACAAATATGTATTCAAAACTAATCTGTCTGAAGAGAATAGTATATGGATCCTGCAGATTTCAATTTGTTTTGCCAAACATTAATCCTTGGAAAACTAGCTCCCATTGGCTTCAAACAAAAGCATACACTGTGCTTAAAAATTCACTATGAAATATTCAGCAAAGAACACCAAGTAGATATAGGAATGCTGCTCATTTCCCTCACCACTCTAAACACCAGTCAAAATTTTACTAGAGAAGTAATTGTATGGCTTTTTGGACTCCATAGTGAAAAAAAAGGTATACGAAATTCGGAAGCAGGCAAAGAGTAAAAATAACCAGAGATGGAAAACAGATCTGGTAAGTAAAAGCTATCAAAACTGAAGGAAAGATTTTTTGATACATAGAGATTAACTTTGAAAAGTATTTAGCTAATGCTTCTTTCCAGTGAATAAAGGAATTTAAAAATAACAGAGTTGCAAATTGGATAAAATGGGGAAAAAAGTTGACAGGAAGAGTGACTGACTTGTAAATAAAGGATACAAACATATCCCCTCCTTCTCAAAATGTTCCTCTGATTGATCCAGCCCACCAATAATCCTAAACATCTAATAATATTCTCAGAATTGTACAATTTAGAATGTAATTGCTCCATAAATGGTAATATTTTAGTTCTTCTTTAAACTTGCTACTAAATCTGTGAGGGCAAATATACCCATCACCCTCTACCCTCAAAAAGTAATTAACAGAGTGAGAGGCATAGGTTAGGTTCCAACATATAAGTTAGGGTGACCAAATAACTTATTGTTCAAACTGAAACACTTCTGAGATGAAGCAGGCCCCACAGAGAACCCAATTACCCTGAAGACTGGAGCAAAGATATTCAGAATATTGTCTACCCCCAAATAGTCAACATCCTTTATCAGATAAACATAAAACATTTTTCTTCCCTTCAACACGAGGACAGCATGAGGACAGGCAGCCATTTATTAATAGAGCATTGAGTGACCTTATAAACATCACCTCACAAAAAAGCTACATGGTTGCTATTAGCATCCAAAAGCTACACATGAAGAAATCAAGTTTTAGAAAGGTTCAACAGACTGCCCAAGATTACAAGCAAGGAAGTGACGGAACTCAGTTTTGAATCAAAAGCCGTCAGATATTAAAATATAAGAATTTTACACAGCTGAAAGTAACACACAAACTTCCCTAAGAGTTTTTAACAACTCTTATAAATTCAATTTATATTAAAAAAAAAATGAAAACTGTTCTGTACATGTAAATGAAGGATGAATAAGACTGAGTTCCTTAAAACTACACACCAATTTAAATAAATAAATAAATAAAATGGCATTTTTAGATTAAAAAAAAAATATGAGTTCCATGAAGGCAGAGATTGCAAGTCTAAAGAGAGAGTGGACAGTGAGCAGACCACTAAAATCCAGCGTGCTCAAGGCTATGACAGGGGACTCATCGGGTACTGTGAAAGCAACTGGCAGGATCCTGAGAGACTTCCCAGAGGTGGATCCTCAGTAGAGTCCAGCAGAACAAGTCTGAGCCTGGCAAAAGGGAACAGAAAAAGGCATTCCGGATAGAGGGTAAAGTTCCAGCAAGAACAAGGAATCATGACAGAACATGATTTGAAAGGGTACATGGCAAAAGATGAGAATGGACACATGAAAGTAGTCATTGTATGCCAAGCTCAAGAGCTTGAATTTTTTCCTAAAGGTTAAGACAGAATATTAAATAATTTTAAGCAGGAAAATGACAGATCAGAAGTTAATCTTTAAAAGATAAATCCAGTGGTGTTTTGGAAAATGGGCTAGGCATATAGAGAGGAGGAGAGTAGAAGCAGTGATCAGGTTATTAGGGTCCCAAGAGATAAAAATCCAGCATTCTTTTCCAACAAAAATTTTTGAAGAAATCAAGTTGTTCCCATTAGTGATAAAAACAAACAAACAAACAAAAAACCATGTAAAACAATGAAGGAATTAGAATTAGAATGCAAGAATAGCAACAGATCAGTATGGAAAGAAATGATCAAATGTAACCCCTCATCTAACCCATGACCATCTGAATGGATTGCTCCACATCTAAGTTGCAGGAAATGATTGCTTATCCCTTTAAATACAAAAATTAACTTAGACCAGTTCGAAGAAATTCTTTTAAAACTATGTATTATTTCTCCCTTCTCAGAATACAGATAGACTGAACATATATAACCATTCCTTGATGACCCAGAGGCAGCATATTAAAATGAAAGAATACTGGGCCAGATTCATCAGTTCGCAGTCCTTATGAGCCCCCTGACATATACAACCCTTAGCCTCAATAGGCCTTTGGTTCTCTCTTCTACAAAATGAGAATAACCTTTGCCAGCCAAAGCTGTGGTGAGGTTTGAACAGAATGAAGTAGAAACACTTAGGGGTGAGGGTTTTTGTTTGTTTAATTTAGGACCCCTTTGGTCACTCTGTTGGGCCCACCAGGCCTTCTCTTTAATTTTTTTCATCTTAAAAAAAAAAAAGAAATCATCCTGAGTCAATCACCATTCTTGAAGTTACATCTGCAGGCCTGAGTTATCTGTATAGAATCAACTCAACTTCAAAACAATTCTTTCAAAATCTATTCTTTGCAGAATTATTACAAATCATCCTCAACGCAGTAAAAAGTTGAGTTCTACTAACCCAGAGCCCAGGGGGACAATTAATGACTTGCACAGAACTGTGCCCAAGGGGATAGATGTTTTGTCAACTTCATTGCTATACCCAGCTCCTTGGGTCTCAATTATTTGCACAAACTAAGCAGTGATTAGTAGCAATATAAGCAAAGCCATTTTCTCATATCTTTCGGTGTTTGAGACGCAAAAACTATACTATTAATAAACATCAATTGTGAAATCAGAAGAAAAAGAGAAGCAAAAAAATGGATACCTGGCTGTTAAGGACAGGACAAACATGACCGTGACAATGTTACTATAAGCAGAAAGGCATCAAACTAATTTTAAAAGCAGACAGGCTTTCCACAGTCTACTCTTTTAACCATAACTAACCAAGTGGTGCTTAAAACTACTCCAAGAACCTCATTCATCCAAAAACACCTGAAACCTTACTATGTGTGAGGTGATAGGGAAACTTTGTCTCTGCAATAGACGTTATCTCCAACACCAGCCAGTCTGGCTATGGTTTTCTCACTAAACAAGCACCACTTACTGACCATCTACTCAAAATCTGGCACTGGTTAACTTAATCCCTTTTATCACAAGCACTCTAAAGTGACTTACCGTCCTCATTTCACAGATAAGGAAACTGAAGCCAGTAAAGTTAGTGACCCGCCCAAACCACACACTTGAAGGAATAGAGGCCGGAATCCAGGATCCCGGAGAAGGAATTATTTCCTAAGGCCAGGAGTATTCTCTGAGTCCCAGAGCCTACCAAAGTCTGGCATATTATATGGTGAACACCTAAAAACCAGCCGAATACGTAAAAGAGCACTATTTCGTAAAGAAAGGCTGCCGTGCCGGGGGCCGGCTGGGTCAGGGCTCCATCCTGGACAAGCCCACCTTGGCTAAGGCTTGCCCTGCAGTCCAGAGACCACACCCTTCCTCTCTGCCTTTCCCAAGCCCAGGTGGTCGGTCTGGAGCGAAGAGAGGATACAGGCAGAAAGAGGCTGAGGCCAGTTTCGGGCGGATGCGAGGACCTTTCACATCCGTGACACGCCACGGCCACGGCCCCGCCCCCAGACCCCACAAGTAACCGACCCTCGGCCGTGCGGGCCCCAGCTCCCCGCTGCAAACGCGCGCCGCCATCCCCGCCACGGCGTCTGCACGTCGCCGTGACGTCATCCCGCCGCCGCTCCGCTCCGAAAGGGGTCCCAGGGGCGGCCGAGGCTGACGCTGGGCGAACGTGAGAGCAAGCCCAGCAAGCGTACCTGTGCTCTCCCGCCCTGGGTCGGCTAGGAGGAGCCGCGCAGTGGCTGAAAGCTAGGAAGGAAAGCAAGGACGCGACGCGGGAAGCAGGCAAATTCCTAGCAGGCTTGCGGTGGAAGAATGCCAGACGAGGTGCAAGCGGGAGAAAGCGCAGTTGGTAACCAGCAAGTGGCTTCTTTAGCAACGGCCGCCCCGCCCCTTCCGTCGGGTCCGCAGCGGCGCAGCCAATTGGCCGAGCTCGGGAGCGCGGGCGCCGGCCTCTGCTGCTATTGGAGGAAGTGAGGGGGCGGGGCCCGGGAGAGGCGCCTTGTCGCAGCCTTGCTTCTCCGGGTAAACTCCCCCTCTGCCCCCCTTCCCTCCCCCGCAACCTTTTGTTTTACTACAAGGGTAGCACTTTTGCGTAGTTACCAAAAATCTTAACTGAGTTCAACCAGAAAGGAAATAAGGCAGATGGATTCCAAATTTCCTGACAGTTGGCGTGGAAGTGCCCTGCTTTTGCTTTTTAAAGGGAGAGATTTGAAAAAACCAAGGCAACCGCGACTGGAAGAAAGCTGGTTGTAAATATAAACAGCTAAAAGCTGTTCATCTGAGATCCTTCCCTGGGCCTCCGTTTTCTCCTGTTAAATGCAAGAGCTGGACGGTGATCTCCAAGTCACCTTTCAGGTCCCAGATTATTTGTATCTGTGCTACAGCCAACTGGTATGGTTTATAAACTGAACAAGGCTAGATTTTTTTTGGAAAAGTTAAAAAAAAAGAAAAAAGAAAAAAAGTTATCCAACTCCTCAACCTAACGTGAAAAATCATAGGCTGTCATCTAAGTTTCACAAATAGAGCAGCTACCAACTGAGCAGTTTAACCATGGCATACCTCTTACTGGTTTCACTGAAGAATAGTTTCCATTGATGATTACAGCAGTGCTTCCCGCTTTACCCCCTCCCCTCCAGCACTATATTGTCCAGCAAAAAGTTCACAACACATTAACTTCCATATATGCAAATATTAAAAAGTACTGGGAATTGCGGATTTATGTACCTACTCTCTCACTGGTGGATCATGACCTTTGGCAAGTCAACCAACTTCTCTGGGCTAGTTTTCTCATCTGCCAAAAAACAAAAGAGAGAAAGGAAGGAAGGAAGAAAAGAAAGAAAGGAAGGAAGGAAGGAAGAAAAGAAAGAGAAAGGAAGGAAGAAAAAGAAAGAAAGAAAGAATGAAAGAAAGAAAAAGAAAGAAGAAAAGAAAAAGAAAGGACAGATAGAGTTGGGACAAGGAGCATAATTCTGGGGGCCTTTCTAACACTAAGTTAGGATTCTGACTAACCTTGCTAACTTGTTGTAATTAGAAAAATAATTGTATGCACAAGTTAGGCTCCTGTTAAGAAAAATACTGATATTAATTAAATTGCATTGGTATAAGTTACCAACTTTATAAGACATTCAAGAGGAAACATTCACAAAATTTCAAAATGATTACATAAGATTCTCAAATTGACTTATTTAACTGAATTGTCCAAGTAAAATAAACATGGCATCCCTCATCCTCTAAATCTAATCTGTTCCTGACATCTGGTTGGATAGTGAACTTTTGGATAGAAAGACCCCTTATTCCATTTTTACATCAATGGGAAAATAACAGTACATTCAAGTCCATCCAAAACCCCCAATTTCTCCAAATACCATTAAACACTTGGCCACCTATGAAACAATCCACCAAGGATTTCTGCATAATTTAAAGCAGAGGCCAGCATACTTTTTCTATAGAGAGGCACGTAGCAAATATTTTCAATTTTGTGGGTTATACAACCTGTCTTACTCTGCCACTGTTGCATAAAATATGCCATAGAGGATACATAAACACATGGCTTGGCTGTGCTCCAAGAAAACTTTATTTACAAAAATAAGTACCGGGCCTGGAGCTCGCAGGCTGTTTAGTGGAGCTAATGGTGGACTCTGATAGGGCTCACGCCAATGAGCACTTCTCAGAGCCCCTGCTGCCAGTGCTCCTGTCTCCTCGGTGAGCCACAGCTGCCCGCCACCTCTGCAGGCAACCCTCCAATACCAGCAGGCCTGATTTAACTCAGCATCCTAGAAAAAGGATAAACATACTTCTGGCTCCCTGTATTGTCCATGAAAGTAACAGGCGTTGAGTAGCAGCAAACTTATTTGGAGAAAGAGAATACTTGGAACTTACCTACTGAAATATTCTTCCTTTGAATTGATATGCAGATATCAAAGGCTGGAGGTCATTGTTTCCCAAACTACATGCTGAACCCCTCGTGGGACTGTGAAGATATTATGAGCGTTCTTGGTGATCAGAGCAGAAGAGATCCAACAGTGCTAGACTGAATATTCGTCTACTCCAATACTTGGACATTAGTCTGAGGCTTGGACAGTCTTCTATAAACACCTCTATCACCAGGACAAGCAACCCCAAAAGCTTGGACAACCATGAGGAAACAAAGAAACACCATGCAGGCAAAGGAGCAGGAAAAAAACCCACAAGACCAAATAAATGAGGAGGAAATAGGAAAAATGCCTGAAAAAGAATTTAGAGTAATGATAGTAAAAATGATACAAAATCTCGATAACAAATTAGAGAAAGTACAAGAAACAGTTCATAAGAACTCAGAAAAACAAACAGCAATGGATAACAAAATAACTGAAATTAAAAATACTCTAGATGCTCTAACCAGCAGAATGACTGAGGCAGAAGAACGAATAAGTGAGTTGGAAGATAGAATGGAAGAAATAAACGCCACAGAGCAGGAAAAAGATAAAAAAATAAAAAGACTAGAAGACAGCCTCAGAGACCTCAGTGATAACCTTAAACGTACCAACATTCGAATTATAGGCATCCCAGAAGAAGAAGAAAACAAGAAAGGGTCTGTGAAAATATTTGAAGAGGTTCTAGTGGAAAACTTCCCCAACATGGGAAAGGAAATAATTCACCAAGTCCAAGAAGCACAGAGAGTCCCATACAGAATAAACCCAAGGAGAAATACACCAAGACACATATTAATCAAACTAACGACAATTCAACACAAAGAAAAAATATTAAAAGCAGCAAGAGAAAAGCAACAAACAACATATAAGGGAAAACCCATCAGGATAACAGCTGACCTTTCTACAGAAACTCTGCAGGCCAGAAGGGAATGGCAGGATATACTGAAAGTCCTGAAAGAGAGAAACCTACAGCCAAGAATACTTTACCCAGCAAGAATCTCATTCAGATTTGAGGGAGAAATCAAAAGCTTTCCAGACAAGCAAAAGTTAAGAGAATTCAGCACCACCAAACCAGCCTTACAACAAGTGCTAAAGGAACTTCTCTAAGTAGGAAACACAAGAAAAGGAAAACAAAAATAAGTACCGGGATAGATCTGGCCCACAGGACATAGTGTGCAAACCTCTAATATAAAGCATTTAAAACATTAAGTGTCTAATAAACAAACTTATTAGCGGGGCATTTGTGATTAGAATGCAACAATGCAGTGTTCAATGAAAATTATGTTTTTTTCCTCATGGCAACAAATGCACACTATTTGTATTGTAAAATAGCAAACAATGAAATAATAGGTTAAAGATGATGAATGGAAATACTTAGCAAAATAAAAAAGCAATTTAAAAAATAGTTTGGTGGTGTAATAAACTGTTTCCAAAGATGGCCTCCAAACAATTCTTCTCATCCCTGTACACACATCCCAAATGGAATCTATTTCCCCTCCTTTTGAATTTAAGCAATAGAATACGATCCTAGGCCAGTTCCAGACCTAGGCCTTGAGAGACCTAACAAGTTCTGCTTTCCTCTCTTGGAAACCAGGTACCCTATAAGAAATCCAATTACCCTGCTGTAGAGGGAAACCCAGCCAGATCCCAGCTGTTTTAGCCACTCACCTGAGGTGCTACACCTGTGGGCCAGTTGACCTTAAAGGCACAGCCTTGTTCCCAGCTGAATGCAGCTGTATGAGTGACCCTAGCCAACATCATGATCCAAGGGGATGCAAGTTGAAACAACTTTCATTTTGAGGGAATAAACTAACATGTCCCAGACCATTGGACCCAAGAAATTTCAATGAGGTAGCAGAACTCTGAATTGTCACAGAGTTTAACCCCTACTCTGAATTGCACGTGTTGTTTCCAATATGTTTTGGTTTTGTTTAGTTGTTTTATCACAGTGCTTTGAAACAACAACTATTTTATTTGTTCTGAACTTCTGAGTTAAGAAGCCAATGACAAAATATTGTAGGTGTCCATCAAGGTGATGAAGTTCAGGTCTCTCTTCACCAGGTCTATCAACTTTTCATTACACAGATCAAGTAGGCTCCTAGTAGATTGTCCATCCGTTTCATAGTAGGGGTACCATGATCAATTATCCACTGCTAAAGATCCCCCTTGGTCAACTGACTATGATTACTTCTCTGGCCCTGCTGTCCATTATGGTAACCACAACTGCCTCATCTCTGATAGTTCAGTGTGGTCATTTTGCCTCTGCCACTTTTGGATCCTATTATGTCCATTAGGGAATTAGGGATCGCATTCAGTGGCATAATCTCCTAATTTCATCCCTGGGCTCAGAGGACACCAGCTATAGTGCTTTCAAAGGGTTTTGTCACTCTCCTCCCCACTATTTTCTCAATGCATTAGTGAAGAGAAGGTCTTCTGGTCCTTCTCAGGACATATTTGGAGATAAGTGACTGGGTCACACATGATAAATCTATTTCAACCATCCTATCTCCCTAAATCTTTTAAATCAATCTTCTAAAAGTTATCAAGAGATTTCTAGCATCTCAATTTTATATAGTGCAGGCCACCATGGAGTCCAGGTTTCAACCAACCAACTAAGAAAATCTTTAGAATACTCCCAGATGCTCAGGCAAGCATAATGAATTCATGGTCTCTGGTAAGTATATCTATATTAAAAACTTTTATCTCATCAAAAGTTGTATTCTTTGATGCCTGTTCAAACACCCTTGGAATTCATTATCATATTCCATAGGTTTCTGCCAATATAAATAAGCAAAATCTTGCCATATTTTAGTGTGAAAGCCTTTTCCTAGGCCAGACTTTTTACTTATTCCCTGGAATATACTGAGCTCCACCTCTGTAGATCTATACCAGTGATTCTTGACATTTTTTTTTGGAGTCAAAACTGGAGGTGTGGAGGGTACTCCCAGTATCTAGTGGTTAAAGGCCAGGGATACTGCTAAACATCCTACAATGCACAGGACAGCCCCCATGTCAACAAAAAAAGTTATTCATTCTAAATGTCAACAGTGATGATCTTAAGAAACTTTGGTCTGATATGGAGAATACAGAGGTCACTAGCCACCTATGGCTATTAAACATTTAAAATGTGACTCGTTCAAATTGAGATATGCTTTAAGTGCAAAATATACACTGATTTTGCATATGAAAAAGGAATGTAGAATATATTAATAATTTTATATTGATTACATGTTGAAATAATAGTATTTTGAATATGTTGAGTTAAGATATATCATTAAAATTTAATTTTAACTATTTTTTTTTACTATTTTTAATGTGGCTACTAGAAAGTTTAAAATTACCTATGTGGCTCACATTATATTTCTACTGGATGGTGCTGGTCTAGAGGTATAATGAAATGATAAGAGTGAGTTATGAGAAGGTAAATTCCTCAGATGAAGTTATTTCAAAATTTTCAAAAGAGATATGACCAGCCTTATAAGACAGGGAAAGAGGAATTTTTTCAGAAAGACAAAAGCTCTGTAGGGTCTGTCTATCAAGATGATAGAATTATCTAAGTCTACTCAAACAGCTTCACTACAATTTTCAAGATCCAACTCCTTCTCAATCATTGCTTTAATTTTTCACCTAGTTAGTTTATTCAACTTACCTTGTAAGTCTGCTCTTCATAGCGTTAATATTTGATTTAGATATATTACTCCAGCAACCCATAGAGATATGTTTTTAAGGCAATCATAGAAGCTCTTCTGACCTCTAAGCTTATCACATTTCTCTTTAAGCTTCTTAATACAGTAGTAAAGAGCAAACCCAGCCCACAATCTTTGTATTCTTCATTTCTGCCATTCTCATCAAAGGCTTGCCTTCAATAACTACTTATTTCCTGATCACTACAGGCCACTTTTAAATTGAGTTGTAATTTACATTCAATAAAGTACACAGATATTAAATATTCAGAATATGAGTTTTCACAATTATATTCACCCATGAAGCCACTACCTAAAACAAAGATATAGAACATTTACATCAACATAAAAAGCTTATTCATATTCCTTTCCAGTCCATCAACCAAAACTACCTTACCCCTTCTCACACACATATATACACAGTGAGATAACCACTTTCTAATTTCTGTCACTAGAGGTTAATTTTGTCTATTCTTGATCTTTAGATAACTGCAATCATACATTATATATTATTTTGTGTCTGGGTTCTTTCTCTCAATACATATGTTTTTTAGATTCATTCATGTTGTTGCATATTTTAGTACTTTGTTCCCTTTTATTCCTGAGTAGTATTCAGGAATATATCGCAATTTGTTTATCAATTCTGTTGATAGGTATTTAGGTAGTTTGCAGGTTTTGGGTATTATGAATAAGGCTGCTACAAACATTCTTATAAAAGGCATTTTATGGTCATATGTTTTCATTTGTTTACCTAGAAGTGTAATTGCTGGGTCATGCGATTTACATAACTTTAACTTTATAAGAAAATGCTATATCCATCTTCAAAGTGGTTGTACCAACAATGTATTAGGGTTCCAATTGTTTCACATCCTTGCCAACATTTATTATAGCCACCATTTTATTTTAGCTGTTTTAGTGGGTGTGAAGTGGCATCTCATTGTGATTTTAATTTGCATTTCCCTGATAACTAATGATGCTGTTGAGCACCTTTTTTAATAGTTATGGGCCATATATGTATATATGCACACACATATATATATATGTCTTTTATGAAGTGTTATTCAAGTCTTTTGCCCACTTTTGTATTGGGTTATCTTTTTATTATTGATTTGTAGCAGTTTTTTATGTTTGTATTTTTATAAACTATAATAATATTTCCTCCCAGTCTGTATCTTGGCTATTCATTTTCTTAATGGTGTCTTTTGAGGAGCAGAATTTTTAAAATTTTGATACAATCTAATTTATCAAGATTTTTCCTCATGGTTTTGTGCATCACAACCACATTTGTGACAGTATTATATGTTTTTTCTTAAAGCTTTATGATTCTGAGCTTTTGTATTTAAATATATGATCCACCTTGAATTACTTTTTTTTAAGGAATGAAGTAGGAATCAAAGTTAACTTTGTTATATACAACTATGCAATTGTATCTAATTGATATCTTAGTCAGTTTGGGCTGCTATAACAAAAATATCATAGACTGTGTGGCTTAAACGACAGAAAGTTATTACTCACAGATCTGGAGGCTGGGAAGTCCAAGGTTAAGATGCTAGCTGTTTTGTTTCCTCATGAGAGCCCTCTTCCTAGTTTGCAGATGGATACCTATCCTCACATAGAAAGAAAGAGGAAGGAGGCTCTCTCATGTCTCTTTTTATGAGGGCACTAATCTCATAGTATGGGGTCCACCCTCATGACCTAATTACATCCCAAAGATTCCATCTCCAAATACCATCACATTTAGGATCAGAGTTCTTAAATATGAATTTGGGGAGAACATGAACATTTAGTCAATAGCATTGGACAACATGCTACTTGTTGTTGAAAGGAGGTCCTTACCAGAAACGATTCAGAAAGGCAGCTACCCCAGTTCTGCACTAACTAAACCATTGGAGATCAGGCTGAAAATAAGCATGAGGTTGAGGTTGAAATGGGTTGTTACCATAACATAGCACTTATCAGCAAGGGCTTTGGCACTATGCCAATCTGTATTCATGTTTTCTAGCTACAAGTCCTGGGCAAGTTACTTTACTTCTCTAAGCCTTGTTTTTCTTTAAAAAAAAAAAAAAAATCAAAGAGTAATTCTACTTATCTGAAAGGAGTGTTATGATGATTGAGGTCATGTTTGTAGAACACATAGCCCTGTCTCAGATAAATTGTAAGTGTCCTATAAGTGGGAGGTATTAGTAAACGATGATTCTTTTAAGGTGAAAAGCACATGATATAAAATTAGAATGATTAGCTCCCTCTTTTTTTTTTAAGAACTTTTATTGAGGTAGAATTGACATACAATAAACTGCATATATTTAAAATGTACAATTTGATATTTTTTTCTTATTAGTAATGTATAAATAGCAATCCCAATCTCTCAATTCATCCCACTCCAAGCCCCCAACCCCCTGCTTTCCCTCCTTGGTGTCCATGTGTTTGTTCTCCACACCTGTGTCTCTATTTCTGGCTTGCAAACCAGTTGATCTGTACCATTTTTCTAGATTCCGCATATATGTTAATATACGATATTTGTTTTTCTCTTTCTGACTTACTTCGCTCTGTGTGACAGTCTCTAGGTCCATCCATGTCTCTATAAATGTCCCAATTCCATTCCTTTTTATGGCTGAGTAATATTCCATTGTATATATGTACCACATCTTCTTTATCCATTCATCTGTTGATGGACATTTAGGTTGCTTCCATGACCTGGCTGTGCTGTGATGAACACTGGGGTGCATGTGTCTTTTTAAATTATGGCTTTCTCTGGGTATATGCCCAGTAGTGGGATTGCTGGGTCATATGGTAATTCCATTTTTAGTTCTTTAAGGACCCTCTATATTGTTTTCCATAGTGGCTGTGTCAATTTGTGTTCCCACCAGCAGTGCAAGAGTGTTCCCTTTTCTCCATACTCTCTCCAGCATTTATTGTTTCTAGATTTTCTGATGATGCCCATTCTAACTGGTGTGAGGTGATACCTCATTGTAGTTTTGATTTGCATTTCTCTAATAATTAGTGATGTTGAGCAGCTTTTCATGTGCCTCTTGGCCATCTGTATGTCTTCTTTGGAGAAATGCCTATTTAAGTCTTCTGCCCATTTTTTGATTGGGTTGTTTGTTTTTTTGATATTGAGCTGCATGAACTGTTTATATATTTTGGAGATTAATCCTTTGTCTGTTGCTTCGTTTGGAAATATTTTCTCCCATTCTGAGGGTTGTCTTTTTGTCTTGTTTATAGTTTCCTTTGCTGTGCAAAAGCTTTTAAGTTTCATTAGGTCCCACTTGTTTATTTTTGTTTTTATTTCCATTACTCTAGGAGGTGGGTTCCTTTTTTTTTTTAAATACTTTATTTTTTAGAGCACTTTTAGATTCACAGCAAAATTAAGAGGAAGGAACAGAGATATACTGTATATTTTCCACTCCACACATGCATAGACTCCTCCATCAGCAACATCTACCAAATGGAACATTTGTGATGATTGATGAACATAGATTGACACATCATTATCACCTAGAGTCCATAGCTTATGTTAGATTTCAGTCTTGGTGTTATGCTTTCTATGGGTTTGGACAAATATATGACATGTAGTCACTGTTATAGTACCATACAGAGTATTTTCACTGCCCTAAAAATCCCCAGTGCTCTGCTTATTCATCCCTGCCTCCAAACCCTTAACAATCACTGATCTTTTTACTGTCTCCACAGTTTTGCCTTTTTATATATTTGGAATCATACAGCATGTGGCCTTTTCAGATTGGTTTCTTTCACTTGGTAATATGCATTTAAGTTTCCTCCATGTTTTTTCATGGCTTGATAGCTCATTTCTTTTTAGTGTTGAATAATATTCCATTGTCTGAATGTACTATATATAGATTATTTATACATTCACCTACTGAAGGACATCTCAGTTGCTTCCAAGTTTTGGCAGTTAGGAATAAATCTCCTCTAAACGTCCACATGCAGGTTTTTACGTGGACATAAGTTTTCAACTCCTTTGGGTAAATACCAAGGAGTGAGGTTGCTGGATCTGATTATCGCTTTTCATCTAGATATTGTCCACAGGAGTTGGAGTCTTCAGACATTGAACTTTCTTTTAAAAAAAGGTAATAGTTATGTGAATCTACTTTTCCCCCTAACCTATGAATGATTCCAGTAATTACCATCACTTGCAAAAATCCAGAATGTTTGATAAGTTAACACTGTCAAATTTAGCCCATTTTAGCATACACTAAAGAAAGTTAGTTCATGTATGGAACATTTACTATATTATATTGCATAGCCAATTTTTAAGTCAGAAGTTTCTTTTGATACCATTCAGAAAATAACACTGCTTATCCTTATATTTTAAGCTCAATATTCTGTCCTCTGAACATCAGCATTTCTTTGGCTGACCCAGAGAAAATGATACAAAAGTATGAAATTTCCTTTTTAAAATATATTGTCTAGCTCTGATTAGGTATTAAAGCTTTAAGAATAAATGTAAATATTTTAAGTCTCATAGCATAAAGATGTGGTCATAGAGAGTACAGACACTATTTTATTATTTTTGTATCATTTCAAAATCTACTAATATAATTAGAAATTAGAGACTTAGTTAACTATTTCAAGAGCACTCAGAAAATAATGGATCCCCGGGTGTCAAGTATGAATAAAAATATTCATAAGAATATAGAATGTGGTCTTTGGAGACAGAAGATTAATAATTCAGGGATACATATATGAAATTGGCATAGTTAGCATATTGTGGTTAGTATACACTTTAAGAAAAGCTTAAGAAAGCTGAAGGACTAACTTTGTTGTTTGCTCTTTAAAAAATTATTTTATTTTAGACTTGTCTACTTTGGATAGGCATTTTTTAATAGGTCTTTTCCTTGCTAGCTTATTGAAGCTAAGCATAATCCTTTTGTACAGAAAATTGCTTGGTCAAAATTTTGTCGAGAAAATGAAAATAATATTAATTTGTTCATCAAAATATCATACACGTATATTAAACCACTTACTGTACATGTTTTCAAACATTGACTGGCACTTTTTAGAAATGCCAATGCTATTTTCTGAAGTGCATTTATCAGTTGCAAGAGTTTTGGTGGGAGATAACAGGATACCTAACTAATAATGGCTTAAAGAATCAGAGGTTACTTTACACGGTAAGAAGTCTGGAGTGTCATCAGTGTCACCAGTGACACAGGCTCTTGATACCTTTCAGCTCTACTACTCTTCACTTTTTGGCTACCCTCCTCACCTTCCATCTAATGGCCACAGAGGCTTCCTCAGACTCTGGCATATTAATATGGATTAATATTTATTAAACTCTTACTCTGACCTAGACATGGTTTAAATCACTACCTGTACTATTTAAATTTTGTGGATGTAGAAACTGAGGCATGGAGATGTTTAATAACAAAGGCCATGTAGCCAGTAAAAAGCAAAGCTGGGATTTCAACTCAGGAAGTCTAATTTCAAAACCCAATCACTTAACCATTTAACCACTGCTTCTACTTAATTACTGCAATACAGGATTAAAGGTGAATGCCAATAAAAGCTGAAAACAGATGTGGCAGAAAATTTCAACATATTCTTATACTCTGAAATTTTAATATTTTGGCTTGATCCCCTGCTTAATAAGCAATCTGCAATGTGTGACTCATTGCTATAATCTGTATTGTGATAACTCACCCACATGGAGATAAAACATGTATGTGATATAATGACATTTATGATAAATTATGACACTAGAGAAATTTTTTTATTCTTGGTTAAAAAAGACAAAATGCTTCCTGAAAGGTTCTTTTAAAAAATTTGTGTTTCTTAAAACCATTAAAAATACTCAATATTTTTATAATTGAGCCTTTGTTCTTAGCTAAAAATGGATCATCTGTTGTACATTTTTGTTCTTAAAATTACTGTATTTTAGTAACCAATTATAGGATTATAGTAAATAACTGATTGATTTTTCCTTTTTCCTAGTTATATGACTCTAAAATATCCTTAGTCAAAAAGACCCCATTACTTTCTAATAGAGAAAAAAAAATTAAAACAACTATGTAGTAAAAGATATATACTAATAATTTTTTTAAAGTTACTCCCTTGGGATTGCCATATATACATTACTAATAAGAAAAAAAAATCAAATTGTACACTTTAAATATATGCAATTATTGTATGTCAATTATATCTCAATAAAATTCTTTAAAAAATTCCTATCAAAATCCCCCCCAAGAAAAAAAATAAAATTTAAATAAATAAATAGAGTTACTCCCTAGGCATTTTGGAGAAGACTAGAAAATGGCAGAGAAGAAAGTAGTCATATGGGAGACACAAAAAGAATTGGTAAATAATAAGGAATAAAGAAAGGAGATCTGAGTTTAAGCAGGGCCTTCATTGGAATTTTCAAGCAAGCCACAGCGAAAACTCTTGAAATAATTACAGTGGGAGGTTATTCAAGAAAACTTGGATCAAGGTAGGTTACTGGGAATTGTGGGACATGGGATGAAGTCTGAGATCTTAGCTATGCCCAGTTAATTAAAGAGAAAAGAGCAACTTTAGGGAGTAGAAATGACATGTCATAGGAAAAATAATGGTAAAATAATAAATGCTTTGACTTTGAACTTAGAGAAGGAGAGAAGATTTCGAGTGGATTTTGAAGCCATCCAGAAATACAAGTACCTAAGCCAGAATAGTGTTTAAAAACTCTTATTGGCCTGAATCCCTCATGGGGAGAACACGATAAATGTCTGTGGCTGAAGGGGAGTCCTTCTAATGCTCCCACTGTGCCTGGTTTCTGGATGGTGCCGAGGATTCAGAGGAGTAGTGCAGTGTCTCTGTATGAGGCCAGGCAGGGATTTTGTTGTTGCTGATTAGTTGGTTGGTTTTCCTCTTGAAAGTAAGGAAAAGAGAGAAAGAAAGAGGGATGAAGATCCCTCAAAATAGAAAGAGGCTGAGGCAACTTGGACACCAGGTTGCTCCATAGTTGTAGAAAATTATTGCAGAATTCTAGGAGGGGCACTTGATCTTCCACAAGCCATGGAATTGACATAGATAAAAGCCGATTACATGTAGGTCTCTGAGGAGCAAGGGGACTCCAGCTGACAATAACTGATAATTATATTGATAGTAGTTAACTACAGCTACCATTTATAGAGCACTTATGGACAAGGCATCAAGAACCATGGCCTTATATTATAAACTTGGAGTGTATTTTTTGTCATTCAACTACAGATCTCAAATTGTTTTCCTGTCACTGTTTCTCATTTTACCTCTTCTGTTGTCAGTCAGCATCATGCTAGGCACTTCTGGGCAAAGAAGTATTCCTTGATTCCTCTCTTGATAAGCTTACAAGCTGAAGGGCTTTTATTTCACCTTCATAGCAAAAAATATTCAATGGAGAGGAGAAAGGAGATTCCTAGAAAGCTGAAGGAAGGCTAAAAGAAGACAACCAAAACTGTTGTCTGGGCTCTGTCCATCTCACCTGTGTTCGGCAATAACCCTCTTGCTGGCCCCTGCTTCCACCTTTGGCCTCCTCACAAAGAGTCTGAAAGTCAGATCAAGTCACTCCTCCACACCCACCATTGATTTCCCATTTCACAGGTAAACTCCAGTCTTTCCCACGAGCTCTGGTTCACCGAAAACAAATAGCCTACCAGATACTTCATCAGCAAAGATGAGTTGATTTGGGGTCAGCAGAGAATTACAGTTTGGGATCTCCAGCCACCGTGAGCCATGTGCAAGTCTCCCACAGTAAGGGAAGGAGAGACCTTGTGGAGAGGAAAAGGAAGTTGGGAGGGCTAGAGTAAACCCAGAATCCGTGGCTTTTCATTGGCTGAGTCCTCACCAGGAAAAGAACAGCAGTCTTTCTTCTTCCTGTTGGGCTTGGCTGTCATCTCAGGGCATGAAAGCACCCCCTTCTGGTCCCTCAACTTTATTTAATTGAGGTTTCTATTTCTTAAATTTTACAGTTGCAAGCCTTATGTGATCTGTGCTACAGACACAGCTCCCCCCAGTTCACAGCATCTCTCACTGCTCTCTCCTGTCTTCATTTCATCCCAAGCACCCGCCATCCTCAGGGCCTTCCTACTTGCCCTTCTGTTGGCCTGCAGTACTTCTCTCTCAAGTGGTTGAATGATTCCTTCCCTCACGCCTTTTAATCTTACCTGTGAGGCCTTCCCCAACCACCTGATACAAAATAGAAAACCTCTCTCATTATCTCCTCCCCATTACCTGATTTCTTATTCTTCATAACACTGTCGCTAGATATCTCATTATATTTGTTTGCTGTCTCTCTCTCTCCTGTACTGCAAACTCTGTGAGGACAGGGACTTGGTCCATTCATTCATTTTATATCCAGCACTTAGAACAGTGCCTGACATCTAGTAGAAACACAGCTTTATGTTTTCAACAGACTTATTGAGGTATATTTGCTACAATTTTATTTTTGAGTGAATAAATGAATGAATGAATAAATGAGCAAGTGAAAAAAGAGAGAAATAAAAGTTAAGGAAGCAGTTCCTCGTTTAAATAAAGTACATCCTTGGGAGTTACTTTCTTGAGGCTACATAGTGGAGATCATTAAAACAGTCTTAAGACTCACATAATGATCAAAAAGATTGAATTTGAGGCAAGGACTTTAATAATAGAGGGATGATTGTGGCTTTTGAGAACCTAAAACCTACCTATCTGTGTTGCTGTTGTTTTTAACTCTGTACTCTGTAGTTGTTTTTTGTTTTTTTTTTTTAATTTATTATTTATTTATTTTATTGGCTGTGTTGGGTCTTCGTTGCTGCACACGGGCTTTCTCCAGTTGTGGCGAGAGGGGCTACTCTTCGTTGTGGTTTGCAGGCTTCTCATTGCGGTGGCCTCTCTTGTTGTAGAGCATGGGCTCTAGGCGGGTGGGCTTCAGTAGTTGTGGCACATGGGCTCAATAGTTGTGGCTCACGGGCTCTAGAGCACAGGCTCAATAGTTGTGGCGCACGGGCTTAGTTGCTCCGTGGCATGTGGTATCTTCCAGGGGCAGGGATCGAACCCATGTCCCCTGCATTGGCAGGCAGATTCTTACCCACTGCACCACCTAGGAAGTCCTGTAGTTGTTTCTTTACAAAGAATAAACAATACTGTCACTATAAAGATCCATAATTAATGAAATGTTTTTCACCTGAGTTCTGAAGAAAACACAGCCCTTTCCCATAAGAAGTTTAAAAAATATAGTTAAAGACTACATAGACTGCCTCTTTCTAGTGTAAGGGCTGTAATCACAAAGCAAATGCGTGGATATCCCCCCACAGCTCTTCTGATACAGAGACTAATCCAAGTGTGGCCCGAGGACCAGCAGCCTTAGCATCACCTGCGAGCTTGATAAAAGTGCAGAATATAGGCCTTAGCTTGCCTTCCAGAGTCGGTATCTGCATTTGAACAGGTGATTCTTAGGAATATCTAAGTTTGAAAAGAATTATTCTCAGTAGTTTTTGGTGTACTCTAGAAGGAGGTCCGTGCAGGCTAATTCTGTTTGCTGAGAGTTTTGTCTGGGAATTCAGAGCCCCATGTACCTACACTCCTAAAACATAAGGGGGAGCCCTAATCTCCCCAATCGCCAGATCTAATTGGAGTTGCTTCCTGTTCTTTGCAGGACTGGCGAGGTTAATGGAATAGTAGAAGCTTCATAAGGAGAGGAGGAAAACCAAAAAAATCTGCTCCCCCTGTTGGTGGAAATGCAGGAAGCCAGGGAATCTGGCAGAGCCCTGAGCCTCAGAGAGGTACTGACGACAGAATCAGAGCAGGAAGAGAACAGAAAGAGAAAGAGAGTCAAGATTCTATACTTCTACTTCTGTTTTTTGTTCTCTGAGTCTCTCTGGTTATTTTCATCTCTTTAAAACATTTCCCCTACATTTCTGCTTTCTCTTTTCTTCTTCTCTGGAAAAATCATGATAGTAATAATGATAATATACATAACATGATACTATACACTATCTGGTTCATAATAGATAGAACAATATTTTATCAAATGCAAATTTATAGAATTTTTTGCAAATGAGGAATATTCCATACCTTTTTCACATTTTCTTTATTGGATTATCATTAAAAGTAGTTCTTGTTTCCATTCATTTTGGCAAATTTTGGAGGGTTTTTTTGTGCACAAAGTCATCTTTGTTATTGCTGCCATGACGGGGGGAGGAGGCTTATTAGCAAAATCCTGGAGGTGAAAGGCTGCATAGAGAGAATTCAAGAAATGAGAAATGAAGTGTAAGCCCTCCATGCTTTGGCATGGTGGTGACTCACCAAACACAAATGACTTCCCAGACCCTATCTACACCATCATACTTCACTCCTTTGCCCTGAAAATGGGTATACCTATAAAGAAAATGGGATCAGGGAGGTCTAAAATGTGCCATCTGGGTCCTTAGCAAGCTCTGTGTTTTATTCAAATTCTTAGTCTTCATAATTACTTTTTCACTTTCTATTTTGATTTATTTCATAAACATTGTAAAACTAAAGTAGCCCATCAGCTTTGTAGCCTAGCCACACAGAGGATTATATTATCCTCTTCTAAATGGGATTGCTGACAAGTTGAAACAAAAGCCTGAAAGAAAATAATCCAAAACTTTCTTGGACTCCTCAACATGTGAAATCTCCTGATTCTCTGACACCAACTGCATGTTTAACTCGCTTTGAGTGTGGGTCTCTACCTGCAGACTCCATGAAGGAAAAAAAATTAGAGAGGCCTTCTGGGTTTGGGCTGAACTGCAGATTCAGACAATGAACAAAGATGTGCTTTAGATTCTTCAGTTACTGAAACTGAATAACTCCTATTTTATTGAAAGCAGATAAAAACAGAGCAGATTCCTAGAATGTATATAACACTGAAATAAATGTTTAAACGTTATATTCCCATATTTCTTCACTTCAGGTATGTTTCACTTCTTAGATATCATAAAAATCTATAGACAGCAGCAGTAAGTTTTTTTGAGGGAAAGTATAAGCTGGTTTTTTTGTTGTTGTTGACAAAGTCTCACACTTTATCAGAAGTGGACACTCTGCTTAGGAATGACTTTAAGTCATTTAGTCAAGTCTGTTTTCACCAGCTTTTTAGTTTTGTCTCCTGTAGGGTCAGCCTGTCAGAAGAAAGGCAGGAAGAAGAGATCCTCTGCTGGCCTGACCCCAGGCATGGTTCCTGAGAGCAGAGAGCGTTCTCAGGGTAGGTCAGAACAGAGTTGGTGTTGGAAAGGGCTTTCAGGAGTGAATATAACTCCCAAGACATAGTGAAAAAATGGGTCAGTGACTGGGAATCTGTAGAGACGGGTGATGAAAGGAGTCCAGCCAAGTGGCCAGACCTAGGGATTAGGTTCCAGAACCAAGGAATCAAAAAGCAGATAGACAGGAATGGATGTCATGCCTGGACTCTCAGCCCAGGGTGAGCAAAGCTCGAACGTGCTTGTTCAGGTTTTAACCCAAGTGAAGTTGAGCAAGATTGTTCACTTATGGCTGTTCTTTATAAAGCTGCATGCACTCTCTGACCAACGTTCTCCACCCCCACATGCTAAGGCAGCCACTGTAACTGCTGACAAGAACAACAAGAGAGAGAGCTGGATGCAGCACGTGAACAGCTTATATAAGTATGCGTGGTGGCAGGAGGAAACTTCCCCGATTGTGGTAAAAAGCTACTCTCATGGTGTGGCCTGTGAGTTTAATTTTTTAGCTATATTGCTTTGCTGATGGGAATGTTTTTCTTAAAAGCACAAGAGATTAACATAAGAAAATAAACTGCCAAGGAAAGCTGAAAATAAAGTGCATTGTTCCATTCAGTGAGTCACAGTTCCAGGCAAAGCCTTCGGAGTTGCCACGCCTTAGAGCTTCAACTCTGCAGATACAGCGTGAGTGAGGGGAAAACCCACAGCTGAGAATCAGCCCCAGAAGACAAGACAGCCAGGCTGACCTGCGAGCTGTAGCACAAGCAACGCTGGCGGCCACGTGGTCACCAGCGATATTCTACCCTCCAACACGCCCAGGGGAGCACCAAAACCCAAGCAACTCCCTTCAAGAGGGATCAAGAGGGAAACTGCTCCAGAGCAGAAGAGATACCTTCTAGAACAGATACTTTCAGAGTTGGGGAGATCATTTTCACACTATAATCCAGGGCTGCTTCGTAATCTGCTTTCATTTATTTCTCTGACTCCGTTCGTTCATTCATTCAACAAATATTTATTGAGTGTTTACTGATCTAGATGCTGAGGAGGTAATGATAAAAACAGACAGGGTCCCTCTCTCATAAGCCCTTCAGCGGCAAGGAGACAACCAATTACACAATATGAATGTGCACGTTGTAGGCATGAGCATGCTGCAAAGGAGAGGTATCTGACGCACTGAAAGCATGGAAGAGGGGATACGAGCTAGGCAGGGAGCTCAGCTCAGGCATCCAGGCCAGAACAAGAATTTGAAGGAAAACAGGTGAGAAGCAGTGGGAGAAAGGTTCCGAACAGAAGAACCGTAAGAGAAAAATTCCCTTCACTATCCCTCAACATTTCAGCTCTTAGCATTTCATTTCTAGTTTCTTGAGCCCATGAGAGACATGATACATTGAAAAACAATGGAAGTGGAGTCAGTAGGTCTCATTGTAGCCCTATGACAATACTCACATAGCCTTGAACAAGTTGCTTAGATTTTCTGAGCCTTAGTTTTGTCACCTATAAGATAGGAATGATAAAATACAGCACACAATGAAAGTTAGCTCCTTCCCCCACTGGCTAATTTTCACAATCTTTCTGAGACTCAGTGTCTTCATTGAAAAATAGAAATAAAAAATTTTACCTGTATCAGAAATAAAAAATTATACCTGTATAAAAGATTATACCCACATTTAGGTGGGTTCATTTATAAATGCTAAAGCATTATGTAATTATGAGGTAATATTATTAATCACTCATAAAATATTTGTGAGGCCTACTATATTCCAGATCCTGTGATAGTTATTGGAGAAGTGGAAGGTTGACTGAGGCATAGCCTTGCTCTCAGGAGAGAGTTGCTGAAAGAGAAGTTCACTCTTTTCCTTGATCAAGAGAGAAAAGGCAGCAAGGACAAAGTGAAAGGCCGCTGTGGCCTGCACAGGCATCCAAGTTCCTGGCCCTTGGCCCTTGGCCCTTGGCCCTCCCTGGGGGATATCTGATACCTTCCCCCCAGCCATCAGCTGAGAGCTCGCCCAGACTACCTGACCCCAAGGGCCCCAGGGACAGGGCTTCAGGATAGATTTCCAAATCTTCAAAATAAGCAGACAAAGGAAAGTTACATCAAACAAAAAATGACTTGAGTACAGTAGGGAAGTAGTTGCTCTGATTGATGGAGGAGGTTGTGAAGGATGAGGAGAGAAAAATCACTATAGATTTCTGTCTTTCTAATGAAAGTTGATGGAAAAACCCAGATTCTCTGATTTCCAGCCCAGCTCCTTTTATCTTATTTTCCTATTCCTTCTGAGAAGAGATAAAATGAGTAAGGGGTGGAAAATTTCTTGCCCAACCATGATTCAGGAGGAAGCTCAGCCACAGAACAGGCAAGTGTGGCATCGCCTAGAGAAAGAGGACTTGTAGAGACAGGTCTCAGATAGATCCACCCCAGATTTTGCAAAGAAGCCACCTCCTTCATCACAAGTTCTAAGCCCTTCCAAAGTTCAGGAAGACACTAACTGTTTCATCATTGACTACTTGACACAATGTACCCAGCAGGACCAGTGTGAGTAAACCGGAGGCTTTTCTGCAACATGACCCACAGGGACAGTGCCGGTCCTGTTTGCAGCCTGAAGTTTGTGACTCTCCTGGTGGCCCTAAGTCCAGAACTCTTATGCCTGGGAGCCGGAGTGCAGCTTCAAGACAATGGCTATAATGGATTACTTGTTGCAATCAGTCCTCAGGTATCCGAGGATCAGAACCTCATCCCAAACATTAAGGTGAGTGGCAAGAATGAAGTCAAAACCGTGATCCTATTCGAATAGACCTGTAGCCTTCTTTAAGGAGTTATTGGCCTTGCCTGGTTTGTATTGAAGCAGTAAAGAAAGTGGTGTTTCTTAAAGATAGCATCAAAAATTATAATTAACAGCCAAGCCAGTTTGGTCACCTAATTCTGTGTAGTCTCAGCTCACAGACTGAGCTGAGACTACACAGAATTGATCTAGCCCTCTTATTTGTTGTTGTTTGTTACTACTAATTTTAGCTTTTGTATTTAACTACATGAGTGTTTTTTGGGTAGCAACTCAAAAAATAACCCATTGTGGCAACAAAGACCAGATGTTTGACTGATGAATAAGCATGATTGTGCTTACTAAAATCATGCTGTTGGATTCTGTCCTGAGAGTGGGAATTCTCAGACAGAAAGAGTGAGAGTCTGGATGGAGTGCCAAAGAGCAACATTCTTTCTTTTCACTTGAATGTTCTGTAAAGTAATTGACAATTTTCACCTTAATATGGTAAGGCAGGCTCATAGCTCTATTACTTGAGTCTCCCTTTGGTATTGCTTTAGTGAAATCGGTACTGTCATAAGGTGTGGTCTTGGACATGCCCACAGACATGACATGAAAAGCATTTGTTTGGTAAAAGCTTAAAAGTCTTTCACAAAATTGGGAAAATTACATAGGCAAGCCCAGACACACAATTAGTGTCCTAAAATCTCTTCCAGATAACCATTTGAAGTTTATTTGCTCCTAAATTTTCCCCAAATCTAATGCTGTCTCAAAAAGAAATGGGCTCCTTCAAAATATTTTCATTATTTTTTAATACTATTTATTCAAGTATACCCAGAAAACCAAAATATTAAGAATTTAAAATAAACTTTTCTTTTCTTTGATTATAGGAAATGATAACTGAAGCTTCTTTTTACCTATTCAATGCTACCAAGAGAAGAGTGTTTTTCAGAAATATAAAGATTTTAATACCTACCACATGGAAAGCTAATAATTACAGCAAAGTAAAACAAGAATCATATGAAAAGGTAAGAATTCAGGATTTCATTAAATGAGCTTAACTCAAGAAAAAAATATAATGTGTTCAAACTTTAAAAGTGAAAACTTAGGCAAAAACAAATCATTGATATTAATACACAAATAATATTATTGAAAAGACTGTTATGCATAAAATGTATGGCAATGTAATAAGTGAAAAATATGGAGTGAAAAATAAGCAAAATGCCATCGCCCAAGCAACCTTGCAGAAGATCTTGTTACTTTGTAACTTACAGGGTCCTTTCTGAAATTTTTGGTTAAGGAACAAAAACTAGTTTTATTCTACTGGGTATGAGCTGTAAAGGGAATAATTTCAACTGTGACTATGCTCATTTCCCAACCTGTCAGGGGCAGAAGACATGCATGCCCAGACAGAAACCTAAGCCACCCACACATATAAAAGTAAGACTTTCTTGTCCTGCAAGAGTGCAAATTCGCAGAATTTCACATTCCCCCAAGTCCAGGATACTGTTTTCAAGAAGTATGTTGATGAGAAGCAAGGGAGAAAGCAGGGAAGAGAGGCATGGCTACCTGCTTTCCTTTTCCATCCAAAAAAAGGGACTTAACCTTCGAAGGCCTCTCATAAGTTGCGGATTATAATTAAGCATTCTTGACCACGTGTGGCACGTACTGGTATGCATGCTGTCAATAAATGTTAAGTAAATTTGGCAAATGACTGTTTGAGATTACTATGAACGAGAGTCCTAGCAGCTACCAAAAGGGGCAGAAACAAGAGGCATTGAGAATATAACTGAGGGCTTCAGCAATGGAGTGGGTTCAAGATCTGTAATTACAGCTCAAAGAGAAGGGCTGGGACTATGGTAGTTTCCCCCTTTCCTTATTTGTGTCACTTGGTGTGAATTTTCCTAAGACTGTTTTAATTCTTAGCTCTCCTTTGAAGTTACTCCCTCAGTAACTGAATGATACAGCAATCTCGAAGGCAACCCAGTGTCCTGAAGAAGTAACAGGGGTTCTTAAAAACTATTTGATTTATGACCAGGTGAAAGTATTTGATGCTTGGGCATGGAGATAGGAGAGATAGAGGAACTGGGATAAACTGGGAACAGAGATATTGTTTATTAAACTTCAACTAAATGCCAGTCATTCTATATACATTGCTTAATTCTCAGACACCTAAAATTAGTTGCTATTATTGGAAATTAGGAAACTGAGCCTCAGATAGGGCAAGGATTTTATCCCAAGTCAAACAAACAGCTGGTAAATTAAAGAGCAATTTGAATTCCTGCCTATTTCATTCCAAAACCTATGCTCTTTGCTCTAAGCTATGCTGTCTCTAGCTACCTTACATAGATGTCCTTGATCAATTTGGCCTTTAGTGGGACAAAATGTATTGGAGATAATCAATACCAAAACCAGGGGCTCCTCCTCATCCTAATGGAGAAGAGAGAAATAAATAACTAAAGCAAAAATGACTGATCAGAAAGATTAAAGGAAAGAATCATTGAAGGCTGTTCATGTATCTGCTAGATACCAATTCTCGTAACCTCATAATGTCAATCAAACACTTATCAAATGATCGTTATATACAGGAGCCATGCTAGGCATGGCAGAGGCATAAGGAAAAGCAAGATAGTTCCTGTTCTTGTGAATCCATAGTCTAATGTAGGTAGGAAGCAGGTGAGAGGGGAGAGGGTTAGGAAAAGTAGGTAGGAGCTGTATTACTATGGTCTATAAGGTAGAATATAACCCCAAACAGCCTGGATGTTCTATCCCATGCAGAGTACTCTTTCCTTTCTGCTTCAGGACAACCTTCCAGACAGAGAAATGAGGTTTTGTCCAAGTGAAGACTATTCAAGGGCATGACGTCTGTAGCCCTTTCCACAAGTTCTGCCTTGCAAAGCCCTTGGCTTGAAGTCTTATCTTTCTAAAAATAAATATTAATTATTATAAAAATAATTCATGCTGCTTCAAAAAGACAATGTAGAAATATGGAAAATAAAAAGAAAATGTTACCTTCTACTATTTCTCAGTGACGCGTACACACACACACACACACACACACACACAACCAGTACACATGTAGTACATAAATATAAATATATATATTTATAGGATCATATTAGATCTATTGTTCCAAAATCAGCTTTAAAAAAAAACAACATACTTCACTTCACAATGTATTATCTTTCTTCCTAAAAATAAAAGAAACAATGTTGTATATAAAACTGTGTTCTGTCTAGATGGTTATTTGAATAGATATTTACTTTAGCTTCTGACTTAAAATATTGTGTTTTATGAATAGTAATTGAAATGGTCAGGATACAATATGAAATATAACTTCAATAGAATAATTGTTTTGCTGCTCTGATTGGTTATGGGAATAAAAGGACAAAGCTTAAAAGAAACATGTCCTATTGTCTTGCACTGACGAAAGAACCCACAGGAAGTTGTTCACAAAAGGCTATATATAACATTTTACAGTACAGCTCTGAATGATGTGTAAATGCTCTTAAAATTTCTTCAATTATTTTAATTACATTTTATAGTGTTTATAATGTCAGAGTTTTACAGTGTTGACTTTTGAGAAAATTTTAATCTGGAAAGTGGGAAGGTCAAATGAAAATAACGAAGTTCCATGGAAATTTGATAAGCTTTTAAAATACATACGTTTTTGAAAGTGATATAGTTTTGTTGGTGATTAGTTGTGAATGCATTTTAAACTCCATCCAAAGGCGTTTACTTTTTCTAAATCTGTCTTTAAACTGGGATACAATCCATTCAGAAAAATGCACATATCTTAAGTGTACAGTTCAAAGTGGTTTCACAAATGTAGATGTTTGTGTCACCGACATCACAGTCAAGATACAGAGTACTACAAGGCATTTCTTCTAATTTAGGCAGATGTCATAGTGACTGACGGCTATGGGGCACATGGAGATGATCCATACACCTTGCAGTACAGAGGGTGTGGAAAAGAGGGCAAATACATCCACTTCACACCTGACTTTCTGCTGAATGATGACTTAACAGCTGCCTATGGATCCCGAGGTAAGTGTGACCAACCAAGAGATAGACAATGGATGGCACTATTTGCAATATTCTGTGCTTAAGGCTGAAAGGGACTCAGAGGACCTGACACCTGCCAAGGACTTACCATTTGGATGAGGAGACAGGCCGCATGTCCATGAAAAGGTGAGGAAAAAAGTGAGCCAGAAAGGGTTAAGCACCAGATCAGTGGCCTGGACAGACGGGGGAGTGCTGTAAGAATTCAGTGAAGAGAGAGAGCATTTTGAGCTACAGGTGGTCAGAAAAGGCCTCACAAAGAAGAGGATCTTCAAGGTGGATATCGTGTTGATAAATGGAAAGAAGGCAGAGAAGAGTGGGAAGAGTATGAATAAACACGTGGCAGCAGGAGAATCCAGGTCAGATTTGAGAGAGGGCAGCAGTCAGCCTCACCGACGCAGCAGAGAGACCGTGGGCAGTGAGTAGTGGGAGGAAATGCTGAGATGCGTATGGGGTAGATGATGGGGAGCCTCAAACGCCCAGACTAGCGAGTTGCCACTTAAGGTTTATAAGCAGAGGAGTGAAACCACCCAAGCAGGGTTCTCAGAAGCTGAATCTGGCTCTGTGGATAACCTGGATCCCTCAGATCAATGAGGGAGAAACTGGATGTCAGGAGAATAATTAGCAGTCCAGGTATGGGCCCATGAGACTTGAGTAAGATTGGAGGCAGTGAGATAGGAAGGACAAGAAAGATAGGAATAAGAACAAGAGAATTTTCTGTGTGCCAAGTGCTGTGCTATTTGCTTTTCAAATGTTATCTTATTTAATCCTAACAACTCTAAGTAATGAGAGCTATTCGGAGCAGGGATATGAAATAGAACTGCTTCAGAGTGAAAGGCAAGGGGTGTGTGTGGGGCGGGGAGCAGCATTAAGGAACACACAAGGTTTTTGTCAGAAACAGAAGGGACCAGTTTAAAGGGGAAATCCACAAGTCTGGAGTTACGTAAGTGATTGTGAGGAGGGTGACTATGCTGGTGGAAAGACCCAGCCTGTGGCCGGAGAAGGATGACTGGAGCTCCACAGAGAAGTCAGCGTCTTTCTCAGATCTCATTGGTGGATGAGATATGAGGGAGAAACTGTGGTGAGAAAAAATCAGCAGGTCAAGGGCTAACTATCCAATTCTTAATTTTTTGTTTTTGATTTTAACGTACAGCACTGCCTTTCCAATGATGTTTTCACTTTTAACCACATTTAAACTTAAATAGATTTTATTATACTCTGTATAGCTAGCAGGGAGTAGAGCCACACACTCTATAAAACATACTTTATAAAACACTTTATAAAATTTTATAAAAATGGCTTTTTTTCCTGGTAACTATGAGGTGCGGATAATCTCTGCACAAATATGTGACTTCACCAGCACTTCTAAATTCCATGAGTAGGCAAAAACTTTTCCTTAGTACTTTCAGCTTAGACTGTTCTCCTCCCTTCCTTTGTCCCAAGGTCCAAAAATTGCATAATATGCCACACAGCCTGAGTCAACTCAGCAAACATTTCCTGGGTTCCCGGAGTTGGGAATTCAGGAGAAAAAAAAAAGTTTACTTTGGGAGGGAAGTTAATCTGGAAAATTTCTATTGGGGAGAAGTCAGTTTTTAGCTAAACATGGAAGGAAATACAAGATTTAGAGAGGTAGAGATAAGCTTCTAAAGGATTTGATGCAAACAGTGAGGATTTGCATGAGCTAAGAGTTGGAGATAAACATGGAGAATCAGGAGTAAAATGAAAGAGAAAGGACCACCCAAGCAGGTGAGGAGGTTCTATGATCCTTTTTGCGCCTTCTTCCCTCCCTGGCCCCAGGTTTTCAGTCATTGCTATAGACAGGAGAATTACCTACAGGAAAAAAAGAGGCAGGCATGCCTGGATAACACAAACTGAAGAATAGGAAAGCTTTATTTGCTTGTTTGGTGCCTTAGTCCATAGACTGGGAGGCTTATACACAGCAGAAATTTCTCACAGTTCTGGAGACTGGAAGTCCAAGATCAAGGCACCAGCAGAACTGGTGTCTGTGAAGGCCCACTTCCTGGTTCATAGACAGACATCTTGTTGCTGTGTCCTCACGTGGCAGAAAGAGGAAGGGAACTCTCTGGGATCTTCTTATAAGGGCACTCAGCCCATTTATGAGGGTGCCACCCTCATGATTTAATAATCACTCCCATAGGCCTCACCTCCTAACACCCTCACATTGGGGGTCAGGATTTCAACATATGAATTCTGGGGGGACAGAAACATTCAGTCCATTGAATTGAAACATTGGGTCCATATGCGTCTTTTCCCTTCTCAGAATCCTGAACTTACAGGCATGTATGAAACTAAATAGAAACCTGTTAGGCAGGTTGATCAGGGAAATGAGAGGATGTGGGACTCCTCACTAATTTCAAACAAATGTGCAACAGGTAAATCACTGGTTTGTACCTAGAGGACTAAACATACTTCACACTACCTCTTTTATGATGGTGGGAGTGAAGCAGAAGGAGATGGGAGCGGGGTGGGGAAGAGGACAGTGGAAGGAAGAATTGCACTGTAGACCTTCGGAATGAGTACATACAGTCAGCTGATGTTATATCTTCACTGATTGGCAAGGTCCATTGATGAAATTTTAGGAACTCAAAACAAAAGCTCTTTCTTCCACAGGCAGAGTATTTGTTCATGAATGGGCCCACCTCCGTTGGGGTGTGTTTGATGAATACAACCATGAGAAACCTTTCTACATAAATGGGCAAAATCAAATTACAGTAACAAGGTTAGTAATTTTTTACATGTTTAAAATTCACTGTTTATTTATTTATTTATTTTTGACTCTAAAACAGTTTGCAATGGCGGCTAAAACGTAACTGACAATTTTCAGTTTTAAAATTTTATTGCAATCTTTTAAAAAATTGGTAAACGTTTGTGTGGTCAAATATCAAAACAATATAAAAAGTTATACTCTTATATAGCATACTCCCACCATTCTCTTCACCCTGTTCCCTTTCATCCCCCCTAGAGCATCATTTTTATTAGTTTGTTATTTACTTTTTCTGTGTTTCTTCAAGCAAATTTAAATGAATATGAATATAACTTTTTCCTCACTCTTTTTTCTTTTCATTGCATTTTCCATTGTACGGATATACCATAATTTTTCAACCAGTCCCTTATTGTTGAACAAACGAGTTGCTCACAACATTTTGTTATTACCACAGGCCATAATGCTATAAATAAGTTATTTCCATTATATGCAGGCAGATCTGTATGTCTATTGAATAGCTGCCAAGAATTACCAGGTCATAAGGTAATTTTAGCTGTAATTTTGGTAGATATTGACTAATTTTTCTCCTGAAAGTTATATGGTTTTTCACCCATTGACAGCATTTGAGACTGCTTATATAGGAAGGAATCCTTTAAAATATCACCACTACATGTTAATTCTCTTCTTCCTTGGATGTCCAATGGCAATGAGCTCAAAGGAGCCCTGATTCAGGATACCACCACTCATGCCCTTCCTTTGGCCTCCAAAAATTCATGTTGATTTCCTGGTAGCTTTTGCTTTGACCCTGTTTAGCTGGTAAAGCCCTTGGCAATACAGAGTCTCTCATCAAAATCAAATGCTTTAAAGTCAAGTGGAATGCATTTCTAAATTAATGGCCTTTCTTAATAGTTTTTAAAATGTTTTATGTGTATCTAGCAATCTACAATCCTTGAAACAAATTATTTTATGAGCTGATGAAAAAGAAACATAAGTATTTCGAAAACAGACACAACATCTCTTCCTATTTTAGGTGTTCATCTGACATCACAGGCATTTTCGTGTGTGAAAAAGGCCCTTGCCCCCAAGAAAACTGTATCATTAGCAAGATTTTCAAAGAAGGATGCACGTTTATATACAATAGCACCCAAAACGCAACTGCATCGATAATGTTCATGCAAAGTTTATCTTCTGTAAGTATGGCCTTAAAAGAACAAACTCCTATAAGAGTCCATCTTTTCCCATAATAGACTGATATGTTTTAAGTATTTAAACAAAAAGACAATTAAGATTAACTACATTTTAGAGCTTGGGGAACCTTAGAGTTCATCTAGTTTTTGCCTTACAGATTAAAAAAAAACTCAGCACTCCCCCTACCCCACAGTCCAAGGTGATCAGTAAAAATTGATTCCTTTAGAAAAGTGAGTGTTTGTTCTTCAGGGAAGGTAACAAAGGGAACCCTGGAGTCTTCAAAATAAATTGCTCCTATAGTGGTGCTCCTATATCCTTTCATAGGAAAGTGTACCAGGTTAATGACAGGGATGTAACATATGATTATATTTCTCTCATTTGAGGTAGCAAACCACTCTTATTTTAATGGAATTCCCTAATTCTCTTTCCCTTGTTTTGCATATTCTAGAACTTAAAAAGAAAAATCAGGTGTTACCAAGAGAAGTAAACTAACCCTTAGCTTTTGCAGGTTGAGAAGCTCAATCTTATCAGTATTCCACACTAACTGACAAGAGCCTTGTGTAGGAATCCAGAACACATTTTAAAAATTATTATTTATTTAATAAGAGTACTCTGTCATGGAGATCTAACAGTCGCATCCTCTAGCCAGTTCATTTTCTCTCTGAAGGAAGCAGCATGGAACAGTCAAATTCTTCCCAGAGGCCTGCTCTGAGAGTGTGGAATCAGAAAGGAGAGAGTTAGGAGATGCAGAAATTTAGTCGCATCAGCTTTCATAACCTGATACATTTTTTTTCCAGCTTCTTCACATCTGTGGGTCATCTCCTGTCCATCTGGCTGGGAACACTGTGGGCAGTGTCTCTGTGAAGTTTTCTGTTTCTATGGCTGACCAATGTTCCTTGGATTGACACATTCTTTTTTTTTTAGATTTTTTTTCTTTGCTCTGGTTTTAGCCCAGTTTTCGTCAAGGCTAAGAGTCTTTCTGTAACTTTAAGGTGATTTCCATATTTCTTGTCCAATTCATTATGTTTTTAATTTATAGCTTTAATATCTGAAGCCAAGCTAATTCCATATTATTTCATCCACATTGTTTGTGGCTAGGTACTATCTTTGTGATCATTTGAAAGACCTACTCATTAATAATCAGTCAGAAAAGTTTTACCATCTCCTAACCACAGTCATGAAATATAAAGAAAAGAGTTAAAAACAAATGGCAACAACAACAAAACAGGTTCTACTTTGTCTTCCCATCCTACTATGAAACTTATGCTGTTCTGCAATTATTAACTTTTTGAAGCTTCAGCTTCCTTTTCTAAGAAATTAGAGTTGGGACTAGAGGGTCTGTAATATTTCTTTTAGTTTTAAGCTTCCATGGCTCTGTTAGCAGGAAGCATCTACTCTTCACAGGAATATAGCCACTGGGAAATAGATAACATTAATTTGCAGTGCAAATCATGCCTTTAAAAGGGGTGCTGCCTTAGATTTAGTATTATTATATGAATTATGGCTATATCTCCAAATGGGAGGAAAATCAGGAAGTAGATTTAAATTGGTTTTCTCCTTATCCTGTTCTTACAGAGATCAATATTTGAACTAGCTCAATATATGTTGACCGATCAATAGATAAAGGTGCAGTGCTTGTTAAATACGATTCCGAGAAATAGATTGACCAAGATAACATCTCCTGGGGTGTTTTCTTTAACACATTATCATGCTAAGGAAGGTGAGAGTTTGTTTTATTTTTTTAAAGGCTAAGATATTTGTACATGGTCTACTCTCTGTTACCCAAGTGCAAATAAACTTTAGTAGAGGTTGACCTTGGTACCATGAGGGTGCCAGTGTTTCAAGCAAAGGGTACCAAGGTGTATTTGTAAATTCAGTGGCATTCTTGAAGTAAAGAAGGACATTGCTGTAGCACTTCTGATTTCTCATGTTTCAGCTCATCTTTCCTTTTACCTTTAGTTGTTTGAGAATGAGAAGTATGTCTAGTATGAGAGGAGTACTTTTATTTTCTAATTATTTTCTGAGTATTTTATTTTATTCTTTTTCCAGGTGGTTGAATTCTGTAATGCAAGTACCCACAACCAAGAAGCTCCAAACCTACAGAACCAAATGTGCAGCCTCAGAAGTGCATGGGATGTAATCACAGACTCTGACGACTTTAATAACAGTTTTCCCATGAACGGGACTGAGCTTCCGCCTCCTCCCACATTCTCCCTAATACAGGCTGGCAACAAAGTGGTCTGTTTAGTGCTGGATGTATCCAGCAAGATGGCAAAGGTAACCTTGGAAATGGTTGTAAACCATTCATCATTTTTTTTTCTATCAGTTAATTCTTTTTCTTTTCAGAGGGTAAGGCCAGGGAGGGGTGAGTCCAAATGTTTGGAATAGTCATGGGCATCATATCTTCTTGCGGAAAGGAGAAACAAATTCAGAATGTGGCCCAGAAATTGGGATAATGCACCTAAATGAAATCCACAGGTAATTCTCAGCCCTCATTTTGGCTACTAATGGCAACCTTTCCAAACAAAACCCTTTCCAAAACTCTGACATGTAAGGGAAGGCTCCTTTCTGACCACATTCCACTCACCAGTAAACATCCCTGGCCGAGACAATAGACTGAGTCTGCAGTGAGTATACATATCTATTATCTATTATGTGTGTATTTTCTATGTCATTGTGTATGGAGAACCATATCTCAGTCATCTGGCAACCTAGCAGCCTTCTAGAAACCCACTCTCCAAAGCTCCAGAACTCTTAGACAGTGGTTAGAGATTTAGTCTCTGGAATCAGGCAGATGTGCTTTAAGTCCTGGCTCCTTCACTTACTGTCTGTGTAATCAAGAGTAAATAACCTCTTTGAAGCTCAGTTTTCTCATCTGTAAAATAGAGATGACAATACCTATTTCATTGTTGTGACAGAGCCAGTTCATACTGGCTCACAGGAATCTATTGTTAAATTTTTAAGAAATTTGCAAGCCAGTTGTAAATACAGCCATTATTTAAAAATAAGCTATGTAGTGTTATAATTAAATAAATATATTGAAATAAACATAAGTGCTCAAAACTCATTACTTCCTAATTATTTTTCTACTATTCTTACTATTATCTATGCCCAGAGTCAGTAACTATCTGCTTTGCATAGCCTGCAAATTAAGAATGGGTTTAGACAAAAATCAAGAGAATAATAAAATTTCATGACACATGAAAATTATATGAAATTCAAATTTTAGCCTCTATAAGTAAAATTTTATTGGAGGAGAGCAATGCTCATTTGTTTACATATTATCTACGGCTGCCTCAGTACTAAAAAGTTGAATAGCTGCAAAAGAGAATATATGTCCCACCAAGACTGAAATATTTATTATTGTATCCTTCATAGAAAATGTCTGCTAATCCCATATCTAGGCTCCTGAGGTTATTTCTGGTCTATCGTATCTCTATGAGTCTGCTTCTACATATCTCTTCCCAACTCTGCACTCAGTGATGTCAAGTTAAGAACTTAAATCAGCCGCAATGGGAATATTTACCCCACAGAAGTTGCAACAAATCCCGGGTTCTCCCTCTCTCTCTTTTTACCAGAAAGCCAGTTTTTAAACATTTACCAGCACACCACTAACTACTTCATAGGGTTGTTGAAAGGGAAAATGAGATACTGAATATGAAATTTTTGGTTTATAAGTGGCAACTGTTATTTTATTATAGTACTTGTCTTTTGGGAGAGTTTATCTTCTTGTATCCTCTGGATCAGTAGTCCTGGAAAATTTGTCTTTTTTGGCTTGTCACTAAAATGTGAGAAACACCACTAATATATTCAGCATCTAGATAGTTTTGTAATCTTGCCTACCTGCAGTTGACTAGGGTATGATCTTAAAACATGATCTCAGAGTAATTTATATTGACTGCCTCTGTTGAGTAAGAACAGATGGAGTGAAAGGGATAATTGAGAGAAGACCTGAGAGTAGAAGAGAAATAAGCCTAAAGCAACAAGCACATGGCAAAGAAAACTTCTCTCCCTTTTCCTGTCAATAGTGTCATTGAACCATCATTGCGACCATTAATTCATTTATCAGGTGCCTATACTGTGCTGGCTTGGGGGATACAGAGATGATGGAAGAGAGTCTGCTTTGAAATGCTCACAATCTGATGAGGGACACATGACACACACCTGTGAATAAACACAATACAGTGTGACAAGGCTCCACAGAGGTGTGAATTGCTATGGAGGCACTGGTAGCATCTGGTGCTATAAGAGAGTGAGGAAGGCTTCACTGAGAGGATGAACTTGAAGCTGAGTTCTTGAAGGATGAATAGACATTTGCTTGTTGGGTGAGGTGAGGGGAGACATTCCAGTGAAGGGAGGAAGGTATGCAGGTGGCTGAGAGACAAAATTAGTAGAATTTTTTCAGGGGAAGTACGTCCATTGGTATGGCTATAACTAATACTGGCTTGGTCTAGAAAACTGACAGATAAGATGGAAAGATGGTTATGAATCTGAGAGAAATTTAAGACATTGTATTGATATGACCTGTTCAAGGATATGGAGATCGGTAACACAGAAGTAATAAAAGAGAGTTCCAAGCTTCTGACTTCACTAGTTAGGAATGACCATAATGTTAGAAATAGCTAGTATTTACTATGTATCCATTTTGCAGATGAGAAAACTGAAGCTAAAAAAGATAAGTAATTTCTCTATGGTCACATTATTAGTAAAAGTTGAAGGCAGGAGTCAAAGTCCTTGTTTTATCCACTCTACCAATTTACCTCTCAATATTGTAAGAGAAACAATATTTGGGAAGGGGGGTAACGAATTCAAAGTGTGTAGAGTCTTAGATACCTGTGGGAGGTTAAATTGGTGGTATTTCCTAAGCAGTGTGAAATGCAGGTCCAGATGTTAAAGGAGATGTCTGGGTTGGAGACAGAGACTACAATCATCACTGAACAGGTGGTCACTGAAGCTCAGCTTGCTGTTTTCACAGCCTTCAAATCAAGTGATCCTAATGAATTCATCACTAGTATCACCTGCCCAAATGTGGTCACTTACATTACTTTATACTTAGTAAATAATTCAAGGTGTAACTATTTCCATATACATATCTCAGTTGATCCTCGTGGTAATTCTATTTTAATAAGCAAGAAAGATTATTACCCCCACTTTACAGATGGAATGCCCAGCCTAAGATAAACATGATAACAGAGGGTAGTGCCAGGATTGATGCCTCTCTACCATAAGGTCTTTGTAATGTTTCCTCTCATCCAGAATGAATTTTAAAAGAAGTAATTACAAACCAAGTCTCTGTTGGTTCTACAGATCTTTGAATTCATGTAGGAGAGAAATAGTGGATATATGTGTTCTTAGAGAATGATAAATTACGAACAACTTCTTGGGGGCATAGTTCAAAACCACACCACTCTCCCTGAAAAGCATTCATTTTTGAGCCTGCAATTAATCAAACAATATTCTAGCATTGTGTCAATTTTTACAACTCAAAAAAAAACCCCACAAAAAGCCACAATCTGACATCTCTAAAGAATTAGCAGAGATATTTGCTAATTAAGCTTAATCATAGTTTTGTTTACCAACCAAATGTTGTTACCTATCTTTTTTCCTTTTTGCAACATAGGCTGACAGACTCCTTCAACTGCAACAAGCAGCAGAATTTTATTTAATGCAGATTGTGGAAATTCATACCTTTGTGGGCATTGCCAGCTTTCATAGCAAAGGGGAGATCAGAGCCCAGCTACACCAAATTAACAATGATGATGACCGAAAGCTGCTGGTTTCGTACCTGCCTGTCGCTGTGTCAGCTGAAGCAGAAACCAGCGTCTGCTCAGGGCTGAAGAAGGGATTTGAGGTACAGTAGAGCACTCCAAGCTTCAGTTCACCATCACTTTCCTTTCCCTCACTTTGCATCTGAGTTTGTTTCAGATTTGGGGCAATCTATTACAATGTGGTCGCGAATCTCAAGTTAGTAAAGTGATGATGGATTATCTTTAAGGTCAGGAACCACGACTTTCTCACCACTGAATCCCCTGTGCCTAGTAAAGGGCATGTAATGGTTGCTTAAGAAATGTTTGTTGAAGGAATGAGTAAATAAATGAATATGATGGTCAAGGCTAGGCATCATCTGAACAGTTTCTAACACTGTCCCTATCCATCTGGGACTGTCCCATTTGTGGCCATTGTCACCCTTGGGTTTTCCAATAAAATCAGCATGTCTGGCTCCTGCCTGTAGTCATATTAGACCTCAAGCATATGAATATCAATTAAAGTCAGAGGTGTGTTTCAAGAATAATGGAGTTCACCTAAATCAGCGTAAGTTTGGATTCCACATTGAGGATACAGCATGTGTTAAACATCTGGTAGCAGGCAGATCACAATTACAATGTTACTGCCTACAGCCAAGTGTTTCTCAACCTTGGCTGCCCATTGAAATCACCTCAGGATTCAAAAATTCTGATGTCTGGATCTCACCCCCAAAGATTCTGATTTAATTGATCTTGGGTGTGAGCTGGCTATTAAAAAATTTTAAACTTTCTGTCCAATTCTAATGTATAGCCGAGGTGAGCACCACTGCTCTAGGTCCTTTTATTGGCCACTTACTGGATCTCATAAGCAAGGATCTCATACAATAACGTTCTCCCATATCCTTTATGATGGGCACTATTATAAACGAGGGGCATCTCATAGTGATTTGAACAGGAAGAAGCCCTATCCATGAGTAAGCTGGCAATGGCAAGTAGGGTGACAAGTGCTGTGATGGGGTGAGGTGATGACCTAGTGGAGATGGGCATGGAGAGTGTGTGGAGCTATAGAGGACCTAGAAGAGGAATCTGCCCCATTGGTGGGGAATTTGGAATGAGAGTGAACTCTTCTGCTCAATAAGACAATCTGAATTACATTTCCTTCCAAATGACTGATACCCTGTGTTCAGGTGGTTGAAAAACTGAATGGAAAAGCCTTCGGCTCTGTGATGATACTAGTGACCAGTGGAGATGATGAGCATGTCACCAACTGCTTCCTCACTGTGCTCAGCAGTGGTTCAACTATTCATACCATTGTCCTGGGTTCATCTGCAGTCAAAGACCTGGAGGAATTATCACATCTTACAGGTAAGCAAATTTCTAGAAACATATTTTAGAGCATTTCTTTTCAACTTGAACATTCAAAGAACAACCATGAAACTCAGATTAAGTCAACAGAATACATGGCTTAATTGAAAAAAATATAAACAGTTTTCTTAAGAAAAAACACACAAAAAAATTGCTAAATTCTGTCAAAAATTTGCTGACTTTTTTATACTTGCCTTAGAAAGTGCCAAACATATATATCTAATGAAAATATTATTATTACTTCTTTGTTAAACCATGTATAATCGTGGAACTAAAAGTACGTTTAAATGCACTAACTTCTATGATAAGGACCATACAGTATTATACACTGTATAATTTTTTTGTTCTAAATGAGTATCATTTTTTTGTTCTAAATGAGGCACAGAATAATTTTATCTTATATTCCTTATGTTCAATAAAAAATGCATATGCTAATTTGAAAATTGAAAGCTGTTTTATTGAATTATGTTTGAAAATAATGTTTTCAGAATGTAAATGTAAATATATAGCAATATAAGTAGGTAGCAATTAACCTAGTTGTCTAGGAATTACCTTCATTAAATATTTATTGATTTCAATAAATATTTATTTTCAATAAATACTTATTGAGTTTTATCACACATCAGGTAAACTCTAGACCCTGTACAATTACAGCTGTGAACAGAACAAACAAAACCACCTGTCTCCACACACCCACTCACCACGTGGTTGTATAGGATGCCATGCAAAGCAAGTCAAGCACAGCTCTTGCTTTCCCCAAACTCACCCTCTTAGGCAAAGGAAGTTTGTTAGAAAAGGCCTATCATTTTATCTTTCGTTTTACTTTATACATTTTAACAACGAACATCCTGTTGTGTATTTCAGGAGGTTTAAAGTTCTTCGTTCCAGATAAATCCAACTCCAATAGCATGATTGATTCTTTCAGTAGAATTTCCTCTGGAACCGGAGACATTTTTCAACAACATATTCAGGTCAGAATTTCCTCAATATTGTAGTTACAGACAGGGGAGAGCGGGGAGGGAGCAAAGAAAATAGATGAATTGTGCTGTCTCATTAACCTTATTTGAATATGTAACAGCCCTCATTACATTAAAAGAAGGCTTTTAATGAGCTTCTTGACGTCACCAGAACCAGGCTTCATCTTTACCTGACGTGTACTTCCGAGCCCTAGGAGTCATTTTCTGTTATTGCTACTTCAGCTTTTCAAGGTCTACAGCAGAGATTGCTTCTTGCTTGTGGCTCAAAATGGGGTTGGGGATGGGATGTGGGGTAGAGGTAAGCCCAGAATTATAAGAATCAGTGGATTTAGTTTTTGTTCAAACTTTCCACAATCAGAATCTATTTTACTTTGACTTTTTAAAAAACTTCCTCCCTTGTATAAAAGTATCAACTATTTCATTCAGTTCTAGAAATTCCTAAAGATCACTCCAACGACCACAATTTATTTGATTTTGCTCATAAAATCTTCCTTTAATCAAGCCATTTTTTAAAGGGCTAATTTTTTTTCTTTCTAAGTACTTTAAAGATATTTTGAATATAACTGAATAATGTTTTGAATAAAATTTTACCTGCTGCTTCCTCACAGATGGTAAGTGAACCTACCAAGTTTAATGGCTTGATGGGTGCAATGAAATCAGTAAATTATTGTTAGAAAATATTTGACAAGATTATATGTACAGAGGAGAGGCAATAGCCACAATTCTGTCATTAGAAATGGAAAAAGGTGAATTTTAAATAATATATATTTTAGATTAGACTACAATTAGCTCTTCTGAATAATCTTTCTACCCTTGATTTTCTCTTTAATAATATGAAATAAAAACAAATGTTTAAAAAAGTAAAAGAAAAAATTTAACAAAACATTATTCACATGACTCAAATGAGTTCCCAGATTTGGCCACCTCTCCCCAATTATGTGCATGTCATTAGCTCCACTAGATTGTGGACAGAAACCACATCTAATCACCTTCAACAGTTTAGAGCCCAGCATAGAATGTGGCACAGTAGTCAGCAGTTCACGAACACTTGTTAAATTGATTTGAATAAAGAATCCACAATGTCTTTGCTGTCATCCACTGAGCAATTTTAGTGTTGCTAATGTATTTATTTAATAAATATAATTTTTCAAAGTTATTTATAGACTTGTATGCTTTGTGAATACACAATGATTAAATGCAAGGCTCTGGTGTTAGCCAGCCTGGGTGGGCTCTGTGGCCTTTTTACCTCCTTGTTGTGTGACATTGGACAGCTTACTTCCCTAAGCCTGAAGTCATTTCACCTGTGAAATGTGGGTAATGATAGCACTCATCTCAGAGGGTTTTCATAAGGATTGGATAAGATAATATATGTAAAGCAATTAGCGCAGTGCCTGGCATCTGTGTGCACTTTGTACGTTACACTCATACACACACAAGTGCACACACAGCTTATTTAAGTGCACACAGCTTAAATCATGACTAAATGATTTTTTTAAATGTACAAAACTCCACTGAAACCCAATGTCTGATTTCTTATTAAAATACATAAAGATATCTGGACAGATTATATACAAAGTAATTAGAGCACGTTCACAAACGAAAGTCAAAATAAAGCTTGTTTTAATTGCTGCTCTGAGGCAAATATTGATTGGGATGAGATAAATATGAAAACAGTTAACATCTCTTGATAATGATCAATGAAGGGACGTGTACTAGCTATAACAAAATATTTTATATCTACTGTACTTATAACACTTTGCTTAAGCAAAGTATTTCTATATGAAAAATAATTTATGTAAATATAGGACATCTGAATTAAATAGTTTTATTTTTGCCAATTCATTTTTATTTGTTATAAAAAAAAAGACAAGATGGAATGATTATGCATACGCTAGAAACTTTCACATATATATTCTCTTGAACAGCTTGAAAGTACAGGTGAAAATGTTAAACCTTACCATCAGTTGAAAAACATTGTGACTGTGGATCACAGCATGGGCAATGACACTACTTTTCTAGTCACGTGGCAGACCAGCAGTCCCCCTGAGATTGTCTTATTTGATCCTAATGGAAGAAAATACTACACAGATGATTTTATCACCAATCTAGCTTTTCGAACTGCTCGCCTCTGGATTCCAGGAACTGCTAAGGTAGGTGTTGCAAACTCATTCACAATGACAACATTTAGTCAAGTACATGACTTTCAAATGAATCACAGAATTAAATGCATTGTGTAAAGGAAATCCTCTGTTGATGTATCAAAATTTTACTTCAAATTTATAAGGGCATTTTGTGAATGTTCAAAATTTAAGAGGAACAACTATGTTCTAAACTTTAAATAATGGCTACCAAAGGCTTCTCACTTCAACAGTGGAAATTAGTATCTATATGGTACAAATAATTTCTTTTTGCTTACTTCCTTCTTTACAAAATCCATATAGTATACTTACCTATGCACTTAGACAAAAACCCCTCTACTTAGAATGTATAATGTAAATACATGCAATACATATGTTTTTGAGCACCTACCATGTGCAGGGTCTTGTTCTAGCTGCTTTACAATAAAGTGCCATGATAAGGATAAGAACAGGGTACTCAGAGCACACAGGAAGCATATGCAGGCAGTGGGGGAAGGAGAATGCTTCCTGTAAGTGAAGACATCAAAATGGAAATGTGGAGGCCTAAGGGGCTAGAGGTGTGAATGCCATTCTGGGCAGAGGAAACAGACCATAGAAAGGCTCAGAGAAAAAGAATATGGCTTTTCATAGAATTACAAGTACTAGTTTGATGTGGATGAACTACAGAGTAGCATATAAAGTGGAGATTTAGGGGAAGAAAAGAGGAGGGAGTGATGAGGTAGACAGATATACAGGAGTCAGTAAAAGGAGCAGGAGTTTGCATCTTACAGGTAAAGGGAACCACTAAAGTTTGCAAGCAGGGTGGTGAATTGGTCAGATCCACTCTTCCATTGGCTGAATGCAGTCCCTCTTCAGGTCTGTTGGCCCTCCCTCCCGCCAGATCACCATTGATAGGCTCTGTTTGGCCTTCCTGCCTCTGGGCTAGCATCCTTCCCTTCAAGCACCTTTATCAAGAGTGATCCTTGTAAAGCACAAATCTGATCAAATCTGTCTTCTACTCAAAACTCTTTGATGGTCTCAGGATAAAATCCATGGGGTTGTTATTACATACCAAGCCCTTCACGTTCTGCCTTCTGCCCAAACTTGTCTTGTTTATTTTTTAATTTAAAATATATTTTTATATGATTTTTGAAGGTTACTTTCCATTTACAGTTATTACAAAAGATTAGCTATATTCCCCGTGTAGTACAATACATCCTTGAGCCCATCTTACTCCCTAGTTTGTACTCCCACTACCCACTCCAAACTTATCTCTTAACCCTTCTCCCAAACACCCTATGCTTTCCCCCTACTTAACTTCTCTCCAAACTCATCACATTCTTTTCACTCCTGTGCACAAGGACCAGGAGCACTTTCCCTACTTCTTGCTGCTTTTGCTGACCTCTTTGTCTGGATTAGGTGCCCTGTATCAAAACACTTATTACACCCACAGAGAAGTTTTCCATGTGGGGGTTTTCACCACATGTCTGTGACTAATGTTATGGTTACCATCCCCCCACCCCCCAAAAAACCCCCAGGTAGATAGATAATCTTGATGCTTGAATTGTGACTTCACTGGAAAATGGTAAAGCACATGAATCCCAGTGAAGAAGGCTGGGTAGTGTACGATGGCATCTTAACCTTCCAGGGTCAAACCTTAACCCATTGTTTTCTCTCTTCTTCCTCCTGCTTGATTATGTTCCTCATGCTACTTTCAGGGTTTAAGAAGAAGCAGCAGCAGGAATGAGGAAAAAAGGAATACTTATGTACAATTTTACCAAAAGAACAAATTTCTGCCACATTGTAGTTTGAGCTTTTTTCTTTCAGATATTCTTTTGCAGGTTTCCCCCAGGCAGCCCAGACAGATAAAGAGAATGGCATTTAGCAATGTTTCTATAAATTACTCAACATAGACATTATAGAATCCTAATCTATTAAAAATAGTGTTCCTTTTTTTGGTCCCTAATAGTGTACATGGGATTGAGATTTCTGGGCATGGGAGTATGGAAGGAAGTGGAGGAAAGGAAGGATATTGTTGCCTTTTAGTCCAGGTTATCCACATAAATCATAATGTCCACTTAATTTGCTGTAATTTTCTCCATTATATAAAAGGAATAAGAACATTGAACCTGTTGGGTGAAGGGACTCAGATTAATATTTGCCAAGTACTTTGAAGCTGGACACATCATTATCCTCTAAAAATGTGAATCAAGATGTGTTCTTCCCCACAAATAAATTCAGGATTTAATTCCCTAAAGAGTTACCTAACAATGAAAGTGTGTTGTACAGTGAAAGCCATGTAAATACTGAATTTAGTTATCTTTTAACCAATATTACTCTTCCTGACATTCTTTCGTAGTATTTTAGAAAATGCAATATCCACAAAATAAGAACAAAAAACCCTAGAAGTTTAGGATTACACTTTAAAATGAGTTGATTTTTTTCCTCACACTTGACAAACGAAGTCTCTGTTTTGCAGCCTGGGCTGTGGACTTACACACTGAACAATACCCACCATTCTCCTCAAGCCTTGAAAGTGACAGTGACCTCTCGTGCCTCCCGCTCAGCCATGCCCCCTGCCACTGTGGAAGCCTTTGTGGAAAGAGACAGCATCCATTTTCCCCATCCCGTGACGATTTATGCAATTGTGAGAAAGGGGTTTTATCCCATTCTCAATGCAACTGTAACTGCTACAATTGAGCCAGAGACTGCAGATCCTGTTACGCTGAAACTTTTTGATGATGGAGCAGGTAACAAGGAATATCATGTCATTTTTCATGTTCTCAAGAGCTGTTCCGATGCTGCAGTATCAATATTAAGCTTATCTTTAAAATTCTTCCAATTCAATTATTTTTCTCACCCAGTTTTATAAGATTCCCAAATTCTCATAGACTCACTGATATACTAAGTAGCTACAGGTCTCCATCTGCACAGGGAAAGCAAATTGGGAAAAGAGAATCTCCTTGAGGCTCCTCAGAACAGCTGTGCGTGAGCAGAACGGAGGGAGGAAGTCGCCCAACACCTAGCTTTTGGCTTCCACTTGTCCAGTGACCTTGACCACACTCAGTAAGGCCACTTGGGAACAGGCATGCCCACATTCCTCTTGGATTCACCAGCTTTACTATCCACTGAAATAATCAGATTGGACAATTAAAATAGCAAATGAAAACCCAAAAAGGGAGATGCAATGACAGTTAATCCATTTTTAATCCTTGAGCCCGGTTGTTAAAGAGAAAACTGGAAATTGAACTTGTGACCCACGAGATGACCACAGACTGTTCTTTAGCCAAGTAGCTGGGTTGATGAGAGAGCATAGTCAGTGCCTTTTACATGTGTCATTTGGTCCCGAGAAGACCAGAACAGCAAGCTTAGTGGAATCAGGATAGAGATTTCCCCACCACTGGGAAAACAAAAGTAAAACAAAACCAAAGCCTGCTTCAAAGCACTCATTCTTCACAGAGAGCGTTCAGAGCTTCATCATCATACCTCACAGACAGCACAGCATCAAGCTGGGCAAGCAGCAGCACCTGGACTCTTTCTGACTAACTTGCTTTAACTTGTAAAAACAATCTCCTTTATTGTTTTATCATCTCTGTTCTGTTCTTTTCCTAAACTAAATTCTCAGGATGACGATAGACCTCAGAGTTTATGTTGGCAACCCCAATGTTTGATCTACTAGTAAAATCATATTCCTTCTCTTTGTTGTTTCAAAGATATGTTTTTTCAAGAGTCTTATGTTTGGCCACCCATTAGTATCTCACTGTGGCAATCTTGTATGACCTTTATGAAACAAAAGTTCATTTAAAGGATTTTAGTTCAAGTCCACCTCAGAGGATACTAGAGAAGTCCTCTTGTTTGCCTACTGGAATGGATCCAAATGAACTTCTCAGACTCTGATTGCTCACCCCTGTCCACACCTTTCACTTTTTGTATATGGTCCAAAAATATACTTTGTAGAATGTTCCTCCCTAGCCCCAGCCTGCAGGTTGGCCTGGGAACAGATCCTGCTGTCTTAGGAAATAGTACCTCAATAGGCTCAATAGGCTTTTATGTTTATTCCGTGGAACTATTTCATTTATTCGATGTCGAAATTTATACACTGATGAAAGAAACTAAGAAAAGGTTATTTAAACATCAAAGTGTAAATTTAGATTCCCCCCATACTTAACACACATGCACATAGTTATCTAATACTTATTTTTATAATGGAAATAGCATTTATCTGCTAATAAAATTAATGGACAATAATAAAATTTATACTTGTAAAATGTTTTATAATTTTAAATGTACGTGCTCATGCACTCTCTCCAGTAATCATCACACCACCCTGTGAGACATTATCCCCATTTTATAGATGAGAAAACCGAGGCTGGGGGGATGATTTCACAGCTAATTAGTGGCAGATTCAGACCTTAAAACAAGCCCCCTGACACCCAAGCCAGTGTTCTTCCCCATTTTCTTCTGACTCAGTGATTAAAAGGGGTGGCAGTGGTAACCGTGGCAGGAAGAGATTCTTCCTTTATCCTTTCTCAACAAAGATAGACCCTATTAATCATTAAACCACTAAATATCAAGATCTGATTTCTTTCCAGTAGATAAAAAAAGTTTTCTAAAATGACTGTGATTATAAGGTGCTTAGTGTTTTTTATTTTAATAAAATATACTCCTATTTTTCTCATGTTAAGGAGCAGTTCTGCCTCTTTAGTGGGGATTCTAGAGCACTTTAGTGATGATGCAATGCTAGAGAAAAGGGCTGGGTATGTGGTGTGAGAACTGAATTGACTCTAGAATAGGACAAGCTGCTTGCCCCATGTGGCCACCTGCACTTGAATAGTGAATGTGATCTGCACTTGGGCTAAGTTGCACTTCCATGGCTGCCCTGGAATCTAGGCCTTGCTGCCATTCAGTCATGGGCTTGGTTTGGAATTGAATGGCTCTCTGAGGATCAATGCAAAAGGAAAGAAGTCTAGCACTGGGCAAGCTTTCAGAATGCCTCCTGAAGCAAGGCACATCCTCCTGAAGTGACCAAAGCCTGTCAAACTCCAAGTCAGTGAGCACCTTTCAATCTAGAACAACAGTTCCATGTATCCTCTAGTGAGGAAATTAAATAATTTCACATATTATATCAGCTATCAAGGTTTTTTTTTTCATCAGGGCTGCAGGGTGTTCATAACCCCCTTGAAATTATATGAAAGTGTATATATGTGTATATATATTTATTCACTGGGCATGGAATAGCTTTTATCCCTAAAGGGTCTGTGACTATCAACAGGCTTAAGAATGTGCTTGGTTTCTGTGAAAACCTAGTATTATTTTCAGTGAGAGGAAGGAGAGTGCTAAAGGTGATTATTAAATGCTTTATTAGCACTAAAGCTGGTACAACTCATTCACCTTTAGAAAATAATTTTTCAGAGGTTAAGGAATCACAAGGAGAAATTATAGAGCCACTGGAATTTTAATCACCTGATAATATCAAAAGTAGCTATGAGCATGACAGCATATGCTAAAACTAGAGGAACAGGGGAATAAATCTTATTTTTAATGATTTAATTAATATTAGTAATCAACTGTAAGTATTGACATTGTTTCTTTTTACATAAACAGGTGCTGATATTATAAAAAATGATGGAATTTACTCGAGGTATTTTTTCTCCTTTGCTGTAAATGGTAGATATAGCTTGAAAGTGCATGTCAATCATTCTCCCAGCATGAGCGCCCTAGCCCACTCTATTCCAGGAAGTCATGCTATGTACGTACCAGGTTACATAACAAATGGTAAGAATTATTAGCACTGTTATTTGAATAACATCATTTAATGTGTTTATTTCTAATGAGAGTGTGTGTGTATGTATTAGAGACAGAGGTGAATTTCATATAAGTCAGTGCATAATTCGTTGATTATCTCTTCAGTCCTCAGTGATTCATGGTAGTAGATAACAGGAAGGCAGTAGGTAATTCCCACACATTTCTCCTACCTTCGTTTTAGTCATTATTTTGACCTCTTTCTTATGACTGTTTCATCAGAATTACTACCAGGCAAAGAGATTTATTGAGTTTTCTCAGTTCCAGCTCCTGTATTTCCTCCACAGAGCTTTAGGCAAGAGGAAGAGGCAAAAATTTGTTAGTTTAAAGAAGGAAGCGGATAGCCCAAACAATCTACAGAGGAAATGAGTTCCTGAAAAAATATGAGTGTGGATATTATAGGAAACTGAGGGCTTCCTGAAGATGTTCTGTCTTCCTTCAAGATAAAAGTGGCAAATACATAGAAGATACACATCTTTTAAAAACACCATTATTATAGTAGTTCCTGATGGGAAGCGGTGGTTAAAGTATAACAAACAGAAATATGCTGTAGTCTTTAAACATAATCTCAAAAAATGTTGCAAATCATTCTTTTTTGCAAAATTTTAGAATCTTTATGAATACTTGTCATGTATTTTAGCAGCTATAATTAATCATTTGGACTATACCATAACATGATTCTATATTTTTGTACTCTGTGTACTTTTCAGTAGAAAACAACTACAATGCTATAGTGGATTTGCATCTCCTGATACTTTTAGTGTTGTCTTGAACACAATTTACGCTCACCTATATCTAAAATAATTTGGATTACAACAAAACCAATGTAAATCAATTTGCAAGGTAACACGGTTTTACTACAAAGATATGATTTTGTATATAGGTGTACTACTTCGTTTCTCAATAGATATTCCCTCTTTCTGAAGGCCTATTTGGTGACAGGTATAGACCTAGGAACTTGGGATACCAGGTAGAATAAGACTTGATTCCTATCAAGGAGCTTGCAGGCTACTGACTGGTCCAGTATCTTTTTTTTAAAGCCATGAATTTCAAGGATGCAAATATCAATATCCATACACTGAGAATAGAAAAGGCATATTTAACTCTGCTTTTATCTGTGTACTTCATATAGGCCCTTGATAGCACACAAAAAAAATTAGTTTCCCCTAGGCATGCTTACCTCACATAACGTTCATTTATCAGCTCATTTTCAGGTGATGAGCTTGAGTGTGCACTGCATTGAAAAATGGGAGCCACTCTGTTTCCACACCACTGTATCTTCAGACACAGCAGCATCTGCTCCCTTCCTCTGCTCCCCAGTGCCTCTGTTGGATCTACTCTGGATTCCACCCAGTCTGCTCCTCAGGGGTCCTTGAGAGCTCTCCCTTGCATGGTCCCACTTTACTGGTCCCTTTGAACAGCATCCAAGCATGATTTATTACTTCCCATATTAAAATTGGTTTTTTTGTTTCTTCCCCCTTCAGTTCCTGTCCACCTCTCTACTCTGTCATCCTGTTCCTTGAAATTAAATCTAAATCTGCTGACTGTACCTTCTCACCTTCAATTTACTACTCTGCTCACTGCAATCAGACCTCCACCCACATCACTCCACTGGAATTGCTCTGGCTCTAGTCACCAATGACCCCCACCTGCTGCTATATCTAAAGGACACATTTCAGTCCTCATTTTACCCAACCTCAGCAGTACCTGACACAGCTGATTGATTTCTCCTTTGTCATTTCCTTGTTTCTATGATACCACACTCTCCAGCTTTCCTCTTATTGTCTGGAATTTTTATTCTCAGACTTTTTTTCCAGCTTCTCTTTTTCTACCAAGACTCTTAGTGTTGGCAATTATCCGTGCTTAGTCTGAACCTTCCCTTCTCACTCTTCTACCTGGAGCCTCATTTCCTAGGTTTGAAACCTAGTTCCTCCATTTACTAGCTGTGTGACTTTGGGCAAGTGACAGCCTCTGTGTGCTTCACTTTCATCATCTGTAAAAATGGGGGCAATAATTGTACTCTCCTTATAGCATTGCTGAAAAAATTAAATAGTTGATACATTTAGGGTACTTTAAGAAGTGCCTGACACATAGCAAGCACTCAGTAAATGCTATTTTACAGCTGGAATTCTTATTAGGTAATCATTAACTTATATGGCTTTAATAACATCTATATAACTTCCAAATTCATAGGTTCAAAATTATTATATCTAGCTAAAACCTCTTCTTTGAGCTTAAAATTCATATCTAACTGGCTCCTTGACATTGTCAGTGAGATGTTTTACAGGAATCACAAACCTTATAACTTAAATTGTTAGTCTCCTCCCCTCAGCCTGTTTCTCTTCCCATTTGCTCATTTTAGGAACCTGGGTGCTATTCTTTTTGTTCACCAACTTTCCCTCCTTCACCATTCCATGTTCAAATCTATCACCAGCTTTTGCTGATTTTATCTCCAAGAGGCATCTCGAAATGCCTACTTGCCTCCTCTTCATGGCTCTCACCCAGACCAAGCTACCATCTTCTCCTATCTGGACTGTTGCAGTGGCCTCATTGCTTCCTGTGCTAGAATCCATTCTCCGCTGAGAGCAGCCACAGTGCCCTGTCAGAGAGCAAATGTGATCCTATCACTGCCCTGCTTCCCCACAGCACATAAAACTAAACTCTGAAACCCCACAATGGCCCACGAGGTCCTGCCTGGACTTCTCTCTTCTGTCTCATTGCAAACTATTCTCCTCCTTGCTTATTTACATTTTGCTAATTTGCAAAGCTTTTCTCCACACCTCAAGTTTTTACACAATCTGTTCCCTCTGCCTGGGATATTTTTAACCTCCACTCTTTACCTGGCTTACTCCTACTTATCCTTTAGGAAATCTTTAGATGTTACTTCCTTGATACCACTCTAAATTATATTCCTGTGTTATTTACTTTCATAGTACCCTTCCTTTTTTTCCTTCTTACATTTATCACAATTTATAAATATGACTATAAATTCCATGAGGGGTACTGTTTTGTCTGTGATTGTGGGCACAGCATATGCCCTAAAAATATTTATTGAATGAATGAATGGATGGATGAATGAATAAATGAATTGTTGAATAAACAAACTGTTATTCTAAATATGTAGCCAAGGGAAAAGGGTCTTAAAATGTCTCTCAATAATCTGCAAAAACAAGCTATTCAGGACATTGTAATTTGTTGTTTTGGCTATTCTTTTCCTTGGTGTCACAGGTAATATTCAGATGAATGCCCCAAGAAAATCAGTGAGCAGGAGTGAGGAGGAGCAAAAGTGGGGCTTTAGCCGAATAAGCGCAGGGGGCTCCTTTTCTGTGCTGGGCATTCCAGCTGGCCCTCATCCTGATGTGTTTCCACCTTGCAAAATTATTGACTTGGAAGCTGTAAAAGTTGAAGAAGAGGTGACTTTATCTTGGACAGCACCTGGAGAAGACTTTGATCAGGGCCAGGGTAGGTTTCTTGCTTTCATTACCTATTTTTCTACAAGGTGGCATTTTCAATAATTGTGTCAGGGGTTAGTTGGGTAAAAATAGTTTTGGGGGCTTATAGCTGACAAAGCTGCAGAGGGTTATCATGAAAAGCTTTGAGTTGCTGATGAGGCCATGTATCCTGGAGTTTAGGACGAGAACGTATCAGCTGCCCGAGGATTGAAGAGGCCCTGGTAAACTGACTGACACTAATACAGAAATCTTTGTTGGAAACATAAATACCACATGTAACAGTGGTCTAGTCAGAAGACATGGGTTCTGCATTACAGAGCATGGACTTTCAAATACTGAAGGAGATTAGTTTTCTGAAGATTAGATGGTAAATATTTATTCAAGGGTTTACAAGTCAAGTTTAGGGAATAATTCCCATAAGTCATGAAATACTTGGTGTGTTGTCCTCTCCTACTTCTGGTCATCATTTTTATTAGGAAGGCTGGGACCAGTTCCCTGATTTGAGGTTTTCTAACCCTTGCTTGGGCACTGATGAGTTCCTTCTCCTACTTTCCCTTTTCAAATGCTTTTATGCCAGCCTTCAGGCTTCCACCTACCTCATCTCTTGATCTTTATAGCAACTCAACAGAATAAATTTTATGAAAGAATAACCTTTCCAACACCTCTGCCATTACCAGAACATGATTATCATTGATTACACAGTAAATGGTTTATTTCCTGATGCCTCTGATTGAGATTTCTGTTGGAACCAACCTTCTCTATTGAGAGCTAATTTGTCAATATCAGTCACAAATAGTGGCCACCTTGGGTATTTGCCAGTCTTGATTTCAACTTGGATCATCTTTTTTTGGGGGGGAGGGGAGCTTATAGTTCTCTGTTTACTACTTTCCTCAGAAGGCATCTTAATTACAAATAATTCTGCACTGCTGAGAAACAGTCAACATTGTAGTTTTGTCTTGAAATTCCATTTTCACAATCTATCTCTTCTTGCCAGAGAAGAAGTGAAAGGTTTTACATTGTAAATTAAGGGTTCTCAATTTAAAATTTGAAGATGTGAAATGCTGAAGCTGTGGGAAGGGCATATCACTTGTATAATGGAAACAGCTGTAACTTACTGTTAGAAAAAAGTAGTTACCCCTCTGGCTATAATTCCAGCTGTTAAATCTTTGACAGGTTGCTTAAACTCCATTAGCCGCTGTTGCATATGTGGAAAATAGGACTAAAACTATCTATTTCATAAAGTTTTATAAAGATACCCTGAGATGACATATAAAATAAAAAATAGGAGAGAAAGTGGACCCAGGAAGCTTCTTGGGCTCCTGGCTTGCGTTGCTGGAGAGTTCTTTGGCTTCTTATTTGAAGTATGGAGCCACCCACACTCACTCCCATCTTCATGTAAAAGTAAGTGTGGTGCCTGCCATCCAGTATTTTTACTCTTTCCTCACTGCCTCAGAAGCACATTTGTGTGTTAAAAGACACAAATACAAGCTTAAACTCCCATTACTACGGGGAACTATTTTTTCAGGAGCCCCGGTGGTTTCAACTACACCACTGAATTAAGAGTAGAAAGAAATTGAATATGCAGTATCAGCGGTTATAAATGGCTTGAAAAGAAGAAATACAACCAAATGGGATTTTAGTTTAGACTTGATATTACAAGGGCTTTAGAATGGAAGAGAGGATTTCACACCTTCACATAAATGGCCCTGATGAGCAGGATGACTGAAGCAGATCAAGCCTGTTATAATGTGAAACCTCAAATCACAAAAGATTGGGAGGTGGGGAATGGCTGGATGTGTATTAAGTTGCTGAGATCACTCAGTCATAATTGACTTGATGACCCAGCAATGGCAAAATTGACCAATTAGCCATGAGTATACCAACTAGTAAGTAGGTGCCTGTTTAACTCATAAACACATGCTTTCATTGCCTCTTTTTTTCCACAAATTGTCATCTAGGAAGGTGTTATACTCACCTTTATGGCCAGAGTTAGAAACAATAAGGGTATGTCTCTGACTTTACAATTATGAAAAATTTGACTGTTCTTAAAAACCTTATTAGCAATAAATGAACATCTCAAATATGCACAAGCATATCAGTGTATATCCAGTACCAAGTCTTCACCATACACAATATACTGTAAAAGATGACAAAGTACGAGGAATAAGCAAAATATTACCAGATCATTATTATGTTTGGGAATGTATATAGACTAGGAATTATTGAAATGGGTTATTTCTTTAGGTTTTAATTGAGTGTGGATAAAATAACTGTTAAAACTGAGTACCAAGAATGATCTATATTTTTGCTGTAAAGTTAATTTCCTTTGTGTTTTCTCCAGAAATTAAAGTGAAAATATATTATTTACTAAGCAACTATTATGTGCCCAGCACAGTGCTAAACATTATATAAAAGTAATTTAAGATGGTATTGCACTCCAAGAACTTATAATCCTATGTTAAGAGAGAAAAGGTATCAAGTGGTCAATAACTCATTTTATGTATCACAGTACCAGTTGCATAATTCAGACTTTGGGAGCTACAGGTATTAAAAGGATGTAGCGTAGGTAGAAGCAGAGCAAAGGCCGGGTTCTAATGCCAGGAACCTGAGTAGAGCCTTTGGAGTAGTGACAGACCACAAAAAGCACTAATCTTGTACTTCCTTCCTTGTACTGAGTAGCTTCCCTACATGTCTAACAGCCTGGCTTTCACACTGTTTCCTCTGACATCTTTTCATCATGTTCTTATACAACTGTTATTGAACATATTATCTTTAAAAATTGTTGAAAATTTGCAGCTTCTGAAAAAACTGTTCAGTGACAGCAATTTTTTCCCACTTCCCCCACCCCCAACCCTCAGTTATGCTTCTTGGATAGAAGAAGGCTCAATGTAGGAAAAAACTAAAATAATCCTTAGGGGATGGTTTGAATTTCAGATGAAGAGAGAAAGTGGGAACTGTTCCCACTGATAAAGAGTAAACTCCTTGAAGATGGAGTCAAGTCTTTGATTCCCTCTCCATGTACTCAATCCAAGGCCAGGGCTTTCCTTACTGGAAATTTATTGGTAAAGATGCTAATGAATGTGTAAACCTTGGTAATTGGAAAAGTAGCAATTATTGGGAAATCAGAAATGGGAGACAGCGTAGCTTAGTAGAAGGCTGCACAGCATAGTGTTAAGGTATTGAGCTCTGGAATCAGACAGAGCATCTTTTATCTGTGTAACCTTAGGCAAGTTACTTAATTCTCTAAATTTCTGGTTTCTAATCTGCAAAAGCAGATGGCAAGAGTACCCATCTCAGAGGGTTGTTGAGAGAATTGAATGAGAAAAGGCACAGAGAGGGATTAAGACATGGTCTGGTCCATAGTAAGTGCTCAGTAAATATCAGCATTTATAACATTTTGGAGCCTAAAGGGGTCTTAAAGATATACTAGTCTGACTCCCTTGTTTTACATGTAAGGGAATGGCCCTAAGAGGTTAAGTGTCTCGCCCATGACCTTAGAGCTGCTTTCACAGGCTGAAATATACTGGGAATGTAGAGGTAGATACAGCTAAGAGGTCAAACATGAAGAACCAGCCCATCTTCTTTCTCACGGGGAGAAGGGGAAAACAACTATTATAAATGGAAGGAAACCTTTCATGAATGTATGAGTTGAATTAGTTTTGAGTCTGTAGTTACACAAGTTGTCCTGCATCTTTTTTTTTATAAATTTATTTATTTATTTAATTTATTTATTGGCTGTGTTGGGTCTTCGTTGCTGCACACGGGCTTTCTCTAGTTGCTGTGAGTGGGGGCTACTCTTCATTGTGGTGCGCAGGCTCCTCATTGTAGTGGCTTCCCTTGTTGTGGAGAATGGGCCCTAGGCGCCTGGGCTTCAATAGTTGTGACTCGGGCTCTAGAGCACAGGATCAATAGTTGTGGTGCATGGGCTTAGTTGCTCCGTGGCATGTGGAATCTTCCCAGAGCAGGGCTCGAACCCGTGTCCCCTGCATTGACAGGTGGATTCTTTTTTTTTTTTTGACAGGCGGATTCTTTACCACTGCGCCACCTAGGAAGTCTCTGCATCATTTTTAATAGTTGCTTATAGTTGAAAGTACATGGTGTTTGGAGTTAGAAGAAATGAGTTCATTTTCCGCACTACAGCTTCCTAATATTGACTATGGGCATCACATTTAACCTCCTGATTCCGAGTCTTTTTTATTTTCAAATGGGATGATCGACTTCAGAGAGCGAGAGCTGGGATGTGGAAAATCTTTGTAAGTGCTAAGGCTTATGGAATATTACTTGTTTCATTATCTAAGAGAAGTCTCTGGGAGGGCCCCATGAGGAAGACTTTCTCTGTAGAGAATAAGGGACATAGGAACAATGGACATGTTCCACTGTGAGTGTAGAGCAGTTGGCCAGCTTACCTTCTCATCCATATCTGTCCCATCATATTTGAACCACAGTAGGAAGCAACTCAAGTGGATTCACTCAGAGGAAATTGGCTGATTGATAAATTTGAATATGAAGGTTATTTTGTTTTCACAGCCTTCTTTACTCTAATTACTACTCAGGAATAGAAATAGTCTCATTAATAAAACTTACTATAGATTTTGAAAATGCTCAAAACATAGTCACTAGAATATTTTCATTTTTTAAAATTAAAATTCAGAATATCTTTATTCCTGAGAACAAAATCCTTCTTTGGAAGCTGCTCTGTTCATTGTTGAATCAATTTTTGGCCATTTTAGATAAGAATTATGATATTATTAGAGTGGGTTAGTATTACAGATGGCTTTCTTTTTGCATCTAGCAATCATTTGCTACTAATAATTTTGTTTTTGAGTTGATAATACGTTAATATACTTTGAAAGTCACAGCAGCACAACAATATGAATGTACTTAACACTGATGAATTATATACTTTAAAAATGGTAAAGATGGTAAATTTTTTGTTATTCATATTTTACCACAATTTTAAAGGTCAAAACAATATAAGGAAAATCAAAAAAAATTCTGCCCTCATGTATGCCAAATTTCGCTGTTCTGTGACTGGATTTTTCTTGATTTATCACAAACTCCCTTAAATTAATACTATATCACTTCATATATAATGGGAGAATCTTTCAAAAGTATAATTCCATTTACCCCTCTGCCATCCTTTGTGGTCTTGCTGTCATATATTTTACTTCTACATTTGTTATAAACCCCACATTGCATTGTTATGACTTTTGTTTTAAACAATCAATTGTCTTTTAAAGAAATTTTTAAAAGAAAAAAATTATCCTTTTTTATTACCTATATAGTATAGTCACCATTTCTAGTCCTCTTCTTTCCTTCTTGCAGATCAGAATTTTTATCTAGCATCATTTCCTTTGTAGTTGAGGTCTTTGAGTAACAAATTCTCTCAATATTAAGTTTTCTGAAATGTGTCCCTTAATTTTTAAAAGTCAATTTCACTGGGATGTAGAATTCTAGGGCAACAAATATTTCTTTCAGCATTTTAAATATATCATTTTATTGTCTTCAGGCCCCAATTTTTTTCCTGATAAGTTAGCTGTCATTCTTACTGTTGTTTTTCTGAGTATAAAGTGTCTTTTTTTCCCTCTGGCTGCTTTAAATTATTTTTTTTTATCTTTGGTGTTTAGCAGATTGACCATGATGTGACTCAGTGTGGTTTTCTGATACTTATTCTGTTGGGAATTCCTGAACTCTCCAAGTCTGTGGAGTGTTCTTTTCATCAAATTTAGAATATTTTCAGCTGATACATCTTCAAAAATGTCTGCGCTAGTTTTTTTCTTCTTTCCTTCTTGGATAATATTTATATTATATTATATTATATTATATTATATTATATTATGTTATGTTATGTTATATTATATTATATTATATTATATTATACTCTGTCATATCAAAACATATCATACACATACACTAAATGGATGTATCAATGGATCTTAAGGGTCAATGAGATTCTATTCCAATTTTCTACCTTTATTTTTAGCCCTTCAGTTTGGGTGATTTTAACGGAGCTGTCTTCAGGTTACAAATTCTTTCTTCTATTGTGTCCAATCTGCTATTAACACTCTCAAATGAATTTTTTTCATTATATATTATTTTCAATTCTAGGATTTCCATTTGCTTCCTTTTTAAAGTTTCTATATCTCTCCTCAAATTTCCCATCTCTTCATTCACTACATCCAACTTGTCTTATGTGTAGACCATTAATATATTCATCATGGTTATTTTAAGGTCCTTTTCTATTAATTTCAAATCTCAGTCATTTGTGACTGTTTTTATTTGCTGATATTTTTCTTGAGTATGTATCACATTTTCTGTTTCTTTGCATGTCTAGTAACTTTTTATTGTTTATCGGACATGTGGTAGTAAATTTTAGATTCTGGACTATATTCCCCTGAAGGGTTTTGAAATTTTCAAGTAGATACCTTGGATCACCTGGAATTTGAGGAGGCTTGGTTTTACTTTTGGCTAGGGTTTGTCTATTTCAGTTTTTCTCTTAACCCTAGGGCATATCCTTTAATTCTGGGGCACAACATTTATTCCTAAGGCACAGCTTTCCTAGTGTTTTAACAAACATCTCAAGATATTTACCAAGCTCCTTTACTGTAGCAAGACTCACACTCCAAACTCTGCATTTCCCCTGTGGTGGGCACTGGCATAAAATTCTGCTCCATTTTTCAACCTTGAGTCCTTGATTTTTCAACCACACATGTACAATTCAGAGGTCTTCCAATGATTTGAGAGAAGTTAATACACAGATTTGGGGCTCATCACTCTCTGGCTCCTTCAATTTTCAGCCATTCTGGCAATCCCACACTCAGTCCTCTGATTTTTAAGACCAAGAAAATAGTGGCTTTCTTTATCAGTTCCAGCTATCTATAATGAAGTAGAAAGTACCCTTGGAGGAAAAGCTGTATAAATATGAATCAGTCCCAGTCTGGTTCCCTTCTTTTATGGGTTGTAACTCCTCTGGTTTCTGTTTGTTTTTATTGGATTCCAGGGCTCTAATGGTTTTTTCACCTTTCTTTCTTCAGAGTTTATACTTGTTATCTGCTGGTGAGTTAGTCTAATAAAAGCCACTCAACCATTACCAGAACTAAACTTTATCTTTGACTTAAGTTACAAATATTTTTGTCACTTAACATATATGTTTATATTTTGCTTAGGAGATTTTTTCCCATGTAGAACATTTTCATTTTATGTATATAAGTTTATGGATTTTTTTGTTTATTGCTTCTGAATTTTGAGTATTAATTAGAATGTCCTTTTCCATTTCATGTTTATAAAGAAATTCATTCATTGTTTCTGACTACTTAATATATTTTTTCCTCAAACTTTTATTTATTTTGGAGTTTATCCTGAAAAAAAAGGTTTGCAATATGGATCCTATTTTTCCAGCTTTTTACCCAATTATCATAACACCATTATCAAGAAATTTGTACTTTCCCCCATTAATTTGGATTCTATCTCTATCATATACTAAATTCCTGAAGGTGTTTTGGTCTATTTTTATACATGAATCTATTCATGGACCAGTACTGCAGTTTTTTTAGTTACTGAAGCATTACAATATTTTTATATCTGATAAAGTCAGTCCTTCCACTAAAAATTTGCTATTTTTTAACATTATATGGCTAATCTTGATTATTTCCTGTTTAAACTTTACAATAAGCTTGTTAAAATAGAAAATTAGAGGCACTTTTAATAAAATCATGTAAAATTTACAAAATAACTTAGGGAAAAATAACATCTTTATTGTGTTGAACCTTGCTATTCAGAAACATAATAAAACTTTCCTCTTGTTCAGGTTTTAGTATGAGTTCTTATGTAATGTCTTAAAGTTTTGTTCAATGAATATTTCTTCCTTTGTTTATTCATAGATATTTTGACTTTTTTGTTGCTATTGTCATTAAGCCATTTCTAACAAACTAGAAACCTTACTCAAATTCATTTAACTTCCCATTTGTATTTTTTAATTTCAGCTAACAGCTATGAAATAAGAGTGAGTAAAAGTCTACAGAATATTCAAGATGACTTTAAGAATGCCATTTTAGTGAATACATCAAAGTTAAATCCTCAGCAAGCTGGTACCAAGGAGACATTTACATTCTCATCAGAGCTTTTCACAAATGGACCTGAACATCAGCCTGATGGAGAGACACAAAAAAGCCACAGAATTTATGTGGCAATACAAGCAGTAGATAGGAATTCCTTAAAGTCTGCTGTATCTAACATTGCCCAGGCATCTCTGCTGATTGCCCCAAATTCTACTCCTGTACTTGCCAGAGATTATCTTATATTGAAAGGAGTTTTGACAGCAATGGGTTTTATAGGAATCACTTGCCTCACTATAGTTGTAACACACTATGTTTTAAACAGGAAAAAGAGAGCAGACAAGAAAGAGAATGAAACAAAGTTACTATGAACAAATGTATAGAGTACCTTCCTTCTTAAATATAAGACCCATGGCTTTTGCACTTTACAAAAACATACCAATAAAGTGAAATTAATGTCAGATTATTAAAAATGCTGTGAGTTTTTGTGCAGTATAGATCAGATTTTTACATGGTAAATAGAAAAAAAAATCTTTTATAACATTAATGGAGGGGGAGGGGATTTAGAAAACCTTTGAGCTTCAGCTATGGACAAGATAATAGAAGTTATTCTCTAAGGTAATGTGTTTAAAGGCAAAGGCAATGGCAAAATTGAATCAAAGAGTTGATAAAAGCTTGTTTTATTGAAGAGGAAAAATAGCCCCAAGTAGAGAAAAGGAGGTTAAGCCTGAATGATACAGTATAACTGTCTATATGGAGCAATTGTTTAGTTGCTGTGATTAATTTTTCATTTCCCCTTATCTGTTCAGAATGGGTTGCTTGTTTATGACTAAAGATCAAGCTGTATTTTTTATATGAAGTGCCTATTGTAAAGTTCTTTACCTCTTTCCATTTGGTTAACTATACTACAGATAGATACCACTGCTCAAAGAGATCTTGTTTTACTGTAAGGGTTAACCTTAAATGTAAGTATTATCCTCTTCCCCTGACACTGGTTTTATAGCAGAGGTCTGTTGAATTTATTGTTTATAACTTTCTACTGTCATCAAAGCAGCTTTCCAAGTTATTTGCCTTGCGCGTTATTCCATGAAAATGGTTACAGTTCTCATAAGACTTTAAGTAAAGAATGAAAGACATAGTCCTGAGCTTCCTGTAACATATACATAGGCTATATAGTTTTATTCAATTTCAACCAAGGAAGAGATCACAGGGGAGAGCCTGACCTTTGGAAATTATTAACCGATTCTGGTTTTTTTGTTTAAATAAGACTCCAGGAATCCTTTCCCCATAAAGGGTTATTTACCTATAGGTATTTACCTACAGGGGTGGAGGGTGACTAGAGAAAGGCAAGCACAGGTCACAAGGAAATAAAAATTATCTTTATTTAATTTTACTTTTCTTATTTTTTAAAGATTATGGAGCAATAAAATCACATGCTTTGTATATTACAGAACTTAAAACTTTACTGGATAAATACAAACAATAATGTGGAATAGAACTGTTTTATAACCATGACCAACTAACAATGACAATTAGATTTATAACCATGACCAACTAACAATGACAATTAGATTAAGTTTGGGGGGGGTGGGCAGGGAAGCATGGGGAGCTGGAACAAGAATGAAAAGAGACATAGAGCGTGAAACCTCGAGTAAGAGACACAGAGCAGTGCTGGGGAGTAAGATGACCAGCAAATACTTTTACCTAGGCTGCCTTCTTGCTGTTCATACGGCATCCCAGGTCTGGCCTGTCACATGCTGAGTCTGGTAGTGCCTACATTTTCACAGATTGGAACTTCAAGTCCCCACTTGGCAGTCAGTCCCTCCTCCCTCTATTGCCACTGTGCCTGGTAGCCTGGGATCTGCTTCTCTGTAGCTTCAAAGGGCTGGCAAAATATTGAGATGGGGTGTGGTGGGTTTTAAGTCTTCAAATGTTTTCCTCATTTTATAAACAGGAAAATGGAGAGTTAAGGGAATAATCTAAAGCACTGTGCTGGCTAATCGCAGCGTATATAGGAGCAGAGTCAGGTTGTCATAATGCTCCTTCACTCTTGTCTATTTAAGAAGGTGTGGAAAGATGCCAGGGATTATGCCTAGAAATGTTTAAATCTTCAAGGTTTATAGGCTGAGGGAACAGGGCTTCCCCCGCCCTCCAATTTTGTGGATATAGAATTGAACAAATGGCTTTAAGTCCAGAAATTAGTGAACTGGAAGAGGCACAACTGAGATAGATTAAGGATATTAAAGTGATAAACTAAAATATATTATAGCAGATTTTACCCTATTCCCTTCTCATCCAGCGGATAGGGTAAACAAGCTTCAGTGATTGTGAGGGAGTGAAGCATTAGACAACATAATCTGTGGTAAGTGTGGGAAGATATTGATTTCGAAACCCCAGAAATCACTAATAGAACAGGGCCACTGGAAAGGAGGTGACATTGATTCTGAACAAGTGTAAAGAACAGAAATAGACAAGAGTTGGGTCAAAGAGAATGAGGAACTGTGAAGCATTGGTCACTAGTGGAATACCACATGAATAGTGACATCACTGAAGATTTGATCCAAGATTTCAAGAGGAGAAAAAATATGAGACGGATGCTTAGTTACCTGGGAGAGGAAAGAGAACTCTAGGGGTTGAAAGTGACATAGGCAAGTGTTATTTTTATCTTCACATGCCAGAATGGTTGTTGTTATGCAGTATATAGAAATTTATTCTGGAAACTGAGGACAATATCCCTTCCATTTTTACCCTATTGTTTTTATGGATAGAAAAGAAGATTAAATCTCAATGGGACAGAGAAGATTTTTAGGAGATGAATTCATATAGCCTATGCACTGAGCAGATTGCTGTTTATGTGTGCAATGTTGACTGCTCCAAAAGTATGTTTGCACCTGCATGTTAGTACTGGAATGTCTACCAAAAATTATTTTATTTGCCTTAGGCTTTGCCTTATACTATACTGTAATTATTTTGGAAGAGTTGATCCCTAACTATATCATTTAATTAAAACAATGTGACAAATCCAATTGCACTAATGGCAGAGTTGCTCATATCAAACTAATCCTCTTGCTTACACCAGTTATAACTCTGGAAAAATATAAAACACAACTCTTTGAAGGCACTGGATGCCAAAAAAAGCATGTAGAAACCCTGGAGGAGATATGACCCTTGAAAAAAGGAAAGCAATCTAGGTGAAATCCATATTTAACCAGCTTTTCCCCTAAAAGGCACTCCCAGTTTGCTCAGAGCATCTGGAGAGAGCTCAGGCAGAGAGCAGCAGTCTTACTGGGTTGAAAAGCGAGAAGTAAGAGTTTGGGTTGCTAAAGCAGTTGGAAATTGAGGGAGGAAATCCTAGAAAGGAAGCAACTACAAGGGGGAAATTCCCACAATCCTTGGATGAATTCTAAACCGCAAAGGAATCGAATGGAAAATAAGAGCTTAGAGGCTAAAAGAGCTGAACAGAGATTTTAGCAACTGCCCAGTCCTGAGGAGAAAAAAATTAAGGTTTAACCTCACCCAAGTTTGTTTGTTTGTTTGTTTTTTCAGTTTTAAAGTTTTTATTGAAGTATAACATATACGCAGATATAAGAACAAACTGTAAGTGTACAGGTCAACGAATTATCACAGGTGAACATGCTCTGGTAATTACACCAAAATCAAGAAATAGAATATTGCCAGAATCTCAGAAACTTATAGCTTGACCCTTTCCTGCCACTACCTCCTCCCCAGTGTTTACCACAGAATGACTTCTAACACCATGGCTTAGTGTTTGCCTGTTTTGAACTTCAGATAAATATAATCATTTGGTATGTATTCTTTTGTGTCTGGCTCCTTTTCATTTGACATTACATTAATGAGATTCATCCACATTTTGTGTGCCAGTAGATCTTATTTTTTATTGCTGTATAATATTCCATTGCTTGGTTATACAACAATATATTTGTACATTCTACTATTGATAGGCTTTTGAGTAATAGCCAATTTTGTATATAATGAATTATACTTCTGTGAATATTTCATTGAGTATCTATTGGTGTTGTGACTTCATTTTCTAAATCAAAGATTAAAATTTGTTGCACCAAAATACAACCTCGCCTAAGTTAGAGGGGGTGGTAAGCACCTTGTGTTTCCATTAAAACTCCAGATTGGGGGTGGGATCACATCCACAGACTAAGTGTTATGCCCTAGAAGCAAGGGCAAAACTGAAATAGATCTGCTCTGATAAAGTCTAAAACCAAGTGTCTAGATAATCAAGATTATATTCACCAATAATTAAACTACTGCTAGAACATAACTCGGAGAAAGATAACATAATACAAAGTCTCCACAACATATCCAGTATAAAATAAAACAATAGACATGCTGACAAGCAGGAAGTGTGTCCCATAATTAATAAGAATAAAAATCTGTCAATAAAAGATGATCCAAAAATTATCCATATTTCCAAATAACAGATAATTAGTTTATAATAACATTATAAATAAGATAAAGAAATTATAGGAAAAGATAGATATAAGTGATGAATAGAGGGAAAATTTTAGGAAAGGTGAAAACCTTTAAAAAGAAGCAAATGAAAAGCCTAAAAATTGAAAAATACAATGTATGTAAAAAAATTGTAATGGATTAACAACAGACTGGTACTGGAAGATAGGAAAATAGAAAGCATCTAAACTGAGGCATTTCATTAAAAAAAAAAAGAAAGAAAAGGAAAAAGTCCAAATGACCTGTGTGACATTATCAAGCAGTCTAACATACATGTATATGAGTCCCAGAAGTAAAGGGAGGGAAAATAGGGCATAAAAATATTCAAGGAACTCCTGGATGAAATTTTTCCAAATTTGATTTAAACTACCAACCCACAAGTCTAAAATGCTCAGTGAACCTAAAATAGGATCTATACAAAGAAAATAACACCTAGGTATACCATAGGAAAGACGACTAACTACTCATAAGAAACAATTGAGTCCAGAAAACAATAAAATGACCTTGTAGAGTGCTAAAAGAAAAATTTGCCAATGCAGAACTCTATATTGAGCAAAGATATCTTTAAAAATGTAGGCAGATAAATAAAAGCTGAAATAATTTTCACCTGCAAGAAGTACCAAAGAAATGTCTTTAAGAGAAAGGAAAATGATGTCTGGTGTAAATACAGGTCTACAGCATGAAAGGAAGATCACTGGAAATGATAAACATGTAGGTAAATATAATACGTTGTTGGTTTTCTTTACTTAATTTCTTTAAAAGACAGTAAAGTGTTTAAAGTAAAAATAAAAACCATGTATTATGGTATAAATAACATAAAGAAGTAAGATATATGACAATAAGAGCAGAATGGAAAGAAAGGTGACAAATGGAATTATACTATTTAAAGGTACTTACATCATACATACAATTTTAATTCAAGGTAGACATAAATTAAGGATGCATATTATAACCTCTTTGGCACCTATTGGTAATAGACAAGGGTCTATCTAAAAGGGTAATAAATGTGATAAAATGGAACACTAAAACTACCCAATTAATACAAAAGAAGACAAGAGCAAGGAACAAAGAACAGAGGGGACTAACAGAAAGTAAATAGCAAGATGGTAGGCTTAAAGCCAGCTAAATTAATCATTATATCAAATATAAATGGACTAAACCCTTCAACTAAAAAGAAGAGATTTTCAGACTTGATAAAAAAGCAAGACCCATCTAATTTATGACAGATGAATTTTAAATATAAAGACATAGAAATTGAAAGTGGAATAAAGGAAAGTGGTATATCATGCAAACACTAAGCATAAAAAAGCTGGTGTTAGTATATTATTATAGGACAGAATAGCCTTTGAAAAAGCAGAAAAAAAGAGAATTCATTTCAACATAATAAAAAATTTCATCAAGAAGATATAGCAATCCTAAATGTGCATGTACCTATTAATAGAACTTCAAAATACCAGAAACAAAAACTACCAGAGATAAGGGAGAAATAGACAAAGCAACAAGCAGACTTGGAGATTTAAATCTCCCACTGTCAATTGTATAACAACTAGACAGAAAAACTCAATAAGAATGGAACATATTTGAACAACATTATTAACCAATTTGACCTTGACATTTAAAAATATTACAAGCAACTAGTGCAGAATACATATTATTTTTAAGTGCTCTTACATATGCCAGGCCATGAAACACATCCCAGAATGTAGAGTCCAGAAATGGACCTACATACATATCATCAATAGATTTTCCATAAAGCCATGTGCAAATCAATAGGGCAAGGCAACTCAATGGGTAAAGAAGAGTTTTTTGTTTTTTTTTTTAATAAATGATGTTGGAACAACTAGACATATGTTTGGGAAAGCAATTTTACTCCTACCTTGTAAAAATATTAATTCATGATGAATAATAGATATAAATAAGAGTTAAGATATAAACTTCTAGAAAAAATATAAGAAAATATCTTTACAACTACAGTGTAGAATGATTTCTTAGGACAGAGAAAACACTGAGCATAAAAGAAAATAAGTTGGACTGCATCAAAACTAAATATCTGTGTTAATCAAAGTGCACCATTATTAATAAAAAGTTAAGTTACAGAGTGGAAGAAAATATTCACAACAAATGTATCTAACAAAGAAGTTATATCTAGAACACATAAAAATGTTATAAATCAGTAATAAAAAGACAAAGAACCCCATAAAAATGGGCAAAGGACTCAGACACTTGACAAAAGAGAATATATAAATAGCCAATAAGAACATACAAAGGCAATCAACACATGAAACTAAAATTGTAAATCAACTATACATCAATTTATAAAAAAGCAATCAACACCAGCAGTTATCAACAAATTGAAAATGATACCTATAAATGAAATATGTCTTCCTTCCCACTAGAACAACTAACTTACACATTTTGGCAATAAGAAATATTGACAAGGATGTGAAGCAACCGTAATTAATCTACATTTGTGAGTGTGCATCCACTTTGGAATACTACCTGGCAGTTTTTTAAAAGTTATGCATGTATCTAAACCTTGACCCAGCAATTCCACTTTAAGAGAGGTGGAAAGATATGTCCAGCAAAAGACTTGCTCAAGAATTTTTATAGCCATTTTATTCATAACAGCCCCAAACTGTAAAAAAAAAGTTTCTATTAAAATAATGGATAAAACAAATTTTGCTATTTGTATGAATTCACAACAGCACAACAATCAGCAAAAACAAGAAACAAACAACTGATACATGCAACAACATACCTGAATCTCAAAAGCAGTATGTTGAGTTAAAGAAGTCAGACTCAAAAGAGCACAGACTATATGGTTCCATTTATTAAAAGTTCAAGAACAATACTAATCTCTGGATATAGAAATCATAACAGTGGTTGTCTCAGAGCAAACATGTGAGAATTCACTGGAAAGGACATAAGAAAGCTTTCTGGAGCAATGAAAATGCTATCGGGATTGATTGGGATAGTGATTGCCTGGGAATGTATACCTTCATCGAAATTCATTTACCTATTTACACTTGATCTGTTCATTTTATTGTATATGCATGTTACATCAAGTGAAACAATATGAATAAATTTATTGTATCTTTCCCTTTTAGCAAGCATTATAGCAATGGTTCTTTTTTTTTTTTTTTTTTTTAATATTCAAGATTTTATTTTTTTTTTATTTTTTATTTTTATTTTTATTTATTTTTTTTTTGGGGGGTACACCAGGTTCAATCAACTGTTTTTATACACATATCCCCGTATTCCCTCCCTTCCTTGACACCCCCCCCTCGAGTCCCCCCCACCCTCCCTGCCCCAGTCCTCTAAGGCATCTTCCATCCTCGAGTTGGACTCCCTTTGTTATACAACAACTTCCCACTGACTCTTTTACAGTTGGTAGTATATATATGTCTGTGCTACTCTCTTGCTTCGTCTCAGTTTCCCCTTTACCCCCCCCATACCTCGAGTTCTCCAGTCCATTCTCTGTATCTGCTTCCTTGTTCTTGTCACTGAGTTCATCAGTACCATTTTTAGATTCCGTATATGTGAGTTAGCATACAATATTTGTCCTTCTCTTTCTGACTTACTTCACTCTGTATGACAGATTGTAGTTCTATCCACCTCATTACATATAGCTCCATCTCATCCCTTTTTATAGCTGAGTAATATTCCATTGTATATATATGCCACATCTTCTGTATCCATTCATTTGTTGATGGGCATTTAGGTTGCTTCCATGTCCTGGCTATTGTAAAGAGTGCTGCAATAAACATTATGGTACAAGTTTCTTTTGGGATTATGGTTTTCTTTGGGTATATGCCCAGGAGTGGGATGACTGGATCATATGGTAGTTCTATTTGTAGTTTTTTAAGGAACCTCCAAATTGTTTTCCATAGTGATAGCAATGGTCCTTGACCAGGAGTAATTTTACTCTCCCAGGGAACATTTGGCCATGTCTACTTTGATTATCATAGTTTGGGGCATGGTCTAGTGGGTGGAGGCCAGGGATGATGCTAAACATCCTACCATGCACCAGACAGCCCCTACAACAAAGAATTACTCAGCCAAAAATGTCAATAGTGCCAAGATTGGGAAATCTTGCTTTATAGGGAGGAAGAGAAAGGCATCATTCATAAGGATATTTGACACATGAACACACAAAAAAGTGGCCTTAATGAAGGGGAAAAGAGGAACAAAACTGTGAACTAGATTTAAATGAAGTAGAGAAAACAAAAAGAATAGAAAAAAAAATAGTTTAAATAAAGTGAAGGGACTTTCCTGGTGGCGCAGTGGTTAAGAATGAGCCTGCCAATGCAGGAGACATGGGTTCGATCCCTGGTCCAGGAAGATCCCATATGCCACGGAGCAACTAAGCCTGTGCACCACAACTACTGAGCCTGCACTCTAGAGCCTGTGAGCCACAACTACTGAGCCCATGTGCCGCAACTACTGAAGCCTGCTTGCCTATAGCCTGTGCTCCACAAGAGAAGCCACTGCAATGAGAAGCCCTCAGCACTGCAACGAAGAGTAGAAGAGTAGCCCCTGCTCGCCACAACTAGAGAAAGTCCATGCACAGCAATGAAGACCCAACACAGCCAAAAAAAAAAAAAAAAAAAAAAAAGTAAAGATGGTCCATGTTAGATGATTGAACTCATAAGGCTGGTAGAAGATCTAACTGATGAAAAATGAAGAAGGGGAATGGATATAAAGTTGGGTGCATGCTGCATTATGTATTAAGAACTGTATTATGATCTGTGAATGTAAAATACAGGGAAACAGGGAATAGAAGCAAAGGGGAAGTCAGAATAATAGCAGGCTCTGAAGAAACGAGAATCTGATTTATTTTGCATGTATCATAGGAAGTAGAAAAAGCACAGCTCAGGCACAAAGAGAGAGACAAAATAAGATCTGAAACTTAGGGATACAATTATAGGGTACATGATGATAGAGAGAGACATACTCAAAGGCACAGAAACAGGTGCTTATATGCGTGGAGGTAGAGCTTGTCCCCAAAGGTCAAATGAAATGCCTCTCTCCATAAATCCCTCTGGCACTTAGCCTATATAGCTCTTTTTTTTTTTTTTTTATTGGGATATAATTGCTTTACACTCTTGTACCAGTTTTTGAGGTACACCAAAGTCAATCAGCTGTATTTATACACATATCCCCATATTCCCTCCCTCCCTCGACTCCCCCCCACCCTCCCTGTCCCAGCCCTCTAAGGCATCATCCATCTTTGAGTTGATCTCCCTTTGTTATACAGCAACTTCCCACTAGCTATCTGTTTTACAGTTGGTAGTATATCTATGTCTATGCTACTCTCTCACTTCGTCCCAGCTTCCCCTTCACCCTCCGCCCCCCCAACCTTGTGTCCTCCAGTCCATTCTCTGCATCTGTGTCCTTATTCTTGCCCTGTCACTGGGTTCATCAGTACCATTTTTTTTTTCTGATTCCATATATTTGAGTTAGCACACAATATTTGTTTTTCTCTTTCTGTCTTACCTCACTCTGTATGACAGACTCTAGGTCTATCCACCTCATGACATATAGCTCCATCTCATTCCTTTTTATAGCTGAGTAATATTCCATTGTATATATATATGCCACATCTTCTTTATCCATTCATTTGTTGATGGGCATTTAGGTTGCTTCCATGTCCTGGCTATTGTAAATAGTGCTGCAATAAACATTATGGTACATGTTTCTTTTTGGATGATGGTTTTCTCTGGGTATATGCCCAGGAGTGGGATTACTGGATCATATGGTAGTTCTACTTTTAGTTTTTTAAGGAACCTCCAAACTGTTTTCCATAGTGGCTGTATCAACTTACATTCCCACCAACAGTACAGGACAGTTCCCTTTTCTCCACACCTTCTCCAACATGTGTTGTTTCTAGATTATTTGATGATGGCCATTCTGACTGGTGTGAGGTGATACCTCACTGTGGCTTTGACTTGCATTTCTCTGATGATTAGTGATGTTGAGCATCTTTTCATGTGTGTGTTGGCCATCTGTATGTCTTCTTTGGAGAAATGTCTATTTAGGTCTTCCGCCCATTTGTGGATTGGGTTATTTGCTTTTTTGGTATTAAGCTGCATGAGCTGCTTGTATACTTTGGAGGTTAATCCTTTGTCCGTTGATTCGTTGGCAAATATTTTCTCCCATTCTGAGGGATGCCTTCTTGTCTTGTTTATGGTTTCTTTCGCTATTCAAAAGCTTTTAAGTTTCATGAGGTCCCATTTGTTTATTCTTGATTTTATTTCTGTTATTCTAAGAGGTGGGTCAAAAAGGATCTTGCTTTGATAGATGTCATAGAGTGTTCTGCCTATGTTTTCCTCTAGGAGTTTTATAGTGTCTGGCCTTACATTTAGGTCTTTAATCCATTTTGAGTTTATTTTTGTGTATGGTGTTAGGAAGTGTTCTAATTTCATTCTTTTACATGTTGCTGTCCAATTTTCCCAGCACCACTTACCACAAATCAATCAACATGATACATCATATTAACAAATTGAAGGATAAAAACCATATGACCATCTCAATAGATGCAGAGAAAGCTTTTGATAAAATTCAACATCCATTTATGATGAAAACTCTCCAGAAAATGGGCATAGAAGGAAATTACCTCAACATAATAAAAGCCATATATGACAAACCAAAAGCCAACATCGTTCTCAATGGTGAAAAACTGAAAGAATTCCCTCTAAGAACAGGAACAAGACAAGGGTGTCCACTCTCACCATTATTATTCAACATAGTTTTGGAAGTTTTAGCCACAGCAATCAGAGAAGAAAATGAAATAAAAGGAATCCAAATTGGAAAAGAAGTAAAATTGTCACTCTTTGCAGATGACGTGATATTATACACAGAAAACCCAAAAGACTCTACTAGAAAACTGCTAGCACTAATTGATGAATTTAGTAAAGTAGCAGGATACAAAATTAATGCACAGAAATCTCTTGCATTCCTATACACTAACAACGAAAGAGCAGAAAGAGAAATTAAGGAAACTCTCCCATTTACCATTGCAACAAAAAGAATAAAATACCTAGGAATAAACCTGCCTAAGGAGGTTTCTGTATGCAGAAAACTTTAAGACATTGATGAAAGAAATCAAAGATGACACAAACAGATGGAGGGACATACCATGTTCTTGGATAGTAAGCACCTTTTATTGCTTCCCAGGCTTCCCTGAAACATTTCCCCTTTCTTTCACTCTCACTGTTCTTGGGATTAAGCTAGCAGATCATTAGTACATAAGCTTGTCTTAGGCTCTCTTTTCTAGGGAACCTGGGATACACACATATAGTGGGGGCAGGGGGTCTGAGAAATTTTAAAATGTAAAATTTTTATGACATATGCATACTAAATGCATACATTTATTCAATAAGCATTGAATAAACTGTTTTTATTTAAAAGCATATTTAGATTATCTGGACAACTACTTTATAATTGAGTATTTTCACTCTATTCCAACGCTTCACCTTTGATTGATTAAAGATTATATACTTAAGCAATAAGTACTAATTATTAGCAACAAGTACTAATTTAATTTTTATGAGTGAATGTCGAAGAAAAGACAGACAAGATGAAATTTATGCTTACCACAATGTGAAGATCAAATGAAGTTGTGGGATGAAGGGATATTTCAAGTAATTTGAATACAGGAAAGTGGTGGACCAATTTGAGTTTTCATCTGAGATGCGGCAAACTTAGAAGAGTCTGTGCAGTAGCTGGCAGTCCACAATTCATATTCTGAGAGACGTTTAATTTCCATAAAATAATTTAATGCTAATTTGAATTTCAGTGGGCAATAGAAGCTATGGAATAGTGAAATAGAGGTCTGATGAGGAAACTTGAGGGAGTTCGCCTTGCAAACAGACAATCTTGGTACAAGTAGATTGTCTAAGGGAGTAACAAGAGGTGCTGAGGTTATGTAAAGATCAAAAAGGATAAAAATAAAGACCACCATGAGGGATAACTGGATATTAGTTTATGCTTAATGAATGCTTATTGAATACGCAGAACAGTCAGGCTTCCACTGGGCAGGCAGGGATTAGAGGGTGGTGTTGGGTGGTTCGGTGTCCTTGGCTGGGCAAACATTTGTAGGAAGTAAACATCTTTCAGTGGCAAAGCTGCTTGTCAGCTGTGAGTCCTTTCAGGGACCCGGATGTGGCTCCCCACCCTCGTTCTCAGCAACTGGCAAAGGTGAAGGCAAGGCTAATATTCCTTTCAAAATAAAATATTTAAAAGTACACACAACTTGAGATGAAGCTATACTTATCATTCCTCATAGTGGTGACAAATCCAATAGTGAAACAATTAGAGGTCAAGAGGTTAAATTCCTGTGATAAATCACCTTTGATAACTTGGAAAAAAAGTGTATCTATATTCATATATATAGGGGTGAGGAAAGATGCCTCCCTAACCAACATTTTCCAAAGAGAGAACTCAAAGGGAGATGCACAGCAATGGGGTCATTTAAGAATTTGGTTTTCATCTTAGTCCTTCACCTTCTGGAAGGGGCCCTGAGTGATTCACTCATTCAGCTGAATAATAATGGCTATGAAGGCATTGTCATTGCAGTTGACCCTAATGTGCCAGAAGATGAAACACTCATTCAAAAAATAAAGGTAAGTCCTGAATGGTAATTATACATTGAAAAATTAAGCATAATATTGTGATAGAGCAAACGTGAGTTCTCTAATTCCAGCTGTGTGACACTGGCAAGTTGTTTTTTTTTTATATCTGTGTCCTCATTTCTTCAGCTCTAAAATGGAAATAATAACACAACCATTATGATTCTTCTGAGGGATGAGATAATAAATGCAAGGCACATAATTCAGAGCTTGATATATTGTTGACACAATAAATGAGATCTATATTTCTTGGCTGTGGATGACTTCATTGAAAATTATTTAGTTCGACGACCAAGGCAGAGCCAACTACATTTAGCAGATATTGTGAGATGTGCGGAGGGTAATTCCTTTGCCTGATTTTACCATTGGCTTATATCAGTCTCCCTTTATTCTCCTAGTTGTAACCTGCTTTTCTGCAATTCTAATATAGGAGTCCAAGATGCAAATCTCTGACTTAAGAACAAGCCTGGGAAGAAACCCTGCATTTTATCAGTCCCGATGCAAGGGGTCCTCTCAGGGCCGCTGAGCAGCCTCACTTCACTTGTTGCTTCCATAGGGGAAGGAAAAATTAGGGAAGAGGACTCTTCCTGTCCAGGCAGAGGTGTCTAACTGTTGTAAGATAGAGGGATTAGAGATGTTTTGTACAACAGCAAACAGCAAAGAATAAGAGGGAAATGTCTTATAAAAGACCACCCTGGAAAGTGGCTATAGCACACCCAGAGGTGGTACTGCATAGTGAGCAAAAGTACTGGTCTATAAAATGGGAATAATAATAAGTATCTTCCTTATAAGACTTTGTGAGGATTAACAATGCATGCATATAAGGGAAGCTAGGTGAAGGCTATATGGAAATTCTGTACATTTTTTGCATGTCATCTAAGTTTAAAATTATCTCAAAAACTTAGAAAAACTTTAAAATGCATGCAGAATGCCTAATACATAGTAAGAGCTCAATAAATGGTAGGCAAGTCATAAGTCTCCAGGCTAGATGGAAAGGGCTCATCATTCCTCACCAAGCCAAAGGGACTGAAATTGTTTCTGGGCAAAGTTCCTGAGTGTGAGCTCAGAAGTTAACAGTGCAAGGGCCCCAAGGGCTGCATCGAAAGGCTCCTTGCTCTAAACAGGAGTAAACCCAGAAAGATGGAGTTTGGGGAAAGAACCATCTCTACAACCAAGAGGAGTTTGGGGCTGGAGTACAGCAGTTGAGGGGGAGGGGAAGTTCACTGGCTTAAGCCAGAAGACCATCAGATATTACTGCCATCAGTAAAAGGGAAATTCATGCCTTCTGAAGTCTCTTAACAATCAGAAATCTTGAGTGAGTCTTTGATTGCCTCTAAACTTAGAAATGGCATCAGCAAAAATGAAGTAGCCACTTGGAGCAACAGACAAGGAAAGTGTGGGAGGAAAGTGTTACCAGCATGTTTTTGTCTCTGGCTGGACAGTCAGTGGTGTTCAGGGACTTGTGGGAAGAAGCACATAGATGCCTAATCCCTAACGACTATGGTAATTCGTATTTAAATGGTGTTTTAGAACAAAAGCAAAAGGACTTTCACCTCACTCTCTTTGGGGGGATTCCTCCTGAGAAATATATTTCTCACTACAATTATTAAACTGGTTTTTTGGTATGAGTCATAAATGAGTTGGGTATGAGAGAAGTTGGTTTCCAAGTTTCCTTGTTGCAGGAACACTTTTAAGGGCAATAGTGTACTCAGAGTCCCTAACTGAGTAATTAATAAAAGCGAGTCCCTTATTTGATGTTCTAGACCTGCAGTCAAGTGCCTTTGCTGCTTTTCTGGTCATCCCTCAGTCTCTGCTTTCTGGGCAGACTCTCCCCCGGGTGTCCTGTGTGAGCAGAAGCCTCTAAGTCAGCCCTTAAATATTATACTTGCTTCAGCAGAGCCGTCCTAACGTCTCTCCACCCGCAATACCGCCAGGTGGCGCTGCAGCAGCTCCATCAGCGGCAACTGCACTCATCAGTATTGCAGAAGCGGTGCGAGCACACGTCGTAAGATGAGGGACTGAGTCGGGGAGAAGCAAGCGCTCTCTCTCTCTCTCTCTCTCTCTCTCTCTCTCTCTCTCTCTCCCTCTCCCTCTCTCTCACCCCCACACACACACGCACACAAGAAAGATAAAACGACAGGAGTCGTTTGGGGTCCCCTCAATGCATGGGAGCCCAGGCATCTCCTGTCTTGGCTCTCCTGGACAGTTTGCCCCTCATCATAACCTCTTCATTCATTCATTTATTCCTCAATCTAACAAATATTTACAGAGCATTCACATTATGTCAGGTACCAGGAATCCAGTGGTGAATTATACTATCCCTGTCCTTGAAGAATAACCAGTCTATCCTATAAACTTCATCCTCAACATTCTCAAAACCTTAAAAGCTTAAGTGTCTATTTGGATATGAGGTCACTTTCTCAAAATAAGGAACAGATGCCAAAGCAAAGATTCATTATTAATGTTTCTGTTAAAATATAGAAGACATTTTATGCTGCTTAGTCGTCTTCTTAGGAGTCATTGAAAATTTACATTTCACAAGTCAAATTGTAATATAATACTCACATAGGAAGTTTTATACTTACTTTTCAACTTTTTGGTGATATTAACTCAGGATTTTCATTCAAAAAATTATACAGTGTTAAATTCTCACAGTGATAGTTTAAAATCTGGCTTTTTTAGAAGAAGGAGACGCAAATCATTTTGAGAGCTTTTATAAAACTAGCAAGGCAACCATTATTATCAGCATTTTTTTGGGGGGGGTACACCAGGTTCAATCATCTGTTTTTATACACATATCCCCGTATTCCCTCCCTTCCTTGACTCCCCCCTCCTCGAGTCCCCCCCACCCTCCCCGCTCCAGTCCTCTAAGGCATCTTCCATCCTCGAGTTGAACTCCCTTTGTTATACAACTTCCCACTGACTATTTTACAGTTGGTAGTATATATATGTCTGTGCTACTCTCTCGCTTCTTCTCAGTTTCCCCTTCACCCCCCGCCCCCTTCCATACCTCGAGTTCTCCAGTCCATTCTCTGTATCTGCTTCCTTGTTCTTGTCACTGAGTTCATCAGTACCATTTTTAGATTCCGTATATGTGAGTTAGCATACAATATTTGTCCTTCTCTTTCTGACTTACTTCACTCTGTATGACAGATTGTAGTTCTATCCACCTCATTACATATAGCTCCATCTCATCCCTTTTTATAGCTGAGTAATATTCCATTGTATATATATGCCACATCTTCTTTATCCATTCATTTGTTGATGGGCATTTAGGTTGCTTCCATGTCCTGGCTATTGTAAATAGTGCTGCAATAAACATTATGGTACAAGTTTCTTTTGGGATTATGGTTTTCTTTGGGTATATGCCCAGCAGTGGGATTACTGGATCATATGGTAGTTCTATTTGTAGTCTTTTAAGGAACCTCCAAACTGTTTTCCATAGTGGCTGTACCAACTTACAGTTATTATCAGCATTTGAAAGGTTGGAAACTGAGGCTCAGAGAGATAAAATAAATTCCCCAAGTTTATCCCATTAGCAAGCAGCAGACAGGATTCACCCTCACATCAATACCCAGGTACTACTTCCCCATACAGTGAGGAACTGTTTCTGCTCCCAAGGCGAAGCCCTAGAACTAGACTCCTAGGCATTGGAGCCTGGTCACTCTGGTCTATTCAAGCAAGGGCTTTCCTCCAGCAATGATGCCTTTTTTTCTCTTACATTATCAGTTTTTTCCCCATCAGTATATACATATGTTATAATAGTTCCCATTAAAACAAAACAAAACAAAACAAAACAAAACTCCCTTGATCTGAAGTCCTCCTTCAACTACTGCTTTATTTCTTGATTCCCTTTTAATTTGTAGAAAAACTTCTTGACCTGCTGCCTGTTTTCACTGCCTCTGCTTCCTCACCTCCCACCCTCTTGAATTCACTCATATGGAGCTGTCATCTCCATTCCACAAAATGCCTCACTCAGGTTGCCAAATGCATCGCTCAATTCTTAGTCCTCATCTTACTTGATTGCTCAGCATTTAACTCTGATGGTCTCTCTCTCTCCTTCCTGAAACACTCTCACGCCATGCCTTCTGATTTCCTGCCCGTGCACCAGCTGCTCCTTCTGAGTGTCCTTTGTTGGCTCTTCCTCTTCCCACTTCTAAATGCTGGGAGCCCCCAGACCTCAGTCTTCAGTCCTCTTCTACCCTCTGTCTACACTCACTTTTGTGTTTCTCTGTGATTTTCAGCCCTAATAGACCCAATTTCCTCTTCTATAATAACATCCTTTCTATCAATACTATCTTGTCATGATGCATCTCAGGGAATCTGCAGAGGCATCTATAATTTAACACTACATCTCTTTTGTTTTAGAGAAATAAAGCTAGGTATAATTTGAAAAGACATTATATACTTTTGCCACTTCCTTATATCTAACACTTAGTGCTATACTAAAAACAAATACTATCATAACATTTAGTTAGCCCCCAAATTATTACAGCAGTCAGGAGGTGTTGAAGTTGTATTCATTTTAATTTGAGTTTCTCTCAACTACTACTTGGTGTGAGATGTTGAGACTAATACTCTCTAATTCTCGGTTTCTCCCTTAAAGGTTCATTGATCCTCAAAGGATTGTATGAAATGAAACTAAGAGCTAATATTTGATAAGCACTGTGTTAAGTGAACATGGTTCCAAATGCTTTCTTGACTTCATTGATCCTCACAACAATCTTATGAACTGGTCACTGTAATATTTTCCATTTTATAAATGAGGAAACTGAGGCTCAGGAGGGCTCAAGGAAATTTCTTTTTTTTTTTTAGCCACTCTCTGTGGCTTGTGGATCCTAGTTCCCTGACCAGGGATTGAACTCAGGCCCCAGCAGTGAAAGCACCAAGTCCTAACCACGGGACCACCAGGGAATTCCCTCAAGGAAATTTCTGATATCCCACCATAAGTGATGCAGCCTGGATTAGTGTCTGCTCCTGGAGTTTTCACTGTCAGCCATTACACTGTGACACAGAGCATGTGGTCAAAAAATCTCAAAAAAAGGCTAGCTATTATTATTAAAAAAGCAATCTCCTCTTCCTAGCTAGATAAATAGCTAGTTTTTTGGAAATGGGAGATACAGATGTAAATTTGAGTAATTGGTAATTTCATCTTTTTTTCTGTCATTAAATGCGCTTGCTTATGTTTTTTCCCCCCAGGATATGGTGACCGATGCATCTCCATATCTGTTTGAAGCTACAGAAAAAAGATTCTATTTCAAAAATGTTGCCATTTTGATTCCTGAAAATTGGAACACAAAACCTGAATATGTGAAACCCAAACTTGAGACCTACAAAAATGTGAGAATATCAAGTTCTTTTTCCAAATTCAGTTTTCTTTTGTGACTCAGATGTTTTTCATCAAAATATTCTAGAATCAAATAAAATTGTTTCAGAATATTCTGGTGTGAAAGAAAGTCAATTCATTTGCTGAAATTTTGTAATGATGAAAACTTTTTCTTAAATTTCAGGCTGATGTCCTGGTTGCTGAATCTAATCCAGCAGGTAACGATGGACCCTATACTGAGCAGATGGGAGGCTGTGGAGAAAAGGGTGATAGAATTTATCTCACTCCTGAGTTCCTAGCAGGAAAAACGTCTGAATATGGACCACAAGGTATGGGTAGAGATGAAATATTCTGCTATATTTCTCATAATTTAATAATTTTATGTTGCAAATAGATCAACAATAGCATTATCTTTCTGAGTAAGAACATAAAAGCCAAATAGACTATTATAGCATGTTTTTTCATGTAAAACAGATTCAGAATAGTGCATTTCTCTGTTAGAAATTTATTTTCTTCATATTCTGCATATATGTGTGTGAATATAATATTTTTTAATTTTCATATTAGTATCAGATAGTAACTCTAAAATAGTTTAATATGTAATGTTAGGTTTCTATGGCTCTGTGGGGAGACATCTGAACAAATTAAACCTCCTGCCTGCAATTTAGGTAGTGGCCTCCAGATGCCAGAGATGCATAATATTTTCAGACTTGAATGCACATTCAGTTTATAAACTGATTGTTAAAATGATTCTGATTCAGTAGGTGTGAGGTAGGACTCAAGAATCTGCATTTTAACAAGCTCCCAAGTGATGCTGATACTGCCTGAACTTGTACCACACTTTGAGAATCAGACAGAATATCCTTGCTGTTCAGCTTTCAAAAGACTCATGTGACTAAAGAAAAAGTCAAATTTTCCTTTACAAAATATCATTTGTCATTCCCATCTGAACCAAATAGAGCAATCTTTGGAGAAAATAGTAAAGGAAACCAGCAATAGAGTACACATACTATGTATTTTCCAAGTATAATGAAGTGTGATTAATATTAACTAATTAGGTTAAATAATAACTAGTACTTGGTTTCTTTACTATGTTGAAAAGATTAGAACCAGTTTGATTTTCTTCATTTAAAAAGGCAAGGCAGAGAAAACAAGCAAACAAACAAAATAGCGCTGGCGCCTGCATGCCCCCCCCACCAAATACCCTAGAGCACATTTACAGACCTTACCATAAAGAAGTTTCCAGCAAATATACCTCTTTGTTGTTCTTTTACAACACCTCCATAACACGAACGGAACATTCCCAATGTATGCCTCAATAAATATGTGTTGAACTGATTTACTTAGCTGCTCCATCCCACTCCTGAGCCCACTCCAGCCATCAAGGTCATCATACACAATGGCATTCCTTAAACTCCCTCCTTTCTGTACTGTGACTCCACGCCAGCTCCCTTACAATCTTCCCTTCCCTTTAAGAGGCCATCAGTCGCTCCCCAGCACCTAGAACAATCTAAAATCCTTAATGTGAGATACTAGGGCTTACTTAACATGCACTTCTTCACTTAACCCTCCAAATTCAGCCTACCTCGGAATTTACATTCCAGAAAACCTGAGCTGTACATACGTCTCTAAGATTCATCCAAACTTAGCACATACTCACTAAGTACCTATGAAGTTCTAGACAGTATGTACCAAGACACAACAATGAAGACATTATGGTACCTGTCCTCATGGAGACCAGAGTCTACAGTGAGAGACTGGCAAGTAAGAAGCAATGACAATATAACATGATAAATGCCGTAATGGAATATAATGAAAGTGAAAAGGAGGGGTACCTGGACTAGTTTGAGGATGTCAGAGAAGGCTTCTAGGTGGATATAAGCTTAATTTTGAAAGAAGAATAGGAGTTATTCAGTCAGAGAGTATTCCAAAAGGGGGGGGAAAATATGTAAAAATGACCAGAGATGAGCAATAGCATGACGTGGCTCTAGAAAGTAAAAGGAGTTCAGGAATCCATTGTCATTATGGAGCCTTGGAAGTGGGTGGAGAACTGCAAGAAACATGGCTGCAGAGAGGAATAGGGCCTGAATCATCATGGACCCTGTATGCATGTTGAGAAGTTGGACTTAACCCTGAGCACCATAGGGGAGTCACTGAAGACTGGAGACATGGAGGCCAGTTGAGTGAGTGTTGCAGTAGTTCAGAAGTGGCAATGAGACTGGAAAGATGAGAATAGGTCAAAGCAAAAAGGCAGATGTGGAGTAGGTGGGCCTTGAGGTTTGCCCACATATGAGTCATTAGGGAAAAGGACCTATTGGGGATGCGGCTCTGGCTGCCCTAAGGGTCAGCCTGTGCTGATCTCCATCATTACATTTGCACCTTTAAGGATTTTAGTTATCTAACATGATGTGTGTCATCTGCTGGACCATGAGCTATGTGAGGACAGGGCGGTTGTTTTACCTTTGTATGAATAGCTGCTTGGCACTTACTAGGTGCCTAATTAACACTTGATAATCCAAAATAAGTAGTCATATTTTACAGAAATGTGCCATTGTCATATCAGATTGTTCTCAAGAAATCAAACCTTTAGTTAAAAAAATAGCGCAGCATAATAACATTCAGAAGAATTACTTTCTCATAGTTTAAGAAGGTAATTTGCCATTCTTATAGTAATCAGGTGTTTAAAATATTTTTTCACAGGAAGGGCATTTGTCCATGAATGGGCTCATCTACGATGGGGAGTATTTAATGAGTATGATAATGACCAGAAATTCTACTTATCCAGTAATAAAAAAAAACCAGTAATGTATGTATGCTTTGATTAACTTTTCCCAAACTATTTTAAATTGCAACCAATTTTGTCTTGAATTGATTACTTTAAAAAGTCAGTCTCTTGTCTTATTTTCTATCTCTCATTCTTAGTGCCTTCTTTTTCAGATTTCCTATAAAACCACTACTTTTGTTCACTTTACAAGTGCCTTAATTAGTTGAATTCTCTACTCTGCAGCTACAGATCATTTGCCTTTGTGTGTGTGTGTGTACAACTAGAAAAAATCCACAAGGGCTACGTTCAGTATCTCCATCTTTCTATATCATAATCAGTGACATAAACAAAACTTCAGTGCCTTGAGGGTAGAATAATACCTGTGTGAACTATGTCAGTATGAATGGGCCTGGGAGAGACTGTGTAACTTAGCTGAAAGACAGTCCAAATTTTAAAACAAAACAGAAAACTTCTCCCAATTTGAATAAAACCCTGTATGGTGTCAGTAGAAAGTAAACTGAACACAGAATGTACCTCAGCTTCTGTGATTTTATGGATGAGTTCTTGCAATCAAAATTTTCAGGGAATAAACTGCTTTAGTACAGACATAAAAGATAGGGAACTTCCAAATTTATTTTACAGAGCTGGCATAATTTAGATACAAAGACCTGACAGATGGCATGAAAAAGAATTCTGTAGATACAGCTTTCTAAAAAGATTTTAAATAAAAGGATACTAAGTTACACATAATTAAGGGAATAACTAACACACTAAGGCCAAGAAGGATGTCTTCCAGAAATCTGAAAATGCTGTGATATTATGTAGGTAATTAATATAATATCGAGTAAAAAAGAAAATTAAATGGTTATTCCAACAGATTCTGGAAAGGCATTTGGTAAGCTTGAACATTTATGCCTCAGTTAAAAACAACAACCTCTTTTTAAAGGTTACAGCTGGTACAACACCCCTCTTCACTTTTGCTTCCAGTTCTACTCCCCTGATGACCGTTTAAGGAGATGCACTCAGCTTTGGTTTGGTTACTGCTTTACAGCACAGTTCCCAAGGGAAGTTGCACTGGGCTCAGAACTCAGCCTTGGCTTCCCCTTTCTCTCACAGGAGCGTGACTGCTCTCTATTTTCCCTTTTCTTCATTACATTCAAATTTTCTCAGCTTGGTCCACTTCCATGACATTTTCCCTCACTCTTATATCACTTTAGGTATAAGAAGATACTAAGTGCCTCCCAGAGCCATACATAGTCTACTCGATTTCTTTGGCTTGTTCCCTCTGCACTACAGAGACCACTCCCCAGGGCCACTCCCCTGATGTGATCATATGTTGGATGGATCTCTCAAATCTCAGCCCACAGATGCCATTCAACACTGACATCTACCTCTCCCACTTTTTGCTAAGCTTCCAGACAGACACTGTATATCCTCTCGAGAGAAAAGCTAATTAGTACGTACTCCTTCCTAGGGATATTCCAGAAATGCTGGCATATACAGCATGTTCATCCTTCTACAGATAACATTAGCAAAACTGACATGATTACCATGTCCTCTTAACAATAAATTTTATTATAACATACAAAAAGTATTTACTGCTTATCTACCAATTTTTTTTATTACTTTTAAGGCCTAGAAACAATTACAAAAATAACATACCGCCTACAATAGAAGGCTTCCTTAATATGATTTAGAGCATCAACTGAAAGCCACTGCCTACATCATATTTAATAGGGAATCAATAGACATTATCAGAAATAAGATAAGAACGGGCACTATTAGCAGTTATCAAATCTTGTTTAGAAAGTTGTAGCCAACGCAATAACAAGTTGAGGTGGTTAAAAAAATGGGGGGCTACTAGAAAGGGAGAGAGAAAATTGCTTCTAGGCAGATAACACGTGGTCCACTTAAAAAAATAGAAATTAAAATTTACAAGGGAAATCAATAAGGCAACCAGATATATTTGAAGAAAACTCTAAGAAGTGTGAAAGTTATATTTGAAGAAAACCATAGCATAAACTCCTTCTAAAGGACTTAAAAGAAAAATCAAGATTAAATGAGAGATTTTCAATTCATGGAACACATATAAATCCAACCCAAATTAATATATAGGTTTTATAAAACTCTAGTCAAAAGTACTTCTATTTTACCTCATTTTAAAGTCCCTGAGTTTATTCAGTAGATAGTAGCTGAGAATATTTTTGAAAAAGAATAGTAATAAAGGAAATTTTTCATGTTGAATTTTAAATATACAAATAAAGCTACATTAATTAAAACAATGTGAACTGACAGACACACAGTAATTTAGTATTTAATACAGCTAGAATTATAAATCTACAAGGAAAGACAAGATTTTTTAAGATGTCAGAACAATTCTTAACTATGCAGTGAAAAAAATTAATAGACCCTCTTTCAATTGGATAGACTCATTAAATATAAAAAATAAAACCATAATGAAAACTAGAAGAATATTTATAAATATCAAACTCCTATATGGTGAAGATCTTTCTATGCATTCAAGAAGTGGAAAAAGACATAACTAAAAGAATAATGTTTGGCTACATATAAATTAAAAACTTTGTTGCATATAAGTCAAACATAAACTAAATTTAAAAAAACAGTGCAAAATTGAAAAAAAAAAAAAACAGGCCTTTAAAAGCTTAGTGTTATAACACATAAAGAAACTTTGAAAACCAGTAGGAAAACAATAACACCTTAATAGAAAAATAGACACAGGAGAAGGATAAGTAATTTTAAAAAGATGAAATAAAAATGGCCAGTAAAAATGTAAAGATATCAGACCTACTAGTAATTAAAGAGGTGCAAATTTGACAAAGATGAGAATCGTTTATTACCTAGTAAGTGCCTGTCAGTGGGATGAGTGCCCCCATAGATGGTTATTAGAGGAATAAACTAGCATAACTTTTCTGGAAAGCAATTTGGTGACACATATCAAATCGCTAAAAAATTTTCCTATTTCTTGATCCAGTAATTTCACATTTAACAATCGATTTTAAAGGAAATGATAGAATGAGCTCTATCAACAATCAATAGGCTTTAAAATGTTCAAACTTCTGGATCTGGTCATTTATTCTGGGAGTCAGTCATGTAGCAAACTTGGAAATAGAGTCAAAATTTCATGTGACATTTTACTTATTCATGGAAGTTTTATTTTTAGTACTGAAAATTTTGGGGGGGGGGAATAATTAAGTAAATTAGGCTAAATTCATGTTATACTATCAAAATATGAAATTATTAAAATCACATTTCAAAAGAATATTATGAATTATAATAAAACATTACAATTTAAATGTACTGAAATACTAAGTTTTTTAAGATCAGGAAGCAAAGTTATATGTAGAGACCAACACTTCAAAATTATTATATCACCTAAATATCTAACCTTAATATATTTTCAGATGTTCGGGAGCTATTACTGGTAAAAATGTAGTACAGAAGTGTCAAGGAGGAAGCTGTGTCACCCAATCATGCAAATCTGACAGAAAAACAGGACTGTACGAAGTAGGATGTGAATTCATACCTGATGAATTTCAGACTGAGAAGGCTTCCATCATGTATTCACAAAGTATTGATTCTGTAAGTGCCTTGTTCTCTTTTTCTTTTCTTTCTTTTTTTCTTGACACTTACGAATTTAGTGAGGTTTTTATCCCAGATGCTGAAAGAGAAGGTCAAATGTTAGGAAGTCCTCAGTGAGCAACTGACCTCTCTGGAATAAGCCGGGAGAACAAAATCAGGAATAAAGTCCTATCTTCCTCAGACCCCTTCCTTAGGTCCATTTTTTGCTTCTCCATCATCTCCCTCCCACTAGCTTTTAGTTTAAGGGCTTAGAACTACTTCAAATATCCTTAAAGGCAGACAAGTACAAGAATTAGTTACAAGAAACTTATCCAGGGAGATCAGGCACTTCTTCTTACTAGCAATAAGGACAGGATCAGTAGTTTTTAATTTAATTTTCAGAGATCTCTTTCAGCTTGCTATTTGCTTTTCGGTTGTCAACTAAAGTTTTCTGTCTTTTTAAGTGTTGGTGCCCTGAGGGAGTTTGTACGTAGTTTTAATAGGTTTAAGTAGTTTTAAAATACATATCTTCCTCCACTCCATTGCAAGCTGAAAATATATCAGGTTGAAAATGCACTTAATATTCCTCACCTACCAAACATCATAGCTTAGCTTAGCCTGCCTTACATGTGCTCAGAACAAGCCTGCCTTACACATGCTCAGAACACTTACATTAGTTTTTAGTTAGGCAAAATCATCTAACACAAAGTCTATTGTATAATAAAGTGTTGAATGTGTCATGTAGTTTATTGAATACTGTGCAGAAGTGAAAACCAGAATGGTTGTGAGTATATTGGTTATCTACCCTTGTGATAGCATGGTTGACTAGCAACTACGTTCATCTCGCTGCTGCTAGCCAGCATCACCAGAGAGTATCATACCACATGGCACTAGCCCAGGAAAAGACCAAAATTCAAAATTTGAGATATGGTTTCTACTGAATGTGTATTGCTTTTACACCATAATAAAGTCAAAACACTGTAACTTGAACCATTGTAAGTCGGGGACCATCTGTATTTCTTAATGATTTTTTAAATGTCCAACTGGTCATAAAATAAACTTGACAAATTACCTTTGTTAATGCCAAACATATACATCAGCAAACTTGTACAAACTAAGATAAATGCATCAGTTAACTGACTTTAGTGAGGAGTACCTTTGTCTTCCAGTCTCTTACATAAAATTATGTTTTCCTTTTAGAGTAAGAGTGAAGTTACTTGCAAGAGTCTGTCTATAACAATATAGCAGCAGTTTAAAAAATGTGATACACCATGGTTCACTAGGGCCATCCTTCAGTCTGGCTTTGAAGTCTATTTCCAGGATAATTCAGAAACTTACAAGAGGAGGACCAGATTATTTTAAATTAATCACAGTTAAATTTGATGCACAGTCAGGTTTAGAAGCCGCTGCTTGGGGTTTGCACAAAAGTTTTTCAGGTTCCCTTGCTAAAAAGTAGCTACAATAATATGGAAACACTACTAAAACAATCTGAAAAACACAAATAAAGAGAAAAATAAGTGTTTTACAGCTAATGATTACTTTCTAAATTACTTAAATCCCAGATATTTAAGATTTTTAATGGAATGATAATACTGTAAAGTCACTGAGAGGAGGAACTAGGTTATACCTTCTTTGTATACTGTTCCTCCTTTTTAAATACCCCAAATGCTAGGGATATAATGCTTCGGAAAGGAGAAGACACTATCATTTACTGGCTGTTAGTATTGTCCCTATTGCATATGTTTTCATATAATTCTTGCATAACAACTATTGCCATTTTGTAGATTTAAAAAAAAACAACACTGACATACAGATTGGTAAAGTTTACTAAAAAAACAACAAACATGTCAAGCTTTTAATGTGTATCAGACATAGGGTTAAGTTTTAAGGGAGCAAATTTAATGAGACAGGGTTCTGTCACAGATAGATTTTCATCCCAATAAGTGCACTACATTGTTAAAGGAGCCTTATTGAAATTTCTTACAGGGTACTGTGAGGCCACAAGGTTGAGTGGAAATTCTTTGGGGGAAGGGTATGAAATGAGAAAACATTTAGAAAATAATCTTTTGGCTGAAACATGAAGGTAGAGTTCCCAGTGCCGAAGACAGAGGAAGAAGAACTCCTTGACAAAGTCGGAATCGTGAACAAAGACACAGAGATATAAAACAGTCTGGCAAGTTTGAGCACTTATAGGCTACAGTGGGGGAAATTAGAGACTTGGAATGCACAGCCACAGCAAGGATAGAGGGTGAAGTGAAAATCCAAATCATGGAGACTGCTATTTGCTATGTGAAGTAGTCTGGATTGTAGTGTGTGAGCAATGATGAGCCACAGAAGGAGAGTAAGTACAGGAGTAAGAAGGAATATGTCCCTGGCAGCTGTAGAGTGGACCAAATAAAGAGGGAGCAAGATGGAAAAGTGAGATAGTCTGAGGGAGGGACCACGAGGGCTTGAATGATAGAGATTCCATTGGAGAAGGAGAAAAGATGATGAACTGGAGACAGAGGGTAAAATGTACTGATCCTGTTATCTTGTAGAGGGAAGAAGGTAGGAAAACTCAGCTTCCTATTTAGGTGACTGAGTAGATAGTGGTGACGTCAAGTTAGGAAATACTTGGTCCTGGGGAGGAGCAGAGTCAGAGGAAAGGTGATGAGTTCAATTATGAACACCTGGTGTTCAAGGATCCTGTGGGACATCCAAATGGATTTTGGAAAGAACCAGAATGTTGGGTGTTGAAAGTTGGAACGCAAGGTATTTGTAAGTCAGTGGGAAGTAAGGAAGTGAGCAGGAAGTGAAAGGATGGAGAGAGAAAATGGTACCAGAAGAGAAATGCTGAGATGTAGGTGGCTTGAGGATAGTGATGATTGCTTGAAATGGCAAATTTGAGAAGTAGGAGGAAAGCCAAGAGCAGGTAAATAGATTGCTGAGGAGCACTAAGGGTCCAATGAGGTCAAAGACCTGTTTTGAGATAGAAACTCTGAATTATCACTGTGATTTCCCTCAGCAGTGTGCTGCGGTGATTGTGGGATTGAGCCAAGGTTATGGGGTAATAAGGTAGTCTGGGGAGGAGGGCACATAAATGTAAATCTACATTTAAAATACTTTAATTCAATTATTAAAGATTTTAACAAGTAGTTTACTGTTATCTATATCATTTTATTGACAATTTCAGGTGGTTGAATTCTGTACAGAAAAAAACCACAATAAAGATGCCCCAAACGAGCAAAACAAAAAATGCAATCTCCGAAGCACATGGGAAGTGATCCAAGATTCAGAGGACTATAAGAAAACCACTCCTATGACAACAAAGCCACCCAACCCCACCTTCTCATTGTTGCAGATCGGACAAAGAATTGTGTGTTTAGTCCTTGATAAGTCTGGAAGCATGACGGTACGTTCATTGAGTCTTGGTCTTCTGGGTGCTTGTCTCACATTTGTGTATGGTATGATCTGGACCACAACTTGGAACTGGCTGGGAATAAACACAACCCCAAGGACTAGAGCAATTACAAGAATAACATTTCCATCAGAAATGCCAACCCCAACTTTATTCAACAAAAATTCAGCATCAAGTGTCTCATTTGCCAAATAAAATTAGCTTTCAATTTGTGAGCGAAGATCTGATGAATTACATGGAATTAGCATTTTTTATGTTTCACTGACAATATGTAGGTTTATAGAACTATTACCACAGCATTGAACTAATGATTGAACTAAAGCCAAATCTGGCTTTATCTTTTAGGGCTATTTATACAAAAGCCCTAAAATCCTACCCCCAAATACTACTAAATATAAAGGGGAAATTTTCCTCCATAGAAGGATATGCCTTGAGTAGGCTTGTTGTCATTTACTTTACATTGAGGCAGCTACTGCCAGATTCCCTCTAGCCTGTCCTGTTGTTTGTCTGCCTATCTAAACCCAACCTGACTGCTTTCTTCTGCTTTTCCATTCAGATTGGTGACCGCCTTAAACGATTGAATCAAGCAGGCAAACTTTTCCTTCTGCAGACGGTTGAGCAAGGGTCCTGGGTTGGGATGGTGACGTTTGACAGTGCTGCCTACATAAAAAGTGAACTTGTACAGATAAACAGTGCCACTGAAAGAGACACACTTACCAGAAGCTTACCCACAGCAGCTTCAGGAGGAACGTCCATCTGCTCTGGCCTTCGATCAGCATTTACTGTAAGACAAGTTCCCTTCTCATAGTTTACCAATGTTTACAATTTGTGTCTCCTAAGAAATGCCCCTTTCTAGTGTTTCCATGCATGCCTAGTGCCTAGTTGAATTAGACAACCAAGGGCAGAGCAATGGTTCAGATGACATAACAACACAGGCCCCCAAAGCTATTGTTAACTAATTCATTCATGCTTTTGTGTTTTCTACATCTGTGCATTCATGCTTTTCTGCATACATTTGAAACATTCATGGTGTTACTTATACATGTCAGGCACTGCAATATGCATTAAGCATCAGGGCCAAACATACCACACTTGCTATTGTGGAGCTTATAATCTTATTGGGGGAAGATTCATTAACTACATAGTCACATAAATAAGTGCATAATCATATATTTATGTGTGCTATGAAAAGGTACACAGGGATATAAAAGGGTATCTTCTATGAAGAAAAAAGTGAACTCTGAGTTACGGAGAAATTTTGAGGTAGCTTAATATTCCAAACTTCTGGGTACATAGGACCTCCTTTTGAGCAAGCAAATAGTTTATTTATGGAAATAGGAGGCCTTAGGAGCTGTAACTCTAACTGTATTGGGGGTGTATCCAAAGATCCCATATGATCATCCAATCATGTCATCCCTCAACCTAGACATCAATCTCTCCCCATTTTCAACAAAACTAAGTAAAATTTCTCTATCTAATATTTAAGTTCTTTTATAATATAGCCCCTACCTACCTTTCCAGACTTAAGTACCCAGGACTCTCTTCCAGGTATTCTATGTTTAAGCAAATTAGATCACCTGCCCTTGCTGGCCAGCTTCCCATTTAGAGTAATTTCTCCTCCCTCCTTTGTACCTCAAATCACATTCATTCTTCACATATCCCTCACAACATTACCTACTTCTTGACATCTTTCCTCATTCTTTCAACTGTGTACAGTTTCTCTTTCTGAATCCTATGAATTTTTTTTCTATTTTTTTAAAACATCTCTTACGACTTCTGATTCATCTGTGTTATTTCCTGCCATGTTCTTTCCTCAAAAAAAACTTCTTCAGAGATAGGAATTATCTTTTAACTTCCCAGGCTGCCGGCACAATATCTTTTATATAGAAGGTTTTCAATAAATAAAATTAAATTGTATTATTTGATTATACCTTAAATGCTCTTTTAAATATAGAATATTGTATATTTATTCAGAGGCTACTTAGGTCCATGAAATAAAGAATAAGAGCCTGAAAGAAGCTGGCTGGTGTAAGGTCTCAGGATCTCTGTAGTGTCTTGGGAAAGTCTGCTGTCTGCCTGCTGGGGTCATAACATGTCAATGGGGCTGTTCCTGATTTCTAAGCAGCAGCAGCAGCAGGAATATTTAGTTTTCAGCTCACACTGTTTCACGTTGACAGCAGACTTAACCATTCCCTCACATGCAGTCTGTCCCTCTGGCCCTTTGAAGGTCAGTTCCCTAAAAGTGGTTTTTATTGCATACACAATCAGCTGCAAAACCCTTCTCCAGATGCTTGTGTGCACCTGGGTACACTTGCCTTTGCCACTCACCCACACTTTGATTAAAGAAGCAAGTAAGGGAGGGGATACTGACAATGAAATCACTGACATGTCGTACTAAACTTCTGCTATACGAAACCCGAAGGGAAATGACTAATGCCAGATGGCCTGGTGGTGAAGAGGGAACTTCTGGTTCTGCATTTTCCACTCATATGGGGGAGAGAGTATGTGAGGAACACAATTGGAATTTAGATGTTCCTCCTGCCCCAAAGAACCCAGATATGGGGTGGGAGAAGCTTGTGTGTGACTTCAGGGTAATGAGGTAAAGGGTCTTGGATCCTGCACTGTCTCAATTTCCCCATTGGTCCCTGGTGCAGGACTCTGGTCAGGTCTGTCAGTGGTATTGGTTAAGCTCTGGCCACTGGACTTTGCTTGTTTTCTTAGCTTGATCAGGGCCCATTGGTCTTCCCCAGCAGACTCGCCCCACTCTGGCTCTCACCGTTGGAGCAGAGCCCTAAGCACCCCCCATGTCCTGCATCCAGCCTTTGAGAGATTGTACACCCCTCAGCCACTATGGCAAGATAAAAATGTCCTCTTGCCTGCCAACTCTCAAGTCAGATGCCTTCTGTTTCCACTATGGATACGTGGGGACTTCTGCACATTTTCCATGTCACATAGCAGTGATGGGGAGTGGGAGAAGGGAATCCAAATTGAGCCCTTTCTCTGGCCTCTCAGGCCCTGCAGCTTGGTCAGACACAGGCCACAGCCACAGCTGACAGGCTCCTTGGCTCCAGGCTTCCTCACATGCCAGCAATCACAGCTCTGCTCTCTTCCCTTGTGGGGCTGCCCCCTCTGAAAAAGAGTGGGTTGGAAGTCTCCTCTACTCTCAGCTTCCCTTTCAACCTACTTAAGAGGGCTTTCCCTTCCTGAGAGTCTGGTCCAGAGAGGGGAGTTGCTTAGGTTTGATTACTTGTTTCCTTTACTTCTGGGTCTCCCTTCCACTCTTTTTAAGGGAAGAGTGAACTTTTGTCTTCCTCTTCATAAACATTATTATTTTATCTAATTTTCCTTCTATCATAATCTTATCCAATGTTGGTGTAAGGTGTATCCTCTCTATACCATGTGAAAAACTATAATCTATGTCTACCAGGAATAGTTGAGACATAGGTGTCATAGGACAACTAGAAGCTGGGGATTAATAGGGACAAAATATTTTGCTTTAATCAGAGAGGATATTAAAATTTTTAATAACTCATGTGACCTGGGGACTGACCAATCAGAACCAAGGCCAGCCACAAAAAGCTGGTATGGTAAGACAGGTGATTATCATATGTGCTAAAATCTGCCCTGAGTCTAATATTATTATAGTAATATATTAGTCCCCAATATTATCTCCATTAAATGAGGGTGGCTTCTGAAGGCATCTGGGAACCTCTGAAAGCCTGTGAAGGAGAGATCATGTGAAGGAAACTAGAAGAGCTTTTTCTGCTTCCCCAGGGCTGTCCATTCCTGGGATTTCCCTGAATCCCATCCTATTGAGCCTTCTCTGCAACAGCTTAACCAAGAGAAAAGACATTGTCAAGTTCCATGAATGTTGCTGATTTAAAATCGTGTCGTTGCAAGACAGAGAGATAGTTGACCATTCCCCGACACTTTTGTTTATTCCCTCTGGAGTTTCTCTTCTCATTCCCTTTAGCTGCCGTTTTCTCAAACACTTTGGCTACCCTGAGTATAACAACTCATGCCTGAATTATGTCCTTAGGTGATTAGGAAGAAATACCCAACAGATGGATCTGAAATTGTGTTACTGACTGATGGGGAGGACAATACTATAAGCTCATGCTTTGATGAGGTGAAACAAAGCGGAGCCATCATCCACACAGTCGCCCTGGGGCCGTCTGCAGCGCAGGAACTAGAGGAGCTCTCTGAAATGACAGGTGAAGGATGACCTGCTAAGTCTACTCTATTTTCTCTGCCACTGGACTGTGAGCTCGAGTGCACTGGGGAGTTGGGGAAGGGCGGGGTAGGGATAGATGGGGTTATCTTATTGACTAACTAGCTGCCTTTACCCCCAAATAACTTTTAGAACTGACTTCACTCATTTATTTCAAAGCCTTGGTTCTAGGATTAGGGCAGTATGGAGAAGATGGGACCAGCACAGCACTCTAGGGAGAACCTGGGACTCTCTTCCCAGACACCTTATAAGGACTCGAAAGAATATAATAGGTTAGTCTAGAACCACTCGTTTCCAGTTGGTAGCTGACCAAGAGATCCAGGGGAGACAAATGACAAGCCACTAAGTATATAATACCATGATACAAGTGCTCTATTAGTAACAGAGGGTACGGTGAGCACAAAGAAGGAAGCCCAGACTTTATCTGGGGAAGAAGACACGTACAGCAAGGTGACATCTGAATTGGGACTTGAATAAGAAATAGCAGGGGAAGGGCAAAGGGCCTGCTGAACCACACAAAAGATCACTCTGAAAATATACAATATAATGCAGTTTCTTTGTAAAACATTCATGTATTATGCTTCTACCTTCCATACACAGATGGTTAAACTAGATCCCATCTGAACTTCTTTAGCAGAATGGGTTTTTATTTTCTAAACTTTTTTTAACTTAGGGTCAGCATTATGGATATCAATTATTATGCTGAGTTGCCTTCTGAGCCAGCTGAAATGACAGGACTGTTTGCTCCTAATACTACCTGTCTTAGGCTGGGTTTCTTAGAAGCAGAGCCTGAGAAAGGGATTTAGGTGCATGTGATTTATACAGGGAGAGCTCTCAGGAGAAAGGGAGAATAGGAAGTAAGATAGGCAGGGGAAGAAGCTAAGCACAGATGTGAACTTAGACGCTAGCTGAAGCCTGATCCCACAGGGGGCTCTGGATCTGGAATTGCTTCACAGACTTGGTCCAATCTTGAAAGAGAGGGCTGACTTTTTGTACCACTGTGTCAATGGTGTCAGTCAGTGGTTATATACTGTCAGGGCAGGGCAAGGGTAAAGGGGCATATTATGTCTTTAGCTAGGGTGGCCCCATTTGGTAAGACAATTTTCTGGAATAGGATGCAGCTATATACCATTAAGCTAACACTTAGAGCAGCTGGGGAGAGATGCACTAGCCTAGGTAAGGGGATCTGGGTGAGGTACCAATAGGATGACTAAATTACTCTCCTTAGATTTTGGATGTCATTAACAGTTTAAAAGTGCTTTCACATCAACTCTCTTAGTTACACCTGTTCTAAATAGCCCAAGACCACATGGCCTGGTATATCATCTCATGTTTACTACATGTAATACTTTCCTATAACTGTCTCTTGTCAGTTGTTATTTCTCACTGCTGTAACATATACATCTTTTCTGATTTAGGAGAAAACTTGAAAGTCAAGCTTGTTAAGATTATGTCTAAAATAAAAAATCAATACACTTGTAGTAAGGCTTAATGGCTCATATGAAAGTGCATGACCTTTAAAACATGAGATTTATGTTACTAGTTTTGGTCCGTCAGAGAGTCTTGACTGCTTTGCAGAGAGCTGAAGTAGCCAAATGACTATGTTGCTGAAGCTATTATTTAGTAAGATTAAAAAATTAGTATCAGCTATTGGGTTAATATGGACACCTATTTAATGTTAATCTATTAGTATTTTAATAACAATATAATATGTATTTTGTATATTTTGTTATCTTAATAATAGCTAAATGTTGCAAATACTTGCTTTCTAGAAAATAACTTCTGATAATGTAATTGAATTTTAGGAGGTTTACAGACATATGCTTCAGATCAGGTTCAGAACAATGGCCTCATGGATGCTTTCGGGGCCCTTTCGTCCGGAAACGGAGCTGTCTCCCAGCGCTCCATCCAGGTCAGAGTTCTTCCTCCTTGGTTTTGCATGTTTATAAATAACCATAGCTAAGATGGGGAGTTTAATGGTTAAAAGTTTTAAGTTCTACATTCTTCCAGTAATGAATTAAAATGAAAATAGAAGTTTCAGCCTAATATTTGACATTATTCCTAAAATACAACTCTATTCATTTAAACAAGGCAGTTAGTGTTTCTTATTTGGAAACAATGCTAAGTGACTTCCTCTTAGAAATCAACAACAGAAAGTGTAATGGGTCCAAGAATTCTCTTTTAACATCTGTTAACAGGCACCCATAGCAGTATAATTGACTCAGAATTTTCTTCAGAGTAGATCGTCTCAATATAAATTTTCTGGGACAACTGTTCAGGGATTACTTGGTCTATTTTTCCATTACCTCAAATCCCTGATATTTGCCAATATTTTCATATAACGAGTGGAAAGTGATTTGTACTGTGAAAAGCCCATGTTGTCAGTCCAGACACCTGGATCCTATTCATGGGTCTGTCATTAACTGTGACCATGGGCAAAGAACTTTACCTCTCTGAGCTTCAGTTTGTCAGCCAGAGATGAACCAGAAAACTTCTACGGGCCCTTCTGCTTCTAAAATTTCAAGAAAACCAAATTTTCTTTCAAAAGTCTTGGGACAATAAAAAAAAGGACAAATATATTTTAAAATGCTCCTCTCTAATAGTTGTAAAAATTATTCATATGAATCTTTAAACGAGAGAATGAACTATCAGCACCACACTTGTGTGAGCTGTAACTTTTATTATGAATAAAAGTAAAGGAATAACGTACTGTCAAAGCCAAATAATGACTTACTGTATAGGACAGGGAACTCTACTCAATACTCTGTAATGGGCTATATGGGAAAAGAATCTAAAAAAGAGTGGATATATGTATGTGTATAACTGATTCACTTTGCTGTACACCTGAAACTAACACAACACTGTAAATCAACTATACGCCAATAAAAAATTTTTTAAAAGGCCAAATAAGGACAGATTTCAGAACAATAGGCTTTCTAGTCTATTGATGTAGTATTTATTCGGTCAAAGAAGACAACACTTATACTCGTTTGGGTTATCCTAGTTCAGATTTAGAATATTAAACCCAAGAGCCTGGTTTGGACATGGGAGGAATGTGTCTTAGAAAAGTAATTAAACTGATGAAAGGGCAAGTTCACAGTCAGGCAGTTTCTGTCCATTACTTTTGTATTTAAGAAACCTAAAAGGGAGTGAGATGGAGATATGAGAAGGACTCATTTACCCAACTGATCTAAGCGCCCCTAGTTTTCTTCACATCCCAGATCATAATTTACCTACAAAACTAGAAAATCTGCCTCCACGACCAGGCCACCGTATCTTCTAATGGATATCAATTTAAGGACCATAAATAATTATCTAGGAGATAATACTCAAAAATCACACTTTCTACAAAGTCTGGTTAGCCCTTCCCTGCCTCAACCCCTGTTCCACAGCTCCTTCATTGTATTCCAGACAACAAATCAGTCTTGGCCATTGACTTATTTCGTTTATCTTCACAAGGACTGCAATAATAACTGACCTATGAATTAGTTACTTGCAATTCAGACAATCTATATGTGGGTGAAAATAAGTCCTCATTAGTATCCTTAAGAGTTTATGCTCTACTAATGAGATGAGCTGTGTACAGCAGTAGGTATAAAGCAAAACACAATGTGAGAACATCAAAGCATTGATAGAAATAAGATTCTATGGGAGAACAAAGGAGGGAGAGATTATTCTCCGTGGTAAGTGAGATGGACATCAGAGAAAGCTTCATGGAGAAAGTGACTTTTGAATTGAATTTTGAAGGGTAGGCAAGGCTTAGACAAACGGACACGAATGCACAGACTTCCAGGAAAAGCAGAGAGTATGATAGTCAGAGAGTCAGGGATTCATGAAGATCATATGCAGAAGCGGTCTGGTTTGGATGTAGGAATCAACATTATGGAAGCTAAGGCTGGAAGAGTACTTAAAATTGGACCATAATAGGTCCTAAATATCAAACCCAAGAACTCAGGCATCACTGAAGGCTTTTTAATGGGGCTGTTGAGAGTTGGAGGCAGAATGGAAGAGACTGTGTGATGAGAACTGTATTCTCCAGAAAAGTAAAGAATTGTCTTTCTTAACAGCTTGAGAGTAGGGGATTAACCCTCCAGAGCAATCAGTGGATGAATGGCACAGTGATTGTGGACAGCACTGTGGGGAAAGACACCTTGTTTCTCATCACCTGGACAACTGACACTCCCCAAATCCTTCTCTGGGATCCCACTGGAAAGAAACAAGATAGCTTTTTAGTGGACACACACACCAAAATGGCCTACCTCCAAATCCCAGGCACTGCCAAGGTATGGACTCATCTTTTTTCCTTTTCACAATTTGACAAGATAAAACAAAATTTTTACAGAATAATCATAGCTTTTTAAATGAGGGTGGTTGCTTAAAAAAAAATTTGGTATTGAATGAAAGAGGGAACAAGGAAAAATCTCCATCCAGTGGAAATCACTCAGTATGACAGCAAGTGAAGAAAAAGGAAATTGGTAATATTTTCTCCAGGTACTAAAAGAAGAACCTTCAAATTACACAGCAGTTAAAGCTTTGGCGTCATGAAAACTATTTCTTCTACCTCAGGAATCTATCAATTTGATCCTGCTCCTGAGAAACCAAGGCTATGATAAGGACACAACTTTCAGACTTCATTTTTCCTGACCCGGATTTTCTTGGCAATAAGAACCATGTAGTTAATCCAAACACACCAAAGTTTCCCTTGGCTGAGAGAGTATCAAAAGTCTTCTTAGATATACTTGTAATGTACTTGTATCAGATGGGCTCTTACTATAGGTGGCATTGAAGTCAGCTCTGTGTCCCTTAAAGTTATTAACTAGAAATGTCTCCATTTTTTTTTTTTTTTTTGGCTAGGTTGGCATTTGGAAATACAGCCTACAAGCAAGCTCACAAACCCTGACTTTGACTGTCACCTCCCGTGCATCAAGTGGTACCCTGCCTCCAATTACAGTGACCTCCAAAATGAACAAAAACACAGGCAAATTCCCTAGCCCTATGGTAGTTTATGCAAAGATTCACCAGGGAGCCTTGCCAATTCTCAGGGCCAAGGTCACAGTCCTGATAGAATCAGTGGATGGAAAAACAGTTACTTTGGAATTATTGGACAACGGAGCAGGTAAGCACCAAGGAAATTGAAGAACACATCTTTCTTTTCCAAGAAGCAACCAGGGAATAGCAGGAGGGCATGTTGTGGTGAGGCCAGTTAGAAGCAGAGAGTCCAGCACTGGGGCTCCGGTTGGGAGAGCTCTCTGCCACCTCAAAATTCCTGTATTTCAAATTGTTGGAAAACATGAGGAAGGGCCTACCTTTAGCTTTTGTAAAGCCCCAAAGTCTCAGAGACTTTAGAGAGTTGTCAGTGGGTAGTCCACACCTCCCAAAAAGTGAAAAAGGAAAATTAATAGATATTTTGTGTTAGGAGTTTGTGTGAAGATTAGATAGATGGGTGGATGGATGGATAGATGGATGGATAGATAGATATAGATAGATAGATGATGATAGATAGAGAGATAGATAGATTGATAGATTGATAGATAGATGATAGATAGATAGATGATGGATAGATAGATGATGGATAGATCGATTGATCTTCATTGTTTATCTTCATCAAACACTTTTGAGATATTATCCCTACATTACAGATGAAGAAACAGGCTTTCACATTTGGAAAGCAGCAGAGTTGGGTTCAGGTATAGCTATATGTGACTCTTATATCTATGTGGATTCTATATTATCTTGCACCCAAAGGGAAAATTCTACCTATTATTTTTATATTTAAGAAGTCAAGCAGGGAGAGAAAGAAAATTCTACATTTATTTTTAGAAGGAACTTGACTATTTACTGTGAAACAAGTAATCTTCTTAAAACAAATTCTGTAAATGAATGTCCTTAAATTAAAAAAAAATTCATATAACATTTTTTTTTCTCACAGTAACATACAGTAATTGAATTCAGTTCAACACACACTTATTGAGTGTTTACCTTGTGCTATGTTGGATGTAACAGAGGCACATGATTGATCTCTGAGTTCAAAAAGAAAGATAACAATTCAAGAAGACAAGATGTACACATATGAAATTACACACACACACACACACACACACACACACACACGCAAGTAGTATACCTCATTCTTAACGTAGCCAAATCCTGAACTCTCTTGGAGATAATACTGGGTTACCTTTGCTTTAAAATTTTTTAACTCACATATGATTTGGAAATATACAAAAGCCCAGTTACCTTTAGGATATTCATTAATTCCTTCATTTCTCTGTCAAGGTGCTGATGCTACTAAGGATGACGGTGTCTATTCAAGGTATTTTACAGCTTACGATACAAATGGTAGATACAGTGTAAAAGTGTGGGCTCTGGGAGGCGTCAATACAGCCACTCAGAAGGTGATGCCCCAGAAGAGTGGAGCCATGTACATACCTGGCTGGATTGAGAATGGTAAGTAATCTATAAAAATGCCCTTGGCTTGAGTAAAAGGCTTGGAATCAAGGGAAAACCACTAAACCTGTGGAGAGAATGGTAAAAAATTAAGTCAGGGTTTCTCAACCTTGGCACTATTGACATTTTGGCCAAATAATTCTTTGCTGTGAAGGGCTGTCCTGTGCATTGTAGGATGTTTAGCAGCATTTCTAGGCTCTATTCACTAGATATCAGAAGCATCCCACACAGTCGTGACAATTAAAAATGTCTCCAGACATCATTCACTGTCTTCTAGGTAACAACATAGCCCCCAGTGGAAAAGCACTAGATGGAATGTAGATTTTGACTGCCTTGGTTCAAATTCCAGCCTTCTACCAAATAAAGTATTTTAGGTAATCTCTTGTGCTCCATTTGCCTCACAAGTAAAATAGGTAATAATAACTACCTCATGGGATGGTTATGAGGAATAAACAAGAAAATGCATCTAATAAACTATTTCTAGTAAATAAGAAGTGTTCAATAAATGTTTGTTACTATTTTAAATAAATCTTAACACATTTTGTAATGAAGTTCTTTCTACTTATATAGGCATTTCCACAGAATCAAAAAATAACAATTTGGAGCTTGTTATCTGCATCAGTATCACCATAAGCCCAGTGTCTCCTTTTCCTCCTCTCTTCTCCTGCTCAGAATAGGGAGACTAGTAGATGAACCTAATAACAGATAGCACATCGAACCCACATGTAAGCAACTGGGAAAATTATGCTCCAAGGAACAGATAGTCCCACACCAATCTTAGTTATGAACACTTGTCCTGGACTAGAGATGGAATCAGGTCTGAGACTGAGTCCTGATAGGTTCCAGGACTTGTTTTCCATTAGTCTCCATTCTGTCCTGACAGGTCTTGTCCTAGTGCTGGTGTGTAGTAAGAACAGTTCTTCCAAGAAGTTTCCCACTGTCCTCTTTATTTGAGTGTGTGATCTATAAAGGGAGGATTCTGAGACATTTGGTGTGTCACCATGCAAAGGTGATCACAGGAAAAAATGCTATAAAAGACACCATTGCTTCCAAAGCTCTTTTACATATTTCAGCTTAATTTTATTCTCATTTGCCCTTCTTTTTGAGTTAGGGAAGGAAATCAGGAGAAGACTGGTATAATGGCTACATCTAGTATTATGCTCAGTGTTATATCTCATTCTCCTAACTATCCCATTTTACAGATGGAGAAACAGAGGTTAGAGAGGTTACTGGTCCACATTACTCACAGTGATAGCACCTGACTTTTGGCCTTGGGAAGCCATGTTCTTCCCTCAATCCACTGATGAGCCTTGATACCAAGAGTGACAGACTCTATGGGTGAATTGAACTAATCTTAAACCTGCCAAAGTATTCATTTCATCTTTCCCCAAGACCAGATTAATGGATATAAAGATTAATCTGTCTCTACAGACAAAAAATTATAAGGGCTAAAGAAGAAAGGTTTATGAGAACATGAAGTCTGAGTAATGCCATATTAAGGTATTATGGAATATTTTTATTGAAAAGAGAGTCTGAGATCCCCACTGACTGAGCAGGCCAGGGTATTTTTAGAATTCCAGGATGACTTTTATACAACCTTTCAACAAGAATGTGAAGCAAACTGAGATTGCTACATGAACTAGATTTCCATGCATTCATTGAGAAAACCAAGTCTTTCAAAAGCACACAATTTTAGAACCCCTAACATAAACATTTTGTGAGAAACTACAATCTAATAAGAAAGATAAAACACAAACATGGAGAAAAAGAGAAAAATTCACAGAATAAATAATCGAGGCAATTCTTGAAGCCCCAGATAATGGATTAAAAAATAAATAGGAAAGACAATGAAACCCACAATATTACCTAAGTGGAAGAAATTGCTTGAGGAAGTCTGAGAAGGTTTAAAGTAGAGGTAGTATTTAAACTGACCTTGTGGCAGGTTAAGATTAGGATAGCAAAAAAAAGGCAGGAAAAGAAACATTTCCATGACAAGTGTATTTACAAAAATAAATTATGAAAGCTATTCCACTAAATATCTAGGAAATAAATATACGTGAGATAAAGAACTGTGATTCTCTCCTTGCTTTTTTTCCCTCTAATGAAACCTGATTTAGGAGCTTTACAACAAATAGTTAAAGTAAGTTTTGTGTGTGGGAGGAAAGAAGGGAAGAGTAGGAAGGAAGTAATACCATAACAAAACAGAAGGAAGTATAGCCACTTCATGGTGTTGTTAACCTTGCACTGAGGAACTTTTTAATGCAGGTCAAGTAAAATGGAATCCACCAAGACCTGAAATTAATAAGGATGCTCTTCAAGGCACGCAAGTGTGTTTCAGCAGAACGTCCTCGGGAGGTTCATTTGTGGCCTCCGATGTTCCAAAGGCTCCCATACCTGATCTCTTTCCACCTTGTAAAATCACTGACCTGAAGGCAAAAATCCAAGGGGACAATCTCATTAATCTGACTTGGACGGCTCCTGGGGATGATTATGATCTCGGAACAGGTGAGCTGAACGTGGTGTGGACCCTGTAAAAGAGTTCAGCAGCCAAGCAGAGGGCAGAGGGCAGAGGGCGTGAGGCAGGCAAGCATGTTGTGATGCATGTGAAGGGCAGAGGCAGGATGGATCTTGAACGTCCTCTGAAATAAAAGCTTAAGATTTTTAAACATGAGAAGTTTAGAATCTGAAAAACTGGCCTACATAGGTGTAAGATGTTTCAACCAGGAACAGGCAAACCTCAGTTTTTTTTCTGAAATCTTGCCAAGCTGTGCTTTAATAAACCTCATTTTTAGTAATGACTCTTGGAGAGAATTGGGAATAGAGCATAGATATCTATGGAGCAGAGCTGTGCTTTGGAAGAAACCTCAGGTTCTTCCAGGTTTTTCCACTGTGAACTGCAGCATGGGCATAACATGAATGTTTGTGAGAAATGTGGAACCTTACTCCCCACATCAGACCTCCTGAACCAGAATCTGCATTTTAAGATCCCCGGATAAAGTGTATGTACCCTCAAGTTTGAGAAGCACGAATAATAAAATAATAAGCAGTAATTAACCTCCTCTCTCAATCAGGTGCTATGGCCAGAAATACTAGGCTTTATTTAAGTCAAGTCTGATCCAGTTTTTCACTTATCACTCTTATTTATCTTGTTAGGATACAAATAAAAATAAGAATGTAAAAGAAGATACTAATGCTTATAAATATGGACCATCAATTACATTTATTTATTGGTATTTTATGGGATGGTGATATTGTTTCTAACAGATTTTTTAAAACTTCTTTAAGACTTGAGAATTATATCACATCCTTTTTTTTCCTTTTTTTTTTTTTTAGCTCACAAGTACATCATTAGAATAAGCACAAATATTCTTGATCTCAGAGACAAGTTCAACGATTCACTTCAGGTGAATACTACTGATCTCATCCCACAGGAGGCCAACTCAGAGGAAGTCTTTGTGTTTAAACCAGAAAACATTGCTTTTACAAATGGCACAGATCTCTTCATTGCTATACAGGCTGTTGATAAGGTCAACCTGAAATCAGAAATCTCCAACATTGCACAAGTATCTTTGTTTATTCCCCCAGAGACACCTAGTCTTTCTCCTCCTTGTCCAGATATTAATGTCAACAGCACCATTCCTGGCATTCACATCTTAAAAATTATGTGGAAGTGGCTAGGAGAATTACAGCTGTCAGTAGCCTTGGGCTGAGTTTTCCCTGAGATAAACAAATCATTCATCCTTCTTTTGATTATAAAAATTTATAAAATGTATTTTAGACTTCCTGTATGAGGCAATTTAATGAAATAAAATGTTAAACAACCAGATACATATGTATAAAAACTATCTATTCAAATCCAAAAGTTTAATTATTGCTTATTTATTAATGATTTTGAGTAGTAGAAAGAAGGGGTACTTTCATCAATAAATGGAAGTATGTTTTAATTTGATTTAAGGAGCTTTGCCAGTTATAAAAGAACATGTGATTGCATGTGAAAGATATTAGAAATGCCCAACCAAGTAAAACTATTTACATATAAAAGGCATGGTTTGTTACAGAGGAGATTTGAACCAACATCACTAGGATTTTGCATTCTTTTCTCCAGATTTGGGCAAGGATGATGCATTTAAGAAAGAGATTGCATTGTAGAAAGAAATAGCAGCATGGTAAAGGCTGCATAGGCATAGAAATGTACGTAATGTGCATGCAATTATGAGTTGAGGATGCCTAAAGTCATAGTGGTGGGACATGAAGTAGGAAAGTAGGTTCAGGCCAGGTATGAAGAAAAGTGATTGAGAAATGAACATTTATTATGTACTTTGTGCCAAGTGCTCTATGCATTATCTTATGTAATGCAATTCAGTTCATTCAATAAATGTTCATTAGATGACTACAATATTCCAGGCTTATGCTAGGTCCTGACTACAAAAAGATGAGTAAGATTTGGCCTTTTTCTTATAGACAGTAAAAAACATTTGAGGATAAATCAGGAGGTAGATACAATCAGTGCTATGCTTGAGAAGTAGCGGGGGGAGGGAGGTTTTGAGGGCTACATGAAGGACTAAATAAAGGTGCAAGAGACTGCAGTCATGACAGATGAAAGGGGAAGGAGAAGAAAAGGGAAAAAGGACAAATAGATTTAGCAGTATGGCAGTTCCCATCAAGGACTAAGCACACATTCCATTGCCTCTGAGGGCAAGTATTCTTGTGAAAGTTGTTTCAAGTTCTCAGTTCATTAGCACAATTAGTTTCACGTGTGGGTGACTCTCTAAAAATGAAATATCTATAAGACTATTTCTACATAGACTCCAAATTTCTTTCTTTCTTCGTAGATCTTCCTTAAAGGAAGATTGAAAGATTTCAAAATAGGATTTGAGGCACTTTAGAGATACATACACATAAATGTGTTTAAAAAATTAAGAAAATAAAGAAATGGGGCAAATATATAATAAAGACTAGAGGAAGCGTCAGCATACCCAGGGCCAAATGTAATGTTCTGTTCAATTGCTATCCCTTGCTCGCACATTTATTTTGAGCTTCCGAGCAGGCAGAACGAAGAGCAACAGAGTCTACAGTGAAACAAACCATAGGCTCAGGAGGAGCATGGCTTTTTCTAGTTGAGACCCATGTGACGTTTCACCTACAGATCCTCAATAAATTAGGGTACTGTGGTATTAAGGATGCAGCCTCAGGAACACCCAGATAATAATCACAACAAGTTTAATGTAGTATCCTTCACTGTAATCACCTTTCACTGTGGCGTTACAATACACTCAGGCACTGTTCAGGAAAGACTATCATACAGGGGCCCAAACAATGCAGAACTAGCAAATAGTCTTCAGTTTGCTCTAAAGACAAAATATGAAATGAATGGTCTGTGTGTCCTTTAGTCTAAGAAAGACTGGTTTTTCTTATGTATTGATATGTTCGTTACAATAGAACAGCAGAGAGTTCTGAGGCTAGGAAGACGGTGATGTCCTAAAATTCAGTATTGTTTATTGAGGACACATCCAGGTGCTTTGCCAACCAACTGGACAGAGGATCAGATTGTAGTTTTTTTCTGAAAGTTACAAAACCAAACTAGGGCACGTGCTTGACTAGAGGGCCATTCACCTGCCCCATGTGGACAGATGACTCTGAGGCCCCCGACTCAGCCCCATGGAATATGGCTGCCATGGGTTTAGCCTGGAAAATTTCTAAGTCACTCATTGAAACTGTAATTTCCCATTTGGGCAGATGTAATGGGATGCACCTTGGCATACAGTGCGGAACTGCATAGGAAAGTATGATGTTACTTCAAGGAAAAGAAGTAAATGTGAGTATGTAGGTAAGATGAAATATAGAACAACGAGGGAAAACACACTTATATACTCTGAATTATAAAGCAGCTTGTTGCAAAATGGATCTGGATTGTCATATGTGATAAAAATAAACCAAAATCTTGTTTTATGCCATCATTACCCCACAATGACCTCAGTTTGTGTGTGTGTGTGTGTGAGTGTGTGTGTGTGTGTGTTTTAGTTTCTGATAGGTGAATTAAGTAGGTGGGTAAATCTGATCAGTATATTCTAGGCATTGATCTCTTGGGATGTTCGAATTAAGGCCTGTGTCCTACCTAGACCTTCTCATCTGGAACCACAGCTTTATCCGGCTTCCTCTGTGAATGTCTTCTCTGTCTCCTTAACTGAGCCTGAATGCTTATTGGAAGACTCCCTTTTCTCTACAAGAGGTTGCTCCTTCTCCTAATATCCAAGTACCAGGGCTTGATTGAGAAAAGTATTCTCCAAGCTCCCCTTTGCAACTTCCAAATTAGGCCATTACTCCTATGGTATCATTTTTTAAGCCTCCATCCTTCATCATTGATCTGTGCCATCCTTCATCCTTTCTTTTCACTGTCACACACCAATCTCACCCTAACCTTGACAGGCCCTTGAGTTATAACACTCTTTCCCTCTTACTTCCTAAAAGCACTCTGCCTGGTATCAGAATCTATATGAATGAGTCAATAAATATATTAACTTCAAAATTCCTTGATCTTCACTCCGTCTCCATTAAATGTTAGCAAACTGTTGGACTGGACCATAAATTTAAAAAATGGGAGAATATTGGCAGTTCCATATGGTTTGACCTAATATATCCAAGGCTACAATCTAGACATAATAATGACCTAGAAACAGCTTTACCTACGAAATCTTAAAATCTCTTATCTTATTCTAGTCACATATCCTCTGAGTTGTTTACTTACTATCCCATGGAACTGGCTTTGTAATTTCATGATAACCTCTCATCATTTGATTGCCTCCTTTTACCTAGTCCGTTACCTTCTTCTTTATTCAGGCTCTAAATGTCTTGATGTGTCACTTGAAGTCCTCCCTTGACAATCCCTTCAAATCCCTCATTGAATTATCTTCTCATCACACATTCTGTGAAAATCCCTAGCTTTGCATTAAGCTTATTGTCTGTGTGCTTGAGACATTTATTTAGATATTGAACACATATTTTAAAGTACCTACATTGCATCCTAAGCACTCTATTAGATGACAAGTATAAAATGGGTAAGCAAGCCAGGTATGGTTTTGCTCTCAAGAACTTTATAGCCAGCCAGCAAGTAAGCAAGCAAGTAGACAACATACACAGTATGTAGGCACTATTTTAGGGGAAGCATCTATTTTAGGAATCCATGGTTTGGTAGCTAATCCACACTTAATGTTTGCCAGAGGAAGTGATGCTTCCACGTTCATGATGTCTGGCAAAAAGTACAAAATACAGAGGGAAAACCAAGCAAAAGAAAAGAAACAAAATGACCGTAATCAAATTTCTCTGTCCTCAAATATTACTACATATTACTTGTTGGGCAAAATTTACTGCCAGATGCTCTGGGGTGATTCTAGGGATCTAATTCTTTTCATTAGCTCATTGATAGTCTGTTGATATCAATACCAGCAAAAAATAAGAGAAAGAGAAAGAATACAAGCACTATGTTTTTAAAAATTATACTAAAAAAACTATCTGACATTTGACTTAATGGATTCTACCAGCCCCAAAACAATTCTACATTTTAGACTTTTGAAGAAATGCCAAAATATTTCCAAAGAACATGCTTTCCAAAGCGTGTTTGTTAGAATGATTCATTAAAACAAAGAGAAGACTAATCAACAAAACAGTATTCAAGGAGGCCTGTAGTCAAAACAAAGATGACAATCCAGGTAAGAACAAAATAACGAGGATAGGAAATTCATTGAATTAGAAAGCCTAAGCAATGCATAGTTACTGTAATTGAGAAAAATCTATTTTACATAGTTCCTGGCATCCAGTACAAAAAGTGAAATGTTAAATGGTTCTTCTTAGCCTATTTTAACTATCATAGAGATAAATATTTTCCTAAATTTCAAAGTAATTCCAGATTCATTAGGTAAAAAGACAAAAAGTGTATGAGGTGCTGCAGAATGGACTGCACAATTCAAACTGCAGAGGGCATACCAAGCTCATGCATGATTCAGGCAGGCACTGGACCTCAGCTAATCTTACTCCTAAGGCATGGCTGTGGGACCTCAGGCAGCACTTTGAGGATCCAGGCAATCAGTCTATTTAGAGCAAGGCCTTAGTATCTGGGGGTTGGAAAGCAGAATACTACCACCATCACGATAACCCCACCTACTGGTGGGTGAAGAAGAGGTGTAGGGGCAGGCAGAGGTGAGTAAGGCCTTGTCCAAGAAGAGATGGTGCTACATTATTAACTTCATTATTTGCTATATTATCTGATATTGATAATAGCTACCATTTACTGGGTTTATACTAAGTGTTAGGCACTAAGTGCTTTACATATTTACTTCCAAATCCTCCCCTGATATTTGAGAGGCATGAGGCAAAAGTATAAATGAAGAGCCACATACCATGTCTCTAAATATGCAAATATAAATCAGGCCAACAAGCTATTAAATGTGTTTATCTCCTATCTTGACAAATACACTTTCATAATGACTTGAAAGGCCAGATTCAAATTTAAAATTCTTAGACCCCTCTCAAGTCATACTGGAGCATGGCAGCTCAGGAACAGATGGGCCATGCAGCACACTTTTTTCTTCCTACCCTGCCCAACTCCAGTCCTCACCTTGAGGGACCTCATGCAGATGGGTGTGTCTCCCTCAATCCACACAGCACATCAACAGCTGCCCTTTGTTCTTCTCTCAAGCTTGAAAGTACACACACCTTTGATGCAATCGCCCTGGGGAGAACTGACCCTGGCACCTAACTTAGTTCTGGCCCATGCAGACCATGGAAGAAGGATCAGTTACTTATCAGGGAATTTCAGATTTCAGGCTTGGGTAGTGTGTTCTAGAAAGGCCGGCGGGGGGGGGGGGGGGGGGTTGCTACTCACTGGATGGGCAAAATCTCTTGGCCCTGTGGACTCCTTACACCACAGAAAGGACCAGCCACATAATTTGCAGGGCAAAGTGCAAAGTGAAAATGCAGGACCCCTTGCTTAAGCAGCAGCAAAAACTGCAGCTTTTCCCTTTCTTCCAAAGCCTTTCTTGGTCTGTCATGGTAATTTTATTTGTTACTTAAAGTTGTTCTAAATTCTAAAAATTGCAGTTGTAAAGTATTCATGTGACTTTTACCATTCACCTTTATATTATGCAATGCTAGTTCTAAATGCATATATAAGAGCATTTAACTTGTATGTGGAATACACAATTTGTGTTTTATAACTCATACATGCATATGTATTTCATTCTTGCCAAAATAGTGAAAACACTGCACAAAACTCACTCAAGCGTTTTTATTTCACATCTTGCTTGCCATATGCTCTCTACCTTTGGCTCACTGGTGAGTAAGGAATGACTGAAAGGAAAAGGAACTATGGTTTGCTCTATTTTTCCCTTTCATTCTATGTCATCATTATCAATATAAGTAGTTGGCTAACAAAGGGAAATCACATGAATAAGAAAGGATAAGGTACAGTTTCTTGGTGGTGTTTCTTGGAATGTCATTGCCTTCTTTGTGCATTCGAAGTTCTGGATGAAACTGAAAGCACAGCCTCTCCAGGCTGTCAGGGCACCGTCTACTTAGCCACAGACATGACATGTTTACCTTGTCCTCACTATGAGTCGTGCTGAAATCCAGCGCTTTATGAGCTCACCTGAATTTGTGCTCATGAACATCATGAACGCTATATGCAAACGGAGTGGCAAGAAATGGTGGACACATATTGCATGTATCGCCTTTGCTTAAATGCATGATCCATTGTCCCATCAGACTCTACTTACACAACATAAGTTCAAAGATAAAATTATTAAGAATTTCAAGACAACTACAGCAGAGCATTAAATCAAGTATAGGACTTTTCTGAGTGTATGGCCATATGTGACTACACAGGTCTCACACCCATGTAGCTAGCCCTAGGAGAGGCACAGCCAGCAAAGGGCAAGAGCAGGGCCCCCTAAAGGGAAAGGATGTCATATCAAAAGGCAGTGCAGATGGGCAACTAAGGCTTAGAGTGAAATAATCTGCCTGCAATCTCAGTTGGTAACTGATTTAAGTAGCATTTAAACCAGAGTTAGTCAAAATCTGGAGACCAATCTCTTAAATCAGTTCACTATACTTCCTCCTGAAAAAGAAGCCCAGTTGCATGAACTGGGCCAATAGTGTACAAGCCTCAGATTTTCAGGTATTCTTTTTTCCATAGCCGAGAAGAATTTCCAGGTTGATTCTTTGGCAGGCTGGTTCTAGAAACATAGCTGCAATTATACTAATGCTATTTATAAAACATTAGCCTGATGAAGAGAGAAGATGCAAGAAACTTTTCATAGTAGTAATAATTAGAATACATAGAATAATAAGAATAACAAGAATATTTATTATTATTTAATACTAATAATACGATAGTTAACATTTACTTAGTACTTACTAAGTGTCAGGTACTGCTCTGAGAGCTTCTGCTATTTTATCTCATTTTTATTTCACAGAAACCCTTTGAGGTTGGTAATGTTATTATCCACATTTTACAAATGAGAAAGCTAAGGCAAAAAGGGTCCAACAAATTTAGTAAGGTCATACAGCTGGTTAGTGATGGAGTCAGCATTTTGAACCCAGGAAGTTTTTTTTTGTTTTTGTTTGTTTTTTGTGGGGGTTTTTTTGTCCACAAAATAGGGAAAATCTAAAGTTTATTTATATTCAAATGTACTACATTAATACTGTGTGACCTTTTTTATTGAAGTATAATTAATTTATAATGTGTTAGTTCCAGGTGTACAGCAAAGTGATTCAGTTTATATATATATATATGTATATATATATATATAACTGAATCTATATATTTTTATATATATATATATTCTTTTTCAGATTCTTTTCCATTATAGGTTATTACAATATATTGAATATAGCTCCCTGTACTATACAGTAGGTCCTTGTTGTTTATCTATTTTTATATATTAGTGTGTATATGTTAATCTGAAACTCTTAATTTATCTCCCCCTTCTCCGCTATCCCCTTTGGTAATCATAAATTTGTTTTCTATGTTTGTGAGTCTATTTCTGTTTTGTAAATAAGTTCACATATCTTTTTTTAAAATTCCACATATAAGTGATATCATATGATATTTATCTTTGCCTGACTTACTTCACTTAATATGATAATCTCTAGGTCCATCCAGATGGCATTATTTTATTCTTTTTTATGGCTGAGTAATATTCCATTGCAGATATATATCACATCTTCTTTATCCATTCACCTCTTGATGGACATGTAGGTGGTTTCCATTTCTTGGCTATTGTAAATAGTGCTGCTATGAACATGTATCTTTTTGAATTATGTTTTTCTCCAGATATATGCCCAGGAGTGGGATTGCAGTATCATATGGTAACTCTATTTTTAGTTTTTAAAGGATCCTCCATACTGTTCTCTGTAGTGACTGTACCCATTTACATTTCCACCAGCAGTGTATGAGGGTTCCTTTTTCTCCATACCCTCGCCAGTGTTTATTATTTGTAGACTTTTTGATGATTACATTCTGACTGGAGTGAAGGGATGCCTAATTGTAGTTTTGATTTGCAATTTCTCTAATAATTACCTATGTTGAGCATCTTTTCATGTGTTTGTTGGCCGTATGTCTTCTTTGGAGAAATGCCTATTTAGATCTTCTGCCCATTTTTTGATTGGGTTATTTGTTTATTTTTAAATATTAAGCTGTATGAGCTATTTGTATATTTTGGAAATTAATCGCTTGTAGGTAGCATCATTTACAAATATTTCCTCCCAGTCCATAGGTTGTCTTTTCATTTTGTTTATTGTTTCCTTTGCTGTGCAAAAGCTTTTAAGCTAAATTAGGTCCCATTTATTTATTTTTGTTTTTATTTCCTTTACTCTAGGAAACAGATTCAAAAAATATTGTTGTAATTTATGTTAAAGGATGTTCTGCTTATGTTTTCCTCTAGGAGCTCTAGAGTATCAGGTCTTACATTTAGGTCTTTAATCCATTTTGAGTTGATTTGTACTTGGTATTAGAGAATGTTCTAATTTCATTCTTTTACCTGCAGCTGTCCAGTTTTCCCAGCACCACTTATTAAAGAGACTGTCTTCTACATTGTATATTCTTGCCTCTGTTATTGTAGATTAATTTACTATAATTGTGTGGGTTTATTTCTGCTCTTTCTATCCTGTTTCATTGATCTATATGCCTGTTTTTGTGCCAGTACCATATTGTTTTGATTATTGTAGCTTTGTAGTATAGTATGAAGTCAGCGTGCATGATTCCTCCAGCTCCATTTTTTTTCCCCAAGATTGATTTGGCTATTTGGTGTCTTTTGTGTGTCCATAGAAATTTAAAATTTTTTTGGTCTAATTCTCTGAAAACTGCCATTGGTAATTTGATAGGAATTGCATTGACTCTCTAGATTGCCTTGGGTAGTATGGTCATTTTAACAATATTGATTCTTCCAATCCAAGAACACAGTATATCTTTCCATCTGTTTGTGTCATCTTCAGTTTCTTTCTTTAGCATCTTACAGTTTTCAGAGTCAAGGTGTTTTGCCTCCATAAGTGGGTTTATTCCTAGATGTTTTATTCTTTTTGATGCAATGGTAAGTGGGATTGTTTCCTTAATTTCTCTTTCTGATCTTCCATTGTTAATGTATCAAAATGGAACAGATTTCTGTATATTAATTTTGTATCCAGCAAATTTACCAAATTAATTGGTGAGCTTTAGTAGTTTTATGGTAATGTATTTAGGATTTTCTATGTATAGCATCATGTCATCTGCAGACAGTGACAGTTTTACTTTTTTTCCAATTTGGATTCCTTTTATTTTTTGTTCTTCTCTGTTGTGGCTAGGACTTCCAAAACTTCCAAAACTATGTTGAATAAAAGTGGCAAGAGTGGGCATCCTTGTCTTCCTCCTGATATTAGAAGAAATGCTTTCAACTTTTCACCATTGAGTATGGTGCTAGCTGTTGTAAACCCAGGAAGTTTTGCCACTTTGAACCATCTCTCTATATATATATAGACCCATTCCTATATTAGTGAGGTCTACTTGCAGGCAGGTAGAACTAAGCCAACTGACCCAGACAAGATGATCAATAAATATTTTTAGAATAATAGTACAGGGTACTTTAATAGCTTTCCATTTATCAGACATAACTAAAATCCCACATGAACCAGTTTTTCTTACACTTTACATTTCAGAAGAGAATTTTTTAAAGTTCTCATTTTAGACCTAATTTTTTTCATCATGCAGCCAAGTTTCCATATACAGAAAACATTTTATAATTAATTCAGTGTCCTAGGTACCTTCCTTATCTACACTTACAGTAAGGTCAACAACCAGGAAATAAAGAAACAACTCTGCTGACTCATAAAACTGTTAGAAGGGACTCTTCTCAACATGGCTGTTAACTTTCGAATTGAGTGTCAATCAAATTTGCTATCAAAGTGCAGAGTTTATTGCCTAGCTTGCTTGTTTGTTTTGTTTTGTTTTGTTTTAATGCTGGATAGTATGTGGATCAAATTTTCTAATACAGCATGACCTAGTTGTCTAGTTAGTTTTGTTTCTCTGCTTTACTACCAGATAGAGTTGGACCTATGTGGAAACAGGTATCAGATATGCACACCTGGTAGTGAATCAGTGGTCCTCAATAATAAACTGTGACAAAGGCAACCAAGAGCAACAAACAGAAGATCCTAAGAACTAGGCTTCATTCACTTTCCTCATCTGAGAATGAGGGTAGAGAAGTGCTGTGAGCAACCCCATTGATTGGCAACAACAACAACAATAACAACAACAATAAAATACTTGTTACTAAATTTAAAGAAAAAATATATAGGGTTTGTAAAGTGTAATGAGGTGTATACTCTCATATACCATTTCATGAACTATAAATGGGCACTGACTTTCTAGAAAGCAATTGGCAATGTCGAGCCATAAAAGTGTCCTCCCCTTGACACATCAGCTTACAAACAATATCTATCATAAAGAAAGAAATAAACTTGCCAACAAATTTATTCAGAGCAGGATCGTCTGAAGGATACCCAAACTGGAAATAATTTCAGTGTCTAACAATAATAGTAAATTATTTTGTATTCATGTGATGAAATTTTACTCAAGCATTTGGGCTTATGAAATATGAGGGCAAGTAAAAAATTATCCACACTCCGGTTATATTAAAATTTCTGTAAATTCTACAGCCAGAGTGCAGATAATTTTTGACTCACCCTCGTACTTATTGATATAAGAAAATGCTTTAAAAGTATATATATCCTGGACTTCCTAGGTGGCACAGTGGTAAAGAATTCACCTGCCACGGGTTCGAGCCCTGCCCTGGGATGATTCCACATGCCACGGAGCAACTAAGCCTGTGTGCCACAACTATTGAGCCTGAGCTCTAGAGCCCATGAGCCACAATTACTGAGCCCATGTGCCACAACTATTGAAGCCCATGGGCCTAGGGCCCATGCTGCGCAACAAGAGAAGCCACTGCAATGAGGAGCCTGTACACCACAATGAAGAGTAGCCCCTGCTCGCAGCAACTAGAGAAAGCCCGTGCGTAGCAATGAAGACCCAATGCAGCCAATAAATTTTTTTAAAAAAAGTATATATCCTCTAGGGGGAAGAAGGATGGAGGTGAAGTAGAAGGACGTGGAATGCATCCCACTCCACAGATGCATCAGGAATACACCAAAAGATGCAGTAATTCCCACAGAGAACCAGCTGAACACCAGCAAACGACCTCAGATACCAGAAAGGACTGTAAAGATCCTGACATGACTGGGTAGGACAGAGGGGGGAGAAAAAAAAGGAGAAAGAGGAGGAGAAGAAAGGAAAGGGATGGGTCCCACACCCTAGGGTGGGGGGATCTGAAACAGAGGGTAGATTGTCAAATTTGGGGAAACATCCCTTATCTGATGGGGAAACCCCTTCTCCAACAGGGAATTTCCCTGGGTCAGAAAGGAGGCATTTAGGACTGTTCAAAGAGGGTGAAGTGGCTGAGCTGTGGCAGACAGGAAAGAGTGAGAAACACACGGAGGGTCTGGCACCATGGCTCAGCGTGCGCGGACTGAGATGTCGACTCACAGCTGAACGGGGAGGTTGGGAGCTGGAATGTGGGAAATGGAGAACTGGTTCAGGGTGAGAAACATTGTTGGCAGTGGGGAGACGGACTGAGAGGACAGGAGGGAAGAAATCTGCAGCAGACAGTGCCTACTGCAGAGAGCTGCATGGCCACAGTGGTGGCTGGATACTGCTGACTCACAAGCAGAGGGGAGGAGCCGTGGGTGTAGCCTCTATCTTGGCACCTACAATGGAAAAAGGAAGGACCCCTGTGAGCCTTGCTAACACACTCAGGGATAATGAAGGCCCCTGGGAGGGGCTGGCCTAGAGTGCCTGCAGCAGAGAGCCAAAAGCCCACAGAGTGGCCCAGCTCTGGAGACATTCTGTTTACACCTGAGCCACCGGCTTCCCTCTGAAACAGGCACTGCCACAGCCGACTGAGTCACCATGACCCAGGCAGGGCACCCTGGCGGAGTCGTAGCAGGGAGGAGGAGCTGTGGTTGGGGTCGCTCTCTAAGCCTGAGCTGCCCAAGCTGCCATGACCCAGGCAGGGTGTCACTGCTCAATCACTCCCAGAGGAAGGAGCAACTATTTTACCCTCTCTCTCCCAACACACCAGCACTTACAGATGAACAATAAAGGAAGCTCTGCTGGCCACAGAATAATACAAAAAACCCAAGGCAGGAAGAAGGACACTTACAGCTGAGACTCCAAGGAATCAGAAATATTAGTATTAATTCTATTGATCTGGTTCATTCTGGGGTCAGTTCTAGGTGTTTTGTCTTGTTTTTTTTTTTTAATTAATTACAATCTTAGTCCTAAGGGATCTACATGTTTTATAACATATTTTTTATTCTATTTTTTATTCCATTTTTATTTTTAGCCTTTTTATATATTTCTATTTCTAGCTAAGTTTTTTGTAGTGCTGACTGTATCTCTCCTACCTTCTTTTCATCTCTATCTTTTATACATTTCTATTTCTTTTTCTTTTCATATTTCCAGTCACATATGCCCTTCTGTTGCCCTGTCTTCTATCCTTTTTAAGTTTATTTTATCTTAATATACTTATAAGCAGTATTATCAGTCTGCTCTGTTTCCTTGTGTTCCTCTCCAGATGACACACTGCTTTGGTATTTATTATTAGGTTTTGTCTTTATCTTAGTTCTAAGTATAATTGTCTGATTTCTTTCTGAGAATCTTCAGTCTGTCTGGTGGTACTCTTACTCTTTATTATGTTTGATCCTAGCTTTCAAAATCTCCTTGGATTTGTGTTTGTGTGTATGGGGTGTTTTTTGTTTGTTTTTGTGTTTGTTTTTGTTTTGTTCTGTTTTGGTTTTGAATTTCTGTTGGTTTTCTCTATGATTTCTGATAGCATACTGGGGTTCTTCTGTCAGGTCTTTCTAGTGCCTTATGTTCTATTGAATTCAGTATTTGTGTGTCTTATACATGTATGTGTTTCCTTGACTTAGTATTTGCATGACTCAACACTCTGCCATTAGTCTGGGGCTTGGACAGTCTTCTTTAAACCCCTTTATTGCCAGGACAAGCAATCTCTTAAGTTTGGACTACTATGAGAAAACAAAGAAACACCATGCAGGCAAAGGAGAAGGAAAAAACCCCACAAGACCAAATAAATGACGAGGAAATAGGAAAATTGCCTGAAAAAGAATTCAGAGTAATGACAGTAAAGATGATCCAAAATCTTGATAACGAAATACAGAAAATACAAGAAACAGTTAATAAGGACTCAGAAGAACTAAAGAACAAACAAACAACAAGGGACAACAAAATAACTGAAATTAAAAATACTCTAGATGGTAGAAACAGCAGAATAACTGAGGCAGAAGAACGAATAAGTGAGATGGAAGATAGAATGGGGGAGAGAACTGCCACAGAGCAGGAAAGAGAAAAAAGAAAAAAAATAATGGAAGACAGTCTCAGAGACCTTGGTGACAACATTAAGTGCACCAACATTCGAGTCATACACATCCCAGCAGAAGAAGAAAAAAAGAAAGGGTCTGAGAAAATATTTGAAGAGGTTATAGTGGAAAAATTCCCCAACATGGGAAAGGAAATAATTAATCAAGTCCAAGAAGCACAGAGAATCCCAAACAGTATAAACCCAAGGAGAAATACACCAAGGCACATATGAATCAAACTAATGAAAATTAAACACAAAGAAAAAATATTAAAAGCAGCAAGAGAAAAGCAACAAATAACATATAAGGGAAAACCCATAAGGAACACAGCTGATCTTTCTGTAGAAACTCTGCAGGCTAGAAGGGAATGGCAGGATATACTGAAAGTCCTGAAAGAGAAAAACCTACAGCCAAGAATACTCTACCCAGCAAGAATCTCATTCAGATTTGACGGAGAAATCAAAAGCTTTACAGACAAGCAAAAGTTAAGAGCACTCAGCACCACCAAACCAGTCTTACAACAATTGCTAAAGGAACTTTTCTAAGTAGGAAACACAAGAGAAGGAAAACACCTACAAAAACAAACCCAAAACAATTAAGAAAATGGTAATAGGAACACACATGTCAATAATCACCTTAAATGTAAATGGATTAAATGCTCCAACTAAAAGACACAGAGTGGCTGAATGGATACAAAAACAAGGCCCTTCTATATGCTGCCTACAAGAAACCCATTTCAGATACACATAGACTGAAAGTAAAGGGAAGGAAAAAGATATTCTATGGAAGTGGAAGTCAAAAGAAAGCTGGAGTAGCAATACTCATATCAGACAAATTAGACTTTAAAGTAAAGACTATTACAAGAGACAAGAAAGGATACTACATAATGATCAAGAGAACTATCCAAGAAGAACATATAACAATTGTAAATATCTATGCACCCAACATAGGAGCACCTCAATACATAAGGCAAATGCTAACAGCCATAAAAAGGGATATCTACAGGACACAATAATAGTAGGAGACTTTAACACCCCATTTACATCAATGGACAGATCATCCAAACAGAAAATAAATAAGGACACAAGTTTTAAATGACACATTAGACCATCTCGACTTCATTGATATTTATAGGACATTCCATCCAAAAACTACAGAATATACTTTCTTCTCAAGTGCACATGGAACATTCTCCAGGATAGATCACATCTTGGGTCACAAATCAAGTCTTGGTAAATTCAAGAAAATTGAAATCATATCAAGCATCTTCTCTGACCACAAGCCATGAGACTAAATATCAATTACAGGAAAAAAGCTGTAAAAAAATACAAACACATCAAGACTAAACAATACACTATTAAACAACCAAGAAATCACTAAAGAAATCAAAGAGGAAATCAAAAAATACCTAGAAACAAATGGCAATGAAAACACAACAACCCAAAACTTATGGGATGCAGTAAAAGCAGTTCTAAGAGGGAAGTTTATAGCAATACAGTCCTACCTTAAGAAACAAGAAAAATATGGAATAAACAACCTAACCTTACACCTAAAACAATTAGAGAAAGAAGAACAAAGAAACCCCAAAGTGAGCAGAAGGAAGAAATCATAAAGATCAGATCAGAAATAAATGAAAAAGAAAGGAAGGAAACAATAGCAAAGATTAATGAAACTAAAAGCTGGTTCTTTGAGGAGATAAACAAAATCGATAAACCATTAGCCAGACTCATCAGGAAAAAAAAGGGAGAAGATGCAAATCAACAGAATTAGAAATGAAAAAGCAGAAGTAACAACTGACACCACAGAAATACAAAAGATCATGAGAGACTACTACAAGCAACTATATGCCAATGAATTGGATAACCAGGAAGAAATGGATAAATTCTTAGAAAAATACAATCTTCCAAGACTGAACCAGGAAGAAAGAGAAACTATGAACAGACCAATCACAAGCACTGAAACTGATACTGTTTTTAAAAATCTCCCAACAAACAAAAGGCCAGGGCCAGATGGAGTCACAGGTGACTTCTACCAAACATTTAGAGAAAAGCTAACACCTATGCTTCTCAAATTCTTCCAAAATATAGCAGAAGGAGGAACACTCCCAAACTCATTCTACAAGGCCACCATCACCCTGATACCAAAACCAGGCAAAGATATCACAAAAAAAGAAAATTACAGGCCAATATCACTGATGAATATAGATGTAAAAATCCTTAACAAAATATTAGCTAACAGAATCCAACAGCACATTAAAAAAATCATACACCATGATCAAGTGGGGTTTATCCCTATGATGTATGGATTCTTCAATATATGCAATCAATCAATGTGATACATCATATCAACAAATTGAAGGATGAAAACCATATGATCACCTCAATAGACAGAGAAAAAGCTTTTGACAAAATTCGACATCCATTTATGATAAAAACTCTCCAGAAAATGGGCATAGAAGGAAATTACCTCAACACAATAAAAGCCATATATGAGAAACCAAATGCCAACATCGTTCTAAATGGTGAAAAACTGAAAGAATTCCCTCTAAGAACAGGAACAAGACAAGGGTGTCCACTCTCACCATTATTATTCAACATAGTTTTGGAAGTTTTAGCCACAGCAATCAGAGAAGAAAAAGAAATAAAAGGAATCCAAATTGGAAAAGAAGTAAAATTGTCACTCTTTGCAGATAACATGATATTACACATAGAAAACCCGAAAGACTCTACTAAAAAACTGCTAGCACTAATTGATGAATTTAGTAAAGTAGCAGGATACAAAATCAATGCACAGAAATCTCTTGCATTCCTATACACTAACAATGGAAGAGCAGAAAGAGAAATTAAGGAAACTCTCCCATTCACCATTGCAACAAAAAGAATAAAATACCTAGGAATAAATCTGTCTAAGGAGGCAAAAGACCCGTATGCAGAAAACTATAAGACACTGATGAAAGAAATCAAAGACGACACAAACAGATGGTGGGACATACCATGTTCCTGGATTGGAAGAATCAACATCGTGAAAATGACTGTACTACCCAAAGCAATTTACAGATTCAGTGCAATACCTATCAAATTACCAAGGGCATTTTTCACAGAACTAGAACAAGAAATCTTACGATTTGTATGGAAATGCAAAAGACCCCAAGTAGCCAAGGCAATCTTGAGAAGGAAAGATGGGGTTAGTGGAATTAGGCTTCCTGACTTCAAACTATACTACAAGGCCACAGTGATCAAAACAGTATGGTACTGGCACAAAAATAGAAAGGAAGATCAAAGGAACAGAATAGAGAACTCAGAGGTAAACCCAAGCACATATGGGCACCTTATCTTTGACAAAGGAGGCAAGAATATACAATGGAAAAAAGACAGCCTCTTCAATTAGTACTGATTGGAAAATTGGGCAGCTGTACGCAAAAGAATGAAATTAGAACACTTCCTAACACCATACACAAAAATAAACTCGAAATGGGTTAAAGACCTACATGTAAAGCCAGACACTATAAAACTGCTAGAGGAAAACATAGGCAGAACACTCTATGACATCCATCAAAGCAAGATCCTTTTTGACCCACCTCCTAGAATAATGGAAAGAAAATCAAGAATAAACAAATGGGACCTAATGAAACTTAAAGCTTTTGCACAGTGAAAGAAACCATAAACAAGACAAGACGGCAACCCTCAGAATGGGAGAAAATACTTGCCAATGAAGCAATAGACAAAGGATTAACCTCCAAAATATACAGGCAGCTCATGCAGCTTAATACCAAAAGAGCAAATAACCCAATCCACAAATAGGCAGAAGACCTAAATAGACATTTCTCCAAAGAAGACATACAGATGGCCAACAAACACATGAAAAGATGCTCAACATCACTCATCATCAGAGAAATGGAAGTCAAAGCCACAATGAGGTATCACCTCACACCAATCAGAATGGCCATCATCACAAAATCTGGAAACAACAAATGTTGGAGAGGGTGTGGAGAAAAGGGAACTCTCCTGCACTGTTGGTGGGACTGTAAGTTGGTACAGCCACTATGGAAAACAATTTGGAGGTTCCTTAAAAAACTACAAATAGAACTACCATATGATCCAGTAATCCCACTCCTGGGCATATACCCAAAGAAAACCATAATCCCAAAAGAAACATGTACCATAATGTTTATTGCAGCACTATTTACAATAGCCAGGACATGGAAACAACCTAAATGCCCATCGACAAATGAATAGATACAGAAGATGTGGCATATATATACAATGGAATATTACTCAGCTATAAAAAGGAATGAGATGGAGCTATATGTAATGAGGTGGATAGAACTACAGTCTGTCATACAGAGTGAAGTAAGTCAGAAAGAGAAAGACAAATATTGTATGCTAACTCACATATACAGAATCTAAAAATGGTACTGATGAACTCAGTGACAAGAACAAGGAAGCAGATACAGAGAATGGACTGGAGAACTCGAGGTTTGGGAGGGGGCGGGGGTGAAGGGGAAGCTGAGACGAAGCGAGAGAGTAGCACAGACATATATATACTACCAACTGTAAAATAGATAGTCACTGGGAAGTTGTTGTATAACAAAGGGAGTCCAACTCGAGGATGGAAGATGCCTTAGAGGACTGGTGTGGGGAGGGTGGGGGGGACTCGAGGTGGGGTGAGTGAAGGGAGGGAGGGAATACGGGGATATGTGTATAAAAAACAGATGATTGAACTTGGTGTACCCCCCCAAAAATAATAGAAAACAAACAAACAAAAAAAACTATAACTAGAACTACCATATGATCCAGTAATCCCACTACTGAGCATATACCCAGAGAAAACCATCATCCAAAAAGAAACATGTACCGTAATGTTTACTGCAGCACTATTTACAATAGCCAGGACATGGAAGCAACCTAAATGCCCATCAACAAATGAATGGATAAAGAAGATGTGGCATATATATACAATGGAATATTACTCAGCCATAAAAAGGAATGAAATGGAGCTATATGTAATGAGGTGGATAGACCTAGAGTCTGTCATACAGAGTGAAGTATGTCAGAAAGAGAAAAACAAAGATTGTATGCTAACTCATATATACGGAATCTAAGAATAAAAAATGGTATTGATGAACCCAGTGACAGGGCAAGAATAAGGATGCAGATGAAGGGAATGGACTGGAGCACACGGGGTTGGGGGGGTGGTGGGCGAAGGGGAAGCTGGGACAAAGTGAGAGAGTAGCACAGATATATATATACTACCAACTGTAAAATAGATAGCTAGTGGGAAGTTGCTGTATAACAAAGGGAGATCAACTCGATGATGGTTGATGCCTTAGAGGGCCAGGACAGGGAGGGTGTGGGGGAGTCACGGGAGGGAGGGGATATGGGGATATGTGTATAAATACAGCTGATTCACTTTGGTGTACTTCATAAGCTGGTACAAGAGTGTAAAGCAATTATACTCCAATAAAGAGCGTTTAAAAAAAAAAAGTATATATCCTCTCTCTAGTAATGGAACATTGGCCAAGTTATCTCTCTGTACTACAGCTTCTTTATCTGTAGTATAATATGAAGGCATCATAGGATCAATGTGAAGGTTAACTGAATGAATATAAGAAGAGTGGTTAAAACAGGGCCTGGCACAGAAGAATCACTAAGTTAATAATAATTATCTCATCATCTCCATTATCACCTGCATTTTCATTCCAAAACAGTCTTTTGATAGGATGCTTTTGATTCACACACCAGGGTGAGTCAAAAATTACCTGCACTCTGGCTTTAGAATTTATAGAAATCGTAATATAACCAGTGCGGATAATTTTTGACTCATTCTTATAGTACTAGGTGATTCAAGTTTCCTTCTTTAAACCTTTAATGTTTTCCAATTTTCTTTACAATAAACATTTATTATTTATAATCAGAACATTTTTACATGTTAGAAAAACATCTACATAATACAAATGCCAAAACATGTTGAGAAATAGAAAAAGAAAGGTGAAGCCAGAAACTCAAAATGGCAACAAAGAATGGGCCCTGGGAAGGCAGAAAATAGTCAGAAATGAGGAAAATGGAGAATATACAGTTCTGCAGCACATGGACAACATCTCAGCAGTGCCTTCGAGGGCCACTACACACACCTCTGCAGAGATTAGCGTTTCCAAGAACCTTGTATTGGTGTTCAGAGAAGAACCCAAAGTTGATTTAAAGAATGATGATCCTGAGTGGGCAACTAGACTAATTCTAATATGAAACAGAAGATGCCACAGAGAGGCAAGCCCAAAACACACTCAGAGAGGACAAGTAAAGGAGCTTTCTTCTCTCCCTTTCCCTATAACGGATTACCATATTAATTTACCTGGAATTGATTACTAAAAAATTTTTTAATCTGTCACTTCCCTTCTGTGAAAATATTTGTGTGCCTCAATAAAAATCTGTCCCTTTGGATAAAGATTGGGGTATATGATCCTGGTGCCCACTGGCGGGCATTCATAAAGACTCTTGCCACCTGCACTCACTCTTTATGTCCACTACATTACCCAAGTTATCCTCCATATGTTCTATTCAATATATTCTCTTTTAGAAAGACATTCGTGAAAAGTGTTAAAATTAAGTTTTCAAACTAAATGAGTTAGGCTTCAATTATCTAGAAAGTTACGACAGTATTTATTCTTGATTGATGCTAGACAATCAAGGCTACTGTACACCCCTACAAATAATAACAAGGAATATGAGATTGGTTGAGACTAGGTCTCCCCAGACAGCCTATTTAGCAGCTTAATGCACCTGCCAACCAGGGTGTTTTCACCTTGGGACCATTTCAGACTTTAGGAAATCATTTCCCACGTATTTTCAGAATCTGATTTAAGTATACAAAGTTGCCAGCAAAACTGATTCTTTATTGGTTCCTGGATAACCTACAGTAGAGCTGGTTCTGAGTTTTCTTACAGCTACCTCACCTTTGCAGCGCTATGTGAGATATGCCCAATACCCTTCAAACAGACAAAGAAATAAATATTTAACTAACATATGTGAGTTGGTTTCCTACCACTGCAACCAAAGAGTGCTGTTTAAAATATTCATACAATATAATTAATACTTCAGAAAATGATTATCTTTTTTGAGCTGAAAAAAAAACCCCACTCATTGTAACCTTTATACAAGAACCTACTTCCTACATTTTTGTTTCTTACATATTGGTCTGAGTCTAACACTGTCTAGCACTTGGAACATAATGTTTGTTGACTCAGATTCATTTATTCACTGAGCACAATTTGTACTGTATGACAGGTATCGTGTTGGAGTCTGGAACTACATGGTCCCTGCTCTTTCCAAGTTTATGATTAAGTCAGGGAGACAAAGTAATTTAATGTGATATGATATGGTGTCATGTAATTATAGGAGCATAAAGTAGAAAATGTAAACATTTCTGTATATCCAAAGTAGGAAGAGGAGAGGGCAAAACATTGATGATTAGGAAGGTAATGAGGAAGTGGCTAAGCCACACAGGAAGGTTTTGAATAAAATGCCAAAGATCTTGGACTTTAGCCTGCAGGCAATGGGGAAATGACAGTGAAAAAGCTGCGGCAGGACAAATCATGTTTTATTGCAAAAGATCATGTGCAGAATATATTGGGAAGATTAGGGTAAAGACAGGGATTCTGTTAGGACAGAGATTGCAATCTTTGAGCTAGTGAGCTATTGTGCAAAGTTATAATAAGGGAAAATAAAATCATTCAGGGTCAACTGATTTTATCTTTTTCATTACCTGTTACAAATATTCTATCTTCTTACATTTTCTTTTACACGTAAATAATTTTGGAATGGTTATAACATCATTTTAAGTGTATATCTATGAACAGCATATTACTGCATCTTTTCAAAATCTAAGCTGAGAATCCCTGTCTTACCAAGAGTGAATGATGAATTCACAGCGGTTTATTTGCTAGAAAATATTTCTGCCATATTCTTTCATATTTTCTATTGTATTGTGTGGGCCAAAAAGTGCCTTCAGTTTTTTAAGTAAAAATAAAAGACACATTTTTCATTTTCACCAAGAACTTTATTGAACAACGTGTTCACCCTTTTGTTCCACTACCTTCTGCCATTTTCCAGGCAACTTCATAATTCCATCTTCCCAAAACTTTTTATCTTTTTGAGCAAATAACTGTGCCAGGTGCTCTTTACAGTCTTCCAGGGAATAGAAATTTTTTCCACTAAGAGAATTTTGTAAGGACCAAAATAAATGGAAATCCGAAGGTGCAATGTCTGGTGAATACAGCCAATATATCAGAACTTCCCAGCCAAGATGTAACAGTTTTTGCCTGGTCATCAAAGAATCATATGGTCTTGCGTTATCCTAATGGAAGATTATGCATTTTCTGTTGACTAATTCCAGATGTTTTTGTTGAGTGCCACTTTCAGTTGGTCTAATTGGGAGCAGTACTTGTTGGAATTAATTGTTTGGTTTTCTGGAAGGAGCTCATAATAGAGGACTCCCTTTCAATCCCACCATATACACATCACCTTCTTTGGATGAAGACCAGCCTTTGGTGGTGTTGGTGGTGGTTCATTTCGCTTGCCCCACAATCTTTTCTGTTCCACATTGTAGTACACTGTCCACGTTTTATCCCCCACCACAATTTGTTTTAAAAACGGGATGTTTTCATTACATTTCAATAGAGAATCATGTGCGGAAATATAGTCAAGAAGGTATTTTTTCACTTAACTTATGTGGAACCCAAACATCAAAGCAATTCACATAAGCAAGCTGGTGCAAATGATTTTCAGTGCTTGAGCTGGATATTTTGAGTATGCTGGCTATCCCCCTCATGGTATAACATTGATTGTTCTCAATTATTATTTCGATTTGATCACTATCAACTTCAACTGGTCTACCCGACAATGGAGCATCGTCCAGCAAGGAATCTCCAGCACGAAACTTCACAAACCACTTTTGACATGTTCAATCAATCACAGCACCTTTTCCATACACTGCACAAATCTTTTTTTTTTTTTGTATTTCGGTTATGTTTTTACCTTTCTTGAAATAATAAAGCATAATATGCCAAAATAGTTGCTTTTTTTCATCATCAATATTAAAATCTCTACACAAAAATTCATCAATTTTGATGTCTTTTTAATGCATGCTGTTATGACAGCTGTCACATACAATCTAAAATTGTTTCAAATGAAGTTAAAGACAACTAAGTGCTGCTAGAGCCATCCTATGGAAAAAACCAAATGAAACTTTTGGCCCACCCAATATGTATTTTTTGTTTATTTTTTCTCTTCCCCTCCTTTCCTAACTTCCATTAGATAAACTGAATTTTACTCTGCTAGTTTGAAAATCACACATTATGATTTTAGTCTTCTGGTGGATATCTCAACTAATTAAGACCCATTTAATATTTATTATTTATATATTTATTTCCAACAGTAATAGGAAAGCAATATTTATAGTCCCCTTTCCCCTTGACTTACAACATAAATGCCTTAGCAGGCTCTTGTCTCTCTCTGGACTCCAATACCAACCTCCCTCATGTTGGTATTTTCTAGGGTTTTGTTGTTATTTCTCCTTGCTTGTTTAGATAAGAAATTTTACTAAATTACGAGTATTTGCTAACATTTAGTTTCCATATCTTACTGACTCTATTTTGCTTCTTGCTGGAGAATTTCCTTCAAGAGTATTTTTACGGTGTGTATCAGGTGATCTGAGGCCCAGTAGTCCTGGCATTTTTTTTTCACCTTATATTTAAGTGATAATTTAAAATACTAGGTTTAATTTTTCTTTCTCAATACTTTGAAAATAGTATTCCATTGTTTCTTGCACTTAGGGTTGCTGTTGAAAAGTCTGAGCTAGATGTGAAGCTGGTCATCATCAGCATATAGAGAATAACTGAAGCCATGTGTGTGAGTGAGATCACCAGCTGGAACACAGAAAGGAAGAAGAGAAGAAGCCAAAAATGAGCTCTTGAGAAAAGCCAAAATGTGAGGGATAAAGAAAGAGGCATTGTGAACTAGATTGGGAAGGAATAACAAGATATTTACAAATACAACCCGGAGTGTCATGTAAACCAAGAAAAGAGGCAATTTCAAAAAAGAGGGAATGATTAGAAACATCAAATGTTACAAGAGGTCAAGTAAGATTAAGTACACCAAATTGTTGACTGCATGGAACAATATACTCAAGTTACTGCGTTTTCTTTTTTAGGATGAGAAAGATCTGTGTCACTTTCAAATGCTGATGAGAAGGAGTAGAGAGGAACAGGAAGACAGCAGAGAGGAAGAAACAGAAAAGAGACGGGACAAATAATGCATCAATAAGGTACTGGGGGTGACTGGAAGACAGCACAAATGCATAGAGATCAGACTTCAAAAGAGTAATCATCAGTGTTCTCTGAGGCTTGAGGAAAATGATGGTCCAGACAAAGATATAAGTGTAAAGAGTGTTTGAGGGTGTTCTCATCTAGAAGCTTCTATTTTCCTTGTGCAGTAGAAATTAAGGATGTTTGCTGATAGATAAGGAGTTAGGTGAGTTAATAGAGGGCCAGTATTATTGGATATCCCTTTAGATTAGGTCAAAAAAACAAAAACATCTTCCTAGAGCAAATAATAGTTTCTCAAACATGCGGTTGAAACATTATATGAGCGTGAGTCAAAAATTATCCACACTCTGGTTATATGAAAACTTCTATAAATACTACAGCCAGAGTGTGGATAATTTTTTACTCACCCTCGTATATCTTTTTCCAACTCTTTTTTTTTTAAGATTGTAGTATAGTGCTTGCTTTGGCAGCACATATATTAAATTGGAGTATAGTTGCTTTACACTGCTCTGTCAATTTCTGCTTTACAGCAAAGTGAATCAGCCATGCATACACATATATCCCCTCTTTTTTGGATTTCCTTCCCATTTAGGTCACCACAGAGCACCGAGTAGAGTTCCCTGTGCCATATAGTAGGTCCTCATAAGTAATCTGTTTTATGCACAGTAGTGTATATATGTCAACCCCAATTATCCAGTTCATTCCACACCCCTTTCTCCCTTGGTATCCATATATTTGTTCTCCATGTCTATGTCTCTATTTCTGCTTCACAAATAAGATCATCAATACTATTTTTCTAGATTCCACATATATGTATTAATGTACAATATTTGTTTTTCTCTTTCTAACTTGCTTCCCTCTGTATGACAGTTTCTAGATCCATCCATGCCTCTGCAAATGACAGAATTTCATTCCTTTTTATGGCTCAGTAATATTCCATTGTATGGGGGTGAGTCAAAAATTATCCACACTCTGGCTGTAAAATTTAAAGAAGTTTTAATATAACTGGAGTGCAGATAACTTTTGACTCACCCTCATATATATGCACCACATCTTCTTCATCCATTCATTTGTCACTGGTCATTTAGGTTGTTTCCATGTCCTGGCTATTGTAAATAGTGCTACAATGAACACTGAGGTACATGTCCTTTTCAATTATGGTATTCTCATAGTATATGACGAGTAGTGGGATTGCTGGGTCATATGGTAATTCTATTTTTAGTTTTTTAAGGAACCTCCATACTGTTTTCTACAGTGGCTGTATCAGTTACATTCCCCCCAACAGTGCAAGAGGTTTCCCTTTTCTCTTCTCCACATGCTCTCCAGCATTTATTGTTTGTAGATTTCTTTATGGTAGCCCTACTGACTGGTGTGAGGTGATACCTCATTATAGTTTTGATTTGCATTTCTCTAATAATTAGTGATGTTGAGCATCCGTTCATGTGCCTTTTGGCCATCTGTATGTCTTCTTTGAAAAAATGTCTATTTAGATCCTCCACCCACTTTTTGATTGGGTCGTTTGTTTTTTTGATATTGAGCTGCATGAACTGTTTGTATATTTTGGAGATTAATCCTTTGTCCGTTGCTTTGTTTGAAAATATTTTCTCCCATTCTAAGGATTGTCTTTTCGTCTTGTTTACAGTTTCCTTTGCTATGCAAAAGCTTTTGAGTTTAATTAGGTCCCATTTTTATTTTCATTACTCTAGGAGGTGGGTCAAAAAAGATCTTTCTGCAATTTACATCAGCGAGTGTTCTACCTATATTTTCCTCTAAGAGTGTTATAGTGTCTGTCCTTACATTCAGGTCTTTAATCCATTTTGAGTTTATTTTTTAGGTATGGTGTTAGGGAGTGTTCTAATTTCATTCTTTTACATGTAGCTGTCCAGTTTCCCCAGCACCACTTATTGAAGAGACTATCTTTTCTCCATTGCATACTCTTGCCTCCTTTGTCATAGATTAGGTGACCATAGGTGTGTGGGTTTATCTCTGGGCTTTTTATCCTGTACCATTGATCTATACTTCTGTTTTTGTGCCAGTACCATACTATCTTGATTACTGTAGCTTTGTAGTATAGTCTGAAGTCAGGGAGTCTGATTCCTCCAGCTCCATTTTTCTTTCTCAAGATTGCTTTGGCTATTCAGGGTCTTTTGTATTTCCATAGAAATTGTAAATTTTTTTGTTCTAATTCTGTGAAAAATGCCATTGGTAATTTGATAGGGATTTCATTGAATCTGTAGATTGCTTTGGGTAGTATAGTAATTTTCACAATATTGATTCTTCTGATCCAAGAACATGATATATTTCTCCATCTGTTTGTGTCACCTTTATTTCTTTCATCAGTATCTTATAGCTTTCTGAATACAGGTCTTTTGCCTTATTAAGTAGGTTTATTCCTAGGTATTTTATTCTTTCTGTTGCAATGGTAAGTGGGACTATTGTAATTTCTCCTTTTTCATTTCTAATTTTATTGATTTGAATCCTCTCCTTTTTTCTTGATGAGTCTAGCTAAAGGTTTATCAATTTTGTTTACCTTCTCGAAAGGACCAACTTTTAGTTTCATTGATCTTTGCTATTGTTTTCTTCATTTCTATTTCATTTATTTCTGCTCTGATCTTTATGATTTCTTTCCTTCTACTAAATTTAGGTTTTGTTTGTTCTTTTTCTCTAGTTGCTTTAGGTGTAAGGTTATGTTGTTTGAGATTTTTCTTGTTTCTTGAGGTAGGGTTGAATTGCTACAAAATTCCCTCTTAGAACTGCTTTTGCTGCATCCCATAGGTTTTGGGTCATCATGTATTCACTATTATTTCTAGTTATTTTTTTGGTTTCCTCTTTGATTTCTTCAGTGATCTCTTGGTTATTTAGTAGCATATTGTTTAGCTTCCATGTGTTTGTGTTTGTACAGCTTTTTCCTATAATTGACTTCTAATCTCATAGCATTGTGGTTGGAAAAGATGCTGGATATGATATTAATCTTCTTAAATTTACTGAGGCTTGATTTGTGACCCAAGATATCCTGGAGAATGTTCTATGTGCACTTGAGAAGAACGTGTATTCTGCTGTTTTTGGATGGAATGCCCTATAAATATCAATTACGTCTATCTGGTCTAATGTGTCATTTAAAGTTTATGTTTCCTTATTAATTTTCTGTCTGGATGATATGTCCATTGGTGTAAGTGGGGTGTTAAAGCCCACATCTATTATTGTGTTACTGTCAATTTCCCCTTTTATGGCTGTTAGCACTTGCATTATATATTGAAGTGCTCCTATGTTGGGTGCATAAATATTTGTAATTGTTATGTCTTCTCCTTGGAATGATCCCTTGATCGTTATGTAGTGTCCTTCATTGTCTCTTGTAATACCCTTTATTTTAAAGTCTATTTTGTCTGACATGAGTATTGCTACTCCAGCTTTCTTTTGACCTCCATTTGCATGGAATATCTTTTTCCATCCCCTCACTTCCAGTCTGTATGTGTCCCGAGGTCTGAAGTGGGTCTCTTGTAGACAGCATATATACAGGTCTTGATTTTATATCCATTCAGCCAGTCTGCATCTTTTGGTTGGAGTATTTAATCCATCTACATTTAAAGTAATTATCAATATATGTTCCTATTACCATTTTCTTAATTGTTTTGGGTTTGTTTTTGAAGGTCTTTTTCTTCTCTTGTATTTCCTGCCTAGAGAAGTTCCTTTAGCATTTGTTGTAAAGCTGTTTGGTGGTGCTTAATTCTTTTAGCTTTTGCTTGCCTGTAATGCTTTGATTTATCTATTGATCTGAATAAGATCCTTGCTGGGTAGAGTAATCTCTGTTGTAGGTTTTTCCTTTTCATCACTTTAAATATATCTTGCCACTCCCTTCTGGCCTGCAGAGTTTCTGCTGAAAAATCAGCTAATAATTTTATGGGGATTCCCTTGTATGTTACTTGTTGCTTTTCCCTTGCTGCTTTTAATGTTTTTCTTTGAATATATTTTTTGTTGGCTTGATTAATATGTATTTTGGTGTGTTTCTCCTAGGGTTTATCCTGTATGGGACTCTCTGCACTTTCTGGCCTTGAGTGACTATTTCCTTTCCATGTTAGGGAAGTTTTCAGCTATAATCTATTCAAATATTTTCTCAGACCCTATCTCTTTCTCTTCTTCTTCTGGGACCCCTATAATTTAAATGTTGGTGCATTTAATGTCTCAGATGTCTCTGAGATTGTCCTTATTTCTTTTCATTCTTTTTTCTTTATTATGCTATGTGGCAGTTATTTCCACCAATCTACCTTCCAGCTCACTTATCCATTCTTCTGCCTAAGTTATTCTGCTATTGTTTCCTTGTAGTGTATTTTTCATTTCAGTTATTGTGTTGTTCATCACTGAATGCTTGTTCTTTAGTTTTTCTAGGTCTTTGTTAAACATTTCTTTTATCTCCTTGATCCATGCCTCCATTCTATTTTTGAGATCTTGGATCATCTTTCCTATCATTATTCTGAATTGCTTTTCAGGTAGGTTGCCTATTTCCTCTTCATTTATTTGGTCTTTTGGGTTTTTACCTTGCTTCTTCATCTTCAACATATTTCTCTGTCATCTCATTTTCTCTTACTTACTGGTTTATGGTCTCCTTTCCACAGGCTGCAAGATTGTAGTTCCTCTTGCTTCTGGTGTCTGCCCCCTGGTGGGTGAGGTTGGTCCAAGGACTTGTGTAGGCTTCCTGTTGGGAGGGACTTGTGCCTGTGCTCTGGTGGGTGGAGCTGTGTCTTTTCCCTCTGATTGGCAGGGCCATGTCAGGTGGTGTGTTTTGGGGTGTCTGTGAGCTTAGTACAACTTTAGGCAGCCTGTCTGCTGATGGGTGGGGCTGTGTTACTGTCTTACTGGTTGGTTGGCATGAGGTGTCCAGCACTGGAGCCTGCAGGCAGTTGGGTAGAGCTGGGTCTTGGTCAAGAATGATACCTTCAGCTTCCGCTAGGGTTGCTGGTCCCTTTTTTGATTCCTCTTTTCTTTTTTTGCTGTCTTTTATCCTACCCTGTTGGAAAGGGATTTTTCTTATCTTTTTAGGTGTCTGCTAATATTCAGCAGGTGCTGTGTGAGAATTGTTCCATTTGTAGATATATTCTTTTTTTTTAAGGTTTTATTTTATTTATTTATTTTTGTAGATACATTCTTGATGTACTTTTGAGGAAAGACAAATTCCACATCCTCCTATTCTACCATCTTGTCTCCTCTATGTCTTTTTACAACTCTTGAAGGAAGTTTAAGCAACATTTCTTTTCTTACATCTATCTTGGTTTGTGTTTCTGATGAGAGAAGCCTTAAAGTGTAAAACTCGTTCCTGTTCTTGGCCCTGTTTTTTGCCATATGACAGGGTCAACCTCCATAAGAGAGAATGAAAGTGACTCTGAGAAATGTAGAAACAAAGGAAGGAGACAGAATGTTCAGGTCCCTGGTTTTGGGTCTTCCTGAAAACTAGCTGCACCTTGACCTCCCTACAATTTTTTTTTTGTCTTTTTTGGATTCCCTGAGTTAATAAATTCCACCTAATTCCTTAAGTCAATCTGAAGTAAATTTCTCTTTAATGATACTGAGAGTTCACACTAGTAAATGATTAATACAAATGAACAGGACAGATAGAAGCACTGTACAAGTTCAGAGGAGAGATATTTCTTTGGACTAGAAGGTCAAGGAAGGTTTTTTTGGCCTTACTTGATGTGGGACAAAGATTAGATCAAGTTTGGAGAGCTAGATTGGCAACGATCATGATGAATTGGAGAGGGATTTAAATATTAAGAGTGAATAAACTTGATTTGAATTTAAACTATAAATAAATGTGAATGTGGAAGACAGAATAATTGCCTCCCAAACATGTCCATATCCTATTGCTTACAACTGTGAATGTGTTACTTTCCATGGCGAAAGGGACTTTGCAGTTGTGATTAACTTAAGGACCTTGAGATGGAGAGATTTTCAGGTGTGTCCAGTGTAATAAAAAGGGTCCTTGTTGTGGGAAAACATTCAGAAGTCTTTCTGAAGGCTTGAAAATGTTACAGAAAATATGGCTAAAAGTAATTAAAGTGTGTGGGCAGAGCAACTGGGTGCAGAATGTCCTGCTTGAGCAGCAGAGGAGCTAAGGGTGCAGACTTAGGAAAACTGGGTCAGCACAAGTCAGAAAACTGCATACGCATGCAGAGCACAGCCATCAAGGGCAGGTGCTGGGCGTGGAGACCATGGGGGCATAGGCTACCGAGGAGACAGAAAACTAACCCTCTCTGGGGGCATTGCCCCTCCCTCACTTATAAACCTCACATCACCCTGCTTGGCCCTGAAGGATGGCTGGTTAGCCAGAGAAGGGTAAGATTCCTCAGGGGAGGAACAACCTAAGACAGGCACAGTCGCAAAGGGGCCAACAGAGGTGGGGCACAGACCCTTACTCCTTCTGAGAGAGGTCATCTGCCCCCCAGCTGTGTTGCTTCCCACGCCCAGCTCAGATTGGGACACAGGAGGCAAACAGAGATCTGGCCAATAGCAGCTGCCCTCCTTCTGCAGTTCTTGCAAAAGACCACTGCCCCCAATCATATGAGGCCTTTGTTTGGTTATTTCAAAGAAAACCTTGATTGTGGGACGAAACTGGGAGTGTGAGAACCTTATGCTATCTTGCTTCTAAAATGCCCAGAGCTCAATAAAAACAATGTGGGATGAAGCAGAGGGGCTTTTGATCCTAGAGGTCTTGAGTCCCCTGGTCCCATCTTTCTCTTAAATCTGTGTCTGTGTTTCTTTAAGCTTGCGGCACCTGTCATTCGCCCCGAGTTGCTGAGCTGGTCTTGGCACCTTGTAAGGGAAATAGGAAGGCAGGAGAGTCAGAGAAGATGTGATGATGGAAACAGAAGTCAAAAACAGAGAGACATAGAGAGAGACAGCGAGAGAGAGATTGACTTGAAGATGCTATATTTATGGCTTTGAAGATAGCAGAATAGGCTATGGGCCAAGGAATGCAGGTGGCCTCTAGAAACCAGAAAAGGCAAGGAAACAGCTTCTCCCCTGGAGCCTCCAGAAGAAACCAACTCTGTCGATCCCTTCGCCCAACTGACCCACCTCAGACTTCTGACCTCCAGGATAATAAGATAATGAATTTGTGTGGTTTTAAATCACTAAGCTTGAAGCAATTTGTTACAACAGAAAGAGGAAACTAACACAATGGGACAAGAGTGATTTGATTTTAAAAGATACGTCTCCCTCCTCATCATATTTAATCCTGATTTATGAATGTTCAGACTTTGAGACCTGGGCCAATATGATACATATATCCATTGGCAAAGATTTCAACTATCCAGCTTTGGATACCGAGCCTGATTTATCACAGGAGACTAATAAATATACTTGTTGGATAAGGAAATGTATGCTATTCTGTAAACTGATCACTCCCAGATCTATGTTTCTAAGAGGTACTCTCCCCAAGTACCAAGGTAAATAAATGTGTGTGTGTGTGTGTGTGTGTGTGTGTGTGTGTGTATGTGTGTGTGTAGTTCTTTATATGTCTTTTATATCTACATGTTCCTTTGATGCCTCAAACTCAATTTGTCCAAAACTGAATTCCTACATGTGTTTCTACTTCCCATTCCCCAACCAGTTTTTATTTTTCTTTTTCTTATTTTCTTCCTTGAATCAGTGGGAATACAAGGGTCTCAACTCTCCACCAAGATAGCCAAGTCAGAAAACTGGGAGTCTTCTGATTTTCTCTCTCTCTTTTCACCCTCAATCACCAAGTTCTAGAGACTATATCCTGTATTACCTCTTAAATGCATATCCTTCCTCTCTATTCCCACCCACACCACCATAGTTTGTGCAGTATACTCTCTTGTCTGGATTAGAGTAGGACTTCATCACTAGTTTTATTCCAGGAAACATCAGCAGCAGGAGCCACCCAGCTCCTTCCCAGTTCATTCTCTATATGCTGCCAGAGTTTTATCCATCTGTACAGTCTAATAAGGTCATGTCTTTTCTCAAAAGCTTTTCAAGGTTCTTCAGCAACTCCATAGTTGACTCCATAAAGTCTAATCCTTGTTGTATGGCATTTCTGGTCTTTCACCTAAGCTCCTGAAAACTAGAACTGTGTCATGGTTGCTATGCAATCCTGACACATGTCATAGTGCCAGGTATATAGTAATTACTAAATATATTTCAAAAATAAACCTCTATTTTTCCAGCATCCTCTCAGGCCATTCCTCACCTTATCCTTCACAATCTGACAACACCAGACTTATCATTGTTCCCCAGACAGTCAAAGCTGTTTCATCTGCATGGCTACAATACTGTTCCTTCTGTCAAGAATGCCTCCCCATCACCCCATCCCTCAAACCCCCCATCCCACCACATTGTTATCAGGAAAACAGAGTCATCTGACAAAGCCCTATTGAGGCATTGCTTCCTCTTGATGTTTTCTCTAACCACATACCCTATTGGCCTCAAACTCTCTTCTCTGTACTATTTCTGAACCTCACTGTCCTCATTTGTAAAATAAAAAAATTTCTTAAGCACTTACTTTGTGTCAGATAATTTCCTGGGCAGTGAATATAAAAGACAAAATAATAACAAAGGGAGTCCAACTCGAGGATGGAAGATGCCTTAGAGGGGGCAGGGAGGGTGGGGGGGACTCAAGGGGGGAGGAGTCAAGGAAGGGAGGGAATACGGGGATATGTGTATAAAAACAGATGATTGAACCTGGTGTACCCCCCCAAAAAAAATTAAATAAATAAATAAATAAATAAATGGAAAAAAATAAAATAAAATAAAAGACAAAATATCTACCTTATATTCCACTACTACTGTTGCCCTATATATGATGCCAATGCTGGTTAAATACAAAAAGAATTCACCATGTTCCAGGCACTATTCTAGGTGCTTTATAATACGAACTCATTTAATTTTCATGACTATGAGCCAAGGATCATTATTATTCCTACTCTACAGATGAAGAAACAGAGGCACAAATAGATTTAGCAACCTGTTTAAGACCATACTATTGGTAAAATGAGAAAAACCAAACTCAGTCTCAGAAAGTCTGGTTCTAAAACCTGTACTCTCAACCATAATGTCGAATGTATTTCTGTTATGTATTACATTGCATTAAATTGCAGTGATTGATCTCCATGTTTGTCTCCTGTGCTAATTTGTGCCTTGCTAAAGCCAAGGACTATATTTAATTTGTTTTTGTATCTCTAAGGCCTACCACAGTGAGGGTTTATAATCAGTAGGGACTCAACAAATGTTTGTTGAACTACTGGCAACCCCAGTTTCAGTCAAGCTATCTAATAAAGGGAAGAATAGTTATTAATTTAAACTTGTGAGATAATAGAAAAATGTTAAACTTTCACCCTTTTAAGTTCCTGATTTTTTTGTTGTGGTAAAGTATGCATAAGCTAAAATTTACAATTTTAACCACTTTACCTGTATGGTAAATGAATGCACATTGTTATGCAACTCTCACCACTATCCATATCCAGCAAGTTTTCATCTTCCCAAACTGAAACTCCATACTCATTAAACAACAATTCCCCCTCCAACCTCCCCCCAGGCCTTGGCAACAACCCTTCTACCTCCAGTCCCTATGACTTTGACTATTCTAGATACCTCACATAAGTGGGCTCACATAAGTGGACTCAGTATTTGTCCTTTTGTGACTGGTTTATTTCACTTAGCATAATGTTTTCAAGGTTCGTCTTTGTTGTAACACATGTCAGAATTGCTTTTCTTTTTAAAGCTGGTTAATTATTCTGTTGTATGGATATACCACATTTAGTTTATCCATTCATCCATTGACAGACACTTGGGTTGCTTCCACTTCTGGCTATTTGTGAATCATGCTGCTATGAACATAGGTTTACAAATATATGTCCTCGTGCTTGTTCTTAATTTTTTTGGGTATTTACCTAGAAGCAGAATTGCAGGGTCTCATGACATTCCTATGCTTAAATTTTTGAGAAACCATCATGCTATTTTTCATAGCAACTGCACCATTTTACATTTCTACCAGCAATGCACAAGTTTCCAATTCCTCTACATCTTCACCGATAGTTATTTCCTGTTTTTTTGATAATAGCTACCCCAAGGGTGTGAAGTGATGTCTCATTGGGAAGTTCCTCCAGTTTCTTGACTAGCATTTATCTTTCTGGTCACTCTAAAACCTCTCTCTATCTCATACTATTCTTGAGTCTAGATTGAAGGAAAATTTCTTTGAAATCATATGGATGAAGAACACTTCCTACAGGATAATATTCTCTTCATTTAAGCATAATGATATAGAGGTGCTGAAATAGTTGAAATTTTCTGGCTAATACACAAAATTTTTGCCTATTGTGTTAACTCTAAATTAGTCTTTGTCTTCTTTTTAATTGTAGAGTTCATTTTGACCTATTCTATTTATACCTTCATTCTGTTTATCCAGCTCTTCAGGCAACCCTGCCCAAGAGTCACCAGCATATTAATGAAGAAACATATTACTTACGAACTGCATTTTTTTAAATCTAGGGACAAATTTTAAAACATTTTGTATTATGCTATTGTCATTATAACTTTATGAAGCTTTTTCCCTTATAGATATATTCCCTTTAATGACCATCCCAAGGAAATTTACTAATTTTAAATAGGAATGAAACAGATATTTTATTGACTCATTTGTGAAAGGTACTTTTCATAAAAGAAAATTTAAATTGATCTGTTCTTTGACAACTTTCTGAATAAAACATTTCAAAGTGTACAGGAACAGGTTAAATTTTTAGACTTTATATAGAGGGAAAACCCAATGCACAAAACTACATATCTCACTAAATAAGGAGCTCACTAAATAATAACTTTAAAGAAGTAAAGAGAAGGAAAACAAGCAACCCAACCAACAATTTGTTGAGCCAGTAGTTCACTGAAAGAGAAACCTCCCCTTCCAACCATCACTACCCCAGGTGGCAAGGATTAGTCAGGAATAAAAGAAGCATCTGAGCAGGTTTAACAAGAATATTTAAAAGCCTAATAAGACATTAATAGAAAAGCTGACTCTTTACCAGGAACCAAGGCCATGTCGACCAAGGAAATGCAAAGATGTAAATGTCTTACAGAGAAACTAGGTTTAGCGTGAAGGATAATGTGAGTGCCAGGGCCAAAACCATAAACCTATTTTACTTTATCAGAGAGGTAATTAATAATGTATTTGCATCCAAGTCTTATACACAGAGTCAAAATGTGCTAACTATGGTTAATATGATGAAAACTAGTGCTTCTCAAAATTTAATATGCATATGTGTCTCCTGGGAATCTTATTTAAAAGCAGATTCTGACCAAGTGGGGAAAGCAGGGGGCATTGGGGGTAATGAATTGGGAGACTGGGATTTGCCTTATATGCATTACTAATAACAACCAAAAAATCAAGTTGTACACTTTAAATGTATGCAGTTTATTGTAAAAAAAAATAAAAGCAGATTCTGATTCAGTAGGTCTGGAATAGTGCCTGAGATTCTGCAATTTCTAACAAGCTGCCAGCTGATGTCAACATGGGTAGCTCATATCCACACTTTTAATAGCATGATGTACACATAATCAGATCTGGCAAATTAGATGGAAATTGAAATCTCAGGGACTTTTTGTAAAACTTTTGCTTTTCTGATACAGGAGCAGATAGTGTAGGGGCTACCATATTCCTCTACTTACAGCATGGATATGGGACCTGTAGCTGCAGCAACCACTCATGATCATGAGTAAGAAGTCACAAATCCAAGGTTGGTGGAGAAGAAATTTAGAAAGAGCCTGTGTCCTTGATACCACCAGTAAGCCACTGTATCAGTGACTGCCTAGTAAGGAAAATAAATCCATATTCTGTTAAGCCACTATTATTAAGTTTTATAACTGAAAACACTTCTAATGAATATATATAGGCTAGAGATACTAATGTGCCAAGTATGGACATAAAACCTAGCAGGAGAGGGATTGGGAGAAGGAGAAAACTACCTGCTAATCCACTGAGATAAGTTTCTTTGACTAGGCAAGGATCTACTATAAACTAGTGATCCCCAACTTTTCAGAAATAATCCAGTAAGGATTATTATTTTTTTAATGTCAAAAGAATGTCAGTGATCTGCTTTCCCAACTCACATACATAATAATAACTGATATATTTTTACCATGTGTGAGACAGTGTTCTAAGTGTCTCAAATGCATATATATTTAATTCATTTAAGTCTTATAATTATTCTTCAAGGCAGCTTTATTATTATCCTCACTCTACTGATGAGGAAATTAAGGCACAGAGAGGTCAAGTAGTTTAACCAAATTCATCCACTTAATGATACAGCTGGGGTTTGTACTCAGGCAGTACAACTTCAAACCTTTATATTTTTAACCATTTTGTCTTATTGCTGTCCCATAAGATAGGAGCTCTAGTGTCTGTAACTTGGAAAAGGAATGCATATATTCATATTAATTTGAATACCCATCTCAATAAACTTGAGTTCCCTGAGAGTTTTAATCCACAGGTTGGAAATCAGTCTCCTTTATCTAGCGCAGCCATTGTGTCCAACTTTGCATCTCCATATTAGAAATATTTGAAATTTTGAAACCTCAACTTCAGAGTCACATGTTTTGTATAGCTATGAATATAAGTGATCCCTGCTTGAAAGTGAATATTCTGGGACTTCCCTGGTGGCGCAGTGGTTAAGAATCCGCCTGCCAATGCAGGGGACGCGGGTTTGAGCCCTGATCCGGGAAGATTCCACATGCTGAGGAGCAACTAAGCCCGTGTGCCACAACTACTGAGTCTGCACTCTAGAGCCTGTGAGCCAAAACTATTGAGCCCACATGCCACAACCACTGAAGCCCGCACACCTAGAGCCTGTACTCCACAACAAGAGAAGCCACCGCAATAAGAAGCCCGTGCACCGCAATGAAGAGTGGTCCCCAATCGCCGCAACTAGAGAAAGCCTGCACACAGCAACAAAGACCCAATGCAGCCAATAAATAAATAAATAAATAAATTTTTTTAAAAAGAAAGTGAATATTCTAGTTGTAAAATAAGTCTGTGTCATTTTAAAGAGACTCTCAGTCAATCAGAGAAAAAGCACTACTATTTTGTCCACCAGAGCAAGTACATGGGATCTAGGTCTTTGTATTAGAATTTTAATTAGAAGTAGAGACATAGGCCATTTTCTACCTCTGTGATTTTGGTCTCTATTTCGAACAAAATTCTGGTATTTATTCTTCCGTTGTAAAATAATAAGGTAAAATTAAATTAAAATGATATCAAATAAAACATTAAAATTTTATCCATTTTCTAAGGCTTATGTTAAATGAGTCATTCCCTAACTCCATCTCTAGCCCTGACTCAGAATTCTTTGCTGCTTCCTTCTTACTTTCATACATTTTTATTACAGCATTTATCAGATTGTATTACAGAGTTTCATAGGTCACTTTCCTTCACTAAATTGTGAATTCCTTAAGGGGAAGCACTTTTTTTATCTTCTGAGCTTATCACAAAGCAAAGACTCCATAAATATTCAAGGGACTAGTCTAAAGACTGTATGACATGCTATATAATATGTGTTGCCCAGACAAGATTTCTTGCTATCCCCAATTACAGAAATCTGGATCTTCTGGATTAGGAAAAGAAAATTGTAAAATATGTAATAGTTTGTTTTTTGCACTAGAATTTTTATCACTCATTTTTGCAGTCTTCCACAGATGGTGGGATTGACTATGAATTGGCTCCCTTACCAGGGGAAATGAAGTGAGCTTGAGGAGTACAGCAGAGGGGTTATGAATATGGCTTGGGAGTCAGATCAGGGTTTCAGCTTGGTTCTGACACCTACTGGCTGTGTGACTTTAAGGAAGCTATTAAAGCTCAGTTTTCTCATTTGTAAAATGAGATATGGTATCTACTCATGGGGTTCTTGTGAGAATTCAATGAGTTAATAGATTTAAAGAATGTCACATAGTGTTTGGCACATGTGCACTTGACATAGTGCTTAATAAATATTATTTGAGAATTTAAGACATGACACTCTAGCTTAAAATGGATTCACCAAAAGTGAACCCTGAGACAAAGATTTATGAATGAGCAATTTATTAAGGAAGTTCTCAGAGGAAAAATGGCAAGGGAGGAGAGAAAGCAGAACAAGGAAAGAGAAGTCAAGTGGGGTGTTTTTTACAGGAAAAGTCCCACAGAGGTCGTTTCAGGTTGATCCCACAGGGAGCTCTAATGTATAAGTTACACCTTGAAACTTCTCCCAACCTGAAGCAAAGGCACTAAGATTTCACATCCCTGCATTTGTCAGTAATTGGCTAAGGACCACCTGGGAGGATGTAAGCTACCACTGGCTCTCTGCATAAACAGACAAAGCAGCTACTGTAGCCTAAGGGCTGTCCTCTAGAGAAGAGTTGCCAGTGTGAGCCACTGAGAGAGTCCCCTGACACAGAGAGAAGAGGTATACAGAAACAGTAAAAAGGTATGAGGAGATCAGGGTAGAGCACCAGCAGTGTCCACTACCATACCCCAGTGTGTAACCAACCAGGCAAAATATAGCTATATAGTTTGGTACTGCACTTCTGAGTGGGATGTTTTTGCACATTTCCCGTAATGAATTTCAGAGCTTTGGTTGGGATCTTATTCTCATGACTTTTTTTCCAGCCATGTGAGGTTATCATTGAAAGTTTTAACTCATAAGGAAAATATGTTGTACTCTTTAAAGGGGCAGAGGGGCAAGGACAGGCATGAATACATCATAACATGATCATTAGATTTTCCTTCTTTAAAGAAGTCCTTGTTTAATATTGAAAATGTATCAATGGAGTGAGATAAAAAATAGCTCTTCTTTTTACCCTTCTCTTGATACTCTTCTTCCTCTGTATTTAGAAAGAAAAGGGAAAACATAGTTCCACAGAAAAAAACATAACCTGATTCTGAAACATTTATGTGGGTTGAATTTGTGAAAACTATCACCAGTAGCAAGTAATGCTTAATAGTGAGATATTGCCAGTCTGATTAATTAACTCATTATGAGGTTTAAGGATTTATTAACTTTCCATAGAAAAAGGAGGCTTAAGTCATTAATCAGTGTATAATCCAAAAGAATAAAGGTGCTAACACCATACATAAATATAAACTCAAAATGGATTAAAGACCTAAATGTAAGACTGGATACCATAAAATTCCTAGAGGAAAACATAGGCTGAACACTCTTTGACATAAATCATAGCAATATTTTTTGGATCCATCTCCTAAAGCAAAGAAAATAAAAGCAAAAATAAACAAATGGGATCTAATTAACTTAAAAGCTTTTGAACAGCAAAAGAAACCACTGACAAAGTGAAAAGACAACCTGATGAACTGAGAAAATATTTGCATGATGTAGACATAGAGAGACATAAATTCAAATCCCATGTCTTTCCTTCTCCTGGCTATGTGTACTTGGCAAATTTACTTAACATCTCTGGTCTCTGTTTCACCATTTGTAGAAGGAAGAAGATAATACTTATCTCATGACTCACTTTGCCATACAGCAGAAACTAACACATCAATTTATTTTATTTTCTTAGATCTTTATTGGAGTATAATTGCTTTACAATGTTGTGCCAGTTTCTGCTGCACCAAAAAGTGAATCAGCTCTATTTATATATATATCCCAACATCTCCTCCCTTTTGAGGCTCCCTCCCACCCTCCCTATCCCACCCCTCTAGGTCATCACAAAGCACAGAGTTGATCTCCCTGTGTTATGCAGTAGCTTCCCACTAGCCATCTATTTTATGTTTGGGAGTGTATATATGTCAATGCTGCTCTCTTACTTCATCCCAGCTTCCCCTCCCATCCCCCCTGGTGTCTTCAAGTCCATTCTCTACATCTGCATCTTTATTCTTGTCCTTCCACTAGGTTCATCAGTACCATCTTTTTAGACTCCATATATATGCGTTAGCATACCATATTTGTTTTTCTCTTTCTGACTTACTTGACTCTGTATGACAGACTCTAGGTCCATCCACCTCACTACAAATAACTCAATTTCATTCCTTTTTATGGCTGAGTAATATTCCATGTATATATGTGCCACATCTTCTTTATACATTCCTCTGTTGATGGACATTTAGGTTGCTTCCATGTCCTGGCTGTTGTAAATAGTGCTGCAATGAACATTATGGTACATGTTTCTTTTGGGATTATGGTTTTCTCTGGGTATATGCCCAGTAGTGGGATTTCTGGGTCATATGGTAATTCTATTTTTAGTTTTTTAAGGAACTCCATACTGTTCTCCATAGTGGCTGTGTAAATTTACATTCCTACCAACAGTGCAGGAGGGTTCCCTTTTCTCCACACCGTCTCCAGCATTTATTGTTTCCAGACGTTTTGATGATGTCCATTCTGACTGGTGTAAGGTGATACCTCATTGTGGTTTTGATTTTCTCTAATGATTAGTGATGTTGAGCATCTTTTCATGTGTTTGTTGGCTATCTGTATCTCTTCTTTGGAGAAATGTCTATTTAGGTCTTCTGCCCATTTTTGATTGGGTCGTTTGTTTTTCTGATATTGAGCTGCATGAGCTGCTTGTGTATTTTGGAGATTAATCCTTTGTCAGTTGCTTCACTGGCAAATATTTTCTCCCACTCTGAGGGTTGTCTTTTTGTCTTATTTATGGTTTCTTTCACTGTGCAAAAGCTTTTAAGTTTCACTAGGTCCCATTTATTTATTTTTGTTTTTATTTACATTACTCTGGGAGGTGGGTCTAAAAGGTTCTTGCTGTGATTTACGTCATAGAGTGTTCTGCCTATGTTTTCCTCTAAGAGTTTTATAGTGTCTAGCCTTACATTTAGATCTTTAATCCACTTATTTTTGTGTATGGTGTTAAGCAGTGTTCTAATTTCATTTTTTTACATGTAGCTGTCCCATTTTCCCAGCACAGCTTACTGAAGAGGCTGTCTTCTCTCCTTTACATATTCTTGCCTCCTTTGTCAGAGATAATGTGACCATGTGTGTAACACATCATTTTAAATCAACTATACTCCAATAAAATTTTTAAATAAAAATAATTAAAAATTAAAAAGAGTGATTATGAAAACTAAATGAGTTAATGTAAAGTAACAATAAGAATATCTGACATGAGTACTCAGTAAATATTAGTTCTCTCTGATCCTTACAGGATCCCATATATATAAAAGAATGGATTATAGAGATCACTGTGAATAGATGGGTCTGTGAGTACTTGCTCCTGGCACAAAATTCTTTGGACAAACTTTCTGTTTAAACCAATTTTGTTCAATGGATTTTTTTCTCCTTATGATTCTTCCAATTCTTCTGATTACATAATGAGAAATCCTTTAATTTAGGAGTCATACGTTGCAATATTTCTGTAGCATCTGCTAACTTCACACCCCCTAAAAATAACGGGGTACATTGAGCTCAGAGTACAGCTAATGTAACAAATAGCAACAGCAGCCGCCGCCAGGGAGAGTAAGGAGGGAGTGGCTCAGTGTTAGCAAATAGGAAGCCATGAGAAGCAGTCACACTGGGCAAAAATCAGGTGTTCTGGTTGGAGTTTTGCCACTGTCACTTACCTTCCTGAGACATGTGTTGTCATCCACAGTGGCTGTCATTCATACTGGTTGAACTAGATGGTGTCTTGGGTACTCTCCAACACTAAAATTCTATAATGAGGATATTCAAAACCGCAACCCCTAAATCCTGAAATCTGGAGGATTTCCTGTGTAGGAAACCGTGTTATCATTCAAAGGGTACAGAAGTTCAGAGAAGGGAAATGAGGGGAGGGATTGGTCAGGGGAACCTTCGTAGGAAGCAGAATTTAAGCTAGATATTGAATAATTAGAAAAATGAATGTGGTCAAGGACATCATAGTGGAAAGTAAACATAATTTTTCACAAAATAGGAGTAGACCTTATTGATTAGAGGGAAAGATTTATCATAGGTAGTATTGGAAGATAAAATGAAAACTATAAATGGCCCAGATTGTAATGTATTCTGAATCACAAGTAAAGGAGCATGCCAATCTGAAGGTAAAGATACTCTCTTTAAGAATTAGAGAAGGGAAAGATGGCATTGTACATGAGATAATTTGGTGATGTGCAAGAGGAATGGGAGCCAGAAAATCTGGTGGCTAAGAATTCTGTAAGAAGACTCCCAAACTGCTTGATTATGAGATGACAAATCTTTGAAAATTGAGGGCTTTATACCATATGGTTAGCACTGTAAAGAGATTAGCTGAATGGGTATAGTTCCTCTAACAATGAGAGAAAATGAAATCATCTCTGACTGTCCATCCCCACATGGAGAACCTGTAGGAAAGTAGATTTCTTTTTGTTTACATTTAGTTCTTTATAACCCTAAATATTTCTCTTTAACAGGTTTAAATGTGCAAGTTTTGGAGCAGAAGTAACAGAAAGCTAATGTACTACTTTGTAGAATAAAGTAAAAGTATTTGGAGTTCCAGCAATTTAACAATTCTGAAAGGAATGAGTGAGAAGCAGAGAGTGAGGGAAGAAAGGGAAAATCTGGTCACTAAGTAGAAAGAAGGGCCAGTAAGAACCCCTTAATGGTGGGATGTTCCAAGAACATATACAACTATGTGATTTTATATTGTTCCCTATTTTATATTGTTCCCTAATGTTTTGGGCTTTAAAAACTCACACACACACATACACACAACACACACGCACAGCCAAACACACACACACACATACACACAAAGACCAGCCATTTCCTTTTCAGAGGTTGGAACTAATTTGGAAATAGACATAGGAGTCAGACAGATAATCAAAGTATTGGCTAGATCAATGGTGAAACTGGACTAAGAAATATGACTTGACCTGAAGCCACAGTTGGGGTTTCTGATGCTTCTCTCCAGGTCTAGAACTCAGAAAGATCCTTCCTACACTATCCCCAAAATAGAGTCTGAAAAGCAGATACTTGTCTAACTAGGTACAGAGGGAAAAACAGCCTCACATAAATTGAGCACTAGTAGTGGGGAAAGAGAGACTGGGTTCTAGATCTGGCTCTAGAAGGCAGGAAAGGATTCTGACCAATGTGTGCTTAGCACAGGGAATCTAAAACAGAAGACACACAGTGTGGATAGGGAGATCCAAAAGAGAAGAAGGAAGAGACAGTATCAAAGGAGGAATTCCAACCTATTTATACCCTAAGTTCTGTGTTAATAATGGATAACTCATAATCCTAGAAATACAATGTTGCCTTCAGGAAATCATGTAAGGGTAAGTAACTCAGCTTCATGATTCAGAAAGAAGCTCTTTTCATTTTTTTAAAGTGAAAATGTTACAAATATCATTCCTTCCAGGAAATCAAAAGTGAAACCATAGACCATACGCCTGTCTCAATAATAACAATCCAAATCCTCTTCTCATAAAGAAAGAAACTGGCTGTTACTGTCTTACCATGTGACTGACCCATGACTTAAAAGTCCCATGACAGGAGACCTCTGTGTCACCATGGTAATCAGAAGTCTGACTCTCCCTTGAGAATTCAGTGTTGTTCATCTAAATTCCCAGAGAAGAGGAGAATCTGGGATGGAATGTTAAAAAGAAAAAAAGAACGTAAAATTAATATCCTATTTTCTTGACTTGGCATATTGATTCTCCCTGCGAGGAATATAAGAGACTTCCCACTCTTTGATAAATGGGAAAGTGGCAAGAACAAATATGTTTTTTTTTATGGACTTTGGAAAGCAGTGTTACTCATTCAAATGTGAATTCACCATGACTTATCACAGCCAATAAAATGTCTGTCTGGGACAGAAAGATGGTAAAATAGGGAATTATTAACATAGTAATGGTAAGTCCTCTAAATGCTCACTCAAACTGTTGATACTATATAATAGAAATTGTTACCAATTGGAATCTATTATTAATCAAATTCTACCAACTATATTCCTTTTGGATTATTATCTGAAAACTAAACAATAAAACCCTGTATTTTGAAGTTGAATAAAGGTTTCTAGGCCATAATAAAGGTATTATATAGAAGCAATTCATAGTAATTATATTTGCAAAAAACTTTTAACAATTTTGTAATGGTGCATATATCAATCTAGAGATCCTATAAAAAAGTGAAATAAAAATTAATACAGGGACTTCCCTGTATGATATTTAAGGACATGGGGAGGATTTAAGCAAAACGATCTCAGCATTAAATGTTCAAAATATCTGCAATCCAGCATAACATTAAAGAGGAAATAAAAATTAAAATTAAAAATTATGTACCACTAACTGTCAAACACATCAGTGGAACAAAATCAACTGTCTAGACTGGAACATAATATATTAAAACTTGTGGGACATGGCCAAAATAGTATTCAATGTACTTATTTTAGTATTTATTCCTAAACAACAATAAAATAAAAAATAAACTAGGAATCAACTTGAAAAGCTAGAAAAAGAACTACAATATAAATCTAAAAGTAATGAAAGCAATAACTAATAATAACTAAAAGAAGTTAATGAAATAATAAGCACCACCAACAACAATAACCAAAAGCAGCAAAAATAATTTGTAGATGTATAATTTCTGGGGCTAGTGAAGTTATAGAAAGAAAACTTTCTCTCATATTATGTAATCTCTGAACTGAAACCTAAATACCTATAAATGTTCATCAATAAGGGAATTCTTAAATTACAGTTAATCTATATTATAAAATTATATTCAATATTTAACAAGAATAAGATACTTCTATATAAACTACCATATGCTAGGTTTCTTAACCTCATGCATCCATATACCAGCTTCAGGATTGTTGCCATGTTCATATACTCATTCTACTATTTTCTTAATATATCTTTAAATCAACTCACTTGAAAAAAATGGTATCATTATAACAGTAATAGCTATGAAATCATAAGTTTTGATATGTTGGGTAACAACTAATTTTTTCAAAGCTTCTTGGCTCAGTAATAGACAAGGAAATCCAACACTTTTTAAAAAGTGCCCTAAATGACCCTGTTTCCCTAAGCACGATTTGATGGAGACCCACTTAGCACAATCCTGATTTTTGACCAGCCAGCCTCTGCCCGCAAAGCCTAGACGAACCAACTGGGAATCTGGAAGAGGCTGACTAGTTATGGAAGGGGATGGCTCTGAGACACCATCTTTACAAATATTCCCTCCTTACAGATAGCATTAGCAATTCAGCAAAGGAAATAGATGGAAAAATAAGTCAAGGGCATACAACTGACTCCAGTCACAAGGAGGTCCCTTTTCGGGCTGCACAAAGCATCACTCCTTTCTGTGCTGCCAGAAACAAGTAAAAGGAGACTGTCAAAAATACTTGTCTATTTTCACGGGGCTGCATGTGCCTAGTGCTTGAAGGGAGCTTCTCCTAACTCCTCTGGCAAAGATGAAGAATCTCTCTTCCAACATCCTAACCAAGATTTTCCCGATTTTATTGAGGGAGTAATGGCATCTCGTCAAAATAACTTATATATATCCCAAATATTAGAGAGGATTTGAGTCCCCAGGTTTCTCCAACATTTCAAAGACCTTAAACAAGTTTCTGTTTAGGCATTTTGATATGTTGTTATTTGGGGTTAAAATGATAATCATTCACTAATTCAGTCAGTCCATCAGTCAAAAACAGTTTCCAAAGCACTCAGTCTGTGGAATGAGAGAATGCTTGGTTTGCTTGAAGCCCCCAAACTGGAGTTCAGGGAGAGGTAGGGGGCAGTAGGAAGGGAGGTCAGTGAGGGAAGTAGGGAAGACTGCCCAGGATGTATTTGTCAATAACCAGTCCCCTACCCCCTCCAGGAATCACGATTTACTTGGAGTGGCCAGGATAGCAGCTCCATCCTGAATCTTACACAACATATTAATTCTATGAATGTATAATTATTCCATAATATTCTTGAGGGAATGGAAGGAGAGTGTGAGATGCTGCCTAAGAGGGCAGAGTCTGGGTACATACGATAACATTTCTATCTTGATAATTTCTCTTGTTTGTTCAGAATGCAACATAGGTATCCTCCTACTTAAGCTCTTAAAGATATTTTTTACTATTTTATTTTTAATTTTCTTTTGGGTTTCTGATGAGTCCCAGCTCCCTTTCTTTAGGACTAGACATTCTTAACTCATCAATATAACTCCTATCCTGATCTCCTTTTTTCATTTTAAAAAACATTATATTATTTGACTAATAAAACAATATTGCCTTATTGTGAAGTGATAAAATCTATGGGCCCTGGAGTAAGGATATTGGGTTCAAATACTGAATCTGCCATTTACTAGCTATGTGATCTTGGCAAGTCACTGAAACTGTGTGCCTCAGTTTCCCCAAGTATAAAATGAAGATAACATTCATACTTATGTTACAGAGTTGCATTGAGGATTGAGAGAATCTCTGCCGTGGTAAGTACTGAATAAATATTAACTATCAATATGATTCATTCTGCCTCAATAATAACCAGCACATACCATTCTTTCTTATTTTTTTAAGCTATTTATTGGAATATAATTGCTTTACACTGTTGTGCCAGTTTTTGCTGTACAACAAAGTGAATCAGCTGTATTTATACATATATTCCCATATCCCCTCCCTCCCGCGACGCTTTCCACCTTCCCTATCCCAGCCCTCTAAGCCATCACCCATCCTCGAGTTGATCTCCCTGTGTTATGCAGCAGCTTCCCACTAGCCATCTATTTTACCTTTGGTAGTGTATATATGTCAATCATTCTTTTTTGGTATACTTGATTAAAAACATTCCATTCATTCTTTATTGGACAGGATTTTTAAAAATTTACTCCAATAACCATTGAATCTGTCATAATTTATCAGTCTTTAAAATATTTAATTTAGGTTTCAAAGCCATTTTACCTGATTTGGCATTATTTACATTTATTAATCTTACATTATCTTATAGTATTTATACTGTCAGTAAATAATCTAAATAATTAAATCACTGTAAAACTGAATAACAAAATTAGCATTATAGTTTCCATTAACATCAATATAAAATTTTATTTATTTTCACATTGTACTCTTCAGAAAATATAAGGTATATGTCTATACTTAGGAAATTAGCCCAAATTAGAAAGTATAGAAAATATGTCCCAAAAGGAATATGTGCAATTTATTTTATAAAAAGATCTGAACTCTTCTATGATTCAGATCATTTGACAATAACATACAATAGAATGACTGTGTAAACTGAAGTCAGATATTTTTCCACATATGTAACATTGACCTTTATACAGTCAATGTCCAGTAATCAGCCAACATTGGTAATGTTTAGGAGTATATATATGTATGGAGAGAGTAAAGGTGAAAGAAAAGCCTCTCGAACAACATCGGGGCCAGGAACAACTCAAGAGGAATAATGGGGTTATTCAGAAATTTTGTCTTCCTCTTGGTCCTATACCTGCTGCAAGGGTCGAATACTTCCCTTGTCCAGCTGAATAACAATGGCTATGAGGGCATTATCATTGCTATAGACCCTGCTGTGCCAGAAGATGAAACACTAATTGAACAGATAAAGGTAAGGAAGAAATGGAATTTCTCTTGTTTGAACTGTAGACAAGAAAAAAAGTTAGTGGTTAATAATTGCAATGGAAACTTCTGTACTCCAGGAAGTTTAAAAGCAGCACGGTGCAGGGAAGACAATGCTGGAATGGGCAGTGGGAACTGAGCGTTCTAGACAGCATTCTACCCCATCTCACCATAAGACCAAAGACAAGGCATGGGGCCTCCCTGATCCTCCATTTCCCCATCTGTAAATTAGCAATTGGACTACTCATCTGTTCCTTAAACAATTATTTATTGAATGTTTGCTCATGGCATGCCAGGAGAGAGACCAGTGAATTTTTTAAAAGCTCCTGATCTTCTGCAGTATATATTCTTTTCAGATGACATAGATAACAAAAACATGTCAATGTAGAGCAGGCCAGTGATGGTAAATTGCTATGCAGTAAAATAAATCAGCAAAGGGGGATAGGCAGTATTGGTGGGGCTGGGATAGGGGGAGAATATGGGTTACCGTTTCATGCAGGTAGTCATGGAAGGTCTCATTGGATGTGGCATGTGGGCAGAGGCCTGAGATGAGTGAGGGAAGAGCCCACTAAAAACCTGGGGAGGGGACAGTAGGTGCAGCAGCATGGAGGTGATAGCATGTTTGATGTGACCAAGGAAACAACTGTGAATGAGCTGGAAGAAGAGCTGGGGAGAGCTGAAGTTGGAGAGGTAGCAGGACCCAGACCATCGGAAAGATTTAGACTTTTACTCTGAGTGAAATTAGAATCCATAGAAGAGAAGAGCAGTGTTTTCTTATGCTTGTTCTGGAATCACTCTGTTGGCAGTGTTGAGAAAACACTGTAGAGGGCTTTCCGTTGTCACTCATCTTGTATAAGCTCTGTTGCAGCAAAGGGGTAGAGAGGGACATTGGGTAGGGAGCTATTGCAAATAAGAAGTGCTGGTGACTAGGAACAGGGATATTGTGGTAGAGATCATTAATGTGGTGTGATTCTGAACATGTTCTCTGTCTATGAGGTTATCATAGACAAGTTTGTTGATGGTGGGGTAGAGAAGGGAAGGAGGGAAAAATAGAAATCACAGAAGACTTCAAGGGTTTTGGTGTGAACACTTAGAAGGACGGAATTATCATTGATTGAGAAAGGAAAGACTTAAGTGGAGTAAATCTGGCAGCTAGGAGATCAGAAGTTAGTTTTGGAAATTTTGAATTTGAGTTGCTTATTAGATATCCACATGGATGGAGATAGGAATCTGAAGGGAGGAAATCTGGGTAGAGGTAAAAATTTGGGAGTTATCAGGATGTAGATGAGATTTCAAGCCATGAGAATAAATGAGTTCACTAGGAAGCACAGAGGGAGAAGAGAAAGTTTCTAGGACTGAACCAAGGACTCTAATACCTAATGTTCCAACTATAACATTCCATGTAATAAAGATATTGGTGTTACAGCCTTGTAAATTAATTCTCCCTGTCCTGACATCAACATTTACTAATTCCTTATATTCAATTCCTCCACTACTGTGTCCTTATGTTCACTGTTTTAGCCTTCTGCATAGGTATTGTTATCCATCAGAAGCTGATGAGCTTGACCTGAGTGGTAAGCAGGTGATTCTGTGGCTGCCATTGATCATTCATTCTGTACAATCTTAAGCACAGTGGTGTTCACTTATTGGTACCTTTTGAATTCCAGGAAAATGTAAAGATTCCTTTACTGAAGAACACAGGCTTGTGTAGCAGTTAATATAGTTGATTCTGAATGATGGCTTTTTAGTATCCAGGAACAGCTGATCAGTGTCAAAATTATATGAACCTCAGAAACCAGCATTTGAAAGAATTGTTTGTAGTTGCAAAAAATTGTTAAAATGGTCCTCTATTGAACACACAAGTAAAAGTTTGATTTTTAGCAGACATTCCTAGATTAGAACAGTGTTTCCTGGCATTCTCTGAGCTCTCTACAAAGTCCTTACATTAATATTTTCAGACAACCTTGTGAAATACTCTCATCCACATTACACAGAAAACTGGGATTTGGAGAAGGAATTAATTTTTCCAAGGTCACATTAGTACAATCAGAGCTGAGATCCAGCCAATGGATTTTGAAGGCTGATAGATCTGGGTTTGTGTTCTGGCTTATATAAAATGACAAAAATCACACTTTTTTGTAACTGGTGAACCAACTTGTGGACATCATCTTACTCTTGGGATACTATCTAACCATGGTAAGATTTACGTTAAATTGATTCATAATTCATGACCAGATTTTCAATTGTCAACTTTCCTTATTCCCTTTATTCATGTGTCTTTTGGGTTTGAGGGTACTTATTTTTTGAAACATTGATATCTTAATCTTCTTTGATCCAAATAGGATATTATAGGAATTCTGGGAAGGAATTTAGATGGAATACTATAGAAATTCTGCTTGGAAGCATGTGAGAACAATTATTAGCCACCTCAGCATGCCCCAAGTTATCACAGTCATCTGATATAGGGTATGTGAAATCCCTCCATGACCTGAAACATACCACTATCCAAGACAGTTGTATAGAGTTATGAGACTACAAAGTAAATGGAATCTCTTGGACTTGTACAATGCCCAGCCCACACAACTGTATGCAGCAATCCTGCTTTCCCAAACTGTACCACAATTCAAATTACTATGTATACCATATACACTCATAGGGAAAGAGAAAGCCATCAGTTTAAGCAAAAGATAACAACTGGTTGAGATCTAAAGATCCCGAAATGAAAAAAGAGGAGAGGCATTCTTAGGGAACAAGTAGAGAATTCTTTCATCTGCTTTAGGACAGCGATGAAGTAAACTTCAATCTACTTTAGGAGATCTCTGAAGTCCTTTTCCTAAATCCTAGCCAGTCCTCTGGTCTTCAGTTCTCTGTACCCTGGCTTCTGACTGATCCCAATCCGTTTGCTGATCTCTTCAGTACATATGAGTCAGCACATTGGATTCTCCTCAGGAGAATAGAGGAGAGCCCTGGAATTCCTGGAGAAGAATAATTATATTGGGGGCTTATGTAGGTCAGGAAGCATTATGGAGGAGGAGAGCCTGCCTTGAAGAAAACACTATAAACGGGGATGTTGCCAGCAATGAAGAGGTTGACATCATGCTTCAACACCCAGGTGCCCTCAATTATTCAATGGATTTGATGATGTAGAATATTACCACAAGAACTTTTCACCAATCTATTTCCTCCATTATATAGTAAGCTCTAGAGAGGGACTGTTTCTCTTATTAATCTTTGGATAATTGGGTTCAGGATACTAAACAATATAAGGTGATATTATTTTCAGCTTGGTGACAGAGCAAAATGATCTGCCTATGATCCAAAAGCTCTACCTCTCCTATGAATTTTTCCACCACTCCACTCCCTGGGCTCCCAATCCAGCTGCTTTTCCTGAGGTTAACAGTGTAATGAAAAATCTCTTCTATGACACATCCCTATAGTCTATTCTCTTCAGGCTATTCTATACTACGACTGAAACAACAGTAATGATATCAAGCAGTTTTATAACTACCTATGTGTAGAGTACTTTATAATTCATTTCTTGTTTACAACAATCTTAAAGATAGGTTACAATAGCCCACTTAAGTGACAAGGAAACTGAGCTTCAGAGTGTTACATAAATTGGCCAATTTCTATCACCCAGAAAGTGACGATGCCAGTGTTAGAACCAACTGGATGACTCTAAAGTCTATGCCGTTATTATTTTATAAAATTTCTTTTAACACCAAACAGTAGCATTTGCCCCTTGTTTAAGGATTATAGAAAATTCAAATACTTTAAGGTGCAGGAATTTTTAAAAGAATTTTATTGAGATATAACTGACATACAATAAACTGCATATATTTAAAGTGTACAATTTGATTTTTTTTTCTTATTAGTAATGTATAAATAGCAATCCCAATCTCTCAATTCATCCCACTCCAAGCCCCCAACCCCCTGCTTTCCCTCCTTGGTGTCCATGTGTTTGTTCTCCACACCTGTGTCTCTATTTCTGCCTTGCAAACTGGTTGATCTGTACCATTTTTCTATATTCTGCATATATGCATTACTATACGATATTTGTTTTTCTCTTTCTGACTTACTTCACTCTGTATGACAGTCTCTGGGTCCACCCATGTCTCTACAAAGGTCCCAATTTCATTCCTTTTTACAGCTGGGTAATATTCCATTGTATATATGTACTACATCTTCTTTATCCATTCATCTGTTGATGGACATTTAGGTTGCTTCCATGACCTAGCTATTGAAAATAGTGTTGCAATGAACATTGGGGTGCATGTGTCCTTTTAAATTATGGTTTTCTCTGGGCATATGCCCAGGAGTGGGATTGCTGGGTCATATGGTAACTCTATTTTTAGTTTTGCAAGGAACCTCCATATGGTTCTCCATAGTGGCTGTATCAATTTACATTCCCACCAACAGTGCAAGAGGGTTCCCTTTTCTCCACACCCTCTCCAGCATTTATTGTTGTAGATTTTCTGATGATGCCCACTCTAAATGGTGTGAGGTGATACCTCATTGTAGTTTTGATTTGCATTTCTCTAATAATTAGTGATGTTGAGCATCTTTTCATGTGTTTGTTGGCCATCTGTATGTCTTCTTTGGAGAAATGCCTATTTAGATCCTGTCCATTTTTTGATTGGTTTTTTTTTATATTGAGTTGCATGAACTGTTTATATATTTTGGAGATTAATCCTTTTAATCGTCAGTTGATTCGTTGGCAAATATTTTCTCCCATTCTGAGGGCTGCCTTTTCGTCTTGTTTATAGTTTCCTTTGCTGTGCAAAAGATTTTAAATGTCATTAGGTCTCACTTGTTTATTTTTGTTTTTATTTCCATTACTCTAGGAGGTGGGTCAAAAAAGATCTTGCTGTTATTTATGTCAAATTGTGTTCTTCCTATGTTTTCCTCCAGAAGTTTTATAGTGTCTGGCCTTACATTTAGATCTTAATCCATTTTGAGTTTCTTTTTGTGTATGGTGTTATGGAGTGTTCTAATTTCATTCTTTCACATGTATCTGTCCAGTTTTCCCAGCACCACTTATTTCTCCATTGTATATCCTTCCCTCCTTTGTCATAGATTAGTTGACCATAGTTTATCTCTGGGCTTTCTATCCTGTTCCATTGATCTATATTTCTGTTTTTGTGCCAGTACCATATTCTCTTGCTTACTGTAGCTTTGTAGTATATTCTGAAGTCAGGGAGTCTTATTCCTTCGGCTCTTTTTTTTTCCCTCAAGATTGCTTTGGCTATTTGGGGTCTTTTGTGTTTTCATACAAATTTTAGGATTTTTGTCCTACTTCTGTAAAAAATGTCACTGGTAATTTGATAGGGAGTGCACTGAATCTGTAGACTGCTTTGGGTAGTATAGTCATTTTCACAAAGTTGATTCTTCCAATCCAAGAACATGGTATGTCTCTCCCTCTCTTTCTGTTGTCTTTGATATCTTTCATCAGTGTCTTATAGATATCTGAGTACATATCTTTTACCTCCTTAGGTAGCTTTATTCCTAGGTATTTTATTCTTTTTGTTGCCATGGTGAATGGGATAGTTTCCTTAAATTCTTTCTGATCTTTCATTGTTAGTGTATAGGAATGCAAGAGATTTCTGTGTTAATTTTTTTTGGCGGGGGGTACACCAAGTTCAATCATCTGTTTTTATACACATATCCCCATATTCCCTCCCTCCCTCGATTCCCTCCCCACCCTCCCTCGAGTCCCCCCCACCCTCCCCCTCCCAGTCCTCTAAGACATCTTCCATCCTCGAGTTGAACTCCCTTTGTTATACAACAACTTCCCACTGGCTATCTATTTTACAGTTGGTAGTATATATATGTCTGTGCTACTCTCTCACTTCATCTCAGCTTCCCCTTCACCCCCCGCCCCCCCCCCAAACCTCGAGTTCTCCAGTCCATTCTCTGCATCTGCGTCCTTGTTCTTGTCACTGAGTTCATCAGTACCATTTTTAGATTCCGTATATGTGAGTTAGCATACAATATTTGTCCTCCTCTTTCTGACTTACTTCACTCTGTATGACAGACTCTAGGTCTATCCACCTCATGACATATAGCTCCATCTCATTCCTTTTTATAGCTGAGTAATATTCCATTGTATATATATGCCACATCTTCTGTATTCATTCATTTGTTGATGGGCATTTAGGGTGCTTCCATGTCCTGGCTATTGTAAATAGTGCTGCAATAAACATTATGGTACATGTTTCTTTTGGGATTATGGTTTTCTTTGGGTATATGCCCAGGAGTGGGATTACTGGATCATATGGTAGTTCTATTTGTAGTTTTTTAAGGAACCTCCAAATTGTTTTCCATAGTGGCTGTACCAACTTACAGTCCCACCAACAGTGCAGGAGAGTTCCCTTTTCTCCACACCCTCTCCAACATTTGTTGTTTCCAGATTTTGTGATGATGGCCATTCTGATCGGTGTGAGGCGATACCTCATTGTGGCTTTGACTTGCATTTCTCTGATGATTAGTGATGTTGAGCATCTTTTCATGTGTTTGTTGGCCATCTGTATGTCTTCTTTGGAGAAATGTCTATTTAGGTCTTCCGCCCATTTGTGGATTGGGTTATTTGCTTTTTTGGTATTAAGCTGCATGAGCTGCTTGTATATTTTGGAGGTTAATCCTTTGTCCGTTGTTTCATAGGCAACTATTTTTTCCCATTCTGAGGGTTGCCTTTTAGTCTTGTTTATGGTTTCTTTCACTGTGCAAAAGCTTTTAAGTTTCATGAGGTCCCATTTGTTTATTCTTGATTTTATTTCCATGATTCTAGGAGGTGGGTCCAAAAGGATCTTGCTTTGATGGATGTCATAGAGTGTTCTGCCTATGTTTTCCTCTAGGAGTCTGGCCTTACATGTAGGTCTGTGTGTTAATTTTGTATCCTGCAACTTTACCAAATTCATTGATTAGCTCAGGTAGTTTTCTGGAGGCATCTTTAGGGTTTTCTATGTATAGTATCATGTCATCTGCAAACAGTGACAGTTTTACTTCCTTTTTTCCAGTTTGGATTCCTTTTATTTCTTTTTCTTCTCTGATTGCTGTGGTAAGGACTTCCAAAACTATGTTGAATAGTAGTGGCAAGGGTGGACATCCTTGTCTTGTTCCTGATCTTAGAGGGAATGCTTTCTCCTTTTCACCACTGAGAATGATGTTTGCTGTGGGTTTGTCATATATGGCCTTTATTATGTTGAGATAAGTTTCCTCTATGCCCACTTTCAGAATTTTGTCAAAAGCTTTTTCTGCATCTATTGAGATGATCATATGGTTTCTATTCTTCAATTTGTTAATATGGTGTATCACGTTGATTGATTTGTGTATAATGAAGAATCATTGCATCCCTGGGATAAATCCCACTTGGTCATGGTGTATGATCCTTTTAAAGTGTTGTTGGATTCTGTTTGCTAGTATTTTGTTGAGGATTTTTGCATCTAAATTCATCAGTGATATTGGTCTGTAATTTCTTTTGTAGTATCTTTGTGTGGTTTTGGTATCAGGGTGATGGTGGCCTCGTAGAATGCATTTGGGAGTGTTCCTTCCTCTGAAATTGTTTGGAAGAGTTTAAGAAGGATGGGTGTTATCTCTTCTCTAAATACTTGATAGAATTCACCTGTGAAACTATCTGGTCCTGGACTTTTGTTTGTTGGAAGATTTTTAGTCACAGTTTCAATTTTATTACTTGTGATTAGTCTGTTCATATTTTCTATTTCTTCCTGATTCATTCTTGGAAGTTTATACCTTTCTAAGAATTTGTCCATTTCTTCCAGGTTGTCCATTTTATTGGCATATAGTTGCTCATAGTATGCTTTTTATTTCTGCTGTGTCCGTTGTAACTTCTGTTTCATTTCTAATTTTATTGATTTGAGATTCTCCCTCTTTTTCCTGATGAGTCTGGCTAAAGGTTTATTAATTTTGTTTATCTTCTCAAAGAACCAGCTTTTAGTTTTATTGATCTTTGCTATCGTTTTCTTTGTTTCTATTTCATTTATTTCTGCTCTGATCTTTATGATTTCTTTCCTTCTACTAACTTTGGGTTTTGTTTGTTCTTCTTTCTCTAGTTTCTTTAGGTGTAAGGTTAGATTGTTTATTTGGGATTTTTCTTGTTTCTTGAGGTAGGATTGTATTGCTATAAACTTCCTTCTTAGAACCACTTTTGCTGCATCCCATAGATTTTGGATCTTTGTATTTTCATTGTTATTTGTCTCTAGGTATTTTTTGATTTCCTCTTTGATTTCTTCAGTGATCTCTTGGTTATTTAGTAGCCTAATATTTAGCCTCTATTTGTTTGTGTTTTTTACAGTTTTTTTCCTGCAATTGATTTCTAATCTCATAGTGTTGTGGTCAGAAAAGATGCTTGATATGATTTCAGTTTTCTTAAATTTTCCAAGGCATGTTTTGTGACCCAAAATGTGATCTATCCTGGAGGATGTTCTGTGTGCACTTGAAAAAGAAAGTGTAATCTGCTGTTTTAGGATGGAATGTCCTATAAATATCATTTATATCTAGCTGGTCTATTGTGTCATTTAAAGCTTTTGTTTCCTTATTAATTTTCTGTCTGGATGATCTGTCCTTTGGTGTAAGTGGGGTGTTAAAGTCCCCCACTATTATTGTGTTACTCTCGATTTCTTTTCTTTTTTAATATAAATTTATTTATTTTATTGGCTGTGTTGGCTCTTTGTTGCTGCACACAGGCTTTCTCTAGTTGCTGCGAGCAGGGGCTACTCTTCATTGTGGTGTGCAGGCTCCTCATTGTAGTGGCTTCTCTTGTTGTGGAGCACAGACTCTAGGCACGTGGGCTTCAATAATTGTGGCACACAGGCTCAATAGTTGTGGCTCACGGGCTCTAGAGCACAGGCTCAATAGTTGTGGCACACAGGCCTAGTTGCTCCATGGCATGTGGAATCTTCCCAGGGCAGGGCTCGAACCCATGTCCCCTGCATTGGCAGGTGGATTCTTTACCACTGCGCCACCTAGGAAGTTCTCAATTTCCTCTTTTATAGCTATTAGCATTGCCTTACGTGTTGAGGTGCTCCTATATTGGGTGCATATATATTTATAATTGTTATATCCTCTTCTTGGATTGATCCCTTGTTCATTATGTAGTATCCTTTCTTGTCTCTTGAAACATTCTTTATTTTAAAGGCTACTTTGTCTGATGTGAGTATTGCTACTCCAGCTTTGTTTTGATTTCCATTTGCATGGAGTATCTTTTTCCATCCCCTCACTTTCAGTCTGTATGTGTCCCTAGGTCTGAAGTGGGTCTCTTGTGGACAGCATATATATGGGTCTTGTTTTTCTATCCTTTCAGTCAGTCTGTGTCTTTTGGTTGGAGTATTTAGTCCATTTACATTCAAGGTCATTATCAATATTTATGTTCCTATTACCATTTTCTTAATTATTTTGGGTTTATTTTTGTCGGTCCTTTTCTTCTCTTATGGAGACTTTCCTTTAGCCTTTATTGTAGAGCTGGTTTGGTGGTGCTTAATTCTCTTAGCTTTTGTTGTTGGTAAAGCTTTTGATTTCTCTGTTGCATCTGAATGAGAGCCTTGCTAGGTAGAGTATTCTTGGTTGAAGTTTCTTTCCTTTTATCACTTTAAATATATCATGCCACTCCCTTCTGGATTGCAGAGCTTCTGCTGAGAAATCAGCTTTTAACCTTACGGGGCTTGCCTCGTATGTTATTTGTTGTTTTTCCCTTGTTGCTTTTAATAATTTTTCTTTGTCTTTAATTTTTGTAGTTTAACTACTAGTGTCTTGGTGTGTTTTTCCTTGGGTTTATCCTGCCTGGGACTCTCTGCGCTTCCTGGATTGGATAGCTATTTCCTTTTCCCATATTAGGGAAGTTGCTGATTATAAGCTCTTCAAATATTTTCTCAGGTCCTTTCTCTCTTCTCCTTCTGGGACCCCTATAATGCAAATGTTGGTGTGTTTAATGTTGTTCCAGAGGTCTCTTAGGCTGTCTTCATTTCTTTTCATTCCTTTTTTTAAATTCTTTTCCATGTCAGTGATTTTCACCATTCTGTCTTCCAGGTCACTTATCTGTTCTTCTGTCTCAGTTATTCTGCTATTGATCCTTTCTAGTGTATTTTTCATTTCAATTATTGTATTGCTTATCTCTGTTTGTTCTTTAATTCTTCTAGGTCTTTGTTAAATTTTTCTTGCATCTTTTCTATCTTCGCATCCAGTCTTTTTTCGAAGTCCTGGATCATCTTCGTTCTTGACAGTGCTGTCTGCCCTCTGGTGGATGAGGCTATCTAAGAGGCTTGTGGACACTTCCTGATGGGAGGACTCGTGGTGGATAGGGCTGGGTGTTGCTTTGGTGGGCAGAGCTCAGTAAAATTTTAGTCAGCTTGTCTGCTGATGGGTGGGCAGTTCCCACCCTGCTGGTTGTTTGGCCTGAGGTGACCCAGCACTGGAGCTTATAGGCTGTTTGGCAGGCTAATGGTGGACTCTGGGAGGGCTCACGCCAATGAGCACTTACCAGAACCCCTGCCACCAGCATCCCAGTCCCTGCACTGAGCCACAGCCACCCCCTACTTCTGCAGGCAACATTCGAATACCAGCAGGTAGGTCTAGTTCAGTCACCTAAGGGGTCACTGCTCCTTCCCTCTGGATTCTGTTGCCACACTACTTTTTGTGTGCCCTTCAAGAGTGGAGTCTCTGTTTTCCCTAGTCCCGTGGAAGTCCTGCAATCAAATCCCACTGGCTTTCAAAGTCTGATTCTTGGGGGATTCCTCTTCCCATTGCTAGGTTGGGAAGCCTGACATGGGGCTCAGAACCCTCACTCCAATGGGTAGACTTCTGTGGTATAACTGTTCTCCAGTTTGTGAGTCGCCCACACAGTGCTTATGGGATTTGATTTTATCGTGATTGCGCCCCTCTTACCATCTCACTGCAGCTTCTCCTTTGTCTCTGGATGTGGGGTGTCTTTTTTGGTGAGTTCCAGTATCTTCCTGTTGATGATCATTCAGCAGTTAGTTTTGATTCCAGTGCTCTCGCAAAAGGGAGTGAGCACATGTCCTTCTACTCTGCCATCTTGAGCTGGATCTCTAACGTACAGGATTAAGCTATAATTTTGGACTAACAGGTGGCATAGTGGGAATTGTGAGGGAGAGACCCTGCTATTAGCTGCTTTTTCTATCTACTCTTAATTTGGGAAATGCCCGTGATGAACGTCTCTTCATTTATCCCACGTTCACTTGGCCATCTTCTCATGTTATTTCCCTTAATAATAGGAAATGGTGACTGCAGCATCTACTTATCTGTATGAAGCCACAGAAAAAAGATTTTTTTTCAGAAATGTATCAATATTAATTCCAGAGAATTGGAAGAACATCACTCAATACAAGAGGCCAAAACATGAAAGCTACAAACATGTAAGAGTTAAAAAGCTTCTCTTAAAATATTTTCTCTGCTGCTTCTCAATTTTGACCTTAATTAATCATTTCAGAGTTTTTCAGATAAATGTTATCATTTCTATTCTAATATTTTAAACACCTTTTAAAACATTCTCAGGCTGATGTCTTAGTCGCACCACCTACCCTCCCAGGTAGAGATGAACCATATACCAAGCAGTTCACAGCCTGTGGAGAAAAAGGAGAATACATTCATTTCACCCCTGACTTTGTACTTGGGAAAAAACAAAATGAATTTGGACCATCAGGTAGGAATTTTGTTAAGACTAATATTTTTCAGTGATTCCAACAAGCAGCTTTATATCCATGTTCATTGTACATGCCTTGGAGCCAGAGTCCCTAGGGTCAAATCTTGACTCCCCTACAGTTGTGGGTGACTTTGGACAAGTGACCTAGCCTCTCTATGCTTATTTCCTAAAGAATGGTGAATAGAAGGGTTCTTACCTTATAGAATTGTTTGGAATATTAAAGTAGATTATCCTTGTAATTGTACTCAGTACAGTGTCTACAGAAATTTGAACATGAGACAGCCATAATATATTTTTTGCTTAAGGAACACTTTTTAGATTTTAATTTTTCAGTTCTCCACTGCTGGATATTAATCAATCACATGCCACCTCCACGGCAGGCAAATGAGTGGCAAGCTGAAAAGGGCCAACATGGCAGTTCCTGGTCAAGAGAAAACACTCACAAGCTGTTAGTTGCTGATATTATTATTCAACCTATTCTTTGAACAAGATGAACTTGTCTGTAAGTGATCATTTTTAGCTATAAAAATGGCAATTTCATCTAGTTCAATCTGAAAGTTAAGATCATTGTTCCAAATGAACCAAAGCATATTATTTTTCAGATGAAAATGAAAATCATAGTCAAAGAAGGGACCAACCCACATGTTGCTATTCAATGAAAGCCTTCCTGAATCTGTACAGCCCAGAATCATGTCTTCCTCTTCCACTGCCCTTTCAATGAACATTAATTATGTCTCTTGCCTCTGTCAAAGAGTCAGCTAGTCCTGGTCCTCAACACTGCCTGGACCTGTTCCCTACCTCAATCTTGAAAGCTCCATCATCCCATCCCATCACATCCCAATCTTACCTCTCCCTCATACTTTAATCTGACCATGTTTGTTGTACTTGGCACCTCTAATCCTTTGTACCCTTCTAGGTATACTTTCTTTCCTACCTGGCATGTCCAAGGAAATCAGTCCTGTCAGATACAAGTATAAATAGTTCAATTCCCTCACCACTCTTATCCTTATGTTTTACTCAACTTGCCAGACAGTTTCATTTGGCTATTAATATATTTCCAAGAAAATTACAAAACTAATTGGTATGTTTTAAAAAACTTGTTCTCCAAGCTCAGCAAAGCCCTCAATGCTATATACAACAATGACTGAACTTGCCTCCTCTCATTTCCCCTTTTCATTCCCCATAGCAGCTGTTCTAAACTTCTACCATTCTTCTCAAAATCATTAGCCACGCTTTTCAACCCCATCAACTAACAGATGCCTTGACTGAGAAAATAGATGTCCCTACCTTCTTCCTCTCTACTTCCAAATTCATGTCCACCTTCATCTCCCCCACCTCCACCTGTCTTAGAAGAGGAAGATTTTCTCCAGCTTTTAAAGCCAATGTCCCCACCTGAGCTCTTGTTCTTTCCCCATACTACCCACCTCGGCTCTATCCCATAGTGACAATTTCCTTCATCCCTCCTAGACAGGTATTTTTGCCATAATGTGTGATACGTGTGTTTGTGAAAAGACTCGCTTCTGCAAAACAGTTCCTTAAAAACAAGGCTTTGGGAGGAAATAAGATTAAGAAGAAATGTCTCAAAATCTATGCAATTTGTATTAAAAATGATAACAGCAATAACAATAGGTCCCTGGAGAGACCTTTGGGACCACCCAAGCAGCAGCTCAGTGTGGCCGAATGCTGCCACTACAGCAGACATTAAAAGTACACACATGGGGATATGTGTAAAAAAAACAATTGATTGAACCTGGTGTACCCCCAAAAAAAATAAAATAAAATAATAAAAAAAAAAAAAAAAAAAAAAAAAAAAAAAAAAAAAAAAAAAAGTACACACACACACACACACACTGTGAAATACTGCTGGAAATGAGAACAGGGCTAGTGGAAACTGAGACAATGATGGAGATAGGAATGAAATTCTAAGTCAGAGGAGCTGCTTTTTTAAAACAAAAATTGTATATATTTGAGAGGTACAATATGATGATTTGATATACATGTACATAGTGAAATGATTACTCCAGTTAAGTTAATCAAAATATGATATTCTCACATAGTTACATTTTTGTGTGTGGTCAGAGCACCTTAATTTTATTCTTTTAGCAAACTGAAGTAAGCATGGGAGCCAGGCAAGCAGCCATGAGCTGAAAGGAAGCGAATCTGAGAGAGAACTATTCTAAAAAGGGAGCCACAGGTGATGGCTGACTTAAATTTTCTTAAAATCCATCAAATTTCTATTGTAGTAGCTGATACAAGAGCTTTTTCCTTTCACACTGAAGAATTATATAATTCAGTCTCACTAATCTGGCTCCATTTGCCTAGGAAACCTAAAAACAGTGTTTTTATTTTTATTTTTTATTTTTTTTCTTTGTTGGATTATAATTGCTTTACAGTATTGTGTTAGTTTCTGCTGTACAACAAAGTGAATCAGCTATATGTATACATATATCCCCATATCCCCTCACTCTTGAGCCTCCCTCCCACCCTCCTTATCCTACCCCTTTAGGTCTTCACAAAGCATTGAGCTGATCTCCCTGTGCTCTGTAGCAGCTTCTCACTAGCTATGTTTTTAAAGTTTAATGTGCAGATGAATAACTTAGGGATCTTGTTAATAAGCAGATTCTGAGTCAGTAGGTCTAGAGTAGACCTAAGATTCTGCATTTCTTGTCAGCTCCCAGATGATGCTGACACTGCTGGTACAATAACTTAAAGAGGAAACCTGACTTCTGCATAATATTGACATTTCTCCTTGTTTTCAGGCCTCACAAGTTAATTTGAATTGATGGACCAGACTATATTTCCAACTTCTCCTTCTCCATTTCTATTTCCTCTGAAATTTTCCCTAATATTGCTAAAACAAAAATTCCACTTATTTCTTCTTCCTGCATGTCAAGCTTAAATTTACCTTTGTTCTTCTATTTACCCTGAAATTCTTAGGGAAAAAAATTTTAATTCTGACTCCCTCTCTCTAAACTTATCCTAGTCAAGGACTATATATTACTTGTCTTGATATTTCCTAGTGCCTAGTATAGTGCTGAATATACAATAATGGTTTTCATTTAATTAATGCTTGCATATGATAAACACTAGAAATTAATCACTTCATATAGACACTCCCAAAATTATATACAGTCTATAGCAGAGTTTTTCAATATTTTTTTCATTATCAACACCCTAAGGACCACATATAGACATTTTTAAACTTATTGTACCTTCATGAAATTTTAATACCACAGATATGTTTTATATATATATATATATATGTTTTTATGATGTTGGTAGGAGTGAGTTAGTAGAGTCAAAAACCACTATAGTATCTAAGACTTTTTGCCCCTTGAGAACCAAAGCTCAAAGCCCAATCTATTCTGCCCTTAGCATATATATAATAAATGTTTCTTTGATTTAACATGCTGTGGAATAAAAAATAATATGCTAAAAATACTATGAAATATAATAAAATGTGACGTAATGCAACATGCTTTTTATAAACAAAAATATAAATGTTAGCAGTTATTTAAAATCTAAATATTTTGATTAAAAATGTTTCTTAAAATATATGAGAGACAAATTTTGTTATTTGAATTATGATTATGTATTTAAAATATTTTCCCATAGAGAGAGTGTTTGTCCACGAGTGGGCCCATCTCCGCTGGGGAGTGTTTGATGAGTACAATGATGACGAGCCTTTCTACAGCGCTAACTCAAAAAAAATTGAAGCAACAAGGCATGGCTATTTAAATTGTCTTAAATTACTGCAGCCAGTAACTTCTTATTTTCCTTAGCCTGATTTCTTTCAAAAGTCATTTGTTCATTTTTGTCCCAATGCAGATAACAGATGTTTTGTCACAAAACAGTGCTTTTTCTGTTTTGTTAGAAAATGTATCTTAAAGTAGCTGGTTGTTCACGTAAATTACACTTAACTTCAAGAGCATTTGGTAGCCAAGCTGACATATTTTTACATCTATCTACCACAGCTGCCAGAACTCATTTGCACAGAAGTTAATGCTCTATGAAAAGGGTTTTACTATATGCTAGGAGATCAAAATTATTTACACTATAAAAGTACAAAAAAAAATAGTTAAGAAGTAGTGTAAATGTCTGCTGTTCTTGGCAGTACTCCAGTCTTTCCTTCTAGCCACATTTCACTTTGGATAAAAATGCTCCTTGATAATCATAACACTGTAGCTATGCAACATTTCATTCTTTTGAAGATAATTTCTTTGAATTAGAAATATACAAAGAGCTTTGGGCTAAAGTGGTACAAAGAGTAAATGATTTCACAAGATGCCTTTTCCAGATGCCTGCGGGCATTTACCATCACAGGCTGCTAGGAGAGATATGCAGAAGAGGGGAGTCTACAGCCATTAGTGTAAATGGGACAGCAGGAGCTTAAGTCCCAGCAGAGAATTCAGCCACTGCATATACTGGAGAGCCCACTTAAAATTTCCTTCTGAAATTTCTTGAAATATAGATAAGTGCTCTGGTAGAAACCCCTAAACTTTTCTGTCAAAATAGGATGTGAGTAGCACACAAATAAGAATAAAAGACCTTTATAAAGATCATTATTAAAAACCTTGATATAAAGACCACTTAAGATTTTCAAAAAATGTTAATGATTACATTGGCTCAAACTAATTGTCACATATTTTCAGGTGTTCCACAGGTATTACTGGTATAAACAGAGTTTATAAGTGTCAAGGAAACAGCTGTGTAACTCGTGGATGCAAAACTGATTCTAAGACAAAACTGTATGAAAAAGATTGTCAATTCTTCCCTGATAAATATCAAACTGAAAAGACATCCATAATGTTTATGCAAGGTATTGATTCTGTAAGTATACCAATCATTACTTCAGACTGTATATTTATTATCAAAGGACAAGTTATCATCTTTATAAAATATCTGAGCAGATGACCTGTGGCATTAGATGTATTAATTTAGAGTTCTTTGAACATTGGCTCGCACATAGTGTGTAACCTACATTACTATTATCGAAAATCCACCTTACTATTATTATATGCTTTCTCAGTGAATCGTATTTCATTCAATAAAGAACACATTTAGAGAACTGATTTTTAATTTTGTTAGATTTGTAGTTGAATTTTTAAATGCATCATATATGAATTTTTTTCATTTTATTAACCTCTTAGGTTGCTGAATTCTGTAATGAAAAAAACCATAACCGAGAAGCTCCAAGCCTACAAAACAAAATGTGCAATTCCAGAAGTACATGGGAGGTGATCAGTAATTCTGAGGATTTTACAAACACAACAGTTATGGTGGCACCACCCGCTCCACCTGTCTTCTCATTGCTAAAGATCAGTGAAAGAATTGTGTGCTTAGTTCTTGATAAGTCTGGAAGCATGGGGGTAAGTTCATGCTCCCATTTTTCCTGGATGGAGGGGAAAGGTAATGACTGAATGCTTAAAAACTCTCTGAATGCTACTTGCACTTGGGTTCTTCTAAATTGCATCACGGCGTAAGTACCATCACTTCGTGTGATCATGACCTCAAGAGGGACAGTGAATATTACAGTGAAAGAAGGATGGCAATTGAGTTAGAAAGACCTAATCCAAGAGTCTCTGTTTTTTCCCAGAAAATGGAGAATTTATTGAGAAGGACTTTCAGGCTCTTTAATAAAACTTTAGTCAGAAGATCAGAACTAAAGATTAAAATATGGAAATGTTTCCTAACCTTTCCCCTTTATCTACTGGAAATACTTGACAGACATGTGGAGAGAGTGGATGGGGTTTCTGAACTCCATTCCAAATCAAGGAACAAGGTCAACCAGGCTTTGTCTTATTTGCTTCATCTATATGAATGACCTCCTTATGCTCAAAGACACAGACAAAAAGCACCATCATAAAGAAGATATGGCCAGATTCAGCCACTCATTCCTTCTACCCTCATTAAGTGAATGGTACTAGGCATTGTACTAGGCTTTAGGAATCCTTGAACAGTTCATAGTTGAATAGAGAAATTTTCTCTCCCTTCCCCATCATGAGTTAACTCATACTTATCTTCCAAAATTTGGTATAGGTACCCACTTTGTCCAGGACATGGGCTGGTCTTCCAGGCTGGGCTAAGGTCCCTTTTGCAGATCTTCCACAATGACCCGTGCAAACCTCTATTACTATATATTATATTGAAATTACACACTTCTCTCCCATTATAATGGGAACTCCTCTAGGACTTGAAACCATGTTTCCTAGGAACCAGGTCCCCTAGGACTTGAAGCAATCTTATTCATCTTTGTATCCCTTTTGTCTAGAATAGGGTTTATCACATGTAGGTACTCAACAAATAATTTTTGAAATGAATGGACCACAAATGAGCAGATGTAATGTGATAAGGTACCCAGAAGGATGGCATATTTGAGGCAGAACAGAGCATGCTGAAGATCAGGAATAATGTATTCAACAAATCAGATCTGGGTGATTAGTGGAAAGGGCAGAGGATGATACAGTTGCGTGAAATAATCCACAATAGCAAAGGGTTTCAGAAAGAGTATCAGAGTGCTGGACACCAGCACATAGAAGTGTTCTAGGAAGTGTCACTGGGGAGAGATGAGGTTCTTCATTAGGAGATTAGCAGCCTCCCCTAAACAGGGTGCAGGCAGATCCAAGTTTAAAGGTAAAGCAAAGTGTTAGAGAGAACTTGCTAAGATGGGGATGTAGAATAAGTTCCTCACCATGATTTGGTTCTAGGGAGTTCAGAGAGAAATTTGGGCATGTGTTGGGAAGAGGTACCACAGGTCAATTGGTACTGAGGGACTAAAAAAGACAAATGCAGGAAGAGGTGTACATCCTGGGTATTCACCTAGGAAATAAGGACATGAGTCCTAGTGGGTTACCAAAGAACCAATTCCAGTTAATCCATTAGTAGAAATGTGGTGGGAGAGGTTAGGAGCAGAAGAGGAAATGGATGGGTTAGGGATGGGGGCTTTCAGAATTTAGAATAAGTTTCACCTTTGGGGTACTCTGGTGGCCAGTGGATGAAGAGATTTCAGACTGTAGTTAGAGTCCATGATAGTCTGGTTTGATACTGTGGGACCTGGGTAGTAGTTTCATTTGATACAACTGTAACAGAGGATCCCAGGAGTAATTAGGCAGTCTTTGAGATGTCATCACCCCCCAATTGCAACCCAACTCCCTCTCTACTCTACACCTCTAATTTAGGTGCTTAGAAGTCAAGAATCAGCTCTAGTTAAAAGCCTGTGTTCCTTACTATACTACACATATGCACTACATAATAAAATTGTATTTTTAAATCTTATCAATTGAAAAAATTGCTTTCTTTAATAACATCAACTACTATTGATATAAAATCTTTAACAACAAATTCCGTTCATTTATTTTATGTGGTTTGCTATTATTTTCCAGTCAAAAATTACTTTGTTTTCGCACGAACTTTTTTTAAAAAAAATTACTTTGTTTTTCCTCTCCTTTTTTATTCAGAATTATAATCGCCTAAATCGAATGAATCAAGCGGCAAAACATTTCCTGCTGCAGATCGTTGAAAATGGATCCTGGGTGGGGATGGTGCACTTTGATAGTACTGCCAACATTAAAAGTAATCTAATCCAAATAATAAGCAGCAGTGAAAGAAAAAAGCTCTTGGAGAGTTTACCTACAACTGCTAGTGGAGGAACTTCCATCTGCAATGGAATTAAATCAGGATTTCAGGTGAAAATCATACTTCTAATATAATTTATTTATTATTAGGACATTTTTAAATTAAGTGCTGCTTCACATACTTGCTCCTTAACTAATTCTAAGAAGCAGAGAACTAATCACATAGAAAAAAATCACTTGTCCATATTTTAATGGATCAGTAAATCATTGAGTAAAGTAATGGGTAAATAAATGACTATTAAAGTTCCACTGGAGTATAAGCCCAATGAGGTCAGAGACTTTGTCTTATCACCATGCAGTAGTCAGTGCTCAATTAATGTTAATAATTAATAATGAGTGTTTGAGGAGCAAGAGTCATCAAATTTTAAGGCAGTGAAGCAAGTTATATGCTATGATTCCACTTCAGGCCAATCCTCATTTTAGTGTCTGTGATGTTCAGTTAGGGAAACTAATGTTTATCTGTCAAAGTTCTAGATGTAGCAGGAACTGTTAGTCATACTTAGGGTAAGGAATACTAGTCAGAACGTGAGTTTGACATCAGAGTACTGGCTCTGCTCCTTACTTGCCATGTGATCCAGGCAAAGTTTTCAGTCTCTTTGGATTCTCAATGCCTTATCTATAAAATATAGGAAAATAAGAATGCATATCTCATAGGATTATTATGAGACTTAAGCAGAATGACACATGTTCCGACTTAGAACAGTGTTTATTATATTACATAGTAAACATATGATTGACAACTATTATTATGAATCTTACTTTTATCCAAATGGTCATCTTGAACTCACAATATCAATTGTGTCAATTTCCTGTTTAGAAATCCTGTCCCCTCACAGTTTATAAAATTAAGTCTGAATTCCTGTCTGATGTTATTGAAAATTTTCTCATCCTATGATAAAATTGCCCTCACCTCTCTTGCCAGCCTTTTTTCTCAGTTCTCCCTTCCCAATGCTCTATGCTCCAGCCAACTTACTGTGCACATTGTTCTTCAAGCCCACTATGTACTAACAGGCTCCATACATTTGCCCGTGTAATTCCTCTGCCTAAAATGCTTCCTTTCCATCTCTGCATGTTAAAATTCCACCAGATCATCAAAATCCTTGCTCCTTCAAGTAGCTTTTCCTACTATTCCCAAGTCTATTGAATCTCCCCCTTTTATGAATTGAGTGGCATTTTAGTGTGGCTTTCTAACATGAAGTCTGGGTTCAAACTCCAATGATCACTTACCAGCTTTCTGACGCTAAGCATGATTCTTCACCTCACTAGCTTTCAATTACCTCATCAATAAAATTGGGTAATGAAAGCTAACACACAGGGTTGTTCATGTTTAATTTACTCAACATGTACTTATTGTAGGGAGCAGGGAGTAAATATAACATATTTTAATTTATTCAACACATTTATTTGTGTAAGAAGCAAATCTTGCATGCTAATTCAGTGGGGGACAGATAATATACAGATGAGTCAATCAATCAATCAATCATCTTTAAAAACAATACTTGAAGGTTGTGGAGATAGTGTTGTGATGGGACCAAATAAAAGTAACGTGATTAAGTAGCAGGGAAAAAAGGGGCATGGCCTACTTTAGTTAGAGGCCTTTGAGGCTCTCTCTAAAGGGTGATGTTTAAGCTAAGATTTGAAGGATGAGAAGGAGCCTTTTCTTTCTGGTTCAGGAAGAAAGAAAAGGGCAAAGTCCTTTGGGAAAGAAGTGAAAAAAAAAAAAAAAACACCTGAATTATTCTAAGAAATGATAGAAGCGAGTGGCACTGGAATTTGACAAATGAAGGGTTATAAAATGTGATTGCCAGGTAGACAATGGCTAGTTCCTTCAAACCCTCAAAAAATATAAGAGGTTTGTATTTTAAACACAACAGAAGGCTTTTAAGCATCAGAGACTGATAATTAATTCTTGTTTTAGGAAGATGACTCTGGTTGCCCCATATAAAATAAAATATAAGGAGTAAGAGTGGTAGTAGGGCAGTGATCTAGGGACAGGTTGGGAGTTTGGAGTTGAATTACATTACACAATGTGTAAAACAAATTTAACACATAGCAAATTTCAGTAAATTATAGCACTATAATACTATGTTGTTTCTCTTTATTAAATATATTAGTTGTGTCTTTGTCACTCATCTAGATATTTCCTCAGCCTCTCACTCAAATCTCAATAAATATCTTTAAATTTAATTTAATTTAATTCTTTCTATGAATGCAAAAACCATGTAGCTCCTGCTGAATCCCCAGGAACCAGTACAATAATTAACACATTGCAAGTGTTCAGTGAATAAACTACTACAAGAAAGGGAGATGTGAAGGATAGAGAACTCTACTTAATTTTTGAATCTTCATTTGTTCTCAAATGTGTAGGAATGTGATGGTGATGGGGATGCTGTATAAATGCTATAATGTATAAAAGCATTTCCTATACTTTAGTTTGGGTCGTGCACGTCAGACCATATTTCACATATATTATAAAACATATATAATAGTCATTCTTTGCCTCAAAACAAGCAAAAATTGAAACGAGGCTAGTCACTTTGTCCCCTGACACCAGCATCATTAAGAATTTCTACATTCTAAACCCTGCTTTGTAAATCTACACACACCTCCACTGAAAGTTCATGAAAGCCGCTGATACCTGTTATTTTTTTCCTCTTGGACTGGACTCAGTTTCTCAAATGGTGTGTCAAGAAGCCACTACCAACAAAGCTGTCAAAGTAGATGAAATAGAGTTGCTATCCTGGGATAAATTCTCTTTATCCTTTCTTACAGGTGCCTAGATTTAAAACTGTGAGTTTCAAACTATTTAGCTTTATAGGAAATGGTTCAAGCCACAAATAGAACACAATCTCAATGAGTCATGTATTGTCTTAGCACCACCAATATGCTTAGTTTTGTGCTAATGACTATTAGAGGTAAAATAAAAATTATATGACAAGATCTCTAACCTTGACCTGCTTGGAACTTTCCATATCTTTTCTTTATAAGCATACTGAGGGTTCCCTAATTTGGAATCATTAACTTTTAAAAAAATGTTGCGGTGAACTCTTAATACATCTAGTTGCACATACAACAGACTTTATATATGGAAAGCTTGTCAGAGGGCACACTGGTCAAAGAAAACAGAAAAATATTTAATGCCATATTCTGCCATTATATATTTGGTGTCTGAATTCCCCAGACCTAGATGTCATAGTCATTTAACCCAAGTAGGATCTTCCACACCCCTGCTCCCACACAACTTCATCTGAGCAAACATTCCCTACAACAGGTGGACAGAAAATAAAAAGTCATGTTTAAGTTCCCCTAGCGGTTGTTGACTGCAGATCTTATGATTTTGAAAAAGAAGCTATCTCCTCTTTTCTGCACAGTTTAGTTTATTTTCTATGTCCATTTTCTCCTAATCTCCCATAGGCCTACTTGATCTAGGAACACGTGTAATAATGTTCTGATTATATTTGTAGGTAATTAGAAATGCTTACTTCCAAATAGATGGATCTGAAATAGTGCTGCTGACTGATGGGGAGGATAGCTCTGCAAAGACTTGTATTGATGAAGTGAAACAAAGTGGGGCCATCATTCATTTCATTGCTCTGGGACCAAATGCTGATCAAGCAGTCATAGAGATGAGCTATGTAACAGGTAAAATATGACCTATGTATTCTAGCCCTTTGATAGCAATGCATAAATGTAGTGGCTGACAATTCTACAACTTCTCTTAAGCTCCTATCTGCAGGTGCTGTGCCAGGAGCTTGAGACCAGAGTTAAACCAGACCTGGTCTCAAGGTGTTCACAGTCCTGCTGTCTGGAGAGACAAATAAAACTGCTAATCAGATAGCATAAGCAGATAACACTCCTCCATAACAGGTGACATACATAGGAGTCAAGCACTATGTGAGCAGAGGGAGTCACTGATTCTCAGGATTGAATAGAGTCAGGGAAAGAAGGCATGAGAGATGAGGTGACATTGGAGCTGTATGTTTAACAAGTTGTTTGCTTTCTCTGGAAGAAAAAGGGATGAGAGGAAAAAAATCATGTTGGGATGACAATGCAAGCCACATTGTGGGATAGTGGGGAATACATGAGACCAGAGTATTAACAGAAGCTCAGGCTGTATAAATATAATAACAACAAGGTTTCTGATTAAATACACAATGACTATTATCTTAGACACAGAGACATGTGATGAAAATGGACTACATGTTTTCAGTGCCTTCTTAAACATAGTAGAGAACACATAATTTATAACATTATCAACATCAATTATTGCATTGAATTGACCTCTAATGTTATCAAATATATACTTGCCTTTTAATGTTTAACTGTACAAACTCCCATCATTTCAAAGTACTTTTATGGCCATTATAAAATATTTCTGTCCCAAGTATTCCCCCCAAAGTAGTGCTCTTTTTTGGACTTGTCTCTATTATTTACCTTTTTTTAAAATCTCCTCATTGCCAACTATTGTCAGAATATCTCAATATGAAAGCTCTTTAACCTTTCCAATTTTCTGATTCTGATCCACTCTGGCTGGAAAACCTGTAAGCTTACATTGTCAAGACTGTATCTTAAATGATAATTAAAGTTAATAATTTTCCTAAAGGACTATGTGAACTCTGTGAACTTTAGTACATGAAATTGTAACATCTTCTTTCAAATTCTTTATTTCATGCATTTAAGCCCCAGGAAGATTTCTATAAGTGGGGTTTAAAGGCAGTTTACCTCCCAGTTATGACATTTTAAAGTTAACATTTCAGAGTTAATCTTTACACCTATCTGATTTTGGTCTATTTTAACAATACAAACTGAAACTATGGTTTTGTTTACCCTGATATCTTATTAATCACTAAAATGTGAAAATATTTATTTTCTGAAAAGCAACCAGTTAATGTATTTACATTTTAGGAGGAACACATTTTTATGCTTCAGATGAAGCCCAGAACAATGGCCTCATTGATGCTTTTGCAGCACTTACATCAGGAAACACTGATGCCTCCCAGCAGTCTCTTCAGGTCAGAGTTCCCAGTCCTTGGGTTTTTATGTTTGCACTTAGCCATAACCAAGAAAAATAATTTGGTTGTTATAAGTTTTGAGTTCTATATCTTTCTCAAATAAAATTTTAATTTAAAAAAATCAGCCTGAAATAGAATTATCCTTTAGGTATGACCAAATTAATTACTGAAGAAGTGAAATAGCAGATGTATTTTGTTTCCTTTTCCCAGGGGGTTTGGTTAAGGGATAACATCAAAACCTAATGCTGTTAAATTTTCCACAAAAAATAGACTTTGTCCAATAATACAGCATCAATTTTTCTATGAATGCATTAAAAAAAAAAACTCACGCTTCCAAGATTTACCCAAACTTCACTGCTATGAAATATATTTAAATTAGATAAAGGAACTCACGAATGTGGTTTGGAAATGGAAGGATTATATCTTGGAAATAAATCTGTCAGGAGAAAGAATAATCAGTGCATATCTACAAGTCTAGGGCTTCTCTTACCTCTTCAATCACTTTTTTCACCGCCCTTTTATTTTATTTACCTCTCTTCTCTTTGTTCACCTCAACTCCTTTTCTCTTTTGTGTTTCAATAACACCACCATTTTCTGTTATTTTACATTTTAGAACTTTGAATAAATTGATTCTTTTTTGTTCTTGCTCCATGAAAAATGTTAACACAGCCTGTTTCCTTCAAAATATACTTTACAAAATTCTGTTTCTCTCCACATGCATTCCCACTAAGTCTATATCATGTCACTTTATGCCAAGTCGTCCATCTTCCATCTTCCAATTCACCCCATTGCCTACATTGAAACTTGACATATCTAAACTATTTTCCTCTACTCTCCCACAATGAGGAGGATAGAAGTATAGGATTCAAGGTTAGGATAATATTGCAGATTGGTTTGGAGATCTGGTTTGCGGTTCAGCCTGAACCCAAATTAAAAGCTGGTCTGAGATCTTGCTTGGCAGTGTATGGAGAATATACTGAAGGTGAATAAATCTCATTTCTGAGGGTTTTAATCTTGTTGACTGAGACACTGATGATATAATTGTCTAAAATTGACAAATAAGGTGAGAGAACTAATTTTTAGGATATTATTTTATGCTTGTTCTGTGTGGATGGTATATTGCAGTGGAATATACCAAGAGTTGCCCACAAAAACTTGAAAAAAATTTTCCTTTAAGCTCCTCTTAGAGAAAGGTCCTATCTTTCACTTCTTCTCTTCTCAGGATTTCAACCTTCATAGATATCAGTTTCCCCTCTTACCACTCTTGTTGGACATGATTACTGTCCAATACTAATGTTCTGTAATGTGTGAAAAATTATTTTACAATTTCACATCAGAAAAATATCTCTAAGTGTTTGTCTCATTATTTGCCAGTTCTGATTTTCTCTCTTGAAGTCCAACACTTACTGTGTCCTCTACTCAAACACGCTAGCCACCATCATTATTTTACTTTAGGTCATCAAGAAAATGGTAAACTGAGGGCAACACACGCACATACACACACACACACACACACACACACACAGCTAATCTTCTCAGAGGTAGTTGTACCCTTTAATGCTAAATCCTAGGGTGGGTGTTCATCAAGACAACTGAGAAAATAATAACAGGGCCATATCTCCAACTGTAAACCTCATTCTCCTGCTCTAATGCTTTTATTATACCCTGTCCTGTCCTTAGTTCCTATATTTCCAGATTTTTTTTTTATTTCCATACTTTCTGACCAACAACTGTCACATCTTAATCAGCTTTCAGAGAGATCACAAGCCTAAGGTGGAATGCCATATTTAAGTTTGTTCTCAGGGCAGAAATTTAAAAATATGTAAAAAAGAAAAAAAGCGTAAAATTACTTTCTTCACCAGTCATTAATTTTTTGATATATTTAAACAGCTTGAAAGTAAGGGATTAGAACTCAACAATAATGGCTGGATGAATGGCACTGTAATAATTGATAGCACTGTGGGAAAGGACACATTCTTTCTCATCACATGGAACAAACAGCCTCCCCTTATTTCTCTCTTGGATCCCAATGGAATATCAATGGCAACTTTCATAATGGATTCAGCTTCCAAAATGACCTATCTCAGTATTCCAGGAACTACAAAGGTAAGCAATTAACTTTCAGACTTCCTCGCAAATTTATTTTACAGGTGAAAATACATCATTTAATATCATAAAATGGGTGCCAATACTTGGATCATTTCAAAATTAAGATGAAATAGAATGTACTTTCTATGCATGTATAGTCCTGAAAATTTTGGTGATAGGAAAAAGAAAGAAAGAACTTATGCATTAGGAGGAAGGAAGAGATGGGAGAAAATTAGGTAGGTTAAGAATAACTTTGAGGAGGCAATATAGTAAGAGTTTGTGCAGCTTGCTGGGTAGATAGCTACAGAGCCATTTCTTAGTACTACCAGATCATAGAATCTGTGGACTTTGAGATCAAAGGATAAGGCCAAGGTCAAGGCAAACTTTCTAAAACTTATTTTTTCCCATTTGAGATTTCATAAATTTTGGATATGACCATAATCAGGAAGTCCTGTCCAAACTGCCTCAACTCTCATCCTTTTACCCTCAAAACTCTCAAAATTCTGTTTATTCTGCAACACACTTACACAATTTATTTTAGGGTTAGATAATGGAAACACAGAGAATAGCTTGCTCTTGGATACTTATTCCATTTCCATTGAATTTTTAGGTGGGTGTTTGGACTTACAGTCTTCAAGCAAAAGCAAACTCAGAAACGTTAACTATAACAGTAAATTCTAAGGCAGCAAATTCTTCTGTGCCTCCAATCATAGTGAATGCTAAAATGAATAAAGACACAAACAGCTTCCCAAACCCAATGATTGTTTATGCAGAAATTCTACAAGGATATACACCCATTATTGGAGCCAGTGTGACTGCTTTCATTGAATCGAACAGTGGGAAAACAGAAGTTCTGGAACTTTTGGATAATGGTGCAGGTAATTCACAGGTTTCTCTGAACAAGCCTATATTTTCATAACTCAGTATAAGTTATGGGTCCCTGTGGCGGTGTGGGGCAGAGGGACAGGCACCAGAAAACTGATGCAGGTTGTGGATGAACAGCTGGGCCAACATGAAATTCTATCCAGGTGACAAAGTGATTTGCAAATGTCTTGCACATGGTAAGCACTCAATGAATTTTATTTACTGTCATTATTGTTTGTCATCTAGACAACCAATGTCTACCAACAGATAGGACAGGCTCATTGGAGAGACTGAGGACAGAATCAAGAATGGTGAATTAGTGTTTCTTAGGGGCATATAATCAAGAAAGTCTGGTCAGAGACAAAAAAACTCAAGTGGTAGTATGGAATTAAGAGGTGGAATTTGGGCCTCTGACAGGGAGGGGGCGACAGGCAAGAGTAATTCCCAACAGCTGGATAAAAGCTCACATATAATCTTGGGAACTGAGGCCCAAAGGAAGGCAGGTCTGCCATAAGAGAGGAGAGAACATCACTGGGGCATCATCAGATACCAGATCTGACTGGAAGAAAACAAAACAGAGTGTTGGTCATGCTCTATCTCCTTGGTCTGTGTGGGTAAGTGGTACTTAAGACCTTTTTCCCAGACTCTAGATTATTCTGGGAACTGAAACTTCTTTTGAGAGGTCATTTAGTAAAGAAATTACCATATCAGTAAACTTCTAAGCTGTCAGAATTTTCTACCAGCTTCTTTTCAATGTGATTAAATCAGTCAATTTATAGTCCTATCATTAACTAGAGTCGGACCTGTGAAAAATTTAGAAGGCAAAATTGTTCTTTGGTTCACCTCAGTGCCTACACCTAATGCGACAATATTTTCCTAAACTATCCTGTGACTCTTTCCTTCTTCCCAACTCCTTCCATGCTATATTAAAATTCCTGTATCTGTTTCATTTCTCAAATGAAACCCAATGACTACTTAAGTACTTTGGTTCACCATTACCTAAGAAGGTATTGGTAATTAACAATGACTTCAAGCAAGGGTTCTCAAACTTTAGCACACAAGGGAATCACCTGAAGGGCTTGTTATAACACAGAATGTGAATGCTGGAACCTTCCCTAGGAGTGCAGATTAAGAAATTTGCATTCCTAATATGATCCAGAGAAATGCAGATGCTGTTGGTCTAAGGACCTCATTTTAAGAACCTCTCTCTTAGAGTCTTAACCCCCCTGAGAAATGTGTTTACAATTTAACAAGTAAGTCTAGTACCAGTGATATGAAGAAATATCCTTATGATACAGCATTCTTGAGCTCCCCCAAATGTTTATTCTAATAATAGATGGGGTTTTCCACTGTTAGACCAGAAAGTTAATGGATCATAGTGTAAGAGATAAGGATTAAAAATAAAAAGGGGTGTTTGAAGGTAAGTCAAAATAAGTAATTTGTAGGTGACTGGAGTGAGAGTTAAATCTTATGCAAAGATAATTTTTCTTTAGTCAGGATCCTTTAATTTGAAGAGAGAGATGACCTAATTGTGTTTAGATACAGCATGAGCTGCAAGCAAACTATTTGGGAAGAAGAATACTATAATAATCTGCATATGAGTTGATAAGATGAAGGCATTTATTATACACGCATAGCTATCAGTGCACATATATGTGTGTAATAATATGTGTGTGTGTGTGTATATACACACACAAAATAACACAAGGATATCAATTCAGCAAGATACTGGTTGGCAGAGCAAAATGGAAATACTCCCCAAGGTGTCAATCACAAAATAGGGAGCCCAATCAGGCGATATGCTTATAAACGCCATATGCTTGGCTTAGAAAATGCATAAATTTCTTTTTCTTTACAATAGTAATTTATTCCTTCACTTCTACAACAAGGTGCTGATTCTTTCAAGAATGATGGAGTCTACTCCAGATATTTTACAGCTTATAAAGAAAATGGCAGATACAGCTTAAAAGTACGGGCTCATGGAGGAGAAAATGCTGTCACACGAAACTTAAGGCATCCACTAAACAGAGCTGCATTTGTACCAGGCTGGGTAGTGGATGGTGAGTACCTCATAATATTAAAGCCCAGTGATGGCTTGAATAATTGTGAGTTGATATGATTAAGCCTGCAAACAGTTTACAACTTGAAAGTATAGCTTTTCCCATTTCCGGAATGAAGTTCTCAGTCATACTACAGTTTGCCTCCAAAGTAACCTAAGCTTTGGTACAGTGTCAGGCATCTCAATAAATATCAGCCATGATTATATTAGTTTGGAGCACCTTACCTATATCAACAATAACATGGCACATTTTCAGCTCAGGAGGAAATAAACAGGCTAATATGTTGTGTACCTAAGTACAAACCAGTGGTAGAATTTATCCTTCCGATTACATATGCTGTTAAAAGATACATGAGTAAACATTTATTTTAAAGGAAAAATGTGTAGACAAAGATTAAGAATGCATTTTTGTTAGCTTTCCTTTGTCTTGTCCCTTGTGACTTTTAGGGGCTTTCTGTTGGCAATTGGAATATAACCCAAAGTGTTATTCCTTAACACTTGCAAAAAGGAGAAGTAATGAACATGGCACAAGTGGTTGGGAGGGAGAAGTAAGGAACATGGCACAAGTGGTTGGGAGGGAACCAGCAGCAATTTCCCCAGATTTATTCCCCATCTTGAAGATAATTTGATAAATAAAGCAATTCCTTTATTTTTCAGGCATATATTGAATTATATAACAATATTCCCATTTAGTGCAGCCTTAATTCCAAAGCAATTTATTATCTAGTTGTACCCTACAATACTCTGGTCAGGATGCTAAAGAAAGAATTCTTCCACCAATTGCATGCTTATGACCTTGTCATCAAAATTAGTAAAATGTAACTGTGTAGATGGAGAAAAAAGGGAAAGATGTGGGATAGGAAATACCATTTGTTGAGTTCTGAAAATATTTGTGCAGATTTGCCCATTAAATACCAAGAATTCTTAATGCAGGGAAAATTGAAGGGAATCCACCAAGACCTGAAATTGATGAGAACACTCAGACAAACTTGGAGAGTTTCACCAGAACAGCATCTGGAGGTGCATTTGTGGTTTCAAACGTTTCCACTCTTCCCTCCTTGCCTGACCTCTTCCCACCAAGTCAAATCACAGACCTTGAGGCCACATCAGATGAGGGTGAGATCAGTCTAACGTGGACAGCACCAGGAGATGACTTTGATGTTGGAAAAGGTAAGAACAAAGTGTCATGCAGTATTGATTAAGTGAAAGTTGCTTGTTGCAAAAGCAAGGGTGTAAGGGTGTATGACAGAAAAATAATCTATAATTATTAGTCAGCAAAGTATTAATTCTATAATCTCATGTTTTGAATCATCAAATGTGACACATTTCAACCTGCTGCCGCTTTTCACAAAGAAGGTAGCATTTGGCAGAGTTTAAAAATCAGAATTCAGCTTTTAAGGAAAAATAAATAAGGCTCTGGATGTGAGATTAAACTTGGCATGACTAAATGACATTTTTGAGGAGAATGAATAAAAAGAATTTTAATATGGTATGCTCTAATTTCTAAACTACATGTAACTTTTTTCCTTAGTTCAACAGTATATCATAAGAATAAGTGGAAGTATCCTGGATCTAAGGGATAATTTTGATAATGCTCTGCAAGTAAACACTACTGATCTGTTACCAAATGAGGCCAACTCCAAGGAAAACTTTACATTCAAACCAGGAAATATCTCAGAAGAAAATGCAACCCACATATTCATTGCTATTCAAAGTGTGGATAAAAGCAATTTGACATCAAAAGTATCCAACATTGCACACGTAGCTTTGTTTGTTCCTCAAGCAGATCACATTCCTGATGAAATTCATCCAGATCCTAGTCCTGATAAAAATCCCCCTAAGTCTGGACTCAACATTTCTACCTTGGTGTTGTTAGTGGTTGGCTCTGTGGTAATCGTTAGTCTGATTTTAAGTATCACCATTTGTATCTTAAACAAGAAAAGACATTCTAGCAGACCTAGAACAGGGTTTTAAAAAACATCAAAAAAAACATAAAGGATGTTTCTGAATTTTTAAATTTATCATATGTGATCATAAGAGTTTTAGAAGGGATGCTTTGACTAAATATAAATATGCAGAGGTATATGAAAAATTGTGAATCAATATTAAATTAAATAATTTTATTTATTCATTATTTTATCACAAAAGGTGATAAAGATCCTTTTTCATATTCATACCTGTTTATATATTATCTGACAAAAATTTCTCTATAAAAGTTCAAAGTTCATCAAGAAATTAAAACTGTCTATTGGAATGGTCAAAATACAAGTATAAGAAGGCAAATAAATGATATTTGAGAAAAATGAATTTGGCCTCAGTATTTTTCAGTATAAGTTGATTTTACTGTATTCACTGAAGGTCTTCAATTATATACTACTATCTACAATATAAATAAGGACATGTTTACTGCAGTTCATTGATATGGAAGATAATATTAACGGAGCTAGGGAAGAGGAAATAAGTGGGAGACACCTAACAACTGAGAATGTTCATTTTACTCTCATAGCATTCATTGGGGCATTTGGGGACTGTACTATTGAGGCAGAAGGTCTATTAGCGTGATTAGTTTTCTCTAGTGGGCTGGCACCTACTCAGGCATTGCTAAAAGCTATGCACGTACAGGTGAACATGGAGAAAAGGTAGGAAAGGGGTATGTGTAAGACAACTGGCCTTTTACTGGGAGGGGAATAAAAGCCTGAAATTCCATGATGGTGACAGAAATAACATACAGCAGCCAGACTTTCCCTGTGCCCTTCCCAGTCACCAACCCCATAACTCTGGAGGCAAAGGCTACCAGCCTGGTTAATACTGTCTCTGATGCTCTGTTGCAACAGCTGTGCTCAGATGGGTCTTAGTTGAAGGCTCTCCCCTTCCAGGTTGGGCCTTGTTTTAGATCTAGTTCCAGGACTGCATCAAATAGCTAATTGTGAATTAGTAAGAAACAGAAAAATAACTGAATGATTACCATTGCTGTACTCTGAATAAGCTACAAAATTTATAGGACTCAGTAAAACATGAAAATGAGAAACCCTCAATAAAGACCTGAAAAAAAAATTTTTAATTAATAAAGATTTCAAGACGCCAACAGCAAAGCATTAAACCAAGTACAAGGACCTTCTAAGCATGAAGCACCATGCAAATGTACAGGTCTCATGCTCACAAAGCTAGCCCTGGCTATAGTCCAGGATGAACTAGTGAGAACACCTGCTGTACAAAGTCTCTGCATAGGATTTCCAATACTGTCCTATAGCATCATTCATGATCTAATTGTTGATCTAGTTACCAAAAATCAGATATAGAAATGAAATCCTGGGGCCATCACCTCTGGCAGGGAATCTAGCTACAGGAGAAAAAATAATCTAAGCTATTCCAGTAAAGGAAGAGAGGCAGCCCTAAGTGGGGAAGAACGGCCCCTTATCAACGCCAGAGATTCAAATGACTGCAGGATTTCTAAAGGAAAAAAAAAAAAAACCACACCAGCGCCATCCAACTGGTTGCTGCCCCTAGAGGTGGGCAGTTGGCTGTGTCACAAGCTAAACACCTGCCTGCAGGGGTCTATCCAAGCTGTAGGAGCAAAGGGTGGTATACACTTAATCTCAGCTGCTCAGCCAGGACTGAGGGAACCACTTTCCCATGTTCTTACTCACGCTACTTGGTGTTCGCCGGTTGTTGCAGGTCATAATGACCTAGTAGAGCATGTGTAAATGGTGAGACCCAAACCACAGTGTCTGATGAATGTGCACTTATTACACTAGCATAAAATGGGACTCAGAAGAGTACAGCTCAAAGTAACTGTGAAGTGAGCCAGGCTTGCCGGAGGCCTAACAGTAAAGTATGACAGCTAGTCTCCAAAAGGATTTCTAAAGATCCACAACTCCTATTGTTCATGGCCTTATGTATTTACCTCCCACATTAGGGTATAGGATGGCCCGATTGACTTATTTAATTAATAGAAAGCGGCAGAAATGATGGGCACTACATTTTTGTGTTCTTGGGAACTCTGAGCTGCCACTTACAAAATTCAGCTACGGTGATAGAGAGATCACTGCAGAGGTTCCAAGACTATACAGAGCATGAGAGAGGCCTAACTATGCTTGCTTCCCAGCCAAGCCTCAAGATGATCTTATTTACAGTCATTAGACTCCAAGCATGACCAGCAAAAGACCCTCCCATTTAAGCCCAATAAACCAACAAAATTATGGAGGAGATAAACCAGTGGTTGTTTTAAGCCAAGTTTTCAAATGGTTTGGTCCATAGCTCCACAGGACTGAAATAACCAATAATGGTATTGTTCAGTGTTCTGTCCGGGAATCAGAACCACTGTGAACATAACAGAATTGAGAATTTATTATAGGCATTAACCGGGACCTAGAGAAGTGAAGAAAGAACCAGCGAATCAGAAAAAAAAGTTACCAACAAGTCTTCCTGAAACACTGGAGTTAGCTTTTGGTGTTGGATGTTGGAAGCTAAGCCAGGCCAAGAACTAGAGTGGGACCATGAGGGGGCTGATGTAGAAGTCTGTGGAAGACTGTTGCCTCTGCACAGCTACCACCTCTGTGAGATTGTTGGTAAGTATCTTGGTATGGGTCTAGGATCATAATAGGTCAGCAAAGCCAGTTTCAAGAAGAAGAGCTGGACATGCAATAGGGAAGAGTAAGGACACCAGCCCATCTCCATGTTTCTTACTGCCTCCTATCACCTCACTTTCAGATAGTTATTGCAGCTGTTTTACATCTGCCTTCCAAATTTCAAGCAAATCTCTCTTTTTACCAACTCTAACCCAAAACCATACAGTTTCTTTGAAATGTACTTCTATTTTCTCCAAGTTGCCACAGCAAAGCCAATTCAAATATGGAAGTATGTAACAATGACTTGTTGCACAGCAAGGAATTTCCTTATTTGGTAGTAAGTGGACCCTGTCCCTAATGTAATAATAAAAATGGAAGCAAACAGGAAGCTATGAGCTCCTGTGACCTGGTAGATTACTCCCTCTACATTGGCTGCATTGACTACAGAAATTCTGGCCCACCCACATGAGGAACTGTGGAGGCATATTGCACTGTGCCCACTTATCCACTTACATGCATATCTTATAAGTCTTTTATACTGCTTATTTGCTGATTCAGTAATAAACCGAAGTGAAAACAATTTAAGAGACCTTACCCACTTCCAAATGATACAAATACGTTTGATATTGAACAGAAGAGGAGGAACTGCCAAGAAAAAAAAAAAAAACAGAAAGAGCTTATGAATAGAAATCAGAAAACTAAAGTGTGTAAGATCAAGAAAAGAAAACAATAATTCAAGAAGGAAGGAGCAGGACTTCCCTAGTGGTGCAGGGGTTTAGAATCTGCCTGTCAATTCAGGGGACATGGGTTCGATCCCTGGTCTGGGAAGATCCCACATGCCCCAGAGCAACTAAGCCCGTGTGCCACAACTACTGAGCCTGTGCTCTAGAGCTTGCAAGCCACAACTACTGAGCCTGCGTGCTGCAAATACTGAAGCCCACACGCCTAGAGCCTGTGCTCTGCAACAAGAGAAGCCACCACAACTAGAGAAAGCCCATGCGCAGCAACGAAGACCCAACACAGCCAATAAATAAATTAACTTTTAAAAAAAGAAGGAAGGAGCAGTCAGCCCTTCTGATTAATGCTGAAATGTGGCCAATGAATATAGCAACACAGTTATTAGTGATCTTAATAAGAGAAATCTTGGTAAAGAAAAAATGAGGAGTGAAGAAGTAGAGAAATTGTGTGTATACAATTCTCTCAAGAATCTTAACTGTGAAGTAGAGCACAGAGAAGGAGTAGAAATTGGGAAAAGTAATATGAGGTTCAAAGAGATTTAATACATAGTACAATTGTAAAGTTTTTGGTAAATGTTATAGAACTATTTTATGTTTTAAACTCTTTATATACTGCACTGTTAAAAATTCAAACTTTTAAACATTGATATAATAGCAACAGAAGTTATGCCTTAGTTTTCTCATCTGTAAAAATGGTACACTAACATCCACCTCAAAGTGTTGTGTAAATCTCATTAGATAATGGCAGGTCCTTGGCCTCATTCCTACACATACTTAGTGCTCAATTCATAGCAGCTCTCATGCTGAGAATCTTTGTATTGTTGTACCCTAAACTCAGGGATGTTAGCACTGAGGGCCACCTGTTTATCAGTTAGTCAGTCAGGATATTAAACTCCTACTATTTACTACCCTTCAGGATATCATGTCCCAAAAATCAACTATGCAGGCCCAAATCTGAGAACAAAAAGTATCATGTACCCCAGATTCCAAGCTTAGAATACTGCAAGCCACATCTCCTTATAGCGAGGGAGAGGTTACCCAATGCTGACCACCACTCACTAATTCTACTACTTCCCTAACCACCTCCCAACACAAGAAGATTAGGAGAGAGAGAAAGTGGCTGGTTGGCCTCTTGGGAAAGTACTGTGTTCTGATTAAAGTGTAAACCTCAGGAAGCCACATAAGTCAGGCGATGGTAACTCTCACACCAACATTGCTGAACCACTGGATGGGCAGAGTTCCTGATGCTGCTGACATGGAAGAAATGGGCAGGAGACAGAAGGTGGGGAAGACAGAATTGCTAGTGTAACCACCTTCAGACATCAAGTACTTCACACATGTTTGATACATTAAGGAGTGCAGAATAAAAACACATCTTAGAATGAATAGGATTGTATCTTAACCATCAAACCAAAACTGTTTGAAGACCCAAAACTGACAGTACTAATGGAATTGGAGTGTCATGTCAGTAAGAGAAATTGCTACCCAATGAGATAGGAGAACTCAATACAACACAGCTCATTTTAAGTACTGAAAAACTTTATTTTTCCATGCTTATATCCCAAAGAGAAAACACTGCTCAATAAACTGATTTCATGGTGATCACATTCAACAATATTGTTGCACAAATTTTTGGCAACCAACCAACTGATATACAGACCAATTCCCTAGACACCAAACTCCTATTGTCTTCCCACTTCCGTCCCTCCTGTAGATAACACCTGTGTTCACCTCCCCATCATCCATTCTCCCTTCCTCAGGCAAAGGTCCAGTCATTTTCCATGCTGGATTTCTCGGCAAGTCTTTGTCTTAATTTCCAGTCAGCCTTTCTACCATCACCCTTTACTTCTGGTGCCCAGCATGGCTTCACCCCTTGGATTGGCCCCATTTCCCTCTATTTCTGTCTTCTGTTTCCACATAATCTCACTTCTTATCTAGGACCACCATATGTACAACTCCAAAGGGATTCATTTAAATCATATCTTATATTAATGTCATCCTTGGAGTTTAACAAAGCACAATCTCTGTGTCCTCATGTGGTGGCCCTGCTCACCACATACGACTGACACATGAAAAAAATATGTAGTCTTTGTAAAAGATTGCAAATGTAAAATGAAGTGATTCTATAGCCTTTGTACCTATAATAGCCCTTTATGCATCTATTTAAGAAATATTTATTGCAAAATAATTATTTGAATTATGATCTCAGTCCCTGTTTTATTTAATAATCTATGTAAGGATCCACACATTATCTCCTGGTATGTTTGACCTCAATGTAAACAAAGTGTTAAACACTATGTGTCCTGCTATCTGTCCTCACATGGTACAGGAAATAAAGGAGTGGCTTTTACACAAAACTGTGACAGAGGCAGATGAGAAACTAAAAAGTAGCAATGTGGCTGTATGGAAGCAGAATCATTGCTCATTCCATAATTTGAATATCTGGTTGGACTTGGAAGTAGCAATAATCAAAATCCTGTGCTTTTCTCCAAATGTGAATCCATGTACAGCACAGTTTCTCAAATATATCTGGACCCTTGATCAAACTTCCTTCCTAGAAAGGAAAACAGGGCGATCTGGATTCCAGAGAGTCTAATGTCAGGGGATAAGGCCATCAGAGGAAAGCCTGTAATTGAATGCCCATTCCATTTTCAGCCTCTGCTCCCTCACCATGCACATCACATACACACACACACACACACACATTTTGAGTCAACATGGGAAATGTGGGTGGTTTAGAAAGTTGTTTGGATATAGATTTGTCAACTTTGGTCAGGAAGCAAAATAATTCTACAGACCTGCAATAGTCTCTTCACCCACACCTACTTCTGAATTTCTTTTCTCAGAGAAAGAAAACTATCTCACCACCCAGGCATTCAAATCAGAGACCAGGAGGCCATCCCTTGACCCTCCAATTCCCTCACACTTTGTGTCCAATCAGTCAACAAGTCCTGTCACATACATCTCCTTAACTTTTGTCTCTCCCCACCTCACCTTCAGTGATGCTGCCTCAGTTCAGCATCCACCATCATCTCCTGGGTAAAGATGCTCCCTATCTAGTCTCTGTGTCTTTTACAAAATTTTTATTTTATATTAGAGCATAATTGATTAACAATATTGTGTTAGTTTCAGGTATACAGAAAAGTGATTCAGTTATACATATATATGCATCTATTCTTTTCCAATTCTTTTCCCATTTAAAAGTTAATACTGTCCTTTGCATTTATTTCCACTTTTTAAAAATTATTTATTTATTTATTTTGACTGCCTTGGGTCTTTGTTGTCACATGTGGGCTTTCTCTAGTTGTGGCAAGTCAGGGCAGTTCCACTTTGTCGTGGTGTGTGGGCTTCTCGTTTCAGTGACCTCTCATGTTGCGGAGCATGGGCTCTAGAGCGCAGGCTCAGTAGTTGTGGCACACGGGCTTAGTTGCTCCGAGGCATGTGGGATCTTCCTGGAGCAGGGATCAAACTGTATCCCCTGCATTGGCAGGCAGATTCTTAACCACTGCGCCACCAGAGAAGTCCTCTTTTCCCATTTGGGTTATTATAGAATATTGAGCAGAGTTCCCTATGCTATATAGTAGGTCCTTGTTAGTCTTCTGTTTTAAATATATTAGTGTGTACATGTCAGTCCCAGACTCCCAATCTGTTCTTCCCCTCCACCCTTCTCCCTGGTAACCATAAACTTGTTCTCTAAGTCTGTGAGTCTGTTTCTGCTTTGTAAATAAGTTCATTTGTATCTTTTTGTTTTAGATTCTGCATACAAGTGATATCACATATTTGTCTTTCTCTGTCTGACTTACTTCACTTTGCATGATAATCTCCAGGTCCATCCATATTGCTGCAAACAGCATTATTTCATTCTTTTTAATGGCTGAGTAATATTCCATTGTACATATGTACCACATCTTTATCCACTCATCTCTTGATGGACATTTAGATACTTCCATGTCTTGGCTATTGTATATACTGCAATGATATATTGGGGTGCATGTATCCTTCCAAACCATGTTTTTCTCCAGATACATGCCCAGGAGTGGGACTGCTAGATCATATGGTAGCTCTGTTTTTAGTTTTTTAAGGAACCTCCATACTGCTCTCCATAATAGCTGTAACAATTTCCATTCCCACCAACAGTGTAGGAGGGTTCCCTTTTCTCCACACCATCTCCAGCATTTACTGTTTGTAGATGTTTTGATGATGGCCATTCTGACTGGTGTGAGGTGATATCTCATTGTAGCGTTGACTTGCATTTCTCTAATAATTAGCAATATTCAGCATCTTTTCATGTGCCTCTTGGCCATCTGTATGTCTTCTTTGGAGAGATATCTATTTAGGTCTTCTGCCAATTCTTTTAAATTGGGTTGTTCTTTTTTTGACATTGAGCCACATGAGCTGTTTGTAAATTTTGGAGTTTAATTGCTTGTCAGTCACATCGTTTGCAAATGTCAATATTTTCTCCCATTCTGTGGGTTGTCTTTTCATTTTGTTTAGGTTTCCTTTGTTGTGCAAAAGCTTTTAAGTTTAATTAGGTCCCATTTGTTTATTTTTGTTTTTATTTTCATGACTCTACGAGATGGCTCAAAAAAGATATTGCTACTATTTATGCCAAATAATGTTCTGCCTGTTTCCGTCTAAGAGTTTTATAGTATCTGGTTTTATATTTAGGTCTTTAATCCATTTTGAGTTTATTTTTATGTATGGTGTTAACCAAAAACAGAAATATAAATCAATGGAACAGGATAGAAAGCCCAGAAATAAACCCACATACCTATGGTCAATTAAACTACGACAAAGGAGACAAGATTATACAATGGAGGAAAGACAATCTCTTCAATAAACGGCGCTGGGAAAATTGAACAACTACATATAAAAACTGAAATTAGAACATTCATTAACACCATACACAAAAAACTCTGTGTCTTCATTCTACCCTTCCCAATGTGTATACCACATTGCCCCCAAAGTATGTGCAAAACCAAAATAGCTCTTAAACTATTTTTTCCTTTTAAAAAGTTTTACTGAGATATAACTGACATAAAATGAACTGCATATATTTAAAGTGTACAATTTGATATTTTTTTCTTATTAGTCATCTATTTTATACATATTAATGTATATATGGCAATCCTAAATTCCCAGTTCATCCCACCCCAACCCCCCCACTCTTTCCCCCCTTGGTGTCCATATATTTGTTCTCTATATCTGTGTCTCTATTTCTGCCTTGCAAATCCATAAAGTCTAATACCACAAAGGCAGAGACTATGACTATACATCACTTTTGCCAGGTACCTGGCACAAAAGCACCAAAATATTTGTCAAATGAATGAGTACCAGGCTCGCCACCATAGGGCCCTTGCCTCCACTTCCCTATCTTTTATTGCACCATCCCAGTGATCTCACATCTTTAATCAGTCAAAGACTTTCAGTTTTCCCAAAATTCCACACTGTTTTATATCTCTGGGTCTTTATCAGGAACACCATACTCCTTTCATCCTTCTCCATTTCTAATCCTACCATCTTCAGGCTCCCTTTTCTGCCTTCTTACCACATGCCCCTCTTTTAAACACCTCACCCCTGTTGCCTTTCCTGACTGCCTTCCCCACTCTCAGGCAGAATAGAACACTCTTTCTTTCGTGTCCAGCTCTCTACTTTTCAAACTGAATCTAACTTTGCATTTACTTCTTTACATATCTGACATAAGCCTCCCTAACACGCCTCAACTGTACAGTGAGCTCTTTGGAGAATGGGACTGCATCCTAGAAAGAGAATAAAAGAGGAGAGAGGGAAGGATAAAGTAATGAATATTTGAACACACATACACATATAGAAATTTTCCGCTCCCTTTCCTTACCCTCTTACAACCAGTCACTAAATCCTGTTAATTCTGAATATCTCAAAAAGCCCTCCACCTGTCTTTATCCTTAGTCCATGCCCTCAGCATCTCTCACCTGGATTCCTACATAACTCTTTGCAAACAGATCCACTGTAAACCATTGCACAGGGTGTGCTCTGCCTGAAAGCACTCAGCCTTGTCAGGGGCAAGGAGAATAGGGGTGAAATACAGTCCAAACTCAGCTCCCAAGATTAAGGTTGAAGGGGCACTATTTGATCATTTCTCTTCCCAGAGGGAACACATTTTCTAATTCACAAGTTGTTTTTTCTAATTCACACAACATACATGCTAGCAATGCAGCCCTATTTCAACCGTTCTTCATCATGCAGCCAGAGTCTTTCTAAAGTACAAATCTGATGCTTTTACTCTCCTCTTTAAAACTTTCTAATGACTCTCCTTTATATTCAGTGTGAAGTTCAAGCCCCATGATACGATTGATAATATCTTTCATGTTCCACCTCTGGTTTACCACTCCAGTCACAGTTCTCACACCTTTGCACATTGTATGATATATATACAGGGCTCCATCCACTCCTTTTTAATATATCTCAGGATCTCTCATCCCTAGGCTGTGAGGTGTTTTTCATTTCCAGGAAAGCCCCCTGACACCACCCCACCACTTAACATTCTGCAGTCATATGGATGACTCATCATTCTTCAGGTTTTAGAATAGGTTTCACTTCCCTATGAAGCATTCCCTAACTCCTCCCATCCCTCTTCTGACTAGGTTAAGTTCCTCTCAGATCACCTCACCTCTAACCTCTGTGGTAACACTGAACCCTCTTTGTTTTAATTGGCAATTTACTTGTTCCTATTTTCCTCTTGATGGTGAGTTTCTTAAGGGCAGGGGACAATCTCTTATCAGTATATCCCTGATGTCTATCACTATGTTCAATAAATCAATATTCAATGAAGGAAAACTTGAAATCTGTCTTCTCCAGAGTATCAGCTGTAATGAATCAATCCCAGAGCTGACAAGAAGAGCAGAAAGGAACCAGTGAAATCTTACTGCATGGGCTTACACGATAGGAAGACAATATTATCTCTGTAGATAAAATTACTGAGCCTCACCCCATCTAACTGAGGAAAAAGACATTGAACTACATCCTCATTGTTACTGCAGTAACAAACTGATTTAAAGTCTGCTCTTTGTTAATCAACTAGCCTTCAATCCCTAGGTTGATTCAAATTTTTATGAACTCTTATAGATTATTGTTAGATAAGACAACTGAAATGTCTTAGTTAATTCTCATGACTGAGTTTTAGTGCAGACACTGGTTCCAGCATTAGGAATTCTGACCTGACTAAATATCAGAGTATTGAATAGAATTGAAGTGTTAAGGGAAGCCTTCCAGATCATCTAGATTAGGTATGTTAGCCTCACACCTACACATACCAACTTCAAGGTTGTTCCCATGTCTGTGTACCCATTTTACTATTTTCTTATTCTTTAAGTCAACTCACTGAAAACAAAAACAAAAACAAAAAAACTTGTGTCATCCTAACAATAACAATATGTGAAATTAGAAGTTTGATATTATTTTTGTATTACACACTAAAATGATTACATATCAACTACATTTTTCAAAGCTCTCTCTACTTCCAGGGGCACTCTTGAGTGGCCCCAGGAGTCTAGGGCCTTGACCCTGTTTGCCTGAGTAGGATTCCTCGAGACTCACTGAGTGCAGTCCTTTCTGATTTAATGCAAGCCAGCCTCTGTCCAGAATGTCTAACTGAGGTTGGATTGATAGAGACAGTCGCAATTGCAGCTGGACCAGCCAACTGGGAATCTGTAAGAGGTAGACTAGTTATAAACAGGGATGGTTCTGAGGGCACAAGAGCAGCTCCCTACTTCCCTCTCTATAAAGAGGGTTAGAAACTCGGCATGAGAGAGACATAAAAAACAAGTCAAGGGCATGCATTTATTTCTAATTCCCTGGAGCTCCTTTTTCACACTCTATGAATTACACATTCTGTGTCACTATGAACAAGTAGAGGAGGAGTGTTAAAAACATTTATCTATTTTCCCTGCAGTGTATGTACCCACTAGCTGAAGGAAAGCTATTCTTTTTTTTTTTTAAAGGCATTTTCACTGTTTACTTTATTTATTTATTTATTTATTTATTTATTTATTTTATTGGCTGTATTGGGTCTTTTTATTTTTATTTTTTTGCTGTGCGCGGGCTTTTTTTTAGTTGCAGTGAGTGGGGGCTACTCTTCCTTGTGGTGCGTGAGCTCCTCATTGCTGTGGCTTCTCTTGTTGCGGAGCACGGGCTCTAGACGCGTGGGCTTCAGTAGTTGCAGCACGTGGGCTCAATAGTTGTGACACACGGGCTTAGTTGCTCTGCGGCATGTTGGATCTTCCTGGAGCAGGGATTGAACCCGTGTTCCCTGCATTGGCAGGCAGATTCTCAACCACCACGCCACCTAGGAAGCCCCAGGAAAGCTGTTCTTAACTCCTCTGGCAAAAAAGGAAGTATCTTCCTTTTAAAGTTATACCCAAGAGTTTCCTGATTTTATTGAGGGATAAATAACACCTCCTCAAAACAACCCAGGTACTCCTCCAAACACTAGAGGGGATCTGAGTCCCTCAGGTTTCTCGAACATTTCAAAGGCCTTGGACAAGCTTCATTTAGGTATTGTGATATGTCATTATTTGGGGTTAAAATGATAATCATTAATTAATTCAGTGTCCATCAGTCAAAAACAATTTCCTGAGTAACAACTCTCTGGGATGGGAGCATGCTTGGTTTGCTTGAAGCTCCCATGCTGGAGTTCAGGGGAAGGTAGGGAACAGTAGGAAAGGAGGTCAGCGGGGGAATCAGGGAAGACTGCCTGGGATGTAATCGTCAATACCCAGTAGACTACTTCCTCCAGTTAATCACAATTTCCCTGGAGTGGCCACTACAACAGCTCCATCCTATATCTTGCACAACATATTAATTCTATTAATTTACAATTATCCCATAATATTCTTGAAGGAATGGAAAGAGGATGTGGGACGCTGCCTAAGAGGGCAGAGTCTGGGCACATATAATAAAACCCTCCTTCTTGGTGACATTGCTTGATTAGAATTCAACATTGTATTATCCTATTGAACTCTTAATTTAAAGGTATTTTCTGCTACTGTTTTCAGTTACTAGTTCTCCATGTCCAGTTCTCCTTTGGGCTTCTGGGCAAGTCTAGGCTCCTTTTGCCTTAGTGAGACATTCTTGATTCATAATTACAATTCCTAAACTTGCCCCATTTCCCATTAAAAAAAAAAACCTGTATTTTCATTATTTTTCATTATAAAACAACAATGCCTTAATGTGTAGTGATTAAAAATACTTGGGCTCTGTGGTCAAAATGCTGAATTATCTTGGCAAGTTATTCAACCACTCTATGTCTCACTTTCCCAATATACAAAATTCATACTCACCTTAGAGAGTTGCTATGGGAAATAAATTAAGCAATCTCTGCCCTGATAAGCACTGAATAAATGTTAGCTAGTAACATTATTTATTCTCTACCTCAATGATAACCAGCAAACTACTGGATTTTTTTTATGTTTGTGTCACATAAAAATGTTACAGGTTTTCACAGTTTATGAAACATTTAAAAATAAACGTTCTATTATTTCTTTACTGGATAGGATTGTTAAATTTGTTCCTATAATAACTCAATTCTATCAAATCTTCCTTAATTTACTGAAGTCTTTCAAATCCTTTCACTTAGGAGATTAAAAAAAAAACCAAAAACAATAGAAAAGATCAATGAAACAAAGAGCTAGTCTTTTTTTTTAAAGATAACCAAAACTGATAAATCTTTAACCAGTCTCACAAAGAAGAAAAGAGAGAGGACTCAAATACACAAAACAAGAAATGAAAGAAGAGAAATAAGAACCAATACCACGATAAGATAATACTATGAAAGTTATATGCCAACATTTGGACAACCTAGAGAAAATGGACAAATTTCTAGAAATATACAGCCTGTCAAGACAGACACTTTGAACAGACCAATCACTAGAAGTGAAATAGAATCTGTAAAAAAACAAACAAACCCACAAAAAACAAAAACAAAGACAAAAAACTCCCTACATATAAAAGTCCAGGCCTAGGCAGCATCACTGGGGAATTTTACCAAACACATAAAGAAGAACTTATAACTATCCTTCTCAAACTATTCTTAAAAATTGAATAGGAAGGAACTCTCCCAAATTCATTTTACAAGATAACAATTATCCTGATACCAACAGACAAAGACACTGAAAAAAAGAAAATTATAGGCCAATATCTTTGTTGACTGTAGATGCAAAAATCCCCCCCAAAATTAGCAAACCAACTTCAACACAAAAAAAAGATCATATAACAAGATGAAATTAGATTTATTTCAGAGTCACAAGGATAGTTCAACATAGGTAATTCAATCAATGTGATACCACATTAATTTTTAAAAAAGAAAAAAAACCACATGATAATCTCAATAGCTGCAGAAAAAGCATTTGACAAAATTCAACATCCATTCTTAAAAAAAATTCTCATCAAAGTGGGTATGTAGGGAATATATCTCAATAAAGGCCATTTATGACAAAACCACAGCCAACATAATACTGAATGGTGAAAAGCTGAAAACTTTCCTGCTAAATTCAGGAAAAAGACAAGGATGCCCACCCTTGCTGCTTCTATTTAGCATAGTATTGGAAATCCTAGCCACAGCAATCAGACAAGAAAAATATATAAAAGGAAAGAGCTAAAACTATCACTATTTGTGGATGACATGATACTCTATATAGAGAACCCTATAGTCTCCATCCCAAAACTATTACAACTAAATAAAAGAATTCCACAAGGTAGCATGATACAATTTTAATATACAGAAATCTGTTGCTTTTCTATACACTAATAATGAAATATCAGAAAGAGAAAGCAAGGGTTCAATCCCTTGCTTTAAAATTGCATCAAAAAGAATAAAATACCTAGGAATAAACTTAACAAGGAGGTGAAAGACCTATACTCTTAAAACTATAAACATTGATAAAGGAAATTGAAGATGATACAAAGAAATGGAAAGGTATCCCATGCTCTTGGATTAGAATAATTAACATTATTAAAATGGCCATACTATCCAAAGCAATCTATAGATTTAATGCAATCCCTATCAAAATACCAAGGACACTTTTCCTGAACTAGAATAAATAGTCCTAAAACTTAGATAGAACCATAAAAGACCTTAGATTGCCAAAGCAAGCCTGAGAAAAAAGAGCAAAGCTGGAGGTATAACCCTCCCAGACTTCAGACTAAAGGTGAGAAATGCCTGTGATGAATGCCTGTTCACTTAGTCTACCCTCCCTTGGCCATCCTAACTTCTGTTTTTTTCCTGTAATAATAGGACATGGTGACTACAGCTTCTATTTATCTGTAGGAAGCCACAGAAAAAAGATTTTTTTTTCAAAAATGTATCAATATTAATTCCAGAGAAGTGGAAGAACAAAACTCAATACAAGAGGCCAAAACATGAAAGTTACAAACACATAAGAGTTAAAAAGCTTCTCTTAAAAATATTTTTTCTGCTACTTTTCAATTTTGACCTAAATTAATCATTTCAGAGTTTTTTAGATAAATGTTATCATTTCTATTCTGATGTTTTAAACATGTTTTAAATGTTCTCAGGCTGATGTTTTAGTTGCACCACCTACCCTCCCAGGTAGAGATGAACCATACACCAAGCAGTTCACAGCCTGTGAAGAAAAAGGAGAATACATTCATTTCACCCCCGACTTTGTACTTGGGAAAAAACAAAATGAATTTGGACCATCAGGTAGGAATTTTGGTTAAAACAAATATTTTGCAGTGATTCCAACAAGCAGCTTTATATCCATGTTCAATGTATAAGCCTTAGAGCCAGAGTCCCTAGGGTCAAATTTGACTCCTCTACAGTTGTGTGTGACCTTGGACAAGCGACCTAACCTGTCTATGCTTATTTCCTAAAAAATGGTGAATAGAGGAGCTCCTACTTTATAGAATTGTTGGAAATATTAAACTAGGTAATCCCTGTAATTGTACTCAGTACAGTGTCTACAGAAATTTGAACATGGGACAGCCATAACACATATTTTGCTTAAGAAACACTTTTTAGATTTTAATTTTTCACTTCTCCATTGCTGGATGTTAATCAATCACATGCCACCTCCATGGCAGGCAAATGAGTGGCAAGCTGAAAAGGGCCAACATGACAGTTCCTGGCCAAAAGAAAACACACACAGGCTGTTAGTTGCTGATATTATTATTCAACCCATTCTTTGAACCAGATGAACTTGTCTATAAGTGATTTTTACCTATAGAAATGGCAATTTCATCTAGTTCAATCTGAAAGTTAAAATCATTGTTCCAAATGAACTAAAGCACATTATTTTTCGGACAAAAGTGAAAATCATTGTGAAAGGAGGGTCCAACTCACATGTCACTACTCAATAAAAGCCTTCCTGAATCTGTACAGCCCAGAATAATGACTTCCTCTTCCACTTGCCCCTTCAATGAACATTCATTAAATCCCTTAGCTCTGTCAAACAGTCAGCTAATTGTGGTCCTCAACATTGCCTGGACCCAATCTTGAAAGCTCCATCATCCTATCTCATCCCAATCTTACATCTCCCATACTTTGGTCTGACCATGTTTGCTATACTTGGCACCTCTAATTCTTTTGACCTTCTAGATACACTTTCTTTTCTACCTGGCATGCCCAGTGAAGTCAGTCATGTCAGCTACGAGTATAAATGGCTCAACTCCCTCACCACTCTTATGCTTATGTTTTACTCAACTTGCCAGTTGAACTGAATTTCTAGCTAGTTTCCTTTGGCTCCTATTAACATATTTCCAAGATTGTGAAACAAAATTATAAAACTAATTGGTATCTTTAAAAAAAAATGTTTTCAAAGCTCATTGAAACCTTCAAAGCTACTCAATAATGTTTGAACTTACCTCTCTCAGGTCCCTTCTTATTCTGCATAGAAGTTATTCTAAAGCTTTTACCACTTTTCTCAAGTTCTCTAGCCACTCTTTTTAATCCCACCAAACAACAAGAGATAACTTCATTGGGAAAACAGAGACCCTACTTCCTCTCTACTTCCAAACTCATGTCCACCTTCATTCCCTTCTCCTGCTGTTAGAAGATATTATTTTCTCCAATCCTTAATGCCAATTATTCTCCAATCATTAAAGCCAGTGTCCCCATCTGAGTTCTTGTTCTTTTTTCAATCTCCCCACTTCAGCTGTTTCCCATTTTTGCTTCCTTTCTTACTCATAGTCAGGTGTTTTTCCCATGATGAGATATGTGTTCATGAGAAAAAAAAAATCTCACATTCTGCCAAACTCTACCCTGAAAGCATCAGGTTTCTGGAAAAATAAGATTAGAAAAAGATTCCTCAAAACCTATTCAATTTATAATAATAACAATTACAACAATCATAGTACCTGGAGAGATGATTTGGGTCACATAGGCAACCTCTCAGTTTTACTGCCACAACAGATATCAATGTACACTCATATAGAGTTGAAATGCTTTTTAAAAAGTCAGAATGGCTGGTGGGAACTTAGAAAATGGAGATGGGAATGGAAGGAATTCTAAGCCAAAGGCGCTGATTTTAAGATGGGTGTGGGAAGTAGGGCAACCTTCTATCAGCTGAGAATGAAGCAAGTCTGAGAGTAGAACTCTGTAAGAAGAGAGCTGCAAGTGTAGGCAGCTTTACATTCTCTTATAATCCACTAAATTCCTCTTACAGTAGCTGATGTGAGGACTTTTTCTTCCATACCAAAGGTTACAATTCTACTCCCAATATTCTGGAAACTGTTGCCTAGGAAACTTAAACCAGTGTTTCTAAAATTGAATGTGTATAGGAACTATGGAGGGAGCTTGTTAATATGCAGATTTTGATTCACTAGATTTGGAGTGAGCCTGAGACTCTTCATATCTAACAAGCTCCCAGGGGATCTTGATGTGGTCCATAAGGACTACATTTTGAATAAAAAAGACTAAAAGATAAAGCATAAAATCTGCATAATACTTACATTTTCCTCCTATTTTCAGATCTCATATGAGCTAATTTGTTTTACATAAACATATCTTGTAACAGAACAGACTAGATTTCCTATCTCTCTCCACCTCCATTTCCTCAAAACCTTTTACTCACTACTGGTAAAGCAAAAACTCCAGCTTATTTTTCCCCTTATTTCTTCTTCTTGCAACTCAATCTGTTGATTTATCTATATCCTTCTGTTCACCCTGAATTCTTTGGAAAAAAGTTTTAACTATATCTCTGTCTCTAAGCAGCTCCAAGGCAAGGACTATATACTACTCATCTTTATATTTTCAGGCACATAGTACAGTGCTAAATATATAATTAATAATAGTAATAGTTGTTATATAATGAATGCTACTTATATGCTAAGCACTTAAAATAAGTCAATTCATTTCAATATCACCACAATTATATATGGTTTATAGCAGTGTTTCTCAATCTTTTTCATTATTGCCCACCAAAGGAGCCATTTTAGACTTTTTTTCTAATGCCCCCCATGACATTTTAATACCTCACATGTACTACATATCTACTTATGTTGCTAGGTATTGAGCTTAAGAGATACACACACCGTTGTAATATCTAAGATTTATTAATCCCAGGTACCAATTTTTGGTGCTTTGGAGACAATTTTGCTGCCAATGAGAATGCATTTTACAGATGTGAAATTGAGACATAGAGAGATTAAGAAACTTGTCCAAGGATACATAGCTAAGAAGAGACAATAAATATTGAATGAATAGAATAATAATTGAATAATTGGGTGAATACATGGAAGGATGAATGCTACAAAGAAAAATACTACATTTCCTGACTGAAGAATGCTCACAGTCTAACTATGTTGTGTATGTCAGTCTTCCCTACTATAGCTACAGATACCTGAAGCCCAGTCTATTTGGGCCATAGAAAATGCTCTCAAAATGTTTTGTTGCTTTAACATGCTGTAGAATAAAAAATTAATGTACTTTATAGTGTAATGTAATGTCATGTAATATAAAAAAGTTATAAGCAATGGCAGTCATTATAAATCCAAATTGTAATAGGAAAAAAGGAAAAAAAGCCTTTAAAAATACTTGAAATAAATTTGGTCACTTGAATTATGATCATACATTTGAAATATTTTCCCCCGGGGAAAGTGTTTGTCCACGAGTGGGCCCATCTCCGCTGGGGAGTGTTTGATGAGTACAATGATGATGAGCCTTTCTACAGCACTAACTCAAAGAAAATTGAAGCAAGGCATGACCATTTAAATTGTCTTAAATTACTTCAGGCTGAACTTCTTGTTTTCCTTAGTTTGATTTCTTTCAAAAATCATTTATTAATTTTTGTCCCAATGGAGATAACAGATGCTATATCACAAAACAGTGCTTTTCTTTTTTGTTAGAAAAATGTATCTTAAAGTAGCTGGTTGTCCATGTAAAATACACATAATTTCAAGAGCATTTGGTAGCCAAATTGACATACATTTACACCTCTCTACCACAGCTGCCAGAATTCACTTGCACTGAAGTTTATGCTCTGTGTAAAGGTCTGTATTACATGCTAGGAGATCAAAATTATTTACATTACAAAAGAATGGGGAAAAAATGGGTAAGAAGAAGCGGTGAATGCTGGCTGAGTAGGAAACCAACCAGCTTCAAAGAACCAAAGAGGAATTTCTTGGGATTTAAGGTTCATTTTGAAATACCAATCTAACATCATAGTTAATAGACAATCCTCTGGGTTATGAGATCAAGATAGCAAAATAGCTAGGGAATTGGTTTAAAATTAGGTGCCATCAATGTTAGAAGCCCTACTGGGCTGAGAACTCGTCACAAATATGCAAATTGAAAGATACATGATTTCAAGGAAGGCCCCATTGCATCAGTTTCAGGACACCTATTTTAAATAATATTACATTGATTATATTTATTTACATCATATTCCCACTAAATGCCTAGCCTCTGCTACAAAATATGCATCATGGCTGTTAATATAGATAACACCATACATTCTCTGAGTTTGGGGCAAGAGAAACAGACATGTTTAGGAGACTCCCTAAATGATTGAATGAAATCTAGTTATCACTTCCTGAATTTGAACTGGAAACACATTTTAAAAAATGGATATATTCACATCCCAGAGTATTTATTGTAATCACTGCCACTTGTGGCCAATTTCATACAATAAAACATATGTCTATAATGCTGGCACCATTTTTTACAATCTGCTGACCTTGTCAACACCTCATTCTTTGTTTCCAGCCACTCCTTTGAATAGCAATACTCTTTGATAATCACAACACTTGTGGTTATGCCACACCCACTCTTTAGAGGGATAACTTTTTTAACTTTTAGCTTTTTTAACAACAAATCTATCTTTAAGCTAAAGTGATTATTGAGAGTAAATGGGTTCACAAGTTCTCTCCTCTAGATGCCTACAGTCCATTTACTGCCTCAAAGCCAGCAGGAGAAATGTCTGTAAAAGGAGCACCTCCAGCCATTTGAGTCTGAGCAAGACAGCAGCAGCTTTCATATAAGCTGAAAATTCAGTCATTGTACATAGCTGCAGGTCCCATTTAAAATTTCTTTTGCAATTTCATGAAAAATAGAAAACTGGTCTGGTAGAAACCCTTAAACTGTGCTGTCAGAATATTACGTGTATGGTATACAAATCAGAATAAAAACATTTATATGAGGAACATTGTGAATAGAAACACTTAAGATTTTCAAAAATTCTTAATGGTTAGGTTGCTTCAATGACTAACTGTCATATATTTTCAGATGTTCTACAGGAATTTCTGGTGTAAATAGAGTTTATAAGTGTCGAGAAAACAGCTGTGTAACTCAGATGCAAAACTGATTCTAAGACAAAACTGTATGAAAAAGATTGTCAATTCTTCCCTGATAAATATCAAACTGAAAACACATCCATAATGTTTATGCAAGATATTGATTCTGTAAGTATACCAATAATTACTTTAGATTGTATATTTACAATCAAAGGGCATTATCATGTTTATAAAATATCTGTGCAGGTGACTTGAGGGATTAGATGTATTAATATAGAGTTCTTTGAACATTGGCTGCTACAGAGTAAAGCACTCAACTAGTGTGCTATTTATTATTATTACTATCATTCTTATTGAAAATCTACAATGCTATGATATTGACTCCTCATTGAATCATATTTAACTCAACAAACAAAAAATTTGCAGAACAGATCTTAACTTTTGTCAGGTATGTACTTAGATCTTTAAATGCATTATGTATAAAACTTTTTTCATCATGTTAAACTTTTAGATTATTGAATTCTGTAATGAAAAGAACCATAACCGAGAAGCTCCAAGCCTACTAAATAAAATGTGCAATTCCAGAAGCACGTGGGAGGTGATCAGCAATTCTGAGGATTTTAAAGACACTGTGTCTATGGTGGAACCACCCCCTCCACCTGTCTTCTCATTGCTGAGGATCAGTGAAAGAACTGTATGCTTAGTTCTTGATAAGTCTGAAAGCATGACGGTAAGCTTCATGGGGAAATTTGGGTATGAGTTGGGAGGAGATACCACACGTTACAGTAGTGATGAGGCTAGAAGAAGACAAATGTGTAAAGAGGCTTGGCTTCAGTGGCCTAGGAAAGAGAGATGAGAGCCCTGATGGGTTACCAAAGAGCCAATTCCAGTCAATCCATTGGTGGAAAAGTGGTAGAGAGAGGCTAGGAGGCAAAGAGGAATGCGCAGAGGTAGAGACTTCGCCTCTCAGGATTCAGCTGCACATGTTTCACCGTTTGGGAAGTCTAGTCCCCAGTGGGTGGGGAGATTTCACCCTCTAATTGGAGTCCATCCTCTACAGTCTGGATTGATTCTGTGAACTCTTGGGAGTGGTTTCACTTTGAGACAACTGGTACAGATGCCTTAAAGTATAATTAGGAGTCTCTAAGTTGTGAGTCATCACCCCCAATTCTAGCCCAAACCCCACCTTACCCTCCAGCTCTTATTTGTGCAGTTTGCAACCCAAAATTAGCTCTAGTTAAAAGTGTGTGCCCTTTACTACACTATCATATGTCCCATAATACACAGAACTGTATTTCTCAGTTTTATCAACTCAACAAACTTATAATTGCTTTCTTTAATAACACGAATTACTGTTCATAGAAAATTCTTATCAACACACACATATGTGATCTGCTATCATTTGCTAATCAAATACCACCTGGTTGTTTTTCTTATCTTTTTGATTCAGATTTTTAATCGCCTAAATCGAATGAACCAAGCAGCGAAACATTTCCTGCTGCGGACCGTTGAAAATGGACCCTGGGTGGGGATAGTTGACTTTGATAGTACTGCTCACATCAAAAGCAAACTAATCCAAATAATAAGTGTCAATGAAAGAAGAAAGCTCTTGGAGAGCTTACCTACAGAAGCCTCAGGAGGAATTTCCCTCTGCTCTGGAATTGAATCTGCTTTTCAGGTGAAAATTGTTCTGCAAAAATAGTTTGTCTTTCTTAATTTTTAAGGATACTTCTATGTTAATTTCTACTATACATATTACTGCCTAATTTTAACATAATTAATAATAAGAAGCACAGTCCTAAGCATATAGAAAGAAGCTCAATTAATTTTCTTGATGAATCAGTTAATCCATGAATAAATTGATGGGTGAATAAGCATCTATAAAGTCCCACTTTGGGGATTTTATCTTCTTATCATGCAAAAATCAGTGTCCAAGAAACGTTTCTTAAATAAACAAATATGCTAATGCAGCAACAGTCACCAATTTTTAAAGCAATAAATGAATTGATATGATTCCACTTTGGGCCAATCCTCATTTTAGTTTCTGTGACATTCTGTTAGGGCAATCTGATGTTGATCTGTTAAAGCAGATGCAGCAGGGACTGTTACCTACATTTAGGGTAAAGAATCCTGGTCAGAACATGCGTTTTGGGATCAGACTACTGGCTCTATTACTTACTAGACGTGATCTAGGCAAAATTTTCAGTCTCTTTGGACTTTCAATGCCTTATCTACAAAATACAGGAAAATAAGAATGCCTATCTCATAGGGTTATTGTGAGACAAGTGAAATGATACACGTTCATACTTAGAACAGTATTTATTATATTGTATAGTAAATATATAATTCACAACTATCATTATGAATTTTATTTTTATCCAAATGGTCATCTTGAGCTCAAAATTAATATCAATTGTGTCATTTTCCTGTTTAGAAATCTTCACTGTTCCCTCATGATCTATAAAATTAAGTCTAAATTCTTCAGTCTGATGTTATTTAAAATCTTCTTATCCTGTGATAAAATTGCCTTCACCTCTCTTGCCAACATTTTTTCTCAGTTCTCCCTTCCCAATGCTCTATGCTCCAGCCAACTTACTGTGCACACTGTTCTCCAAGCCCACTATGTACTAACAGCCTCTATACCTTTGCCTTTGTAATTCTGCCTAAAGTGCTTCCTTCTTTCCCATCTTTGCATGTTAAAATTCTACTAATTCTTCAAAATCCTTGCTCCTTCATGTAACTTTTCTTGCTATTCCCAACTCTATTGAATCTCCCTCCTTTATGAATTGTGCAGCATTTTTAATGTAACTTTCTAACATGAAGTCCTGGGTTCAAACCTCAGTTGTTACATACTAGTTTTGTGATCCTAAGCACAATTCTTTACCTCCTTAGTCCTCAATTATTTCATTAGTAAAGGGGATAATGGAAGCTAGTACACAGGATTGCTCATGTTTTTATTTATTCAGCATATGTTTTTGTCTGCTTGTTACATGCCAAGTCAAGTGTAGAAGCCACTGGGATACAATTAATTCTCTGCTCTGGTGGACCATGCTATTTAAAAGGGGAGCAGAGGGCGGCGAAATAGAGAGACGTGGAGTGCATCCCTCTCCACAGATGCATTGGGAATGCACGGAAGGACGCAGTCATTCCCACAGAGAACCAGCTGAACACCAGCAGACAGCCTCGGACACCAGAAAGGGCTGCGGGGAGCCCGACATAGCCGGTAGGGAGGCATCTACGAGGGCTCAAAGAGGGTGAAGCAGCGGAGCTGTGGCAGATGGGAGGGAGTGAGAAACATACGGAGGGTCCACGGCGCAGCTCAGTGTTCCCGGACCGAGACATTGATCCGCGGCTGAACCGAGGGTCCAGGAGCGGGAGCGTGGGAACCGGAGAGCTGGTTCAGGGGGAGAAACATTGTTGCCGGTAGGGTGACGGACCGAGAGGACAGGAGGGAGGAGGTCCGCGGAGAGGAGTGCCCGTCCCTGAGAGCTGCCCGGCCATGATGGCGGCTAGAGACTGCAGGCTCACGGGCAGGTGGGAGGAGCCGCGCGCGTAGCCTCTCCCTCTCTTTCGGTGCCTCTGCAACAGGCAGTGGAGAGACGCCCTGCGGGCCACCTAAGGCGCTCAGGGATAACAAGCACCCTCAGGCGCTCGGGCGGGGCTAGATTAAAACCCCTTGCAACGCCAGCAGCAGGGAGGCTGCCCAGAGGAAAAAAAAAAAAAAAAAAAAACAACAGCATCAATAAGAATAAAACCCCGAGAGAGGCCCAACTCTAAGACTTTCTGTTTACGCCTGAGCCACCAGAGCCCTCTGCAACAGGCACCTCCAAGCCTGACAGAAACAACAGTGCGCCACTGCTCACTCACTCCCAGGAGAAGGAGCCACTATTGTACCCTCTCCCTCCCCACACACCGACGCTTACAGACGAACAATAAAGGAACCTCTGCTGGTCATAGAATAACGCAAAAAAAACCCAAGGCAAGGAGAAGGACACTTACAGCTGAGACGCTAAGGAAACAGAAATAGTAGTATCAATACCTATTGAACTGGTCCATTCTGGGATCAGTTCTGGATTTTTTTTTTTTTTTGGATTTATTAAATACGATCTTAGCCCTAAGGGATCTACAAGTTTTATAACATAATTTTTTAATGATATTTTTTATTCTTTTATTTTTTTTATTTTTTTTTATTTTTTTATTTATTAAATATGATCTTAGCCCTAAGGGATCTACAAGTTTTATAACATAATTTTTTAATGATATTTTTTATTCTTTTTTTTTTTTTTTTTTGCCTTTTTATATACTTCTATATCTAGCTAAGTTTTTGGTAGTACGGACAAAATATCTCTCATACTTTCCTTTCATCCCTATCTTTTATACATTTCTATTCCTTTCTTTTTATTTGCATATTTCCAACCACAGTACGCTTTCTGTTCCCCTTTCTTCCAGCCTTTTTAAGTTTATTTTATCTTAACATACTTATAAGCAACACTATCGGTCTGCTCAGACTCCTTGCTCTATTCTCCAGATGAGGCACTGCCTTGGTATTTAATATTAGGCTTTTGTCTTTATCTTAGTTCCTAGTACAGTTGTCTAATTACATTCTGAGAATCTCCATTCTCTCTGGTGGTACTCCAGCTCTTTTTCTATATTTGATCCTAGCTTACAAAATCTCCCTGGATTGATGTTTGTAGGTGTAGGGTGTTATTTGTTGTTTGTTTGCTTTTGCTTTTGTCTCTGATTTGTTCTGTTTCAGTTGTCAATTTCTGTTGGGTTTCTCTTTGAATATCTGATAGCACACTGGGGTTCTGTCAGGTCTTTCTAGAGCCTTATGTCCTAACAGATTCAGTAATTGTGTGTCTTATATATGTATGTGTTTCCTAGACTTAATATTCGTTTAATCCAATACTTGGACATTCGTCTGAGGCTTGGACAGTCTTCTATAAACACCTCTATCGCCAGGACAAGTAACCCCAAAAGTTTGGACAACCATGAGGAAACAAAGAAACACCATGCAGGCAAAGGAGCATGAAAAAAACCCACAAGACCAAATAAATGAAGAGGAAATAGGAAAAATGCCTGAAAAAGAATTTAGAGTAATGATAGTAAAAATGATACAAAATCTCGATAACAAAATAGAGAAAGTACAAGAAACAGTTCATAAGAACTCAGAAAAACAAACAGCAATGGATAACAAAATAACTGAAATTAAAAATACTCTAGATGCTATAACCAGCAGAATGACTGAGGCAGAAGAACGAATAAGTGCGTTGGAAGATAGAATGGGGGAAATAACTGCCACAGAGCAGGAAAAAGAAAAAACAATAAAAAGATTAGAAGACAGTCTCAGAGACCTCAGTGATAACCTTAAACGTACCAACATTCGAATTATAGGCATTCCAGAAGAAGAAGAAAACAAGAAAGGGTCTGAGAAAATATTTGAAGAGGTTATAGTGGAAAACTTCCCCAACATGGGAAAGGAAATAATTCACCAAGTCCAAGAAGCACAGAGAGTCCCATACAGAATAAACCCAAGGAGAAATACACCAAGACATATATTAATCAAACTAATGACAATTAAACACAAAGAAAAAATATTAAAAGCAGCAAGAGAAAAGCAACAAACAACATATAAGGGAAAACCCATCAGGATAACAGCTGACCTTTCTACAGAAACTCTGCAGGCCAGAAGGGAATGGCAGGATATACTGAAAGTCCTGAAAGAGAGAAACCTACAGCCAAGAATACTCTACCCAGCAAGAATCTCATTCAGATTTGATGGAGAAATCAAAAGCTTTACAGACAAGCAAAAGAAGAGAATTCAGCACCACCAAACCAGCCTTACAACAATTGCTAAAGGAACTTCTCTAAGTAGGAAACACAAGAAAAGGAAAACACCTACAAATACAAACCCAAAACAATTAAGAAAATGGTCATTGGAACACACATGTCAATAATCACTTTAAATGTCAATGGATTAAATGCTCCAACCAAAAGACACAGACTGGCTGAATGGAACCAAAAACAAGACCCTTCTATATGCTGCCTACAAGAAACCCACTTCAGACCAAGGGATACATATAGACTGAAAGTAAAGGGATGGAAAAAGATATTCCATGCAAATGGAAGTCAAAAGAAAGCTGGAGTAGCAATACTCATATCAGACAAATTAGACTTGAAAGTAAAGACTATTACAAGAGACAAGGAAGGACACTACATAATGATCAAGGGATCCATCCAAGAAGAACATATCACAATGGTAAATATCTATGCCCCCAATATAGGAGCACCTCAATACATAAGGCAAATGCTAACAGCTATAAAAGGGGACATCGACAGGAACACAATAATAGTGGGAGACTTGAACACCCCACTTACATCAATGGACAGATCATCCAAACAAAAAATAAACAAAGACACACAAGCTTTAAATGACACATTAGACCGTCTCGACTTCATTGATATTTATAGGACATTCCATCCAAAAATGATAGACTACACTTTCTTCTCAAGTGCACACGGAACATTTTCCAGGATAGATCACATCTTGGGTCACAAATCAAACCTCAGCAAATTCAAGAAAATTGAAATCATATCAAGCATCTTCTCAGACCACAACGCCATGAGACTAGATATCAATTACAGGAAAAAAACTGCAAAAAATACAAACACATGGAGGCTAAACAATTCACTCTTAAACAACCAAGGAATCACTACAGAAATCAAAGAGGAAATCAAAAAATATCTAGAAACAAATGACAACGAAAACACAACAACCCAAAACCTATGGGATGCAGCAAAAGCAGTTCTAAGAGGGAAGTTTATAGCAATACAGTCCTACCTTAAGAAACAAGAAAATGATCGAATAAACAACCTAACCTTACACCTAAAACAACTAGAGAAAGAAGAACAAAGAAACCCCAAAGGGAGCAGAAGGAAAGAAATCATAAAGATCAGAGCAGAAATAAATGAAAAAGATAGGAAAGAAACCATAAGAAAAATAAATAAAACTAAAAGCTGGTTCTTTGAGAAGATTAACAAAATTGATAAACCATTAGCCAGACTCATCAAGAAAAAAAGGGAGAAGATGCAAATCAACAGAATTAGAAATGAAAAAGGAGAAGTAACAATGGACACCTCAGAAATACAAAACATCATGAGAGACTACTACAAGCAACTATATGCCTATAAATTGGATAACCTGGAAGAAATGGATACATTCTTAGAAAAATACAATCTTCCAAGACTGAACCAGGAAGAAATAGAAACCATGAACAGACCAATCACAAGTACGGAAATTGAGGCAGTGATTAAAAATCTCCCAACACACAAAAGCCCAGGACCAGATGGGTTCACGGGCGAATTCTATCAAACATTTCGAGAAGAGTTAACACCTATCCTTCTCAAACCCTTCCAAAATATTGCAGAAGGTGGAACACTCCCAAACTCATTCTACGAGGCCACCATCACCCTGATACCAAAACCAGGCAAAGATATCACAAAAAAAGAAAATTACAGGAATGGGAGGGGGAGGATGGGGGGGACTCGAGGGGGGGTGAGTCAAGGAAGGGAGGGAATACGGGGATATGTGTATAAAAACAGATGATTGAACCTGATGTACCCCCCCAAAAAAATAAAATAAAATAAATAAAATAAAATAAAAGGGGAGCAGATAATGAATGAATAAGCAATGTAAAAAAATTCAATACAGATTGCAAGAAAATGTTATAAAGGAACCAAACAAGATAATGTGATAAAGAGGTACTGGGAAAAGGAGTGGAACTGCCTACTTTAGGTAGAGAAGCCTCTCTGATAGTCATATTTAAGCTAGGACTTGAAGGATGAGAAAGAGCCAGTTGTTAAAGAAGAAAGGAAAGTCTCATAGGAAAGTGTAGAAAATAAGTGAATTATTCTAATAAATGAGAGAATCCAGTGATGCCAAAGTTCAGTATATCAGGGGGAATATGAAATGTCATTGGAGAGCAAGGCAAGGGCCAGATCTTTCAAAATTTCAAAACCTATGATAGATGTTTTTTTAATTTATTTTAAGTACAACAGAAAGCTATTGAAGGGTTTTAAGCATTGGAGCGATGTGACCAACTTATGCTTTAGGAAGATGCTTCTAGTTGCCCTAGTTTATGAAGATGACTGTGAAAGATTATAGGGAGCAAGAGTCACAGTGGGGAAACAGGTTGGGAGCCTGAACTTAGATTAAATGACAATGTATAAAACATTTAATACACAGCAAGGGTACAGTAAACGGTAATGACCCAAAGCTCAATAAACATTTTTAAATTGAATTCAGTTCTTTCCATGAATGCAGAAACCATGTAGTTCCTGCTGAATGACTGATACATTGTTAGTATTCTGTAAATAGACTAATACAAGAAAGGGAGAGGTGAAGGAGAGAGAACTCCGCCTTTAGATCTTCATTTTGCACTCTAATGTACAGGGGAAGTGTGATGAAAATGCTGTAAATGTATAAATAATTTCCTATATTTTGCAATATACACAAGAGGCACTCCTTATCTCAAAATATACAAAAAACATAATGAAAGTGGTCATATTGTTCTCTGACACCAGGTGTACAAATGAATTTCTACATTCCAAGCCCCTATTGTGCAATTGTGTATATACCTCCACTCTTCCATTCTATGCCCATAAAAGCCCCTACTAATCCATTGTGGCATTTTTCTTCCTCTTGTCCTGGACTCAGTTTTTGAAAATTGTGCTCCAAGAAGCCACAACCAATTAAAATTGTCAAAGAAATTAAAATACATTTGCTATATTTCTCAAACTGTGTAGTGTTGGAGTTTGATGTAGGAAAATGGTTCAAACCACATAAAGAACTCAATAAATATAGTCAGTGTATTCTCTGGCCACCATCTATATGCATAACTCTGCTAATTACTTTTGGAGATAAAACAAAAATTATATAACCTAACCTCAAGTTGCTTAGAAGTTTCCATGTCTTTTATTTAAGAGCTACTGAGGGTTTCCTAATTTGAAATTTGTGAATTAGTTACATTGTTTTTCTAAAAGGTTATACATTGTTTTTTTTATATTGTTAGATCTTTAATCCATTTAGCTGTATGTACAGCTGACTTTATACACCAAAGAATTTTTCAGAGGGTAGTCTAGTCAAAGAAAGCAGAGAGATATTCAATGCCACTTACCCAAATTCTATTTTTGATGTCTGGTTGACCTGAGTTCCCTAGGCTAAATTCTCATTGTAATTTAACCCAGGAAAATTGTCCACAACCTTCTTTCCACATAACTACATTTGAGCAAACATTCCCTGTGGCAGGTGGACAGAATTAAAAGTAAGGTAATTCCCCACGAGGTTGATTGTAGATTATTACTTTAAAGCATAGCTTTTTTCATCTTTTCTGCAGTTTTATTTCCTCTATTTTTTTCCAGTTCCCCACAAGTTCATTTGTTTTAGGGATACTTAATAATTAATGCCCTGAATTATGTTTGCAGGTAATTAGAGAAATATATCACCAAATAGATGGATCTGAAATAATACTGGTGGTTGCTGGGGTGGATAAAAGTGTAACAAATTGCATGGACGTGAAACAAAGTGGAGTCATTGTTCCTTCTATCACTTTGGGGCCACATGCTGATCAAGCAATCATAGAAATGAGCACTATAACAGGTAAAATATGACCTATATATTCTAGCCCTTTGATAGCAATGCATAAATGTAGAGGATGACAATTCGATAACTGCTCTTAAGTTCCTACTCTGCAGGTGTTGTGCCAGGAGCTTGAGACCAGAGCTAAACCAGACTTAGTGTCTAAGATCAAGGCACTCACAGTCCAGCTGTCTGGAGAGACAAATAAAACTACTAATCAGATAGCATAATAAGATAACACTCCTCCATAACAGGAGACATACATAGGAATCAAGCACTATGTGAGAAGAGAGAGCTGTTAATTCTCCCAGGGTTGTACAGAGTCAGGGAGAGAAGGCATGAGAGATGAGGTGACTTTTGAGCTTGGCCTTGAACAAGATGTTGACAGGATGTTTACTGGAGGAAAAAAAAAGGGGTGAGAGAAGATGATCAGTTTATGAGTAAAAAAAAATCATATTGGGATGACAATGCAAGGCAAATTGAAGGATAATGGGAAATATATGAGACTGAGGGGTAGGAGGGGGACAGAAGCTGAGGCTGTATAGATCTAAATAGAAATGAAGTTTATAGGTAAACATTTACTTTGGTAGCTGTTATCTTACATACCCAGACGTGTGATGAAAATGGACATCTTTTCAGTGCCTTCTTTTTTTTTCCTTTATTGGAGTATAATTGCTTTACAGTATTGTGTTAGTTTCTGCTGTACAACAAAGTGAATCAGCTGTATGTATACATATATTCCCATATCCACTCCCTCTTGAGCCCCCCTCCCACCCTCCCTATCCCACCCCTTTAGGTCTCCACAAAGCATCAAGCTGATATCCCTGTGCTCTGTAGCAGCTTCCCACTAGCTAGCTATTTTACATTTGGTAGTGTGTATATGTCAGTGCTACTCTCTCACTATGTCCCAGCTTCCCCCCCTCCCCCCACCCTGTGTCCTCAAGTCCGTTCTCTATGTCTACATCTCTATTCCTGCCCTGCCACTAGGTTCATCGGTACCATTTTTCTAGATTCCATATATGTGCGTTAGCATACAGTATTTGTTTTTCTCTTTCAGATTTACTTCACTCTGTATGACAGCCTCTAGGTCCATCCACCTCATTACAAATAGCTCAATTTTGTTCCTTTTTATTGCTGAGTTATATTCCATTGTATGTACGTGCCACATCTTCTTTATCCATTCATCTGTCGATGGACATTTAGGTTGCTTCCATGTCCTGGCTATTGTAAATAATGCTGCAATGAACAGTGTGGTACATGTATCTTTTTGAATTATGGTTTTCTCTGGGTATATGCCCAGTAGTGGGCTTGCCCATGGGCTCATATGGTAGCTCTATTTTTAGTTTTTAAAGGGACCTCCATACTGTTCTCCATAGTGGCTGTATCAATTTTCATTCCCACCAACAGTGCAGGAGAGTTCCCTTTTCTCCACACCCTCTGCAGCATTTATTGTTTCTAGATATTTGATGATGACCATTCTGACCAGTGTGAGGTGATACCTCATTGTGGCTTTGATTTGCATTTCTCTAATGATTAGTGATATTGAGCATCTTTTCATGTGTTTGTTGGCCACCGGTAATGTCTTCCTTGGAGAAATTTCTATTTAGGTCTTCTGCACATTTTTGGATCAGTGCCTTCTTAAACATAGTAGAGGATACATATTTTAAATCATCAGGATGATTTAGTAATAATGTAATGAGTATCAATTGTATTAATTTGGCTTTTAATATTACCAAATATATATTTGTTTTTTACATACTTTGTTATACAAACTCCTATCATTTTTAAAGTGTTTTTATGACCAATGTAATTTATTTTATCTCAAGTAGCCCTCAAAGTAGTCATTTTGTGGACTTGTCTCCATTGCTTACCATTTTTCCATCTCCTCATTGCCAGCTATTGTCATGATATCTCAATATAGCAGCTCTTTAACCTTTCTGATTTTCTGATCTGACCCACACTGGTTGGAAAATCTGGAGGCCAACACTGATAGAACTGTATCTTTAAAAATACTAAATAATTCTCTTCAAGGGATGGGAAGTCTGTGAATTTTAATGCATGGATATAACATATTTCTAGTATTCTATGACTATTTGATATATTTCAGCCAGAAGGTTCCTGGATAAGTGGGATGCAAAGGAAGCCACTGAATCAACATTTGGATTTAATCTTTAACTTATCTGATTTTGGTCAATTTACCAAAACTGTGTTTTGTTTTGTTTTTTTTACATTATTACCTTACTAATCACTAAAATGTGACTACTTATTTTTTAGAAAGTAACTTTGTTAATGCATTTGTAACTTAGGAGGAACTCATGCCTATGCTACAGATCAAGTTCAAAGCAACGGCCTCATTGATGCTTTCAGGACCTTTGGGTTAGGAAACACCAATCTGTCCCAGCAGTCTCTTCAGGTAAGGTTCCCACTCCTTGGGTTTTCATATTTGCACTTAGTGATAAATAAGAAAGAGAATTTGATAGTTTTATGTTTTGAGTATAGTAAATTTTTCTCATAGTAAATTTTTTAACTCTTACTTTGGAGTATATTTGATTAACAATGTTGTAATAGTTTCAGGTGTACAGCAAAGTGATTCAGTTATACATATACCGATACATGTATCTATTCTTTTCCAAATTCTTTTCCCATTTAGGTTGTTACATAATATTGAGCAGAGTTCCCTGCCCTATACAGTAGGTACTTGTTGATTATCCATTCTAAACATAGCAGTGTGTACATGTCAATCTCAAACTCCCTAGTTATCCCCCCAACCCTTCCCCCTAGTAACCATGAGTTCATTCTCTGAACCTGTTTCTGTGTTGTAAATAAGTTCATTTGTATCATTTCTTTTTAGATTCCACATACAAGTGATATCGTATGATACTTCTCTTTCTCTGTCTGACTTACTTCAACTCAGTATGACAATCTCTAAGTCCATCCATGTTGCTGCAAATGGCATTATTTCATTCTTTTTAATAGCCGAGTAATATCACATTGTATATATGTACCACATCTTCTTTATCCATTCCTCTGTTGATGGACATTTAGGTTGCTTCCATGTCCTGGCTATTGTAAATAGTGCTGCAATGAACATTGGGGTACATGTATCTTTTTGAATTATGGTTTTCTTTGGGTATATGCTCAAGAGTGGGATTGCTGGGTCATATGGCAGTTTTTTTAGTTTTTAAGGAACCTCCATATCGTTCTCCATAGTGGCTGTATCAATTTACATTCCCACCAACAATATAAGAGGGTCCCCTTTTCTCCACACCCTCTCCAGCATTTATTGTTTGTAGATTTTTTTGATGATGGCCATTCTGACAAGTGTCAGGTGATACCTCATTGTAAATTTGATTTGCATTTCTCTAATAATTACTGATGTTGAGCATCTTTTCATGTGTTTGTTGGTCATCTGTATGTCTTCTTTGGAGAAATATCTATTCAGGTCTTCTGCTCATTTTGTGATTGGATTGTTTGGTTTTTTTGATATTAAGCTGCATGTGTTGTTTGTATATATTGGAGATTAATCCCTTATTGGTTGCTTTGATTGCAAATATTTTCTCCCATTCTGAGGGTTGTCTTTTCGTCTTGTTTATAGTTTCCTTTGCTGTGCAAAAGCTTTTAAGTTTAACTAGATCCCGTTTGCTTATTTTTGTTTTTATTTTCATTACCCTAGGACATGGATCAAAAAAGATCTTGCTGCGATTTATGTCAAAAAGTTTTCTGCCTATGTTTTCCTCTGAGTTTTACAGCATCTGGCCTTACATTTAGGTCTTTAATCCATTTTGAGTTCATTTTTGTGTGTGGTGTCAGGGAGTGTTCTAATTTCATTCTTTTACATGTAGCTGTCCAGTTTTCCCAGCACCACTTACTGAAGAGACTGTCTTTTCTCTATTGTATATTCTGGCCTCCTTTGTCATAGATTAAGTGACCATTGGTGCATGAGATTATCTCTGGGCTTTCTATTCTGTTCCATTGACCTAAATTTTATTTTTGTACCACTACCATACTGTCTTAATTACTGTAGCTTTCTATTATATTCTGAAGTCAGGGAGGCTGATTCCTCCAGCTGTTTTTCTTTCTCAAGATTGTTTAGGCTATTTGGGGTCTTTTGTATTTCCATACAAATTGTAAAAATTTTCTGATCTAGTTCTGTGAAAAATATCATTGGTAATTTGATAGGGATTGCATTGAATCTGTAGATTGCTTTGGGTAGTATATTCATTTTCACAATGTTGATTCTTCCAATCCAAGAACATAGTATATCTCCCCATCTGTTTGTATTGTCTTTGATTTCTTTCATCAGTATCTTATAGTTTTCTGCATACAGGTCTTTTGCCTTGTTAGGTAGGTTTATTCCTACGTATTTTATTCCCTTTATTGCAGTGGTAAATGAGATTGTTTCCTTAATTTCTCTTTCTAATCTTTCATTGTTAGTGTATGGGAATGCAAGAGATTTCTGTGTATTAATTTTGTATCTTGCAACTTTACTAAATTCATTGATGAGCCCTAGTAGTTTTCTGGTGTCATGTTTAGGATTTTCTATGTTTAGTATCATGTCATCTGCAAACAGTGACAGTTTTACTTCCTTTTTTCCAGTTTGGATTCCTTTTATTTCTTTTTCTTCTCTGACTGCCATGGCTAGGACTTCCAAAACTATGTTGCATAAAAGTGATGAGAGTGGACATCCTTGTCTTGTTCCTGATCTTAAAGCAAATGCTTTCAGTTTTTCTCCATTGAGAATGAATGTTTGCTGTGTGTATGTCATATGGCCTTTATTATGTTGAGGTAGGTTCCCTCTCTGCCCACTTTCTGGAGAGTTTTTATCAAAAATGAGTGTTGAATTTTGTCAAAAGCTTTTTCTGCATTTATTGAGATGATCATATGGTTTGCATTCTTCAATTTGTTAATATGGTATATCACACTGATTGGTTTGCATATATTGAAGAATCCCTGCATCCCTGGTGCATGATCCTTTTAATGTGTTGTTGGTTTCAGTTTGCTAGTATTTTGCTGAGGATTTTTGCAGCTATGTTCACCAGTGATATTGGCCTGAATTTTCTTTTTTTGCGGTATCTTTGTCTGGTTTTGGTATCAGGGTGATGGTGGCCTCATAGAACAAATTTGGGAGTGTTCCTCCCTCTGCAATTTTTTGGAACAGTTTCAGAAGGATAGGTGTTAGCTCTTCTCTAAATGTTTGATAGAAATTGCCTGTGAAGCCATCTGGTCCTGGTCTTTTGTTTGCTGGAAGATTTTTAATCACAGTTTCAATTTCATTACTTATGATTCGTCTGTTCATATTTTCTGTTTCTTCCTGGTTCAGTTTTGGAAAGTTGTACTTTTCTAAGAATGTGTTCATTTCTTCCAGGTTGTCCATTTTATTGGCGTATAGTTTATTATAGTAGTCTCTTATGATTCTTTGTATTTCTGTGGTGTCAGTTGTAACTTCCCCTTTTTCATTTCTAATCTTATTGATTTGAGTCCTCTCCCTTTTTCTCTTGATGAATTCTGGCTAAAGTTTTATCAGTTTTGTTTATCTTCTCAAATAACCAGCTTTTAGTTTCATTGATCTTTGCTATTGTGTTCTTGATTTCTATTTCATTTATTTCTGTTCTGATCTATATGATTTCTTTCCTTCTACTAATTTTGGGGGTTTGTTGTTGTGGTGGTGGTGGTGGTGGTGGTGGTGTTCTTCTTCTTCTTTTTCTTCATCTTCGTCTTCTTCTTCTTTCTCTACTTGCTTTAGGTGTATACATTGTTTATTTGAGATCTTCCTTATTTCTTTATGTAGGATTGTATTACTATAAACTCCACTCTTAGAACTGCTTTTGCTACATCCCATGGGTTTTGGGTCATCATGTTTTCAGTGTCATTTGTTTCACTGTCATTAGGTATTTTTTGATTTCTTCTTTGATTTCTTCAGTGATCTCTTGGTTATTTAGCAGCATATTGTTTAGCCTCCATGTGTTTGTGTTTTTTTAGTTTTTTTCTCCTGTAATTGATTTCTAATCTCATACCATTGTGGTTAGAAAAGGTGCTTCATATGATATCAGTTTTCTTAAATTTACTGAGACTTGATTTGTGACCCAAAATGTGATCTATCCTGCAGAATATTCTGTGAGCACTTGAGAAGGAAGTGTATTCTGCCACTTTCAGGTGGAATGTCCTATAAATATCAGTTAAGTCTATTTGGACTATTGTGTCATTAAAGCTTGTGTTTCCATACTGATTTTCTGTCTGGATGATCTGTCCATTGATGAAAGTGGGGTGTTAAAGTCTCCCACTGTTATTGTGTTACTGTTGATTTCTCCCTTTATGGCTATTGTATTTGCTTTATATATTGAGGTGCTCCTATGTTGGGTACACATACATTTACAATTGTTATATCTTCTTCTTGAATTTATCCCTTGATCATTATGTAGTGCCCGTCTTTGTCTCTTGTAACAGTCTTTATGTTAAAGTCTATTTTCTCTGATACAAGTATTGCTACTCCAGCTTTCTTAAGGTTTCCATTTTCATGGAATACCTTCTTCCATCCCCTCTCACAGTAAATTTTTAATTAAAATCAGGACTTTAATATGAAATTATTCATACAATTACATGAAGAAATTAGAGTTTATGTGTGTGAATACGATAGTAAATGACTAAAAAGTAGAAAGTAATTATACCCAAAAAAAAGTATGTCCAAAATTATGCTTTAATAATGTAAATAAATATTATTTACCATTTAATAAACCAATGCGTAAAGTTAATCCACTACACTTTTTTCCTAAATAGATATTACCTTTAATATTTATGGATGGGTAATTCAGGGATTATCTTATGTATTTTAGCATGGATGTAAACCAGATTTTCACACAATGAAAGTAGTAGTGCTAAGTTACAATATGAAATCATAACCAGGACAAGACTTTGAAGCTCTTTGTGTCTCATTTCCTCATTTGGAATATGAAACCTTATGAAATTTCTGAGCTAAAATTCCTGGGACTCATTATGAAGTTTTAAGCTTTTGAAACAATCAAAGACAGTAAGAAAATTGTGAATTTCTAGGCTTTCTAGTTAAGTGAATCAAATACGTAAATATAAATTTAAAGAAGGACTGAACAGTGAACAAATAGCACTGGCATATATATTGATTGTTTCTTTTTCTTTTCCCAAATGGGTTAGATTAAGAAATAACATCAAAACCTAATAATGTCAAATTTTCACTCCCAAAGTTAGACTTTGTCCAGTAATATAGCACCTATTATTCTAGAAATTCATTTAAAATATAATACTTCCATGCCCCACTGCCCTGCCACTTGACAGCTGTGAAAAAGATTCAAAGTCAAACAAATGTACCCCAGAACTTGGCCTGTGGAAAGAAGAAATATATTTTGGAAAATAACTGAACAGGATAAGGAGAGTGAATAATCATTACATATCTATGAGTCTAGTTCTTCTCTTGCCTCTTCAACCATTTTTTTCACTAGCTCTTTATTTTATCCACCTTTCTGAGTTTAACTACTTTTCTCAACTTTTGTGTCTCAAAAGCACTATCATTACTTAGATTCAAAAACTTTGAGTAAACTTTGTTTCTTCTCTATTCATGTCCCATTATAATGTCAACAGAGCCTGTTTATTTCAAAATATATTTTACAAAAATTGTTTCTCTCTGTATTCATTTTCACTGTCTATATCATGTTTCTTTATGCCAAGACTGCTATACCCCATCTTCCAGTTCATCAAATCTCTGCCTATATGAAAACTTGCCAACGATCACCTAAGTAAACCTACTCCCCTCTACTCTCCAATGTGAGAAGTACAGAAGTTGTAGGATGTGGGGGTAAATAATATATGCAGATTGATCTAGAGGTCTGGTTTGAAGATAGCCGGCAAACTGTCGTACAAACTGGTCTGGAGATCTAGCATGGCAGAAAGTAGAGTAAAAACTGAAGGAGAATAGAGGTCAGTTCTGAGGTTGTCAACCTGGTTGACTAAAGAATGGTGATAACACAGACTGAAACTGAGAAGCAAGGAGGGAGAACTGATTTTGAAAATATTGTTTTGTGTTGTGTTTGAGCCTTGGTAACTTTGACTAGTTGGTGGGACATTTAAATGGAATTCTCAAAAGGCAGTTAAAAGTAAAAGAGCAGAATATGGGAAATCAGCCAGAAATGAAATATTTGCATAAAGGTGATGCTCAAAATTTTGAGCATGGATTTTTTAAAGGGAGTGGAGGAACAGGAAGAAAATTCTGTTCCGTTCATTTGTAGTTAAGTTCTTAAATAATGAAATTTAAAAACTAAAAAAATTCTTGCAAGATTAATTTAGATTCATGAATATGATGGGCAGGACTTTTTAAAATATGTTGGCCAACCAGATTCCTGTTACAATAACCAAACATAAGTTGATGAGAACTTGGATTTGAGTGGTGGCCACTGGAATATGAAAGAAATATATGTCCCAGTATTTACTCAGTTATGTTCTCCTAGTACTCGTATAGAGCCAAAGCTCTATTTCTTTATTAGAATTTTCTGGTAGGAGTCTAAAAAAGTTATTCATATTCAGATTTAATTTGATAATAATACTTTTTCCACTCAAAGACTTTACAGAAGACTGAGATTTTTGTCAAAGCAATTATGTTTGAAGGATAGAATTCAACCTCTTCCTTCAGAACTGAAATGAAGGTGGGTTTAGAACTGAGTTTAGCTACAAATGGGACTTCCCATTGCTCCTGAAATGACATCCACCCAGGAAACACCTACTTGGTCACTGGATAAAGTTGGCTTTTCCCAATAACCATCCACAAAGATTTTGAAAAACTCCTTCTTCAGAGTCCTTCTCAGAGAATGGTCCTATCTTTCATTCACTTTCTTCCCAGGACTGCAATTTACATAAAGAATAGTTTGCCATTTCTGTATTCTTCTTGAATGTATTTAATCTAACATATGGGGCTATTTACTCTATCATGTGTGAAAAATATGATAGAGTAAATATGATACTACAATATCTCACATTGGGAAAAGATCAGTGAAAGCTTTTCTCAATTATTTGATAGTGCTTATTTTTATCTTGAGGCCCTGCTCACTGTGTCTCTCCTCAAATACTCTAGGCACCAATAAGTGTTTTCTTTTGAGCCACCACAAAGATGGACAAATGAACTCACACATGTGTGTGCACATACACACATCCACACACACATGCCCTACAGCTAATTTCTCTGAGGTTGTAACACCCTTTAATGCTAAAACCTGGAGTGTTTGCCAAGACAACTAAGAAAAAAAATAATAAAGCCTTATCTCCAATTGTGAAACCCATTCTCCTGCTCTAATATTTTTATTATAGCCTGTCCTGTCCTCAGACCCTATATTTCCACATTTTCTGACTGACAACTGTCACATACTAGTCAGCTTTCAGAGATATTTCAAAGCTATGGTTGTATGCCATACTTAAGCTTATTCTCAGGCCATAAATTAAGAACTATGCTAACAAAGAAAAAAGAATAAAGAATAAAATGACTCTTCCCCAGTTATTAATTTTTTAAATATATTTAAACAGCTTGAAAGTAAGAGATTAACACTCAACAGTAATGGATGGATGAATGGCACTGTACTAATTGATAGCACTGTGGGAAAGAACACATTCTTTCTTGTCACATGGGACAAACAGCCTCCTGTTATTTCTCTCTGGGATCTCAATGGAACATCAATGGAAAGTTTCACAGTGGACAAAGATTCCAAAATGGCCTATCTCAGTATTCCAGGAACTGCAAAGGTAAGCAATCAGCTTTTAGACTTCTATTTAAAATTTTTTCAAAAGGTGAAAATAAATTGTTTATTATCATAAATATAATCTTGAGTGCCAATAATTGTATCATCTTCAAAGCTATGATAAAATAGAATGTGATTTCTATCCCTATGTAATCCTAAGAATTAGATGGGAGGAAAAAAGAAGGAAGAATTTATATATGAGGAGAAAGGAAAAAAATGAGTAAAATTCAGGTTGGTCAAGAACTTTGAAGACTAAATGTGGGGTGTCTTTTCAACATGGTGTATAAATCATTACAGGCTCCTTCCTAATTAAGCCCAACCAGGATTATACAAACTGTGTATGATGAGACCAAAGGATAAAGGCCAAAAGGAAGGAAATCTTTTGAGATTTACATTTCCCACCAGAGATTGCATGAGGTAGAGACACTATGCATGGCATTTGGCTAGCTCCCCTGTCTGAATTGCCACAGTGCTCATCTGTGGCATGTTGTACAAATCCACAAAAATCTGCTTATTCTACACTACATTTATATGATAACTTTAGAATTGGATAACGGAAACAGAAAATAGCTTGGTATCTGATATTTACTATATTTCCATCGAATTTTTAGGTGGGTGTTTGGACTTATACTCTTCAAGCAAAAGCAAACCCAGAAACATTAACTGTCACAGTAAACTCTCAGGCAGCAAATTCTTCTGTGCCTCCAATCTCAGTGAATGCTAGAATGAATAAAGACACAGACACCTTCCCCAGCCCAATGATTGTTTAAGCAGCAATTCTACAAGGGTATATACCCATTCTTGGAGCCAATGTGACTGCCTTCATTGAATCAAATAACGGGAATACAGACGTTTTGGAACTTTTGGATAATGGTGCAGGTAATTCACAGGTTTCTCTGAACAAGCCTATATTTTCATAACTCAGGATATGTTATGGATCCCTGTGGCAGTGTAGGGCAGGGGGACAGGCACCAGAAGAATTGATGTAGATTATGGATAAACAACAGGACTAGCAGGATATTCTATCCAGGTAAAACCTACAAAGTGATTTGCAAATGTCTTGCACATGGTAAGAACTCTATAATTGTTATTTATTGACATTATTGTTTGTTATCTAGACAACCAATGTCTGTCATATAGAAAGGCCTCATTCAGGAGATTGAGGCAGCATAAAAAGAACTCTAAATAAGTGTTTCTTAGCGGCACATGATCAAGAAAATCTGGCCAGGAAGGGTGAAGTATAAGAAGTCAGATGAAGGTAAGTGGTAGAACTCAGGCTCTTATCAAGGAAGGGGTGACAGACAGGAGTAATTTCCAACTGCTGGAACAAAGTGCACATATACTCCTAGGGAACTAAGACCCAAGAACAGGTCTTCCTGCCAGAGGAGAGGAGGGATCAGCCCAGGGGCATCATATATTATATCTGCCTGACAAGAAACAAGATATAGTGTTGGCCTTGCTCAGTCCCTTTGGTCTGTGTGGATGAGTGGTGTTCAAAGACCTTTTCCCAGACTGGATTATTCTGGGAACTGAACCTTCTTTTGACGGTTCATTGAGCAAGGAAACAACCAATATGGTAGACATCTGTATTATCACAAATTTCTATCAGTATCTTTTGCAATGTAATTAATTCAATAATTTTATACCCTATCCTCAACTAGAGTTGGTCCTGAGAAAAATTTAGAAGGTGAAATTGGTCTTTGGTACAGCTTCAAATTCCCTACACTCACACTTAAGTAACTTCATCAGATATAACGTTTTCCACAACTATGCCCTGCCTCTTCTTCCCCTTTTCCTAACCCCTTCCATGCTACATTAAAGCCTACCTGTATTTTGTTATCATTGCTCAAGGTTTTAATAGTGATTACTTAGTTAATTTGTAATTCTTTAACCTAAAAAAGTAGTGGTACTAAAATGATTCAGAGCAGTGGTTCTCAAACTTTAGTATTCATAAGGATCACATGAAGGGGTTTGTTATAACACAAAGTGCTGGGATCCCTCCCTACTCCTACAATGTGGCCCAGAAATGTGCATTTCTAAAAAGTTCCAGAGAGATGCAGATGATGCTGGTCCAAGGACCTCATTTTAAGAACATCTGTCTTACAGTGTTAAGACCCCCTGAGAAATGTGTTTGAAATTTAGTGAATAACTCCAATGCTGGTGATAACAGGTATATATATGATACAATATCTCTGAGCTCTGCAAAATATTTATTCTAATAGTGGATGAAGTTTCCCATTTTCAGACCAGAGAGTTAATGAATCAGGAGAGCAATAGCTGTAAGAATAAGTCTAGATAGGTATTTTGTAGTTGACTAGGATGAGAACTCTTAAGCAAAGACATTTTCTTTAGTGGGACCCTTTTGATTTGAATGGAGAGATAAAAGAAAGCAACACTAAAAGAAAGTGTCTAGATAGAGTAAGCAAAAGTAGGCTATTTGGCTGAGAAATCAATAAGAAAGGTACTTTTGATATAATAACCTGAGTACAAGGTGACAAGGGCCACAAAATTGAGGTATTTATTATACTTACATATTTATCTATGTGTATAATATATATATATTTTTCATAATACCTCAAAGATACCAATTCAACAAGCTACTATGTTCTGGCAGAGCATAATGGAAATTTTCTCTATATGGTCAGTTTGAAGATGGGAACCCAACATAGGGTATATGCTTATAAAGGCCATATCCTTGAGTTAGAAAATGGATGAATTTCTCTTTTTATTTGCAATAAGAATTTATTCCTTCATTTTTATAACAAGGTGCTGATTCTTTCAAGAATGATGGAGTCTACTCCAGATATTTTACTACTTATAAAGAAAATGGCAGATATAGCTTAAAAGTTCAGGTTTATGGAGAAACAAACACCGTTATGAGAAGCTTAAGGCGTCCACCGAATAGGGCCACGTACATACCTGGCTGGGCAGTTGATGGTGAGTAACTCATGATATCTGAAATCCAGTGCTGGTTTGAATAATTTTAGTTGATACACTTAAGACTTCAAACATTTTATAACTCAAAATATAGCTTTTCATATTTCTGAATTGAAGTTCTTAGTCATACTTAGCCTCCAAAGTGACCTAAGCTTTAGTACAATGTCTAGCATCTAGTAAGCATTCCATAAATGTCGGTTACTATTTTATTAGTTTCAAGCACCTTACCTGTATCAACAATAATAAACCTAACTTCCACTCAAGCTGAGTAAAACAGGCCCTGATGTCTTGAACCTAAATTCAAGCCAATGGTAGAATATATCCTTCAGATTACATATGCTGTAAAAGATATATAAACATTTATTTAGAATATTTTTCTTTAGTCAAAAGAAAACGAAAACGTGGTTTAAGGTGATGATAAGTATTGAAAATACATTCTTGGTGGAGTGACGTCAGGGAAGACAGTAGAGTAGGAAGTGCTAGGAATCCATCTTCCTACCTAGATAACAATTCTGCTGGCAGAATATGACTGATGTAATGGTTTTGGAGCTATAGAGTCATATCTAAAAGCTTGTAGCTTCCAGGGGAAGGCTCAATGAAAAACTATGGTTAAATTTTGGCCAATTTCAGCTCTTAGCCCAGCAGCAGTGATCCAGTTCCCTCTAGCCCCATGGCAGGTAACCTTGCCCACGTTCCTGGAACGGTTTGCATGTGGCTTGTGGGAGCCAGACTGGACAATAAAAATATGTCCTCCAAATATCACCAATTATACTTCTGATCATGGAAATGCAGATGCAGAAGCATAGTGCCATTGTTGCCACCCCCTCTGCTGAAGGGACTTCCAGGAGATTGAAAGAGACAGAATCCTTTTCCTTTTTACCTTTTTGGGGACCAGCCATTTAAGAATTAGAATATTCAAAAGTAACCACATGTACAGGGAATTTAGAAAGTCACCACACATGTCCAGGGAGAGATACAGACTCAGAAAAGATCCAAGAAGACTTAAGCTTACACCTCAGGGTGATCACTAGCCCAGAGAAACCCTACAACAATTTCTTAGAAACAAAAACCCCAGGGGAATGGGGAGAATCTGATTTCCAAAGTTATCACATTATAAAACTCAAATGTCCAGTTTTCAACATAATATCACAAGGTGTACAAAGAAGCATAAAATCAAGAATCAGTCAAAGGAAAAAATATATCAACAGGAATTGTCCTTGAAGAAGACCAGATGGCAGACTTATTAGATAAAAAATTTAAAACTACTTTTAAAAAGATGCTCAAGTTGCTCAAGGAAGTCATAGACAAAGTCAAGAAAACAATGTATGAACAAAATTAAAATATCAATAAAGAGATAGAAAACATTAAAATGACCCAGAAAGAAATTCTGGAACTGAAAATTACAATAACTAAATTTTAAAGTTCTCTGGAGGGATTCAAAAGTAGAAGAAAGAACAAGAGAACATGAAAATAAAATAATTAAAATTACTGTGCCTGAAGAACAGAAAAAAAAAAAAAATTGAAGAAAAGTGAAAAGAGCCTAAGAGAACTGTGGGATACCAACAAGTTGATCTGTTCTTCTATTCTGAAGAACAGAAAAAAAGATTGAAGAAAAGTGAAAAGAGCCTAAAGGAACTGTGGAACACCAACACCGACATACCAACAGTGGCAGTCTCAGAAGGAAAACAGATAAAGGGGCAAAGAGATAATTTGGAGAAATAATGGCTAAAAAATTCCCAAACTTGATGCCAAAATATTAATTTAAAAATCCAAGAAGCTAACAAACTCTAAGTAGGATAAACTGAAAAAGATACACACTAAGACACACTATAATCAAACTGCCAAAAGCTAAAGGCAAAGAGAGAATTTTGAAAACACCAAGAGAGAAGGAAATAATCACATACAAGGATTCTCAATTAGATTTTTCATCAGAGGCCTTGGAGGACAAACAGCAGTAGGTTAATTTATTCAAAATGCTAAAGGAGGGAAACTATCAACCAAGAAATCTTTATCCTACAAAACTGTCCTTCAAAAATGAGGGAGAAATTAACTTCTCCAGATAAACAATAGCTGAGGGTGTTCATTATCACTAGCCTTACCCTACAAGAATACTAAAGGGAATCCTTTGCGGGAAATGACAGAACAATAGACAATAACTCAAAGCCATATGAAGAAATAAAGATCTCTAGTAAAGACAAATGCATGGGCAATTATCACATCTAGTATTACTGTACTATTGGTTTGTACTCTGTTTTTTATTTACAATATGATTTAAAAGACTAATGCATAAAAGGAATTATTAGTCTATGTTTTTGAACACGTAATGTATAAAGATGTAATTTGTGACATTAATAACTGAAAGGGGGTGGGAATTGAGCTATATAGGAGCAGAATTTGTGTATGCTTTTGAAGTTAAGCTGATATAATTCAAATTCGAGTGCTGTAACATTAGGATATTAAATGTAATCCCTCTGATGACCACAAAGAAGAGAGCTATAGAATATACACAAAAAGAAATGAAATGGTAATAAATTATTTCACTACAAAAAATCAACTGAGCACAAAAGAAAACAGTAATACATGAAAAGAGGGACAAAAATGCTATAAGGCATATATAGAACAAGTAACAAAATGAGAGAAGTTTCTATTTTTTGTGTGGTAGAGAATCACTGAGTTTAACTTTTTTTTTTATTAAAGCATAGTTGATTTACAATATTATATTAGTTTCAGGAGTTCAACATACTGATTCAATATTTTTATGGATTATGCTCTATTTAAAGTTATAAAATAGTGGCTGTATTTCCCTGTGCTATACAATATATCCTTGTTGCTTATTTATTGTATACTTAGTAGTTTGTATCTCTTATCTCATACCTCTATTTTTTCCCCTCCCTCCTTCTCTCTCCCATTTGGTAACCGCTAGTTTGTTCTCTATGTCTGTGAATCTATTTCTGTTTTGTTATATACATTCATTTGTTTTATTTTTTATATTCCACATATAAGTGATAACATACAGTATTTAACTTTCTCTGTCTGACTTATTCCACTAAACGTAATACCCTCTAGGTTGATCCATGTTGTTGCAAATGGCAGAATTTCCTTTTTATGGCTGAGTAATATTCCATTGTATATATCTTGTTTATCCATTCATCTGTTGATGGACACTTAGGTTGCTTCCATATCATGGCTACTGTAAGTGATCCTGCTATGAACATTGGGGTGCATGTATCTTTTCAAATTACAATTTTCATTTTCTTGGCATATATACCTAGGAGTAGAACTGCTAGATAGTATGTTAGTTCTATTTTTACCTTTTTGAGGAATATTTATACTATTTTCCATAGAGGCTGCACCAACTTACAGTCCCACCAACAGTGTACTAGGGTTTCCTTTTATCTACATCCTCGCCAATATTTGTTTTTTGTGGACTTTTTGATGATAGCCATTTAACAGCTGATATTTTATCGTGGTTTTGATTTGCATTTCTCTGATGAGAAATGATGTTGAGCAACTTTTCACATGCCTCTTGGCAATCTTATCTTTTTTGAAAAAATGTCTATTCAGATCTTTTGCCCATTTTTAAATGAGGGTGATTGCTTTTTTGATATTAGAGTGGTATGAGCTGTTATTACATTTGGATTTTAACCCTTTATCAGTAATATCATTTGCAAATATATTCTCCCATTCATTATGTTGTCTTTCATTTTTTCAATGGTTTTCTTTGCTATGCAAAAGCTTTTAAGTTTAATCAGGTCCCATTTGTTTATTTTTGCTTTTGTTGCTTTTGCCTTAGGAAACAGATCCAGAATCTATTGCTACAATTTATGTCAAAGAGTAATTCTGCCTATGTTCTCTTCTAGTTTTATAGTTTCAAGTCTCACATTTAGGTCTTTAATCCATTTTGAGTTTATTTTTGTATGTGGTATGAGGAATCTCATTCTACCTGTAGCTGCCCTGTTTTCTAGGCACCACTTATTGAAGAGACTGTCTTTTCTCCATTGTATATTCTTGAATTGCTTGTCATAGATTAATTACCCACAGATACGTGGGTTTATTTCTGGGCTCTCTATTCTGTTGCATTGGTCTATGTGTCTGTTTTTGTGCCCATATCATGCTGCTCTCTGACTATTGGAGCTTTGTGGTATAGTCTGAAGTCAGGGAGTGTGATCCCTCAAGCTTTGTTCTTTTTTCTCAAGATTTCTTTAGCAATTTGGAGTTTCCATACACACATGGCAATTTGTGATTCCATATAAATTTTAGGAATATTTTTTCTAGTTCTGTGAAAGATGTCATTGGTGTTTTGATAGAGATTATATTAACTCTGTAGATTGCTTTGGGCAGTATGGATATTTTAACAATATTAATTCTTCCTAACCAAGAACATGGGATATCTTTCCATTTCTTTGTATCATCTTCAATTTCCTTCATCAATATTTTATTGCTTTCAGAGTATAGAGCTTTCACTTCCTTAGTTAAGTTTATTCCTAGGTATTTTATTCTTTTTGATGCAATTTTAAAAGAGATTGTTTTCTTGCTTTCTCTTTCCAGTAGTTCATTATTATTGTAGAGGAAAGCAACAGATTTCTGTTCCATTAATCTTGTATCCTGCAACATTACTGAATTCATTAATTAGTTCTAATATTTTCTTGGTAGACACTTTATATAGTATCTATGGTTGTCTATATATAATATCATGTTATCTGCAAATAGTGACAATTTAACTTCTTCCTATTCAATTTGGATGCCTTTTATTTCTTTTTTTGTCTTTTTGCTGTGGCTAGGACTTCCAATACTATTTTAAATAGGAGTGGCGAGAGTGAGTATCCCTGTCTGTTCCTGAGTTTAGGGGAAAGGCTTTCTGCTCTTTATCATTGAGTATGGTTTTAGCTGTGGGTTAGTCATGAAAGGCTTTTATTATATTGTGATGTGTTCCCTCTATACCCACTTTGATGAGAGTTTTTAAATCATGAATGGATGTTAAATTTGGTCAAAGGATTTTTCTTCATTGATTGAGATGATCATGTAATTTTTATCCTTCCTTGTGTTAATGTGGTGTATTACATTGATTGATTTGCAAACATTGAACCATCCTTGCATCACTGAAATTAACTTGATCACATTGTATGATCCTTGTTATATACTGTTGAATTGTTTGCTATATTTTATTGAGGATTTTTGCATCTATAATCATCAGAGATACTGTAATTCTCTTTTTGTAGTGCCTTTGGTTTTGGAATCAGGGTAATGGTGGCCTTGTAGAACGAATTTGGGAGTGTCCCATTCTCTTCAAATTTTCAAGATATTTTCAGAACGATAGATATTATCTCTTCTTTATATGTTCAGTACAATTCCCATGTGAAGCCATACAGTCCTAGAATTCCATTTGCTTGGAGGTTTTCTTTTTACTACAATTCAATTTTACTACTAGTGATCAGTCTGTTTAGATTATCGGTCTTGATTCAGTCTTGAAAGTTTGTATGTTTCTATAAATTTGTCCATTTCTTCTAGGTTCTCCAATTTGTTGTCATTTAACTGTTTGTAGTACTCTCTTATAATTGTATCTCTGTGATAACAATTGTTATTCCCCCTCTTTCATTTCTTATACTGTTTATTTGGGTCCTCTTTTCTTTTTGGTGAGCATGGCTAAAGGTTTATCCATTTTGGTTATCTTTTTTTAAAAAATCCAGCTCTTGGTTTTATTGACATTTTCTGTTGTTTTGGGGGGCTTTTTGTTTGTTTTTTGGCCTCTACTTTATTTATGTCCTCTCTGATCCTTATTATTTCCTCCTCCTCCTGAATTTGGACTTTGTCTTTTCTTCTTTTTCTAATTCCTTTACATGATAGGTTAGGTTGTTATTTGATATTTTTCTTCTTTCATGTGGTAGACCTGTATCACTATAAATATCCCTCTTAGAACTGCTTTTTCTGCATTTCATAAATTTTGGAAAGCTCTGTTTCCAATTTCATTTATCTTGATGTATTTTCTGATTTCTTCATCGATTTCTTCATTGACTCTGGTTTTTTAGTAGCATGTTGTTTAGTCTCCATGTTTTTATGCTTTTCCCATTTTTCTTCCTGTAATTGAAATCTAGTTTCATACCATTACAGTTTGAAAAAAATACCTGATATAATGTCTATCCTTGTAAACTGTTGAGACTTGTTTTGTGGCCTAGCATGTGACCTATCCTGGAGAATGTTCCATGTGCACTTGAAAAGAATGTGTATGCTGATGGTTTTGGATGGAATGTCCTGTAGATATCTATTAAGTCCAACTATTCTAATGTTACCTTTAAGACCACTGTTTCCTTATTGATTTTCTGTATGGATGATCTGTTCATTGATTTAAGTGGAGTGTTAAAGTCACCTACTATTATTTTATTATTGTCAATTTCTCCCTTTATACCTGGTAATATTTGCTTTATATATCTATGTGCTCCTGTATTAGGTGCATATATGTTAACAAGTTTAATATTCTCTTCTTGTGTTGATCATTTATCATTATATACTGTCCTTTGTCTTTTGTTATAGATTTTGTTTTAAAGTCTATTTTGTTTAACATCAGTATTGCTACCCCTGCCTTCTTGTTTCCTTTTGCATGAAATATCTTTTTCCATCCCCTCACTTTCAATGTGTGCCTTTAGTTCTGAAGTGAGTCTCTCACAAGCAGGATATAGATGGGTCTTTTCTTACCCAATCAGCTACTGCATGTCTTTGGATAGGAGTATTTAGTCCACTGATATTTAAAGTAATTATTGAAAGATATGTATATATTGCCATTTTCTTACTTGTTTTCTGGTTGTTTTTGTAGTACTTTGCTGGTTTTTTGTTGGTGGTGGTTTTTTGTTTGTTTGCTTGTTTGTTTGTTGCAACACCATGCAGCTTGCAGGACCTTAGTTCCCTGACCACAGATTGAACCTGGGCCCTGGCAGTGAAAGCACTGCATCCTAACCACTGGATCAACAGGGAAATTCCCTGCTGTCTTTTTTCATTGAAATATAGTGATTCACAATATGGTATTAGTTTCAGGTGTAAAGCAAAGTAATTCAGATATATATATATATATATATATATATATATATATATATAATTTTTACATATATGAAAATATGTAAAAATGTATGTAGATACACACATATATACATGTTATTTTTCACATTATAGGTTATTACAGGATATTAAATACAATTTTATGGACTATACAGTAAACTCTTTTTACTAATCTATGTTATGTATAGTAGTTTATATCTATTATTACAATACCCCTTTCCTTTATCCCACCCCTCCCCTTTCTCTCTGGTAAGCATAATTTTGTTTTCTAAATCTGTGAGTCTGTTTCTATTTTGTATATAGATTCATTTGTATTATTTTTTAGATTCCACATATAAGTGATAGCATATCATATTTGTCTTTCTCTGTTTGACTTACTTCACAAAGTATAATATTCTCTAGGTCCATCCATGTTGCTGCAAATGGCAGTATTTCATTCTTTTTAAAGGCTGAGTAATATTCCATTGTATACATATACATATATATATATATATATATATGCATGCCACATCTTCTTAATCCAATTATCTGTTGATGGCACTTGTGTTGCTTCCATGTATTGGCTGTTGTAAATAGTGCTGCTATGAACATTGTAGTGAATATATCTTTCCAAATCAGAGTCTGGATATATACCCAGGAGTGAAATTTCTGGATTATATGTAGCTCTATATTTGGCTTTTTAAGGAACCTGCATACTGTTTTCCACAGTGACTGCACCAATGTACATTCCCACCAACAGTGTAGGAGAGTTCCCTTTTCTCCACATCCTCTCCAGCATTTATTGTAGACTTCTTGATGAGAGTCATTCTGACCAATGTGAGGCAATACCTCAGTGTGGTTTTGATTTGCATTTCACTAATAATCAGTGATGTTGAGCATCTTTTCATTTGCATGTTGGCCATTTATATGTCTTCTTTGGAAAAATGTCTATTTCGGTCTTCTGCCTATTTTTGTATTGGGTTTTTTATTTTTTCAATATTGAATTATATAAGCTGTCCATATATTTTGAATATTAACCCCTTGTCAGTTATATCACTTGCACATATTTTCTCCCATTACATAAGTTTTCTTTTTATTTTGTTGATGACTTCTTCTGCTATACAAAAGCTTTTATTTTATTAGCTCCCATTTGTTTATTTTCGCTTTTATTTCCTTTGCCTCGAGATACTGATCCAAGAATATATTGCTATAATTTATGTCGGAGAATATTTTGCCTATATTTTCTTATAGGAGTTTTATGATTATCATGTCTTATATTCAGGTCTTTAACCCATTTTGATTTTATTTTTGTATATGGTGTGAGGGAGTGTTCTAACTCATTGATTTATATGTAGCTGTCCAGCTTTCCCAACACCACTTATTGAAGAGACTGTTTTTGCTCTATTGTATATTCTTTCCTCCTTTGTTGTAGACTTAACTGACCATAGGGTTTATTTCTAGGCTCTCTGTTCTGTTCCATTGATCTATATGTCTGTTTCTGTGCCAGTACCATGCTGTTTTGATTACTATAATTTTGTAATATAATTTGAAGTCTGGAAGTGTTATGCTTCCAGCTTTGTTCTTTTTCCTTAGGACTGCTTTGGCATCTGGGTCTTTTATGGTTCCATATAAATTTGAGGATTATTTTTTTCATTCTCTGAAAAATGTCATTGGTATTTTAAGAGGGATTGCATTAAATCTATAGATTGCTTTCGGTAGTATCGTCATTGTAATGATATCAATCCTTCCAATCCAAGAGCATGTGATATTGCTCCATTTCTTTGAGTTATTGTTGGTTTCCTTTATCAATATTTTACAATTTTCAGAGTATCAGTCTTTCACCCCCTTTGTTAAGTTAATTTCTAGGTATTTTTTATGTGGGTTGAAACCGGATTTTTAAAATTTCTCTTTCTGATATTTCATTGTTAATGTAGGGATGCAACAGGTTTCTGTATGTTAATCATATCCTATTATTACCTTGCTTAATTCATTTATTAGTTCTAATATTTTTTGTGTAAGGAATTTAGGGTTCTCTATATAGTATATCATGTCATCTGCACATAGTGACAGTTTTACCTCTTCCCTTCCAATTTGGATATTTTAAAATTTCTATTTCTTGTCTGCTTGGTGTGGCTAGGACTTCTAAAGCCATGTTAAATAGAAGTGATGAGAGTGGGCATCCTTGTTTTGTTCCTAATTTAGTGGGAAGTCTTTCAGTTTTTCACTATTGAGATTTATGTTGTTTGTTGGTTTGTCACAAATGGCTTTTATTTTGTTGAGATATGATCCCTCCATACCTACTTTGGAGTTTTTATCTTGAATGGAAAAAATGGAATGTTCTTTTCTTCTTCTTTTAGTTTATTCCCTTGTGTTTGATAACTTTCTTTAGTGCTATGGTTGTGTTCCTTTCTCTATAGCTTTTGTGTATCTATTGTATGTTTTTGGTGTGTGGTTAACATGGGGTTCATATATGTTGACTTACAACTATTCCTACTTGCTTTAAATAGGTAATCCTTTAAGTTCAAATACACTCTTAAAGATCTACATTTTCATTCCCCTGTGCCACGTTTTGGGGTTTTGATGTCATATTTTACATCTTCATGTTTATCCCTTTACTGACTATTGTAGTTTTACTTGATTCTGAAATTTTGGTCTTTTAATCTTTGTACTAGCATATTTAAGTAATTGATCATCAGCCTTCAGTATATATTTCCCTTTCCTAGAGGGATTTTTCATTTCTTATAGATTCTAACTTTTTGTTATAGCCTTATCTTTTCCACTTAGAGAAGATCCTTTAACATTTCTTTCAGAATAGGTTTAGTCTTGATAAATTCTTTTATTTTTGCTTGTCTGAGAAGTTATCTCCCCTTCAATTTTTTTTTTTTTTTTTTTTTTTTGGCACACGGGCTTAGTTGCTCCGTGGCATGTGGGATCTTCCTGGAGCAGGGATTGAACTCCTGTCCTCTGCATTGGCAGGTGGATTCCCAACCACTGCACCACCTAGGAAGCCCTCCCCTTCAATTTTAAATGATTATCTTGCTGGGTAGAGTGTCCTAGGGTATCGGTTTTTCCCTTTCAGTACCTTGAATATTTCATGCCACTCCCTTCTGGCCTGCCAAGTTTCTGTGGAAAAATGAGCTGATAGCCCTATGGGTGCTCCCTTGTATACAACTCTTTGTTTTTCTCTTACTGCCTTTAGAATTCTCTCCTTACTTTAATTTTGCTACTTTCATTATGATATGTCTTGGTGTGGGTCTGTGTGGGCTCATCTTATTTGGGACCCTTTGTTCTTCCTGTATCTGGATATCTGTTTGCTTTTTCAGGTTTGGGAAGTTTTCAGCCATCATTTCATCAAATACATTTTCGACCCCCTTCTTTCTCTCTTCTCCTTCTGGAACCCCTATAATGTGAATGTTGGTTGTCTCAGAGATCCCTTAAACTGTTCTCATTTTTTAAAAACTTATTTTTATTTTTGTTGTTCTGCTTGGATCATTTCCATTAGTCTATCTTCCAGAACACTTATGCATTCTTCTTTATCCCATAGTTTCCTGTTAATTGCTGTTAGTGTGTTTTTCATTTCAGTTACTGTATTCTTCAGTTCTGACATTTTAAAAAATATTTTCTAGTTCCTTATTTAAGTTCTCAGTGTGTTTATCTATTGTTTTCCCTAATTCAGTTATCATTCTGATTAGTAATGCTTTGACTATTTATCTAGTAAATTGCTTATTTCTGTCATTAGTTGTTTTTTCAGGGGATTTCTCTTGCTCTTTCAATTTAAACAAATGTCTCTGTATTCTCATTTAGCTTAATTTTCTCTTTCTCTATGAAATTGGGTGAAACAGTTACCTATTGTGGTCTTGAAGTGGTGTCCTTGTGTGGAAGCATCCCTATAAAATCTGTGTGTGGCTTTGGTGCGAGAGCTGGATCTGACAGAACACAAGTCACATCTTTCCTCAGGGTGTGCTGGCAGCTCTTACCTTGGTAGGAGGTGGGGCTGGAAATGAAAAGGCTAGGGCCAGATCCAGGTCTGAGCCAGGGCTTCCCATCTGCTCTGTGGCCATCACCACCCTACAAGGGGCAAAGTTGGGTCCCAAGTTGCTGGAGCAGAGCCTTCAGAATTAGATCCAAGCTGGCTCTGTTGACTTTAAGTATGTGTTTTCCCCCTACATAGTGCTGGAACACTTGCCCCAGAGGGGAGTTATCCCTCAGGGGAGGAGGGGCCAGTGTGGATGCTTGGCCAGGGCATGGGCAATGGTGGTCCAGCTACAGACAGAGATTAGGAATGCTTCTTTTTTATTTGTTTCTTTGCTTGCTTGTTTATTTGCTTGCTTGTTTATTTATTGGCTCTGTTGGGTTTTCATTGCTGCACATAGGCTTACTCTAGTTGTGGTGTGTCGGGGGCTACTCTTCTGGGTGCACAGCTTCCTCATTGTGGTGGCTCCTCTTGTTGTGGAGTACAAGCTCTAGGTGTGTTGGCTTCAGTAGTTGCAGCACATGGGCTCAATAGTTGTGGCTCATGGACTCTACAGCACAAGCTCAATAGTTGTGGCCCACAGGCTTAGTTGCTCCATGGCATATGGGATCTTCCTGGAGCAGGGATAGAACCCATATCTCCTGCATTGGCAGGCAGATTCTTAACCACCGTGCAACCTAGGAAGTCCCTAGGAATGCTTCTGATGAGTTACCTTTGTAAGCGTCAGTAGTGGCTGCCCCCAACCTGCTTAGACACCACTTCTGGTCTGAACCACTCTTGTGTCTCACAGCCAAGCTCCCTCCTCAGCCTTGGCAGACCTTGCCCCAGTGTGGAGTTGAGTCATAAAACTAGCAGGTCTGGAGTGGCAGCTCGGTTCAGGCTAGGGCATGTGCTGTGGTGGTCATGGGAAACTAGCCATCCATCCATGCAATTTCAATCCACCCTTTCTGCCTTGGGAGTAAGCAACGCTCACTACCCAGTAGGCTCTCCACCCATGCACTCTCCCTTCTCTTCTGAGTCCCTAGGAGCTCAGGTCCTGACCTCATTTCTGTTCTTCCCTTCCTACCTGATTCCGTGTGGATCTTTCTTACAGCTTTGGTTGTTTGTCTTTTTTTCTGTCTCCAAGTTAGTTTTTAGTGAAAATTGTTCCACATGTAGATGTATCTCTGATGTGTTCATGGGGGCAGGTAAGTTCTGCATCCTCCTATGCCACCATCTTATCTCCTCCTCAATGTCTCTCTTTATCAATAACTATTTAAAAATAAATGGATCAGACTCCAATCAAAATACAGAGATTGACAAAATGAATGAAAACACATGATCCAACTATATGTTATCCATAAGAGACTCACTTTAGGTCTAAAGATACAAATAGATTGAAAGATATCCCAAGCAAATAGTTACCAAAAGAAAGCATAGGTGGCTATACTAGTATCACACAAAATAGACTTTAAATATTAAAAGTTTGCAAGAGACAAAGGACAATATATATTTTTAAAAAGCTTCATTCAGCAAGAAGCTATAACAAATATAAACATTCACACACCTAATGACAGACCATCAAAATATATAACACAAAAACTGACAGAATTAAAGGGAGAAATAGTTCTACAGTAACAGTTGGAGATTTCAATACTTCTCTATCAATAATGGATAAAACAACTAGACAGAAGGTAAATAAGGAAACAGAGGACTTCAATAACACAACCAACTGCATCTAACAAACATATACAGAACACTTATCCAACATGAATTCCTCTCAAACACACATCCTTATTCTCCAGGATAAATATGTTAAGCCATAAATAAAACCTCAAGAGATTAATATAGATTAATATCATAAAAAGTGTCTTCTCTGACAACAATGGGATGAAGTTAGAAAACAGTAACAGAAGGAACACTGAAAAATACACATAATTTTGGAAATTACTCTTAAATAATCAGTGTCAAAGAGGAACTCACAAGAAAAATAAGGAAATACTTTAAAAAGGCTGAAAAGGAAACACGATGTAACAAAACTCATGGGATGCCACAAATGCAGTGCTAAGAGGGAAATTTAGAGCTGTAAACATTGACAGTAAAAAAGAAGAAATATCAATATTTTAATATTACAACTCAAGAAACAAGAAAAAAAGAACAAACTAAACCCAAAGCTAGCAGAAAGAAGGAAACAATAAAGGTTAAAACAGAGATAAATGAAACAAAGAACAGAAAAATAAGAGAAAAAATTAATGAACCAAATGTTGGTTCTTTGAAAAGATTAACAAAATTGACAGAACTTTAGCAGATTAACTAAGGAATAAAGAGAGAAGGCTCAAATTACTAAAATTAGAAAAGAAAGTGAGCACACTACTACCAAATGTACATAAATGAAAAGGATTATAGGAGAATATTATGAAAAATTGTATGCCAACAAATTGGATAACCTAGGTGAAATGAAAAAGTCTTACAAACCCCAAACCTACCAAGACTAAAGCAAAAATAAATAGAAAATCAAAATAAACCTGTAACTAATAAGAAGATTAAATCAGTAATCAAAAACTTCTCAACAACAAAAATCCCTAGACCTGATGGCTTCATTGGTGAATTCTACCAAACACTTAAAGAATAACTAACATCAATCTTTCTCAAACTTTTCCAAAAAAATTGAAGAGGGAGGAATGCTTCCAAACTCATTCTTTAAGGCCAACATAGTATTGAAATCAATGTCAGATGAAGACATTAAGAGAAAAGAAAACTATAGACCAATATACCTTAATATTGATATAAAAATCCTCAGCATAGTACTAGAAAACTGAATTCAGCAGCTGTTAAAAAGGATTACACACCATGATCAAGTGGAATTTATTTTCATGATAAAAACACTCAACAAATTAAGAACAGAAGGAAACCACCTCAACATAATAAAGACCACATGTGAAAAACACACAGCTAACATTATACTCAATAGTGAAAAACTGAAAGCTTTTCCTCTAAAATCAGGAATAAGACAATGCGGCAAGTTTGCTTCTGTCACTTCTCGTCAAGAGAATATTGGAAGCCCTAGCAAGAGCAATTAGGTAAGAAAAGGAAACAAAAAGCATCCAGATTGGAAAGAAAGAAGTAAAATTGTCTCTGTTCACACAAGACATAATCTTACATGTAGAAAATCCTAAATTACATACACACACACACACACACACACACACACACAGTTAGAGCTAATAAACAAATTCAGCAAATTTGCAGGATACAAAGTCAACACAAATCAGCTGTGTTTCTATACACTAACAATGAATAATTCAAAGAGGAAATTAAGGAAATAATTCTATTTACAATTGCATCAAAAAGAATAGAATTCTTAGTAATTAACCTAACCATGGACCTTAAAGACTTGCACACTGAAAATGACAATATGTTGCTAAAAAAATTAAAGATATAAGGAAATATATCCAATATTCATGGATTGTAGGACTTAATATTGTTAATTGCCAACACTACCCAAAGTGATCTACAGATTTAACAGCAATCCATATCAAAATCCCAACCATGTTTTTTGCATAAATAGAAAAATCCATCCTAAAATTTATATGGAATCTCAGGGAACCCTGAATAGCCAAAACAATCTTGAAAAACAAAATCGCAGGAGTCATAATTCCTGATTTCTAAATTATCTACAGAGTTACATCAATCAAAACAGTGTGGTACTGGCATAAAGGCAGACATATAGACCAATGGAATACAATAGAGAATCCAGAAATAAACCCTTGCATACATGGTCAAATGATCCTTGACAAGGTTGCCAATACCATTAGATTGGGAAAGGACTGTCTTTTCAACAAATGCTGTTGGGAAAATTGAATAACTACATGCAAAAAAAAAAAAAAAAAGTTGGACTCTTTCCTTACCCCATATAGAAAAATTAACTCAAAATGAATCAAAGACCTAAGCATTAGAGCTAAAAATATAAAACTCTTAGAAAGAACATAGGAGAAAATCTCTATAACATTAGATTTGATTTCTTGGATGACACCAGAAACACAGGCAACAGAAGTTGAAATAGGTTAAATTAAAAACTGTTCATCAAAGTCTATTATTAATGGAGTGAAAAGGCAACCTATGAAGTAGGAACAAATATTTGCATAACATATACCTAATAATGCATTAATATCCAGAATATAAAGAACTCCTAAAACTCAACAATAACAACAACAACAAAAACAACAACCCAATTCAAAAATGGGCAAAGGACTTGAATAGACTTTTCTCCAAAGGATATATACAAATGGCCATAAGTACATGAAAAGATGCTCAGCATCCCTAATAATTTGAGAAATGAAAATCAAAACAACACTGAGATACCACCTCACACCCATTAAGATAACAACAGAAAATAACAAATGTTAGTGAGAATATGGAGCAACTGCAACCTTTGTGCACAGCTGTTAGGAACATAAAATGGTGCAACCACTATGGAAAACCATATGGCTATTTCTTTAAAAATTCAACACAGAATTATGATTTGATCCAGCAATTCTAGTTTTGAGTACATACCCGAAAGAATTGAAAGCAGAGTCTCAAAGAGATATTTCTACACCTGTGTCTATAGTAGTATTATTAACAGTAGCCAAAGGTGGAAAAAATCCAAAATTCTTTTACAGATAAGTGGATAAACAAAATTGGTACACACTTACAATGCAATAGTATTCAGTCTTAAAAACGAATGAAATTCTGACATATGCTACAACACAGATGTAACTTGGAAGACATTATGCTAAGTGAAATAAGCCAGACACAAAGGACAAATATTGTATGATTCCACTTATATGAGGTACCTACCATAGTCAAATACATTGAGACATACAGTAGAACAGTGGTTACCAGGCGCTTGGAGGAGATAGGAAAGGGGAGCTATTGTTTATCCAGTGCAGAATTTCAACATCTGGTATGTTGAAATTCTAGAGATGGATAGTGGTGATGGTTGGATAATGTGAGTGTACTTATTTAATGCTTGCTATAGACTGAATGTTTGTGTGCCCCTAAAATACACATGCTGAAAACTAATGACTAATATGGTGGTATTTACAGGTGAGGCCTCTGGGAAGTGCTTAGGCCATGAGGGTAGAGTCCTAATGACAGGAATTAGTGCTTTATAAAGAGACCCTAGAAAGCTCCCTCACCCTTCTACCATGTGAGGACACAGACAGGAGATGGCTATCTATGAAGCAAGAAGTAGGCTCTCACCAGACACTGAATCTGCCAGTACCTTGATCTTAGACTTCCCAGCCTCCAGAACTGTGAGAAGTAAATGTTTTGTGTTTATAAGTCACTCAGTTTATGGTATTTTACTAAAGCAGTCCAATGGACTAAGACAATGGCATTAAATGGTACACTTAACAATTGTGAAAATGGTAAATTTTATGTTATGTTTATTTTATAATAATAAAAAAGAATATATAGTTGTATCTGCTTCTGTATCAACAAAGTAACTCTGAAAGAATTAGCTAGAAAAATATATATTCTTTGCTAACTTTCCTTTGTCTTGTCCCTTACCTTGAGACTTTGGGAATGTTCATTTGGCAATTGGAATATAATCAGAAGTAATGTTCCCTAGAACTTGCATCAGGGAGGGAGAGAACTGGTTGGAAGGGGACTGGCAGAATTTCCCCAGGTTTATGCTCAGCTTGGAAATAATTTGGGAGGTAAAGCAATTTCTTTTAAAAAGATAATCATTGTGCATCCTTTTTTACTGTGCATCCTTAATTCCAAAGCAATTAGATATCTGATTCTATCCTACAATATCCTGGTCAGGATGTTAGAGAAAGAATTCTCCCACCAAAGAGTTTGAGAGCAGAAAGACAAAGTCAATGATTCCATGACTCTCCAAGAACAGTGCCACCCATGCACAGAGAGCCTCTGATTTCCCAAACTACCTTTATAATTTCTGTTACATAAGAATGGTAAAAGGGGTAATAGGTAATACATAACTAGAAGAAAACCAATTAGGTCTTATATATTCTGGTCTTATATATCGAGGTCTACTCAATTAGGTCTTATATATTCAAATATATATATCAGCAAATGCCATCAAAAATAATACTAAGTAATTTTTCATAATCTTTCAAAAATATTTCTAGGTTATATTTTTATTTTATACAACTATATTTTACATATATTTTTCTTTCTCTGCTATCTTGACTTATGACTTTATAACAAAACTGGATAAAATGTGACTGAGTATATGAAAAAAAAATGGAAAAGACCAGTGGGATGGGGAATTCAATTGAAAATACGAATAGTATCATGCTCATTATAAACAAGGAAATTTTTAATTCAGGGAAAATTGAAGAGAATCCACCAAGACCTGAAATTGATGAGGACACTCAGACAAACTTGGAGAGTTTCACCAGAATGGCATCTGGAGGTGCATTTGTGGTTTCAAATGTTTCAAAATTTCCCTTACCTGAACTCTACCCACCAAGTCAAACCACAGACCTTGAAGTTACACCTGATGCGGATGAGATCAGAATAACATGGACAGCACCAGGAGATGATTTTGATGTTGGAAAAGGTAAGGACGAAGTGTAATACAGTGTTGATTAAGTGAAAGGTACTCATTGCAAAAGCAAGGGTATAAGGGTGGGTAAGAGGAAAATAATTTTTAATTGATAGCCCAGAAAACTATTAATTTATAATCTCATGTTTTGAATCATCAAACATGACACATTTTAACCTGCTACCACTTTTCATACAGCAAAGGTAGCATTTGGTGGAGTTTAAAAATCAGAATTCAGAACTATTCAACATGGAGGCAGAGGTCGATAAGCTGGAACTGATGCATTAGGCTGTATATTAAAAAAAAGGGGAGAGCACAACGGAACCCGGAGAGGCACAGGAACCAGTGCAGGGAGCACCGCCTGATAGACTGGAGGAGAAAAAGATGGCGGTGAAGTAGAGGGACGTGGAATGCATGCCTCTCCACAGATGCATTGGGAATGCACCAAAGGACACAATAATTCCCACAGAGAACCAGCTGAACACCAGCAGACAGCCTCGGACACCAGAAAGGACTGCAAGGATCCCGACATAACTGGTAGGGAGGCATCTACGATGGCTCAAAGAGGGTGAAGCGGCAGAGCTGTGGCAGATGGGAGGGAGTGAGAAACACATGGAGGGTCCGCACCGCAGCTCAGCATTCCCGGACCAAGATGTCGATTCACAGCTGAACAGAGGGTCTGGGAGTGGGAGCGTGGGAACCGGAGAGCTGGTTCAGGGTGAGGAAAATTGTTGCCAGTAAGGTGACGGACCGAGAGGACAGGAGGGAAGAGATCTGTAGTGAGGAGTGCCTGCCCCTGAGAGCTGCCCGGCCATGATGGCAGCTGGAGGCTGCAGGCTCACGAGCGGGGGGGAGGAACAGAGGGCATAGCCTCTCTCTCTCTTTCACACCTCTGCAACAGGCAGTGGAGAGACACCCTGTAGGCCACCTAAGGTGCTCAGGGATAACAAGGACCCTCAGGCCCTCGGGTGGGGCTAGATAAAAACCCCTTGGAATGCAGGCAGCAGGGAGGCTGCCGAGAAGAAAAAATAAATTAAAAAAACCCGAGAGAGGCTCACATCTGAGACTCTCTGTTTACACCTGAGCCACCGGCTTCCCTCTGCAACAGGCACCTCCAAGCCCGACTGAAACAACAGTGCACCACTGCTCACTCATTCCCAGGAAAAGGAGCCACTATTGTACCCTCTCCTTCCCCACACACCTGCGCTTACAGACGAAAAATAAAGGAAGCTCTGCTGGTCACAGAATAATGCAAAAAACCCAAGGTGAGTAGAAGGACACTTACAGCTGAGACTCTAAGGAAACAGAAATATTAGTATCAATCCTATTGAACTGGTCCATTCTGGGATCAGTTCTGGATTTTTTTTTTTCCTTTATTAATTACGATCTTAGTCCTAAGGGATCTACAAGTTCTATAACATAATTTTTTAATGCTATTTTTTACGCTATTTTTATTTTTTTGCCTTTTTATATACTTCTATTTCTAGCTAAGTTTTTGGTAGTATGGACAATATATCTCTCATACTTTCCTTTCATCCCTATCTTTTATACATTTCTATTCCTTTCTTTTTATTTGCATATTTCTAATCACACTATGCTCTTCTCTTCCCCTTTCTTCCAACCATTTTTAGTTTATTTTATCTTAACATACTTATAAGCAACACTATCGATCTGCTCAGACTCCTTGCTCTATTCTCCAGATGACGCACCACCTTGGTATTTAATATTAGGTTTTTGTCTTTATCTTAGTTCTTAGTATAATTGTCTAATTTCATTCTGAGAATCTCCATTCTGTCTGGTGGTACTCTAGCTCTTTTCTATATTTGATTCTAGCTTACAAAATCTCCCTGGATTACTGTTTGTATGTGTAAGGTGTTATTTGTTTATTAGTTTGCTTTTGCTTTTGTCTCTGATTTGTTCTGTTTCAGTTGTCAATTTCTGTTGGGTTTCTCTTTGAATATCTGATAGCATACTGGGGTTCTGTCAGGTCTTTCCAGAGCCTTATGTCCTAATGGATTCAGTAATTGTGTGTCTTATACACGTATGTGTTACCTAGACTTAGTATTTGTTTAATCCAACACTTGGACATTAGTCTGAGGCTTGGACAGTCTTCTATAAACACCTCTATCACCAGGAAAAGCAACCCCAAAAGTTTGGACAACCATGAGGAAACAAAGAAACACCATGCAGGCAAAGGAGCACGAAAAAAACCCACAAGACCAAACAAATGAGGAGGAAATAGGAAAAATGCCTGAAAAAGAATTCAGAGTAATGATAGTAAAAATGATACAAAATCTTGATGACAAAATAGAGAAAGTACAAGAAACAGTTCATAAGAACTCAGAAAAACAAACAGCAATGGGTAACAAAATAACCAAAATTAAGAATACTCTAAATGCTATAACCAGCAGAATGACTGAGGCAGAAGAACGAATAAGTGCGTTGGAAGATAGAATGGGGGAAATAAACGCCACAGAGCAGGAAAAAGAAAAAACAATAAAAAGAATGGAAGACAGTCTCAGAGACCGCAGTGATAATATTAAACAAACCAACATTCGAATTATAGGCATCCCAGAAGAAGAAGAAAACAAGAAAGGGTCTGAGAAAATATCTGAAGAAGTTATAGTGGAAAACTTCCCCAACATGGGAAAGGAAATAATTCGCCAAGTCCAAGAAGTACAGAGAGTCCCATACAGAATAAACCCAAGGAGAAATACACCAAGACATATATTAATCAAACTAATGACAATTAAACACAAAGAAAAAATATTAAAAGCAGCAAGAGAAAAGCAACAAACAACATATAAGGGAAAACCCATCAGGATAACAGCTGACCTTTCTACAGAAACTCTGCAGGCCAGAAGGGAATGGCAGGATATACTGAAAGTGCTGAGAGAGAAAAACCTACAGCCAAGAATACTCTATCCAGCAAGAATCTCATTCAGATTTGATGGAGAAATCAAAAGCTTTACAGACAAGCAAAAGTTAAGAGAATTCAGCACCACCAAACCAGCCTTACAACAATTGCTAAAGGAGCTTCTCTAAGTAGGACACACAAGAAAAGGAAAACACCTACAAATACAAACCCAAATCTATTAAGAAAATGGTAATAGGAACACACATGTCAATAATCACCTTAAATGTAAATGGATTAAATGCTCCAACCAAAAGACACAGACTGGCTGAATGGATACAAAAACAAGACCCTTCTATATGCTGCCTACAAGAAACCCACTTCAGACCAAGGGATACATATAGACTGAAAGTAAAGGGATGGAAAAAGATATTCCATGCAAATGGAAGTCAAAAGAAAGCTGGAGTAGCAATACTCATATCAGACAAATTAGACTTGAAAGTAAAGACTATTACAAGAGACAAGGAAGGACACTACATAATGATCAAGGGATCCATTCAAGAAGAACATATCACAATGGTAAATATCTATGCCCCCAATATAGGAGCACCTCAATACATAAGGCAAATGCTAACAGCTATAAAAGGGGACATCGACAGGAACACAATAATAGTGGGAGACTTGAACACCCCACTTACATCAATGGACAGATCATCCAAACAGAAAATAAATAAAGACACACAAGCTTTAAATGACACATTAGACCATCTCGACTTAATTGATATTTATAGGACATTCCATCCAAAAACGACAGACTACACTTTCTTCTCAAGTGCACATGGAACATTTCCCAGGATAGATCACATCTTGGGTCACAAATCAAACCTCAGCAAATTCAAGAAAATTGAAATCATATCAAGCATCTTCTCAGACCACAACGCCATGAGACTAGATATCAATTACAGGAAAAAAACTGCAAAAAATACAAACACATGGAGGCTAAACAATTCACTCTTAAACAGCCAAGGAATCACTAAAGAAATCAAAGAGGAAATCAAAAAATATCTAGAAACAAATGACAACGAAAACACAACAACCCAAAACCTATGGGACGCAGCAAAAGCAGTTCTAAGAGGGAAGTTTATAGCAATACAGTCCTACCTTAAGAAACAAGAAAATGATTGAATAAACAACCTAACCTTACACCTAAAGCAACTAGAGAAAGAAGAACAAAGAAACCCCAAAGTGAGCAGAAGGAAAGAAATCATAAAGATCAGAGCAAAAATAAATGAAAAAGAAAGGAAAGAAACCATAAGAAAAATAAATAAAACTAAAAGCTGGTTCTTTGAGAAGATTAACAAAATTGATAAACCACTAGCCAGACTCATCAAGAAAAAAAGGGAGAAGATGCAAATCAACAGAATTAGAAATGAAAAAGGAGAAGTAACAACAGACACCTCAGAAATACAAAACATCATGAGAGACTACTACAAGCAACTATATGCCAATCAATTGGATAACCTGGAAGAAATGGATACATTCTTAGAAAAATACAATCTTCCAAGACTGAACCAGGAAGAAATAGAAACTATGAACAGACCAATCACAAGTATGGAAATTGAGGCAGTGATTAAAAATCTCCCAACACACAAAAGCCCAGGACCAGATGGATTCACGGGCGAATTCTATCAAACATTTCGAGAAGAGCTAACACCTATCCTTCTCAAACTCTTCCAAAATATTGCAGAAGGCGGAACACTCCCAAACTCATTCTACGAGGCCACCATCACCCTGATACCAAAACCAGGCAAAGATGTCACAAAAAAAGAAAACTACAGACCAGTATCACTGATGAATATAGATGCAAAAATCCTCAACAAAATACTAGCCAACAGAATCCAACAGCACATTAAAAAAATCATACACCATGATCAAGTGGGGTTTATCCCTGGGATGCAAGGATTCTTCAATATATGCAAATCAATCAATGTGATACATCATATCAACAACTTGAAGGATAATAACCATATGATCATCTCAATAGATGCAGGAAAAGCTTTTGACAAAGCTCACATCCATTTATGATAAAAGCTCTCCAGAAAATGGGCATAGAAGGAAATTACCTCAACATAATAAAAGCCATATATGAAAAACCAAAAGCCAACATCATTCTCAATGGGGAAAAACTGAAAGAATTCCCTCTAAGAACAGGAACAAGACAAGGGTTCCACTCTCACCATTATTATTCAGCATAGTTTTGGAAGTTTTAGCCACAGCAATCAGAGAAGAAAAAGAAATAAAAGGAATACAAATTGGAAAAGAAGTAAAATTGTCACTCTTTGCAGTTGACATGATATTATATATAGAAAACCCTAAAGACTCTACCAGAAAACTGCTAGCACTAATTGATGAATTGAGTAAAGTAGCAGGATACAAAATTAATGCACAGAAATCTCTTGCATTCCTATACACTAACAACGGAAAAGCAGAAAGAGAAATTAAGGAAACTCTCCCATTCACCATTACAAAAAAAGAATCAAATACCTAGGAATAAACCTGCCTAAGGAGGCAAAAGATCTGTATGCAGAAAACTTTAAGACATTGATGAAAGAAATCAAAGACGACACAAACAGATGGAGGGACATACAATGTTCCTGGATTGGAAGAATCAACATCGTGAAAATGTCTGTACTACCCAAAGCAATTTACAGATTCAACACAATCCCGATCAAATTACCAATGGCATTTTTCACAGAACTAGAGCAAGAAATCTTACGATTTGTATGGACACGCAAAAGACCCCAAATAGCCAAAGCAATCTTGAGAACGAAAAATGGAGTTGGTGGGATCAGGCTTCCTGACTTCAACCTATACTACAAGGCCATAGTGATCAAGACAGTATGGTACTGGCACAAAAATAGAAAGGAAGATCAATGGAATAGAATAGAGAACTCAGAAGTAAGCCCAAACACATATGGGCACCTTATCTTTGACAAAGGAGGCATGGATATACAATGGAAAAAAGAGAGCCTCTTCAGTAAGTGGTGCTGGGAAAATTGGACAGCATGTAAAAGAATGAAATTAGAACACTTCCTAACACCATACACAAAAAGAAACTCCAAATGGATTAAAGACCTACATGGAAGGCCAGACACTATCAAACTCCTAGAGGAAAACATAGGCAGAACACTCTGTGACATCCATCAAAGCGCCATCCTTTTTGACCCACCTCCTAGAATCATGGAAATAAAATCAAGAATAAACAAATGGGACCTCATGAAACTTAAAAGCTTTTGCACAGTGAAAGAAACCATAAACAAGACTATAAGGCAACCCTCAGAATGGGAAAAAATAGTTGCCTATGAAACAACAAAGGATTAACCTCCAAAATATACAAGCAGCTCATGCAGCTTAACACCAAAAAAGCAAATAACCCAATCCACAAATGGGCAGAAGACCTAAATAGACATTTCTCCAAAGAAGACATACAGATGGCCAACACACACATGAAAAGATGCTCAACATCACTCATCATCAGAGAAATGCAAGTCAAAGCCACAATGAGGTATCACCTCACACCAATCAGAATGGCCATCATCACAAAATCTGGAAACAGCAAATGTTGGAGAGGGTGTGGAGAAAAGGGAACTCTCCTGCACTGTTGGTGGGACTGTAAGTTGGTACAGCCACTATGGAAAACAATTTGGAGGTTCCTTAAAAAACTACAAATAGAACTACCATATGATCCAGTAATCCCACTACTGGGCATATATCCAAAGAAAACCATAATCCCAAAAGAAACATGTACCATAATGTTTATTGCAGCACTATTTACAATAGCCAGGACATGGAAGCACCCTAAATGCCCATCAACAAATGAATGGATAAAGAAGATGTGGCATATATATACAATGGAATATTACTCAGCTATAAAAAGGGATGAGATGGAGCTATATGTCATGAGGTGGATAGACCTAGAGTCTGTCATACAGAGTGAAGTAAGTCAGAAAGAGAAAGACAAATATTGTATGCTAACTCACATATACGGAATCTAAAAATGGTACTGATGAACTCAGTGACAAGAACAAGGACGCAGATGCAGAGAATGGACTGGAGAACTCGAGGTTTGGGAGAGGGTGGGGGGTGAAGGGGAAGATGAGACGAAGCGAGAAAGTAGCACAGACATATATATACTACCAACTGTAAAATAGATAGCCAGTGGAAAGTTGTTGTATAACAAAGGGAGTTCAACTCGAGGATGGAAGATGCCTTAGAGGACTGGCATGGGGAGGATGGGAGGGACTCAAGGGAGGGTGGGGGGGGGGAGTCGAGGGAGGGAGGGAATACGGAGATATGTGTATAAAAACAGATGATTGAACTTGGTGTACTCCCCCAAAAATAATAAATAAATAAATAAAATTTTAAAAAAATCAGAATTCAGCTTTTAAGGAAAAATAAATACAGCTTTGGATATGAGTATAAGCTTGACATAACTAAATATTTTTGAGGAGAATTAATAAGAAGGAATTTTAAATGGGTGCTCCAGTTCCTACATCATTTGTAACTTTTTTTTCTTTAGTTCAACATTATATCATAAGAATACGTGGAAGTATCCTGGATCTAAGGGATAATTTTGATGATGCTCTGCAAGTAAACACTACTGATCTGTTACAAAACAAGGCCAACTCCAAGGAAACCTTTGCATTCAAACCAGGGAATATCTCAGAAGAAAATGCAACCCGCATATTCATTGCCATTCAAAGTGTGGATAAAAGCAATTTGACATCAAAAGTATCCAACATTGCACAAGTGGCTTTGTTTATACCTCAAGCATGTCCCAGTCCTGGTGAAAGTCATCCAAATCCCAGAGTTAACATTTCTCCCTTGGTATTGTCAGTGGTTGGATCTGTTACAATTGTTAGTGTTATTTTAAGTGCCACTATTTGCATTTTAAAAAAGAAAAAAAGTGCAATTAGATCAAGGACTGGATTTTAATAAAATAAAATTGAAGGATACTGTGAATTTTTAAATTTTGCTGTGGATCATTAGCTCATGAAAATAATTTTGAGACGTCTAAAATGATTAAATATAAACAACCAGAGATAGTTGAAATACTGTAAGTCAGTATTAAAAGTATAATTTTATTTACTCATTGTTTCATTTATCATACATAGTGATAAATAAATTATTTTTTGTCTTACTACCTGGTTGTATGTTACTTCATACAAAAGTTTCCTGGAACGGTATTTCAAACTTCATCAAAATGTTAAAGTTGTGTATGTGAATAGTAAAAATACAAGTATAAGAAAGCAAAGGAGCAATATTGGGGAAAAAAATGAATTTGATCTTGGTCCTATTAAGTACTGTAACCTCTCAGTGTCTACAAAACAGGCTATAATAGCTAATGTAATGTTTATTGCAGTTTATGGAAATTGAATTTTCTAGCATATGAAAGAGTCACCACTTGTCATAGCATGCATTTTCCTTATTTCATTTCAATATAAACATATATCTATGCCTTTTCCCTTAAAAATACATATCCCTGTGTGCTTTTCTTTCACTATAGAAAAGAATTAGTGAAGCTACTATACATTGTCCTTGTTTTCAGATAAAGAAAGAAAAATAAATGTTTTAAAAACATTTTTTTTCTATCATTTAGAGTCAGAGCCTGAAATAGAGCTGGATTTCAAAACCCACATTTAATTAATTTCAAAGATAATGCTCAAGATACACTCTCCACTGTATTCTGAAAGGCCTGAGGCTCATGGAAGAAAGTCTGAGTTTCATGCTAAGTATAGAGGAAGTTGTTGATGATCTATAAGTATACTCTAATTTACATTTCAAAACAGTTCTCTGGTTTCTATGTGTGAAGGAAATCTGCAATACATGAAAGGAAATACCATCCAGTGAGAAAGCTGTAGCATTTTTCCTGGGCCTGAAATGATTTTAGCTTAAAGCAGAAGGATGGGGAAAAGTGGACTCACTAAAAATAAAATTAGAGGATAGCAAGATGGCAGAGGCGTAAGATGTGGAGATCACCTTCCTCCCCACAAATACATCAAGAATATATCTACATGTGGAAAAGCTCCTACAGAACACCTTCTGAACGCTGACAGGGGACCTCAGACTTCCAAAAAGGCAGGAAAATCCCCACATAACTAGGTAGCCCAGAAGAAAAAAGGGAAAAAGAGAGACAAAGGAATCCCAAGGAGACATGCCCCTCTGGGAGTGAGCAGTGAAGGGGGAAAAGCTTCCACACACTAGGAAGCCCCCTCACTGGCGGGAATGGATGTGGGGAGCTTTGGAGCCCCCAGAGGAGAGAGCAACAACAGGTGCACAGAGGGCAGAGCAGAGATATTCCCACATGGAGGATCCATGCCTAAGACGCTAGTCTGCTCACCCACAGTGGTGGATGGTGGCTGGGCCCTGAGGCTTGGGCTTCCGAGAACAGACACCAGGGAGAAAAACAGGGCTGGCTGTGTGAAAACAGCCTGGGAGGCTAGTGTGCCACAGCTAGCTGGGAGGGAGTCTGGGGAAAAGCCTGGGCCAGATGGAGAGGCAGGAGACCTTTGTTTTGAGGTACTCAAGAGGAGCTTGCTGCTCTGCGAACTCACAGGCTGCAGAGCAGCACCTGCATGAGCACCACCATGACCTGCGGCTGCTAAAGTGGAACAAAGAGCCTGCTGCTGCGGCCACCAAGGGTCCTGTATGCAAGGCAGGTCACTGGCCACAACCTCCTGGCAGCAGGTACAGCCTGCCAACACCAAGGGTCCCGCGTTCAAGACCATCTTCCCTGGGAGAATTCACGGCACACCTCAGGCTCATGCTGACCTCTGCTGCTGCAAGCATTCCCACAAATTTCAATTAGACTGCCATATCCCCCCCTCCCGCTAGTCTGAATTTGAAAGTGAGCTCCAATTACCCTCTTTCACCTCCTCTTGCCTGGGCGGGAACTGATGCCTGAGAGCAGCCCACATGTAGAGATGGAACCAAAACCAAAACTGATCCCCAGGGACTGTAGGACCAAAGAGGAAAAAGGGAAACAGCTGCAGGAGGAGCAGACTTAATACCCACAATAGGCTTGACAGACCCTGCATGTGTGGATTACCTGAATAGACAAATGTTTCTACAATAGAGGCTGTAGACTTAGGGGGCAACTGTGAACTGTGGGGGCAAATACATGCAGGACTAATACCAAATCACAGTCTGAGCTCTCCACAGGGTCCAGAGCAGGTGCAGGGACCTACCTAAAAGTATTGGAGGACTTCCTAGTTTGTTTGAATTGTTCCTGGTTCTATGTATTTGTTAGTTTAATCTTTACTGTATATATTTGTATGTGGGTTTATTAATCTGATTACTCCCTTCTTTGTTTTATCTCTTTTTCTTTTCTTTTCTTTTTTTTTCTTCTTTTCTTTTTACAAGTGCAAGTGTGTACATCTCATTGTGTGATTTTGACTGCTTAGTGTTGCGTTTACCTCCTGTCTTGGGGTTTTATCTGTTCTTTTCCTTTCTTCCTTTTTTTTTCTTTTTTTCTTCTCTCTTCTTCTTCCTCCTTTCTCTCCATGTGGTGCAGCTTCCAGAGTCTTGGTGCCCCAGCCAGGGGTTGGACCAGGACCTCCGAGGCAGCAGAGCTGAGTCCAGGATGTTGGACCACCAGAGAACTCCTGACCCATGAAATATTAATCAGGAAGCGCTCTCCCTGAGGTCTCATTCTTAACACTAAGATCCAACTCCATCCAAAGGCCAGCAAGCTCCTGTGCTGGATACCTCAAGCCAAATAACTATTATGATGGGAATATAACCCCACCCATTGGCAGACAGACTGCCTATAGTCATACTAAGCTCACAGACACACCCAAACACACCAACAGATGAGGCCCTGCACAATAGAAGGATAAGATCCAGCTCCATGCACAAGAACACAGGCACCAGTCCCCCCCCACCCCGCCCCATCAGGAAGCCTACACAACCCACTGGACCAACCTCCCCACTGGGGACAGACAACAGAGTTAAGATGAACTATGACCCTGCAGCCTGAGGAAAGAAGACCCCAAACATAGTAAGTTAAACAAAATGAGAAAACAGAGAAAGATGCAGCAGATAAAGGAAAAAGGTAAAAACCCACAAGACAAAGCAAATGAAGAAGAGATAGGCAGTCTGCCTGAAAAAGAATTCAGAATAATGATAGTAAAGATGTTCCAAGATCTCAGACATAGTACTGAGGCACAGATGGAGCAAATGAAAGAAATGTTTAACAAGGAGCTAGAAGAACTAAAGAGCAAACAAACAGTAATGAACAACACAATAACTGAAATTAAAAATATTCTAGAAGGAAAGCAGAGCAGAATAACAGAGACAGAAGAATGGATAAGTTACTTAGAAGATAGAATGGTGGAAATAACTGACATGAAGAAGAATAAAGAAAAAAGAATGAAAAAAATTGAGGACAGTGTCAGAGACCTCTGGGACAATATTAAACGTACCAACATTCAAATTATAGGGGTCCCAGAAGAAGAAGAGAAAAAGAAACAGTCTGAGAAAATATTTGAAGAGATTATAGTGGAAAACTTCCCTAACATGGGAAAAGAAATAATCAAATCCAAGAAGCACAGAGCATGCCATATAGGATAAAGACAAGGAGAAACACACCAAGACACAAACTAATCAAACTATCAAAAACTAAATACAAAGAAAAAATATTAAAAGCAGCAAAGGAAAAGCAATGAATAACATACAAGGGAACCCCCATAAGGCTATCAGATTATCTTTCACCAGAAACTCTACAGGCCAGAAGGGAGTGGCAGGATATATTTAAAGTGATGAAAGGCAAAAACCTACAACCAAGATTACTCTACCCATCAAAGATCTCATTCAGATTTGAAGGAGAAAATAAAAGCTTTACAGACAAGCAAAAACTAAGAGAATTTAGCACCACCAGATCAGCTTTACAACAAATGCTAAAGGAACCTTCTCTAGGCAGGAAACACAAGAGAAGGAAAAGACTTACAAAAACAAACCAAAAACAATTAAGAAAACAGTAATAGGAATATACATACCAATAATTACCTTAGATGTGAATGGATTAAATCCTCCAACCAAGAGATACAGACTGGCTGAATGGATACAAAAGCAAGACCCATATATATGCTGTCAACAAGAGATACACTTCAGAACTAGGGACACATACAGACTGAGAGTGAGGGGATGGAAAAAGATATTCCATGCAAATGGAAATCAAAAGAAAGTTGGGGTAGTAATACTCATATCAGAAAAAACAGACTTCAAAATAAAGACTATTACAAGAGACAAGGAAAGACAGTGCATAATGATCAAGGGCTTAATCCAAGAAGGAGCTATAACAATTATAAATATCTATGCTCCAAACATAGGAGCACCCCAATACATAAGGCAATGCTAACAGCCATAAAAGGGGAAATTGATGGTAACACAATAATAGGAGGAGACTTTAACACTCTACTTACCCCAATGGATAGATCATCCAAACAGAAATTAAATAAAGAAACACAAGCTCTAAATGAGACATTAGACCATATGGAATTAACTGATATTTATAGGACTTTACATCAAAAAACAACAGCATACACTTTCTTCTCAAGTGCACACAGACCATTCTCCAGGAGAGGTCACATCATGGGTCAAGCCTCAATAAATTTAAGAAAACTGAAATCATATCAAGCATATTATCTGACCACAATGCTATAAGACTAGATATCAATTACAGGGGAAAAAAAACTAAAAAATACAAACACATGGAGGCTAAACAACATGCTACTAAATAGCCAAGAGATCACTGAAGAAATCAAAGAGGAAGTCAAAAAACACCTTGAAACAAATGACAATGAAAATACGATGACCCAAAACCTATGGGATACAGCAAAAGCATTTCTAAGAGAGAAGATCATTGCAATACAATCCTACCTCAAGAAACAAGAAAAATCTCAAATAAACAACCTAACCCTACATCTAAAGCAATTAGAGAAAGAAGAACAAAAAAATCCCAAAGTTAGCAGAAGGAAAGAAATTATAAAGATCAGATCAGAAATAAATGAAAAAGAAATCAAGGACAAAATAGCAAAGATCAATAAAACTAAAAGCTGGTTTTTGGAGAAGATAAACAAAATTGATAAGCCATTAGCCAGACTCCTCAGGAAAAAAAGAGAGAAGACTCAAACCAACAGAATCAGAAATGAAAAAGGAGAAGTAACAACTGACACTGCAGAAATACAAAGGATCATGAGAGACTACCCAAACAACTATATGCCAATAAAATGGACAACCTGGAAGAAATGGACAAATTCTTAGAAAAGTACAAACTTCCAAGCTGAACCAGGAAGAAATAGAAATATGAACAGACCAATCACAAGCACTAAAATTGAAACTATGATTAAAAATCTTCCAACAAACAAAAGCCCATGGCTTTACAGGCAAATTCTACCAAACATTTAGAGACGAGCTATCCTCCTCAAACCTATCCTCCTCAAAGCCTTCCAAAATATAGCAGAGGGAGGAACATTCCCAAACTCATTCTATGAGGCCACCATCACCTTGATACCAAAACCAGACCAAGATGTCACAAAAAACAGAAAATTACAGGCCATTACCACTGATGAACACGGATACAAAAATTCTCAACAAAATACTAGCAAACAGAATCCAATAGCACATTAAAAGGATCATACACCATGATCAAGTGGGGTTTATCCCAGGAATGCAAGAATTCCTCAATATATGCAAATCAATCAATGGGATACACCATATTAACAACTTGAAGGATAAAAACCATATGATAATCTCAATAGATGCAGAAAAAGCTTTCAACAAAATTTAACACCCATTTATGACAAAAACTCTCCAGAAAGTGTGCATAGAGGGAATCTACCTCAACATAATAAAGGCCATATATATGACAAAACCACAGCCAACATCATCCTCAATGGTGAAAAACTGAAAGCATTTCCTCCAAGATCAGGAACAAGACAAGGTTGCCCACTCTCACCACTATTATTCAACATAGTTTTAGCCACAGCAATCAGAGAAGAAAAAGAAATAAAATGAATACAAATTGGAAAACAGGAAGTAAAAATGTCACTGTTTGCAGATGACATGATACTATAGGTAGAAAACCCTGAAGATGTTACCAGAAAACTACTAGAATTAATCACAGAATTTGGTAAAGTTGCAGTATACAAAATTAATGCACAGAAATCTCTTGCATTCCTATATGCCAAGAATAAAACATCAGAAAGAGAAATTAAGAAAACACTCCTGTCTACCACTGCAACAAAAAGAATAAAATACCTAGGAATAAACCTACCTAAGGAGGCAAAAGACCTGTATGCAGAAAATTATAAAACTGATGATAGAAATCAAAGATGACACAAACAGATGGAGAGATATACCATGTTCTTGGATTGGAAGAATCAACATTGTGAAAATGACTATATTCCCCAAAATAATCTACAGATTCAATGCAATCCCTATCAAATTACAAATGGCATTTTTCACAGAACTAGAAGAAAAAATTATACAATTTATATGGAAACAAAAAAGACCCTGAATAGCCAAAGCAATCTTTAGAAGAAAAAACAGAGCTGGCAGAATCAAGCTCCCTGACTTCAGACTATACTACAAAGCTACAGTAATCAAGACAGAATGGTACTGGCACAAAAACAGAAATATAGATCAATGGAACAGGATAGAAAGCCCAGAGATAAACCCACATACACATGGTCACCTTATCTTCAACAAAGGAGGCAAGAATATACAATGGAGAAAGGACAGCTTCTTCAATGAGTGGTGCTGGGAAAACTGGACAGCTACTTGTAAAAGAATGAATTTAGAACATTACCTAACACCATACACAAAAATAAACTCAAAATGGATCAAAGACCTAAATGTAAGGCCGGACACTATAAACTCTTAGAGGAAAACATAGGCAGAACACTCTATGCCATAAATGACAACAAGATCTTTCTTGACCCACCTCCTAGAGTAAAGGAAATAAAAGTAAACAAATGGGACCTAATGAAACTTAAAAGTTTTTGCACAGCAAAGGAAACTATAAATATGATGAAAAGACAACCCTTGGAGTGGGAGAAAATATTTGCCAATGAAGCAACTGACAAAGGATTAATCTCCAAAATATACAAGCAGCTCATGCAGCCCAATATCAAAAAAACAAACAACCCAATCCCAAAATGGGTGGAAGACCTAAATAGACATTTCTCCAAAGAAGACATACAGATGACCAACAAACACATGAAAAGATGCTCAACATCACTAATCATTAGAGAAATGTAAGTCAAAGCCACAATGAGGTATCACCTCACACCAGTGAGATTGGCCATCATCAAAAAATCTAGGAACAATAGGTTTCCTAGGTGGCGCAGTGGTTGAGAATCTGCCTGCCAATGCAGGGGACACGGGTTCGATCCCTGCTCCAGGAAGATCCCACATGCCGCAGAGCAACTAAGCCCATGCGTCACAACTATTGAGCCTGCACTTTAGAGCCCGTGAGCCACAACTATTGAGCCCACGTACTGCAACTACTGAAGCCCACAGGCCTAGAGCCTGTGCTCCGCAACAAGAGAAACCATGGCAATGAGGATCCCATGCACCACAACGAAGAGTAGCCCCCCTCGCCACAACTAGAGAAACCCCATGTGTAGCAATGAAGACCCAACACAGCCAATAAATAAATTACTTAATTAAAAAATAACAAAAAAACAAAAAATCTAGGAACAATAAATGCCAGACAGGGTGTGGAGAAAAGGGAACCCTCCTGCACTGCTGGTGGGACTGTAAAGTGATACAGCCATTATGGAGAACAGTATGGAGGTTTCTTAAAAAACTAAAAATAGAACTACCATATGACCCAGCAATCCCACTACTGGGCATATACCCTGAGAAAACCATAAGTCAAAAAGATACATGTATTACAATATTCATTGCAGCATTATTTACAATAGCCAGGACATGGAAGCAACCTAAATGTCCATCGACAGATGAATGGATAAAGAAGATTTGGTACATATATACAATGGAATATTACTCAGCCATAAAAAGGAATGAAATTGAGTTATTTGTAGTAAGGTGGATAGACCTAGAGTCTATCATACAGAGTGACGTAAGTCAAAAGGAGAAAAACAAATACTGTATGCTAACACATATATATGGAATCTAAAAAAATGGTATTGATGAACTCAGTGGCAGAGGAAAAATAAAGACGCAGATGTAGAGAACAGACTTGACGACATGGGGAAGGGGGGAAGGAGAAGCTGGCACAAAGTGAAAGAGTAGTATTGACATTTATACACTACCAAATGTAAAATAGATAGCTAGTGGGAAGGAACTGCCTAACATAGGGAGATCAACTCAATGATAGCTGATAACCTAGAGGGGTGGGATAGGGAGGGTGGGAGGGAGGCTGAAGAGAGAGGGGGTATGGGGATATACCTATAAATACAGCTGACTCACCTTGTTGTACAGCGGAAACTGGCACAACAGTATAAAGCTATTAAAATAAAAATAAAATTAAGTAGAATAGAGAAGATATGGTCATGGACTGTATGGGAGAGAAAAAGGGGAATGAATATGAGGATGAATACCAAGATTCTAACTGAAAGTATGGACAAATGGAAGTGCCATTTACTGAGATGGGGAAGATTCAGGAAAAGAGGATTTTAATAGAAGGAATAAAAAGCTGACTTTGAACGTCTACATTTAGGGAGCCTGTGAGTAAATGCCAACTAGCATTATCACACTGGCAATTGAATCCAAAGGCCTGGAATCCAAAGATTAGTTGTTAAATATAGATACACATTTCATGCTTATCAGGATATGATGGCATTAAAGCTGTAGTAATGAATTAGATAAATTAAAGACAGAGTGTAGATTGAAAACAGCAGATTTAAGTGGCAGGCCATGGCCATACCTAACAGGCCCTAAAATAAAAAAATAAAAAAAAAGATAAAGAAAAAGGAACATAGAACTATGATAGAACTATGGCCTACCATGGTGCTGAAGGAATTTGGCTTCATTAGAGTAGGTAGACCTTTGAGTCCAAGTTTATAAGCTTATGGTTTCTTTTTTCTTCTAACTAATGTTTTTTTCATGTTGCAAAGGGAATTTTACCACCAAATTTCAACTCCCTGAGGGACTGGAGAGACACTGAAGATGATCATCCATCATTTGCAACCTTATCTCATTCAGCTTTGTCAGGAGTTACTCACTGATTTGGAAGTAAACCAAAATGAAAGCCAACTTAGGTGAGCCTGGGGTCATCCTTAGCAATCTTTAAACACAGATCAGACTTTGACCTGGTATAATTAATTTGGTCTCAGTGGGAGGATTGACAAGAAGGGTGTTGCAGTTTAGATGAGAAGTGCTGATAATCTAAAATCAGAGGACGCTTGGAAGCCCTTAATCAGTGGGATGCTCTGATTTACTCTCATGACATTCAGTGGAACATGAGCTTTGCATTTTAGGCATTTGGGTAGCTGGCTGTTAAGGCAGAAAATCTGTTGACACTCTCTTCCTCCAGTGAGCTGGCACCAACTCAACCAGTGTTAATGGTTCTGGATACAAAGGTAAATGTGGAGCAGGTCTTGGAGGACATGTTTGTAAGTGTAGGACACTTGACCTATTACAGAAAAGATGATAAAAGCCTGAAATTCTGTGTAGGCAATAGATATACTATATAAGAGTCAGACTTTCTTTGTGTCCTTCCTATCTGCCTACCCAAAGCTCTGCAAGCAAGGCTTATGAGCCTGATTACTTCCCTCCCCATGTTCCAGTGCAGTAGCTAAGCTCTAGTTGGTCCCAATACTGGGCTATCCTTTCCCAGGACAGAGAATGATGGAGCTCTATGCTCGGGTATGCATCAAGGAACTAACTGTGAATTATTAATAATCATAAAAATAAAATGAATGGCTACCACTGGTATAGTTAAGATCATCAACATAACTTTTGGGGCTCAGTGTAAACTAAGAATGAGGGGGGCCTCAGTTCAAAAAATATTGTAATTATGAATTTCCAGATGGCAACAAATCATTAAACCAAATGCAGGGCCTCCTAAGCATGGGGTTCTGTGCAAGTGCATTCATAAGTCTTATGCCCACTAAGCCAGCTCTAACTATATTGTCCATGATAAACTAGTAATAACACATGTAATGTGGAATCTCTGCAAGAACTTTCCATTACAGCCATATATATAGCAATATTCATGGTCTAATAGTTGATGTAGTTAATCACAAAAAGTACCAGGTTTGGAAAGGGAACCTTAGGACCATTGCCTCTGGCAGGGAATCTAGCTACAGAAAATAAATATAAGTTTTCCCAAGTAAAGGAAAAGAGGCAGCCCTACGTGGGAGAGGGCAGCCTTTGAACCAACCTCAAAGTGTCAAATGACTTCAGGGTTTCTGAATGGAAAAAAAGCAACCAACTGACTGCTGCCCCTGGAGGTAGGCAGTCAGCAGTGTCTCAAAGTGTCCATCTGCCTGCAGGAGTCTGCCCAAAGCCATAATACTGAGGGGTGGTATACAGTCACAATACATCCTGCCCAGCCAGAACTAAGGAAGCTACCTTTCTGTGTTCCTACTTCATGCTTCTAGTGATATTTCAGGTCAGAGTGACCTAATAGAGCATGTGTAGATGGTAGGACAGAAACCATAGTGTCTGATGAACACTCACCACGACAGCAGCCTAAAATGGGACTCAGAAAAGCAGGTCTTGAGTTAACATTAAAGTGTGTTAGGTATATAGCAGGCCAAACAGGAAAGTATGGTAGCTGGTCTCCAAAACTATAGCTGGTCTCCAAAACTAGCTTTGGAGTTTGGAAACTTAGTGTTTTCAAAGATTCACAAGCCCTGTTATTCATGCCTTTATGTAGTCTCTTCACAAATTGGGTCTGGGCTGGCCCAATGACTTGCTTTAATTATTAGGATGTAGCAGGGATTATGAAAGCTTCTGTTTTTGTGTTCTTGGGAGCCTATGTGTAAAACTCAGTTATGCTGACAGAGAGGTTCCAAGACTATATGCAGAAAGAAACAAACCTATCTCTGATTCCAAGTCAAGTCTCTAGATGATTCCATTTATAGTTATCAGACTTCAAGACCAGCAGAAGAGTAAACCCACAAAATTATGAAAATAATAAAATGATTATTTCAAGCCATTAAGCTTTGGGATAGTTTAGTACACATTAACAGATAATCAAAACAACCAATAATGATATTAGTCAGAGTTCCATCAAGGAAACAGAACTATGAATATTATAGAGTAGGGAATGTATTACAAGGGTTAACTGGGGAAGTAAAGAACTGAAGGAAGAGTTGGAGAGTTAAGAAAATTTCCTAACAGGGCTCCCTGAAACACTGGAGTTTGTTTTTAGTGTAGAAGCTAAGCAAGGCCAGGAACTAGAGTGGGACCATGAGGCAACTGATGTAAAAGCTTGTGAAATCCTATAGCACCTGCACAGCTACCACCTCTGTGAGTTTGTTGCTAAGTGTCTTGTGGTGGGTCTGGGATCATGATAGGTCAGCAAAGCCAGCATTCAAGAAGAAGAGTTGGACATGGAGTAGGGAAGACTAAGGATGCCAGCCCATCTCCGTAGGTTTTGTTTCTTACTGCCTCCATCCCCCCTCCCTCGAGACAGTTATGGCTGTGGTTTTACTTCTGCCTTACAAACTTAAAGCAAATATCTCTTTTGACCAACTTTAACTAAAGTCTTGTGGTTTCTTGGAAATGTACTTCAGTTTTCTCCACGTTGCCTCAGCAAAACCAGTTGAAACATGGAAGTATGCAATGGTGACAATTGTGGAATAGCAAAGAATCTCCTTATGTGGAAGTGTGTGGACCCTGCCTTAGATGAATAAAAAATAAATAATAAAATAATAATTTATAAATAATAAAATAGAAATGACTATATAATAATTATAAATAACAAATAAATTAATTTAATTTTAAAACAAATAATTTTAAAAGAAAGAAAGCAGGAAGCTATAAGCACCTGACTTTGTGGATTACTCACTCAATATTGGCTGCACTGAATAGAGAACACACTCAGAGGCAACCATTTAATATAACAACATGAAGTTACAAATGACCTTAATAAGAGCAATTGTGGTAAAGAAATAATGGGGTGTGAGTAAACAGAGAAAGTATGTACACAAAATTCAAGAATCTTGATTATGAAATAGAACATAGAGAAGGAATAGGAATTGGAAGAAGTAACATATGGTTAAGAAACGTTTAATTTGGAGTACAAGGAAAGGTTAGATTTTATTATAAGTATTAAAAAATTGATATTTTAAGCTACATATACGTAAAAATGATTAAAAAAACATTTTTTCTAACTGTTAATTCTTTGGAGACAGACTTTGGTATAGAATTAAACCTTAGTTTTCTCTTCTGTAAAAATGGGATACTAGTAATCACCTCCAAGTGTTGTGTGAATCCCATTAGAAAGTGGCAAGTGTGTGGGTCCATGCCTACACATAGTGTTCAATTCATAGCAGCTCTCACGCTGAGAAGCTTTGTACTGTTGTACCCCAAACTCAGAGCACTGAGGACCACCCGTCCATCAGTTTATTAAGCTTCTGCTATTTGCCATCACTCTGCAGTAAGGTGCTAAGGAAAAGCGGTGATTTAAAAAGACATTCTTAATCCATGGAGGTTAAAGCCTAGCAAAAAAGACAAATATTAAACAAATTACAAGATATAAATAATTACAAGTTTTCAAAGTTGTCTGAAGCATCATTAGGTCACTGAATGAGATTCATCAACCCCACTGCAAATAAAATCCTTACCCATCCACCCACTGACCTTTCATTTATGCACAGATTCCCAGAAGCACACTGTTTTTGCCTTGAACATGTGACTTTTGCTACTGAAACAGGATATAATTTAGTACTTACCCAGATTCCACTTGCCCAAAATCAATTATGATGGTGCAAATCTGAGAACAAAAGATACTATGTACTGCAGATTCCAAACTTAGAATATTGCAAGCCATATCTCTTTATAGTAAGAGAGATGTTCTAGGTCATCCAAAGCTATAGTCCTCCACCCACCAATTCCATTACACTAACCATCCAAATTATAAGAAGAGGATCAAGAGAGAGAGAAAGGAGTTGTCCCTTGGGGAAAGTGCAGTGTTCAAAAAGGATACTCTTGAATAAAGTATAAATCTCAGGAAGCCACATAAGTCAGGAGGTGGTAATCCTCTCACACTAACATTCCTGAACCATTGGATGGGCAGAGTTCTGATGCTGCTGACATGAAAGAAGTGGTCAGGAGAGAGAAGGTGGGGAAGACATATTTGCTAGAGGAAGCACCTTCATGCACTAAGGATTTCACTCATGTTTGATCATTAAGGAGTGTAGAGTTTCTTATTGATTGACTAGAATTGTAGAATGTGACAGGGCTTAATCTGCTTGGGATCTCTCACATAAGAAATTGTATGAAGAGAAGAGCTTTAAAGGACCCATCTAAGAACCTGCTAGGGAACAACTTTTGGTCACCTACCACTGAGTGACATCTGAAATTACACAATAGCAGAACAGGCTCATGAGGAGACATTAGCCTCTCTTATTTTCCTCCCCAAGCCCAAGCAGAATAACCCTAAGAAAAGGGAGAAGCAGTCAATTGAGACCAAGGCTATATACTCCTTTCTCCCCTATTTCAAGTCAGAGACATAAGTCTAGCCTGAGTTAGAGGAAATCTGAAGCTCAAGTAAAAGAGCTTCAGATTTCCTCTATGTCTTAAAATGGATAGGATTGGATGTTAACCATCAAACCAAAACTGTTTGAATACTCAAAACTGACAATACTAATAGAATTGGACTACTGTGTCAGTAAGTAATGGAAATTGCTACCCAATGCAATAGGGAAAACAATAGAACACAGCTCATCATGGATACTGAAAAACATTTATTTTTTCATGCCTATATCCCAAAGAGATAACACTGCTCAATAAACTGATTTTATAGTGATCACAGTCAACAATATTGTTGCACAAATTTATGGTGACAAACCAACTGATATCCAGATCTATTCCCTAGACACCAAACTCCTATTGTCTTCCCACTTCCTTCCCTCCTGTAAAGAACAGCTGTGTTCACCTCCTCATCATCCATTCTCCCTTCTGCAAGAAGAGGTCCAGTCATTTTTCATGCTGGATTTCTTGGCTAGTTTTCAACTTAATCTCCAGTCAATCCTCCTACTATCACCCTCTATTTCTGGTGCCTAATATAGCTTCTTCCCTTGGATTGGCTGCATTTCCCTCTATTTCTGTCTTCTGTTTCCATGTAACCTTCAATCTTATCTAGGACCACCACATACACAACTCTAAAAGGATCCATGCAAATAATTTCTTATATGAACAGCACCCCTGGAATTTCACAAAGCACAGTCTGTACATCCTCATGCAGTACTCCTACTCTTAGAGCTGACATATGAAAAAGTAAGTATTCGTTACAAATCACTTTATATTGTTCCATAAACCAGAAAGTTGTCTTAAAGCTTTTGCACCTACAATAGCATTTTAGTAAAATACTAGTCCAAATAATATTTGTTGCTAATTAATTTTTTGATGTATTATCCCAATACCTTGTATTGTTCAATAATCTATATAATGATCAGCACATTAATACCTGGTATGTTTGACCTCATGAGGAGTGTAGGCAAAGTGCTACACATTGTATATCTTGCTACCTGTTGCCACATGGTTATCAGTAAATAAGGGAGTGGCTTTCACATGAAATTGTTCTAGAGACATATGAGAAATTAACAAGTAGGAGTTTGGTGATATTGAAACTAGAGCCATCCCTTATTCCATAATTTGAAGGCTCCGGTCAGATTTAGAATTCACAACTATCAAAATCTTCTGCTTTTATTAAAAACAGGCACACACAGTGTTTCAAATGTGTTTAGAACCTTATCAAGCTTCTTCAAAGAGCAGTTCATTGCTCTCCAAATTCCAGAATCTTAATAACACTATAATAAAGAAAGCTCGCGTTGAATTTCAGTTCACCTCCGCCCTCTGCCCCATCACCACGAACATCATCCCCCTCACCCCCACACACACAGACACATTTTAAGCCAACATGGGAAATGTGGGTATTTCAGAAAGCTATTTGGATATAGATTTGTCAGTTTTGGTCAGGAAATGAAATAATTCTATAAAACTGAACTATTCTCTTCACCCATGCCTCCTTCTGAATTTCTTATCTCAGAGAAAGAAAAATATTTCACCACCCAGTCATTCAAATCAGAGACCAGAAGGCCACCCCCTTTACCCTCCAATTCCCTCACACTTTGTATCCAGTCAACAATTCCTGTCACAGACATCTCCTTAACCTTTGTCTCTCCCCACCTCACCTTCAGTGATGCTGAATCAGGTCAGCATCCATCATCAACTCCAGGATAAAGTTGCTCCTTACCTGGTCTCTGTCTTCATTCTACCCTCCCCAATATGTCTACCACATTGCCCGAAAGTAATGCGCAAAACCAAAATAACTCTTAAACTGTTTTAAAAATAAAGTCTAATGCCACAAAGGCAGAGACTGTGACTATGCATCATTTTTGCCAGGCACCTGGCACAAAAGCACCAAAATATGTGTCAAATGAATGAGGGCCAGGCCAGCCACTATGTGGCCCTTGCCTCTACTTCCCTGTCTCTTACTGCATCATCTTGCTGTTCTCACACCTTTAATCAGTCAAAGACGATCAGTTTTTCCAAAAGCCCACACTGTTTTATATCTCTGGGTCTTTATCAGGAACGCCATACTCCTTTCATCCTTCTCCATTTCCAGCCCTACCACCTTCAGGCTCCCTTTTCTGCCTTCTGAACATATGTCCCTCTTTTAAAACCCTGCCCCATTGCCTTTCCTGACTGCCTCCCCCACTCTCAGGCAGAATAGAATGCTCTTCCTTTTGTGTCCAACTCGCCACTTTTCATATTGAATCTAACTTCCAAATGTATTTACTTCTTTACACATTTGACATAAGCCTCCCTAATACCCCTCAGCTGTACAGTGAGCTCTTTGGAGAATGGGACTGCATCCTAGAAAGAGAGAATGAAAGAGGAGAGAGGGAAGGATGAGTGCTGAATATCTGAACACACATACACATACAGAAACTTTTCCAGTCCCTTTCTTACCCTCTTACAACCAGTCACCAAATCCTGTCAGTTCTGAATATCTCAAAAAGCCCTCCATCTGTCTCTATCCTTAGTTCATGACCCCAGCATTTCCCACCTGGATTCCTACATAACCCTTTGCAAACAGAGCCACTGTAAACCATTGCACAGGTTGTGCTCTGCCTGAAAGCACCCAGCCTTGTCAGGAGCAAGGAGAGTAGGGATGAAATATAGTACAAACTCAGCTCCCAAGATTAAGGTTGAAGGCACACTATTTGATCATTTCTCTGCCCAGAAGGGACACATTTTTCTAATTCACAAGTTGTTTTTCTAATTCACACAACATATGTGTTAGCACTGGAGCCCTGTTTCAACCATTCTTTACCATGCAGACAGAGTCTATCGAAAGTACAAATCTGATCCTTTCACTCTCCTCTTTAAAACCTTCTAATCACTCTCCTTTGTACTCAGGATTAAGTTCAATACTCAGTATTAACTCCCATGACATGATTGATAATGTCTTTCATGTTCCACCTCTGGTTTACCACTCCAGTCACAGTTCTCACACCTCACATTGTACATTGTATATACTGAGCTCCATCCACCTTCTCTGTATCCCCAGGCTACATCTCCATCCCCCTCTCCATCACCCGTCCATTTCCACATTCTGCAGTCATACGAATGACTCATGCTCATCCTTAGAATAGCCATCACTCCCCTGGGAAGCATTCCCTAACTTCTCCAATCCCACTTCTGACTGGGTTAAGTTCCTCTCACATCACCTCATTCTCGCCCCTGGGATAACACGTAACACTCTATGTCTTAATTGACAATTTACTTGTCCCTTATTTCTTTCCAGATGGTGATCTTCTTGAGGGCAGCAGATAATCTCTTATTATCATTATATCCTCTATACCTATCACTATGCTCGGAAAATATATGTTAAAGGAAAGCATGGAATCTGTCTTCTCCAGATTATCTGTTGTAATGAATCAATCCCAGAGCTGACAAAAGAACAACAAAAGGAACAAGTAACCATCTTACTCTATGAGCTTACACTATAGAAAGACAATATTATACCTTTAGCAGGAATGCTAAGTCATCCCATCTAATAAAATTAGCTTGAATTATATCCTCATTGTTACTGGAATAACAAACTTTGGCTTAACATTTTCTCTTAATTAATCTCCCAGTTAGCCTTCAACTTCTATTTAGATTGATTCAAATTTCTAATATAAATATAGTTCTGCCTAATACCTTCCCCCGATCCATTGCTTCTATGACCCTGTTTACACCTGTATTTTAGTCCTTCAAGTTAGTTTCAAATATCTTAAGGCCAGGCTCATTCAAAAGTAGCTAAAAACTTACTTCACACTTGAGAAATGCAGCCCCTGTCTACTCTCCTATATTAGCTGGCCGCTCTTCCCATACTCCTAAATAAATAGCAACATTGATCCACCCAGCTGCCTGAGGTCAAATGCAGAAATCATTTTTTCTTTGAAATGCTGTTCCTTATACCTGATTTTTCATCACTGATTCTTTCTTTGCACATCTCTGTTTAAATATCTCTTCAGTTAGGCCATCTCTGTCAACCCAATCCTAAGCAGCAACTCAGTCACCATTCTATCTATCACTTTAAAATTCTCTGTATAGGTTTTAACACTAGCTGATACATATTTATTTTCAATGGAATGTTAGACTGTCTGTTGCTTATCTTCCCCACTGGAATGTAAATTCCATGAGACCAGTGACCTATTGGTTTCCCTCACTTCATTAACTAGAAGTGGACCAGGCACATAGGAAATTCTCAATAATTAACTGTTGAATGAATGCAGAGATAAGGGAAGAATGAACTGGTTATTTTATGTATGTTCTCTTGTATGAAGATTTAGAATCAGGCCAAGGAGGGTTATTTATTTTTGTTACATAATATCTTTATATCTTTTCTGGCTCCTTTCTAGAGCTTAGTACATGAAAACCTTGGCTTCTGTCATTTGCTAGAAGAATATTCACAAACTCACCCATGCTCAGGACTAATATCAGGAAAAGAACATTACTATCATCCCCAGGGCCCCCTTTCTGTTCTCCTCCAGTCATTATCCCCACAAAAGGTAAACATTATCTTGATTTCTAATAGCATAAATTGTTTTTACGTGTTTATGTACTTTATATAGGTGGAATAATATAACAAATATTTTTTTGTGATTGACTTCTTTTACTGAAATATCTATGTGAGAATCCTCCATATTGTTGCATGTAGTTATATTTTGTTGATTCCGTTACAGTATAAGAGCTTTTTAAATTCAACACACTATCATTAACATATTAAAATATAAGTTCATTTTAATGATCATATATTCATGTAATAAAATTTATAAAAGGAACTCTAGAATCTTTCCAATTTTTCACTCATTTGAAATAATGTTCTTTATGATTAATATTCCTATAGCAAAATCTTAATTTATATCTTTAGTTGGTTAGGAAGAATTTCTAAAAGAAAATTTCCAGAGACAAAAAAAACTTTTTCCCTTTTTTGATTCACATTGGCAATTTATTCACAAGGAAGTATTAGCAACTCTTTTTATTACCAACTGCATATGACAGTACTTGCCTCCTTAAACTATCGCCAAAAGTAGATATTACTGTCCTTCTAAAATTTTTGTTAACCTGACAAAAATGTATGTCATTAACTCATTTTCTCAAGTGGAGTATATTTTTCTCATTGATTAATTGAGGAAAAGTTAATTCTTGGTCTATTCAGGTTTCCTATGACTGATTCTATTGTGATAATTTGTATTTTCCTAGAAAATTTTCTATTTCATTGTTTTTTTAATGGGTATGTAGTGGTACCTCACCATTTTAATTTGTGTTCTTCAAATGACTAATTCATTTACATTTTAAAATGGATTAGCAATATTTTAAAATTCTGCTCTGAATCTGACATTAATTCTTGAGATTTGTTTAGCCCTTGAATACATAATTAGAAAAGTTTTAAGTGTTTGCATATATATGAAATACCTTCTGTAATCAAATTTTATCTTTCTAATTTTCATGCAGAAATTAGAAAATTAATTATGGATTACAGAGCCATTTGGTTGTAAAAAGTGTCACTTTCATTGCCTTTTTGATTTAGCTCAACCAAAGGACCACATAAGCATTTGTGGCCACAGCTCTCAAAACTGTGAACTCCATTGAAAACTAAGACCTTATAACAGAAAAAAATGAAAAGGAATGAGCTCTAAGTAAATGTCACTAAAGGAGGCTAACTGGTGAAATAAATAAAAAATAAGGTGTGGATCTAAGAAATTAAAGGGTATGTAATTTCAGAGTTAAATTATTAGAATATTTTCCTAAGGCCAAGAAAAGAAAAAGCATGTTACAAATAGTATTGTTGCTATTAAAATTAGTCTTTAAAAGTCCAGCTTTATTTACAGAATAACACTGAATATAAAGGCAGGATTCTATTCAGTAAAATAAGGCATAAGATTTTAACAATCTGTTATTGTTGCATTTTCCATTTAAAAAGGAGATAAAATGAATTTCAACAAGATATATATAAAAATAAGACTTCTTAAATACTTGAGTGTATTACTTAAAGATCTTACAAAGAATTTTCTTCGATTATGATTTTTAAATTATGTCAGATAATTTAAGTGTAATACAAACTATAAGTAGGGACTGAAGTAAATTTTAGAAGAGATTTTCAAGTACAAATTTTCATTTTTTTAGGTGAATAATGATCTTGAAATTATTTTTGTTTATGATAAGTGCTACTGGCAAAGTTGCTTTTCATAAGAGTTTTATGGGCAGATAAATATCTACAAATCAATTAATTAATAACAACCATTGATCCATTAATTCATTCCATGAACATATAATTAGTTGTACTCAATTTGTAATCAGAAGATATGGATTAAATCTTAGCATCATTTTTATTAACTACATGCCAGTTTTTTTCTGTAAATTTGTAAGTTATGGAGAAAAACTCTCCAGGGTATTTTGAGGATCAACATATGGATAATATATGTAAATTTCCTAGCATAAGACCCAGCAAATAGTAGATACCCAACACTGTAAGCTGTCCTTCCTGGTTTTCTTAACTGTAAAATTATGATATTAATTTATATCTCTCAGGGTTGTCATGGGGAATAAAAATGAAGTACCTATTGTAATGTATATGTACCTACCAAAATGCCTGGCACATAGGAAAAGCTCAATCATTCTTCCATTCCCTCCTTATTTCCTATCATTTCATTTTCATGTCAACAATATTTCCTAAGCATCTACTTATGTACACTGGCTCCTGAGCAATGAGGGTAAACAAGACAAATGTGATCCCTGCCCTCATAGAATTTATAATCTTTGTGTTGAGGGAAAGACAAATTAGTCATTTAATTACAATCAGATGGTAAGAAGAAAGCCTTATTACTAAATCAGTTTTTAATTCTGCCAACTCAATGCTAGGCACTGGGAATACAAAGGTTATATGTGCTTGCTTTAATTTACTTTAAGAAATTAATTAGGGAAGCCTGTCTACAGCATGATCACAGGTATCTCAGCGAGGTCCTGATCACCATCAGTCCCATCTGTCATTTGGGTTCAATTGTTTCTGTGTAGTTTTTATCCTTCTTGGCTCAGAAAGTGATTTATGTCTGTCAATGGCTATTTTGTTGTTGGAACATTCACATTCCTAAAATGTGAGTGGTAAATGGTTGCTCACTACAGGTCAAGTAGAGGGTAGGATCAACATTCTTGGCAACAGAATGTGACCTAGTAAAGGGGAGATGCTAATAAACTCTTCACCTTATTAATGTCATAGAAAATCTCTTGCAGGTTCATGCAGATGTAAAGCAGCTATTTACTTAAGTGATTTTTATTTCACTGTGTTCAAGCTTACCTGACTGTGCAAAGCTCCCCTATGGCTTACCTTGGACTCCCTCTTCCCCTCCTATATTATCTACTTCCCATCAGTAAATTCATTTCTTCATCTTCAGTTCAATATGACAAATATTTTTGAGTGCCTATGGTGTGCATATCCTCAGGAATCTATCATTTCAAATGTTCCTAGTGTGGGAGCAAAGTTCTTAGCCCTCCATGAGGTAGGGGAAACCTATAAAAGATGCTGAGAGACCATCAGCAGAGGTCTGGCAGTGTCAACACACTGAACCAAGGAAGGTATGTTAAGCTGACAAGAAAGGCCTGGCAGGGATGGACATGACTGAGTGCTGAGCAGTGTAATGCTTCTTTTGAGCTTATTCTACTTTATATCCTCAAAAAAAAGAAGTATATCCTCAAAAAAAAGAAGTAGCACAGACATATATATAGTACCAACTGTTAAATAGATAGCCAGTGGGAAGTTGTTGTATAACAAAGGGAGTCCAACTCGAGGATGGAAGATGCCTTAGAGGACTGGGGTGGGGAGGGTGGGGGGGACTCGAGGGAGGGTGGGGGGGGAGTTGAGGGAGGGAGGGAATATGGGGATATGTGTATAAAAACAGATGACTGAACTTGGTGTACCCCCCCAAAAAATAAAAAAATAAAAAAATAAAAATCATGAAACAACCTCTTGAGAAGTGCATAAAACACAAACCAAGGAAATGCCTAAACTCTCAGTGATTTAAAACACTTGAGCAGGACTTCCCTGGTGGCACAGTGGTTAAGAATCCGGCTGCTAATGCTGGGGACATGGGTTCGAGCCCTGGGCCAAGAAAATCCCACATGCTGCAGAGAAACTAAGCCCGTGCGCCACAACTACTGAGCCTGTACCCTAGAGCCCACAAGCCACAACTACTGAGCCCACATGCCACAACTACTGAAGCCTGCACACGTAGAGCCTGTACTCCACAAGAGAAGCCACCACAACAAAGACAGCCGCCGCTTACTGCAACCAGAGAAAGGCTGCGCACAGCAACAAAGACCCAACACAGCCAATAAATAAATAGATAAATAAATAAATAAATTTATATAAAAAAATAAAAAATAAAACACCTGGCCATGTTATTACTCCTCACCTTCTTTATGGCTCATCATTGCTCCCCTTGCCTCATTCCCTACTCTAACATGTAGCCTAAATGGATGATTTAGGGATCTTTCCTCCCTTGCTATGGTGTACACCTAAATCTGGACATGCCAGTCACAAAGTCCTAACACCCTGGCCACACAGATTGGTTCAGAGGGTGAGCACATGGCTTAAGCCAATGCAACCAGAGTCCCTCCTCATGCTTGCTTAAGCTAAGGTAAGTGATAATAAATTCTTTTTTCTCAGGTGTGAAGCTGGAAAGACATGAGTCTGGAACTGTCAGTAACCAACGTTCCTAGCTTGTGGAGAAAATCAGTCTGGAAGATGGATGCTGACATGATAAGAGAAATATAAACAAGAAACAGAGCATGATTCCTGCTCATCCTGTGGTTCCCTATATCAAACATTACCCCTGTTTCTATTATGGTAATAAACGTGGCATGTTCAAGGAACTGAAACCAAGTGCATGAGGAGACAGTGAAAGCAGATGAGGTGAAGATCTCAACAATAATGAAATTTTGTGTGTGTTAATATATCTCTATATTGGGTAAATATTAAAATCATCAGGAAGGTTTATAAAAACACCACAATGGATTTTCACTTATATTAATGCTGATCAGGCAATTCAAATCAACCTTTCCTCTTCTGTTCAATATTCCTCTGGAGAGTCTAGCAGTGTAATAACATGAGAAAAGAAATAAATTCACTGTGATTAGAAAAGAAGTAAACTCTCCTTATTTGCAAATGATATGATCATCTATGTGGAAAATCCAACCTCTTGCACAAAAGAGCTATAAAACTAATATGTGGTTTCAGCAAGGTTTCATTATACAATAACAGTTTACAAAAAAAAATCAATCATACTTCTATACAGTAACCAAAAATTGAAAAAAATTTTAAATGCCATGTATAACAATAGCAAAATATGAAATATAGAGAGACAATATGACAATAATTGTAAAAGAAAAAGTACACTGCAAACTACAAAACATGCTGAGAGAAGCTAAAAGAGACCTAAATAAATGGAGTGATAAGTCATATTTAGGCCAGAAGACTCAATATTGTTAAGATGATAATTTTCCCAAAAATTATCTGTAGCTTTGACAAATCTCACCAGGTTTTTTGGTAAAAAGTAAGCAGACAATTCTAAAACTTATATGGAAATTGCAAGGAGCTAGAATAACCAACAAATTTTTTCCTGAAAAAGAAGAACAAAGTTGGAGGACTCACATTGTCTGATTTCAAGACTTACTACAACATAAAACAGTAGACTGAAAAATATAAGATATTGATGAAACTGAAGATGACACAAATAAATGGAAAAATATTCCATGTTCATGGATTGGAAGAATTAATATAATTAAAATGTTCATACTACCCAAAGCAATTCAGTGCAATCTCTATCAAAATTCCAATGGCATTTTTTTACCAAAAATGGGGGTGGGGGGAGTTCTAAAATTTGTATGAACCACAAAGACCCCAAATAACCAAAGCAATCTTGAGAAAGAAGAACAAATCTGGAGACATCACACTTTCTGATTTCAAACTATATTACAAAGCTATAGTATTCAAAACAGTTTGGCACTGGCATAAAAACAGACAGATATATCAAAGGAATGAAAAGAAAGACCCCAAATAAACCAATGTATATATGTTCAATTAATTTATGGCAAAGGAGCCAAGAATACAAAATGGGGAGAGGATAGCCTCTTCAATAAATGGCGTTTGGAAAACTGGACAGCCACATGCAAAAGAATGAAACCGGATGACTATCTTTCACCATACATAAAAATCAACTCAAAATAAATTAAAGACTTAGACTGAAATATAAAACCAGAAGAAAATATACGAAGTAACCTCCTTGATATTTGTCTTTGTAATAATGTTTTGGATTTGACACCAAAAGCAAAGGCAGAAAAAACAAAAATAAACATGTGGAACTAACTATGTCAAACCAAAAAGTCTCTGCAGAACAAAAGAAACCATCAGAAAAATGAAAGGGCAAACTACTGAGTGGGAGAAAATATTTGTAAATCATATATCTGATAAGGGGTTAACAACCAAAATATATAAAGAACTCATATAATTCAATAGAAAATTTCAATTTAAAAATGAGTAGAGGAACTGAATAGACACTTTCAAAACAAGACATACAAGTGACCAACAGGTACAGGAAAAAGTGCTCAGCATCACTATCAGGGAAATGCAAACCAAAACCACAAAACCACAATGTCATCCCTGTTAGAATGCTATTATCAAAAAGACACAGGATAAGAAGTTTAGGCAATGATATGGATAAAAGGGAATGCTTGTGAACTGCTGATGGTAATATAAATTGCTGCAGCCAATATGGAAACAGTATGAAGTTTCCTAAAATAATTAGATATAGAATTATCATATGATTCAGCAGTTCCACTTCTGGGTGTTTTCCAAAGGAAATGAAAATATTAACTCAAAGATATATGTACCCATATGTTCATTGCAGCATTATTCATAATAACCAAGATATATAAACAACGTGTCTGTCAACAAATGAATGAATAAAGATGATGTGGTAGGTATATACAATGGATATTATTCAGTCATGAGAAAGGAGGAAATGCTGCCATTTGTGACAACACAGATGGAACCTGAGGGCACTATGCTAAGTGAAATAAGCCAGACAGAGAAAGACAAATACTGCATGGTATTACTTATATGTGGAATCTAAATTTTTAAGAGTCAAAGTCATAGAAACAGAGAGTAGAAAGGTAGTTGCCAGAAGCTTGTGGGGGGAGAAGTGGAGGAAATAGTGAGAGGCATGTAGAAGGGTACAAATTTTCAGCTATAAAATGAATAGGGTCTGAGGATCTAATGTATAACATGATAACTATAATAAATAACACTGTGTTGTATAATTGAAATTTGCTAAGAGCATACAACATAAATTTCTCACACACAAAAAGATAAGTATATGAGGTAATAGATGTGTTAATTAACTAGATGAAGGAAATTCTTTCACAAAACTACATATTTTAAATCATGATATATTACAATTTTAGAAAACAATCAGAAGGCAAGCAACATGATCACAGAAGTAAGCCTTTATATATCAATAATCACTCTAAATATAAGTGGATTGAATTCACCAATCAAAAAGCACAGAGTGGCTGGGTGGATAAAAAAAATAAGACCCAACTATATGCTGCCTACAAGAGACTCATTTCAGCAATAAAGATACATATAGGCTCAAAGTGAAGGGATGGATTACTTAAAAGTGCAAACCAAAGGAAGATGAATATAGCCAAAATTATATCAGACAAAACAAACTTCAAGCCAAAAATAGTAATGAGACAAAGAAGGTCATTATACAATAATAAAAGGGTCAAAACAACATGAAATACAACAATTATAAATATATATGTAACCAATGTCAGAGTACTGAAATATATTAAGGAAATACTAACAGATTTAAAGGGAGAAAGAGATAAAAATACAATAATAGGACAATACAATAGTAGAACACTTCAATATCCCACTGTCAGCAATGGATAGACCACCCAAACAGAAAATGAACAAAGAAACATTGAAATTGAACCATACTCCAGAAAAAATGAACTTAACAGATATATATAGAACATTCCACCCAAAAGCAGAATATACATTCTTCTTGAGTGCACACAAAACATTGTCAAGATAGAACATGTGATAGAACACAAAACAAATCATTGCAAATTTAAGAAGACTGAAACCATACCAACTATATTTTCTGAACACAATGGTATGAAACTAGAATTCAACAAGAGGAAAGCTGGAAAACCCACAAATATGTGAAAATTAAACAATACCCTTCTGAACAACCAATAGGTAAAAGAAGAAATCAATAGAGAAATAAAAAATTATCTCAAAACAAATAAAAAGGAAACAAAACATATCAAAATTATGGAATACAGCAAAAGCAATTCTGAAAGGAAAATTTATAGCAATAAATACATATATTAAGAAATTAGAAAGATATAAAATAAACAACCTAACTTTATACTTCAAGGAACAAGAAAAAGAAGAAAAAATTAAGCCCAACGTGAGCAGAAGAAAAGAAGTCATAAAGATTAGAATGGATCTCAATGGCGAAAAACTGAAAGCACTCCCTCTAAGAACAGGAACAAAACAAGGGTGCCCAATCTCACCACTATTGTTCGACACAGTTTTGGAAGTCTTAGCCACAGCAATCAGAGAAGAAAAAGAAATTAAAGGAATAGAAATTGGAAAAGAAGTAAAACTGTCTCTGTTTTCAGATGACATGATACTATACATAAAAAATCCTAAAGATGCCACCAGAAAACTACAAAAGCTAATCAAAGAATTTAGTAAAGTAGCAGGATACAAAATTAATACACAGAAATCTCCTGCATTCCTAAACACTAACAATGAAAAATCAGAAACAGAAATTGAGGAAACATTCCCATTTACCAATGCAACAAAAAGAATAAATACCTAGGAATTAACCTACCTAAAGAGGTAGGTAAAGACCTGTACTCAGAAAACTATAAGACACTGGTGAAAGAAATCAAAGATGATACAAGAAGATGGAGAGATATACTATGTTCTTGGATTGGAAGAATCAACATTGTGAAAATGACTATACTACACAAAGCAATCTACAGATTCAAATGCAATCCCTATCAAATTACCAATGGCATTTTTCAGATAACTAGAACAAGAAATTTTGCAGTTTGTATGGAAACACACAAAAAACCCAAATAGCCAAACAAATCTTGGAAGAAAAAACAGAGCTAGAGGAATCAGGCTCCCTGATTTCAGACTCTACTACAAGGCTACAGTGATCAACACAGTATGATACTGGCACAAAAACAGAAATATAGATCAATGGAATAGGATAGAGAGCCCAGAGGTAAACCCATGCACATATGGTCACCTTATCTTTGACAAAGGAGGCAAGAATATACAATGGGGAAAAGACAGCCTCTTTGATAAGTGGTGCTGGGAAAATTGGACAGTGACATGTAAAAGAATGAAATTAGAACACTTCCTAACACCATACACAAAAATAAACTCAAAATGGTTTAAAGATCTAAATGTAAGGCCAGATGCTATAAAACTCTTAGAGAAAAACATAGGCAGAACATTATGTGACATAAATGACAGCAAGATGTTTTTTTGACCCACCTCCTAGAGTAATGGAAATAAAAACAAAAATAATCAAATGAGACCTAATGAAACTTAAAAGCTTTTGCACAGCAAAAGAAACCATAAACAAGACAAAAAATACAACCCTCAGAATGGGAGAAAATATTTTCCAATGAAGCAACTGACAAAGGACTAATCTCCAAAATATACAAGCAGCTCATGCAGCTCAATATCAAAAAAACAACCCAATACACAAATGGGCAGAAGACCTAAACAGACATTTCTCCAACGAAGACATACAGATGACCAACAAACACATGAAAAGATGCTCAACATCACTAATGGTTAGAGAAATGAAAGTCAAAGCCACAATGAGGTATCACCTCACACGGGTCAGAATGGCCATCATCAAAAAATCTAGAAGCAATAAATTCTGGAGAAGGTATGGAGAAAAGGGAACCCTCCTGCACTCTTGGTGGGAATGTAAATGATACAGCCATTATGGAGAACAGTATGGAGGTTTCTTAAAAAATTAAAAATAGAACTACCATATGACCCTGCAATCCCACTACTGGGCATATACCCAGAGAAAACCATAAGTCAAAAAGATACATGTACCTCAATGTTCATTGCAGCACTATTTACAATAGCCAGGACATGGAAGCAACCTAAATGTCCATCGACAGATGAATGGATAAAGAAGATGTGGCACATATATACAAAGGAATATTACTCAGCCATAAAAAGGAATTAAATTGAGTTATTTGTAATGAGGTGTATGGACCTAGAGCCTGTCATACAGACTGAAGTGAGAAAGAGAAAACAAATACCATATGCTAACACATATATATAGAATCTAAAAATGGTACTGATGAACCTAGTGTCAGGGCAAGAATAAAGACACATATATAGAGAATGGACTTGAGGACACTTTGGGGGGGGGGAAGTTGGGACGAAGTGAGAGGGTAGCATTGACATATATACACTAACAAATGTAAAATAGAAGGCTAGTGGGAAGCTGCTACATAGCACAGGGAGATCAACTCGATGCTTGGTAATGACCTAGAGGGTTGGGATAGAGAGTGTGGGAGGTAGGCTCAAGAAGGAGGGGATGTGGGAATATATGTATACACGTAGCTGATTCACTTCATTGTAGAGTGGAAACTGGCACAACATTGTAAAACAATTATACTCCAATAAAGATCTGAAATAATAATAATAATAAAAGATCAGAATGCAAATAAATGAAATAGAGACCAGAAAAACAATAGAAAGTATTAACAAACCTAATACCTGGTTCTTCAAAAAGATAAAAATTGACAAACCTTTAGCTAGACTAATTAAAAAAAAGAGAAAGAAGATACAAATAAATAAAATTAGAGATTAAAAAGGAAAACATGACAACTGATACTACAGAAATTCATAGGCTCAAAGAGACTATTATTAATGATTATATACCAACAAATTAGATAAAATTTGAAAAGCACATAACCTGCCAAGACTGAATCAGGAAGAAATAGAAAATTTGAACAGAATGATAATTAGTAAAGAGATTAAATCAGTAATTAACCTCCCAACAGAAAAACTCCAGGACCAGATGGCTTCACTGATGAATTCTACCAAATAGTCAAAGAAGAATTGACACCAATCCTTCTCAAACTCTTCCAAGAAATTGAGGAAGAGAGAATACTTCCAAGCTCACTCTATGATGCCAGCATTATGCTGATACAAAGACAGATAAGGACACCACAAGAAATGAAACCACAGACCAATATCCCTGATTAATATAGACACAAAAATTCTCAAAACATTAGCAAACCCAATACTAGAACACATGAAAAGGATTGTAAATCATGACCAAGTAGGATTTACCCCTGGTATCCAAGGATGGTTTAACAGACATTAATCCATAAGTATAACATATCACAACAGATGCAGAAAAAGCATTTGACAAAATGCAACATTCTTTCATGATAAAAACCGTCAGCAGATTGAGTATAGCAGGAACATACCTCAATATAATAAAGGCCATATATGACAAATCCAAGGCTAACACTATACTCAATGGAGAAAAATGGAAAGCTTTCCCTCTAACATCAAGAACAAAATAAGGATGCCCACTCCTATTCAATATGGATAGGAAGTCTTAGCCAGAGCAATTTTGCAGGAGAAAGAAAAAACAATGTATCAGAATCAGGAAAAAAGAAGTAAAACAGTTGCTATTTGCAGATGATATGATTCTATACATAGAAAATCCCAAAGAGTCAACCAAAAAACTGTTGGCACTAATCAAAAATTTCAGTCAAGTTGCAGGATAAAAAATGAACATACTGAAATCAGTTGCATTTCTATACACTAAGAATAAAACATCTGAAAAATAAAGAAAATTATCCCTAGAAAAAGAAAGCAAGAAAAAAAATCCCATTTAAAATTGCATCAAGAAGAATAGAAACACAACATTGTAAATCAACTGCATTTTGATTAAAAAATTTTCTTTAAGAAGAATAGAATAGTTAGAAGTAAATTTAACCAAGGAGGTGAAAGACCAATACTCTGAAGGCTATAAAACACTGATGAAGGAAATTGAAGATGATATCCTGTGTTCATGGATTAGAAGCATTAATATTGTTAAAATGTCCATACTTCTCAAAGCATTTACAAGTTTAATGCAATCCCTATCAAAATACCCATGATGTTTTTCACAGAACTAGAAAAAAAAATCCTAAAATTTATATGGAACCACAAAAGACCCTGAAATGCCAAAGAAATCTTGAGAAAAGAGAACAAAGCTGGAGGTATCATGTGCCCTTACTTCAGACTATACTACAAAGCTACAGTAATCAAAACAGAATGGTACTGGCACAAAAAAAGACCATGGATCAATGGAACATAACAGAGAGCCCACAAATAAACCCACACAGCTATGATCAATTAATCTATGACAAAGGAGGCAATAACATACAATGGGGAAAAGACAATCTCTTCAATAAGAGTTTCTATGAAAACTGGACAGCTACATGTAAAAGAATTAGATTAGAACATTTTCTCACATCATATCCAAAAATAGATTCAAAATGGATTAAAGATCTAAATGTAATAAAGCCTGAAACCATGAAACTCCTAGAAGAGAACAGGGGCAGGACACTCTTTGACACAAATTGTCAATTAACTTTTTTAGATCTGTCTCCTAAGGCAAAAGCAACAAAAGCAAAAGTAAACAAATGGGACCTAACTAAGCTTAAAAGTTTTTGTGCAGCAAAAGAAACCACTGACCAAATTAAAAGACAACCTACTGAATGGGAGAAAATATTTGCAGGTGATATGACTGATGAAGGGTTAATAACCAAAATATACAAACAGCTCATACAACTCAATATCAAAAAATTTTTTAAAAAATCTAAAAATGGACATAAAACCTGAATAGACATGTTTTCCAAAGAAGATATACAAGTGGTCAACACACACATGAAAAGATGCTCAACACTGCTAATCACTGGAAAAATGCAAATCAAAACCACTATGAGATATCACCTCCCACCAGTCAGAATGACTATCCACAAAAAGTATACAAGTAACAAATGTTGGCAAGGATGTGGAGAAAAGGGAATTTCCTCAAAACAAAACTAAAAATAGAACTATCCTGCTATTTGCAATGACATGGATGGATCATGAGAATATTATGTTAAGTGAGATAAATCAGACAGAGAAAGGCAAGTACTGTATGATATCACTTATATGTGGAATTTAAACAAGCCAAAACTGTAAAAACAGAGAATAAAATTGTGGTTATCAATGGATGATGGTTAGTGGGACAGGACAGATGTTGTTTAAGGGTACAAACTTACAACAAGTAGTAAATAAGCCCCAGAGATTTAATATGCAGTACTGTGAATATTGTATTATAATCATCAAACTTGCTATGAGGCTAGAATTTAATTATTCCAACTAAAGAGAAAGAATAATTATATAACATGATAGAGGTGCTAATTATTGCTATAATGGCAATCAGGTTACAATATAAAATATATCCAATTAACATACACATATTAAATTTACACAATTTCAATTTATATATGAGCTATATTTAGATTTTTTAAATGAATAAATCAATATCTTACAACTCTATTTGCCAGTCATCTCAAAAAAGCTAGTGGGAAAAAAGGAATTGATCCATGGTCAGCCAATTAATCAATAAAATGACAGCAATCAAAGGAGTGTGGTATTGGTAAAAAGATAAACACATAGATCAATGTAATAGAATAAAGAGTCCGGAAATTGACCTACACAAATATAGTCAACAGATTTTTGACAAAAAATGCAAAGGCAATTTAAAGGAGAAAGTACCAATTCAACAAATAAAGCTGAAAAAATTGGACATCCATAGGCAAGAAATAATATTTGTAATACATATCTAAGACCTTATACAAAAATTCTCGAAAATGGATCATAGACTTAAATATAAAATATAAAAGCATAAAAATTTCTAGAAGAAAAGCAATTAGAAAATGTATATGATTTTGGTTTCAAGATGAGTTTTTAGATATGACCCAAAAGCATGATCTATAAAAAAAATTGATAATCAACTTTAAAAAAATGAAAAACTTTTTCTCTGCAAAAGACACTGTTAAAAAATGAAAAGACGCACTAGGGAAAAATATTTTAAATCACATATCCAATAAAGAACTTGTAACTCAACATTAAAAATATAAACAACTCAGTAAAAAGTGAGCAATAGAATCTGAACTGATCTTCACACCAGAGAAGATATACAGGTGGTAAATAAACATATAAAAATACTGGCTTTGCCTGCAATAATATTACCATGATGTTCTAATGGTGATTTCTATTTCTTCACTCCTTCTATATTTATTAATTGCAGTGCTTTGAATAAGATTTACCTTTCTCCTTTCCTCCTATTTTTATTCATATCATATTGACTCAGGAATATTTATTTTATTCTTTAATTTATAATTAAATACTATCATTAATTTTTAAAATTGAGTTAAAATTCACATAATATAAACTTACCAGTTTAAATGTTTTAAAGTGTAAAGCCTTAACTATACATTGAGTAGGCAGCCATGTAGTAATATTTGAGATTGGAAAAACTGTTGCCAGAGTTAACTCCAGGTGCCGCAGTCTTTAAAAAATCTACCACTGAAGACATATTCTTTTCAATTATTTTTTTTTATAATAATGTAGAATGTAACTAATCCAATTCAGTGTCTTTTAGTACATTCACAATGTTGTGCAACCATCATCATTATCTAACAGTAGAACATTTCATCACCCCTAGTAAGAAATCTTGTACCCATTAAGCAGTCACTTCCTATTTCTTCTCGCCTCCTCCAAGCCCCTGTAATGACTAAGTTACTTTCTGTTACCATGGATTTACTTGTGCTAGATATTTCATATAAATGGAATCATAAAATATATGGCCTATGTGTCTAGCTCCTTTCACTTGGCATTGTGGTTTGAAGGTTCATTTGTGTTGAAGTGTAAAATGAAAAGGACCTCATTAAGTAACTGAAAGCAAAGTTGGACTCTTTTGTGTATTATACAAAAAAGAGCTTTGTTTCCAGGTGAAGCCTCTGAAGAAAACAAACCACTATCATTTGAGGTTTCTTTCCAAGAGCAAGGGGCTCAGGAAATGGTGGAATATCACAAGTGGGAGAGTTTAGGGATTGACTGAGCTACAGCCCAGAGTATCGTCATTGAAGTTAGGCTGTTGCTGCTTGACTGGCTTTTAGAGGTGTAATCCTAGTAGTTTATGAAAATGAAATATAATGATATCATTGAGTGCCTTTGAGGTACCTGACACATACTTGATTAATAGAAAAATAACTGTGAACAAAGCTGTCATTGATCCACTGGGATGGGTATAACATCTGTTCTGCTGTTACTTTTTACTGTGACCAAAGATCATTCCATTTCTTCCTAAAACAATAAGAATGTGTTTTTGTCAAGAAATAAAAAATACTTAAACTCTGTTTAGGACATATCAGGTTTAAAATACTTAATGGTTTAAAATACTTAATAGCTGTCCCAATAAAGATGTCAAAAAGATATTAGGTTATATCAATCTGTAATGTCCAGTATATACTCATCGAGTCTGAGTGTCATCAGCCAACAAGACTGGATGAGATCACCCTAGGGAGAGAAAGGAGCTAGATAGAGCCTAGATGGGGAGAAGTCTCCAAACTTTGTAGATCAGGCACAGTAGGAAGAAATAACAAATGTGTTTGCGAAGGATTGACCAGAAGGCCTGAAAAACTTTTAAAATACTCAACAAGGTATTTACAGAAAAGTACTTAATATACTTAAATATTCAAGTACTTAAAAGGATATAAGTGGAACAACTTTACCTGGAAAATTCTGAGTATTTCATTGTAAGTCATAAATAAAGAAAATGTTTATGAAAATGAAATATAATGATATTATTGAGTGCCTTTGAGGTACCTGACACATACTTGATTAACAGAAAAATAACTGTGAAAAAGCAAACATACTTATGAAGTCTAATGGAAAAGATAGCAATGGATACACCATTTTTGGGTATAGAGTGCTTTGGGTACTTAAATCAGGGAGAACTAACTGTTGGAGAGGTTAATAGTCTTGTTCAGTCTTCAGAGGCAATCATAGGCCTTTGACTAAACAAAGACCCTGAAAGGAGCTACGTCCCAAATTGCTGGGCTACATGCAGTTCAGCAGAAACAGCACAAACAAGTCTTGAGAACCAATAAATAAGGAAGGAAGTAGGTCAAGAAGCTTCCTGAGCCTTGGGAATCTGGCCAGTCCCGGAGATCAGTGAACATCCTGAAATTTCTGACTAAAGCATTTATGATGATAGCCAGAGCTGCATATTTGCACGTAAGCTGATGATTATCAGCTTGCAGGTTGGTGTTAAAAGCAGGACCCTTTTGAGCAGTACTCTGAGTCTCATCCGTGGAGTAGATGCACTGCCCAGGATCTTCCAACTTGGACTCCAGATTGCTGTTGCAGGGACTTCCCAGCACTGTTTGGATCTGGAGATAGGTGTTTCCCCAATTTGGTGATGTATATACATTTATTTCTTGCTATGTTGCTTGTCCTATGCTGTAACTTACTATTTCCAATTGGGACTCCAGATTGCTCTTCAAGAGACTTCCCAGCATTGCTTAGATCTGGATGTGGGTGTTTCCCCAATTTGGTGATTGTTTCCACATTTATTTCTTACCATTCTGCTTATCTTTGTGCTAGCACTTATAACTAACCTAAGAACTTTATCTCTTACTTAAATTAATTTAAGCGTAGAGTGTTTATTTTGCCAACGAATCCGCCAAACCTGAAACTGAGAGCAAGTCTTTTGGCAAGACATAAATTGGCACTGTTAGCGGGACTTGCTGAGCAAAATGCCTCTTTTTAAGAAGAAGAAGTAAAAGCTAATCAGGTCTCTATTCCAGGATAGGAATAGAAAAGATTGATAGAATAACCACAAAGGAATTATGGGAAATGTATAAAAAAGTAAAGGGGCCAAGAGATATTTTAAATCTCAAGTGCAAACTATGAGATCTCTGTCTGTCTGGATATATGTGTATGTCTCAGTATGTGTCTTTGTCTTTGGGTAATATTGTTGAGGTTAATTTGTAAATGAACTCTATTTAATTGGCTTAAAGAAAAGTAAGTGCTTACAAATTTAACAATTCTAAGTATAAAATAAATTAAGCTAAATGAATTTCAGGTTCATGTGAACTTGGAAATGTTCAATATTAAATTAATACCTGGTATTAATGTTTGTTAATCTAATTAATATAGACATGTCTTAGGAATCAGCAACATTAAATGTAATACTTTTTTGTGCCTAGATTTAATATAAGCCAAAAAAGATCTTGTTATATCTATAGCAAATCTGTCAGCAAGGAAGGTAACTCAACATGAAGAAAACTTCAAGGAAAGAAAATACAAATGAGATAAGAGCTTTGAGTGATTTATGTTTATCAATCCACAGAGTGCTAATATAAAGGACAGTTCATGGTTGCTTCAGAAAAGTAGGATATGTGTTTTTTAGTAAAGAAGGTATGAGGAATGAAATTGTATTGTATTAAGGGAAAAGGAAGTAAATCTGGCTTACAGGTGGCTGTTTCTGAATGGCAATATAAAATGATGGATACAGAAAATGATTAAAAAAAAAAAGGTTTAAAATCTTTTGTTACTTTGGTGGCACAGTGGTTAAGAATCCACCTGCCAATGCAGGGAACATGATCCCTGGTCCAGGAAGATCCAGCATGCCGCAGAGCAACTAAGCCCGTGTGCCACAACTACTAAACCTGTGCTCTAGAGCCCATGAGGCACAACTACTGAGCCCATGTGCCACAACTACTGAAGCCTGAGCACTCGGGCCCATGTGCCACAACTACTGAACCTGCATGCTACAACTACTGAAGCCCATGCACCTAGAGCTGTGTTCCACAACAAAAGAAGCCACAACACTGAGAAGCCTGTGCACCACAAAGAAGAGTAGCCCCTGCTGGCCACAACTAGAGAAAGCTCACACATGGCAATGAAGACACAACACAGCCAAAAATTAAATAACATAATAAAATTTTTAAAAAGGTTTATGGAAAGTGGACCCTGGAAAAAGAGTTATGTGCATGGTACAAGTTTTCTTGAGATGTTGAACTGCCTTTGATAACAGATTTTAAGTTTCTTTACCTCTTAAGTGATCTGTTCTGTATTTGCCTTTGAAATCTTGTATTGTTACTTTGGCTAAGTGAATAACTGTTGTTTCATGGTGAATATTATATGGTAAATGTTACTAATATGGATATTCTAGAAATTACATGGACTTCATAAAGATCTGATATGTCCTGGTAAAATATTATCAGTTGTAATTCTAGTTACTATCTTAAAATGTTACATGTCACAGCAGTAACCAAGTTACTTTGTCAATTGCATTGTAACCAGATTTTAAACATGCCTTCTTAAGCCTTTTTGTCATTATAGACAGCTATGATTTCACTCTGATGCCTTTGCAAAAACAGTACCCCTTCAAGATTTATAGAAAGGACTTTCAAAGATTAAATTAAAATTAACTAGAGAAACAAACTTTGTCATTAACAGTAAGTTGGTACCAAACTGGAATTTGGTTTTCTCTCTCTGATTAGAAAACAAAGTTTTCTTGGAATGCTGCTTTTGATAACAGACTATGTGAATTTCTTTGCCTTTAAGTGATTTATATTTGTTTTTAAAATCTTTTGTTACTTTGGTAAAGTAATTAAGTATTATTTCATAATGATCTATGAAGATTATGGCACATGTAGATAAAGCTCATTCAGCTTCTACAAAAAATTAACCCCTCATTGTCAGAATTTTGCTATCTTGATGTCCTTAAAACATGGTAACAGTGTACCACTAAATCAGGGAATTTAAAACGGGCAAACAATAGCTGTAAATTAAACAGTCAAGGGTACAGGAAATCCAAGACAGCCACTTGGCTTTTCCTGGCTCCCTGACAAACCTCATTTTTTATTTCATGGGATACAGACCTTCCTGGCTGCAAGGCTAATACCCTCACAGTGGAAAAAAATACATATATTTATGTTTCACTGAATTTGAATTGTAGTTTTGTTAATTGAGGTCTGTGTTTATTTACCAAGACTCACTTCCTGGTTAGTTCCTTGCTATTATGTTTTATTGCTAAAAAGTTTAATTGAATTATTCTAAAGCTTATCTCAGTAGTCTATCTTTAAATGGAGCTCAGATGTCCCGTGACCTACAACCCGGGGACATACAATTACGTGTGTCGGTGAACTGTAAGCTAATTGGAGCTTATGGTAAAAACAACGAGGAAAAAGAGTGCCCTTGGGCTTCTAGAGTAGAAAATTTTCAGGGGCTGGAAAAAATTATGCTATCTTCGAAAAACAGTTATTGGCTTGTTACTGGGCTTTAATTGATACTGAACAATGACCATAGGTCACACAGTTATACTAAGGCCACAGATGCTGATTGTGCAATGGATCCTAAGTTCACCCAAGGCCCACAGGGGTGGGCAAGCCCAAGAGTCCAGCATAATTAAATGGAAATGGTATATTCAGGATCAGCCAAGTCAGGCCCACAGGGTATTGCTACATTATATCAGAGGATTTCTAAAATTCCAGTAGATAGCACTGAAGATCAGACTTTAAATAAGACTGAAATGAATCCCCAGTCAAATGGGGAAAACCTTTTGACTTCTTAACTGAAACAGAAAAGAGACATGCTTGGTTTATGGATGGACTGGCAAAATATGTAGGATCCACTGTCTATTAAAAAGCAGTAGCTTATAATCCAGTCACAGCCAAATTATTAACCACTACTGGAGAGGGTAAGAGTAATCAATTTGCTGAATTATACGCAGTATATCAGACTCTAAAACAAGAAAATTTAACAGAATGCATATTTATACAGATTCTTGCTCTATAGCTAATGGATTGGCAACTTGGCTTCCAATATGGATAAGAAATAACTGGCAGATCTATTCAAAAAATTTATGGGAAAAAAATTGTGGTCAGATATTTGGGAAATTGTGCAGAAAACTAATGTTTCAGTTTTTAATGTAGATGCTCATAGTATTCCCAACTCCACAGAATGATGGTTCAATTACAGGTGAACAAACCCAGATCCAGATGATGGAAGTTGACCCAGATTCCAATAAATTCAAAGGTTTGGCACTTTGGGCACACCAAAAATGTGGCCATCTGGGAGAAAAAGCTACATACAGGTGGGCTCAGGATCAAGGTATTTCTTTAACTATGGATCTTATTAAATCTGTCATTTTACAATGTCCAATTTGTCAACATGTTAAGCATAAAAGCTTGCCACAATCAGTCAAAGGACAGTTGGCACATGGCAAGTTGCCTGGGCAAATATGGCAAATTGATTATATTGGTCCGTTAATTTGAGACAAAGGATGCCAATATGTATGTACTGTTGTGGACACCTATTCTGGATAACTAGTCACAATCCCATTTGGAAAAGCCAATCAGAATAATACTGTTAAAACACTGGAGATAATTAATTTATATTATGGTGTTCCACTTCAAATTCAAAGTGACAATGGTCACATTTTAAGGGTAAGTTAATACAAGAGCTTACCCAGGAGCACAATATACAATGGGTGTTTCATATTCCTTACTATCCTCAAGCTGCTGGTTTAATTTTTAAAAAGTGAATGAATTATTAAATAAACAGCTGATTAAATTAGGACAGGGCTCTTATAAAAATTGGAGGACTAATTTAAATACTGCCTTAAATATATTAAACTACCATCCAATTAGGGAATCTGAAATTCACCTGATGAGAATGACTATAACAAATTTACAAATTCATCAGACAGATGTTCATCTAGAGAGAGTTGAATGCTGGGAAATCTTGCCAGGAGCATTAGCTCTTTTTTGAGCCTCTCCTGAGGCTGCAGGACTTGATTCGTATTGTATAACTGAACAAAGACTTACCAAGAGGTTAATCTGTGCTATGCCAACTGGTATCAACATAAAGATGCCTCCTGGACATTTTGGACTAATTAAAGAATAGTCTAGTCTAGCCCTTAAAGCTATTTATGTCTGAGGGGGAGTAACTGACCCTGATTATCAGGGAGAAGTTAAAATAATTTTACAAAATAAAGGTAATGACAATTTGTTCATCAATAAACATGACAGGTCGCACAATTACTTATTCTCCCCTACTTTATTGGAAAAACTAAGAAAGGAGAACCTCCCACTCTGTTAACTGTCTGGGGAGATGGAGGATTTGGATTCACAACAGAGCACAATTCAGTTGGAGCTAGAGTCTGGGTGAAGCAACCTAATGATCCTCCTATACTTGCTGATGTAATTGCATAGGGGAAGAATAACACTGTGTTGGTGAGGATCCCTGGACAATAAACATGGAAACATGTGCCATTAACCCACTGTTATTCTCACGAATAGATTACTTTTGGAAGCCTGACTGTAATATGGATTGTAACCGAAGCTTCAACCCAGGACACATACTTTATCGCAAGGATGACTCAATGTATTCAGCTGAATGGGGGATCTGGAGATGAAAGAATTCAATTCAGAATAAAACTTAGGACAATTTTACCTTCCCCATGAACCAGGTTTGCCCAATTGTAAACCTGACCTTTTTGGACAGAACCTGTCCATTTGGACAGGTGACCCTAGTAACCCTTGGACTCAGGCTTTTGTACACTCTACTAACTCTTACTCTCTCATGGTTGAATGAGTCCTCAAGTATCTATTAGGTGTTGTCACAAATCAAAAATCCCTCTTAAAAATACTGTTTTGGAAAAAGCATAGAATATTATAAATTCTTGCAAAAAGGATACTACTTTACAGATATATAATGGAACTATTACACACAAAATGTATCGTTAACACAAGTTTCTTTGTTAGTATGTTTTAATAATTCACAGATTAATGGAAGAAATAACCCTTAGATGGATATTGTTACTGTCTTAGGTTCTCATCTTGATGTTACATCTCATTCACTTAAGATTCCTCAATCATGTACTCAGGTAGGCCAACACTGACAAAAATTTGTATTATATTTTACTATTACCTTTCCTGCACAACCCAAATGCAAAATAAAATGAGCATGCTATGATACTTTATTAGGGGCTACCGGCACTGGAATGGGCTTAGTAAATTCTATTGATGTAGAAACTTTAGCATCTAGATTACATAACACCAGTAAGGATATAGCCCAAGCATTAACTATTAATGCTAAATGGATGCCTACTACTCTCAGACCACATGAGCTCAGTATAGGTTATGATTAAAATTTCTTACAATTGTTCGTTTCATTAACAGATAGATTAAGTCAAACTGCAGGCATAATTGAAGTGTTTAACTGGACTGTGTGTTCTATACAAAAGTTGTATTACCTTGCTCAAAAAGATAAAGCCCAAGAAATATTGACGTCTACCAATGTATATTCATGGAGGAAGATATTTTAAAAATAGATACCAAAAGATCATTGGATATTCGTCCATGAAAGAAAAACTAGATGTGAGAAAACCTGGTGTGTTGGGACTACATTCCATTATGCTGTAAAAATTAAAATCTCTATATGTCAATTTCATGTACTACCTATTGTTTTTGGAAAAAATATTGGTTACCCCATTTCACAGAAAATCATCTAGATTTCAATAACAATACCCACTTATTGATGGACTATGAGAGAACTGCCGAGGGACTGGTTCGTAGCCAGACTTCTTGAATCTGGGAACCCTGTTTATTGGAAAACTCAATCACTGTAAATGGACTATTTTTCCTCAATCCTATGTTTTTGAAGACACTCCTCAATTTGTAAAAAATTTTCTGCATTGTTTGACCCATTGTTGATAATCTCAACTGTATGGTTTTTATTGACTATATGAAATTGTTAGTTATCTTATCACATTAAAAAAACTGCTAAAGAGACCTTACCTTATTCTTATGCTCTTCAGCCTAAACAATCCTGAGGCCCAACATTGGGGAAGTTAATAGTCTTGTTCAGGCTACGGAAGCAATGATAGGCCTTTAACTAAACAAAGACACTGAAAGGAGCTACGTGCCAAACTGCTGGACTACGTGCAGTTCAGCAGAAATGGCACAAACAAGCCTTGAGAACCAACAAATAAAGAATGGAGTAGGTCAAAAAGCTTCCTGAGCCTTGGGAATCTGGCCAGTTTCTGCGGATCAGTGAACATTCTGAGACTTGTGACTAAATTATCAAAGCATTTATGATGATAGCCAGAGCTCCATATTTGCACGTAAGCTGATGATTATCAGCTTGTGGCTTGGCCTTAAAAGCAGGACCCCTTTGAGCAGTACTCTGAAGTCTCACCTGTGGAGTGGACGCACTGCCCAGGATCTTCCAACTGGGACTCCAGATTGCTGTTGCAGGGACTTCTCAGCGCTGCTTGGATCTGGACGTAGGTGTTTCCCCAATTTAGTGATGTATATACATTTATTTCTTGCTTTGTTGCTTGTCCTTATGCTGTAACTTACTATTTCCAATTGGGACTCCAAAGTGCTATTCAAGGGACTTCCCAGCGTTGCTTGGATCTAGATGTAGGTGTTTCTCCAATTTGGTGATTGTATATACATTTATTTCTTATTATTTTGCTTATCTTTGTGCTAGCACTTATAACTAACCTAATAAACTTTCTTATCTCTCACTTAAATTAAGTGTAGAGTGGTTATTTTGCCAGTGAATCCTCCAAACCTGAAACTGAAAGCAAGTCTTTCGGCAAGATGCTAACCTAATCTAAGGGTCATGGAAAGTCTCTCTAAGAAAGTAAAATTTTAGCTAAAACTTAAGAGATGAGTAGAGATTCACCAAGAGGGTAGAAAATAACACCCAAAGCAAAGAGTACAACATGTGCAAAATGTCAGAGAGGAGATCCTCAGGCAGACTAGTCTAACCAGAATGGGAGATGCGACTGAAGAATTAATAAGTATGTGGGTTTTAATGGGGTGGGGACCTTGTAAAAGTCTCACTAAGGATTTTGGACTTTATCATAAGGTAATTGGGAATAACACAATAAGAACTTGTTTTCAAAAGCTCACTACTGCAGGTAATATAATCTATATAGTTAAAAGTGTCTGTGGAATCACAGAAGAGGGAAAGATCAACTGATCAAGTAGGCTCATCAGAGAAGAAATATTGGAATTGAATTTTGCAGCGTGGGAGAGATTCTACCAGGCAGCAAAGAGAAAAGGCATTCCAGGAAGAGGAAACAACAAGGGGCAAAGACACCAGGATACAAAAAGAGCTGGGTATGCTGGGGAACAGGAATCAACCATGAAGGACTACAGCAGAAAGTCGAGAGAACACAGTGGAAAATAAAGCCAAGGAGCCTATCCCTAACATCTATGTACAAATGGTACAATATGGAATAAATACCATATATTTAAATATTTAAAAGTTATAAATCATGCTAACAGGCTATTATATAAAATTTGTTCTCCTCTCTACATATCTTCATATTCAAAAATACAGTGGATGAGGGGTAGTTTTAGTGTAGGTAAATATGGTAAATTTACATTCATTCAGGCCTTTATTTATACTTGAGTCCAAGTATTACTATATCTTTACTGGAAGTTTTCTAAGTCACCCAGTTCTAAATCAAAGTTCATTAACCTTATGACTAAGAAAGTTACATAAATCTTGCCAGATAACGGTAATTAACTGGCAACCGCTGGGTTCTAGGCCTATTTGCTTCTTTTTTAAATGATTCCTGTAATCACTGCATATCTGACAAGAGTAATGAGATATGGATTTAAACTGAAAAGTTTGTCAGACTCTTTACTAAATGTAAAAATTGTAAACTGCTTCTCAGTGAGGTTAGTCTCACTGGAATCTTATAGGGTCTCACATGGCATATAAATAAATTCTTTACTATGCAAACACAATTATTTATTGTTTTCTATACCAAAGTCTAACAATATCACGGTTTCTTTCACCATTTCTGTTGATTCTTCCTCAAACTCTCCCATATCTATTTCTTGCTTTCCTTTCTTGTCACTCTAATCCATTCATACCTGAATGGACTAGAATGGTTTTGCTGTATTCTTTTAGTTTCTGCTTGTCTGAGAAATTCTTAGTTTCTCCTTCTATTCTAAATAATAGTCTTGCTGGATAGAGAACCCTAGGTTGCATGTGTTTCCCTTTCAGAACTTCGAGCATATCACACCACTCCCTTCTGGCCTGCAAATTTTCTGCAGAGAAATCAGCTAATAACATCACGGGGATTCCTTTGTGACTGACTCTTCTCTTGTTGCCTCGAGAATCCTCCCTTTAACTTTTGCCATTTTAATTATAATATGCCTTGGTATGGGTCTGTTTGGGTTCATCTTATTTGTGACCCTCTGTGATTCCTATACCTGGATATGTTTCCCTCTTTAGGTTTGAGAAGTTTTCAGCCATAATTTCCTCAAATACATTTTCAATTCCCTTTTCTCTTTCTTCCCCTTCTGGAACCCTTATTATGTGTTGGCACGCTTCATATTATCTCGTGTCACTTTCATTTTTTTCCATTCATCTTTCTGTCTGCTATTCTGATTGGGTGATTTCCATTACTCCATTTTCCAGATCACTTATTTGTTCTTCTACATATTTAGTCTGTTATTCATTGCCTTTAGTTCAGTTTTTATATTGGTAATTGAGTTAGCTAATTTGGGTTGATTCCTCTTTATAGTTCCTAAGTCTTTGTTACAGTGATCTGCATTTCTATTGATAATTTTTCTTAATTCCTTCAGTATTTTTATTACAACCTCTCTGACCTCGGGGTCTAGTAGATTGGAGAGGTCTATTTCACTGTTTGTTCTTTCAGGGGACGTCTCTTCTTCTCTTATTTGGGAGGAGTTCTTCAACTTTTTCATTTTACTTAAATTTCTCTGACTCAATTTAGGAGAAATAGTTATCTATTATGGTCTCAAAGGACTGTTTTTATATGGGAGAATCCCTGTGTAGACTGTGTGAGTACAATATTTTTGATGTGAGGGCTGTTTTTGGTATGGATGCCAACCATATCTTTCCTCAGAGTATGCTGGTCATTGTCCCCTTGAAAGGGGATGTGTTTGGTGTTGTGATGACCAGAGCCTGCACTGGATGTTGGGTTGGGCCTTCTCATTGCTCTGTGGCAGTCATAGCCCTGTGAAAGGCTGGGTCTGCTCCCCAGTTGCTGGAGTAAAAGCCCCCAGATCTGACTCTACACTGCCGTGTGAGATAGGCAGGACTGGAGTGCTCCCCCTGGGAAAGGAGCTGCTGCATATTTCTCCACAGGGGCTGTCCACCAGGATGTGCCATTCTGTAATGCCACATACCACCCAGTGTGCGTGCCCACAAATTCCACTGATGTTGGCTCCACCAGGGACCCACTCCTGCTGAGGGAGTGCTAATAATCTACTTGGATGTCAGCCCCTCCTCCACTGTGTGCAAGCTCAAAAAACCTGATGCTGCTGGAGTCATGCCCACCATGAGCACGTTGTCAGTGAGGCTCCTATGGCAGACCTGCACCCCATTCTGCGTGTGCCAACAATGGGGGCCCAGACCACACTCCAGGCCCTTCAGGCTGACTTGATGCAGCTAAACCAAGTCATCTCCCCACGTCCATGAGCTGAAGCCTGAGTTTCAGCACCTCGCTGCTGTGCAAATCAGCAGGTGCACATCCCAGGCTGGGAAGTGTGGTGACGTGGCAGCCAACAGTGCTGGTCTCTCTCCACCTTGTTTGTCAGCAAGCCAGTCTCTGCATACTCCTCCAGAGCAAAGTTCAGGTCACTCCAGCTCTGTATCTGCCCCAGTGGACCTTCCAGCTGGTGAAGGGCATTCCCAGGGTGAGGGAATCTTTCCTTTTTCACAGCCCCCTTCCAAGAGTACAGGTCCCATCCTGATTCTCTTTTTCTTTTTTTCTTTTCATCCTACCTGGTTACATGGGGATCTTTCTTGCAGCTTTGGTTGTATAAGAGATCTTTTGTCAGCTTTCAGCTGGTATTCTGTGTGAATTGTTCCACATGTATCAATACATGTATTTTTGATATGTTTGTGGGGGGAAAGTGAACTACACATCCTTCTGTTCTGCAATCTTGATCTTCGCCCCCTTCAGTCATATCTTCCTAACCCTTCCCTGAATCCAAATGTACCTCTCTCCCTTCTTTGAACACCAAATAACGTATTTAAATATGCAACAGAGAGAGACAGACAGGCAGAGAGACAGACACACCAGCATACATATTTTAGAATTCAGAGAGCTATAGATACAAAAATGTCTAAAGGAATTAAATTCCAGAGAGAAAAATTGTTCATAGGAGCATGCACACAAGGATAGGGTCTATTTCAAGCAGAGGGATTCTGCTGAGGTAAGAAGCCAGCAGTGCTTTTAACAACCATGAACACTGGTATGATAGATTGTAATCTATAGAAGCCCAAATACAGAGGTAATTCTTCCTTCCCCCTACCAATTCTGCTTCATTGGACTTTTGTGGAGGCTGCAACAGCACAAGAGGTTGGTGGCTGGCTTTAAAAGCAAAAAGTCTCATGATGCTCAGATCCCAAAATACTTTTTAGAGGGAGACTCCTGTAATACACACAGAATAGATGTGATTCTCAAGATATTTGAAACTAGAGGTGAATTAAAATTACCCAAAGCTACAACACATCCCTGACTCAGCTGGACTCCTGAAAAAAGAAAGGGGCATGTCTTTTCTGGGAGAAAACAATACTTAATCCAATCTCTAGAGTGCTTTCAAGCACAATATCAATGGTATAGTAAGAAAAAAAATCAAGACGTGCAAAGAATCAGAAAAATATGAACCATGATTAAGAGAAAAAAACATTTTAAATATGTTAAAGAAATGAATGAAAAGGTGGAATTTCAACAGATAAATGGAATCTCTAAAACATCTCAAGGCACAGCCCACTTGTTATAAATGGGGTGAAAAAACAGAAGAGATCAAAGCTTAGTTTCAACCTATATACACTCCTGTCACTCCAAGAGTTGACAATTTCAGGAGACAACCCTTTAGCAAGGACGCTAACTACAGTGGTCATGATGAAGCTTGCCTCTAATGACTCTAAGTCACCAGATTCAGAGCAAATCAAGGAGAGGAAGGACTTAGTGTATATCGTTTAAGACATGTCCCTGAAAGATATTCCCAGAATCTCTCAAGGAAAACTTAGTTAAACGTTAAGAAAGATTGAAGGTCAAGTTTAGACATAAATAATTTAAATTTGAATCATTATCATTAGTGTAATCACATTTATATATAGGCCTAAAGAAAACCGTATTGCATATAAATATTGGATCCACCTCTTTCTCGATTTAGAATAGGTTTATGACTGGGAAACACTACCTTACACTTGCTAAACATATAGCCCAATGAAGAAGAAATCACCATTGGGAATCTCTTGAACTTACACTCTGGCACACATCAGACTGAAAATTATAAAAGCAGATATCACAGGAAACAGATTGAAAATAGCCTGAATAGGATGTCACCTGAGAGTAGAAAATCTCTTGATATCTACTTCCTGATGACAAAACAACTACCTCATTTATCACCATGAATTTTTTAACCTATATCCATGTGTACAGAAGAGTAAAAAGAGGAAGATAATAGTCAACTGTAATACCAATAAACAGGAGAAAATATTAAAGTTTTCATTTATTTCCTTCCCATTTCTCTCCACACATGAAAATTGAATTCAAATTCTATGTTCAATTTTCACAAACATCCTTTAGAAACACACTTTATATTTATTCCATAATATTTTTATTGAAGCATAATTGCTTTACAGTGTTGTATTAGTTTCTGCTGTACAATGAAGTGAATCAGCTATATGTACACATATATCCCTTCCCTCTTGGACCTTCCTCCACATCCCATCCCATCCATCTAAGTCATCACAGTGCACTAAGCTGAGCTCCTCGTTTTATACAGCAGGTCCCCACTAACTATTTACACATGGTAGTGTATTTATGTCAAACCTATTCTCCCAATTCATCCCACCCTCTCATTTGCCCCATGTCCACACATCTGTTCTCTATGTCTGCATTTCTATTCCTGCCCTGCAATTAGATTCATCTGTACCATTTTTCTACATTCCACATATATATATTAATATACAATATTTGTTTTCCTCTTTCTGGCTTTCTTCACTGTGTATGACAGACTCTAGGTCCACCTACGTCTCTACAAATGACCCAATTTCGTTCCTTTTTATGAGTGAATAATATTCCATTGTATTATGTACCACATCTTCCTCATCCATTCATCTGCATTAGACATTTAGGTTGTTTCCATGTCCTGGCTATTGTAATGCTGCAATGAACATTGGGGTACATGTGTCCTTTTGAATTATAGTTTTCTCAGAGTATATGCTCGGTACTGGGACTGCTGGGTCATAGGGTAGTTTTATTTTTAGTTTTTGAGGACCCTCCACATAGTGTTCTCCACAGAGGCTGTATCAATTTACATTCCCACCAACAGTGCAAGAGGGTTCCCTTTTCTTCACACCGCCTCCAGCATTTATTTTTTGTAGATTTTTTGATGGTGGCCATTCTGACCAGTGTGAAGTGATACCTCATTGTAGTTTTGATCTGCATTTCTCTAATAACTAGTGATGGTCAAGCATCTTTCCATGTGTCTCTTGGCCATCTATATGTCTTTTTGGAGAGATGTCTATCTAGGTTTTCCACCCATTTTTTGATTAGGTTGTTTGTTTTTTTGATATTGAGCTCCATTACTTGTTTGAATATTTTGGAGATTAATCCTTTGCCGGTTGCTTCATTTGCAAATATTTTCTCCCATTGTGAGGGTAGTCTTTTCATCATGTTTATGGTTTCCTTTGCTGTGCAAAAGCTTTTAAGTTTAATTAGGTCCCATTTGCTTATTTTGGTTTTTATTTTCATTAATCTAGGAGGTGCATCAAAAAAGATCTTGCTGTGGTTTATATCAAAGAGTGGTTTTCCTATGTTTTCCTCTAAGAGTCTTATAGTGTTCAGTCTTACATTTAGGTCTTTAATCCATTCTGACTTTATTTTTGTGTATGGCATTAGGAAGTATTCTAATATCATTCTTTTCCATGTAGCTGTCCAATTTTCCCAGCACCACCTATTGAAAAGGCTTTCTTTTCTACATTGTATATTCTTGCCTCCTTTGTCATAGATAGACCATAGGTGCATGGGTTTATCTCTGGGTTTTCTATCCTATACCATTGATCTGTATTTCTGTTTTTGTGCCTGTACCATACTGTCTTGATTACTATAGCTCTGTAGTATAGTTTGAAGTCAGGGAGGCTGATTCCTCCAGCTCCGTTTTTCTTTCTCAAGATTGCTTTGGCTATTGGGGGTCTACTGTGTTTCCATACAAATTGTAAAAATTTTTGTTATTCTGTGAAGACTACCATTGGTAAATTGATAGAGATTGCACTGAATCTGTAGATTGCTTTGGGTAGTATAGTCATTTTCATAACATTGATTCTTCTAATCCAAGAATATGGTATATTTCTCCACCTCTGTGTTATCTTTGATTTCTTTCACTTGTGTTTTATAGTTTTTTGAGTACAGGTCTTTTGCCACCTTAGGTAGGTTTATTCCTAGGTATTTTATTCTTTTTGTTGCAATGGTAAATGGGATTGTTTCCTTAATTTCTCTTTCTGATCTTTCATTTTTAGTACATATGAATGCAAGAGAGTCCAGTGCATTAATTTTGTATCCTGCTACTTTACTAAATTCATTGATTATCTCTCGTAATTTTCAGGTGGCATCTTTAGGATTGTCTATGTATAGTATCATGTCATCTGCAAACAGTGACAGTTTTACTTCTTTTCCAATTTCGATTGCTTTTATTTCTTTTTCTTCTCTGATAGCCATGGCTAGAATTCCAAAACTATGTTGAATGATAGTGGCAAGAGTGGACACTTTTGTCTTGTTCCTGACCTCAGTGGAAATATTTTAAGTTTTTCCCCATTGAGAATGATGTTCACTGTGGGTTTGTCATATATGGCCTTTACTATGTTGAGGTAGGTTCCCTCTATGCCCACTTTCTGGAGAGTTTTTATCATAAATGCATGTTGAATTTTTCAAAAGCTTTTTCTGCATCTATTGAGATGATCATATGGCTTTTATTCTTTAATTTGTTAATACTGTGTGTCACATTTGATTGATTTTCATATACTGAAGAATCCTCGCATTCCTGGGACAAAGCCCACTGGATCATAATATATGATCATTTTAATGTGTTGCTGGATTCTGTTTGCTAGCATTTTGTTGAGGATTTTTGCATCTATGTTCATCAGTGATATTGGTCTATAATTTTCTTTTTTGTGATATCTTATTCTGCTTTTGGTATCGGGGTGATGGTGGCCTCGTAGAACAAATTTGGGAGTGTTCCTTCCTCTGCAATTTTTTGGAAGTGTTTGAGAAGGACAGGTGTTAGCTCTAAATGTTTGATACAATTCACCTGTGAAGCCATCTGGTCCTGGACTTTTGTTTGTTGGGAGTATTTTAGTCACAGTTTCAACTTCAGTGCTTGTGATTGGTCTGTTCATATTTTCTATTTCTTCCTGGTTCAGTCTAGGGAGATTGTACCTTTCTAAGAACTTGTCCATTTCTTCCAGGTTGTCCATTTTATTGGCATAGAGTTGCTTCTAGTAGTCTCTTATGATCCTGTATTTCTGTGGTGTCTGCTATAACTTCTCCTTTTTCTTTTCTAATTTTATTGATTTGAGTCCTCCTCCTTTTTTCTTGATAAGTCTTGCTAAAGCGTTATCAATTTTGTTTATCTTCTCAAATAACCAACTTTTAAAAATTTACTGAGGCTTCATTTGTGACCCAAGATGTGATCTATCCTGGAGAATGTTCCATGTGCACTTGAGAAGAGCTTGTATTCCTCCACTTTTGGGTGGAATGTCCCACAAATATCAATTAAATCTGTCTACTCTCTTGTGTCATTTAAAGTTTGTGTTTCCTTATTTATTTTCTGTCTGGATGATCTGTCCATTGGTGTAAGTGGGGTGTTAAAGTCCCCCACTATTATTGTATAATTGTTGATTTCCCCTTTTATGGCTGTTAGCATTTGCCTTATGTATTGAGGTTCTCCTATGTTGGCTGCATAAATATTTATAATTGTTATATCTTCTTCTTGGATTGGTCTGTTGATCATTATGTAATATCTTTCCTTATCTCTTGTAACAGTCTTTAAAGTCTATTTTAACTGAGTATTGCTACTCCAGCTTTCTTCTGATTTCCATTTGCATGATATATCTTTTTTCAGCCCCTCACTTTCAGTCTGTATGTCTCCCTAGGTCTGAAGTGGGTCTCTTGTAGACAGCATATATATGGTTCTTGTTTTTGTATTCATTCAGCCAGTCTGTGTCTTTTGGTTGGAGCATTTAAAGTTTACATTCAAAGTGATTATAGATATGTATGTTCTTATTACCATTTTCTTAATTGTCATGGACTTGTTATTGTGGGTCTTTTTCTTCTCTTGTGTTTCCCACCTAGAGACGTTCCTTTAGCATTTGTCATAAAGCTGCTTTGGTGGTGCTGAATTCTCTTAGCTTTTGCTTGTCTGTAAAGTTTTTGATTTCTCCATTGAATCTGAATGAGATCCTAGCTGGGTATAGTAGTCTTGGTTGTAGGTTTTTCCCTCTCTTCAGTTTAAATATATCCTGCCACTCCCTTCTGGATTGAGAGTTTCTACTGAAAAATCAGCTGATAACCTTATGGGGATTCCCTTATTTTTTGTTTTTCCCTTGCTGCTTTTAATATTTTTTCTTTGAATTCAATTTTTGTTAGTTTGATTATTATGTGTCTTAGTGTGTTTCTCCTAGGGTTTATCCTGAATGGCACTCTCTGTGCTTCCTGGACTTGGGTGGCTATTTCCTTTCCCATGTTAGGGAAGTTTTTGACTATAATCTCTTCAAATATTTTCTCAGACCCATTCTCTTTCTCTTCTTCTGCAACCCCTATAATTTGAATGTTGGTGCATTTAGTTGCCCCAGAGGTCTCTGAGGCTGTCTTCAATTCTTTTCATTCTTTTTTCTTTATTTTGCTCCTTGGCAATTATTTCCACCATTCTATCTTCCAGCTCACTTATTTGTTCTTCTGCCTCATTATTCTGCTATTGATTCCATCTAGTATTTTTCATTTCACTTATTGTGTTGTTCATCTGTTTGTTTGATCTTTAGTTCTTCTAGGTCTTTCTTAAACGTTATTGTATTTTCTCGATCCATAACTTCATTCTATTTTGAAGATTTTGAATCATCTTTACTGTCATTACTCTGAATTCTTTTTCAGGTAGGTTGCCCATTTCCTCTTCATTTGGTCTTGTAGGTTTTTACCCATGCTCCTTTGTCTGTAACATGTTCCATTTTTTTGATGGTGGGACTGTGTTCCTGTCTTACTGGTTGTTTGGCCTGAGGCTTCCAGCACTGGAGTCTATAGTCAGTTGGGTACAGCTGTGTCTTGGTGCTGAGATGAGGACCTCCAGGAGACCTCACTCTGATTAATATTCCCTGGGGTCTGAGGTTCTCTGTTAGTCCAGAGGTTCAGACTTGGTGCTATCACCGCAGGAGCTCAGGCCCAACCCCCAGTCCGCAAACCAGGATCCCATAAGCTGCACAGTGTGGCAAAAATAAAGGGGGGGAGCAAGACATTAAAAATAAAATAAAATAATAAAACTAACATACATATTAGAAAAATAAAAATATAAATGAAACAACAACCAGAAGGTAAAACAGAGCCACAATAGCAAAAAAAAAAAAAAAGAAGAAGAAGGTCAGAAAAGGCCTTTGCTGGGGTTGGGGCAGAGCCTTAGGCTGGGAATAGGCTCAGGACTCATGCTGCTGGAAGAGGCCCCAGGGGTGGGAGTGGGAGGCAGGGCTTAGGCTCAGTGCGGCCAGGGGGAGCCCTGGAGAGCCTCTGGCCTTGGAGTGCAAAGGATCAGGCCCGGGACCTCAGCTAGGGGAAACACTAGCCGCATTCCCCTCTGATCATCCAAAGCCCCAAGTGTCTCTTCCCATCCCCATTCATCCCCTCATGGTGAGTGGGCCTCTCCAGGCATGGGAACACCTCCCCTCCCCAGCTGCCCCTCAGGGGTGCCAGTCCTGTCCTGCCTCCACTTCTTCTTCCCCCTCACTCCCCCACAGCCTACCCAGGTACTCAGGGTTCCTCCCATCCCCTTGGGTGTCAAGGTCCCCCACCAGCATCTGGTAGGTGCCCTAGTTGTGAGGAAATGTGAACTCCATGTCCTCCTACTCCGCCATCTTGACTCCACCTTCATAATATTCGTGATGGATATAAAATAACTTGCTTAACCATCTTCCTATTATTGGTCAGTTATATTGCTCAGAATTTTTTAATTTTAGTGTCATGAAAATCCTTGTACCTAAATATATACCTTTGCATATTATTTTAGATTCATCAACATGTGATTGCTGAATCAAATATAATTTCAGAAACAAGCTCTCTTAATGTGCACTTTCATCTTGCTTTACCAAAAGGTTGTACCAATTTATCCTTCCACTAGAATAATCTGATAGTACCCACCTCATTGTTCATTTACAAGTGTTTAAAAAATTACTGTTAATGCAAATATTGCATAATGCCTGTATAGAAAAACATTACTGGATTAATTTAAAATTTAAGAAATTTTAAAAACCAGAACTGTACTAAAGTTTGCCTTTGCTAAAATATTAATAAAACTTAGTATGCTTAGAAGTATAAGCAATATTTCAAGGGAAAGATTAATTTCCTGACAAAGAATTGATTAAAATCATTCTCATCATACCTAGTGTAATGTATTGCACATAGTAGGAATTCACAAAAGTCTATTAAATGCATAGTTATTGAGTGAATTCTTATTCACTGATAGTGAATGTGTAACTCCTAAAATAACAGTCCTTTCATGCTGGGGTATTTAGATACCATTGGTTCTAACACTTTCACTATCAAGATGCAGCTGCAGGAGCCCAGAGAAGTTTAGCAAGTTGCTCAATTTCATCCTTCTAGGTTTTATTTTTTTTATTTTTTTTATTTTTTTATTTTTTTAATTTATTTTTTTTTATTATTTTTTGGGGGGTACACCAGGTTCAATCATCTGTTTTTATACACATATCCCCGTATTCCCTCCCTTCCTTGACTCACCCCCCCTCGAGTCCCCCCCACCCTCCCCACCCCAGTCCTCTAAGGCATCTTCCATCCTCGAGTTGGACTCCCTTTGTTATACATCAACTTCCCACTGACTATTTTACAGTTGGTAGTATATATATGTCTGTGCTACTCTCTCGCTTCATCTCAGTTTCCCCTTCACCCCCCGCCCCCTCCCATACCTCAAGTTCTCCAGTCCATTCTCTGCATCTACATCCTTGTTCTTGTCACTGAGTTCATCAGTACCATTTTTAGATTCCGTATATGTGAGTTAGCATACAATATTTGTCCTTCTCTTTCTGACTTACTTCACTCTGTATGACAGACTCTAGGTCTATCCACCTCATGACATATAGCTCCATCTCATCCCTTTTTATAGCTGAGTAATATTCCATTGTATATATATGCCACATCTTCTGTATCCATTCATTTGTTGATGGGCATTTAGGTTGCTTCCATGTCCTGGCTATTGTAAATAGTGCTGCAATAAACATTATGGTACAAGTTTCTTTTGGGATTATGGTTTTCTTTGGGTATATGCCCAGGAGTGGGATGACTGGATCATATGGTAGTTCTATTTGTAGTTTTTTAAGGAACCTCCAAATTGTTTTCCATAGTGGCTGTACCAACTTACATTCCCACCAACAGTGCAGGAGAGTTCCCTTTTCTCCACACCCTCTCCAACATTTGCTGTTTCCAGATTTTGTGATGATGGCCATTCTGATCGGTGTGAGGTGATACCTCATTGGTTTTGATTTGCATTTCTCTGATGATGAGTGATGTTGAGCATCTTTTCATGTGTTTGTTGGCCATCTGTATGTCTTCTTTGGAGAAATGTCTATTTAGGTCTTCTGCCCATTTGTGGATTGGGTTATTTGCTTTTTTGGTATGAAGCTGCATGAGCTGCTTGTATATTTTGGAGGTTAATCCTTTGTCCGTTGTTTCATAGGCAACTATTTTTTCCCATTCTGAGGGTTGCCTTATAGTCTTGTTTATGGTTTCTTTTGCTGTGCAAAAGCTTTTAAGTTTCATGAGGTCCCATTCGTTTATTCTTGATTTTATTTCCATGATTCTAGGAGGTGGGTCCAAAAGGATCTTGCTTTGATGGATGTCATAGAGTGTTCTGCCTATGTTTTCCTCTAGGAGTTTTATAGTGTCTGGCCTTACATGTAGGCCTTTAATCCATTTGGAGTTTATTTTTGTGTATGGTGTTAGGAAGTGTTCTAATTTCATTCTTCTACATGTAGCTGTCCAATTTTCCCAGCACCACTTATTGAAGAGGCTGTCTTTTTTCCATTGTATACTCGTGCCTCCTTTGTCAAAGATAAGGTGCCCATATGTGTTTGGGCTTACTTCTGAGTTCTCTATTCTATTCCATTGATCTTCCTTTCTATCTTTGTGCCAGTACCATACTGTCTTGATCACTATGGCCTTGTAGTATAGTTTGAAGTCAGGAAGCCTGATCCCACCAACTCCATTTTTCCTTCTCAAGATGGCTTTGGCTATTCGGGGTCTTTTGTGTTTCCATACAAATCGTGAGATTTCTTGCTCTAGTTCTGTGAAAAATGCCATTGGTAATTTGATTGGAATTGCATTGAATCTGTAAATTGCTTTGGGTAGTACAGTCATTTTCACAATGTTGATTCTTCCAATCCAGGAACATGGTATGTCCCTCCATCTGTTTGTGTCATCTTTGATTTCTTTCATCAGTGTCTTAAAGTTTTCTGCATACAGATATTTTGCCTCCTTAGGCAGGTTTATTCCTAGGTATTTGATTCTTTTGGTTGCAATGGTGAATGGGAGAGTTTCCTTAATTTCTCTTTCTGCTCTTCCGTTGTTAGTGTATAGGAATGCAAGAGATTTCTGTGCATTAATTTTGTATCCTGCTACTTTACTAACCTCATCAATTAGTGCTAGCAATTTTCTGGTAGAGTCTTTAGGGTTTTCTATATATAATATCATGTCATCTGCAAAGAGTGACAATTTTACTTCTTCTTTTCCAATTTGGATTCCTTTTATTTCTTTTTCTTCTCTGATTGCTGTGGCTAAAACTTCCACAACTATGTTGAATAATAGTGGTGAGAGTGGACACCCTTGTCTTGTTCCTGTTCTTAGAGGGAATTCTTCCAGTTTTTCCCCATTGAGAACGATGTTGGCTTTTGGTTTTTCATATATGGCTTTTATTATGTTGAGGTAATTTCCTTCTATGCCCATTTTCTGGAGAGCTTTTATCATAAATGGATGTTGAGCTTTGTCAAAAGCTTTTTCTGCATCGATTGAAATGATCATATGGTTTTTATCCTTCAATTCATCCTTCTAGGTTTTTAAGAATGTTTAAGTCACAAGTTTCAGTTTCTAAAACTACTAGAACAATAAAATAGGCATGCGTTAGGCCATTGTTAGCCAATAGTACAAATTTTTGGACATAATAAGGAAGAGAGTATATGTAGCAGAAATCTATTTGTTTGTTCACCCATCGTTTTATACATCTTGCTCCCTTAGAAGCTACCAGCCATCTCAGAACCACTGATTGATCAATCTTGAGTCCTGAAACTTACTACCCCAATCCTTGACTATAGCTGATTGGCTTAATTGTTGTGATCTTGCCCAAGCTAGGTCAAGCAACTCTTTTCTCTGAGATTGTTTTAACCCCTCTGATGGAATAAGACAAAGAGAGCTGTTAGTTACTACATTAACCATCACGTGAAGAAAATTTATTCGAAGTTAAAAAAAAAAAGTGGTCTCATACTAGTAGTGCACCCAGGTATCTGAAAAACACAAATATAAATCCTTTCTAGAGGAACTCTTTTTAAACTAAGACTTCAAAGATCTGCAGATAAAGGGAAAATGAGCAAGTGAAAGTCAAACATCTCTCAACATAGAGAAAACAAGCACCATGAGTGAGAGCCAATGGAAAAAACAGTATAATCAGACTCACAGATAACATTAAAGCCCACCACAAGAAAGACTGCTCCTGTGTATTTTTTGGTGTGTATAGAACAATTAGTATCACACAGAGAACATTTGGTTTTATAGCTGGAGACTTTGGACCTTAAACTCAGATAAAATATCTGTTAAGTATGCGTAATTAAATTATTATTGGAGTAGATACCAGAAAATAATGTTACTTCCAGCATGAATGTGTCATTACTATTTCAAAAGCTACTCAAATCATATGACTTCCCAATGGTGAGTTCTTGTCATAGACCAAGGTCCACACCTGACTTCTTAGCTTTACTATATGGGACAGACCTGTGGTATTGGGCACCCCATTTAATACCCTAAATAATAAGACTTTCTGTTTGAATAGCATTTTGTATACACAAACAGTACTTACATTCTCATTTAATTTCAATGGAAACTCTTTGAAGTAGATATAAATTTATGTTATAAATGAGGAACTAAAGGCTATACAAGTTGGCATAGTTTGTACAAAGTAAATTAGTAGCATATATAAATCTCAAACACTGGTCTCCTGACTGCCTATAGAATACTTTTTTAAATATTCCCCAGCTGCCACTTTACTAGATTTCTTTCTCCAAAAGAAGTTTAATCATAATGCATTACAAAATGTTTAATTTTCAAAATGCTTATTTTCCTATACTATAAATTGTCTTCCTAACCCATTATGCCAATAATATTTTAGTGTATATGTATATGTGTATGTGTTCATGTATCAAACTACTGAAATGAATTAATTTCAGGGAAGTAGCAAATATTCCTGATAGATAACTGTGAAGAGGTGATTTAATACTATATTCCTCCCTTGGTTTTCCTCTTCTTTCAAATTTTTTAAACTATTCCTCATATGCTACCCGTAGTTTGTTTAACAAATATAACATCAACAAAAAAATTCTTTCCTGGCTGTTGAGGAATGAATGGTTAAAATGCAAGCCAATTATGCTTCTTAGAAACAGTTTACTGTTTATTAACAGGATTTCTTGAGTATTTTAATGAAAAGATACTACTAAAATCAAATATTTACTCATTGGTATTTAAATTTTTAAATGATACTGATTTTACTGAAATTTTAGAAATGTGTTTTCAAATATCCACTGATTTAGAAAACATATCACAAATCAAGTAAATTGATAGTCTATTAAATATCACTGTGTATCTTATATTTTGAATGGATCTTTTACACGTGCATAATTTTTTAATATCATGCATTGATGATCTGGAAAACACTGGTTCACTGAGTTATGAAAATCTTCTAAATGTTGACACATTTCAGTATACAACATCAAAAACTCCCATCAATTAATACCACCCACCACAAACCTTATGAGAAAAGTCTTTTAAGTTGTCAAATGTGCAAAAACAGATACAAGTTTTCCAAATTCTAATTTTTAAAAGCTCAGATTTTATCATTGTCAACAGATATTGTTGGTTGTCTTCTTCTACATATTTTGAAGAAAATATTTGCCAAAAATTTATGTCCGAATTACCATAGTTTGTTTGTCAATAGTTCTTTCAAGTAAAAAATGGTGCTTACGAAAAATGTGACTAGTTCAGCTTGCACCTTTTGTCCAACTGGTTTTCCTGGAGTACGAACATAATACTTTGCTAAGCAGCAAAAGTGCTATTTCATCACAAAGAATATAAAAAAGATGTATATTCAAGATTAGAGATTTAATAAAATTAATTTTTACTGCTTCATCAATTCAACTCAAGTGAAACAGGCATTATTTTATACTGCAAGTGCTTGGCAGTGAATAATTTGATAATTATAAATAGCGTCACTGCATTTGTGCTAAGGTCCCAGCAGTTTTATCCTTTATATCTTTTGTATCATCATCAAATGTTAACAAATTTAAAAAATACAAATACTGTAATTTCTTAGTATTATCATCAAAATATTTTTGACCTTTTAGATCCTCTAAGAGTGTTGGAGACCTTTAGAGGTCTGCAAACCACACTTTGAAGATCATGGGCTTAGATCAACCTGGATTTACCCTTGAGATTGAGATAGGCATGAACTTCATTGCAGTCACATGAAAGCTGAAAATGTCTGTACAAAACCGAAATTCTATTAGCAAGGGGAAAAGGGTAAGTAGACATTGAGGCAACTTACTGGGTGTGCTACAGCAATGTAGTAGTTAACAAATTTGGCTGAGATAGTGTTAAGTTCAAAAATCACAGTAATAAATTGCATAATAATCAATCACAGCCTCTAAATTGAAATAATGCTTAATGATGTAGGAAGAATAACAGAAAATCAATCAAAATAATTATTAGTGTCCAGGATGCCGAGTAGATTGGAAGCACCTTGAAGAAGGTAAGGATTATAACTTACTATTATATTCCCCTGCTTAGCAGAGTGCCTCATACATCGCAAATGTCCATTAAGTTTGTTGAATAAATGAATGAATGAACAGATTTATGAATTAAAAGAATGAAGAGAATAGTCGCAAATGCAGAGCATGAATATTGGTAGCAAATAAAATTACATTGAAAAGTGATGGTATAAAAGAAGAAAAATAAAAAGTGCTAATAAAATTCTAAGAGAGTTATCGGCAAGGAGATTAAGCTACCAATTTACTGTATTCTTCAATTTAAAGTTTGTGTAACAGTTGCTTAAATCCAGCATAATCTCTACAGGAATTAACTATGACATCTAAGAATGGTTGGACTGTAGCATGAGTAGGTGTGTGAGGTTGTGATGGTTCATAAATCTCTGAATCAGTGTACCATACCCATAGGTGAACTCTTAACACTTCCTTCTTTATATCTCACATTACAAAGAATGGCATCTGCTTTTAATTCACTTTATATAACTCCTTGAAAGATGGTGTATATATACATATAGTATATATATACACTTCTGTGAGGCATCCAGAAAAATATCTTTCAGGAGGAAGAGGCAATAGGAAAAGAATAAAGAAATACGTTTTAATAAAGATCATTAAAAGAAACTTGGTTAGAGATTAAGTTTTTGGAATTTTATGACAATATAATTTTTGACCTCTGTTGACCATTTCAATTTCAGATACAACTTAAGGATTGTTTATTGAAAGGTTTTCTGTCCTCAACATTATCAAAAAATAAATTACCAAATTCTGAAAGACTTGTACTTAACTCTAAGTTTTCATGGCAAAAGAGTCTTTTGAAAATTCCATTATTCAACCTAAAATTGAAACAATAAAAATTCTATTGATTTATAGCAATTAATCATAGAAATCTACATTCTCTTGGATCTTGTACTGTGAAGTACTAGTCAGTAATAGAAACAAAAAGAAACTGCTTTCAAAATAAGTTTGTAGGCTGATACTCACTGATTCACCTTTTTGAAAAGCAGTATATGTTGCATATACTTTAAAAACATAGTTTCTGAAACTGGATGACCTGAGTTCAAATCCCAAATTTGCATGTTCTTTAAATGCAGTGCCTATGTTTTACTCATTTCTATACTCTTTAAAGAGCAGAACACTAGGTAGCCACTATGGAAAACACCATGGAGATTCCTCAAAAAACAAAAAAGAAAAACAGAACTACAATATGATCCAGCAATTCCACTCCTGGGTATTTATCCAAAGAAAAGAAAAACATGAAATAGAAAAGATACATGAATCTCTATGTTCACTGTATCATTATTTACAATAGTCAAGATATGGAAGCAACCTAAGTGCCCATTAATAGATGAATGGATAAAGAAGATGTGGTATACACCCATATATATAATGGCCTATTACTCAGCCATAAAAAAGAATGAAATCCTGCTATTTGTGACAACATGGATGGACCTAGAGGGTATTATGGCAAGTGAAAAAAGTCAGACAGAGAAAGACAAATACTGTATGATTTCATTTATATGTGAAATATAAAGAATACAACAAACTAGTGAATATAACAAAAAAGAAACAGACTCACAGATATAGAGAACTAGTGGTTACCAGTGGGAAGAGTGAAGAAGGGTCGAGCGAGATAGGGGTAGGGGATTAAGAGGTACAGACTACTATGTATAAAATAAATAAGCTACAAGGATATATTCTACAACGCAGGGAATACAGCCAATATTTTATAACTATAAATGTAATATAATCTCTAAATACTGTGAATCACTTATGTTGTACACCTGAAACTTAGATAATAGTGTACCTCAACTATACCTCAATTTTTAAAAAGAATCACATGACTGTTAAATGACCAAGGCAATGGTCAGGTTTAGATTCATCTGACTCTAAAGCCAGCTCACAATGCTATGTGTACATCTATTTCAAGCTAAGGAATATTGGAAGATTTATGTTCAATTCAAAGAAGAAATCTAATTGAAGCATATTAAGTTTTCAAGTTATACAAGGACTTAAAGCATTCAGAGTTATTTGAAAACGGAAATACCCAAGTAGTCATCACATAAAGTAATGAAAAAATCCATTTCCCCCTTGACTCATAGCTGTTTCCAACCACTGTGCTCATATGACTCCCATCTAAAGAAAGAATGGAAATCCTAATTCACTGCCATTCCCACTCTAGTTCCTTTATTCATTTTTGTTTTGTTTTTTTAAACATGCCTTTTTCGTCTTTTATTTCCTGGTGCTTTTCATTTCAGTTCCTCATCCTTCCACAGAGCACTTTTCTGTAAATAGATCCCAGGACTGGAAAATATCTAATGCTATTTGATGATGATGACAATGAAGATGATGAGTGACCACCATGATGAGGATGATGATGGCACAAACAATCTCAAAGACTTGCTCAACTCAATGAGTGCTTAACACCTTAGCTGTCTTAGAAAGTATGGTAAATGTTCAGCATAACCCCCGTTGCTACTTAACAATTAAAGAGCTCTTTAGAGGGACTTCCCTGGTGGTGCAGTGGTTAAGAATCTGCCTGCCAATGCAGGGGGCACAGGTTTGATCCTTGTGCAGGGAAGATCCTACATGCCCAGGAGCAACTAAGTGCATGTGCCACAACTACTGAGCCCGTGCGCCACAACTACTGAAGCCCGAGAACCCTAGAGCCTGAACACCACAAATACTGAAGCCCACATGCTGCAACTACTGAACCTGCGTGCCTAGAGCCCGTGCTCTGCAACAAGAGAAGCCACTGCAATGAGAAGACCACACATGGCATGGAAGAGTACCCCCGCTTGCTGTAACTAGAGGAAGCCCGTGAGTAGAAACGAAGACCCAACGCAGCCAAGAAGAGAAGAGAGAAGAGAAGAGAAAAAGAGAACTCTTTAGAATAAGATAAGGAAGTTCATCAAAATATTTTAGTAATATATTTACACAAATATTTGGGTCTAGAGTCAAATTTCTGAGTTCAGCAGATACGTAAACACTCCCCTTATATTTCCAATAGGTTTATTGTAACGTGCAAAAATGGTGCTCAGTCTGAATGTTATTCTGTTCCTAACTCTGCATCTCTTGCCTGGAATGAAAAGCTCAATGGTAAATTTGATTAACAATGGATATGAAGGCATTGTCATTGCAATTAACCCCAGTGTGCCAGAAGATGAAAAACTCATTCAAATCATAAAGGTAAGAGAAAAATTTCTTATCGATTTATTTTTATTTCATTAACTATTTTCAACTCATGTTGCCTAGGCATATACACACATTCACACAGTTATAACTTTCCAAAATTCTTAGTATTCATCATTTACATAGCATGTATCTAAACTGTCAAGATTAATAAATGCTTAGGTTAAGTATTATGCATCATATATTAATAGCACTAGTCATTCCCCAAATGAATTATTAAAAGGCCAACCCACCAATATTTTTTCAACTCATTAAGCCAAAAGAAAGGCCTTTGAGCTCCTGGAGAATTATTTTCCAATTTTCTCTTCATGAAGTCACTTTTATAATGTTTAAATAACTAACCTACACTTAAGTCCTAAAGGTTCATTATGTTACACGTTTTTTTCAGTTTTTTCAGTTGTTTATACTTGTTCAGCTCTAAAAATTTTGAAACTCTTAGGTATCTGATCTTAAAGAAAATATTACATATTTTTGAAGTTGATTTACTTCCTAATTTCATCTAGGTTAGTCACTATAAGAAAATATATATAGCACTCTAATATATACTATTTTATTTGATCTTCCCAATATCCCTATGAGGTGGTCAAGAACAGAGATTATTAATTACCCTTGTTGTATAAATTGAGAGAAGTTAAGTGATTTGTATAGTCATGCAATAAGTAGCAAAACTGGAATTTGAAGCCAATGACCTACATATTTTTAGAAAATTACTGCTTGGTAAAAGTTTGCCTTTTATGAACACATTTTCCATATGAGAAGGTAACTCAAAATAAATCTAGCAAAATGGTTTTTTCAATTACCAACAGTATAAAATCTACCAAACTTTAAACTCCCAATCCAATTTTAAGCACCTGTGTTTAATTCAATAAGCAACTTGCCAACAGACTCCCACTCTTAATCACCTTTATATCTCACCTAACACCCTCACTCCCTGCTCCAACCCAGAATGCTGACTGCAGGTTTGGATAGGTAAAAAATAAAGAATTGATTTCTAAGGATATAAAAATGAGAGTTTACAGACTAGAGAAATATAGTAAAATGTAACCTATTTTTCAGTTAGTCTTTGCCAAAATATTTGGGAGAGGGGCTTAGATTAGCCTCTTCTTGTTTATATGTACACTTTCATGTTCATTTCATTGTGAAATTGTTACTACAAAGTATTTTTAATTTTGTCAGGAAATGGTAACTGAAGCTTCTACTTACCTGTTTCATGCCACCAAACGAAGAGTTTATTTCAGGAATGTAAGCATTTTAATTCCAATGACCTGGAAATCAAAATCTGAGTACTTAATGCCAAAACAAGAATCATATGACCAGGTAGGGTATTTTATCTAGCTCCTAAACTGTTTCTTTCTTCCTGTGATTTTTCAAAATTAATACTCATAATTTTTTAGTAATTACTAATGACTAGAGGAAAATTCCTTGTTTCTATTGCTCTTAGGATTTGTTTTGGTTTGTTTGTTCTTCTGCTTTTTAGGCAGATGTCATAGTTGCTAATCCTTACCTAAAATATGGAAATGATCCCTATACACTTCAATATGGAAAATGTGGAGAAAAAGGACAATATATACATTTTACTCCAAACTTCTTGTTGACTAATGATTTGCCCATCTATGGGTCCCGAGGTAGGGCTATCTATTTTATACTTCTATTTTTATTTCCACTGGAAACAAATACAACACTGTGATTAATGGTATTTTTTTTTATTTTTAAAGGAAAAAATATGTATTAATATCTTTGGAAATTTACTAGTTATGTTCAACCTAATTATATTTCTTTTTGTATGTGTGTTTAATAATAAAATTAACCATTTATTGATACTAACCCATTTTAACTTCTTTGGCCTGATGAAAGTTGTCAATTTCTAAATTTCCTTAACTAAATTGGGTTGAGGATATGGGGAAGGGAGACTTAAAATATAAGGAAACTATTTAAATACAGGTCTCCCCCACTATCCAATAGAAGTGTTCCTATGAAACCTTTCATAAGTCAAAATTGCATACAGCAAAGAATCAATTACCTTAGGACACATCTTGTTAACAGATGAAGAAAATATGTCAAGATAAGGCACAGATGCTCACAGACACAGTTCAAATTACGTGAGGCTGAGATGCTGAGTGCAGTTTCCAGGGAAGGAGCTTGGTGGTGCCACTCTTCCTGCTCTGGTGTGTGCTATCTGTAAAACAGCTGGCTGCAAAACAAATGCTGAATGCTATTTTTGCTTTTTGCCTTTTCTCATAAAAGCGAAAATCCTCTTTGAATTTATTTCTGTTAGCAAAAACAGGTACTAAGGTAGGTCCTTCGTAAAAGTGAAGTGGTGTAAAGTGAACTTTCAAAAAGCAGGGGTACCTGTATTATAAACATAGATTTATAAATGGCAATATTCTCTCGTAGGCAGAGTATTTGTCCATGAGTGGGCCCATCTCCGATGGGGAATATTTGATGAGTATAATGTGGACCAGCCATTCTATATTTCCAGAAGGAACACTATTGAAGCAACAAGGTATCATTCGATTGAACAAATCTGTTTTCAAAACTTTTCACTTATGACTTTTTAATTTTCTATACTAGGCAAACGAAGGCTACCTCAGTGGCTGAATGCTCATACAGTTAATTGCAAGATCCAACCTGACCCAGTATATATGTATCCAAAAATTTCTGAGTATTACACCTTGGAATCAAGAGCAATCAAAATTTGGGAATCATTTCAGTATTCATGGGGGTTGTACTAAAATATATTATTGTCAGAGGAAGAAGAAAGAAAAACGTTTTAAACTAAAACTTAAGATATCTGAGGATTAGAGTTCAAGTTCCTACCCAATTTTTTATTCTGTTTGATTCATAATTTTTTTTTTTTTTTTTTTTTTTTTTGCTGTGCGCGGGCTTGTTTTCTCTCTCTCTTTTTTTTTTTTTTTTTTTTTTTTTTAGTTTCGGTGAGCAGGGGCTACTCTTCGTTGTGGTGCGCGGGCTCCTCATTGCCGTGGCTTCTCTCCTTGCGGAGCACGGACTCTAGGTGCGTGGGCTTCAGTAGCTGCAGCACATGGGCTCAATAGCTGTGGCTCATGGGCTCTAAAGCACAGGCTCAATAGTTGTGGCGCACGGGCTCAGTTGCTCCACGGCATGTGGGATCTTCCTGGAGCAGGGATCGAACCCTTGTCCCCTGCATTGGCAGGCGGATTCTCAACCACTGCGCCACCTAGGAAGCCCAATTCATAACTTTTTAAGGTGAATCTGTTTCATTGAAATCAATTAAACTGCTAGAGCCCCATGTTAAATATATTTTATTTTTCATTTAGTATTGAACTTAAAGAAAACAAGTACTTTTCATAAGGATAAGTAAGAAAATTGATTTTTTTAAGAAATATAATGCTCGGTGGATTTAGACAGGTCCTATTTATGAATAGATGAGATCTTTATCAAGCATGTGGAGGAGAAGTTAATGAGTATTAAAGAACAACAGAGATCAGTGTAATAGGAAATAAGTCTTTGGGATAAAAAACATATTAGAGAAAAGAAGTGTGTTAGAAAAATGCCTTTGTGCTGTTTGTTTTATCTCTACTAAGCTGCCTAGAATCTTTCACACAGACTAGGCTTTCAACCCAAAATACTCATTACTCTGACCTCCTCCCACACAACTCCTCCCAGCACCACTTCCCTTGTCAAACAATGCTTGTTCATCTTTCAAGACTCAGTTTAAATGCTTCTTCCCTAAGTGTCTTTCCTCTCCCTCCATTTGGGGTTAGATATCCTTGAGAATGTTCCCAAAGCAATGTGCATGGGCTGCTCTCACACTGGGCAGTAATTGTGTATGTAATTTTATTTTCCCCAGGAGACTTTAAGATCCTTGAGGGTTGATTTTTTTTAATCCCCTAGCCTTGGGCATGCACACAGTAAAAGCTAAACAAAGAATGCATCAACCAATTTTTAATAAATTAATGAAAAATGAATGAGTTTCCTTATCAGTAATACAAGGAGACATAATAGTAAAAACAAGTATCTAAAATAACATTTATTGAGCTCCTACTGTGTGCCAGGCACTTTGTTGGAGGCAGTGTAAGTTTAATTTTCAGGTTTACTCTAGAGTTAACTCTCTTGGAAAATATGACTAACCATCTCCTTTAATCCTTGCAATACAAATAAATTTATTTAATGGATTAATGTTATGAAGTTTAATATTAACACAGAATGGCAGTAAATCCTGCAGGTAAACAAGAACTCTTCAGAATCTTTTACCCATAGCCCACCCTACCTCATTCTCTGCCAGGGACTTGACTTATCTTACTTACAAAGACTAAAAGGTTTGAATGCACAAGCATTTCCAAGCAAGGTTTATTTTCATTTCTTTTTTCAGTCTAGCTCAGTGATTTTCAAATGTAAATTGTAAAATGATGTAAACACAAAAACTACACATGGTTTTGTATGTATGGTATACATACCTATATGTATATATGTATACACCTATATAGCAATATATATGTGTGTATATGTATGTATATGCTTATCATATACAAGAAATTTAAGAGGATTTTAAGCTTAATGTTGACTCTCCCCTCCCCACTGGGAAGCAACTCCTCTGTATCGCTTAACTCAATTTTCACAACATCCCTGTGAGTTAGGAATTACCTTCTTTAGCTCAAGGTCACAAGGATAATAGATATATTGATCACATTAATGAGCAGTGAATATTAATAAACATGAATTAACATCATTGTTCTTGCTGAAATCGATCGTAAATAAGGGTAAGACACGGTGCTTACTTTTGTCAAAATGACAAAAGTACATTTGTCTACAGCAATTATCACTGAGGGAATGATTTTAGGATATTAATCTTTATTCATAATTTCTCTGGCCTTCATATTTGGATGTAATCTAATTCTTTCATCATAGATGTTCAGCTCATATTACTGGCATTAACGTGATTTTCAAGGAATACCAGGGAGTCAGATGTATAACAAGGCCATGCAGACATGACTCACAGACAGGGCTATATGAACCAAAATGTACATTCATCCCAGAAAAATCCCAGACTGCAAAGGAGTCCATTATGTTTATGCAAAGTCTCCATTCTGTAAGTACCTTCTTTTTCTAGTCTCACAAAGGAAACCTTTGGGAAAAGTTAATTAGGGAAGCTGAATTTTCTACCATGAAATTATATATACCAACAGAAATAAGGAAAAATACTATGACAGTTAATTAACAGCAATTTTATCCAGTCTTGTGTCAGGGTGTATCTGGAAATTATTCCACCCTTTCTTACTAACCTGTATTTTTTTTTTTTTTCTTCGGAGGTAGAACTGTATCCTTCTCATTGGCATCACAGAATTTCTTATAAAATCCCTTCCCTCATTTGACTTCTGTGGGCTTGTATCTAGAACTACAACCTTACTTTTTTAATTCTTTCTTCTAGGTGTTAGTCATACTACTTTTCCAAAGTAGTTCATTCTGTAGCTTTGGAAAGTACTGACAGTCTCTATTTTCCATTACCTTCACACTAAAGCACACTAAGTTTTGCAAAGTGATATTGTGAAAACATAAATGGCTCTGTCTCTGCAGAACAACAAAAGAGGAAAAGTTCACGATCACCAATCTGACCAACTGAAAAATAACAGCACAATAATTCAAGTTCCAAAGCTAATGTTTGACCTGAAATGTCTGGTTTAAATGTATCAATAGATACATTTTTATCAGTAGATAAAAACAGGTGCCTTGGAGTCAGACAGATCTGATATCAAACCTCAGTATGTCATTTTCAAGCTGTGTCACTATAAGCAAACTGCTAAATCTGAAATTTAATTCTCTAGTCTTTTAAATGGGAATTATAATACTCACTTTACGGTGTTATTAGTATTTTATAAGAGCTAAAATAAATAAAGTATAACCACAGGGCTTAGCACAAGGTGAGCACAAAATAAAATTTAAATTTTTAATTTTTAAAGTGTATAAAATATTTGGATAATAATAAGAATTGTCTCTTTCCCTGCATAAATCCAGCCTCAATTAATGCAAACATATCATATTTACCTAAGGAAAGCTTCTAAACATGTAAAAAAACTTTTAAATATGAAACATATGAAAGTTATCAAAAATAACAAATCAAAATAAAGTATACTATCTCTAGATAGTAAACCAACATTTAAGAGAAGCAAATTTTCATATACCAAATTACCAGCAACATAGACTTCCATGGGTAGAGGTTTGTAAAGTCCTATTCTTTCCAATAAGATTTTAAATTGTTTTGGAATCTAGGGAATTAATGACGAAGGACTTGGGTAAAAATATAGATTTGATATTTTCTTCTAAAACTCCTAAATGAATCCAGTGAGATATTTAAGTAGAAATCATTTTCCAGCCTAATAAATCTCTCCCCTGGGAATATTTGAAACATGAGTCTAGAAGTTTCATTTTAACCTGCTGAATCTGGATCCACAAAGGCAGCCAAAGAATTCAGCATCCATACAGATATCAGATCATGTGACACAAGAGGATAATTGGAATATATACTGTCTGTATCAAACTATAAATTTCAAAAGCATTTGACTATGAGGAGATAACTCACGCTGCCTATGTGGAAAATAAATAATAATGAAGAAAGAAAATCATATAGCTGAAATATGGAGGGCAACTAATTATATAAGATATGGCTCAGAGATAAATACTGTACTTTAACCACATATCTTGTGCATAATAACACTACCTTCTAATTATTGTAACATAGGCTAAATATATTGCATAGCATCTGTACCCAGGGCATAAGCTCAGATCCAGGAGAAATATGATCTGAAATAATGAATATTCAAATCATGATTTTCTTCCTTTAAACTTCATTACTCCCACTTCATGCCCAGCACTGTTAGGTGCTAAAAAATATAGAAATAATTAAAAATAACTGTTCTTGAGGAACTCAATGTAGTGAGAGAGGTAGAGATATAAGAAAAGTAAATATGAATACAAAGTAGGAACAAATAGAAATCAAGTGCTATGAGAGTACAGCAAATGTCTCCAACTGAAGGTCAGAAAATCGTTTCTAAAGAGATGAGTTTTGGGCTAGGATGTGGAAAAAAATTAGTATGAACTTGCTAAAGCAGGAAAGGGAAGGGTATTCTAGGTAAAGAAACAGGTTTACATAAACAAAAATGGAAAACTACAAGGATGCTGCACATGACTGTACAAGTTGAGCACCGCCCAAATTATCTGCATCATGGCCACTAAAGATTTTAATATTTATTAGAACACTTTCCAGGTAGATGACAATAAAAGGACTTGAGCAAGGCTCTCACACCTTTTTCTAATTTGCACAAATTTCCTTTTCCCTTTTTCCATTTGGATTAGTGAGAGCCTTGTGAAAGTTTCTGGCATACGCTAAGGACAGGAAAAAGTTCAGTGTTCTAAAGCAAAGCATACATGGTGAGGAAGAAGCAGGAAATGGGATTGAAACATGAAATTAGAACCTACAAAGCTAAGGTGCTTGGATTTTTTTTTTAGCAGCTTCAGACTGGTGATGTAATCAGCCAATTCTTTCAGGATGATAATTCTACTCACTGTGAAAAACAAAAGGGAGTGAGATAGTAGAGGCAAGGAGACCTGTTGGAAGGCCATGGCAATAGGCAGATAGACCTAAAGGCCCTGAATAAAGGCAGAGACAGTAGCAAGAGAAGCCACATTTGGTAGGCATTTCATATAATCAATATTATTATAAATCTTTGACTGAAAACTGTATTTTTCTCCCATCAATAGAACCCCTTCTGAGAAATGTAGATTAGAAACATAACAGAAGGAAAACAAAATCTTAAAACTTGAATAAAAGGTATTCAGGCTTAATGATTTAGTTCTAAATCTGAGCTTACAGCTAGAGATTTGTATGAGGAGGCCATTTAGAAAAACAAACTGACACTTATAAAGCTGAAGCTTTACTGCAAGACAAATTCTTTCCTGAATGCTACTAATTTATGCTAGTGTTTTTCTAAGTTACTAAGTTTTCAAAACTTGGAGGATTTTCATATACTCTATAGTAATGAAACATCATTTGGCAGAATTACTGGATACAACTCACCATTTGCAACTGAAAGAGAAGCAATCACATTTCCTTATTTTCTTCACAACATTTTCATTACTTTTTTAGGAGTATTATTTTATTTATGTCTAAGTTCACCAGAGCCAATAACATCCAAGGTTGTTAGAATATCTGTTCTCAAGTTTTTCAAAAAACTATAAAGAGATAGAAAATACTTACGCAATTAAAGAAGGCCATTTTCTTTACCCCACTTTTAGGGGGCAGCTAGAAATTACTGCAAATGCTATCCCTTTTCCCATTAAACTTATTTCAAGGCTTGAGTCCCCCAAGAGTCTAGAAGGGAAAGTAAGAAGTTAACTGAAGCAGTTGTGTCAACTGCCATCATCCCTAGTGCTATGATCTACCTACACCTAAAAGAAACACCAAATAACTTTCCAGGGCATATTGATGGTTTTACTTCGCTTTCTCTCCATTTGAGTATGCAAAATAGATAAGAATGTTAGATTATGAAATAATTTTTAATTTTCAGGAGATAAAATGTGTGGAGGATATATAAGGCAGCCAACTGTATATTTGGAAAGGAAGGTAATGCCTAATCAGTTATTCTATTAATGTCTTTCAATTTATTTTTTCCAGGTGGCTGAATTTTGTACAGAAGAAACACACAATACAGAAGCTCCAAACCTACAAAACAAAATGTGCAATGGCAGAAGCACATGGGATGTAATCATGGACTCTGATGACTTTCAGAATATATCTCCCATGACAGAAGTGAATCCACCAACTCATCCTACATTTTCATTGCTCAAGTCCAAACAGCGGGTAGTCTGTTTGGTACTTGATAAATCTGGAAGCATGAGTTCAGTAAGATGCTTATTTGTTAGCTCTCCTAAATTAGGTATTTAAGCTAATAGAAATATAATTTAATCTTAGGTTTAGTTCTACTAAGCTAACTAAAAAATATTTTTATTATTCTAACAAATTTTAGTACAATTTTTTATATGGACAATTGCTAGAAAATAATATACTAAAATAAAAACAATTGTTATATTAAGGTTATTGGATTATAGATGATGTTTATTCTTTAACTTTTAGTTCTAACAAACTAGAACTAACACAACTGAACAGAAAGAAAAAATGAAAATCATCCATAATTCCACCAATCATATATCATTCCTGTCTTTTTCTATTCATGTATTTGTTTTTCCTAGTCAAAAATGTGATTATATCTTACATAATGTTTTATAATATGATTTTTTACTTACCATACCTTAAACACTCCCCAAGGAAAAAAAATGATTCCATGACACAAGTTTTAACGGTTGTATCATATGCACATATTATAATTTAGTCAAATAACCCCCCATTATTGGACATTTTGGTGATTTTCAACTCATTATCAAAAGTTATGTTGCAACAAACATTTTCATGTGCATTTTAAAATTATTTCCTTACTGTTAGAGAAGGCATAAATTTTTAAGGGTTTTCCAATTATAACATGACTGAAGTTTTTCTTTAATATTATTTCTTTTTAATATAATGAAGTTAAACTCTAAAATACAGTAATCAATATTATCATGATCTCTGGCCCACGAACTTTGTCTTTCACCAATCTGTCAAGATTGGAGGAAACTGAGGAATTGTTCAAACATCTTTTTCTTACAGGAAGACCGTCTCTTTCGAATGAATCAAGCAGCAGAAATATACTTGATTCAAATTATCGAAAAGGGATCCTTGGTTGGGCTGGTTACATTTAACAGTGTTGCTGAAATCCAAAATCATCTAACAGAAATAACCGATGGTAATGTTTACCAAAATATCACTGCAAATCTGCCTCAAAGAGCTTACGGTGGAACTTCAATTTGCAGGGGACTCAAAGTAGCATTCCAGGTAGAATAAAAATGCTTTTCTAAATATTATTTGCCATTTACCATTGTTTTTAATTTTGTCCAGCTCGCTTGGAACAAGGGTCATGAGCTCAGAGGTCCCTCAGTTAAATAATTTTTAAAGACCTTCCGTTATCTACTGTTCATAGCTAGATCCTCTCTGAGTGTGGTTATTTCACCAACATCCTCCTGAGGCACTGAGGAGTGGTTAAAGGGAAGAAAAATCTTGTGTGCACACAATCATCATGATTTAGTGGGGAGCTCCTCGTTTCTTTATCACTCCCATAGTTTGAATTTCCATGAGGAGAAAATAATGCTGTTAATGGGATTGTGGAAGAGGGAGATTACCAATATTTTTATATTGTGGATAAAGAAAACCTCAGTTCATCAATTTAAATTGACATTTAAAAATCACAAAGATAAAGGTAGTTCCTCAAGTACAGTACCAAACTCAAGATACATATGGAGAAGTTTAATGAAATAAAAATTGTGAACTATATTAAACTGCTTCCAGTACTCATCTGAATTTCTTCCAACCTAAGACAGCCTCTATTTAAGCCTATTTATATTCTTTCAGTCACAAAAACAGAAACCTATTTGCTTTCACTGATCCTCTCATTGCCTCAGCTAAAAAGTGGAGACTGTTACTCTTATTTGGGCCACTAGTTAATAGAATCTCAGCTTTCTTCATGATGTCTATTTGCTGTAAAGCATATTGGTTTAAGAAAATACACAAGTTCTAGATCCAGACAAACCTGGGATTCTGGTTCTATTATTCACTAGCTAAATGACCATGGGTGAATTACTCAACTCAGAAAGTCTGTTTCCTCAATTAATGAAATGTGGAAAGTATTAATAGTACCTATCTCATTTAATTGTGAGAACTATGTCAGATAAATAAGTGCTCCCCTAATGCTCACAGCAGCATCATTTACAATAGCCAAGATATGGAAGCAACCCAAGTGCCCATCAAGAGATGAATGAATAAAGATAATGTAGCGTGTACGTATGTATATATACATATATACAATGGAATATTACTCGGCCATAAAAAAGAATGAAATTCCACCATTTGCAACAGTGTGGATGGACCTAGAGGGTATTTTGCTTAGTAAAATAAGTCAGACAGAGAAAGACTAAAACTCTGTTATCAATTATACGTAGAATCTAGAAAATAACACAAACGAATGTATATATCAAAACAAAAACAGACTCACAGATATAGAGAACAATCTAGTGGTTACCAGCAGGGAGAGGAAAGGGAAAGGTGCAAGATTAGGGTATGGTATTAAGAGATACAAACTACTACATATAAGATAAATAAGCAACAAGGATATATTGTGTAGCACAGGGAAATATAGCCATTATTTTGTAATAACTTGAGAGTATATATAATTCATAAAAAGAGTGAATTACTATGTTGTACACCTGAAACTAATATAACATTGTAAATCAACTATAATTCAGTAAAAAAGAAAAGAAGTGCTCAAGAAAGGATTACTATTATTATAAAAATCATAATTCTTATATATGTCTATTCACTTCTAAAACATGATAGTACTATATATCTTGGTAATGTGTTATAATGCTTGCACATATTGGTTCACATATGTTTTTCTTAATATGTTTTGATATATATCTTATGACATTTTGACCACAGAGTTTAATGCTGAAGAGATTATATCAAATTACATTCAAACATATAAAAACCTCTTAACTACTTACATAATGAAACCATATCAATATATAAGCTTTTACTTACAGAATCATAACAATATCTGAAATTTATTGAGCATATACTACATTAGTGCCTATGTTAAATGCTTTACATTCATGATCTTACTTTATCATTACCGTTAATTTTTTAGTTGGGCACTACTATTATGCCTATTTTGCACATAAAGAAACTGAAGTTCAGAGTAATTAAACATGTTTCTCAAGACCATATAGTCAGTAATTGGTAAATCTATGATTCAAAACCTGGCCTTTCTTACTCCAAAGTTCAAAAAGGTAATCATTACAGTGAACTATTTATAGAACTCTACTATAAATATAAATATATATTCATATATATATATGAATGACAGAGAGACTAACACTAGCTATTCTATTTAGCAAACGGCAGAGCTAGAATTTACTCTCAATTTGTCTGAGTAAATTGCCTTAGCCATTACTTTTAGTAAAAATCAGGAAAATACCCCCCAAATTATAGTACTTGATAAATTCATGAACTTCCTTCTTCATGACAGGTCAATGTTTTTTTCCAGGAAATCCTGAGATTCTTCAATTATCAACTAAAATGCATAAAAAGGCACAAGTCACATCATTTAACTTTGCACACCTGCCTTCAGTCACGGCTTTACAAATGTTGTCTAGTTTGCAACCTTTCAAAACTGCCTGGATCATTTGCCTCCACCCCAAGGATCTCCTGAGATAATAAAAGTAGCTAACATTCACTGAGTACTTACTATGTGTTAGACATTGTTCTCAGTGTTTTATTCTTTCTCTCTTGGGTAGCTTGAGTGTATGTGAAAACACTGTTAACATTCTGCATTTGGAAACCTACAAGACCATTGTACAGGGACTTCCCTTGTGGTGCAGTGGTTAAGAATCCACCTGCCAATGCAGGGAAAACGGGTTTGAACCCTGGGCCAGGATGATCCCACATGCCACGGAGCAACTAACCCCATGTGCCACAACTACTGAGCCTGTGCTCTAGAGCCCACGAGCCACAGCTACTGAGCCTGCGTGCGACAACTACGGCAGCCCATATGCCTAGAGCCTGTGCTCCACAACAAGAGAAGCCACTGCACTGAGAAGCCCACGCACCAAAATGAAGAGTAGCCCCTGCTTGCGGCAACTAGGGCAAGCCCATGAGCAGCAAGGGAGACCCAATGCAGCCAAAAATAAATAAAATTTTTTAAAAAAAGACCATTATACATTACACTTATTTCCAAACTAACTCAACCTGGAATGACAACACAAAGTTTCGTTTTGCCTACTCTGATGCATAGGCCTAAAGACTTCTCCGAGACTAAAGAACAGGTTTATTCTTAGTTTAATTTATTTACATATTATATTCTCTAATTAATAATCTGGCTTTTCACTATCAGGCAATTATCCACAGTAACCAGAGCGCTTCTGGTTCTGAAATCATATTACTAACTGATGGAGAAGATAAGGAAATAAACTCATGCTTTGAGGAGGTAAAACAAAGTGGTGTGGTCATTCACACCATTGCTCTGGGACCTTCTGCTGCTAAAGAACTGGAGACGCTGTCAGATGTGACAGGTAAGCCTCTGGAATAGAGTTTGAATACCTTTTCAGTTTCTCTCATTCCAGGGGCTCTTTCCCCTTAAACTACAAACTGCTCAAAATTATCCTATCTTAAAAAGTTAATCTGTGTCCTTTCCTTGTCCTTGTCCCTCAAATTAATATCTTTCTTCTCCCCACCCCCAGTTCTCTCTACCTATATTAGCTTCTTCTAATATTAGTCAACATTTGCTGTCTTCATTCATTTCTCACCACTTTCTACCAATAACATCAAAATGAAACTTCTTTCTCCACGGTTACTAATGACTTTAACTGCAGTTCCAAAATTCTTGCTCAGTATCCGTCCTGCTCAGTCTTAAAGTAGAGATTCAGACACCCCTATTTCACTGAAGAAGAAAGTAAACCTAGAGAATAGAAATGATCTGCTCAAGGCTATAGTTAGAGACCTGATTGTCCAAGTCTTGCTCTCTGCAATCCATTCTTTTCCAGCTCCTGACACCTAAATTATCCACCTCTTCATTAACTCCTGTATCATTTATCTTCTGCACTTAATTTTTACTTTATTCTAAACTGTCATTCTCTAATTGCTTTGGTATATCTTAGATATAACTAGAAAATAAGTAACTAGTTTAAAAATTGTCTTTAATTTTCATTACATTATTTGCTGATTCGATCAACTTTACTAATGTGGCAAGCACTTAAATCTAATGACTGATATAAAAATAATATTATTTAGCAGTTATTTTCTTTGTTCTAACATTTTGAGCAAGGTTTAGTTATCGTGGGATTACATCTAGGATACTGATATACTAAAAGTTCCTAAGGTCTAGGAAATTCATTTTTTGTAAGTTTAAAAAGAAATTAAAATGTATTTTATAGTATATTGATAAGAGTATAGCAGCAAACATGATTTTCCCATTTAAAATTAGTGTTATATGGAATCTTAGTCATAAAAAAAGAATGAAATAATGCCACTTGCCGCAACATGAATGGACCTAGAGATTGTCATCCTGAATGAAGTAAGTCAGAAAAAGACAAATACCACATGATATTGCTTATATATGGAATCTAAAAAAATGGTACAAATGAACCTATTTACAAAACAGAAATAGAGTCTGATATGTGGAAAACAAACTTATGGTTACCAGGGGTGAAAGCAGGGGAGGGATAAATTGGGAAATTGGGATTGACATATATCCACTACTATACATAAAATAGATAACTAATAAGGACCTACTGTAGAGCACAGGGGACTCTACTCAATACTCTGTAATGACCTATATGGGAAAAGAATCTAAAAAAGAGTGAATATATGTGTATGTATAACTGATGCACTTTGCTGTATAACTGATGCACTTTGCTGTATACCTGAAACTAACACAACATTGTGAACCAACTATACTCCAATAAAAATTTAAAAAATAAAATAAAATTAGTACTATAAAAGTAAATAAAATTCCGTTTTAGGAGGACATCGTTTTTATGCCAATAAAGATATAAATGGCCTTACTAACGCTTTCAGTAGAATTTCATCTAGAAGTGGCAGCATCACTCAGCAGGCTATTCAGGTCAGTATCTTTAAAAAAATTCTTTGCCTTTTCACACTTCTAATAAATTTTTATTATCCTAAATAGTAATTTCTTTCTCTAATAAATAACTCTCCTGACTGAGAACATTTCAGGTGTGCAGATGAAAAACATCCTTACTGAATTTGCTTTTTGTGATATTTATAGTCACTTTTTCTTTTGATTTCTCTACTTTTTATCAATATAAATGCTTTTTATTTGCCAAATTCTTCAAAATAATTCTTATTTTAATTGAAACCTTAAAAGTATATTTAGACTTACTCTGAACAGACTAAACTTTGAAATGTTATTAACTGTAATAACAAATCAGTTTTATGTGTTTGCTGTTTTTATTTATGTAACAGTTGGAAAGCAAAGCCTCGACAATTACAGGAATGAAATGGATAAAAGGTACAGTGCCTGTGGATAGTACAATAGGAAATGACACTTTCTTTGTCGTCACATGGACAATACAAAAGCCAGAAATTCTTCTCCAAGATCCAAAAGGAAAGATTTATAAAACCTCAGATTTCAAAGAAGATAAGCTAAATATTCGGTCTGCTCGTCTTCAAATACCAGATATTGCAGAGGTAAGAATATTTTTTTATTTTCTCCTTGCTTTATCAATTCATTTTGAGGAAAAAAATGAAGATAACATCTTATACAGAAGTAGGAAGATGTTACGAAAGCTCTCAAATAGATATTTTTAAATTTTTCAGACAGGTATTTGGGCTTACAGCCTTGTAAATAATCACACCACCTCTCAAATGCTAACGCTGACAGTGACTACTCGAGCAAGAAGTCCTACTACTCTCCCAGTAATTGCAACTGCTCACATGAGTCAAAATACAGCACAATACCCTAGCCCAGTGATTGTTTACGCACAAGTCAGTCAAGGGTTTTTGCCTGTACTGGGAATCAATGTAACAGCCATTATAGAAGCCGAAGATGGACATCAAGAAACATTGGAGCTCTGGGACAACGGTGCAGGTAATAAGAATCTGCATCAACTTCCACTGAACTTAAAATCCTACTATAGTCACATGACTTAGAAGTCAATATTTCCCATATACGCTAATGAAACATTTTAAGTGAATTTAATTTTAATGTTTTTAAAACTTTTTAACTTTTCACTTAGTTATCTTGTCATAGATATGAGCACATTTATCTTCTTTAAATTTTAGGAACAATTTTACTTTTCCCATATAACAAGAGTATAATTTTTCTTTATTTTCATTACTGTCAGTATTTTGCATATGCTTTCTCCAGTTTAGTTATATTTTCCTTATTTTCTTAGATTCTCTCAAGAAATAATAATAGCTAATATTAATTGAAAGCTTACCATGAATTAGACTTTTCCAAAGTCAAAGGCTGTCAAGTAGCCAAGCCAGGCTTTGAACCCAAATAGTCTGATTCTAGGGTTAAAAAATTGTGCTATACTATCTTCCAAAATAGCTTCCATCCCTAGTGCTCATGAACAGTTGATATTGTCATTTTTACTCTGCTGTATGTCTAATATTACATTTCAATATCAAGGTGCTGATACTGTCAAGAATGATGGCATCTACTCAAGATATTTTATAGATTACCATGGAAATGGTAGATACAGTTTAAAAGTACATGCCCAGGCAAGAAACAACATGGCTAGGCTAAGTTTAAGACAACGGCAGAACAAAGCTCTGTATATACCAGGCTATGTTGAAAATGGTAAGTGGCATTAAAATAGAAATGTGTCATTTATTTAGGTAAATTATATGTGACAAGCATTCAAAATATAATGTACTATGGAAAACCTAAGTATATAGTTATATAATCATCTCTATGTTTCAAAACCATATTTATGTTAAGGGACCTAGCATAGGACTATGCTTCCGATGTGTTTTGTTTACATCTCCCTCAGTTTATTTCATTTACATTGAAAACAAAATTTACTGAGCACCTCCTATGTGGCAAGCATTTTGCTAGATGCTGGAGCTACAGAGATAAATAAGGCACCATCCTGTCCTCAAAGAATTTACAGTCAAGAAGTAAAGACATAGGTTAAAAGATAGTACTAACATTGCATGATGTCTCCTCATCAATTTTAAAATGACACCAATAAAACAAGCTTTTTTCACTAAAAGCCGTTACTTTTTCAATGGCTGCTATCAATCAATATTAACCCTCTACAGCAGCAAATGAGATACAAGATAACAGATATCACAATATGAAAAGTTACAAAACTGCTTCTTTGGTAGGTAAAATTATACTGAACCCACCCAGACCTGAAGTCAAAGATGACATGGCAAAAGCTGAAATAGAAGACTTTAGCAGAGTAACCTCTGGGGGGTCGTTTACTGTATCAGGAGCTCCTCCTTCTGGTGATCACCCTCATGTGTTCCCACCCAGTAAAATTACAGACCTTGTGGCTAAGTTTAAAGAAGATCATATTCAACTTTCATGGACAGCCCCTGGCAATGTCCTTGATAGAGGAAAAGGTAAGTTTGATATTACATTTAAAAATATTATATACTAAAAGAAATCCCACCGGCTTTCATTTGCTAAAAATTTTCTAATGTCCTATTTATAAATAACATGTATACAAGGAAGGGAGGGAATACAGGGATATGTGTATAAAAACAGATGATTAAACCTGGTGTACCCCCCAAAAAATAATTAAAAAATAAATAAATAAATAAATAAATAAATAACATGTATAGACTGTCTACTATGGGCCACCTGTTTTCATATGTGAAAACTTAAACCTCAAGAGATAATGAACTGGCCCAAATTACTTCTATGTTTAATAAGTTAGGAGTCTAACTCACTCTCATCAGAGTCTGTTGTGCCAAACTGACTCCCACAATATGAACCAGCTTAGAAATTTCTTTGAGTACACTGATTTAACAGCTTTCTGTTGCATTCCTTTCTCCCTAACAGAGAAAATTTTTTCTAAGTACTTCTATACTTGCACAATTTCATTCATTCATTGATCTTTCATTAAATTTTCAAACACTATTAGATTCTTAAGAAATAATCCCTACTCTCAACAGTTAGTTAAGCGCAGAAGATACTTCCTGAAAATAAACAGATAATTTTACAGAATATGATGAGATACGCCATTAGATGGCCACTTTTAGTTGAAGGTTAAGATCACAAGGTATATCTTAAATGGCTTTTCAGGGAAGACTATCCCTGACCTAAGTCTTGAAGAATGAGAGAAGTTAGCCAAGTTAAATGAAGATGTCCCAGAGAGAGAGAGGATCACATGCAGAGATTTGGCTATGGAGTCTGAATTAAAGTTCAAGGCCAAAATATTCATTCAAAGTTCCTTATAATACACTGCCCTCATTCCAGAAAGCTTAAATCACTTTTAGCTTTGCTTTACATTTAACTGAATTAAATTAGTATTTATTGAATGCCTACTATAATCAGTTCATAACATAGTGATTTGATATATCTATACAATACAAAATGATCACCACTTTAAGTCTAGTTGCCATCTGTCACCATACAGAATTACTATAGTATTATTGACTATATTCCCCATGCTGTATATTTCATCCCCATGACTCATTTATTTTGTAACTGGAAGTTAGTACCTCTTAATCTCCCTCACCTGTTTCACTCATTCTCCCCACTCCCCTCCCCTTTGGCAAAGACTTATTTGTTCTCTGTATCTATGAGTCTATTTCTGTTTTGTTACATTTGTTCATTTGTTTTGTTTTTTAGATCCCACATATAGGTGAAATCATATGGTATTTGTCTTTTTATGTCTGACTTAATTCACTTAGCATAATACCCTCCTGGTCCATCCATGTTGTCACAAAAGGCAAGATTTCATTCTTTTCATGGCTAATAGTCCATTGTATATATATACCACATCTTCTTTATCCATTCATCTATCAATGGACACTTAGGTTGTTTCATATACTGGCTGTTGTAAATAATGCTGCAATGAACATAGAAATGCATATATTTTTTGAATTAGTGTTTTGTTTCCTTCAGAAAAATATCCAGAAGTAGAATTCCTGGATTGTATGGTAGTTGTATTTTTAATTTTTTTAGTAACCTCCATACTGTTTTCTAGAGTGGCTGCACCAATTTACATTACCACCAACAGCAAGAGGGTTCCCTTTTCTCCACATTCTTACCAACATTTGTTATTTGTTGTCTTTTTGATAATATACATTCTGACAGGTGCGAGGTAGTTTTGATTTACATTTCCCTGATGACTGGTGATGTTGGGAACCTTTTCATGTGTCTGTTGGGACCTAGAAGTAATTAAGCAGGTCAAATACATGCCCAACACAGTACCACTCTAGTTCATATAAAAGGAATATAAAACATACTTTTGCCCTCAAGAATAATATGTTCAAATTGAAAAGATAAACTGAACCACTACAAAACTGGAAAACTCCTTTCCATGCAATAAGAGTTCAAGGAAGAGAGTGGTCACAGGATGAAATACATGACCAAGACTTCATAAATACATTGGACCTCCTGTTGGGCCTTGAAGAATGAGTACAATTTACATAGACGGGGGGGAGGGAAGCACATTCCAGGGAGTCATGACAGGGAGAAAAAGAACCAAATAATATGATCAAAATCAAGGAAGCAGAATTTCACAATAAAATATTTGAATTAAAGTAAGGGATGGATGGTTAGACAGATAGATCCACCTAAACGGAACGTGAAGAGTAGTAGAATAGATCAAATCAATAAGGCCTGTTTATTGAAAGACCAGAATGTTAAGGCACGGGGTCTGAACTTAAAAAACAAACAAACACCAAATTGAAGTTATTCACCACACACTTAAAACATCTTCAACATTTCATAATGTGAGTATATATTTCTATATCGATGGCTCTTGACATAGATTTCTAAGAGCATTTTGAAATGAAATACTGGTCAGCATCTTTCTTTTCTTTCTTGATAAAGTAACAGTAATAATAGCTAATATTTCAAACATTTGTTAAGTCCCAGAATCTGTGCTAAATACTTTTCATGCATCATCATATGTAATTCTCATCACTAGCATTCCATAAGTATTTGCTGAAAGAACTGAATGACTGATTCTCTATTTTATAGATACGAAAACTAAAGGTAAGAAAGGTTAAATAAATTTTTCTTTGTTACAGCTAGAAAGTAGTAGAACTAAGGTGCTAATCAAAGTCTGCTTAGCTCCTAAACATGTGTGATTAGTACACATTCCAGCCTCTCTGCCTCCCTTTGCTCTTTACCCTTATCCCTGGCTCCCACTTGACTCATATGCTCTCTTACTCACCCGTCCTATTACTCCCTCTCTCAGCTTAATGAGAAATAATACAGACATAGGGTACTGAATTCTTTACTATACTCAAACATAATTATGCTCCTTGTTCTAAATCAAAAGTGGACTTAGTTCTTCATATTTCTATTTCTAAAAAGAAATCTAGATTCCATTTTTAGTACTATACAATTTTGAATTAAATTCTTTGTGATTAGATAACTAGAAAAAAAAACTGTTCACATATTTGTTTTTAAAATAAAGAAGATGGAATAACCAGACAAAAAACCCAGTGTGCATTTCTGATAGGCCCCTAAACGCAAGGCCATGTGGTAGCAATAAGGCATCCTAGTGATTCTAACATATGTGAAATATCTATTTGTTTTCCAGCCAAGAGCTACATTATAAGAATAAGTAAGAGTTTCCTGGATCTCCGAGAAAATTTGGACAATGCTACTTTAGTGAATACTTCTAGTCTAATACCTAAGGAGGTCAGCTCAATAGAAAATTTTGAATTTAAGCCAGAACCTTTTAGAATAGAAAATGGCACCATATACTATATCGCAGTCCAAGCCTTCAGTGAAGACAGTCTCATGTCAGAGGTTTCTAACATTGCACAAGCAACCAAGTTTATTCCTCTGCCAGAAGACAGGGTCCCTGCTCTGGGTACCAAGATTTCTGCAATCAGTTCAGCAATTTTTGGATTAACTATGATTTTATCTATATTTTAAACTAGGAATTGTATCAGAACTGAAATTCAATGTTATACATATTTAGTAAACATTTATTTAGAATTAATTTGCTATACTAAGTGTCTATTATAAAGCTCTTTGAAATATATAAGTGTATGTACTAAAGTCGTAAATTTCCTAAGTACTTGAGTTTATTAGTTCTAATTAGTCTCCATGTAAAGCAAAATGAATATACCATTTCCTATCTTTGAAAAATATGTTTATTAACTTAATATAAAATATATATATATAAAAAATAAAATGCATATTTTTACTTGTTGGCTTTTCTCTTTTTTTTTTTTTGCTACACCATGTGGCTTGCAGGATCTCAGTTTCTTTACCAGGGATTGAACCCAGGCCACACCAGGGACAGTGCCAAATCCTAACCACTAGGCCACTAGGGAATGCCCTACTTGTTGGCTTTTTAAGAAACATTTTCAAAGTGTGCTACAAATTCACTTGGTATATTAACAAAATCAAAATTTATCCAAGTCATTTGAAAAATATTTATGAATCCACAATATAAATAATTTTATGGTAGAATTATTTAGATTTTGTTTTTACTATGAATGAATACTTCATGTTAAGATAAACTATAATCAAAAAAGACTATAAAGATAATTATTCAATGAAATATAGTCCAAAGCAGTAAGGAGTTCAAACTTGTTTTTTATCATTGATTAAAAGTGGTCTATCAAAGCCTTGACCCTAGGCATGAAATGACTATTAGACAACAAGAATAAATTTTTTGTATGAATTGTGGAACATCACTAAAGTCCCATTTATATTCTGAGACCATTATTAGGTCCTAAGAATACCACCAAGATGCTCCATCAAGGCAGGGATTTTTTTTTAACTGTTGTCTCCTCAGCATCTAGAATTGTACTTGACACATAATAGATATTCAATAAATATTCGCGAAACAAATTAATGAACATCTTCATACCATCAAAGAAATTCATGTTTGACCAACTACATCAAAAAATATCCACAAGATATCATATGCACATGCTACTGTAAGGATTTGATACAATGAAAACTAACTGCTTATTAATAGTGATCTGAATCAACACATAGCATTTCAGGAAATTAACTGTATCATGTCAATAGAATTTATAAACTACCTAATAAAATGTAAATTAAGCTATTAATATATCAATAGTGTGATTTTTCTGAGAGAGAAAGAGACAGTGAGACAGAGTAATAGTTATACTAGAGAAAAATCCTTTGTTTACAGGCAGGAATATTTCAAAAACTCTTTGGAAGCAATATGATACATATGGAAAAGTCAGGAAAAAATTATAAGACATGAGGAAACCAAATCCAGAAGAATGTATAAAAATAATAACATTTTATGACCAAGTTGAATTTATCCTAGGAATCCAAAGATGACTTAATATTAGAAAAATCAATCTAATTTACCACATTAATAGATTAAAAAGGAAAACTATATCATCATTTCAATACACATATAAAAGTATATTATAATTCAACCACCATTCTTCATTGAAAATGAAACCTTTGAAAACTCTATTAACCTGATACTATGAACCTTAATGTCCAACCGTGACCATTTAAAAAAAATTTTAAAGCAGGGCATTAAATCTTCAAGTAAGGATGAGAAATTAGACACAAAAGAGGGAGAATTTTAAATTCTGAGTCTATAAATCATAAAAAATTATTGTTGATTATGAAAGTCTCAAAGAGCCAAGGAATAATTTATTCTATCTATTTGGCCACTGTACTGAGAAATAACTTACAGAGCTTTAACAGTCACTGAGGAAAGTAAGATTCCTATGCAGTTAAAAAAAAAAAAAAGAATAGAAGATACAATAATTGGGAAGAAAGATACAAAACTGTAATTACTTTCAGGTGACATAGAAAATCCAATAAAATTAACAAATAATTAAAACTAATAAGAGAATTCTGTAAAGTTACCAGACATGAGATCAATTTATAAAAATCAATAGCACCAGTCTGACACATAAGAACTAGAGGTCATCACTACCATCCTCCCAAGAAAAGAGCTGAATAACTGTAACTCAACAATTCTCAGACCCATCAAAGAATTAAGGCCACATCACTATCTGCTGCCCCATTTATACAGGGAATCACAGCTTATCAAAACAGAAGCCCAGAAGCTGAACCTTGCCACTGAAGCCAGTACCAGTAGGAACACAAACTATAAATGATGAACTGCCAGAGGCTCAGTGAGGCTAAGCTTAAGAGCTAAAAACTTTAGGGGGCCTGAGAGGAACCTCCACACATTCCTGAGCTTTTCTCCAGAAGCCCCACCAGGTTCTCAGAGTGAGGGCTGGAGAAAAATTCCTTCAGGCTTTTAGCAGGGGGAGAAGGAAAAGTAATTATTTTGAAATATTCCCAGAGCATTCTGCTCTCCTTAGCAAAAGACTGTTCTCGAGGGAAACAATGTTACTTAACTATCCAGCTTGGGTTTTACAACAGCCTAACCAACTTTGAGGAAGAGAAATACACAATTCCAGAGCGGTTTAGTTGTTCCTGTCTTACCAGAGAGAAAAAATCTATAAATCACGTATGAAGGTCACAGCTAAGGGGACAAGCACACTAAAAGAATGAGACCTAATTATAGGACTATAAGCTGCTTCCCCTTCCCCCACACCTTACCATCACATTAATAAGGCTGCAGTATAATAACAGAGGATTACAGATAAAAGAACTGGAAGCCTCAGACCCAACTGAAGAAAGAGGCTCTAGGAAAGCCCAAAACATTCAAGGAGACAAAAATAGACACTAGAGGAAATTTCTGTCTCTGACACCTAAAGCTTCTAGCCAGCATACCCTAACTACTAGCCATACAGCACAAAACCATCAGATAAAAGGCCATCAGATAAAAGGCCTATTTACCTCAGTTCCTTTCACCCAACACATAATGTGTGGCTTTTAACCAAAAATTACAAGGCACAATAAAGGCAAAAAAAACACACAGTCAGAAAAGACTAAAAAAAAAAAAAAAAAAAGGCATCAGGACCAGACTTCAATATAGCAGAAATTTTGGAATCATCAGATCAAGAATTTAAAATAACTATGATTAATATAAAAAGTGGACAACATGCAAGAACAGGTAAGTAATGTAAGCAGAGATATGTAAATCCTAATGAAGAATCAAAATTAAATGTTAAAAATCAAAAACACTGTAACAAATGAAGAATGCCTTTGATGCACTCATCAATAGACTGGACATGGCCAATAAAAGAATCAGTAAGCTTGACGATATGTCAATAGAAACTTCCTAAACTGAAAAGCAAAGGGGAAAAAAAGAGAAAAAAATGGAATAGAATATTCAAGAACTATGTGACAATTACAAAAAAATGCAACATACATTCAATGGAAGTAGCAGGAGAAGGAGAAAAAGAAAAGAAGAAAATATGAATAATGGCTGAGAATTTCCCAAAATTAATGACAAATATCAAAGACAGATTAGGGATGCTCAGAGAACACCAAGTATAATAAATTCCAAAAAATCTATACCTAGGCATATCATATTCAAACTGCAGAAAATAAAGACAAAAAATCTTGAAAGAAGCTGGAAATAAAAAAACACCTTACGTATACAGGAACAGGACAGAATTCTCTTCAGAAACCCTGAAAGCAAGAAGAGGGTAGACTGATACATTTAAAGTGTTGAAAGAGAAACCACCAACCTAGAATTCTCTATCCAGCAAAATTATCCTTCAAAAGCAAAGGGGATTATTTTTGTATATGTATGTTAGAAAATGTTCTAATTTTATTCTTCTACAAGTAGCTGTCCAAAAATAAATTCAAAATGGATTAAAGACCTAACTGTAAGACTGGATACTATAAAACTCCTATAGGAAAACACAGGCAGAACACTTAACACTCTTAGACACAAATCAAAGCAATATTTTTTTGGATCTGTCTCCTAAAGCAAAGGAAACAAAAGCAAAAATAGACAAATGGGACCTAATTAAACTCAAAAGCTTTTGCACAGCAAAGGAAACCATCAACAAAACAAAAAAACAACCTACTAAATGGGAGAAGATATTTGCAAATGATATGACTGGTAAGCAGTTAATATCCAACATATATAAACAGCTCATACAACTCAACATCAAAAAAACAAACAACTCAATTAAAAAATGGGCACAAGAACTGCATAGACATTTTTCCAGAGAGAAAATACAGATGGCCAACAAGCACATGGAAAGATGCTCAACATCACTAATCATCAGGGAAATACAAATCAAAACCACAATGAGATATCACCCCACACCCATCAGAAAGGCTATGATCAAAAAGAACATGAATAACAAATGTCGACAAGAATGTAGAGAAAAGGAAACCCTCGTACACTGTTGGTGGGAATGTCAATTGGTGCAGGCACTGTGGAAAACAGTATGGAGGTTTCTCAAAAAACTAAAACTAGAACTAGCATATGACACAGTAATTCCATTCCTGGGTATATATCAAAAGAAACCAACAACACTAATTCGAAAAGATACATGCACCCCCTACGGGGATATGTGTATAAAAACAGATGATTGAACTTGGTGTACCCCAAAAAAAAATAATAAAAAAATAAATTAAAAAAAAAAAGATACATGCACCCCCAGTGTTCACAGCAGTGTTATTTACAATTGCAAAGGTATGGAAACAACCCAAGTGTCCATCAATAGATGAATGGATAAAGAAGATGTGGTATATAGACACACAATGGAATACTACTCAGCCATAAAAAAGAATGAAATTTTGTGATTTGCAGCAACATGGATGGACTTGGAGGGCATTATGCTAAGTGAAATGTCAGAGAAAAAAATACTGTATGATATCACTTATATGTGGAATCTTAAAAATACAACAAACTAGTGAATAAAACAAAAAAGAAGCGAACGCAGATATAGAGGACAAACTAGTGGTTACTAGTGGGGAGAGGGAAGAGGAGTGGGGAAATATAGGAGTTAAAAAGGGGTTATTATGAGATTATACAAAATCATATACAGTATGTGAAACTTTTGAAAATTGTAATGCACTACAGAACTTAAAGAATCTTTCATTTAAAAAAAAAAAAAGGAGAAATACTTTCTTAAAGACTAAAGGAATTTGTCTCCAATAGACCTGTCTTACAAGAAATGTTAAATGAAATTTTGTGGTAGCCATCTTTTAAAATTGGCCCCCAGTGATTCTTGCCTCCTGGTATACGTGACATTTTGTGACTCCCTCTCTTAAGTCCACAAATCTTCACATCAAAAGAAACTGTACTCAAAGAACTGTACTTAAGAAACTATACCCAAGAAACCTCATACCTCTGGACCTATTTTTTTTTTTTAATTTTTTTGGGGGTACACCAGGTTCAATCATCTGTTTTTATACACATATCCCCGTATTCCCTCTCTTCCTTGACTCCCCCCCCTCGAGTCTCCCCCACCCTCCCTGCCCCAGTCCTCTAAGGCAACTTCCATCCTCGAGTTGGACTCCCTTTGTTATACAACAACTTCTCTGGACCTATTTTAGATGAGATTCTGGACTTCAAGCTGATTCTGCAGTAGGGTGAGATTTAGGGAAGTCTTGTTAGAAGGGTAAGTCTATTGTGCATGTGAGAGGGCCATTAATTATTGGCAGCCAGAGGGTGGACTGAGGTACTCAGCCTCCAAGATGGCCCCCAGTGATTCTTGCTTCCTGGTGTAGTCCCCTCCCACACTGAGGAGAGCTGTCTTGTGCAATCAGTAGTATATCTCAGGAATGCTGGAATGTGACTTCTGAGACTAGGTCATAAATAACATTGCAGCTTCTACCTTGCTATCTCCTGGATCAATTGGTCTAGCATATATTGGCCTCCCTATTGTAAGGATATTCAAGAAGCTCTATCACAAGATTCATGTGACAAGGATCTGATGCTGCCAGCTGTCAGCATCACCTTGGCAGCCATGTGAGTGAACCTACTTGGAGAGAAATCCCCCAGCCCCAGTCAAACCTTTAGATGACTGTTGCCGCAGTTGGCATATTGGCTGCAATCTCATGAGAGACCTCAAGCCAGAATCATTCAATTAAGCTGCTTTTGAATTCCTGATCCACAGAGTTGAGCCATAATATTTATTGTTGTTTAGCCACTAAATTATGGAGTATTAGTTATATGGCAATAGATAACTAATTCAGATTTCAATAAAAATTCTAGATTTAACAAGCACATCATTCAAATTACGTGAAATAAAGGTTCATGAAAAATTAACCTAATTTTGAAAAAGATAAGTAAAACTTCCTTCTCAGATATTATTACAATCTACAGAACTATAATAATAAATGTAGTGTTGCAATTGCACAGAAACAAACATACAATGTAACAGAATAGAAAGTTCAGAAACAGAAATTGATGTCTGATAAAGGTAGCACCATAAATCAATAGGGAAAAAATAGAGTAATTTCCAGATAGTGTTAAGAAAACTAGCTCAATATATCCAGAAGAATAAAGTAGTGTTTATGCCATACACACAGAGCATGCTATATACACAGGAGAATCCTATCTGGAACAAATGTAAAGGGCAAATTTTAAAAGCTAATAGAAGAAAATAAAAGGAAATATCCGAGTGATATTAGGGTTGAAAGGACTTGTTAAGACCTAAAAGCACAAAATATTTTTAAATGGGTTTACATACATCAAAAGTGAGACCTTCTGCTCACAAAGAATGTCATAGGCAAAATTGACAGTCGACAGATTAAAAAAGATGTTTTCAATGTTTAAACCTCTAAGTAATTAACATATGGCATGTATAAGCTGCAAATGAATAAGAAAAAGATAGGAAAGGTCAATAGAAAAATAGGCAAAGGATATAAGTAGGCAAATCATTTAAAAGGAAGCTCAGTGGCAAATAAGTACAGAAATCAGAGAAACACAGTAGAATCAGAGAAATACCAACTGCAACATTGATATACACCCTAGTTTCATCAAATTAATAAAAATTAAAAATCAGATAACAGCAATTGTAGGTAAGAAAGTAGAGAAATAAGATTTCTCATCCTCTACCGGCAGAAGTCTAACTGAAGCAATATTATGGAAAATAATCTGATGGAATTTAATAAATTCAAAATGTAAATTATCTCATGTTCCAACAACTGCATACCTGGGTATAAGCATAAAAGAAACCAGCAAACAAATCAAAAAGCAACCTACATGAGAATATTTACCACAATGTTATTTTACAGTTGCAGAAAGTAGATAAGTAAATGCAAAGGGTACATAATCTGAAATATTATATTATATATTATTAATATACTATACTACACTTAAAAACAATACAGAAGATGTATATCCAGCAACAGAGATCTTAAATATACAGTATTGAGTGAAAAAAAGTTGAAACAAAGCAATAGCTATAAACCAATACCACTTATATAAATTAACACAGACACACTCACAAAAATAACACTTTATTATATGAGGATACATCACAAACGCATTAAAGTAAAAGTAGGAGTAGGAGAAATGGAACAGAGTTGTGGATAATGCAAATAAAAATAAGTAAAATGATACAATAGAGGACCCATGGACAGATGATGATAGAGTACCATCAATTGAGGAGAATTATTAATTAAATTCCATACCTGAGTTCCAAATGAAATGAACAAACTAATAATAATAATAAACAAGAATAATAAAAAAGTAAAACTGATAATAACAAAAAATAAACACTATCAATGCAATTCACCATATTTACAGATTAAAGAAGAAAAACATAAGTATCTCAAGAAACGTAGAAAAGGCATTTGATATATTTAATCACTTATTCAAGATTTTTAAAAAATAAAAATTTGGACAACTAGGATTTAAAAGAAACTTTAGTGAGAATCTAGACAATTCTACACCAAGCATCATAATTTATAAGAAACATCAGAAGCATTCAGACTAAAGTCAGGAATGCACCAAGATACCTGCTAGCGTTGCTCCTAGTCAATATTATACTGGAGGCCCTAACCAAACCAAAAAGACAAGATAATGAGTAAGCATGAGTATTTGAAAGTGACAAAATTGTCATTATTTGAAAATCATAATCATTTTCATAGAAAATCCTGAGAGATGCAACCAAAACTATAGGAATATGAGTATTCAATGTATGAAATTCAATAATATTACTATCTATAAGCAAATAAATTAGTAGTAGTAATTAAAGAGCTGAATAAATGAAGAAATACATCACATTCATGTATTAAAATACTCAATGTTAAAATTTCAATTATTTGAATTTTAATTACATATAAATTTAAGATAGTGAAAAAAATTTAAAGACACTAAAGGTTTATGACAAATAAGGGGCAGATATTTTCAGATTAAATTTAAAAAGAGGGGTAAAAAAGAAAAAAAAAATCAACAATTCAACACCACCACAAGAATGGGCAAAGGACCTACACTGTCAATGTACAGAGAAGGAAAATCACAAGGCCAATCACCTTAGGAAAAGAGTCTCAATCAAGAAATGCAGATTTAAAAAAAGAAAAAAAGATTCTATTTCTACCCAATAATATCTGTCAAGTTTTCATGAAAATAAAAAAAAAACATGCAGACACTTATAGGTAGATCTCTTAAAGAAACTCTTATATTTTGTGTTCTAGGATACACAAAGACGTTCACCACAGCATGATTTTAAGAGTGAAAACTGGAAACAATCTGTCCCCCAGAGGCGGACTGGACAAACAAAATGTGGTGTATTTGTGGGATAGGTCTATACAACATCCAAAAGAAATAGATCATGTCTATCTACCTCTAATCAATATTAAACAGATTTCATATATATAATACTGAGTAAGGAAAATTACAGAATGATAGGTACAGTATGATACCATGTACATAAATCAAAACCACACAAAACATACTATATTTGTAAGCATAGATAAGTAAAGTATTTTTTTAATTGTTTGGGCAGGAGGCACATTAAACTCTTCATCAAGGAATCTTCAGTGAGGCTAAAAAAGGCGAATGGAACTGATGGTATCTGTTTAGTTCCCTAGGGTTTAAGCTTAAATAGTAATGTTTTAGACCTTTTTTTAAAAAATCTAAGATATGTTAAAAAATTAACAATGGTTAATTCTATATCAGAGGAATAAGTGTTCTGTTATACTATTCTTTATATTTCCCTGAATTTAAATAATTTTTAAAGTATAAAAAATTGATTTCACTCCAGCCCCATTATATAAATCTAGAAATATTTTCAAAATGTAAACTTGAAAAAGGGACGTTAGTTTGTGTGCTCACATATCCTGATCCAGCTCTGGATATACACAGGGGCATATCATAAAGTAAAAATGGGAAAATAGTCTACAATATGACTCCAACCAAGATTAGTATATATTTACGTTGGTAGGCAATGGAGACTGCAGATGCTTGAGCAAACTGTCATATGATTTGAGCTGTAATTGGGGGAGTACTCATCTTTCAAATTTGTGTAAAGGAGACTGAAATGGAGAGATGATTTTGGAGGCTATTAAAGGAATCTAAGCAAGAAGTAATGTACTATATTAGTAAATGGTAAGTAGTGATAAACGTGGAAAGAAGATAGGGAATCTCATTTCTCTCTCTGCCTCCTTCATCATCATACCCAAGCACCAAAGGTACTTGAAAAATATCAACTGAGTACAAGATATATGATCTTAATCCTTAGCTCCTCAATGAAAATATTATCAATGATTTTGAAAGTTAAATAATCAATCTTTGTATGTAAACTGTGCATAGATGAATTTTAAGTCATTTGGGTATGAACTTGGCATTACATCTACCATCACCAAAATATGAGGATTAGTTTACCCATAGTATCTACAAAATTAATATCTATTGTTATCAAATTGAGACATTTATAACAAAAATAATAAAAACTATAGCTTATTATATGCCAGTCACTGTGGTAGGCACTTTCCATATACTTTCCTATCTAACCTTTACTTCAGCACTGTAAAGCAGCCATTATATTATAACCTCTCTTAACTGACAAGGCAACTGAGGCTCAAAGATATGAAATAATCTGCTCAACATCAGAGTAAAGCTAGTAAATGGTGATACTGAGACATAAACCAAAATCTAATTCCAAATCTATGCTCTTTCCACTACCATCCTCATCTCTTCCACTAAACACTATTTATTTAGTTGTCATGTAAACAAAATCCTGAGTTCCAAGTGGCAATGAATGTTGACAAGTCCCCCATTATTAAAACATCTTTATTTTTTATAAATGTTTACTTTTATAAATAAGTAATTATGATATGTTATGCAATCTCTTTTGGAGTTTTTAAGAACAGCTACTTAACCTCTTTAAACGCCAGTGTTTGAATGGGGTTAGTAATACTATTTATCTCACAGGATTTTTTGAATCAATTAAGATACTTTTAGTTACTTTCCTAATTTATAAATTAATTGATATTAAATGAGATAAAACATTTAAGCATTTAGCAAAGCATCTGGCATGTAGTTGGTGCTAAATAAATATGAGCAGCTTTTATTACATTTCATAAATATTTTACTATTAATAGACTTCTTTGACAAAGAATCCAAAATCTCTATAACCTTCTACAACACAAGAGAATTATATCCTCAGTACTCAATATACAATCATGGAGGATCCACAATCTCAAATTCAAAGGTATCTACAAAAACATTATCTCTTCATTAAATTAAAAATATGGGAATCATCTAACAGCTCAGCTGAACACTGGAATCACGTACAATACTTGAATGTCATAGCAATTAATTTTTTAGGCTAGGCTGACATCTAGTGGACATCTGTAGCCATCAAAAAATTTAAAATACATACTTTAAAAAAACAAAACTGACTGACCGCGCGTCCCCGCCAGCCGAGCGTCCCCGCCGCGCCTCCTGCCAAGGTTTCAACAGACCTCACCAAAATGCCCTCTCAAATGGAACACGCCATGGAAACCGTGATGTTCACATTTCACAAATTTGCTGGGGATAAAGGCTACTTAACAAAGGAGGACCTGAGAGTACTCATGGAAAAGGAATTCCCCGGATTTTTGGAAAATCAAAAAGACCCTCTGGCTGTGGACAAAATAATGAAGGACCTAGACCAGTGCCGAGATGGCAAAGTGGGCTTCCAGAGCTTCTTTTCACTAATCGCTGGGCTCACCATTGCGTGCAATGACTATTTTGTAGTACACATGAAGCAGAAGGGAAAGAAGTAGGCAGCATTGAGCAATTACTCCCACCCTGATAAGAATTCTCAGAAAGGGTCACTTAAGGAATCTGCCCCACAGCTTCCCCCGTATAAGGATTTCCTGAGCAGATTGGGACCCTTAGAAAATGTACAAATAAAATCCAACTCCACCTTGAGAAGCAGAGAAAGAAAAGTCAATTAAAGCCAGATAAGCTTCTGATTTTTATATTGCTTGCATCTCCTTGCCCTCAATAAACAAATTCCTTTTTTAAAAAAAACAAAACAAAACTAACAACATTCCATTAAATACAAGACCAATATTTAATGTAAACATTTAAATGAAAAAGGAAAATAAACTTGAATACTGTCTGCCCGGCACTGAACAAATGCTTCCCCAAACTTCTCTCATTCATTTGTTCAAAATAAGTATTTAGTATCTGCTATATGCTAGACACTTAACTATACAGAAATTTTAAAAAGCAGATATGATCCCTCTCCTTTCAGAGTTCAGAAACTAATAGGGATGTTATTAAACAAATAATTATATAAATTAATAAAATTATAAATTGTTTTTAGAGCTATGAAGGACATTAGAAGAGAATCCTTAATCCTCTGAGGAAGTGATGTGTGAACCAACTTCTAAAGAATAAGAAGTTGGTTCACACAACCCCATCACAAATTTAAGATAGAGGGGTAGCATGAGTGCAAGTCCTGAGGTGGGAAAATGTTCGGTGACAAAAGAATTGAAAGAAGGTCAGTGTAGCTATAGTCATAAGGGAGACAACAGTACCAGATGAGATTAGACAGGTGTATATGGGGGCCAGATCAAGCAGGGCCTTGTAGAAGAATAGGCCATGTTAAGAATTCAGGATTTATCATTTTATCATAGGTATCATAGAAGCCATTTGAAGTATTTAAACAGGGAAAGATATATGACAAGATATATAGTTTTAAAAGAACATTCTGACTCCCTGGGGAAATGAAATGGAAGGAGAAGTATGTGAATGTAGGGAAAGCAATTAGGACAAATTAGGAGAGTGTTTCAATAGCCCAAACAATACATACAGTTTTGGCTCAGGCTATAGTGGTTGCTGTCAAGATGTATTGTGAAAGCAGATTCAGATCTTGGTGATGAATTGGATATTGAGAAAGAGCCAGGCATGAGGGACAAGAAAGCATTGAAAATATTCCCAGATTTCCATCTTGAACAATTGATCTGGTGGAGGCATTAAAGTTAAGAAAGCGTGGAGAAAACAAATTTGAGAGTACAACTAAGCTTTTATTATCAAAGAACAACTCAGAGACATTTAGTTAATTACCTACAAACAAAATATTTCACATATAGAGAGACAGTCACTGGACTGCTATCAAGGAACAAGGACAAAAGCTGCACTTATGAGGAAAAATCTGCAGACAGTCTCAGAAGACTGAGTCATGTTTGCACATCTTTAGCGGTGAACTAATTAGCTGACAGCAGTCTGTCCTTGTGAAGGTTGTCTAGGGATAACAAAGAAAACAATTTAAATTGTACTAGATTTTCCCCAAACCGTGGGAGTTTGCTGTGTAGCATATGTGGCAGGCTGTCCAAGGGTAATGACCATCAAGGCCCTTCCATTAGCATCTCTACCTTAGCTGAGCCAGGCCTGCATCATTTCTCTCACCAGTATTTCTCAACTCCCTGGTTTTGGTCAAAACAAACTCCAAAAGACAAAAATTTCACCAAGAACATTTCAGTTCCCTTTTTGACTTATTATCAATTAGATGTCAACTCAAGATAATAGATGTGAAATAACATTTTAGGTCTCTAGATTCGATTCTATTGAACTGGCTGACTAGATAAACCAGGAAAAATCATGCAGGATCTGTAGGACAGGTTATAGATTCTTTATTCTAAGAATATTGAGAAACCACTAAAGGTTTGCAATCAAGTGAGTAATTTGATTAGAATCCAAATTTTATGATATTTATGAGACAACTGGAAAGTTGCCCACTGACCAGGTATTTGTCAATATTAAGGAATTATTATTAATTTTGTTGTAGGTATGATAATGGTATTGTGGTTACGTTTAACCAAAAAAAAAAAAAAAATAGTTCTTACCTTTTAAACAATTACAGGCTGAAATACTAGTGGATGAAATGAAAATTGAAAGTCATCTGTGTATATAGATGTATGTGAGTGGAAGCAGTATCTGTGGTATAAAGTGAGAAGAATAGAGGAATAAGGATGATGCCTTGAGGAACTTCATCTATTAAAGATGAAGTGATGAGGATGAACAATGAAACCAAAGAGTATCTACTTAAGAAGTAGAAGAAAAATCAGAGGAGTGTTATATCATAGAAGCCAAAGGAAGAAAGGTTTCAAGAAGGAAATAATGCATATAAACTACTTAAAACACTGCCTGGCATATGTAAATGTTCAATAAAAACTGCATTTATCATGATGATGGATAAGGAGGACATAATGCAGAATAATAAGTAATGGTTAAGAGGTCAAGACAGAAATCACTGGTGACCTTAAGGAGAATAATTTTTGTGGAGTTGGGGGAGGAGCTACATTAGAGTGGTTTCAGAGGTAAATGGGTACAAACATTGAGACACTAATTGGAGATAATTCTTTTAAGATGTTTAACTGACATGGGAAGATGAGATAAATAAGACAGTGGTTGGAATACAATTGTGAGAGTGAAAAGAGGCAGTATTTGGTTTTGTAGCAATTGGGGGAAGAAGAGTTTAAAAAAGGAGAGATTTAAGCATGTTTAAATATTGGAAAGGAACTTGTAGAAAGGGAGAAAATGAAAATATAGGAAAGAAAGAGGTAAATATATGGGCCCTAAAAAGGTGGGAGAGGTAGGATCCAGAACACACAGGGAAAGGACTGATATTTGATGGACAGAGGGACGTCTCTTTTACTGCAACAGGAGAGGAACAATGATAGGAACAGATGCAGGCAGGCTGGAAAGGATGTTTTCATTCTCCCTTCTCCAGGAAAACAATTCTTTGGAGCATATTCAGTGGCCTTTAAGTATCCAGACCTGTGGAATTTCCTGTTCTCATTTTCTCGTACAATATTTGACATTGTAGATCATACCTTTTCTTAAAACTGCCTCCTCCCTTTTTAAACATATTTCAAGTAGACCAAAAAATGTCTAAAAAAATATAATGAATGCCTGTATAACTAGCTTAAAAAATACAAATGAAGCTCTAATTCCATTTTCTTCTCTTCTCTCACAGATAAACACTATTTTGAATTAGTTGTTTCTCATTCCCATGCTTGTTTTTATAATTTTACCACTTACATGTACTGCATATGATACATATACAAGATACATGAATATATCTTCAAACAATGCACAGAATTAATGTGGATATTTTAGTCTTTCAGTGAAAACCTGTGAGGTAAATTTTCTCAATCATTGTCTGAAAAGTGTCATTATTTGGAACTATTAAGTGACAGCTTAGTTGTGTATTAAGTTCTAAGTTTATTGGTTTTTCCTCAGCTCCTTGATGATACTGTTTAATTAACTTCTGGCTTCCACTGTTGTTCTTGAGAAATCTGTTGCTACTCTATTGCTAATCCAATAGTTATTTCCTTGCAAGTAATCTACCTTTTATATCTGATTCCTTTCCAGATTTTATCTTTGTTTTTACAGTATCCCAATTTCACTACAATGTACCTAGAGTATACTTCTTTTTATTTATTTTTCTTGAGACTCCTGATTTTTGACTTTGACACATTATTTCATCAATTCTTTGAAAGTTTTGAAATTATCAACCATTATCTCATCAAATTTGTCTCTCACCTTCTTTCTTATCTTGCTTTCCGGAAATCTTATTGGATAATATATTGAACTTTCTCACCCTGTCCTCATTTTTCTTATTCATACTTTTCTTTCCCTATTTCTTCATGCTGCCCTTCTGTATAATTTCCTCAGAACTATCTTCATTTACTAATATCTCTTCATCTGTATCTATTAAGCTATTAATCAGTCCATACGATTTTTATTTTAATGACTGTATTTTAAATTTGCAAATGTTCTATTATTTTTTTAAACCTGTCTGGTCTTATTTTCACAGTGTCTTACTCTCTTCCTCAAGTTTTAACATTCCTTTCCTTCTCACTATATATCTCCTGATGGAAATCTTATCTATCACACCTATGCAAATACACCAATAATTGTACCTTTAACCTGCTGTTCTTTCCCAAGCTTTAATTACATATTTGCAGCTGCCTTCTAAATATTATTAGATGTCTCCTGTCTCATGCTGTGAGGTTTACCTGACTACTCAATGTGTAGTAGAGTAAAAATGTGTCCTTTCTGTAACTTTCTATAACACTTATCTGCTCTGTTCAATTAATACTTGGCATCATGCAACCTCACACTAGGTTTTCTTTGCATGCGAACAAAACTAGATTATATGCCCTTGGAGCACGAGGATCATATTTTGTGCTTCTGAGCAAGACTTCTGGATATCGTTAACCACAGCACAACCACTAGAATGCATTCAAAACTAAACTCTCTTAGATCTGACTTTCCACAGTATCTTATGTATGCCTGACCTTTGATAGAAGAGGCAATCTTATATTGGTTGGCGTTCTCTATTGAATTTACCAAAGAGATTGCTCATATTAGGTGTCTGTTAGTTGATCTGATTGGTAAGAAATAGTTAAGCGGGTCCTTTTGAAATTTTCCCTTGGGAACTTAAGAGTTTAAATTACATCACTGCATTTGATGATATTGTCTCCTTATTCCCAGACCTCAAAGCATCAGTGAATAACTGATGTGCACCTTTCAGTATAGGAAGCTTATTGCTAGTATGAGTCATATTGACCTAAATTACAACAATGTGGGTCAACCTGTTATTTTACTCTTTCTCTTAGTCTTCATCTCAAGTCACAAAGTAATATCATTAACTAAAGTATAAAACCAAAGTATAATCAAGCTTTATTTTATAGTGGAATAAGTATTCAGTTCTTCCAGTGAAAACTTGAGCATAAAGACCAAGGTATTTCTAGAAACACTTTGAAAGAGAGTAACATTACTATTAACCTAGCACTTTTACTCCTGAACAAAGAATGTAGCAAATTAAATTATTCCAAGATCCTAATCATAATAGGAAAGAAATTATATTATTTTGAGGTGAGGGAAAGTTTTGACTTTTTGGCTAATACCTATGGCAAGCTATGTGGATTGTGTCAGAAGCTGGTTTGTTTGTTTTTTCACTTGAAACATAATGCAGATTTAATCATATTAATCCTTAAATATAAAATACTAGACAAAATTAATTAGGTACCTTACTCTCACATATTAAATTATAGAGAAGAATCTAGATTTTTTTCCTCCCCCCATCTTTTATACAATGTACACATTACTGTTAAAACATTAAAGCAGTTTTTAAAGCATATACAGTTAAATGTTAAAGTTCCTCTTTATCGACCCAGTCCCTTCCTCTCTGTCTCTTACTCTATATGTACCATTCTGTACCAATGTAAGTGTATAAATTTTATGTATATGTATAAATATATATTCTTTTATAATATATAAATTGAATCATACTGTAGGTATATGACTTGCTTTTTTTCTCTTAAGAATAGAGACATTTTTTCAATTTTAGTACATATTTATCTCCATCATTCTTCTAACAAGTGTATAGTATCCCGAATTATGAATGCACAAGTCATAAAACTATTTCTTTACTGATTAATATTTAAGTTGTTTCCAAATTTTCAGTATTAAAGACTATGTTGTTACAAAAAAAAACTTTCTATACTTATCACTGTACAAACATGTCTTTGGATAGATTCCAACAGGTAGAATTGCTGGGCCAAAGAGCTTATATATTTTAAATGTTGATAAATACGTAAATTATCATTCCAAATGTCTTTATCAATGTATGCTTCCTTCAACAGTATATGAGAGTGCTTGTTTTCCTACATCCTCCAGTGACACTGAACGTTAATGCTGACTTGCTGTTTAACTCTCTAGTGAAAAGCAGAAATAATAAAAGCTGTATAAGTTTGTAGGGAGACAAAGGAAAGGCAAAAAAAATCTGAGTTCTCATTATCTCATCCTTCATATAATAAGTTAATAGACAATGTCTAAGATTGAAACCAGTAGTCAAAGGAGCGGGGGAGAAAACCTCATACAAAATGATTCCAATGACTGCAAGAGGGATCCTTTAGGATCTAACACCTCTTGCAGAAAAGAATAGTTTAGCTATTCATTTTTCATTCCAGTTTTTTGTTTCTGTTAAATTAAATTTAGTACCTTTTATAACTATCTTTCTCTTTTTTATCTTTCCTTCTGTATCTCACTCATTCTTCATCTATATTTATATTTTAACACCTTTTTAAAAATTTATTTTTTGGGCTTGTTAGGTCTTCGCTGCTGCATGTGGGCCTTCTCTAGCTGCAGTGAGCGGGTGCTACTATTCATTGTGGTGCACAGGCTTCTCAGTGTGGTGGCTTCTTTTGTTGCGGAGCAGGGCTCTAGGCATGCAGGCTGCAGTAGTTGCGGCACGTGGGCTCAGTAGTTGTGGCATGTGGGTTCTAGGGCTCACGAGCTCAGTAGTTGTGGTGTGCAGGCAGTAGAGTGCAGGCTTAGTAGTTATGGTGCACAGGCTTAGTTGCTCCACAGCATGTGGGATTTTACCGGACTCGGGATCAAACCCGTGTCTCCTGTATTGGCAGGAAGATTCTTAACCACTACACCAACAGGACAGTCTCCTGTATTTATAGAGAAAGAGATTTTCACCAAATGTTAACACTGGATATTTCTGGGTGGTGGTTCTGGATTGCTGGTTGCCTTCTTCTTTGTCCATTTCTTTGTTATTTGAATGTTTTTAATGAGCATGCATCATATGTATTAAATCAATAAAATTTGTACTTTAAAATCAAGAAATTAAAATACGAAAGAAATATTACATAAAAGAGCATGTATATTACACATACAGAGGCTGAAAATCCCAGTAGTAAAGAAAGATACAAAACGGAAAGTGAAAGCCTTCAATCCTTCCCATCCTTCACCCCACTGCACCTTTTCCCCAAAGATAACCGCTGGAAAAACTTTCTTAAAACTGTCACACATACAATGTACATAACATTCATTTTTTTTAAGAACATTTATTGAGATATAATTGACAAATAATAAACTGCATATATTTAAAGTGTACAATTTGATATGTATTTTTATTAGTTATGTATATATGGCAATCCCAATCTCCCAATTCATTCCTCCTAAACCCCCCTGATTTCCCCACTTGGTGTCCATATGATTGTTCTCGACATCTGTGTCTCTGTTTCTAACTTGCAAACCAGTTGCTCTGCACCATTTTTCTATCTTCCGCACGTATGTGTTAATATACGATATTTGTTTTTCTCTTTCTGACTCACTTTGCTCTGTATGACAGTCTCTAGGTCCATCCATGTCTCTACAAATGTCCCAGTTTCGTTCCTTTTTACAGCTGAGTAATATTCCATTGTATGTATGTACCACATCTTCTTTATCCATTCATCTGTTGATGGACATGTAGGTTGCTTCCATGACCTTGCTATTGTAAATAGTGCTGCAGTGAACACTGGAGTGCATGTGTCTTTTTGAATTCTGGTTTTCTCTGGGTATATGCCCAGTAGTGGGTCACATGGTAACTCTATTTTTAGTTTTTCAAGGAACCTCCCTATTGTTCTCCATAGTGGCAGTATCAATTTACATTCCCACCAACAGTGCAAGAGGGTTCTCTTTTCTCCACACCCTCTCCAGAATTTATTGTTTGTAGATCTGATGATGATGCCCATTCTAACCAGTGTGAGGTGATACCTCATTGTAGTTTTGATTTGCATTTCTCTAATAATTAGTGATGTTGAGCAGCTTTTCATGTGCCTCTTGGCCATCCGTATGTCTTCTTTGGAGAAATGCCTATTTAGGTCTTCTGCCCATTTTTGGATTGGGTGGTTTGTTTTTTTGATATTGAGCTGCATGAACTGTTTATATATTTTGGGGATTAGTCCTTTGTCTGTGGATTTGTTTGCAAATATCTTCTCCCACTTGGAGGGTTGTCTTTTCGTCTTGCTTACAGTTTCCTTTGCTGCGCAGAAACTTTGAAGTTTCATTAGGTCCCACTTATTTATTTTTGTTTTTATTTCCATTACTCTAGGAGGTGGGTCAAAAAAGATCCTGCTGTGATTTATGTCCAAGAGTGTTCTTCCTATGTTTTCCTCTGGGAGTTTTATAGAGTCTGCCCTTACATGTAGGTCTTCAATCCATTTTGAGTTTATTTTTGTGTGTGGTGTTCAGGAGTGTTCTAATTTCATTCTTTTACATGTAGCTGTCCAGTTTTCCCAGCACCACTTATTGAAGAGGCTGCCTTTTCTCCATTGTATATCCTTGCCTCCTTTGTCATAGATAAGTTGACCATAGTTTATCTCTGGGCTTTCTATCCTGTTCCATTGATCTATATTTCTGTTTTTGTGCCAGTACCATATTGTCTTGATTACTGTAGCTTTGTAGTATAGTCTGAAGCAGGGAGGCTGATTCCTCCAGCTCCATTTTCTCCCCTCAAGATTGCTTTGGCTATTCGGGGTCTTTTGTGTCTCCATACAGATTTTAGGATTTTTTGTTCTAGTTCTGTAAAAAAATGCCATTGGTAATTTGATAGGGATTGCACTGAATCTGTAGATTGCTTTGGGTAGTACAGTCATTTTCACAATGTTGATTCTTCCAATCCAAGAACATGGTATATCTCTCCATCTGTTTGTGTCGTCTTTGATTTCTTTCATCAGTGTCTTATAGTTTTCTGAGTACAGGTCTTTTACCTCCTTAGTTAGGTTTATTCCTAGGCATTTTATTCTTTTTGTTGCAGTGGTGAATGGTAATTTCTCTTTCCGATCTTTCATTGTTAGTGTATAGAAATGCAAGAGATTTCTGTGTGTTAATTTTGTAACCTGCAACTTTACCAAATTCATTGATTAGCGCAAGTAGCTTTCTGGTGGCATCTTTAGGATTTTCTAGGTATACTATCATGTCATCTGTGAACAGTGACAGTTTTACTTCTTCTTTTCCAATTTGGATTGCTTTTATTTCTTTTTCTTCTCTGATTGCTATGGCAAGGACTTCCAAAACTATGTTGAATAGTAGTGGCGAGAGTGGACATCCTTGTCTTGTTCCTGATCTTAGAGGGAATGCTTTCAGTTTTTCACCATTGAGAATGATGTTTGCTGTGGGTTTGTCATACATGGCCTTTATTATGTTGAGGTAGGTCCCCTCTATGCCCACCTTCTGGAGAGTTTTTATCATAAATGGGTATTGAATTTTGTCAAAAGCTTTTTTTGCATCTCTTGAGATGATCATGTAGTTTTTATCCTTCAATTTGTTAATATGGTGTATCACATTGATTGATTTGTGTGTATTGAAGAATCCTTGCATCCCTGGGATAAATCCCACTTGATCATGGTGTATGATCCTTTGAATGTGTTGTTGGATTCTGTTTGCTAGTATTTTGTTGAGCATTTTTGCATCTAAATTCATCAGTGATATTGGTCTGTAATTTTCTTCTTTTGGATTATCTTTGTCTGGTTTTGCTATCAGGGTGATGATGGCCTCATAGAATGAGTCTGGGAGTGTTCCTTCCTCTGCAATTTTTTGGAAGCACTTGAGAAGGATTGGTGTTAGCTCTTCTCTAAATGTTTGACAGAATTCCCCTGAAGCCATCTGGTCCTGAACTTTTGTTTGCTGGAAGATTTTTAATCACAGTTTCAATGTCATTATTTGTGCTTGGTCTGTTCATATTTTCTATTCCTTACTGAGTCAGTCTTGGAAGGTTATGCCTTTCTAAGAATCTGTCCATTTCTTCCAGGTTGTCCATTTTATTGGCATATAGTTGCTCGTAGTAGTCTCTTATGATGATTTTTATTTCTGTGGTGTCCGTTGTAACTTCTCCTGTTTCATTTCTAGTTTTATTGATTTGAGTCCTCTCCCTCTTCTTCTTGATGAGTCTTGCTAGAGGTTTATCGATTTTCTTTATCTTCTCAAAGAACCAGCTTTTAGTTTTATTGATTTTTGCTATTGTTTTCTTTCTTCCTATGTCATTTATTTCTGCTCTGATCTTTGTGATTTGTCTCCTTCTACTAACTTTGGGTTTTGTTTGCTCTTCTCTCTCTAGTTTCTTTAGATGTAAGGTTGGGTTTTTTATTTGGGATTTTTCTTGTTTCTTGAGGTAGGATTGTATTGCTATAAACTTCCTTCTTAGAAATGCTTTTGCTGCATCCCATATGTTTTGGATCCTTGTGTTTTCATTGTCATTTGTCTCTAGGTATTTTTTGATTTCCTCTTTGATTTCTTCAGTGATCTCTTGGTTATTTAGCAGCGTACGGTTTAGCCTCCATCTGTTCGTGTTTTTTTCATGTAATTGATTTCTAATCTCATAGCGTTGTGGTCAGAAAAGATGCTTAATACGATTTCAGCTTTATTTAAATTTACCAAGGCTTGATTTGTGACCCAAAATATGATCTATGCTGGAGAATGTTCCATATGCACTTGAGAAGGAAATGTAATCTGCTGTTTTCGGATGTAATGTCCTATAGATATCTATTAAATCTAGCTGGTTTATTGTGTCATTTAAAGCTCGTGTTTCCTTATTAGTTTTCTGTCTGGATGATCTGTCCATTGGTGTAAATGGGGGTGTTAAAGTCCCCCACTAATATTGTGTTACTGTCGATGTCCTCTTTCACAGTTGTTAGCATTTGCCTTATGTATTGAGATGCTCCTATATTGGGTGCATATATATTTATGATTGTTATATCTTCTTCTTGGATTGATCCCTTGATCATTATGTAGTGTCCTTTCTTGTCTCTTGTAACATTTGTTATTTTAAAGTCTATTTTATCTGATATGAGTATCGCTACTCCAGCTTTCAATTTCCATTTATATGGAATGTCTTTTTCCATCCCCTCACTTTCATTCTGTATGTCTCCCTAGGCCTGAAGTGGGTCTCTCATAGACAGCATATACATGGTTCTTGTTTTTGTATCCATTCAGCCAGTCTGTGTCTTTTGGTTGGTGGATTTTGTCCATTTACATTCAAGGTAATTATCAATATGTATGTTCCTATTACCATTTTCTTAGTTGTTGTTGTTTTTTGTAGGTCATTTTCTTCTCTTACGTTTCTTAGTTAGAGAAGTTCCTTTAGCATTTGTTGTAGGGCTGATATGGTGTTGCTGAATTCTTTTAGCTGTTGCTTGTCTGTAAAGCTTTTGATTTCTCTGTTGAATCTGAATGAGATCCTTGCTGGGTAGAGTATTCTTGGTTGTAGATTCTTCCCTTTCATCACTTTAACTATGTTGTTCCATTTCCTTCTTGCTTTCAGAGCCTCTGCTGAAAAATCAGCTGTTAACCTTATGGGAGTTTCCTTATATGTTATTTGTCATTTTTCCCTTGTTGGTTTTAATAATTTTTCTTTGTCTTTAATTTTTTGTCAGTTTGACTACTATGTGTCTTGGCATGTTTCTCCTTTGGTTTATCCTGCCTGGGACTCTCTGTGCTTCCTGGACTTGGGTGGCTATTTCTTTTCCTATGTTAGGGAAGTTTTCAACTATAATCTCTTCAGATATTTTCTTGGGTCCTTTTTCTCTTGTCTTTCTGGGACCCCTATAATGGGAATGTTGGTGCATTTAACATTGTCCCAGAAGTCTCTTAGGCTGTCTTCATTTCTTTTAATTCTTTTTTCTTTATTCTTGTCTGCATCAGTGATTTTCACCACTCTGTCTTCCAGGTCACATATTGGCCCTTCTGCCTCAGCTAATCTGCCATTGGTTCCTTCTAGTGTATTTTCATTTCAGTTATTGTGTTGCTTACCTCTGTTCTTTAATTCTTCTAGGTCTTTGTTAAACTTTTCTTGCATCTTTTCAATCTTTGCATCCAGTCTTTTTTCAAAGTCCTGGATCATCTTCACCATCATTATTCTGAATTCTTTTTCTGGATGCATGCCTATCTCCACTTCATTTAGTTGTTTTTCTGGGGTTTTATCGTGTCTCTTCATCTGGTATGAAGTCCTCTGCTTTTTCATTTTCTCTGTCTTTCTGTGGCTGTGGTTTTCAGTTCCATAGAACGAAATATTGCTGACACTGCTGTCTGCCTTCTTGTGGAGGAAGCTATCTAAGAGGCTTGTGAGTGCTTCCTGATGGGAGAGACTGATAGTGGATAGGGCTGGGTGGGCGGTGCTCAGTAAAACTTTAATCCGCTTTGGTGGGTGGAGCTCAGTAAAACTTTAATCTGCTTGTCTGCCAATGGGTGGGACTGTGTTCCCACCCTATTGGTTGTTTGACCTCAGGCTACCCAACACTGACGCTTACAGGCACTTTGGTGGGGTTAATGGTGGGAGAGCTCATGTCAATGAGCACTTTCCAGAATCCCTGCTGCCAGTGTCCCTGTTCCCGCAGTGAGCCACAGCTGCACCCCACCTCTGCAGGCAAACCTCCAACACAAGCAGATAGGTCTGTTTCAGTCTCCAATGGGGTCACTGCTCCTTCCACCTGGGCCCTAGGGCGCACACTATTTTTTGTGTTCCCTCCAAGAGTGGAGTCTCTGTTTCCCCCAGTCCTTTGGAGGTCCTGCAGTCAAATCCCACTGGCTTTCAAAGTCTTATTCTCTGGGGATTCCTCCTCCCATTGCCAGACCCCCAGGTTGGGAAGCCTGATGTGGGGCTCAGAACTCTCACTTTAGTGGATGGACTTCTGTGGTATAACTGTTCTCCAGTTTGTGAGTCACTCACCCAGCAGTTATGGGATTTGATTTTAACACAGTTGTGCCCCTCCTACCGTCTCATTGCAGCTTCTCCTTTGTCTCTGGATGTGGGGTGTCTTTTTTGGTGAGTTCCAGTGTCTTTCTGTCAATGATTGTTCAGCAGTTAGTTGTAATTCTGGTGCTCTTGCAAGAGGGAGTGAGCACACGTCCTTCTATTCCACCATCTTGAACCATCTCCTATATTTTTAATAGTTCTCAGTAGTTGAGGGTGTGCCAACACTGGTCATCGTCCCAAAGGGGAGGGTCTCAGTCAGCATGTAGATTCAGGATGGTTGGAAGCCAGACCCTGAGACAGCAGCTTTTAAAGTATGCAAATATACATGGTCCTGTGGGACCACAAGCATAAGCCCTGCTGGTCACAAGAACCAGGCAATCTGGAGGTCTCCTCTGGGTGTCAGTCATAAAAATCAGGGCCCTATACAAGTGTATAAACTCTTTTCTGAGAGATACTGGTGAGACATAGCAAGCCAGAGGGAGAGCATAAAGATAGCATCCTTTGGCCTGTGTTCTCTGAGAGTAGTTTCAAAGGCCCTTAGATGTGTGCCAGTCCTGAAGCTTGCCCATCTGGCCAAAGCTCCAGGAGAAGAAGATAGGTCTCTTTCATGAAAAGACTGGGAGTGCCTTTTAGTCCATTGTCTGTGCAGTACCTTGTGGGTGGTAGCCTGTCAAGAACCGTGTCTCTGATTCTTACAGTCCTGTGGGACCCAGGAATACAAACCCCCTGGCCATATGAAGCAAGCAGTCGAGGGGTATCACCTAGAGAGCAACCTTGAAAATTGGGGTACTAGACATAAAAACCAGGGGACCAGATATGTGTCAAAGTTCTCCTCCAGGAGATACTAGCACTCTGGAGCATGGCAGAGGGAGAGTGCAAAGATAGCACATACCCTGTGAGGTCTGTGTAAGGGATTACAGTCAGTCCTTAGCCTGCTTCTAAGGCTACACTTATGATTAGCTAATAGGCTTCTTTCACAGAGAGACTGAACTTCTGTGTCTGTTGCCTTTTCCTGTGCTCTGTTGGGGGGTGGGGAGGGCAGTATCTGTTTAAGAATTCTTTTTCCATTGATTACAGTCCTGTGGGACTTGCAAGCATAAGCCCCACTGGCTACCAGAGCCAGGCCATGTAGAGGTGTTCTGTGTAGAAGCATGCAAAAATTGGAGTGCGTGACAAAGGTATATGTTCCTTTCTAGGAGATACCGGTGATTTGGGGTAAGGCAGAGGGATTGTGAAGAAATTCCATCCACCTGCCTGTATTCCCTGAGAGCACTTCATTAGGCCACTATATATGTATCAAGCCAGAAGCCTGTACCTCAGGCTAAAGCTCCTGGACTAGCAAATGGAATCCTTTCACAGACTGGGGGTGTGTCTCAGTCTGATGTCTGAACAATGCACTGGGGTGGTAGCTTTCCTAGAACTGTCTCTCTGATTGTTACTGTCCCTTTAGGCCCAGGAACACAAACTCCTCTGGCCTCCACAGCCAGCAATCAAGGGGCATCCCCTGGGCAGCAGCTGTACAAATCAGGGCTGCAGACATGTGTAAAAACTCCCTTCTGGGAGATACTGGTACTCTGGAGCACTGTAGAGGGACAGTGTGAAGACGATGCCCACTGACTGTAGTGAGGCGGGGGGGTGGGGGCAGTGTAGAAGATGGTACCCACTGGAAAAAGGAAAAAAGATAGATTGTGTCCCCTGGCTAGAGCAAAGCAGAAGGAGAGCACAAAGATGACGTCCACCAGTCTCTGTCCCTAGGGAAGGTTTCAGCAATCTCCTACATGTGTGAGTTAAATTAGATGCCTGTCCATCAGGTCAATGCTTTAATATAAGTAAAGTGAGCCTCTTTCACTTTGTTATTGATTCTTTCTGAGCTGGGCCTTGGGGAGGATGAGTCCTAGCACTTGAGTCTTTTAAAAGCTGTTTCTGAGTCTTGTGGGTTCAGTGGATGCAAGCCCCAGTGGTTTTCAGAGCTAGATCTTTGGGGACTCATCTCTCAGGTGCAAGTCTTAAAAGTTGGGGTGCTGAATGTGGGGTTCAAATCCTGTGCTCCTCAGCGTGAAGCTCTGGGTTTGAATTCCCTCCTGATTCTCGGTTGCATGCTCAAGGTGGGATTTATGGTGAGATTGTGTCCCAGCCTCTCTTACCCATTTCAATGTGTTTTTCTTCTCATTTGCCTGATGTGTAGTCATTGTTCAGCCAGCCTTTTTTTTTTCTTTTTCAAAGAGGAAATTGTTTCATATGTACCTGTACAATCTGTGTGTCCGTGGAAATAGGTGAGTTCAGGATCTTCTTATATTGCCGTCTTGAACCGTAACCCATCCTCATTTTTAAAACATTTTTTAAAAAAATATTGAAAAAGTTTCAAACTTAAAAAAAAAGTTCCTGTGACCAATTTTTATATGAATTTCTTTCTGGACTTAGATGTTCCATGATCATTCAGATATCATAACTTTGAAATACTATCAGTGGGAACACAGGTCATGATTATAAGTTTGCTTGAGAGACCTTTTTTCCCTCGTTTTCAGAGCTCTTTCCATGATAGAAAATCTTCCTTATCATCTTGCAGTGCCAGGGATTGTCTTTTTCACTGAGGTTACACAACTTCCCAGATCTTTTTATGGGGTGAAGGCATGAGGAGGGGCTCATAGTTTCTAATTTCTGCTTGCACCAACGGCCCAAATTCTTATCACCAGCTACCATATGAGTTTAAAGATTCAAGGACCTTCCTCATCCAGCCCCCTTCCCACTCAACACAAGGTCATATTGTGTACTCACAGCTCTAGTGTTCAGTTATTTCTTTATTTCTGACATCTAAGTATTTCTCTGTCTTTTTCTGAAAGCTCAAATATGTATTAACATTTTTTTTTTCATTTTACCTAGCATTAGTAGGTGTTTGTAATGGAAGAGCTTTCATGTTATCTAGTCTGCCTGTATTAGTTAGGGGCTGATTGTGTTCAGCTTAAGTTACAGAAACCTGGGTACAGTGATTTACCAAAATAGGGATTTATTTTTTCACCTGCTAAGAAGCTCAGAGGTTGGTAGCTTTCTGTGTTTCTATTTTGCTATTCTTAGCATGTAGCTTTCATCCCCATGTCTCAGGATGGTTCCTATACTTCTAGGCATCACATATGTCTTAAGGCAGAAAAAAGATGAAAGGTGAAGACAAAAGATACTTGCCAACTGAGTCTGCTTTCTCTCTCCCTTTTTTTAAATCAAGAATAAGCTTCTTCATAAGCACCACCTAGTAAACTTTTATTTACATCTCTTTGACTAGATGTGGGTCATTTGATTCCTTGTAAAAGCAACAGAGTTTGGTATGTGCAGTGTGTGCTGCTGAAAAATAGCCATTTTTTTCCAGAAGGCACATTGTCATGCTGAATAAGAAAGGGGTACTATTATCAAGGACGAAGGGGAGAATAATTATAGGACAAGCAACTGTCAATACCTGTCATGCTTCTGTGGGGCAAGAACTGAAAGTCTCCTGTGTTCTTTTTCTACACTGCAACTTCCTTTCAGGTTTTTGACTGATAAACAGGGCTGGACACATAACTCACAGGGCTCAGTGCAAAATGAAAGTATGGAACCTCTTCAGGGTTCAAGAAATAGGAGAAAAGTGTGAAAGGTACAAAAGTAAAAAAGTAAAAAACTTTTTCCTTTCTTTTGTGGTTTCTCAACTTTCATAGTGTTTTTAATTTGCTGCTTAATGTCATTCTAAGCAAAATAAATAAATAGAAATTTAGACTATTACCATGAATTTTACCTTGCATCTTCATATGTACAATGCCAGTTTTAAAATGCGAATATAGGACTTTCCTGGTGGTGCAGTGGTCAAGAATCTGCCTGCCAATGCAGGGAACACAGGTTCAAGCCCTGGTCTGGGAAGATTCCACATGCTGCAGAGCAACCAAGCCCATGTGCCACAACTATTGAGCTTATGCTCTAGAGCTTGTGAGCCACAGCTACTGAGCCCATGTGCTGCAACTACTGAAGCCCATGCACCTAAAGCCTGTGCTCTGCAACAAAAGAAGCCACCACACTGAGAAGCCCATGCACCATAATGAAGAGTAGCCCCCACTCGCCACGACTAGAGAAAGCCCGCACACACAACAACAAACACCCAACAGAGCCAATAAATAAATAAATGAGTAAATAAATTTATAAAACAAATAAAACGCAAATATGAGACCACTTAACATGTATGCATAATCATTGAAATTACACAATTTGTAATTCTTAGTGTGTCCATACATTTCTATTTTATTCTTATCAAAGTAGTGGAAATGCTGCAAATGTATTTCAGTTTTTAAAATTTCATTTCTTGATATATGCACCAATATTCTACCAATATTCTCTACGTTTGGCTTAATAATAAATAAGGAAGGACTGAAAGGAAGAGGAGCTATAGGTTGCCCTTTTCTTCTCTCATCAATTTTAGTGTTAGTGGTTGGAAGCTTCCATACACTTACCTGTTCTCTCATTGGCCTGCTGTAATTCTTTATTCATGGAGTGTTATCAACACTATGTGAATGTGGCAGCAAGGACAGCAGTGAATATGTGTATCTGAAAATGCTGATATGGAAAGATTTCTAAGATATAATAATAAAAAAACCCACACAGAATAGTGTGCAAGTGTTTTTGTGTGTGTGCATAAATAAAAATGAATGTATTTCAAACACATGGAGGCTAAACCGTACGCTGCTAAATAACCAAGAGATCACTGAAGAAATCAAAGAGGAAATCAAAAAATACCTAGAGACAAATGACAATGAAAACACAAGGATCCAAAACATATGGGATGCAGCAAAAGCATTTCTAAGAAGGAAGTTTATAGCAATACAATCCTACCTCAAGAAACAAGAAAAATCCCAAATAAAAAACCCAACCTTACATCTAAAGAAACTAGAGAGAGAAGAGCAAACAAAACCCAAAGTTAGTAGAAGGAGACAAATCACAAAGATCAGAGCAGAAATAAATGACATAGGAAGAAAGAAAACAATAGCAAAAATCAATAAAACTAAAAGCTGGTTCTTTGAGAAGATAAAGAAAATCGATAAACCTCTAGCAAGACTCATCAAGAAGAAGAGGGAGAGGACTCAAATCAATAAAACTAGAAATGAAACAGGAGAAGTTACAACGGACACCACAGAAATAAAAATCATCATAAGAGACTACTACGAGCAACTATATGCCAATAAAATGGACAACCTGGAAGAAATGGACAGATTCTTAGAAAGGCATAACCTTCCAAGACTGACTCAGTAAGGAATAGAAAATATGAACAGACCAAGCACAAATAATGACATTGAAACTGTGATTAAAAATCTTCCAGCAAACAAAAGTTCAGGACCAGATGGCTTCAGGGGAATTCTGTCAAACATTTAGAGAAGAGCTAACACCAATCCTTCTCAAGTGCTTCCAAAAAATTGCAGAGGAAGGAACACTCCCAGACTCATTCTATGAGGCCATCATCACCCTGATAGCAAAACCAGACAAAGATAATCCAAAAGAAGAAAATTACAGACCAATATCACTGATGAATTTAGATGCAAAAATGCTCAACAAAATACTAGCAAACAGAATCCAACAACACATTCAAAGGATCATACACCATGATCAAGTGGGATTTATCCCAGGGATGCAAGGATTCTTCAATACACACAAATCAATCAATGTGATACACCATATTAACAAATTGAAGGATAAAAACTACATGATCATCTCAAGAGATGCAAAAAAAGCTTTTGACAAAATTCAATACCCATTTATGATAAAAACTCTCCAGAAGGTGGGCATAGAGGGGACCTACCTCAACATAATAAAGGCCATGTATGACAAACCCACAGCAAACATCATTCTCAATGGTGAAAAACTGAAAGCATTCCCTCTAAGATCAGGAACAAGACAAGGATGTCCACTCTCGCCACTACTATTCAACATAGTTTTGGAAGTCCTTGCCATAGCAATCAGAGAAGAAAAAGAAATAAAAGCAATCCAAATTGGAAAAGAAGAAGTAAAACTGTCACTGTTCACAGATGACATGATAGTATACCTAGAAAATCCTAAAGATGCCACCAGAAAGCTACTTGCGCTAATCAATGAATTTGGTAAAGTTGCAGGTTACAAAATTAACACACAGAAATCTCTTGCATTTCTATACACTAACAATGAAAGATCGGAAAGAGAAATTACCATTCACCACTGCAACAAAAAGAATAAAATGCCTAGGAATAAACCTAACTAAGGAGGTAAAAGACCTGTACTCAGAAAACTATAAGACACTGATGAAAGAAATCAAAGACGACACAAACAGATGGAGAGATATACCATGTTCTTGGATTGGAAGAATCAACATTGTGAAAATGACTGTACTACCCAAAGCAATCTACAGATTCAGTGCAATCCCTATCAAATTACCAATGGCATTTTTTTACAGAACTAGAACAAAAAATCCTAAAATCTGTATGGAGACACAAAAGACCCCGAATAGCCAAAGCAATCTTGAGGGGAGAAAATGGAGCTGGAGGAATCAGCCTCCCTGCTTCAGACTATACTACAAAGCTACAGTAATCAAGACAATATGGTACTGGCACAAAAACAGAAATATAGATCAATGGAACAGGATAGAAAGCCCAGAGATAAACTATGGTCAACTTATCTATGACAAAGGAGGCAAGGATATACAATGGAGAAAAGGCAGCCTCTTCAATAAGTGGTGCTGGGAAAACTGGACAGCTACATGTAAAAGAATGAAATTAGAACACTCCTGAACACCACACACAAAAATAAACTCAAAATGGATTGAAGACCTACATGTAAGGGCAGACTCTATAAAACTCCCAGAGGAAAACATAGGAAGAACACTCTTGGACATAAATCACAGCAGGATCTTTTTTGACCCACCTCCTAGAGTAATGGAAATAAAAACAAAAATAAATAAGTGGGACCTAATGAAACTTCAAAGTTTCTGCGCAGCAAAGGAAACTGTAAGCAAGACGAAAAGACAACCCTCCAAGTGGGAGAAGATATTTGCAAACAAATCCACAGACAAAGGACTAATCCCCAAAATATATAAACAGTTCATGCAGCTCAATATCAAAAAAACAAACCACCCAATCCAAAAATGGGCAGAAGACCTAAATAGGCATTTCTCCAAAGAAGACATACGGATGGCCAAGAGGCACATGAAAAGCTGCTCAACATCACTAATTATTAGAGAAATGCAAATCAAAACTACAATGAGGTATCACCTCACACTGGTTAGAATGGGCATCATCATCAGATCTACAAACAATAAATTCTGGAGAGGGTGTGGAGAAAAGAGAACCCTCTTGCACTGTTGGTGGGAATGTAAATTGATACTGCCACTATGGAGAACAATAGGGAGGTTCCTTGAAAAACTAAAAATAGAGTTACCATGTGACCCACTACTGGGCATATACCCAGAGAAAACCAGAATTCAAAAAGACACATGCACTCCAGTGTTCACTGCAGCACTATTTACAATAGCAAGGTCATGGAAGCAACCTACATGTCCATCAACAGATGAATGGATAAAGAAGATGTGGTACATACATACAATGGAATATTACTCAGCTGTAAAAAGGAACGAAACTGGGACATTTGTAGAGACATGGATGGACCTAGAGACTGTCATACAGAGCAAAGTGAGTCAGAAAGAGAAAAACAAATATCGTATATTAACACATACGTGCGGAAGATAGAAAAATGGTGCAGAGCAACTGGTTTGCAAGTTAGAAACAGAGACACAGATGTCGAGAACAATCATATGGACACCAAGTGGGGAAATCAGGGGGGTTTAGGAGGAATGAATTGGGAGATTGGGATTGCCATATATACATAACTAATAAAAATACATATCAAATTGTACACTTTAAATATATGCCGTTTATTGTATGTCAGTTGTATCTCAGTAAAAGTTCTTAAAGAAAAAAAATATATAATAGGCTCCTTGGATAATCACAAAGGTTTGAGAGACAACCAACACCTAGGGCAGGGCTGAATGACACAGTTCATCTCCTACATGAAGCCACCATTTCTAGAATGGGAGAGGCAACTGCTTCATCTAATGCATAGAAACCAACAGAGAGAGTCAAGCAGAACAAAGAAACAGAGTAATATGTTCCATTTCTAACAAGACAATAAAATCTCAGAAAAAAACTTTAAACATGGATAGGTTCTTTATCTGACACAACATTCAAAGGATAGCCATAAAGATGCTCACCAAACTTGGGAGAAGAATGAGTGAACACAGTGAGAACTTCAAAAAATATTAGAAAATGTAAGAAAGTACCAAGCAGAAGTCACAGAGTCGAAAAATACAATAACTGAACTGAAAAATACACTACAGTGGTTAAACAGCAGGCTAGATGATGCAGAAGGAAAGGTCAGCCAACTCGAAGACAAGGAACCCCACCAGAGCATCAAAAAGAGAAAGGAATGAATAAAGGCGAAGATAGCTTGAGACTTATGGGACAACATCAAGCAGATTAACACTCACATTATAGGGGTCCCAAAGCAAGAAGAAGTGAGAGAAAAGGGCAGAAAAATTATTTGAAGAAATAATGACTGAAAACATCCCTAACCTGGGGAAGGAACCAGATATCCAAACCTAGGAAACCCAGAGAGTTACAAATAAAATGAATCCAAAGAGACCCACACCAAGGGACATTATAATTAAAATGTCAAAAGTTAAAGAAAGAATTTTAAAAGCAGCAATAGAAAAATAACTTGTTACACACAAGACTATGAGCAGATTTTTCAGTACAAACTTTGCAGGCCAAAAGGGAGTGGCACGATATATTCAAAGTGCTGAAAGAAAAAAAACTAACAACGAAGAATACTCTACCCAGCAAAATTATCATTCAGAGATTTAGGAGAGAGAAAGTTTTTCAGACAAGCAAAAGCTAAAGAAGTTCAACATCACTAAATCAAATTCACATGAAATGTTAAAGGGCTCTTTTTAAGCTGAAAAGAAAGGATACTAATTAGTAACATGAAAACATGAAAGAATAAATCTCAACAGAAAGGTAAATACATAGTAAAGGTAGTGGATTCATGATTTATAAAGCTAGTATGAAGGTTAAAAGACAAAAGTAGTAAAAATAACTATAACTAAAATAATTAGTTAAGGGAGACACAGACCAAAAGATAGAAATTTTACATCAAAAACATAAAATGCGGAAAGAAAAGAGTAAAAGTGTAGAACTTTAAAATGCAAATTTAAGTTACTGACTAGTACTACCATAGTAGTAGATACATAAAAGAGAGAGAAAAAAAGGTATACAGTTAAAGAAACTCATCAAACCACAAAAGAAGACAGCAAGAGAAGAAGAAAGGAACAGAGAGGAGCTACAAAACAGCTAGAAAACAATAACAAAATGGCAAAAAGTACATACTCATCAATAATTTTTTAAAATGTAAATTCCTTAATTCTCCAATCAAAAGGCATAGAGTGGATAAATGGGTTAAAACAAACAAACAAACAAACAAACAAAACCAAGACCATGCTGCCTACAAAGGACTCACTTATGTCCAGAGACACACAACTGAAAGTGAAAAGATGAAAAAAAGATATTCCATGAAAATGGAAACCAAAAGAAAGCTGGAACAGCATATTATATCAGACAAAATAGACTTTAAAACAAAGACTATAATAAGAGACAAAGAAAGGCATTACATAATGATAAAGAGGTCCATCCAAAAAGAAGACATAACATTTGTAAACATTTATGCACCCAGCATAGGAACACCTAAATATTTAAAGCAACTATTAATAATCTAAAGGGAGAAAGAGACAGCAGTACAATGGTAGGGGACTTTAATACCTCACTTACATCAATGGATAGATCATCCAGACAGAAAATCAAGAAAACATTAGCCTTAGATGACATGTTAGACCAGATGGACTTAACAGATATATACAGAAAATTCCACCCCAAAACAATAAACATTCTTCTCAAGTGCACATGGAAGATTCTCCATGATAGATCATATGTTAGAGCACAAAAGAAATCTTAAAATTAAGAAGACTGAAATCATATCAAGCATCTTTTCCAACCACAATAATATGAAACTAGAAATTATTTACTAGAAGAAAACTAGAAAATCACAAATATGTGGAGATGAAACAACATGCTACTGAAATAACCAGTGGGTCAACAAAGAAATCAAAGGGAAAATTAAAAATACCTTGAGACAAGTGAAAATAGAGATATAACATTCCAAAATCTACATGATGCAGCAAAAACAGTTCTAAGAAGGAAGCGGACAGTGATACAGGCCTATCTCAAGAACAAGAAAATTCTAAAATAAACACTCCATCTTTACACTTAAAGGAACTAGGAAAAGAACAACAAATGAACCACAAAGTTAGTGAAAAGAAGGAAACAGCAAACATCACAGCAGAAATAAATAAAATAGAGACTAAAAAGACAATAGAAAAGGTCAATGAACCTAAGAGTTGGTTCTTTGAAAAGATAATTTTTACAAACCTTTAGCTAAACTCACCAAGAAAAAAAGAGAGAGGACTCAAATTTAAAAAAATCAGAAATGAAAGAAGAGCTATCACAGCTGATATGACAGAAATATATAGGATCACAAAAGACCACTATGAACAATTATAAGCCAACAAATTTGACAACCTAGAAGAAATGGATACATTCCTAGAAACGTGCATCCTACCAATACTGAATCAGGAAGAAACAGAAAATCTGAACTGACTAATTACTAGAAGGAGATTGAATCAATAATTTAAACCCCCCCAACAAATAAATGTCCAGGATCAAATGACTTCACTGGTGAATTCTACCAAACATTCATAGAAGAATTAGTACTAAATCCTTCTCAAACCCTTCCAAAAATAGAAGAGAGAATGCTTCCAAACTCATTTTTATGAGGTTAACATTATGCTGATACCAAAACAAGACAAAGACACCAAAGAAAAGAAAATTAGAAGCCAACATACCTAATGAACATAGATATAAAAATCTTCAATATAATCTTAGCAAACTGAATTCAACAATATATTAAAAATATATACCATGATCAAGTGGGATTTATTCAGGGATGCAAGGATAGTTCAATATCCACAAATCAATCAATGTGATATATTACACTAACAAAATGAAGGATAAAAATCATATCATCATCTCAACAGACACAGAGAAAGCATTTGGCAATATCCAACACGCACTTATGATTTAAAAAAATAAAACTCAAAGAAATGGGTTAAAGAGAACATACCTCAACACAACAAAGGCCATATATGAGAAGCCCACAGCTAATATCATACTCATTGATGAAAAACCAAAAGCATTTCCCCTAAGATCAGCAGCAAGACAAGGATGCCCACTCTTCACTTTATTCAACATAGTATTAGAAGCCCTAGCAGAGAAATTGGCAAGAAAAGAAAATAAAAGTCATCCAAGTTAGAAAGGAAGAAGGAAACTATCACTATTTGCAGATCACATGATATGATATGATATACAGAAAACCCTAAAGACTCCACCAAAAACATTGTTAGAACTAATAAATAAAGTCAGTAAATTTGCAGGGTACAAAATCAATATACAAAAATCTGTTGTGTTTACATGCAATAATAATGAACTATCAGAAAGAGAAATGAAGAAAGCATCTAAAATAATAAAATTCCTAGCAACAAATTTAATCGAGGAGGTGAAAGACCTGTATATTTAAAACTACAAGACATTAGTGGAGAAAACTAAAGGCATAAATAAATGGGAAGATATATGTTATTCTCCTGAATTGGAAGAATCAATATTTTTAAAGTATCCATACTACCCAAAGCAATCTACAGATTCAACACAATCCCTATCAAAATTTCAATGGCATGTTTCATATAAATAAAACAAACAATCCTAAAATTTGTATGGAACCACAAAAGACCCTGAATAGTCAAAGCAATCTTGAGGAAGAAAAACAAAGGTTGAGGCATCGTGCTCCCTGATTTGAAACTACACTACAGGGTTAAAATAAATTTTTAAGTATGGTATTGGCATAAAAATAGACACAAAGATCAACAAAACAGAACAGAGCTCCCAGAAATAAATCTACATATATATGGTCAATTAATTTATGACAAATGAAGCAAGAATATACAATGGAGAAAAAACAGTCTCTTTCAATAAATGGTGTTGGGAAAATTGGACAGTCCCATGCAAAAGTATGAAATTGGACCATTATCTTACACTATATACAAAAATTTACTCAAAATGGATTAAAGACTTGAACATAAGACCTGAAATCATAAAACTCCTACAAGAAAACCTAGGTGGTAAGTTCCTGACACCAAAAGCAAAAGCAACAAAAGGAAAAATAAACAAGTGGGACTAAATAAAACTAAAAATCTTTTGCACAGCAAAGGAAACCACCAACAAAATGAAAAAGCAACCTACTAATGGGAGAAAATATTTTCAAGTAATATATCTGATAAGGAGTTAATATCTAAAAAATATAAAGAATTCATACTACTCAATTGCAAGAAAACAAATAATTCAGTTTTTTAAATGGGCTGAAGATCTGAATAGACATTTTCCCAAAGAAGACATACAGATGCCAACAGGTACATGAAAGATGCCCAATATCACTAATCATCAGGGAAATTCACATCAAAATCGCAGTGAAGTATTACCTCACATCTGTCAGAATGGCTATTATCAAAAAGACAACAAATGACAGGTATTGGTGAGGATGTGGAGAAAAGGGAACCCTCATGCACTGTTAGTGGAAATGCAGATTGGTGCAGCCACTATGGAAAACAGTAAGGAGAGTCCTCAAAAAATTAAAAATAAAACTAAAAATGGAACTACCCAGCAACCCCACTACTGGGCATATACCCTGAGAAAACCATAAGTCAAAAAGATACATGTACCCCAATGTTCATTACAGCACTATTTACAATAGCCAGGACATGGAAGCAATCTAAATGTCCATCAACAGATGAATGGATAAAGAAGATGTGGCACACATATATAATGGAATATTACTCAGCCATAAAAAGAATGAAATTGAGTTGTTTGTAGTGAGGTGGATGGACCTAGAGTCTGTCATACAGAGTGAAATAAGTCAGAAAGAGAAAAACAAATACCATATGCTAACACATATGTATGGAATCTAAAAAAAATGGTACTGATGTACTCAGTGGTAGGGGAAAAATAAAGACACAGATGTAGAGAACAGACTTGAGGACATGGGGAAGTGGGGAAGGAGAAGCTGGAACAAAGTAAAAGAGTAGTATTGACATTTATATATTACCAAATGTAAAATAGATGGCTACTGGAAAGCAGCTACCTAAACACAGGGAGATCAACTCGATGATTGCTGATGACCTAGAGGGATGGGATAGGGAGGGAGAGAGGGAGGTTCAGGAGGGAGGCTCAAGAGGGAGGGTATATGGGCATATACATATAACCACAGCTAATTCACTTTGTACAGCGGAAATTAGCACAGCAGTGTAAAGCAATTATACTCCAATAAAGATCTGGAAAAAAATTAAAAATAGAATTACCATATGACCTAGCAATTCCACCTCTCAGTATTTATCCAAAAATGCTAACTCAAAAAGATATCTGTACCCCCACATTCATTACCATTATTTACCATAGTGTTATTTACCATAGCCAACTTTAGAAACAACCTAAGTGTCCATCAATAGAAGAAAGGATAAAGAAAATGTGGTATATATACACAATGGAATATTATGTAGCCATAAAAAGAATGAAATCTTGCCATTTGTGACAACTTGGATGGATCTTGGGGTATTATGCTGAGTGAAGTAAGTCAGACAAAGACAAATTGTATGTGATCTCACTTATATGTGGAATCTAAACAGAAACAAGAACAAACAAACAAGCCCGTAGATACAGAGAACTGATTGGTGGTTGCCAGAGGGGGAAGGGGGCAAGAAGAAATAGGTGACGGGAGCCAAAATACATAAATTTTCAGTTATGAAATAAACACATCCTGGAGATGTGATATACAGCCTGGTGACTATAGTTACTAATACTGTATTCAATATTTGAAAGTTGCTAAGAGAATAGATCTTAAAAGTTTTCATCACAAGAAAAAAAATTTTTTTTAATTATGTACGGTGACTGATGTTAACTAGAATAATTATGGTGATCATTTCACAACGTATACAAACAGCGAATCTTTACATTGTACACTTGAAACTAATGTAATGTTAAATGTCAATTATACTTCAATTTTTTAAAAAAGAGGATAAAGACAAGTCAGGACTCGATCAATCAGATGTGGGAAATAAGAGGAAATAATCAACGGGGATCAGATTTCTAGCTTAGGTGACTTGGTACATATAATTCAACTTAAAGTTATAGGAAACCCAAGAAGAAAAGTAACTTTCAGAAAGAGTAAACTACAACAGACTCAGCACTGGCAATACTGAATATGTAGTTGGAAATTTAGGTTGGGGAGGAAGAGTCACAAAAGAACTTCTTGATTCGATTACTTTGTTTAACAGAGTATTTGAAAATCCACTATGTTGCGAGGAACATAGACCATAAAAATATAAAAATGAACAAGAAATGGTTGCTTGCTCTTCCAGAAGAAGAGAAACGTAATCTGTAGGCAGAAGGTAGAGACTGGTGGACCAAGTTCTGAGAGGACGATGCATACACTCTCAACCCTGGCCACACATTAGAATCACGTGGGGGAACTTCTGACCCTCCCAATTCCCAGTCCACACTCTGGGGTTGTGATATAGGCATCAGTGGCTGCTTAAACTCTCCAGGTGATGCCAATATGCAGCCAAGATTAAGAGAGCAGTGGCTCGCTAAGAAGAGAACACTTAGGACACTTCCTTTGAAATATTTGGCAGTATTTGGAGGAGGAGTATGGAGAAGGATAAGAGGTAGAAATAAGAAAATTTTATTGAAGGAGCTCCCTCCATATAGCTTGATGATTTATAGTTTTTCTGCAGAGAAAATGTATCAAAGGCTAAAAACAAGACATGAAAATAAGGCAGGCATCTTAGAAGAGTGGCAAAGTTTTGCAGTAGGCTCTGCAGAGTGTGTGAAAAAGAGTTAATTAGGAAGAAGTAGAAGCATTTTAGGCAGTTATAAAGGTTCAATGGAAGTAAGCAATCATGCATTGATATTAGCATCCATCTACAAGGTTGTACAATTCTCCCTAACGATGCTTGGCAGTTTGAGAGCACACACAGAAAAAACATTCATCCAGGAATATAGATTGATGGGTCAGAAGGATAAAGGGAACTGAGAGTGCTGGTGAAAGTTAAAAATAGGACAAAAAAGAATAAGGCATGGGATTGAAGGCCTTGATGATGATGAGAACACACATAAATGAGTAAATAAGTCAGAGATCAAAGCAGGGGGAATTTTGGTCAAAAAGAGATTTCCAAACCCAAGATTTCAAGATGGCAGAGTACAGGGTGAGTATGGCAATAGATACATAATCAGTCTTGCTACCCCGTCTCTGCCTCTCTCCAACCCATCATCCACACTGCCCAAAACCTGATATTTCTAAGTTGAAAGTCTGCTCATCTCTCCCCACCCTCATGCCTCAATTTGCCAGATGAACTCAATCAAAAGCCAGCTTCAGAAGTCTTAATTATCACCTCCCCATCCTGATAAGTTAATACCCACTTTCTCACCCTTATCCAATCTTAAGCTTTTGTAGTTATGTTCACACACTGTTTTACTATACAGGTTTGTTTCCCCCACTAGATTCTGAGTTCCTTGAAAGCTGGAACCAAGTATTTTCATCTTTTAATCCATATTTCAACAATCTTCCTGATAAATTCAACAAGTAGAAGTACCAACTCTGGCATTTCTTATTTGCTTATGCTTGTATCAGCACTTTTAATGATGATTTATTTGGGGAAAAATCTTTAGGCTACTTGTCCATTACTGTGAAGTTTTGTTCAGTTAAAACTAGATAGGGACTTCTCTGATGGCTCAGTGGTTAAGCATCTGCCTGCCAATGCAGGAGACATGGGTTCAATCCCTGGCCCAGGAAGATCCCACATGTCTCAGAGCAACTAAGCCCGTGAGCCACAACTACTGAGCCCACATGCCACAACTACTGAAGCCTAGAGCCCATGCTCCACAACAAGAGAAGCCACTGCAATGAGAAGCCCACACATTGCAACAAAGAGTAGCCTCCCCTCACCTCAACTAGAAAAACCCCATGCACAGCAACAAAGACCCAATGCGGCCAAAAATTAATTTTTTAAAAAAACTTAAAAAAAAACTAGATAGATAATATAACCTACAAAGACATGGAACCAGTCACAATGTATTATGTGACCATATGCTGAAGCAAATAATCAAAGTAAAGTATAATTTCATCTCTTCCGAGTTGCGGAATTCCCACTCTTCCCTTAGGATACTTTATTTGCTGTTTGTGATGTGTGTCTATCAGATAAACACAAGGTGGGGACACCAGTGTCAACCCATATTTTTAAAAAATTAATGAAACAAATTTTTCTATTCATTAGATGAAAATAAATACCAGTCAAACTTCTAATATATTTTTATGCACCCCAGTGAACCATCTTGCATACCCCATGAAGTACATATACCTCCACTTTTAATGTCGTTGGTCTAAACATAAGGTAATGAACACCATGCCAGCCACCACAAAAAAAAAAAAATTAAAATACATATCATACTACTTAAAATGCCATTTTTATAAAGATTTTGTTTATTTTTTTAAGCTAAAAACTTTGGGGATAATTTCAGATATTCAGCACTTTATATGACCTTTAAAAGACTGCTTTCCTAACGCCTTGCACTATGGAATAAGAAGTTAGTATGGGGGACAGAAAAAGAAAACATTAAAAGGTGATCTGGAACCCTTACAGAAAGACCAAGTCTCCAAATTAAAATTCAGGTTGCTAGGTACAGGCTGGAGTTGAACATTTAAGAGCACTCTGAACTCCCCTTGGCATTTTATCATACTTATGACTACTTATTCAATTTGTCTTATGGGATTAGTTATAAGCTCCCATGAGGGCAAGGGCTGTCTGTCTTGTTGCCTGCTATATTCTAAATCATAAGAACAATGCCATGTGGCACACAGTAGACGTTCAAAAAATATTTACTAAATGAATGAATAAAAGAATGAAGTGGTATAACTGAAGTTTCAATTAAGAAACTAATCAAAGACAACAACAACAACAAATACTAAGCACTAAACATTCAGCTTTGAGGAATACTTACAGTAAAGCCATCAGAAGTGCCAACAAAATAGAGTGAGAAAGTCCAGGAGGTAGCAGGGAAACAAGGAAATGATAAGGCCCTGGAAAGGGAGTGTGTTGTTGGGAAGGGGCTGGGTAGAGTCACTGTGGAAGTCTGAGAAAAGGCCATTTGATTTATCAGGAAGATAACTGACAACCTCAGGAATGCTATTTAGGTATACTTACAGAAGTGGAAATCAACTACATGGAATGAGGTAGGAAACTCTAAGATGGTAAGGATTGTAAGGAAATAGAGACAACACACTAGTCATGAATTTGTCAATGAAACAAGAGAAACAGCTATAGAGGGCTCAACAGGAACAAATGAAGATTTTTTTTCAAGTCAGCAGATCTACAAGTTTGAGGAAGAGGATCCAGAGTTTTTTCCTCTAATGGTGAAGGCAGTGTTGTGTTCCTTCTGTGGAAATGGACATAGATTATGACAAATACACTTATTGTGAAGATAGCCATCCGGAAAGTGTTTCCCACATAAAAATCTAAAATGGACAATAAAGAACAACAAGTTTCCTGATTATATATTTCCTTTTCCATATTTCTGGAAAAATGAGAAGATGGAGTAGAATCATTCTTTTGTAGTTACCTTAGAAAGAAGCAGTTGTTTCTGTTCCCTTAGGAACTAATCTTTGTGCCTTTAACACAGCCACTACTGCTGTGACTGCTGTTTCAGTAAAATACTGAAGCATGAATGTAAGCTCATTTCATTGTCTGCTGGGCCTGCATTTTTCGAGTCCTAATGTAACACAAGGGCACAACGACACAAAAAACACTTAGAGCTTTTTCTTACTCTTGAAATACTAACGTCTCTCCCTCCGTTCTTGCACCTGTTTTAAAGTAGTTCAAGCATAGGCTGTATCCTGAATACTGCTTTAGAAGATACTTGGAATTACCTGGTTTTGAACAGATTTCACGTCATATTCTCATTAGTTATTTAAATTCGCCTAGCCGAATGGTTAAGGGTTATTCTATCTCACTCACCATCTCATACGTCCTCCACCCGGCACTCGGTGTCCTGGGCACCGTATTTTTGCACCAAGCGTGCACCTAGTGTTGATGCTGTAATCCAGTGTGTGCACAGCAGGCAGTCACATGCTTCTGGCAGCAAACAGAAATAGAACTGGGGGCGGGGGGGGGGAGCCTGAAGGTTGTCAAGTAACAGAAATGAGGGCTACCTGAGGGCAGGGACAGTCTTGTTCAGCATGGTATTCCCAGCACGTGATTCAGTCCTGGTACATGGCAGATACTCAACAATGCTTAATGAATGAACAACAGGCTCGGTGAGGACGTTAAATTCGATCCTATTCTGCAAACGTTCGCCGACTGCCATCCAGGCGTCAGGGTCCAGCGGGCAGAGAGTGCTACAAGATGACAGGGAGCTGCTGGTTCTAATTTCACAGATACTGTAATTTTACGCTACAATTTCCACATTTCCACTTAAAACAAAACGGGGGCTTTGGGTTGTCTCTGCTCTTGGTTCTCAGGGGCTTAATGCAAACACGAAGCGCCACAGTTGCCCCACGACGCGCGCCTCACAGCGAGCACGACCCGCCGGGGCGGAACTGGCCAAGCTCCCAGCGCGCCCCGCGGCTCGGCCGCGGCGATCCTGAAGGGGTCGCTGTTCCCGCGATAACCTCTATAAAGGCCCCGCCCCGCGGCCCGCGCACGCTTCTCCCGTTGGAGATCTGGCCCCTCACGGCCGGGACGCCGGTTAGTCCCCTGAAGGCCCACCGCGGGCCCCGCCGACGTTAGTGGCCGCACTGCCAGCGCGACAGGCCCTGCGTTTCGGCCGCCGCCGCCGAGGCGCGCGGCCGGCTCCGAGGCGCTCGTTCTCTCCCCTCGCCCCACCCCCTCTCTCCCCCTTCACGGAAACGACAGCTGAGGCGGCGGGACTGGCGCCGCCTCCCTCCACCTACCACGTCTGCCCCTGCCACTCACGCCCGGCTCCCCAGCCCGGCCGCGGCGCCTCCGCCTCCCCCCTAGGTCAGCCGGCAGCTTCGCCCGGCTGCCGCCCAGGATGAACATCATGGATTTCAACGTGAAGAAGCTGGCGGCCGACGCGGGCACCTTCCTCAGTCGTGCAGTGCAGGTACCGCGGCGGGAAGAAGGGGTGGCGACGCCCCAGAAGGCCAAAGAGGGGTCACCGGAGGCGGCCGCGCCCTCCGCACCCGGCTTCGCCGACCGCCCGGCGGGCCTGCCGCGGCCGCAGGCCCGGGGGATGGGCGCGGCCTGGTGCCCCTCTGGGCCCGGCGGCCGTTTTCCTCCCCGCTCCTGCCTAACCGCCGCTCCCGCGGAAGCGAGGCGGGGTGGGGACGGAGCCCAGAGCTTCCTCCCTCTTCTGGAGGACGCCTTGATTTCGGCGTCGGGCCGAGGCACAGCACCACCCGCCTTTCTGACCCCACGACACCGGTGCTCGTGTGACCTCCCTCCCGGGGCGGGCGGAGGCCTTGCGAGTCCGCGGCGTAACAGAGACCTTCTTGCACCACCCCCACCCTTTCATTTGGTCTCTCTCACTCTCCTCGCCGAGTCCAAGAAGGAAGTTTCCTTTTCCTGCCCCTCAACCCAGAGAGCTGCCAACACAGTTTCCTGCAGTCCTCTCTCTCCCTAAGAGGACGGTCCCGGGGCTTGGCAGTCCGCGGGATTGAAATGGAGATCGCCAGTTGGCGTCCAGACTTTGCCAAGGCCACCGAGTTTGAGGGTTCCCACTCATTTTCGAAATGGAAAGCACTGACAGGGCAGTGAGCGAGAAGGGGAAGATTCATGTTGTGCTTATAGGCACAGGGACATTTTTCAGATACACTTTAGGGGGAAAAGTTGACTATCTCGTGGTTTTGAAATCAAGGAAGTGTCAGTACTGGGGAACTTGGACAGTTTTCTGCAGTCATCACCCGTATTATGCCAACTCAGTTAAATCTATGAACAGATGTAAATTTCACCACAACATGGGTTGTAAACAATCTGGTGTTTAAGTTAATGACGTAGAGTAGCAACAACATTCTCTTTTGTAAAGAGAAAACAAAAATAGTTTTCTCATGTAGCATACCAAGTTGATACAGAAATGTAAATCATTTGTATTGCATTGCTCCTTTCCTGTCTGCTTTACAGCAGTTTTATTGGCATAGTTCATCTTACAGTGCACTGTTTTTGGCAAAGAATCGTAGAAGTAGAGCAGGGTAATGGCTGTCTACATTGTGAACTTTTGGTGGTGTTTTAGTGCTAATTACCTGTGATTCTAGGTGCTGAATGCAGATTTGACACTAAGTAATGTCACTCTTTTAAATACAGCTAGAGGAACATCCCTGGCGGTCCAGTGGTTAAGACTCCCGGCTTCTACTGCCGGGGGCACGGGTTAGATCCCTGGTGGGGTAGCTAAGATCCCGCATGCCTCGCAGCGCGGCCATAAATAAATAAATAAATACATATACATCCGTATGTACATCTAGATATGTTTTCAGGTGCATAATTGTCACTGCTTAAATAGAACACATATATTACAAATTGATTTAAATAATTGATAGACTTGATTTAAAAAATCTGGCATAGCTCTCAGTACTTCTCAAATGAATTTCAATTGCTCATTGTTTCAAATCTCTAGGTAAAAAGTTTTAAAATTCTAGTCTGTTAGTATCAAATTATTTTCAGTCTTAAATTCATAAGTGCCTACTCCATGTCTGTGTCACTATATTTTGGACACTAATGTTACAGCAGTGAATAAAATCAACATAATGTCTGCCCTCCTGAAGCTTACTTACACACTAACAGGAAAAGACAAACTAGTAAATACGTCAGGTGGTGATGAAGAAGAAGGCCAAAAGGGATAGCTGAAGAGCAGGGGTGGTGGTGGTTACCATGCTGTATAGACATGATGGTAAGGGCAAGCCTTTCTAATAGGATCAGATTCAGAAAGACCTCAAGGAATTGAAAGTTCCCAGTTCCCAGGTTTTTTTGTTTTTGTTTTTGGAGGAAAAGCATTTCAGGTGAGGCAACACGTGCAGAATCTGAGGTTGCAGGAGTGCTAGGGAGACCAGTTAGGGAGCTGTGGCCATAGGACAGGCTAAAGGTAATATGACTTAAATAAGAATGGTAGCAGGGGAGGTTCAGAATCTAACCAGCATTGCATGTCATATTGGCTCTGGAGTACGAGAGAAAGATGAGTCAAGGATGACTCTGAGGTTTTGGCTTGAGGCACTTACTAAGAAAGGAAAAATTTCAGGAGGAACAGGCTCCTTTAATGTGTTTTTTATGTTAAGTCTGTATCTATTAGAGGTACGTTTTGAAATATTTATGTATAAACTACATCATGTCAGAGACTTGCTTTAAAATATTTTAGAAGCAAGAAAGAAGGGTAGTTGAAAAAACATTGGCAGAAGGTGGACACTTGCTGATGCTGGATTATGGGTTCATGAGGTTTTATTATACTTTTGTTTATGTTTGACATTTTCCACAATTTTTTAAAATAAAATATGTAAGGGAAAAAAAGGACGGTTCCAAAGTGTAATGTGAAATTTGGAATGCTGTGTGGTAATTTTCAACAAAACACTGCTTTCACATTTCAGTAGTCAATAACTGAGTTCCTACTCTAAATTGAGTTGACATCAGTGTAGTGCCAAAGTGCCAAGTTTCATGCTAAGAATAGTGTAAGAGCTATGCCAGTTACTCATTATAAGCAATAAGAACAGTAGGAATGGAATTTACCTTTGATATTTTTAAATAATTCTATGCAAATCAAATCACACCTTAAGGAATAGGCCATTCTCTGGTTAGACAACTGCCATACATTTTTTCATTTTTACTTAAAAATTCTAAGTTAAAAATTAAACATGTTCCCTTTTTTAAAAAAAGTGAAATCAAACTATTAAAGCATATAAATGGGTCCCATTACTCCACTCTCACTCTTGTAAAATGTGTTTATATACTTCGGTACTTTAAAAAGAATATTAAGGTAAAATGTATAAATGAATAGGAATATTTATTCCCTAACAATCCATTTGGGTATTTTTGTTGTTCATGATACCTTCAACAGAATACAAAAGGATTAGGTAATTTATCCTTGATAAATTGTTAACTTTATTAGTGTCTTAAAAGCCCTTAGAATCTTATCTTTTCGGTACAGATTCCTTAATGGAGAATTAAATACTCCCTTCCAGCCTTGTCTTTTCTGTCACTCATATATAAACACTGTATTCCTATCAAATTATTTTGTAATTTCAAAAATATCTTGTACTTTTCTAACTCCAGATTTTTGTTCATACAGTTACACTCATCTTGAATGTCCCCTGCTCCCTTCTGTGGCCTTTCCTTACCTCAGGATACAACTCAAGTCTATCTCAGACCACAGGAGCTTGATGTGAATTCCTGTGTCAGTTCCTGTGTCATTTTTCAATTTTGTACAATCATGTGGCATTTTTCTTCTAATGGATTGTTATGTAAGGTCTCTTAGAACTCTAAAATTCTGTTACTCTATGGCTTTCGCATCATTAATAAAATTGTATGTCTTAAGGAATCAACTCTCTAATTCCCCTCTCATAATATCTAACATGTTTTTTTGTTTGTTTTTTGTTTTAATTTTTGTCATTTTAGCCAAAGAAGTAGTATCCATATGCAGAGTTTACTCTTTGAGTCATTTAGCATGTTATAAATAATTATTTTTATTAAGATTTTCCTAACATTACATCTGTTGACCTTGAAGTTGATTATTGCTAGTCTAAAACATTAAACTCATTAATTGAACCTATGTTTATTGAGTACCTTCTAGGTGCTTGGTATTGAAGAATACAAAGATGAATGAGACCCATTTGCTGCCTTCAAGGACTTCATCATCTACTCTCAATTTATCGTGATTAAATATTCTTTGTAGTAAATATCCATTTTGTGAATTACTATTCTTCATTTGATAAATCTTTCAGGTGGACACATTTTTAATTCAGAATCGATATTGAAGCAAAACTTTGCTCACCATTGATAAAATGACATACTTTCTAAAAAAAATATTTTCAAACTAAATTACTGAGGGAAGGGGATTCATTTTAATTTTCTAACATTGTCTTTGAACTGACTACTAAAGTTACACTATGAACTTCATGAACACCAGCTATTTTCTGAGGGGGAAAAGGTCTTTAAACCTTAGTTGCAAGTTTGGCCTTTATCTCCCATTTAATTTAGCAAGCACAGTAGTATATCTAAGCTGGAGATGTAAAGATGAATTATGATGCTGGCCTCCACCGGCTCCTGTCAGAGCCTGTCTAGGTGGAATTCCACTCTCTCTCAGGCCCTCCTGAAATTCCATTTCTTTTATGAAATTTAAATTGCAGTACCTTTCACCATGTCTCTGAAATTCTAATAAATATATCCCGTTCAAAGGCTATACATTTTCTTATTCTGTAAAAACTCTGCATGTTTAATGTTACCCAAAACTGTGTTCACATCCTTTTGTGCTGTTGGCATTAATTTAGTAAACAACTAGATAGAATTTGGTTTGTTAATCTGATATTAAAATAATTATGTATGAGCTTAGAACAGTAGTGCTCAGTCTTAGCTACACTTAAAATTACCAGAGGAATCTTTACAGGCTGCACCTCAGTCCAGTTAAATTAGAATCCTTGGGATTGGATTCGGCATCAGTGTTTTTGAAAGCTCTCCCAATTCCAAAGAGCAGCCAAAATTGAGAACCAGTTGAGAATAATCTACTTTACACTTTACTAATATATTCAGAGTTTGTGTTATACATTTGCCCCCAAGAAGTTTAGGTTACTTTTAAACTATTACTTTACCCAGTCAAAGAATTGATGGTTAGAGTTTATATTAAATAGACGTCTTTGATCACACAGCCTTTTTACTTGTAGTCCTTTTTTCTCTCTAGTAAATCAGGGCATGGAATCCAGGCTTCTTATTTCATCCTGTAGGCTACATGTCTATCCAGTCGTAAAGGAAGGATTGCAGTGCCAGGCATAATGTGGCTGACTCAAAGACAATCCTTTTCTTAAAGCAATGTTTAGAGAAAATATATAGAGTGGATTAAACTTTCTGTTCTTGGGTCATTTTACTGTGTTACTAATAAAATATTATGAAAGAATCAAATTACATTTTAGAGAACATTGGGTTTGGATTTCTATGACTTTTTTGCATTCTGACTTTCATTGTAGCTTGTTTTCACAGAAGTTTTAAATTATTAAATAGTACTGTTATACATTCATTAAAATACATGCTTAAAATCAAATGTAGTTTATAATGAACAGCTATCATCACTGACTACAGTCAGTAATGATTTTGGACTTAAAGATGTTGAAAAGTAAAAATTTTAGGGTAGAATCTAAAATTTTTGGCAATTTGGAAAAGGATCTTTTTTTTAAAGAGTAAGTCTTTTGTCCTTCTGACAAAGATATCATCATAACTTTGTTTGTGTTTAAGCAGTATTGTTAAGATCATAAAATCCTTGAGGGCAAGAACCATGTCACATGCCAAATGTCTCACATACAGTACAAGAAAAAAATATGTATTCTCCATAAATATCTTTGATTAATAATTCTCCTTAATTTTAGTTTATATAACTCATCATTTTCTGTAGTCCATGTATTCTTAAAAATCTTTTAGAGGAAAATTTGTGTATTAAATATTGTACTAGTTTGTTATCTTAATATGTCATACCTTGTGATTAACAATGGGAAAAATCCTTAAGTCCCCATAATGATTTTATCATGGGAAATATGTTTTTTTACAATTATACATTTAAGTAATGAAATTTAATTTTATAATTTCAGCTTAAACATGATAACATTAGCAATGTTCTTATGTCCCCTCCCACCCTTTTGTTATTTAGATAGGATTAAAGTTATTATCCTTAATTTGATGATGATTGAATATCATATAGGAAGCAGAGGTGGGCTGTAGGATACAGCTCACCAGAGTGCTATAACAAAGAAACGGGCAGGGAAGCACAGTGTATGTTTAGGTAATGGTGATAGAAGATATTAATTGCTTGAAATCAGCAAGTATTTTACTGGAAGGGTAGCATAGTATAATAAAACTATGATTCAAACAGATACAAGATTGAATCCCAATACTGACATCTTAGGGCAGAATTTTAAACCATTCTGACCCTCAATTTCTTCATCAGTAAATTTATGATTCTTAACTATATAACAAGATGTTGTTGAGTACTTGATACAAAATGCACAGCAACTGTTTTTCACTCTCAGAAAATGCAAGTAAACATCAGAATTTATTACTGGTACTTAAATACACTGCTCATATGGTTCTTCCTACAGAACTATTTTCTAAACAGGCTTTCTATAATCAAACTATCTCACTCATACTTAAGGGTTCCATAAATTCACTCAGTTAATCATTTAGTTACTGGATCAAGTAATAGGACCATCTCTATTGGTCCTCTGTCCACCATCTTTTTATCTTTGTATCCTTATTGTCAAATTACTTGTTTGTTGTCTGTCTTCTCCATTAATAGGTAAGCTTCCTTAGAGCAGAAACCTTGTCTGTTTTTTGGCTTCTGAAATCCATGTGCTTAGAATCATGCCTAGCACATATTAATAAATATTTGTTGAAGGAATAAACAAAATAGATATACTTGCTTACTAAGGAGCTAAGTGGAGAATTTTTCTCTACTGGTAGATCATCCTTTATAGATGGTGTTCATTTCGGTGTATTCTTTCCTTTCTCTCCTATTTGTTGCTTTATCTGAGAAACAATCTATTTAACCATGGGAGGTAGACTTCGAACATGTAAAATTCTAATGTATACCTTCAGCTGGTCTACAGCTTAGAATCTTCAGGGATTTGTAAAGAATGCTAGCATTCTTTCTTAAGAATTAGATTGCATAGTTACCCAACTGACCTGGGTGTCAGGGGTTTGATCTTTTTCCCAGTGCCTCTTATCCTCAGTTATAGTACACTGCAAGTTTACAGGCTTAGGCAATAGCTTTGGAACTACTATTCTCAGTTCCACCCATTGGGTCAGGGCTTGGCTGTAGGCCAGTCTTTAAAAGACCTAAAGCTTTACAAAAGCTATTGAAGCTATTTCTAAGCCTTGAATAAAACTTTTACTGAGGGTGTACCAGAAATCTAAGAATAACATTCTAAAGGACCTTTGAGCTAAAAGTGCTAACTGATAATAAATTGAAAGTATTAGACTAAGAAGAATACTGAAAAACAGATAATAAAATTCAGAAGAATGGAGCTGCAGAAGATATTTTAAGAAATATCTTAAAGAGAAAAAAAGGTGAACATTCTATTTTGTTATCTAGAAATGAGTCACGACTAATGAGTACAGAATTAATGCTAGTGATATACCAGTGTTATGATGGGAAGCCACATATTCTAGAGGAAGATTATGCTTGATAAACAACCTAAGCCATTGCTTCCAGTATTTAATTAGAAGTGTCCAGAAGTCTTCATAAAATCTACACAGAAATACTTTTTATCTTTTTGTTATTGTATGGGCAATGCTGCCTTTCCTCAAAAACCCATATACTCAAGATAATAAAAATTGGTATGTTGTGAATATATTTAACTACATTTTATGATCTTTGAAAGATGCCTCTTTAGCATGAATAGAATATGTTCCAAAAGTTGGTCCATAAATCAATTGCTGGAACATATCTTAAAGAAACAACTTAAATGATAGTTTCCCAGAACATCCCATAAAAGCCTATCTAACTAGGTGCAATTAAAGTGCCAATGATACAAAGCCACATTAAACATAAATAGCCCTTTGTAAATTCAAAATAATTATCAGGCACTGAACAAAGTGATTTACATGCATACCCTTAATTCTTAAAGCACTGTAAGGTATGTATAGTCTCTCTTTTGCGATGGAAGATACCTAAGGAAAAACTATTCAAAAGCTTGCTCAGATCACACAGTTAGCAGTGCAGCCAGGATTTGAATTCAGATCCACCTGACTGAAAACTTTTATTCCTTACCAGTATGTTATCCTACCTTTATAATGTAAGAAATATTTGTATACTTTATATACTGGGCAATATGCTGGATTTTCTATAACATTCACACCATACATTTTAGCAGAACTAAGGATATGTATTAACTATGGAATAGGATTATCCTAAGTGCCACAAAAGAGGTATGGACAAATTACCAGAGGGGCAAAAAGTTGCATTCATATACAGCAGTTTACAAACAATTATTTGTATGTCTGAGATTGTTTGGATTTGAATTTTCTTTTTAATTATTGATTTAGATTCCTAAAATGTATTTGGGATATATTTAATTTAATTTAATTTTGTTTATTTATTTTTACTATATAATCTATAACAGTTCACAGAAGAAAAGCTTGGCCAAGCAGAGAAGACAGAATTGGATGCTCACTTAGAGAATCTCCTTAGCAAAGCTGAATGTACCAAAATATGGACAGAAAAAATAATGAAACAAACTGAAGTGTTATTGCAGCCAAATCCAAGTAAGAAACTTTTTACATTTTGTCTGCAATATTGACTAATCTTATTAGAAGGTACTTTTAATAGGTTTTTTTTAATGTTTTTTAAAAAAAAGTTTTAATGGCTGTTGGAAAACAGTTTTTGGTTATGGCTTTGGGGTCTATAGTTATTTTCTGTGTGTGCTTTTGGTGAAGAAGAGGGTGATTAAACATTTCATTGTATACTCTGACAAATTGACAGATAACATTTTTCGGGCTTCTGTAGAATCCTCTTGAAGACTCAATTTCAGGCAGCAACTTTGAATTTTAAGAGTTATGAAAGCCTATGTAAATTAGTCTTCCTTTCTCATCCAGGGGAGTATTATCCCTCGATAATTAAAGAAAAATTATATAGAAATTTGAGTAGTTACCAGCTATTTATGTTTATGTTAATTTTTACATTTTTATGTAAATTATTACATTTGATTTCCAGACAACACTGTAAGGCTTTTCAGATCACCTAACTCAATAACTTCGCAAATAAGATGCACAGTAATTGTTTTAATTGAAACTCACAAGTTAGCATTTCACATAGCTAATTAGAAGTGGAACTTGAACTAGAACCAGGTGTATTGACACCCTGAGCTTTATAAATCAAAACTGAAGAACAAAAGCAACAATAACAATTCCTGCTTTCCTTACCCTTTTCCCTGGTGTTATTGTGACCATGTTGTGAAATGCCATAAATTTACTTTCAGTTACTAACTTAAAGTTCCAAACCTTAAACTTTGTTGCTATTATGCAAACTTTAAGGACTATGCAAAATAGTAGTAATACTGTGCCATTGTAGTTAAATTGTGGTGACTTTTTAAAATAGTCCTTTTACACTTTGAGCGAAGCCCATTGTCTTTGGACACTGAGTTATTTCTTATTCATTTAAGGCTACTTAAATAATATACCATGGCACCTAAAAAGAAAAAAAGGAAAAGAAAGTAGTAGACATTTTTCCTCTTGTTCCTTGCTCTATCCATAGTTCCTCAAATATATAGTCTGTTCTACAAAATCTCTTTGTGATTAGCAAATAAGCTTACATTCAACTGGTAAACAGGGGAATGATGTCAGTAGAAGGAAGTTACAATGGCTCATATAATACAACTTTTACGTCTACAGTAGTAACAGAATTGTTTTTGTCTTTTATTCGTGTTCTCATTATAGAGTTACACAGATTTTGAGTGGTCAGACACAACCTTCTTTTTCCTGTAAGCCCTGTTATTTTTAGTGTATGATCTTCCAGAACCTAGGATTTTTCAGAAATATATGTTGCATTATAGCAGAATTGCCTGCATCTGTTGTAAAGATTTTATTGTGACCTTTTGATGCCCTATTGAAATGAAACATTTATTTAAAATATACCAGTTTTTCTGCTAGGACTCATTGATGAGTTTAGTAAAGTAGCAGGATACAAAATTAATGCACAGAAATCTCTTGCATTCCTATACACTAACAACGAAACAGCAGAAAGAGAAATTAAGGAAACTCTCCCATTCACCATTGCAACAAAAAGAATAAAATACCTAGGAATAAACCTGCCTAAGGAGGCAAAAGATCAGTATGCAGAAAACTTTAAGACATTGATGAAAGAAATCAAAGACGACACAAACAGATGGAGGGACATACAATGTTCCTGGATTGGAAGAATCAACATCGTGAAAATGACTGTACTACCCAAAGCAATTTACAGATTCAATGCAATTCCAATCAAATTACCAATGGCATTTTTCACAGAACTAGAGCAAGAAATCTTACGATTTGTATGGAAACGCAAAAGACCCCAAATAGCCAAAGCAATCTTGAGAAGGAAAAATGGAGTTGGTGGAATCAGGCTTCCTGACTTCAAACTATATTACAAGGCCATAGTGATCAAGACAGTATGGTACTGGCACAAAAATAGAAAGGAAGATCAATGGAATAGAATAGAGAACTCAGAAGTAAGCCCAAACACATATGGGCACCTTATCTTTGACAAAGGAAGCACAAGTATACAATGGAAAAAAGACAGCCTCTTCAATAAGTGGTGCTGGGAAAATTGGACAGCAACATGTAAAAGAATGAAATTAGAACACTTCCTAACACCATACACAAAAATAAACTCCAAATGGATTAAAGACCTACATGTAAGGCCAGACACTATCAAACTCCTAGAGGAAAACATAGGCAGAACACTCTTTGACATACATCAAAGCAACATCCTTTTTGACCCACCTCCTAGAATCATGGAAATAAAATCAAGAATAAACAAATGGGACCTCATGAAACTTAAAAGCTTTTGCACAGCAAAAGAAACCATAAACAAGACTAAAAGGCAACCCTCAGAATGGGAAAAAATAATTGCCTATGAAACAACGGACAAAGGATTAACCTCCAAAATATACAAGCAGCTCATGCAGCTTCATACCAAAAAAGCAAATAACCCAATCCACAAATGGGCAGAAGACCTAAATAGACATTTCTCCAAAGAAGACATACAGATGGCCAACAAACACATGAAAAGATGCTCAACATCACTCATCATCAGAGAAATGCAAGTCAAAGCCACAATGAGGTATCACCTCACACCAATCAGAATGGCCATCATCACAAAGTCTGGAAACAACAAATGTTGGAGAGGGTGTGGAGAAAAGGGAACTCTCCTGCACTGTTGGTGGGACTGTAAGTTGGTACAGCCACTATGGAAAACAATTTGGAGGTTCCTTAAAAAACTACAAATAGAACTACCATATGATCCAGTCATCCCACTCCTGGGCATATACCCAAAGAAAACCATAATCCCAAAAGAAACTTGTACCATAATGTTTATTGCAGCACTATTTACAATAGCCAGGACATGGAAGCAACCTAAATGCCCATCAACAAATGAATGGATACAGAAGATGTGGCATATATATACAATGGAATATTACTCAGCTATAAAAAGGGATGAGATGGAGCTATATGTAATGAGGTGGATAGAACTACAATCTGTCATAGAGTGAAGTAAGTCAGAAAGAGAAGGACAAATATTGTATGCTAACTCACATATACGGAATCTAAAAATGGTACTGATGAACTCAGTGACAAGAACAAGGACGCAGATACAGAGAATGGACTGGAGAACTTGAGGTATGGGAGGGGGCGGGGGGTGAAGGGGAAACTGAGAAGAAGCGAGAGAGTAGCACAGAAATATATATACTACCAACTGTAAAATAGTCAGTGGGAAGTTGTTGTATAACAAAGGAAGTTCAACTCGAGGATGGAAGATGCCTTAGAGGACTGGGGCAGGGAGGGTGGGGGGGACTCGAGGGGGGGGCGTCAAGGAAGGGAGGGAATATGGGGATATGTGTATAAAAACAGTTGATTGAACCTGGTGTACCCCCAAAAAAATTAAAAAATTAAAAAATTAAAAAAAATAAATAAAAAAAAATAAAATATACCAGTTTTTTTTTTTAACTGAGTGGAATCAACATGGGATTCAACTTTAAACTTTTGACCAAATAAGTAGACAGGCGGCAAAGGTAAGAATCACTCTCACAGTCAGAAAATAAAATTCTGAAATTTAGTTATCTTCTAAGTGGTTATGTTTTGAATTGACTCATTTTGTTTTAACTAATTTAAAGGTTTTTTAATTCCTACTTAAAAATTTCTGAAGCTGCACCAGAGTCTACCACAAAAGCGAGTGTTGTTCCAACAACATATTTTACATATTAAAATTAACACTTTTGCCAACTCCTGAAGTGTTTCTGTTACTGGTTCAGCTTTTGAAATTTTCAGTGCGCTGTATGAAACTTCCACCTGTGGAGGAATTATGTGAGGTGCTTAAAAGGAACCTATCTAACTTAGCTTCTTTTTGGATTGTAATTTTAATTTATGTTTAATCACTGTTTCTGAAAAGTCTGAAACTTTTACTTTCTTCTTATTTGTCTCTGAAATATCTTACTGTTAGGCAACAATGTAAATGTGAATTTCTTAAGTATTATGATAGCCAAGTATTTATTCAGATTTTACTGATTTTTTTTCTTTTCATTTGTGCTAATTCCTGTTAACTCCTTTTAACTTTTGAATTTTAAACTCATTTTTAATGATAAAATCTTTTGAGTAAATATACACTCCGATATTTAAATACTTAAAACATAATTAAATAAAATTTAAGCCAAGGAATCCTGTTGCTGATCTCTGTAGACTATTCTAAGTCCAGATTGTTCCATTCCTTAAAACGCCAGTATTTAGCCTCTAAGAGGGAGATTGAGCATATGAGCAAACTAAAGCACAATAATAGTGGCAGAGTATGTGACTCTTAGGTTTTTCTAGGTACCTTATACCTGTATTTTTATAGCTGGAAATCCCTGATTTTAAAATTGTGAATATATATTCAAAGTTAGACACTATGTGAATGGGGCAAAGGCAACTTCACTAGATAGTAAAGGAATAGCAACCCTTGCTGGAACTGTGTCCCATAAAATACTCATAATAGTTTTACTTTATTTTAAAATGTTTTTGTGCCAAAGTATTTTATAAGATTTTTAAAATATAAGTTTCTTAGTGTTATGTAATATTCTAACATGCAAATAAATAATTATATATTAAGATATGTACTTTGAAGCATACTAATTTCATGTTTATTTTACAAGGTGATAAATGGCTAGTGGGAGAACAAAACAACCTTTCAAATAGTTTAGCTTTTTGAAATCATTGGTAATTTTAAACCTTTTTCCTAGATGCCAGGATAGAAGAATTTGTTTATGAGAAACTGGATAGAAAAGCTCCAAGTCGTATAAACAACCCAGAACTTTTGGGACAATATATGATTGATGCAGGGACTGAGTTTGGCCCTGGAACAGCTTATGGTAAGTGAAAGGCAAAAGGTCTGCTGAGAAATATCTTTACTTTTAGATTTTTACTACTTAGAGACATCATTAACATGTACCTAATATTAGTAGAATCAATTTTAACTTCAGATTTTTTGTGTTAAAATTTTGGATGAAGTGACAAATGTAGGTGACCACTAAATATATACTGTATAACTTAATATATTTAAGCATGTATTCTGAGAATTCATATTATCTTTTTAGGTCTAAATAGGTATTTCCATTGAATCTTGCAGAACCTGTGTTGTACTTCTTGTGATATGTTGCAGTCTCTGTTTATATATATCTCCTCTAGTTGATTTTTCTTTTTTAAGCTTTCTTGAGGATTTATTTCTATAATAAAGTACCTGGCACATACTAAGTTTTTGAACTAGTGCTTTCGTTACCCAAGTAATGTCAATACCACAAAAATGTTAATGATGGTTATCTCTGAATATTTGGATGACATTTTATTTCTGTTTTCCTCACATAGTTTAAATTTTCTATTATCATGTTTTATAGTTATGCCAGCTTTTTTAGTTGCTGTAGTGACTTTTTTAATGTATAACTAACTCTGAAGCTCAGTTAGACATCATTATCCCTCAAATCTAATTTTCTCAGAACATTAAACTGTTTTAGATTTCTGTAGCTTTTTTCCTGTTATTCATGGCTAATAATTCTTTTTATTAAGACTTTTGCAAGAAATTTGTGCATATTTGGATATGAAGTGATAGGTAAATTAAATGATTTTCTATATATATAGTCCTGATTATGAAATAGTACATAAATACTGAGACTAAATGAACTTGGTTTTAGTAGTCTTTATGTCAGAAGGAAATATCCTAAGTACTGTGTAATAAATGCTATTAATGCATTAACTGGCTTATAGCTGTACAACTTTGAAACTATTACATTGTGTTCTTCAGAATATAATTCTTTCAGAAGTCTGAAAATGCCTAAAATTTCTATAGTTTTATTTCTAAATTTTAACTATCAATTTTAGAAAAACTTTGTATATTGACCAGATTTGCCTTCTTGTGCCAGACTCAGTTAGGTGCTGGGGTCATAAAGGTACAGAAAGGCCCAGCCCTTTCTTTCACCAAGCTGAAGGCCTAGTGGAGCATGAACATTCAAAGACTTCTAAATTTTTCCCTTTTTAATCTGCTTAATCTGTTTGCAGCTCTAGTAATTCCATTGAATGTACCCTGATTATTTGAATTGGGCTTTGTGACTCTATTTATTAGTAATTGATAATAGTATTAGTATTAATAATAGATTAGTAGTAATAGATTAGTAGTATTAGTAATAGATTAGTATTAGTAATTGAGTATTTCAGGAATTGGGCTAAGCACTGTACAATATATGTATTGTTTTAGTAAATCTTCATTTATATCCTACTTACAATGTAAATTCTGTTATCTCTGTGGAAAGACAGGGAAACTGAGTCTTAGAGAGGTTACATAATTCATCCATGATCACACAGCTAGTAATTCATATGTAGATCTGTATTCAGAAATTGAACTCTTAACTACGTTATATTTTTACCTTCCTTATCAGTCAGATCTAATCACATCTGAATATGAAGGAATTAAGATCCACATAAATAAAGCTTATTAAAGATAGACCTGGAAGTGGAACCAATCTTGTGGTTCTCTTTCTTTTTTTCTGTTTTCCACTGAATTTGTCCTATTTAAGTATTAGGGTATATGTGTTGTAAAACATAGTTGTTTTTTTTTTAACTTAAGATACAAATATATACTATTATTTGACACTTGAGGTAAGTGCATAAATATAGAAACAAGAATTTTGACTTGATCTACTTATTAAAATATTTTAAGAATTATACTTTTATAATCATATCTACACTATTTGAGCTGTGACCTTTAAGTATTTTTTAGTGTATCTGTCCTCTTTTGTCCCATTGGTAGAGTTGGTACAATTATGATATAAGGAGTTCATCTTTGTCATTTTCATTTAGATATTTATAATCTTAAACTTGCTTTCAAAATAAAGCTACATTAACTACAGTAATTTTATTTGATTTTTACTTAAGTAAACAAGTAACAACTAACTTTAAGACAGATCAAATTGCTTATTTATCTTAACATAATTTTCTGACATTACCAGACAATGGTTGAAAAAAAAAAAAAAAACCAAACTTTTTTCCTTTGCAGGTAATGCCCTTATTAAATGTGGAGAAACACAAAAACGAATTGGAACAGCAGACAGAGAGCTGATTCAAACATCAGCCTTAAATTTTCTCACTCCGTTAAGAAACTTTATAGAAGGAGATTACAAAACAATTGCTGTGAGTTGGAAAATGTTCATTTTTTTAGTAAAATAATTTAGGTATATACTTATAGTTTTTAATGAATAATTTGCCCTTTTAATGACTTTGTAGATGTAGCAGGTTAGAAAAATTAATCTAGCTAGACACATATTCCAACAGAATACAAAACTAACCAAAATGAGGGACTATTAATGATATGGACTCCACTTCTGTGTCCCTGTCGTGTGATTGAGATGTCTTTACATCCATTCTTGTTCATTACCAGCACTAAAATCTATAGAGAATTTCCTGGAATGATTATTAAAATACGACATGATTTATTGCCATATTATAGCTATATAACTGTTCATTTAAACTGGGAGCCAGAATCCTAATTACTGGAAGCTATATTTGTGGCTAGGGTTAGGGTTCCTGTCGTTTTGTATCCCTAGAAGTCTGTTATCTTTTTTTCATATAGCTGTGTTTTATTGTTGAAATATAAGGGAAAAAAATCACTTTCCCAAACCTAATCTATTAACTTATTATTTTTTTAGTTTAATTTGTCTTTTAAGTGATGGAGAGGAGTTCTAGATGGATATTTTTTTCATAAGATTTTTGCAAGACTGCTCTTTTTTGTAAATACTACTTCAAACTTAATTCGCAGATTTCTTATAAAATATTATAGAAACTCAATATGTTTACAATGAATTTGTGAATAAAAAGTGGCCTGAGACAAAGGAAAAACCATGAAGATGAAATATAATTGAAAAGATATTAGATTGTCAGTAGGATGAAATTTGAGATATGAAATCTAAGAATTAATAAAGCAAACTCTTTACATAAGAATTCACTGTTATAAAGAAGCTTAAAGTTCCCATGAGGAATTCTAAGATGTAGTAATGTTTGTTCATTATTCATTCTATAAATTTGAAATTCTTTTTTCGGAGTAGTAGAGTTTCTTTTGGTACTATGGCACAGGGTTTCAAGGAACTTTGCCCTAGGACCTCTACCTTCTTCACCATAGTCACTTCCTAGATTATCTGTAACAGGTTGAAACAGTTTCTCAAGCTGAGCACTACTAACATTTCAGGTTCAATAATTCTTTGTTATGGGAGCAGTACTGTATTGTAAGATGTGTAGCAGCATCCCTGGCTTCTACCCAGTAGATGCCAGTAACATCCCTCCCCCAGTTGTGACAACCAAGAAGATATTGCCAAATGTTCGCTGGAGGGGCAAAATCACAAAATATTGAAACATAATTCCTTTGTTTCTACTGTCAACTGCCATCTTTCCCATATATCTAGAATGTCTCTATCATTTTAAAATTGGACATAGTAAGAAAATGGAGTCAGATTACCTGAATGGTCACTTTATAGCCAGTTTTGTAACCATAGATCCCTGTTTATCAGTGATTCATTTACTTAATGGAGAATAATAGTTTAAATGCGTATGCTCTTATTGGATTTTTAGCATCATTATACTTTTTTTTTTCTTTCCTGTATTTATAGAAAGAAAGGAAACTATTGCAAAATAAGAGACTGGATTTGGATGCTGCAAAAACCAGACTAAAAAAGGCAAAAGCTGCAGAAACTAGAGCATCAGTAAGTAGTGTTTTTTAATAGAAAAACGTTTTAGCTTAATAACTTTAAAAATTGTAAAAGACTTCACTCATATCATGCAAGCTACAATCTATCATTAAGACTAGAATATGACTTTAGGGTATTGTTTTTGTGTTTTTAAACAAACTTTTCAAAATTTAATACATTCAGATCAGTGAAAAAGTAGTCATATCAGGAGGCAATAGTCTTAGTTTAGTGATACACTTGTTGCTAAAATGCAAAAATTATAAGAGCTCCTAAAGCTGTGTCGTATTTTTTAAATAACCTCAGTGGTGATGGAAAATAAGTCTTTTGGAGATAGAGGTATTATATTTGAAACAGAAAAACAGATAGCAAGATGAGAATGAGTCAGGTTTGAGAATGCTTATGTGGAGCTTAAAAATTAGATGTGACTCCCTTTCTACATGTGACTCAAACTGACCGAAGGAGTGTCACCAAGAATTGTTCCAAAACCATTCAGACAGTGGCAACATGGACTCCTAAATGACTGTTTGGAAGGGAAGGAAACCTGTTTGGATAATAAATTCTGGTATATTTTTCATAAAATCAATCTCAGGGTAGTCTTTTAAGATTGAGTAGGTTTATACTAAATATAGTAGTTCAATGATTTTATATATGTATATGTGAAGATAGATATAGATAATATAACTTTCTTTAAAGATTTTATTTATAAGCTTCGGATTTAATCTAATATTTATATAGTTTATTTATGTCTCTTTTCCATAGTTTGAAGACATTAATCAGACTTGAATTGGAGTACCTTTAAGTTAGTACAATATAAACAAGTCTGAAGTTATTAGGTGAAGTTAACACATTCATTCTTAATTTGAGCTAAGGGATATGTTTTGTTAAGCGACATGACATTCCCACTGCCTTCTGTTCCCAACTCCCTCCCATTACTGTCATCAAGAATCACTGCCTTAGGAGTATATTACCACAGCGCTGGTAGAAGTCTATTGTGGTTCTATTTTGGGAAAGAAAAGGTTGAGACTTGGTTTAGAGTGAAATTTAAAACTGATTAACTTGGTGTTGGACAGTGATGTCTTATGAGATACCCCAACACCTTATATGAGCAGAATAAATTACTTCTAGATGGTTCCCCTTTTGAAGATTCTGTATTAGCTACTGATGTAGAAGAGCTGTCTTTGACAAGACATTCATTTCAAAATCTCTGGCTAGTGTACCTCAGAATTTATCATGATATCATCATAACGAATGGCCTAACTTCCCTAAACAAGCTTTTTGCAGAATCAGAACTTTAAAAATGTATACCATAGATGGCAAGAGACTCTAAGTTAGGATATTAATCTCTCAGTTGCTAATAATAAACTTATATAGTAAAATATGAATTGGTTTTTAAGGTACTAATTTCATAATCAGAAAATAAAGATCATTTGGAAGTAAATGTTAGAACAGAATATTTTGAAATGCCTATATGTGCCCAGTGATGATGGAATAAAAATAACTATTGTCAGGTGTCAGTACAAAACTTTCTTTAGCAAGCACTATTACAGGTTAATGATAGTCTAAGTTTTACTTGGAAAAGTGCCAGAAAGTTCATAGATTTAACAGAATACAAGGTCCTGTGATTATTCTAAATTATTTTACCACTGCTATTAAAATGTATAAGAACCACAAATAATAGTAGACAAATTTTGAGAGATATTTCCTTTTGATATATCCAGAAAAGATCTTGACAATTTTTCTGTGCTCTGTATTGTTAAAGACAAAATTTTTTCCACAAGAATTTACATTTAAAAATAAAAGATTATACAAATGACTTTTTTCAACAATTGCACTTGTACACAGCTTTTCTAGAATTTATATATTGCATAAAACAAAATTTAACTGTAGCCAAATATTAAAGACATTAGTCTAGACGAAAATTCACTTTTCCTGATTTTAGTTGTGTTCTTTCCCTCTAGATAACCAACTTGTTTTTCTTCAGACTTTATAACAGTAAGTCTGATATGCTTTGGAAAGGAAAAGTCCTCTTAGTTTGTTATCACATAAAGCCTTGAGGCATGCCTGTATTTTGTGATTTTTTTTTTCCTTTCTCTGTATTTCTGTTACATTTACTTGAAGAATAAGAAAAATTGAAACCACTAGGAGTTTGTTTTTGCTTTTTTTTTTCCTCTTTGACACATTTCCTGCTTCCTAGTTGGTGGCTGAGGAGGTTACTCTCACCTCAGACTTTCTTTGATTTTACTTCTTTGTAAATTTCCTCAGATTGTTTTGTGACTAGTCATTTCTCTGTGCATATCAGCACTTTTTAAGAAATTTGTTTACTAGTTTCTTGTGACCTGTTTTTAAATTCTAGATTTACTGAATGCTAATTTCATACAAGGTGCTTTGCTGAGAAGGAGTTCGTATATAAATAGTGCAAAATCTCTGCTGCCCTCAGTTTACAATCTAGTATAGTAGATTGAATTTTTTTGTGATTTAGCCCTGTCAGTAAGATATTTATGCCTGTATTCAATATTGCTGCTTTACTAATCTGTTTTATTAGTTAATGTGTTGAAGAATGGTAAAGTGACCTCAAAGACATTTCTCAAAAATACACCGATTGAGCAGAAAAGACGAAACCTCCCTGAATATTTTACAGTGAACAAAAGTACAGCTTTGAAAATAGTATAAAACTTACATCAGAGAAGCAAAAACAAATATAACTTCTGCATTTAAGTTACAGGGCACTGACATTTATTAACCTAATCTTAGTCTATATAAACTTTTTTAAAAATCATTTTATAGTGTTGCTAATGGGAAGAAAAAAAATCATCTGGTTTCAGAGCTCTCTGATATGGAGAGGCTTAGACCTCTGTTACTTTTGGGTATCCAAACATGATGGAAAATACATTTTCAAGTGACATAACAAATATGTCCCTCTGCCCACTTAAGCATTTCCACAGCAGTCTCTGTCTTTAATCTGCAAACTGAGTGAATTTATAGCACCATTATATCATCTTAACTTTAACATACACATATTAGAATTTAAAGTTGATTAAAAATACAAGGATTGACATGCCTTTCATATTCCTTCAGGGTATGCCAAGACCTGGCTGAGGCTGATTGAAAGAGAATGTGGTTGAAGGCATCATACATTAATAAAATACAAATGATTTTTTTAATAGGGAAATTGTGGGTAGGCAGAAGGTCTTTCATAGGTGAAAATTTAATAAAAATTTAGGTAATTATGGCAGTTTTTAAAGTGATGCATTTTCCCTAAATCTAATTGAAAATCAAGCATCAACCATGTTTATCTTTGAAAATTTTAATCTTTTGAAAAAATTGAATAGGTACCATGATGTGAAATTCCATAGTTGGGTTTTTTTTAAAGTAAAAGACCATTTTATCAGTTCTTAATACTTCTTTGTGTGTTCTTTATTGTGCAGAAGTAACTTGTTTTACTGTGTTCATTGGTATAATGTGTTCTTTGTCTCTTACCTACGCACTTAAGCAACTAAACTCAGCACGCCTTGAAGGAGATAACATTATGGTAAATTTCTCTTACATGCTCAACTTCCTGCATGTAAAATGGCTGAAGGTTTGTTGGCCTACTGTGTTTTCTACATCTTAAGTAAAGTGCCTTCTCTTGCTATTATCTACATGTAAAGTCTAAAGTAGTTGGAGCAATGTATTCATTAGTCTAACAAAAAATACTGAGAATACTACTGAAGTAATATTGGAACTTGAAGAAAATGTGTGTTCTAATTGCCAGATTCAACCATGCCAAATTCAGATTTTAGAGTCTGAATTTATATACAAATACATACATATATATGTACGTATTTCCACTACACGTAAATATATAGTGCTTTTTATGCATAATAAAAGATGTTAATTTAGCTGGCACTTCATATTCTCACTTTTGGCAAAGAAAATTAACAAAATTTACTTAAAGAGAAATATATAAGGTATACAAATTTACTTTGCTTCACAGTACCTTCAGTGTTTATGTTAATTTTCATTCAAACTCAACATAGAATTTCTTCTGCAATTCCAGGCCAAAACAAGCCCCAGTAGTTTAGGTATTTCTGTAGTGTTGAAGCCTGTCCAGTGTTAATTTACTTAGGAGAGTTGCAGAATAGTGATAGCTTTGAATTGGGAATGATAATTATTCTATAATATTCTTTGTATATTATTGAGCTTGATTTGAGGAAATTTTTGAGATGTTAAGCATTTTTAATTTTTTCACAAGATAGAAATTAGTAAAATCTGAACATAGTCCCAAAACTTATAAATGTGAGCCAATAAAGATGTATAGATGGAGTGTTTCGTATAATAAACTCCTGGGTATATTAGTGCCTTAGAATAGCATAGAATCTACCATGTAAGTAATAAATAATTGGCAATTTTTATTTGTTAAATCAATTGACTACTTTTATTTCATTAGCAATGAACTAAAGGGGGGGGAACATGTAATAGAAAAAATTATTGTACAGAATATGTAAAATGCATTTGTTTTTTTAAAGTACCATAATTATCGAAGCCCTGCCTAAATTAGGGCTTTCCTTAGATAGCAAGAGAATGCATTCATTTATTTCCATTGTCCTATCTGTATGTAGGTAAATGAGAAGTGTGAGACTGTGTCAGTCATTGGTAATTTAGTGTATAAATCATACATTTTTTAATCTTAGGTAAAAATATCCTAAAAGCAAGATTGGGTTTCATTTATTAGGCATTTGTTTTACTACTTATGTCATCTACTTATAGTAAGATGTATTTAACTCTGATAATTTTAAGTTCATTATATCTCAAGTTTATTGTGGCCCTCACCCCATGGCTATATCATCATTTAGTGTCCATTTATCCTTACTTTATTATAACTTCCTAAAATTACAAAATTTTGGACCTAAATGAGAAATTAGAAATCGTATACTCTAAACCTCTCATTTTACTGATGGGACTACTAGAACTAAGAGGCGTTAAATAGTCCGAGTTTTGGAAAATTGTTATTAATTTATAGAATTAGTATAAGATTCAAACATCGTGTTGATACATATGAAGGCATACTTTCACAGTATATTAAGCTCTGCTGATTTAATTATTACTGTGTTTAATCTGTTACTGTGATTCTGGAGAAAGAGAGTATGCCATGTGAATTAAAATATTTACATTTTTCTATACTAAATTGTAGAAAATGTTAAATTCCAACTTTCTTTCATGTTCTATATTTTTCTCTAATTTTTAATGCTGGCTAGATTTGGGCAGAGGAAGTGACAAAAGTAAGTAAATTATTAAACTACAGAATTATGAAACAGTAATTTAGTTGTCATTCATTCAGTAAATCTTTATTGGGCAGCAACTATGGGGCCAGTCTTTGTTGCTATATCTTAAAAATTTGAAAATTATTATGGAAAGCTCATATCTGTTTGGCTAGTAGTAGTTCCACAGAGTAGTAGAACAATGCTGCAGAGATGTGGTTTGCACACACTCTGATAAATACGAGATACCTGTTATATTAAGTGGTAATCCTTACAATACCTTGCCAGAAGACAGCTTTAAATACTTGGTTTATTTAACTTCACTTACAGTTAAGGTCATTATTATGAATATCCATTACTGTACTGTGCAACAGTTGGATGCGTTGTTTTTGAAGCGTGTTGTCTCCTCCCTCAGTGTCAAACTGTCACTTTTATAAGCTGTCCATATTACTGCACTGCCAGTCTCTGCCTGTGCTACCATTTCTGATCTCTTGGCTGAGAAACCAAATAACTAAGCAAGGAATAAAGAATAAAACTATGACTTTAGTGCAGATTTGTCTTAAGTGTTATTTGAGGTCTTCAGAAGCATTTTTCATTTACTTTCTCATATTCCGAATCTGACCCTGAGATGAAGACAATGCTGGGGATTGAGGGCAGGTGTTAATTGGGCCCCTGACTATTAAGTACTTTTACAAACTTGTTGTTTTCTGGCTTTGTCGGATTGTTGACTATACAGTCTTGCTTCATGTGTAGGTTATGGAGTATGACTTGGAAATCCAATGTGAAATTCTTGACTTATTCTCTCACCCCCCTTTATGGAATCCATTCATCAGCTTAGTTATGGTTACACCCTAGCCTCTGATTTCTTCCTGAACCTCTAGCGTGAAAGGTGGGGCAGAGTAACATAGAAGAGAAAGCAGGTTGATCAAGAAACCAGGGAATCTTCCATTTTGGTTAGCATACAGGTACACAAAAAAATTTCTGATTTGATTCTGCAGTCTCTACAAATTTGAGAAGTAGTTGATATAATAGCAAGAAACTCATGAAGCAAATATTTACATTATTATGTTTGTATATGTGAAAAAAAGCTTAAAATATATCAAAATGGATTTCCATAGATATTTTTCTTTTATTCTTCTCGCTGCTATCATTTTCATAATTTTAAAATGTATAATTTTAAAACTTCATATCCTGGAATATTTTAAGATTTAAGCCCCTAGAAGAAGTAGTTAACACTGACCAAGATTGTCATAGCAAATGCCTCAGAAGCTTGACCAAAATTTCTGCCTTAAAATAAGTTACCCAATCCTGATAAAACAAACCAGCACATTCTTGCCCTCTTTCCACCTTATGTCCTAAAAAAACTCTTCTTGCTTCTCTAACCCAAGCTGTGCTCTAGATCAGTTAGCCCAGTAGCAGTAATTCTAAGCAATAGAAGATCTTTTTCCTAGAACTCTATGTCTTAATTGTAAAATTAAGTTGAGGAATGAGATCTTCTGGAGGACAGAATAAAACCTCTTTAAATTCATTGTCTTTCTTTAAATCCTTTTTATCTCTCTAATATGGATTATTTTCTTCCTGAACAGATTAATTATGCTGAACCTAATTTCAGTTACCTCAACCTCTCAGGTTAATTATTATGATCAGTTACATGTGTGAGAAGTAGAGATGGTTCAGGATATTAGACTTTGCAGCCACCCCAACCATACACTGAAACTTGTTCAAGAAACAAGATTTGTTTCCTTCCTGTCGTTTACCTTTTCTAAATATAAAGTTTATATTGTACAAAAGAATGACTTCCTAGGCTTTGTATATGGTGCTTTCTTCACAATTAAGTAATTAAATTTTGCTCAAACATAGAAGACTGATCCTTTGTCCTTAATGAGGTTATTTTATATTGTTTTATTCAGTGTTTTTAGCTTTAAAACATTATTTCCATTTCAGACTCAAGCTTCCTAGTTACTTTTAATCTGCTACCTAGCTTACTTACACCTTGTACAGAAATATTGCCATTTAGTAGACTTTCCTGCCGTTTCTACTAAAGGCTGTTAGCTTGTACTTTCACAATCAAATCTATATGGAATTAGCCTCATTTATTTCTGAAGTACATTTATTTTTGGTTTGCTGTGGTTACTTCTGTCAATCAAAACCTTTCAACCAAGCAGAACAGTCAGTAGTGCAAATGTAATACTGAAGTGATTAGTTTTCCTTAACACTTTTTTTTTTAGGAAGAACACTGATTCTTTTATTCTTCTGTGGCTTTTTTCTGCTACATACTAGTTTCCAGATGAAGCTTGTCACTTCAGCCCTGTTATCAAAATACCATGTATTCTGGTTTTGATCAAGTAAATTTAATTTTAACTCTTGACTTATTGAATAATTCAAGCTTATTCCCATAAGTCCAGTCTAGCGGTCAAGTCTGAGTCCTCTCTGCCATATCTTTGCCAATGGGATGAGAATGATTATAGCAACTGATTATCTCTTTTGCTGCCACTTTATTGTTGACTACTTCACTGGGTTAACTTGCCACCAAAAGGTGAAGAAGAGGGAGATGGGGTGAGAAAGGAAAAAGTTGATGCCTTGTTTTTATACTTATTACAGTCTTGGAAACACTTTATTTGTTTGGATAGGGGGAGCAATTTATCCTAGAGAGGTAGTAAAAAAATGTCATTATGATATTATCACCAATACTAATTCCCAGTGGAGGATAAGCTAACTATTTTGAGTGACCTGTGAGATTTTATTTTTTCCTCCTCACTACCAACCAACTCTAACTAAAGGTTTGTGAGGATGCTTTTTGCCAGTGCTTATTTAGTATTTTTAGATTTTTTGTTTATTTGTTTGGTGAACTGCTTTGTCCCAGCACTGAACCGATATCAGATAGCTGAAGCTAGTACTGGTGTGCTATTATACCCATCTCTTTCTAGCTCTGAGGTCAGTGACTTCACCTTGGTAGCTTGAAATCACCCGTGGTGGGAGTATTTATACCTTGGAAACTCAGTGTATTAGAGCTTTTTTTTCCCCTGGAGAGCCAGTTTACCAACTCACCATTGATTAAAGGTCACTCATAACTTGCAGAAAAATCCTAACATATCTTATAGATAATATTTCTGCTTAAGACATATTTTATGCAAAGTTTGGAAAGAAAACTAAAAAAGACAGTTATATAGGACAAAGAATCCTTTGAAGGAACCTAAGAACTGTGTCCCCAGAAACAAGTATGTGCTTGATAACTAAACACAGGAGGTTAAAATCCTAGCTTCACTCCAAAGTTTTTTATTTTGAGATTGAAGCCTGTATTTAACTTCAAAGTAAAGTAACTAGTAATAGTTGAGAAGTTTTTGAAGTATTTTATACATGTAAACTGGTAATCTTAAGGTTTCGTGGTAAAATTTAGCAAAACTGATACTAAAAAATGTATGAAAATAGATTGACTTTCCCATAGCTTTTATGTTTATGTCGTTAAGCTTTGGCATTAATAGGACCAGTTTAAATACAAAGCAGAATCAGGGAATTGCCAGATTATCATTTGGGGTTTGTTTGGGGAATTTTTTAACTGTCTAAATGAGTACATAAAATGGACTGAGTCTTCTAATGAGATTCTAAAACTATGTTCCAATTTAAGTCTGAACAGGAATTAAGAATAACTCAAAGTGAATTTGATCGTCAAGCAGAGATTACCAGACTTCTGCTAGAGGGAATCAGCAGTACACACGTGAGTGTTCATTCATTAGAAATTCATTTGGAACAAGACTTTGATAGTCTTAGGGAAATTCTTGGAGGAAGAACTGAACTTCCTTTTCAGTCATTTATCAAGATTGCTAAATTATAACACTTTTCAAGATACATGAAGAAATATTTTAAATTTTTGTTTACACTTCATCACCTAGTTCTCCCACTATCATCAAATCCATTTGATATTTTTTGTTGTTGTTTTTTTTTTGGCTAAACAGTTTGTTATTACAAATTCTAGCAAAATGCTAGATACTGATGATTTGCCCTGAGTACAGTGTTGTGCTTTGTCTTCCCTTAGCATTTGCCACTTTAAGTAGATTATAGAGCTAAGAAGTGACTGTAACTTTCCTTTACAGGCCCATCACCTCCGCTGTCTGAATGACTTCGTAGAAGCCCAGATGACTTACTACGCGCAGTGTTACCAATACATGTTAGACCTCCAAAAACAACTGGGAAGGTGGTAATTTCCTTTTCATACATGAACCTCCTGATAAGAGAAGTTCATATTTTTTTCATGTGAACTAGTAATAAAGTGAAAAATGGAAGGGTTGAAGACTTTTATTAGATTGCTTAAAATCAGATTTTTTTTTTTTAAAGGAACGTGATTATCACACTTCTGAGGTAACAAAAACATTTTGAGCTCTTCTGGCACAAAAAAAAATGTTACCAGGAATGAGAAGATAATTTTAAGTGAATACCTTTTTTAGTGCTATGTAAAGAAAGCATAAAAGCTTTTGAAGTTCACTTTTCTCTTGACTACCTTTGCAGGTGGTTGAGGAAGATAAAGTTGACACTTAGTTGCCTTTAGAGATAAACTAATTTTATACTTATTCATTACTTGTTCACTGTTAAAAGATTTTAGAATATTTCGTAAGACCTCAAGCCCATTGATGTTATTATTTTGAATGTAGTAATATACTTTACAGCACATATGTAAAGCACATAGCTCAGTCATTCATTCATCAGATGTTTATTGAACACCTGTCATATCCAGGTACTATTCTATACTCTAGGATTGTATCAGCAAACAGAACAGGCAAAATTGCTTACCTTTATGAAGCTAACATTGTAAGGTGCGCACTGAAAATAAAATGATATACAGGACACACATGGTTTCTGCTCTCACAACAGACACTTAAAGTCTAGGTAGAACTACAGGCCATAGGTGGACAGGCCACGTGATAATTGGAAAGGTAGAGAAGTTCAGATTACTGTAAGGAACATCTAACTGTGACTCAAGTGAGTCTAGCAAAGATTCACAGATGGAATTATTTTAGTAGGAATAATCTAGATGAAGAAAGGGGCAGGGACGAATATTCCAGGCAGAGGAGGAATATGTATATGAAAGGGCCAGAGGAAAAAAGAGTATGGCAAGTTTAGGAAACTGACAGTAGTTCGTTTTGGTTGGATCATAGTGTTCAAGTTAAAAATGGGATAGTAGATGAGGCTGGAGAAGCAGGATCATGTCATGAATGCCCTTTAAGGTAAGTAATTATAAGGAGTTTGAGATTTATATAGTGAGGAACCATTGAAGCAGGGGAGTGATATGTAACATTTGAAAGAGGAATATCAAGAGAAGTTATTTCAAGGAATAAGGAGGGAAAAAAAAACCCTCATCACTTTGGTCTTCCTTTCTGCATACTAATCCTTCAGAACTAGACCTAGAACAAAAGTAGGCACATCCACAAAACCAATTTTAGATCTTAAAAATAAGTTGTAGCCTAATACCACTGGTTATTATAATAGGATTCACAGAAGTATTTACACTTCTATATATTTGAAGTTTTGTTACTGGTATTAATATCTGAAATCAGAACACTACTCTATTCCTGCATCATTACAAGTATTTTAAGCCTAAGAAGCCTTAGTACTTCCTGTTTACTTTGTCCTAGTCTAGCAGTGCAGCAGAGGGGTTGTTGTTGAAACCATTCATTCTTACATTCTGCTTAAAGCCATACAAATGCTTGGAACTCAGCCAGTCACACAGAATCTAGTCATTGATGTGCTGAGGTAGGTACTATTACTATCCACATACAGATAAGGAAACAGAACAACTAGTTATAAGATTAGTAAATGTATTTTATTTTTAAATAATTGGAAAGTTTAACATATTGAACTACAGTGGCAGGAAGTGTGTAGTTTTTTAAAGTTATCAGTAAAAGTTCTTAGAAGGTGAAGATGGCCTTTCATGGTTTTTTTTGTTTGTTTGGTTTGGTGTTTTGTTGTTTTTCTTTTTACCATTAATTCCCCAAAGTTGACATAGGTAGACCTCAGTGGCTGAACAAAAGCTAATTATACTAGTAAGTTTAAAAGTAAAATTCCATGGTTAAAGACTTTAAAAATCATGTGTGTGTATACACACACATATGTGGGGAGAGAGGACTTATCTTTTGTTTTCTCTTCAGAAATGTGTTTTTTAATCACTGCCCAGTTCACTGAGGAAGAGACACTAGGAAATGTGTTCTTAACTTGAGACTGAAACTTGAATTAGAAATTATTTCTTTTTATCATTAGAACCCTTTACCCATCAGAGAAACATTTGCTTTTAATTTTTAAAAATGCACTATTCTAGGCATCAAGGATACATTGTAAACAAAATAGACCATATCCCAGCCTTCATGGAACCTGTATTCTGTTTAGGGGTAGAGGGGGAGTAGAAAATCAGTGTTTATGAATTACATAGCCTTTTAGAAGGCGATAAATGCTATGGAGAAAAATACAGCAGGGAAGTACCTTGGTTAGGAGTAGAGGTTTACAGTAGTCAGGGAAGACAGATTTGAAAGATGTGAGGAAACAAAGCAGACAGGCATCTTAGAGATGCTCCAGAGAGGAAGTACAAAAGCTCTGAAGCAGGAACATAGCTGTATGTTCAGGCAACAACAAGGAGAGCTTAGCTGGAGATTAATCAAGGAAGCAGGGAGCTAAGATACGTAGGACTTTAGAAGCCACTCTTTGGACTTAGGCCTGAACTCAGAGATGAGGAAGTCTGGAGGGTTTTGAGCTGAGGAGTGACATGATTTGATTTTAGCCTTTAACAAGATCATTCTTGCTGCTCTGTTGAGGCTAGATGTTAGAGGCCATGAGTATAAGTTGACAGGCCTGTTCGGAGCCTATTGCAATAACTTGGTCAGTAATCCAGTCAGGAGATGATGTGGCTTGGATCAGGGTGGCTGTGGTAGATGTGGTAGAAGTGTTTAAACCCTGGTGTGTTTTAGAGGTAAAGCCAACAGGGTTTGCTGACAAACCTGTATATGAGGCTTAGAGATGTAAAGAATTACTGTAAGTGTTTGGCCTGAGCAACTGAAAGAATGAAGTTTTGGTTAATTAAAATGAGGAGTGCCCCAGGAGGAGCAGGTTGGGGTGGGGAAGGCATGTGAGGTATATCAGGAGCCCAGTTTTAGACATGTTAAGTTTGAGATATGAAACATCTGAGGGGAGATATCCAATTTTAGGATATACAAGTCTGGAAATTGTGGGGAAGGGTGAATTAGAGATATGAATTAGAGAGTTGGCAGCATATCAAGGATATTTAAATCTGTGAGACTAGGTGAAATTACCAAGGGAATAAGTATAGGTAGAGAAAAACAGAGAACCAAGGGCTGAACCCTGAGGTACTCCAGCAAAGAGTTGAGGAACCAGCTAAGGAGGATGGTAAGGAATGAGCAGTGAGGTAAGATGTAAATCAAATGTGTGGCCTTGGAGTAAGCTGTAAAAAGTGAGGGGAGTGGTCCACTGTGATCACTAGATAGGTCAAGTGAAAAGAGCACTGTTAGTGAACCATTGGACTTAGAACACTGAAGTCATTGCTGACCTTGACTAGTAGTTTTAGTGGAACAGTAGGGGCAAAAGCTTGTTTGTTAATGTAAGGGAATGGAAGGAGAGGAACTGGGACAGTAAGTTTAGATAAGTCTTTTAAGGAGTTCCAGTGAGAAGAGAAATAGAGAAATGAAGCACTAGCCAGAGGAGAAAGTGAACCTAGCATATTTTTGTTTTTGTTTTTAAGATAAGAGAAGTAAGAGCATGATTGTAATATGATAAGAATGACACAGTAAATGGATAAAATATAATATTGGAAAGAGAGGGGAGAATTGGTAGTGTGATATCCTTGAGAGGAGATTTTGTATACAGGTGGAAAAATTAACCCTGAAAAAATTAATCTTAAGAGCATAGATAGCTCATCTGTAGGAGGAGGAGAGATGACCAAAACCATGGAAGTTTCCTGATTGTTTTTTTCTCCTCTCCATTAAAAAAGGAAGCAACTCATCAGCTGATTGTAAAGATTAGGAGAGAATTGCTGGATGGATGAATGAAGGGGTATGAAATAGTCATCAGCAGAATATTAAAAGTGAATAGACTAGAGAAATGTAGTGTAGTTGCTAGTCAGCATTGTGGACCCACTTGAGGTTCCTACTCATTCATTGAATGTGAGACCAGACAGCATGGTTTTGTGTTTTGTTTTTTTAACTGTCATAGTATATACATGGATACTGAGTAGATAATTAGGGAGATTTTTACCGAATGAGTAGTGTGAAGTAAAGGGCATAGGATATGAAGGCATACGAAAGGAGGGGATTATAATAATTTACCTTGGACACAAAGGGCCTGTGGGTAGGATGTAGATGGTAGGTCTGTGGAGGACCACAGATCTGAGATAGGCTTGTTGAAATGAGAGTACTAAGGAAAAAGAGATGATGGTCAGAGAGTGGAATGTTGAAAATTATAATTATTGTAAGGGTTATAGTTTGGGGAATTGATAAGGTCTAGATGAGGCGTTGGGAAGGGGTGGCTGAACAAGGGTCAGTTACAAAATCACTAGTAGAGAAGAGCTTGTGGATCTGACAGGCCAGAGTGTTCAAATAATTGTCTACGGGGATATTAGAATCACCAAGAATTAAGATATACTGTTAGTGAGCCAGGAGCTAAAATCTAGAAATAAAGAGAAAAGAATGAGACACCTGTAGATGATTGCCACAAAAGATGGTAGGTAGTATATCGTTGAATAACATGAAATTCAACCCAGGACCCACAGTAACATCATCCACTCGACGATGGTTGGTGGTGGACCTTGCGTGTTCAGGTCTGATCTGTCGATGTGCTGAGGGGCAAGCAGCAGCAGGAACAAAAAAGTCAAATAGGAGGTTGTGTGGCAGATGAACTTGATAAATGGCTTTCAGATGAACAGTCCAAGAGGTCTTTTGGGAGCTGTAAGGTAGCACACAGAGAAGATGGGAAAAAGAAGTCCTGTTATGAAACACGTCACCATCTTCATGGCCCTGTGTCTTCTCCTCCAGCCAGGAAACTCGTCATACCAGCAAGATGCCAGCAGTTGTTGACAGTTGGGCTGAGCAACAAACTATAGGGAAAGGAAAGGAAAAGGGAGAGTCATAGTTATGTGCAGGGGCTCCAACTCATCAACAGGAACACAGAGTTACTGTTCAAGTCACAAGTTCTGTTCTAAACAGTTTTATGTCTACACCATCATAAAGTGCTTTAAGTCATTCTGTGAACAGAGCTCATTTATTGAACATACACCCAAGGCCAACAGCTGTGTGCCTAGCCAGACACAACAAGAGTCAAAATACTATGGCTATACCTTAGGAAGCAAGGATAGAGCTGGGGACTAAGAATATCCATAGGATGTATTGATAACTGAACAAAGCTGTGTACAAAGATACATATGTGTGCATATATAAAAATTGTGATATATATAGGTATATGACATGAAATAAAAAAATGTTAATAGTGGTTAATAAAAAATAACATGAAATTCAAAGATTAGGCAGGATTGGTCAGGGAAAAGAGTATGGCAATGGGAATGAGGAACATGCAACTCCTGCAACATCCACCTTCTAGGCTCAATGATAAAGGGAGTGTGGGAGATTAAACACAAGCATCAGGAGGTGAATGAAAGGTTTAGAGAAGAGGTTAAGGATAAAGGGAATTTTGCTGCTGGCTGACTGATTTCCAGATGGCACAGAAGTCATAAAGAAGAAAACTGTATTTTATGAAGGGATGAATGTAACCTATCCTACCAGATGAAGCATTTTATATTTCAACTAATAGATTTATTTAAATTTAAATATGAATTTTCATAGGATTTTTTTCTACCTTAGAAATGTTTAGATTAGAATGATTATAGGCCAGCCATCTTATGCTGTTTTCCATTTAGTATTATTGGAGAAACAGGCTTACAATAAATTGAAAATTCTAATTATCTTTAAACTATTTATGAGCACATTGATCACAGGGATTTCACTAATTCCCAATAAAACTTTTATTTTTCCCCTAACATATTATTTGAATGTCCATCCCCTCACTTGTCTACGTGTCCATAAAGGAATGATATTGTTTCATGTTTGTGTCACAGCTTGTGGTAATGATGCTGGACATGTAGATAGTAAATATTTGAATGAACAGGAAAATGTGATTGAATCGATTTTACGGAGAAGAGTTCAGTTATTCAAATATTTCTTAAAGAATTAACTTGAGAAAACTTGGCTCTTGTGGTAGTATCCAACATTTAAGTAAGTTTTTCATTGGTATTTTTATTTAACAATTCATAAAGGGAGGAAAAGATTAATAAAACATACTTATAGAAGGTTGTTGGAAATACTACAAAGATAAACTCATTCTTCTGGAAGAAAAACCATTGTTTTTTAAAAACTTTTTACAGTTTATACTTGTAAAGATGGTTTTGAAACAAATTTTCAAGGACTTTATATTTAAAAACAACCTGCATTTTCTCTAGTGTAATTGACCCAAGAGAGGGGTAAGCTAGGTAGCATAACTTTGTCATTAAAATATTAGCATCCAAAAATCTTTAGCCAAAGTGGAGGTTGGTAGAAGGTAAACACTGCCACCAAGTGGTGGTATACAGGAACTTTGGTCACTTGTAAATAGATCATTGGCCATTTTTTCAACAGTTTTCCATCCAATTATCATTGTAACAACAACCAGACTTCTGTGGCACCTGTACCATCTGCTTCATCAAATGTGATTGGTTCTTCTGCCTTGACTTCAACAAGTGGCCTAGTAATCACCTCTCCTTCCAACCTCACTGACCTTAAGGAGTGCAGTGGCAGCAGAAAGGCCAGGGTTCTGTATGATTATGATGCTGCAAACAGTACTGAATTATCACTTCTGGCAGATGAGGTGAGTAATGTGGGTTTAAAAAGAAAATTATATCATAGATTGACTTACCTTCCAGTATAACAAAATGCAAATTCCTCATTATTTATTTGGAAATAGCTTATTATGCATGTTTTCATAGATTACAGATGGTTATATTAACATTTTATAAATTTTTAACTACTATTTTTAACAAAATAGAACACCACAAAAATATTTAAAGCTTTTAATTGCTGAATAACTAGATTTCTAAAATTGCCTCTAATAAAATCCTTAATCTTTCACCAAATTGATGATAATGTTTAAATTCTTTGATAGTGAATAATTTATCCTTTAAACAAATTAAATCTGATTAGTTTTCTGTGTGTTTATTTCTTAACATAGTTAATAACTGGAAATATTTTTATTTTATAGGTAATCACTGTTTTCAGTGTCGTTGGAATGGATTCAGACTGGCTAATGGGGGAAAGGGGAAACCAGAAGGGCAGGGTGCCAATTACCTACTTAGAACTGCTCAATTAAATAGGTGGACTATGAAAAGATACATCATATTTATATGCAATTAACTCTTAATAAAGCAGGTTTAAGTATCTCTCATGTTAATGTCTGAAGAGACAGAAAAGAAAATACCAGCCTTCAGAAACTGGCCTTTCTGCCAATAAAATTGCATGGTAAATATTTCATTACAGAATTTGTGTTAGAGTTTTCATGCCAAGAATGTTTTCTTACAAAATTCTCTTTCTACTGAGGTTTCACTAATAAGTAGCTTCTACTTTTGAGCCCCAACTTAAAGCAGAAGAACTGTTTTCTACTGAATTTTTCATTAATGGCAAGCTTTTTCTTTTATGTAAAATAAATTCATTGTGAGTTGGTATCAGTGACTCATTTATTAGGTATAATTAATAGCCAAAGAATAAAGTTAAAGTTTGTTTTTAACTGGTTTAAAAAGAGCTCTAGAATATAAACCTCTTTTTTGAAGAATATAATGTTTCTGAATGTTTTCATAAACAGAAATGCAGTTATACATGTTTACCTTGTTTTCCAGCAGACATTGAATGATTACAATATTCTATTTCAGTGAGTTATTTTGAGGATTTTTTGTTTTATAAAACACTACTGAATGATTTCTTTTAAGAATAACTAGTCCTTGAGAAGTATTACCATATTTCTCTAGTACATTTGCAATTAAGGTCCGAAGACATCTGGGTCAAATTCAGTTCACTAAATAATGTTTTTAGGATAGTTCAATTGGCACCGTTTAATCCATAATCAGAATTGGATCTGTTAAGAAGATACTGCAGTACAGTAAAGAGAATTTCTTCTTATTGAATGACAAATCCTTATAAAAGTATGGATTAGCACAACTATGTTCATTATAGAGTAAATTGTATGAATACAAAATACACTTTTAGTTACTTTGAGCCTACAAATAAAATTTTGAAAATTTACTAATGAACTTAGGTCATCTTGATCAGGCTGTCTAGTTATAAAACACACTAATGAAATGATTAATGATATACTTGGAATCAGAACATTGCTGTTTGGACCATTGCTATGAATCAGCAGATTGTTTCTATGTCAGGACTTCTGCTCTCATTTTCATTCATTCATCCGTTCATTCATCAAACATTTGTTGAGGGCCAGGCACTATGCTGATCAACTGGGAATACAACCCTGAACAAGATGCACACAGTTCTTCCCCCTACAGATCTTAAAGACTCGTAGAAGTTACAGAAAAATAAGTAAGCAATGGTCATATAACAGAATTGGTGTCATGATAGGAAAAATATAGGGTTAGTGTGTTTTGGAGCTTTGGGAGTCACCTAATTCAGATTTGGGGAGTGGGAGATAGTTTGGAGAGGAAGTGTTCCAGGCAGGAAAAAGTCGTGATAGGCCTGGAGTTAAGAGAATGTAGCACATTCCGAGAGCTAAAAGTAGTTCAGTCTGGCTTTTGCATGAAGTGTAAAGGTGTAGTTAATTTCTTCAGGAAATGTTAATGTATCAAAATGGTATTTTTTCGGTACTTTAAAAAATGAATACTTAGCACAAAAGGGTATTTTAAAATGGTGTTCAAGAGTTCCTAATAAGAGCTTGGTAAACATGTTGATAATTTAATTTACAGTCCAGATTTTAACAGTAGTTACATTTCTGGGCTGTGAGACAAATTCCTCTGCAGTTTTATAGTTGTACAAGATGCTTTGATTCACACTGTGAATTGCCATACCGTTAACCCCTAAAGCTGCTCAAGCTGGTTAGTTAGCTATAGTACCATTTGAGTGAAGCTTTTTTCCCCAGAAAGGAAACTCTGTGGTCAGCCTAGAGTACCACCTATTATGTTAGGCTTTAAGAGATCACACAAAAAAATCAGGTCAACTTTAACAACAACTATAAATTAGGTTTATGAGAAGTAGAGTAGTAAAAAGGAAAGAGTATAGGTAGTGGAGTGAAATTTGTCCTGGGTTCAAATCCAGTCTTTCTCACATACTGTGCTCTTCGAGCTTTGACTCAGATGTCATATAAACTGCCATTTCCTTGTTAGTAAAATGGAAATTATAATTATGCCATCTTAAGCTTATTGTGAGGATTTTATAGCAAAAAAATAGTTTTAAAAGTAGTTATAAAATAACTATAAAATCTATACGTATAGATTTTATAACTATCTTGTATGTTAGATGATTTTTAGGGGAAGGCTTGGTGCAGTAGAAGCATGCTGTAAATATGTTTCCCCTTGTTACCTCCTGTAGCTTCCTGACTTACCCAGACGGTTAGCCTGGTTTGGTTTATGACTATGTACCAGAGATACATCTTCTGTATCCATGCTCTATTCTACTCCTTATCAATTCTATCCTCCACCCTCTTTAAATCAGACCCAGATCTAGGTTTAACCTCACCATAGTCAGTGTACATTTTTATCAGAACCTTCTTTCCATCAAATGATTGTTGATTATAGTAACTCAATAATGTACAGTAGCCTTCAATAATGTTAGGGTTCAGAGGTTATTTTGTGCCTTTGTCCACCACAGATCCACCACAATATGTGAACTCATCCTTATGTTTATTGTTTTTTATTTTAATGGGGTTTTGTTTTGATTGGTTGGTTGGGGGTTTTGGGGTTTGTTTTATTTTGGTTTGGGCTTATTTTATAAAGTCACAGGTTTAATTTTTACTCAGGTAAAGTCCCATAGGTTCTTAGGCATGGAAGAAAAGCTTGGGAAGCCTGTTAATTCATGGTGCAATTTAGAATTATTTAAATAATTCTGAGCTTAATGTGAAGGATGCATATATGAATGAAGTAGTAAACTTGGAAATAATTGTAGGCTCTTTTTACAAACAGAAAAAGCCCATTGGATTGCCTCTACATTTGTCCTGAAGGTAATTAACTCAAAAGGTCATTGCATTAAATTGTTTTTTATGGTGCTAATCAGAAAAATTCATATTGTGGGAGACTAGGTCCCAGAAATGGGAATGCGTCTCACTCTGAGTAATGTGAGAAATAAACCTGAGACCAGGGTCACTACTGGGTTAGAGTCCATCTTGTAGTCTGCTGTTTTCCTCAGGAGGATAACAGATAACAGAGGAACAGAATGTAAATGGAAGAGCTGGTGTTGGGAGGACATGCAGAAGATGAAGGAGCACAGGACAAAAAGCAACAGCTTTGTTTACCCAGAGAGGCCCAGCTTACCTTCATGCTTTGTTGACAGGATTCCTTAAAAATATCTTCCCTAGCTCGCAAACACCTGAAAGTTTGAAATATGTTGCCCTAGTATGTGTCACTTCAAGTCTAGGTGAGAAGCCATAATAATAGATAACGAGACTTTGGCTCAATGCCTTCTCCGGATGATTAAGTGGCTCTTACCTCATGGTGAGGAGGGTGTGGTGGTTGTCCGCGGCACACCTGCCCTTTCTTCCACATTATCCTAATGAGAAAGTCTGCTCCATAGGGCAGTGGTTCCCAGTGTGAGACCCCCAAGATGGGCAGTATCAGCATCACCTAGGAACTTGTTTAAAATGTTAATTCGTATCTCCAAGCATCTTTTTTGTACTTAATTTGTTGTCTTCAAGGGGCTATAAAACTAGTTTAGTTCTTGCATGTAACATTTTTAAAAATATTTCAAGACAAAAGCTGAATTCTGATCTTTACTGTGTTCTGGCACTAATCATAATTATAGAGTTACTTTTAATAATTTATTTGTTTAGTATATATCTGTCAGTCTAGCATGTAGGCTCCCTGAGAGTGAGACTGTTAATTCTTTTGGTCACAGTTAAATTCCCAGTTCTTAACAGGAGACCTAGCATATAGTATGTACTCAGTATTTGTCAAAGAAAAAATGCAATTCTTAAGCCTTATCCAAACTATGAAAAGCCTGAATCAAACTCTGGGGATAGGGCCCAGCATTCTGTTTTTACAAGCCATTTAGGTGATTGTTACACTCTCAAGTTTGAGACCCACTTCAGTAGAATAAAGTGTGCCTTTTACCTTCAGGCCTGCTATCTGACATCACTTGAAAATTCTCCCTGCCTTCTATATACCACCAACACTGCTCTCAAGTGCAGAGAAACCTTGCTGGACTGTATTACAAGTGGGTGTGAAGGTATAAGGTATGCTTAGTGTAAAAGGAAATATTGCTTGGGATGCCAGTACTTGGTTGCTGTGGAGGTTTTTAGGGATGGATCCCTTAGTCTGAAGAAGGGTAGGCACTACCATCACCCACATTTCCACTCAACGCAGTCACAATTTAACATCAAAGCGCCCTGACAAACCATTAAAGTCACATTGGACTAACGTGTACATTCCAGTGGTCAGGTTGCTAAGTTCCACTCTCCCTACTTCAAAGGAGACTTTTTAAGAATTGTTAATGCTTTTTTATTAATACTACAAGTCAGAGATGCATTGATAAAAAAGGGGGAGGAAAACATAATTTAAAGATAAAAATCACCTATAATTCCACCATCCAGGGAGAGCTACTGTTATTTAGGTGTATAGACTTCCAGATTCGTCTGTGCTTTTATAGATTTTTTTAAATGGAATCAAGTTGTACATACTGTTTTGTAACTTTTTTCACTTGACAATACCATGACTATCCTGCCATGTCAAATATGTTTCTATATCTTTTTCAATGGCTCCATGGTATTTCATCTTATGTGCCACATTTTATTAAACTACTGTTTTTAGGTTTTCTCATTTTCCACTAATAAACTGCTTTAAAGAACATTATGTTGTTAAATCTTTTATGTGTGCTTAATATTTCCTTAAGGTGAATATTTGGAAGTAGAATTGTTAGTGTAGGGTATGCCAGTTTATAAAAGCCTTTGTCACTGCCACTTTGCCCCCTGGAAAACTTACCAGTTTACACTTTTATCGGCAGTATAAGAAAGAACACTATTTCTTTTTGGAGGCCTTCCAGCCGAATGTTCTTAGAACCTTCAGTTTAAAAATAAAGGGTAAGAGGAAGATGAAAAGACCCTGCAAAAGTAAAACCAAGATCAGTCTTAAATTATTCTGACATGACATCATTCACTGTTCTACCTTCTATTATGTATTTTGTGATACTTTGGGAATGTTTGTAGTACTGGCTTTCCCCTTGCTTTTATTCAGTCTCCTGGAAGCACTATCACCTTTCTGGCTCTTGCTGAAATGATAGGCGAACACTCCTAAACAGAGTGGAATCTTGTGATAATTTTGATGCAGGCTTATTGTTGCTTTTAGGGAGCATGGACATAATAGGGAAAGTAGAAACTTTGGAAGGTAGGCAGAACATTGGCTCTCCCACTTGATTGCTTGGCTTTGTGTTGGTCAACCTCTTTGAGCCTGTCTGCTCATCTGTAGAAATAATAATATAAAACTACTTTGTAGGGTTGAAAGAATTAGCCATAGTATGGCAAAGTGCCTGGCACCTAGTAGGTAATAACTTAGAATTTCCACCTAAGTATATTAGAGCAGTTGCTATTATCAACTTCAGCAGAGTAAATGTCACTGCCATTGCCAAATAAAATCTTCCTTGAAAGGTGTCACAATAAATGGACATTGCCTTGTATATCCTACTGTACCTACAAAATCCAGTTTTTAAAGGATGTGTCATTCTTTCCACACAAGTAACCTAACCAGATAAAACTCCCAGACGGGTGGCTAATGGAGCATTTCAGCTATACACTTTTATGGCAGTGCATCAGAGTGCTAATCGTGTTATTCTAAAATGGTGAGCCGGACATGTCAGCCATGCCAAACTTCCCCTTCTGACTGAAACACCACCTTTGGCCTACAGCTGATCTTTGTGCTTTGGATGGCTTGTCTTCCACCTGTGGGAACCTGACACAGAGGGCTCAGCTCAATAAAGGCAATGATAATCAGTTAAGTCTCAATAGCGTCTCCAGGATGAGAGGACACAATTGATTCACTCATAATGAAATAAATTTATTTAGAGAAGTATCTGAATTCTAAAAGTTGCCCAGGGACTTCCCTGATTGTGAATCCTGCCAATGCAGGGTTCTATCCCTGGTCTGAGAAGATCCCACATGCCAAGAAGCAACTAAGCCTGTGCACCACAACTGTTGAGCCCGCATGCCACAGTTACTGGAACCCACACATCTAGAGCCCATGCTGAGCAATGAGAGAAGCCACCGCAATGAGAAGCTCGTGCAATGCAACAAAGAGTAGCCCCCACTCACCACAACTAGTGAATGCCCGTATGCAGCAACAAAGACCCAATGCAGCCCAAAAATAAATAAGTAAATAATAAATAATAAATTTTTTAAAAAGAAACTTTAAAAACATTTATTTTTTATTTTTTTATTTTTTTTGGGGGTACACCAGGTTCAATCAACTGTTTTTATACACATATCCCCGTATTCCCTCCCTTCCTTGACGCCCCCCCCTCGAGTCCCCCCCACCCTCCCTGCCCCAGTCCTCTAAGGCATCTTCCATCCTCGAGTTGGACTCCCTTTGTTATACAACAACTTCCCACTGACTATTTTACAGTTGGTAGTATATATATTTCTGTGCTACTCTCTCGCTTCTTCTCAGTTTCCCCTTCACCCCCCGCCCCCTCCCATACCTCGAGTTCTCCAGTCCATTCTCTGTATCTGCGTCCTTGTTCTGGTCACTGAGTTCATCAGTACCATTTTTAGATTCCGTATATGTGAGTTAGCATACAATATTTGTCCTCTTTCTGACTTACTTCACTCTGTATGACAGATTGTAGTTCTATCCACCTCATTACATATAGCTCCATCTCATCCCTTTTTATAGCTGAGTAATATTCCATTGTATATATATGCCACATCTTCTGTATCCATTCATTTGTTGATGGGCATTTAGGTTGCTTCCATGTCCTGGCTATTGTAAATAGTGCTGCAATAAACATTATGGTACAAGTTTCTTTTGGGATTATGGTTTTCTTTGGGTATATGCCCAGGAGTGGGATGACTGGATCATATGGTAGTTCTATTTGTAGTTTTTTAAGGAACCTCCAAATTGTTTTCCATAGTGTCTGTACCAACTTACAGTCCCACCAACAGTGCAGGAGAGTTCCCTTTTCTCCACACCCTCTCCAACATTTGTGGTTTCCGGACTTTGTGATGATGGCCATTCTGATTGGCGTGAGGTGATACCTCATTGTGGCTTTGACTTGCATTTCTCTGATGATGAGTGATGTTGAGCATCTTTTCATGTGTGTGTTGGCCATCTGTATGTCTTCTTTGGAGAAATGTCTATTTAGGTCTTCTGCCCATTTGTGGATTGGGTTATTTGCTTTTTTGGTATGAAGCTGCATGAGTTGCTTGTATATTTTGGAGGTTAATCCTTTGTCCGTTGTTTCATAGGCAATTATTTTTTCCCATTCTGAGGGTTGCCTTTTAGTCTTGTTTATGGTTTCTTTTGCTGTGCAAAAGCTTTTAAGTTTCATGAGGTCCCATTTGTTTATTCTTGATTTTATTTCCATGATTCTAGGAGGTGGGTCAAAAAGGATGTTGCTTTGATGTATATCATAGAGTGTTCTGCCTATGTTTTCCTCTAGGAGTTTGATAGTGTCTGGCCTTCCATGTAGGTCTTTAATCCATTTGGAGTTTATTTTTGTGTATGGTGTTAGGAAGTGTTCTAATTTCATTCTTTTACATGTTGCTGTCCAGTTTTCCCAGCACCACTTATTGAAGATAAAAACATTTAAAATAAAAAATAAAAAAATTAAAGTTGTTCAGCAATGTTTCCAAAAGATAGGTGTCCCAGAGGTAACAGCTCCAGTAATCATAGCAGATAGATCCCCAGAGACCAACTCATTTTCAAATTTGGATGAACTAGATACATTAAAATTAGCATCTAGTTTGTTGATTATAACTCAGAAATACTCAGCCAATAAAAAGTGAGTAGTAAGAGAATTTAAGAGGGTGTGTAAGGAAGGAAGTCTATACAGGAAGCTTCAGGTTTATGAGAACAAAACAAATGTGAGGTGAAAGGAGATGGGCTACTACTATCAGCAACTTTTCTGAAAGCTTGATGCCCTAGGGTTTAGGGTACATGTTTGTGCCTAGTCCCATGTTCTAGTGAAGTTGTATGAAACAAGCCATAATAGGTGGTCCCAACAACCATGTACTTTGATGCCTATTTGCCTTTTGTATATGGTTTCCTCTATTCACCTCTACCTGAAGACCCTCACTTATTAAGAGTAACTTCAAAAGCTCCCTCTGCTATGAAGATATTCTGGATTCCCTCAGGCAGATTTAATTATTCACATATATAAATGTAACTCAACTGTGGCATTTATTGCCTTGATTTGCAATTACTTACTAACCTAGCTGAGCTCAAGGACAGGGACTTTGTGTCCCCTAACTCTTAGCGCACCTAAAGCTGAGTTTCAGCAACCCTCACAGCTGCCAACAGCATTCTAATTTCTACAAACGATCTATTAATGATTCAGACTTGGTGCTGTTACGTGTGTTTGCCCCAAGAAACATTACCCTCTTTGGACAGCAATATCATAGAAAATGTACATCTACTTATCTCTGAGAATAAACCTCAGAATCTATCAATCGTTATTACTTTCCCACTGACAGTTTTGTTTATTTTATACACTGCTCATCACTGACTTGTATTTTGCAAAACAGCAATTTATTAGCTACATCTATACTTCAAGTTAAATTGGGATCAGTCACCTCAATTAAGTCAGGACTGGGCTATTTACATCATTAAGCTTTTCTATGTAAATGTCCTCTGCAAAATGGGTTAACTTTCTCCTCTCCTCTATCTCTTTTTTCCATTTCTGTACATGCTCCATCTCCCCTCTTTCAAAAAGCTTACATGGTTAGGAAAATGCACACCAAATTATAGGAGAAAGGTACATAAATATACAAAGCAAAAAGGATAGAATACTCAAAAATGTATGATAGACGATCTTGCTCAGTTGCTATTCGTGAGTGGCAAATCTGACTCAGACTAGCAGCCAAAGCAAAGAAGGAGGCATCAAACTTCAAACTGACCATTCACATACAGAATCATGCTGGCGGCTCAGAGAAGGTCACTCATAGAGAGGGCACCAAAGACAACGTTAAGCACCAAAGTGGAATTAACCTCAGAGGCCAGAACTCTTGCCCTGATTCAGGTATTAAATGTTACATGACTGCTGTATTGCAGTCTTCATCAAACTGGGAGTGAAATGAGCACAAAATGATTCACTTGAACACCCTGAAGTACAGTGACTCTGAGCCTTCACCTGTCAGATCATCAGGAAGTGGAGGATTCCCCTCCCCTACATATTTCTAGCAATCTCTGGGGACATTTATGTCCATAAATCAATCCTCTTCTCCTTTCTACCTGCTGGTGGAGAGGGGACTCAGGCGCCACCCTCCTGCCTCATTCCGGGACAGATTTGGCCCTCCACCCCATCTCATACTCCCATCCCAGTTGTCTTGAAAACTTTCTGTGCCCATTGCCAGTGAAGCTGGGGTTTAGCAGGCTGTAAGTTGGTAAAACTGGAAGATCACTACTGGCCTCTGAGGTAGCCTTCTACAGAAGTGAGTCTGGAATGCTGTTTTAATCCATTTCATTTCATGGCAAGCAGTAAAGTTACTCATCATGACTTAAAGTCTTACACTGTTCACATGATAGAGCTCTTTTCCTCACCCATACAATCTCATGGTGACAAGGACCTTACCCAGACACCTGTGCTTCTTACTAACCCCTAACCACGCCCTACTCCAACAGTATGTACAGTCCCCAGTGCCTGGTCACTTCTCCCTCAGATAGAGATAGGAGTCAGAGAACTACAGCATAACCAGAGGCCATTGCTTTACAGTCAATGGAGGGCCTCCCAGAGCACAACTCCCTAAGCCCAAGAGCTCTTTCAGTTTAGATACACAGCCAATTCTATCAGGAACGACCTCAACAAGGAGGGCTGGTGAAGGCAAATTCCACTCTTGGATACGTTGTTGAGCTGGAACCGAGATTCCCCTTTGTCCCATGGCCTTTGACATAAAGGAGCTGCTTACCAGTCTAGTTATCTCTATCTTCACGACAAATTCCCTCTGAGGGGCCATGTTACCTCTGCCCAACAGTCTGTCTTTGATTCGAACCATCTCTCAACATCTATACTTTTCATATATTTGAACCTCAGTATTGGGAGAAACAGAGTCCTATCCTATTGCTAGGCTCTAAAATGTCACTATTACTATTCTGCCCAGATGGAAAGTCGTATTGCAAAACTATCTAGAACAGAAATTAAGACTACAGACTTTGGAATCAAAGAGGCAAATTTTCAAATCCCAATTCTGCTCAGCTGTGTGTTGAGGAAATTATATAATGTCAATTCCTATTTCTTCATCTGTAAAATACAGATTGAAATACTTACCCCCTATGTTTGTGGCAAGCAGTAGTACTTAAAACATGATCCCCAAACCAGCAGCAGCAGCATTGCCTGGGAATTTATTAGAGATGCAAATTCTCAGACCACCTACTGGATCAGAAACAGTTGGTGTTTTAACAAGCCCTCAGGTGATGTGTTGCTGTTGAACTTTGAGGACCACTGGTTGTGAGGATTAAATGAAACAATGCGTGAAAGGACTTAACTCAGTAATTAGCACATAGTATATTCTTAACAGTTTCTATTATTATTATTATTATTATTGTCACCACCATCATCATCCTCACTATCAGCATTTCTAAAGTAATGAATGAACTACATACCCTTCAGGCAAAGTTCCATATGTATGTCTCATTATCAAGCTTTTCATAAGAGCTTGGCAGCTGAAGGTTAGAAGTTAAGTTCTCTGATGAGAATGTGTAGTACAAATCTCTATACTTTAACCCAGGGGTCCCCAACTCCCTGGCCGGGGACTGCTACCAGCACAGCAGGATGTGAGTGGCAGGCAAGCAACAGAAGCTTCATCTCTGCTCCCCATCGCTCATATTACCACCTGAACCATCCCTCCCCACCCCCCCACTGCCATCTGTGGAAAAATTGTCTTCCATGAAACTGGTCCCTGATGCCAAAAAGGTTGGGGACCACTGCTTTAACCAATTATATAAAAAATGATTTGAAATTATTTTTACCAAGTAACCACTGACATCTGTACAGAAAGTGACTCTACCGTCACAAAAAGGAGCACTTGGAGAAAAGGTCAAGATTTTCCTCAGAAAACAGTCCAGTGTATGCTTATACCTGGAAAAATGAGACACTGAAACTCCATGATCATTTTGACCAGAAAGTTTTCAAAGCATTTGCTACAAATTGCATGTTGTGGTTATGAAACTGTTTCAATCATGCACTTATAAAATGGCTAATTTTATTCCCTGGAACCTTCTGATGGAACCTCAAGAGAAATTTGTTTCATAATGTAACTCTTGGAAACTAAATGAATTTACCTTCTAGTAGGATGTTTAGATACAAACCAATTACATGTTGTAGGAGACTAAAACAATTGTGGTTTTAGAATAGTTCATCATAAGCCATTCTTTCTGAGAGCGTTTAGATAGCAAGTCCAGTAGAAATTAAATTTGTGGTTATGTCCTCAGGCAAATTATTTACTTAACCTCGAAAGCCCACAGATTTCTCATCTGTAAAATGAAAGGATTAAATCGGATGATCTCCAAAGTCCTTCAAGCTCTTGCATCCTAAGATGCTCTAAACAAGGCAAAGTTGCTCATGTTTTAATAGTAACTACTGATAAACCCCAAATTATTAATTAACTTAAATGACAGGCACGATCTATTAGCAGGTAGTCAATGAGTTTGTTGTTTGTCTGTTTGTTTTTTTAATTATAAAGAACAAAACTCTTCAGTCTGAATTTTCTAGAAAAGACTGCATGGTAACTTGTGAGAGATTCCTTTGGAACCTCTTTAAACCTGGCAGCAAAATAGGTATTTTTTACCCCATTTCACCGATGCGAAACAGAGTTTAGAGAGCCACTGAGCCAGCAAATGGCAGAGCCTGGGCTCATTCCTTGTCTTCCCAACTCCAAAGCCAAAGTTCTAATCAGTGTGTAACACAGACACCAAATTTTTTATATGTGCTCCCCCAAATATGGTCAATGGCCCATTATTTCCTACATTCTTTCTGTGTAACTTTTCTTGGGGCAGAAAAAAAATGTTCTAACATAAAGTAGCTATAAATAACTGCTTAAGCAACTAAAAAACTAAAAATAAATAAAAATAAAAAAGCCTATAAAGCTTTTTAAAGCAAGTAGGGATCTTTCAGCCCCACTAGCACCACAGCTGAAAGTGCAGAGAAATCAGCCCTGGCTTAAATCAGAGTTTTTCAAAGCGTGGCCCCTAGAATCTCTGGGGGGTGGGACCCAGCCATCTTGCGCTTCAACAAACTCTCCAGGTGATTCTGATGAACATGTTTAAATAAAGCAGAGAGAATAATACTACCGTGTTGTCTTTCACTTTAAAGCTGACTTACCTGCAGAAACAATAAAAGAGAATGACAGTCCTCAAAATATTACTGCAAGCTATTAAATTAAGCTGAAATGCAATACCATTTTACTGACTCTTTTCAGTTAAATAGGCCATTACTAATGAGTAATTTGAAGAGCAAGTGAAAATGTTTAGAGTATCATTTTGTCAGGAACACAGGAAAGAGCCCATAGATTGGAAGAGCTTATTCCAAAATTCAGCCATAAGGGAATATGCTCTACAAATCTGTCTCTTATCAAGGTAAAAACTCTATATAATCTTTATTGTTCCTTCTAGCCAAAGTCTTAGTTACCTCTGAAGAGTCTATATACCCTTTTGGCAGGACAAGAGCACACCCTTTTGGGGTTTTTTTTTTTGTTGTTGTTGTTGTTGTTTTCCTTTTTTTTCCTTTTGTTTTTAAATGTGTCATTCATTGGCATTTGCAATAAGCCAGTCACTGTATGGAGCGTTTTACACACATTCTCTCATTTCACTCTTGCAACAGCACTATGAGGTGGAGAGAGTTGTCTTCACTCTTCAGATGAGAAAACCAAAGCTTAGGTAAAGACATTAAGTTGTGAACCTGCTATGCTCATTTCAAGGTCCTGGAATCTCTAGAGACAGTAAATTCCCTAAACTGTACCTCCCTTTTCCTCTTCCTTCTCTGACACTAATCCTTTCCTTTAATCCTAAGACTGTTAGAAACAGGAAGCCAGTGCCCTAGGCCTTCTTTCTCAGCCCATTTCCACTTTTCCTTTACATCCACATGATGCCCATGGTGGCTAACCTTGAGTCCAATTTCTGCAAACTCTAGCCCTCCAACTCCCAGACAGCTGACCTAAGATGGCTGCTGAGACTCAAGGGGGCTGCGGTCACTTGCTCCATGGAGGTAGCTTCACATCACCGATCACATAAACCACAGTCATGAGCAGGTGGTGGGCAGGAATTGCTTTGCTGGTCTTCCCCATCCCCTTCCCAGCTTCCTCTCTCCCGAAAGTCCTATCAGCAGAGATCTTGCAACTTTACCAAAAAATGATATAATAATAGCTGCAATGATTTAAGAACTTCCCGCATGCCAGGCACTGTACTGAAAGTGATTTACACCCATATCTCATTCTAACAGCCTGTGAGGTAGGTACCACTCTTCACCATTTTACAAAAGGAGAAATGAAGGTTTTTAAATCACACAGCTGACTGAGTGGCAGAGCCTGGTCTTTCACCCGAGGCTCCCTAATTCCAAAGCCTTGCTCTCAATATCCACACCAAGTTTTCCTCCAATCAACTAAGACACCACTTAGCCTAACCAATATTTAAAATGGATAAGAGGACTTCCTAGGTGGCGCAGTGGTTAAGAATCCACCTGCCAATGCAGGGGACTGGTCTGTGAAGATCCCACATGACTCAGAGCAACTAAGCCCATGCACCACAACTATTGAGCCTGTGTGCCGCAACTACTGAAGCCCGTGCTCTGCAGCAACAGAAGCCTCTGCAATGAGGAGCCTGCACACTGCAACGAAAAGTAGACCCTGCTTGCCGCAACTAGAGAAAGCTGGTGTGCAGCAACGAAGACCCAATGCAGCCAATAAATAAATAAATAAATAAAATTTAAAAAAATAAAATAAAGTGGATAAGAACAGAGGCTTATCCTTTTTGTAACCAAGATAGAATGCAGCTTCTCAAATGAAGATGGACAAACTAATCAAGCACAGTTTGGTGGTTCCTGCCTAGTGAATGCCTTCCCTGTCTTCCCGTTCTTTATGTGGTGCCCACCATTTTGGTACCTCCAACGGGCTGAGAAAGCCCCTCTCCCGGGGTAAGTAGGGGCCCTTGCTAGTCTCATCATTAGTGGAAGAAATTAGTGCCTCTCCTATTCTGTCCCCAGACTACTCAGCTCACCGCAGTAACTGGGTTTTCCAAGAGGTCTTTGAAACTCAGAACACATTATGTTATAAATGATGATGAGAGTCTCAAGTTAGTGCGCCAAAATCCCTTCAGCGTAAATATAACTTGACTGAAATAGTACTGATGGTTAGAGCAACCCAGAACAAGATTGGGTTGCTGGAGACCCCTAAATTTCTTTGATCTTAGGCTTTCTTACGCCCATTTAGTCCCAGGACAGTGGCAAGTATGCAGTAGGAAATAACAACAGCTAGTATTTATTGAGCATTTACCTAGTGTCTGACTGCTCCAAACGTATTATCTCATTTGACCTCCACAGCGGCTTTAGACAGTAGGCATAAGGACCAGCCTCAAGAAACTGAGGCACAGAGAAGCTGAGTGACTTCCCAAGGTCACAGAGGACATACGCAATAGGAGCAAGAACAGAGCCCAGACAGTCCGGATCCAAAACCGGTGTGACTAACCAGTGTGCGGCGTTACCGCAGCGGGCCTTTATTTGCCGTCTGCGGGCTGGGTGGAGGCTGAGCGCTGCCCTGCTGTGTAGGCAGTTGCCAGGATACGCGCAGGGAAACCGCGCAAGCAAGCAAGCAGTGGGGCGTGGCTGGCAGGGAGCCCTGGTGAATCCCTCCACAGCGGTGGGAAAGAGGGAGATTCTGTGCCTCGCGGGAGAAGGGGTCGGTGCGGCAGCCCCAAGAGATGATGGAGAACACGTGGCTCTTCTCTCCACAGTGTCTGCTGCTGCTCTCGCCGTGACCCTGGGCAAGTTCATGACCGCTCTGTAAAAAAAAAGCACCCTAACAGTTCCCACCTCCAGGATCTTTGTGTAAATTAAAGGAGAACATTCATGGAAGAACAATGCACAGCGCCTGGCACCCACTCACTGAACGTGTCCTCTTATAATTATGTCCATTATCATTACAGCATATCATTTAACTCCGAAAAAACTCCAAACCCACTGGAACACTGTGAAGGCAGGCTTGAGGGCAAGGTTTTGCCCCTAAACGTGACGTTTGCTGACCGGAAGCTACAGGCGCGTCCACCATCCCCCGCCTCCTCTAGAAGGGTGGGAACTCCAGTCTCCTTTCCCGCAAATCTCTTACCAGCACCACCCCCTGAGAGGCACAATGCATTGGCTTCCGTCCCTCCTCTTCGCTTCTGCCCCTGTGTTCTCAGAGGTCAGGGCTAAGAAGCTGAGAGATGTAGGAATGCCGGCTGGCAGGAGGAAGAGGACAGCCAAGCCAAATAGGCCCGGAATAATCAGGCTGGAGAACAGGCCATAATTTACCCTGAAATGGTCTCTAATGGTGATGGGCGTGGGGGGGAGCAGAGAGAAGGGAAAACAGACGCCCCTTGAAGCGTTCCATCAAAAATCTAATGAACCATACTTTATGAATGCAATGGTGTTTTACGATCTACCCTGCAATTCTTTAAAGTGTCTCGGTCCAAAGTCAGTTCTCTCTGCTTCTTTCCTTCCCGTTGCCGGGAGAGGCGTTGCTATCTTTGCCACCAAGGATGTTATTTTTCGATTGGCAAAAAAGAAAAAGAAAAAGAAAAAAAATATATATATATATATATATAAAGCCAGGATGGATGAATCCTAAACTTAACATTTGGTTTTGCTATCCCCTGTTACATATTAGTTGAGAAGGATTTTGGAAGACACAACAGAAATGTAATATGTAAATCAATAACAATTTTTCTTTTGTGTTCAAACCATGAATACTGACTAGCTAATTTTCATGGCCTCTCTATAAGTGAGTTTTATTATCCCGTTCCAATTCAATTCTTCTTCAGCGTTTTAATCAGCCTAGGCAATTTTATTTTAATTTATCTCCACAAAATGTTTTTTGCCAGCACCCTACATTTTCATCAGATTTCCTTGTCATAGCCGGATACAGCTGGTACAGGCAGTTAAGTGCTGCTGAATGGGGCAGACTGATGAGGACAGAGACTCAAACAAGGCATTGGCCTGGGATGGTTGATGGACATGGAGAGTTGGAGGGACCAGGCGAGGAGGCATGTCACAGCTGAAAGTGTCAGGAAGAACAGTCTAGTTGGTGTCAGTACCATCTACAAAGGTGCTAGCATAGATAAAAGGAGGAAGCCCAGGCAATAGTCTTAATAGTTGAGAATATAGGGCATTTGACTGATGTAAAGGATCCTCCCCCAAAGTGTGTGTACCCCTTCCCCTCATCTCCGTGGGAAGTGTGTATTCCTCTATCCCACTGAGTTGGGCTTGACCATGTGACCTGTTTTGTGCAATGGGATGCTAGTAGGCACATAAGCAGAGGCTTGTGATGTGTTTGCACAGTTGGGCTTCTTCCAGGCAGCAGGAGGAGAGCCTGCTGTTGTGGTACTGGTTCAAACAGGTCGAGAGACCAATGGAGCAGACCTGGACCACACTGACAGCACTGAGCAAGCCGAGGCAGGCAAACACACGGGTGCTGAGTATATTATTCTTAGCAAATTCTTTGGGGCTTCAATGCTTCTACAGGTGCTGTCTACTGGGCCTGAATTGTGCTTCCTTGTGTTCTTCCAGTGGAAGGCTAATGCCTTCTCATCCGTCCAGTCTCAACTTACAAGTTGCTTTCTCAGAGACTCCTGCCCTGACTCTCCTCCAATCTAAATTATGTTCCTCTGTTAATTCTTCCTAAATGCACCTGTGGTTATTTTCCTCCATCGAATTTACCACAATTTGTTTCATGTTTGTCTCTTCTTACATTCCTCAAGAGCAAGAGCAATGACATCTAAGCATAATCTTAGACGTCATTTAGTTCTAGCACAGTCCCTAGCTTAGAGTGGGTATTTCTTAAATATTTGTGAGACGAAATATGCCAGGCACTGTGCTGGGGGATGGGGCTGTAACTACTACAGTGATGAACACAGGGCCCTCCTCACTCACAGGGGCTTTGAATCTGCATAGCCAGGCCATCAGCCATTGCACAGCCATGTGATGGCTAGAGCTACTGTGGGCTAGAGCTACTGCATCCCTTTCTGCCTGTGGTCAGATTGAGAGATTGAGGTCAAAAGTTGAGTTAGCTGTTGCTGCGTAACAATTATGCCAAAATTTAGTGGCTTAAAAGAACAATTATTTTCTTTTCTTTCAAGGTTCCTTTGGGTCAGGAATTTGGAGACAGCCTGGCTATGCAGATCTGATTCAGCATCTCTCCTGAGACTGTAGTCAGATGGTGACTGCTGAGGTAGCTGAGGCTGGCCATGTATCTTCCTTTGTTCGTGTAGTGTTCATGTAGTTCCTTTGTGTCATGTTTGTTCATGTGGCACCTATACATACACAAGTTTGGTCTTCCTCACTGCATGGTGGCCTCAAGGTTGTTGGACCACTTCCATGGTGGCTCAGGACTCTGGTGCAGATTTTCCAGCAAGCAAGGCAGAAGCTGTATTACCTTTTCTTCTTAATTATAATAAAAAAAATTTTTAATTTTTCATCTTAACCCTTTTTGAGTGTACAGTTTGGTAGTGTTAAGTATATTCACATTGTTGTACAAACAATCTCCAGAACATCTTCATCTTGGATAACTGAAACTCTACACTCATTAAAGAATTCCCCGTTTTCTCCTCCCTGCAGCCCCTGACAACCACCATTCTACTTTCTGTCCTATGAATTTGGCTATTCTAGGTACTTTATGTAAGTCCATCCTTTTTTAAGGCTGAATAATATTCCATTGTACAAATGTACCACGTTTTGTTTACCCATTCCTTAGTTGATGGACACTGGGGTTGTTCCCACCTCTTGGCTATTGTAAAGAATGCTGGTATGAACATGAGTGTGCGAATAACTGTCAGAGTCCCTACTTACTGTATCACCTTTTATGACTTAGCCTCAGACGTCAAACAACATCATTTTTTCCGATGTCATAAACCCACCCAGATTCAGAGGCAAAGAGCATAGTCTCCAGCTCTTGATGAGAAGAGTGAGAGGAGTGTCAAAGTCACATTATAAGAAGAGCATGTGGAGTGAGAGATCTTTTACAGCCATCTTTGGAAAATACAACCTGCCATACAAGGCCCCAGCTAGTAGTTGAAGAGTAGGGGGCGGGATGAATTGGGGAAAGGTCCTCAACTGTGGAGAGAGAAAAGTTACAGAAGTTGACATGCAAATATCTGCTGCACCAATGAAGAGCATCAGTAAAGACCCTGCTGGCAACTAGTCTTCATTCTATACCTCCCTCTGCACTAGAATGTAAACTGCAAAAGGACAGAGACTTTGTCTTTTTGTTTGCTTCTGTATACCAGAGTCTAGCATGGTGCCTGACACACGGTGAGCACGCAGTAAAGTCTCATGGAATGAGTGAATGGATTAAAGAATGAGGAAAATATAATGAGTTCTGTGCTTTAAAGTGGAGTCAGGGTTGTCTGGTATAGTCAGACAACCCTGCATATAAATCCAACTCTCCCCTCACCATCTGTGTGACCTTCAAGAAGCTATTTAAAAAGTGTATAGCAAGGTGGCTGTTGCTGAAACTCATAATCATGGTAAATAGAAAGTTGGGGTCAAGTCATAGAATATTCACTAGGGGGACTTCCCTGGTGGTGCAGTGGTTAACAATCTGCCTGCCAATGCAGGGGACACAGGTTCAATCCCTGGTCTGGGAAGATCCCACATGGCTTGGAGCAACTAAGCCTGTGTGCCACAAGTACTGAGCCTGCGCTCTAGAGCCCACGAGCCACAACTATCGAGCCCACGTGCTGCAACTACTGAAGCCCACGTGCCTAAAGCCTGTGTTCTGCAACAAGAGAAGCCACCACCACAATGAGAAGCCTGTACTCCTCAACGAAGAGTAGCCCCCGCTTGACCCAACTAGAGAAAGCCTGTGTGCAGCAATGAAGACCCAATGCAGCCCTAAATAAATAAATAAATAAATAAATAAATAAATAAATAAATAAATAATTTTTAAAAAGAATATTCACTAGGGGACTCCTCAGAACTTATCCACCTACCTCATTTATCAGAAGAGGAAGCTGAGTCCCAGAGATGTGGAGGGTCCTGCCCAAGACCACAGAGCACCAAGAATAAAACTGTGGAGCCCAAGTCCCTTGACTCATCCTAAACTATTAGGTTAGTTAGAACTCCAAGATGCAAGTGATAGAAATGTATCTCTGTAGCATTACATCCTCTAAGCCACAGCTGCCCCTGTGATGGACAGTCTCACCTCAGGTGTACCCCTGCCTTTCTCACTTCTTCCATCTCAAGGCTTTCTCTAAAACCACAGGAACCCACTCAGCCTACACACAGTTTCTCCTGGAAGAAGGAGTAGTTTAAGCCCCCAGGGATAACTCTCAGCTAAAGGGGAACGGGAGCCATTGGACGGATGTGCCAATCTCCTATCTGATGGATGGACAATTCTGAAAGCCATTCTGTAGGCTTGAGTGGTCCCTATGGAGTCGAGCCCCTATAACCTAAAGTAGTGACTTCAACAATGCACATTTTATTGACTGTTTCCTTCTCCCAGTGCACATTCCCTGTCCCCTCAGGGAATTATTTAGAATCACTTCCCAAATAACTGCATACTCTATAAATGTTTGACTTGGGCTATGCTTTTGGAGAAACTTAAATTAAGAAACCAAGCTATTAGTGATATAGCAAAAAAAATTGGATACATTTTAGTTATGCAGGGATTGATCCTAAGTGTCACCTGACTCCAGGACCAGCTGCCCCCTTAAAAGTACAGCCTGACCATGGTCTTGAGGACAAGAAGGCTTAAGAATTATGAGGTTTAGTGATCAGAATTGGGGACTGCCTACTCTTTTAGCCCCTCCTATTGGAGGAAGAGATCCCTGGCTATGTAAAATGACCTCCTTTTCCCTTCTACTACCCAGATTGTCTCTTTTCTTCAAGACCCAGGTATATAGCATATATATTATATATCTGTATCTATATCCGTATCCATATCTGTATCTACATCTATTCTGAATCTGAATCCTCTACTAGGGACTTTATTTTGTTCACTACTGTATAACCAACACCTATAAGAGTGGTACCTGGCATATAGTAAGCACACAATAAATATATTGAGTAAATGATCTGCAGTTCCATGAGAGGATTAAGTCCTAATGGCCCACTATCCATTCTTTGAATTAATTTCTTTCTCATGCATCAAGAATGGCACTAGTGGGCTTCTCTGGTGGCGCAGTGGTTAAGAATCCACCTGCCAATGCAGGGGACACAGGTTCAAGCCCTGGTCCAGGAAGATCCCACATGCCACGAAGCAATTAAGCCCTCGAGCCACAACTACTGAGCCCATGCACCACAACTGCTGAAGCCTACACACCTAGAGCCAGTGCTCCACAACCAGGGAAGCCACTGCAATAAGAAGCCTGTGCACTGCAATGAAGAGTAGCCCCCACTCGCTGCAACTAGAGAAAGCCCACGTGCAGTAAAAAAGACCCAATGTAGCCAATAAATGAAAAATAAATAAATACAATTTTTTTAAAAAAAAGAAAGAAGGAAGGAAGAAGGCTTGTCTTAAAAAAAAAAAAAAAAAGAATGGCACTAGCTATGTACCATTCTTGAAATGAGAAAAGATTTGAGAAAACAGGCAAGTCACTCAAATCACTTTTTGTGTGCTGTGGTTCAAATGAGGAACCTGGCTGAGAAAATTTGAGTTATGAGTGAATGAATGGATGAAAAGTCTCACTTCCTGCAAGTTACCTCTTCTGACCCTCCCATATCAGGTTTAGGTAATGATATGTTAGCAAAATTAACAGAACATTTAATTTCCACACAGTTTTGGTAACTCTCTCTGCATCTATTAAGTATGTCATGGGGTAGAAATGGTTAAGAATGAAAGGCTCCTGCTTAATGACTGGTGTGCACTTAGGAGAGGGATGCATAGCCATCCCTGTAAGGTGACTTTGGGGACCCCATAGTTAATGGCTCTGTAAGCAGATCCAGCCTTTTAAAGATTTCACAAAAGGGCACACACACAATTGAGACTGTAGTTCTGAGTACTGTCTGGTCCTGATAAGGCTGGCTGGGAACGCCCTGTTCTATCCTTTCCCCAAATCTAATGCTCTTTGAGAGCCAGCCAAGCATTTGAGACCAACCAAGCAGTACTAAGTGCATTATCTTGTCTAAGCAAAGCATGAGAAATAAATTAAGATCCTTGCTGACCTCACTGGCTTAAAAAAAAGTCTCTGCTTTTACCTAATGTCTGGTCAGTGCCCTAAAGAGGATCTTCTTCCTTCCCTTAAAATTGCATTTAGGCTAAAGATATTCTCTCCTTTCTGCATTAAGTCCCATTTTACAAGGACACTTCTGTTTCAACTTTCTCCAGTCATTTATAAACAAAGTACCAGCGAGTAGAATGGGATTATCATAATTAGCTTAGGATCCAATAGGATATTTCCAGGAGCTGAGGATGCAATCTGCTAAGTAATACAGGGGAAGAGTAGATACCTGAAAAGAAAAGCAGGGTTCTCATAGCAAAGAGTGGTACTGGGTATGCAGCCAGTATTGTCCATCATGAAGGATTTCATCAATAGTATGGGCTCTTATCATGGAAATAACTTCAATACTAAATAAAAGAGACAAATTATTATTTCTAGGACTGCTTTCAGATGTTCTCTGTCAGCTGCAGTGACCCCATGGTTAAAAGAAAAACATTTTTTTAATCTTAGTTGTTTCCTTAAAGTGTTGCTTTTTAACTGCTTCACGTCATCTATGTGTGAATTACATATATTAGACTTTATATATGCAATGACACAGTGGAAATCAGGGACAAATAAGTGATCATGCATCAGGTCAAAAGTGCAAAGCTGTGGACAGAGCACAATAGCTGCTCAGAGGAGAAAGTGTTTACTTCTAGCTGGGGTATTTAGGAGGACAAACACAGTCTAGCATATAGGACTACATAGCAGTATTAGTCGTCTTCTCCTATCTCATCCCTCTTCACTTTCCTTTTGGATTTCTTTTTTTCATTATTTCATTTATTTAAAAAACAGTTTACTAAGATCCTGTCACTTGAGGGAAGATGCGCTAGGCACTAGTGTTAGCAAGATACATAAGATACAATCCATGTTATTGAAGAGTTCACTGACTAATCATGGAGGAGACCAACGTGAAAACAAACCATTGCCCAGACAAGGGAGACATTCTATAATAGGAGAATGGAAATAATTTTATGGGAATTCAGAAGAGCAACATACTCTGCTTAGAAAAGTGGAGAGATGAACACTGATTAAATCCTTCTTTGCTTGCGTGGCTTAAAATTCTGATTCCTTCACAAGGCTTTCAAAGCCTTTTCCAACTTACCTTATTGCCCATTCACCTGTCTGATCTACTCTCCTTCTACTGTCCAGCAAGAAAGATATTAAATCTTTACAGGCTGAGACAGGTTACCAAAGTTGTTGTCCCTGCCATTCCATTGGTTCCTGTCCTGAAGTGGACACTGGTCATATTACCATCCCACCCCTGGACTCATTTAGCACAACTTCTAAGTCCTTGCGCATGCTGTCAACATTGAACAAATGACCAGATATCCTTTCCCTGCTTTTGACTTTGAGCCATCCTAGCAACCCTAACAGCCAGCCCATTTCCAGTTCAACAAACCCCTTCAGATGGCGCCAGCCTAGCCTATTCCCCCCTGAATCCCCACAGCCCTCAAATTTTCTTGCATATTCCCTTACAAGTTTTTGCAAAATAATGTATGAGCTGATATCGAAATATTTTCATCATATGTTTAACTTCCAACATATTCTATGACGCCTGTGGGCTCTGAATACATTTTTTTGTCAAAATCTTGAAGCTGCATACTTATGTGATTCAATTTGTAGACAATATCCACCACATAACTTGGCAAGCCTAGTTCTCATTGTCAAATCAATCATCCCAATCAGAATCACACTCAGTCAGAAAAGGTCTTACTTCACTTCTCAATTCAAATAAGCAGGTTAATGCTCATTCCTATGACAACCATGTCACTTTTGAATTCTAACTAAGGGGTGGATGGATGGATGGATGTTTGGGTGGTTGGATGGATGGATGGATGGATGGAGCCTTGTTTCCTGCTGGCACTCATAAGGTTCCCCTCAAGAGCAAGGCAACCTGGAATGGTCCCCTTGTTTGGCGCCCTGAGATAATGCACATTCCTAAGACTTAGGATGAGTGAGAGGTTTGTCCTTATTTAAAGAAAGGGATTTAAAAGGAGCGGTAGGAAGAACCAGCAGACCTCAGACTTGGCAGGTCAACTTTAGGAAAGAGTACAGTTAGAAACTGAGAATCTAGGGACTTCCCTGGTGGCACAGTTGTTAAGAATCTGCCTCCCAATGCAGGGGACATGGGTTCAATCCCTGGTCCAGGAAGATCCCACATGCCAAGTGCGCCACAACTATTGAGCCCACAAGCCACAACTACTGAAGCCCGTGTGCCTAGAGCCCATGCTCCGCAACAAGAGAAGCTGCCTCAATGAGAAGCCCAGACACTGCAATGAAGAGTAGCCCCCACTCATCACAACTAGAGAAAGCCAGTGTGCAGCAACGAAGACCCAATGCAGCCAATAAATAAATAAATAAATATTTAAAAAATAAAAAGAAAAGAAATCGAGGATCTAGAAATTGATTCCCTTAAAGTTAATTTAAGGGCCTCATGGAAAATCACTTGTCCTCCAATGGGTAGGCATTCCCTGGAGTTGTATGCCACCACACCAGATTTCTACTAGGAGGCCCAAAGTCTAATTCAACACATGAACTATTGCATATTAGAGCTTTCTGATACACATCTTGGTTGTAGGAAACTCGTGGTTATACGCTTAATTCCTCAGTTTTATGTTGCCCATTAACTGTGACTTATTTTCATTTTGTTTCCTGAAAGGAGCTCTAAACTTCTTGAGTAAAGAGCTTGTGAAAAATTATTTTAGCTTCACCTTTTCTCCCCTTGAAAAAGAAAATCCTGACAGGGGTATCTCTTTCCTGGTTGAAAGTTATCTGGAAAACCACCCTGGCGATTTCAGGGTGAGTTGGTGAACATAAAAACTGAATTTGTAGTTGGATGGTCTTACTTATGAAGGATGGTCAAATAACTTACAATTCTGAAGTTACTTGATGCCGTGTGGAAAAGCCTGAGTAACTGTTGCTGCCCCAGCATGGACCACACGCCCCTCTGTAGAGATAGGACTCTATGGGAAAATATGCTTCTTGTTCCAGGGTGATTTTCAGCCTTCCGTTTTATGAAGTTTTCCCACTGGACTAGCTAGAAGAGTAGAAAATGCCGTATTTACTGTAGTCTACAGCAATGGGACTTGTCAAGCTGTCCAATGAGTTCACTTCAGTTCAGTCACATTTATTACATTCTGTGTACCTACTAATGAATGATAGAGACGGGATTTCTACTCTCAAGAAGCTCCTCGTTTTTAGGTAACGCCGAGATTCATACATACAATTGCAATTATAACGGCTGCTACTCTACCCACCTTCCCAAGGACTGTAAAAGTTTCTAACATTAAAAGTGATTTTCAAGACGCATTAGGTGTTGGTCACTTGACTGCACTCTCTGGGTCTTGCCGGGTTCTTGCCCAGGTCTACCCACCCCAACAAACATCCAAGTGGTTGAATTTTCCCTTCAAAAGCTGATTACTCCATTGAAGGACTTCATAGCTGCCTTTTAGTGTTACTTCATGGCATGTTCCTGGCAAATTAAACTCTAAACTAATCTATCCTGATAACAACTTACTATTGCTTTATTATTCCATAAACCAAGTCAGTATTTGTCATCCTGCTCTACTATATATGATGGGTAAAGTATCCAAAGTGATTTCTGAAGCATATTCTCTTTCGTGAGGACTTGAGAGAGGCAGCTTTGGGACAGGGATCTGGAGCTTCTGGGCCTGGGAGGTAATCTGGACTTGGGTTTTGATGTGGTGACAGTTGCTTCGGTTTCCACTGTCCTATGGGCCAGCTGACAGGGAGGCTGCTATCCTTCCAACCAAGGGTACTTGGTTATCCTTTGAAGGGGAGGAAGGCTTGAGAAAGTGAAATCCTCTTATTTTTAGAACCTAATCAGGAACTGAATCAAAACTTCATTTGGCAATAACTTCATGCATGATTCTCTAAGGCTAACAAGAAAATTTTGAAGAAACAGGTGAATAGTCTGTGTGTTTTATCCAGATAAATTAAAAAAACAAACAAAAAAAACCAACATTGGAGTCATAGTACAAAGAGTAGAATACAAGCTTCGCAGGACATTTGGTCCTGTCCAAATGCCTATAAGACATTTGATCCATGATACATTTGGTCCCTGCCAAAGGTCCTTGAAATTTGGTGCTATCCAAAATGTCCATGAACATATTTGTCCATGCCAGATGGTTTTGGACAGGACCAAATATCAAAGATGTTTTGGCGTGGACCAAATGCCTCCATGGACATTTTGCACAGGACCAAATGTCTGCTAATTGAATACCAGTGCTTATGACCCTGGATATCATATTTAAACAAGGTTACTGTGGAGGGCAGGAGGGGATATTTGTACCTAGGAAGTCTGAAACATCAAATGAATGAGCCAAAACTTGGACCTTCATTCTGGCTGCCTTTTTTTTTTTTTTTCCTTTAATGTAACAGATATCTCAGGCTAGATTTGATCTGATTCAAGCAAAGTGGAAAAATTTAGGAGCAGGGATGGTGGGGGTGTGGGAGAGGTATTTCCTAGCAACGATCTTAGCCTTCTGCCAGATAAACAGTCTGAAAGCAAAAATGGGATTTTTTTCCCCCCAGTTTTTGAGAATAAACAGGAATCTGAGGGGAAAAACATAAGGAAAGCATTCTCTTAATCAGCACAACAGCTGAGAAAGTCAGGTGCAAGCTGTGGCCGACAAGCCAAGCTTTCACTCTCTCCTCCTCTACCACCATCCTTTTCCAATGCCTGCACACCACCCTCCACCCCAACACTTTCCCCGCCAACCCCATTAAAAATCAGCCCAAAAAAATTGCTATGATGAATGGCTAAAGGAGAACAGATGTACAATCTTCATACATTTTAGGTTAGGATCAAATAGACTCCCAAGTCCTCCTTCCTAAAGCCCCGACCACAGTCCTTGGCCATCCGCCCCCTCCTCCCTTTTCCTCTCTGAGGCACGCTAATTAAAGTTCCACAGCCAGCACTGAAGAAGGGCTTGAGCTGGCTTTCTCCAATGGATCCCTGACTATCTCAAGCCCCCCCTTCCTAATTGGCCACGCCAGCAGAAACCAAAGCAAAGCAACTTCTGTAGGAGCAGCTGCAGAGGTCCATTGCCCTCTCTCCAACACCCATCACCCCTCCTCAAAAGAGGATATTTTTCTGTCGTCACATTCTTGGGCAATATTTCAGAAGCTCACTCATCCTGCCCCTCACTTCCCCCACCCCCATTCCACTGTCCCCAAACAAGACATTAGGAAGGAAACATGAGAGATTTTATTTTAGCTTAATTGAACAATAGCCCTTATTTCATGTTGAGTAAGATAAATGGGCTGTCCAACTTCACTTCTCACTTTATCTGTAATGAGGTTCTTCTCTCAACTGTTTACTAAGGTATTAAAAAGCACTTTGCAGTGCCTGCTGGTATGTTCCATCAAAGAGAGTCGATGGAACAGATGAAGACATATGAGAAAGTCAGGGAGATAAGGTGCCTTTTATGAAAGTTCAGATGCCAGACCTATTAGAAAGAATTGCTTCCCCCTCTGTGGATTCAGTGGCAAGAAATGGTCTTTTCTCTTTGGCAGCAAAGTGGTTTCTGTAGGGCAGGCAGGACAGCACCTGGCAGATTTTCCGAGGGTCAGGCCAAGGTGAATAACTGATTGCAGCTATTAACATCCAGGTGGTAAGAAATTGCCTGAATTGCAAGACCTAATAAGCCATTAGCATCTCTATGCTGGATGCACTTTTGTGGGCCCGTCTCTCACGTGATGAAACACGCGTCTGTTCTTGCTCAGGCTTTATCTCCCGCTGTTCCTTGAAGAGACACACACATTGAGTCGACTGTTACAAAAGTGAGTACCTAGGGATTGGGAGCCCAGGGAGAAGACTCTGCTTGGAGTTTTGGTACTGAATGCTGTGTGACCTTACATGAGTCACTAAACTTCACTGCTACATAATTTCTTTCCTTACAACATAGAAAGGAAACATATTACACTGATAAGTAGTCTGGTATGCATAATGAACAACTGACTGTTTGATGTACTGAGATTTTTATGGAAGAATTGTGTGGCTACTTCATTGCATTCCAGCCACAGTCCTATTCAAAGCTTTCCTTTATCAACAATTTGAGACCCTACTATGCCCATACATGTAATGAGGAGGAAGATGACATATAAACATGAAATGTGAAAAAAATACATGACTGTATTAGAATGGGAATTCAAATTTCTACTCCTCATCCAAGACCCCAACAATGTCCCTTCCTGATTGCCTCCTCGGGTATCTAAGGTAAACTGTTCATTCCATAGCAGATCAAAGCCTTTGTCACCTTGTATTACTATCTGCCTTTTCAGTTCCCTCTACTAGACTGTCAGCTTCAAAAAGAGCTATATTCCATTCATTTCTTTATTCTCAGTCCCTAGCATAGCTCCTGTAGGCATGCAATGTTTGTGCCTAAGTAAATGGATGGAGTAAATGCCAAACACAGACCAAACATTCTAAAAGAGAGGCATTTGTGCTGTGGTGGGAGAAGTCCAAGAGAATCCAAAAAACCCAGGTGCAAATCACCAAGCTGTCATTCTATAAAAGTCTGACTCTGGGCTCTCTGAGTCTCCATGTCCACATCAGAAAAATGAGTATGGTAATACCCCAAGCAAAACAGGGTTCTTATGGGAATAAAATGGGATAGCATAGGTAAAGAAATGATACATACATTTTAACTGTTTTATCCTGTACCCCTTTTTCTAATTACTTGCAACACAGCCCTGGAATTCAAAGGAGAGACCCAAGATTCCACTGCAGGTTTCTAGGTTAAAAGAATAAGAGGTTTTAAGCCACAGGAGTAGATGAATTCTCAAGGAGAAAGGGAGGAGAAAGAGGCTGATGACAACATTCACAAAAATACCCGCAATTACAAAGTGTGACGTTAAAGGGAAAAGTTTTCTGACACTTGTTAATATGATAAGGAAGCTCAAAAAACTAAAAATAGATGTCAGAACTTTTTAAAGGCACTGATTCAGATATCCAGCCTTTTAGTTACTCCCAAATTTTTGTCACCTAAAAATTCAATTGTCATGACTTCTGTCTCCATACTTTTGATTTTCTAAATTGATAGCACTACACTAGAAATAGAAATCCAGTTAACTCTTCATTAATCCAACCACCTTATGATATTTTTAACTGCTTAGAATTAATCTAAATAAAAATCCAAGGAATTGAGAGCTTCTTGAGGGCAAGAACTGTGCTTATGCACCTTTATATTCCTATCACTTAGCCCAGGGTCTAGCAGACAGTTGTATTCAAGCCACATTTTTCTCCCCATGTCCTTCAGGAAGTCTTGCCCAATGCTCTGAAATCCCGGTCTGCTTGGAAGCCTGCATCTTCCCCTGATCTGTAGCCAGTGTCTTTATAAAGGCATGATTTGTTCCTGCCATGTTCATCCTGGCTCAGAGCGGCGCCACTTTCTTTGTCTTCATAAAACTTCTGTTTAATCATCATTCTAGGATCCTGCCAAACTTATAAGTAACCTAAGACTCATAGACATACACATCTAAGAAATATGCTTTAAAAACTAGCTTTAGGGACTTCCCTGGCAGTCCAGTGGTTAAGACTCAGCACTTCCAATGCAGGGGGTATGGGTTGGGGAACTAAGATCTTGCACGCCACATGGCATGGCCAAAACAAAACAAAAAACCAAAAACCAAAAAAAAAAAAAAAAAAAAAAAGGAAAGAAAACAAAAGCTAGCTTTACTTCTAGGCTTGATCCAATGGAGCCCAAGTTTTTCTGGGATTTCTTTACTTTGCTTTACTTGTTTCCCCAGCAGCATTCAGGATGGGCCAAATCACATCATTCTTCACACTTACTTGTCCTGGGCTTACCCCTGGGCCTGAAGGTAAGGCAGTTAAAAGAGCGCATGTGTAGCGAACCGAGCTCACAGTGCCCACAGCATCCTCGTCTGCGGAGTCCTTGGTCTGTCCGTCAGAGTCCTCGCTTGGCGTTGGGTGTCTGCGTGCGTGAGCGCAGATGGTGGTTCACATCTCCTCCATTCCTACTCCTGGGTTCTGCCCAGCACTGTCCCCATGCACGGCTTCATCCCCAGTTTCAGCCCTCGGTTCCACATGGACACTCTGGGTCTCACACCCTAGGCAGAGCTCACAAAGAGCAGAGCTGAGGTGGGCACTTCAGCCAGATCCCCCATCAGGCCTCTTTGGGCAGGTCCTCGTGGCCTAACTTAGAACTTCAGGCCTATCCTGGAGGCCTGCTTGGTATAGGCAGAGAGTGGCTTTTTCCAGGACACAGCATCTCCCTGTTTCTCTTTTGGAAGTGGAAAGAACCAAGCTCTTGTTACCCATCAGGTACAATATACCATCAGAATTGACCTTTACGCAGGGGTGCATTTCATAACACAGTTTCTCACACAGTCACAATAAAATCACACGATAATTTAATCCCCATTTTTCAGATGCAAAAACTACTGCACTGCAAGGTCAACTCACCTATCCAAAATCACCTCACCGGTTAAGTAGTCAAGCGGTAAACTCTGGTCTGTTTGACTCCTGATGTCCTTGCTCTCCCTGTCATCCTACCTGCATTACTGTTCATTCAACACATAGTTATTGGGCCCTGGTGATACCTGGCCTCAGGCCCAGTGCCAGGATATACTTACTAGTGAGCCAGCTGTGGGGCTTTACGTTACACACGGAAGACAGATGGTAAACAAATACTTGCAAACTGTTACACACGCTAAGAACCATTATCACATGGTGGTTAAAAGTTTAAGCTCTGAACCAGATATCTGCGTTTGATTTACACTAGCGGTGTGATCTCAGGGAAGTTAATTAACCTTTCTATGTCTTGATTTCTTTGCCATAAAACAGGGATGATATATTGCTATGGATCCTATAGGTTTTGAGGACTAAATGAGTTTATGCATGTTAAGTGCCCATAATTTGTGCCCAATAAATACTAACCATGAAAACAGGGGGCTCTGAAAGAAATGGGATCTTAAGCTGTGGGGATGGGGGTGGGGTAGGGGCTGGTAAGGGTTAAGAAAAGTTTCCTGAAATATATGGAGTTTAAAATGAGGCCTAAAGGATGAGTAGGAGTAAGGCTTACAGGGCTGAGTGCATGAGAGAGACAAAGACAGACAGATAGACAGATAGACAGACAGACACACACACACACACACACACACACACACACACACACACAGAAAGTTAGGGGAGTGGGGGCGGGGGATGGGGGAGAGGACAGCAGGAAAAGAGAACAGCACACACATAGGATGCATCAGACTGTAAACTGAGCCCAGCGTTGCCGTATCTCATGACTGGCCCCATCCCAGATCACACTCAAATACTTGTCAAAGTAAAGGAAGGGGAGTTTATCAGGGAGAGAAAATTTAAGGTTTTTAGCCCCTGTCCAATCAATCATTCAATCAATTCCTCTCCCTCGCTCTCACTCTCTCAGCAACACGTACTGGAATGAGCACCAAACCCCAAAGAAAACCTTCTGCTGATGCTCTGGCTCAGCCTCCTACAGCCCTTAACCCTGGCGGTTCCACCTCATCTCTGGGCCTCAGGTTTCTTATCTATAAAAAACGGCAATAATGCCTACCTTAAGTGCTATGGATTCACTTTAATAAAATACAAAATTGTGTGAAGCTACTCAGGTTGAATTCCCAGCTTTGCTACTATGTGACCTAGAATAAGCTCCTTAACCACTCTCAACCTCCCTGTCCTTATTCGTAAAGTGGACATTATACGAATAATGTTTCTAGGGTTCTCCCCCAACTTTTTATTTTGAAAATTAAATCTATGAAGAGTTTAAAGAATACTTTTATAAGCTTCGTATAGATTTACCAACAGTTAACATTTTGTGACCTGTTTGCTCATTCTGTGTATGCCTCTGTGTGTGTATGTGTGTGTGTGTGTGTGTGTGTGTTGCAGACATCATAGCATTTTCCTCTTAAATATTTCAGCATACATTTCCTAGGAGCAAGGACATTCTTCTATATACTCACCATAACATTATCACACCTAAGACATTTACCATTGATTTTAAATAAGCAGTACATATCCACATTTCCTCAATTATCCCCAAAACGATTTTTATGGCTTTTTAAAAAATTAAAAATCCATCAAGCTTCATGCATTCCATTGACTATCATACCTCCTTTGTCTTCTTTAATCTAAGCACTCTCTCTGCTTTTTATTTTTTGCAGGGGGTGGGGGAGACTTTCATGGCGTTACTATTTTTGAAATATTTATGCCAGTTGTTTTCAGATTGTTCTTGGATTTGTTTCTTTCCTCATGTTTAGATTCAGGTTAAACATTTTTAGCAAAAATACTGCATAGATTGTGAAGTGACATAAGCAAGATAGCAGACTAGGAAGCCTCAGACTTTGTTCCCCAATAGAGATAGAACTACACGACAATATACAGTCAAAAAAAGCCTTTATGAAAACTCCAGAAACTACTTTGGAAGTCATAGTATCCAAGGCAAGTCCAAAGCCAAGAACAGCCACATGGAAATGGGTAAGAAAAGCTGTTTTGTTTCAACTGCATCAACAGGTCTAATGTTGATAACCCCCCCCCCCCCCCCAGCTTTTGTTTATCTGGGAAGCTCCTTTGCATGTGATGAGTTGCTTCTTGAGAAAGTAGCTCATCACATATATGGGAGCCCTCATAAGATTATGAGCAGATTTCTCAGCAGAACTATTCCAGGCCAGAGGGAGTGGAATGATACATTCAAAGTATTGAAATTAAAAACAAGTGCCAACCAAGAATACTGTATCTGACTAAACTGTCCTTCAAAAATAAGGGAGAAATACTTCCTTAGACAAAAGCTAAGGTCATAATTACTAGCCCTGCCTTTACAAGAATTGGTAAAGGGAGTCCTTCAAGTTGAAACAAAAGGATGCTAGAGAGCAGCATGAAAGCACAGGAAAATAGAAAGTTCTTTGATAAAGGTAAATATACAGACAAATACACAATATTAGAGTACTATCATGGTGGGCCATCAATCACTTTTAATTCACACCTAGAATTTTAAAGATAAATGCATACCTATCTTTTAGTATGTCCAAAGTTAAAAAGACTGACCATACCAACTGTTGATGAGGATGTAGAAGAACTGGCACCCTCATACACTGCTGGGGGGCATGTGAAATAGTGCAACTCCTTTGGAAAGCAGTTTGGCAGTGCTTTTAAAAGTTAAATCTAAACCATATGATTTAACCATTTTCCTCCTATGTACTTACTTGAGATAAAGTATATGTCCATACTAAGACTGGTACATAAATGCCCATAGTAGCTTTATTTGTAATAACCCCAAACTGGAAGCAACGCAAATGTCTATCAATAGGTGAACAGACAAACTGTGGTCTAGCCACAAATGGAATACTACTCAGCAATAAAAAGAATAAACTACTGGGAACACATAACAACATGGATAACATGCTCAGTGAAGGAAGCCAGTAAAAAAGAGCATGGATTGGAATTGCCATATACACATTACTAACAAGAAAAAAAAATCAAATTGTACACTTCAAATATATGCAGTTTATTGTATGTCAACTGTCTCTCAATAAAAGTTCTTAGAAAAAAGACTATGTAAGTACACTTACATAAAACCCTAGGAAATGCAAACGAAACTTTAGTGACAAAGCATCTATGGTTACATGGGGGTGGGGAAAATGGAGTGGGCTTGGAAAGGAGGGCTTACAGAGAGGTAGGAAGATGCTTGGAAAGGAGGGCTTACAGAGAGGTAGGAAGATGCTTGGAAAGGAGGGCTTACAGAGAGGTAGGAAGATGCTTGGAAAGGAGGGCTTACAGAGAGGTAGGAAGATGCTTGGAAAGGAGGGCTTACAGAGAGGTAGGAAGATGCTTGGAAAGGAGGGCTTACAGAGAGGTAGGAAGATGCTTGGAAAGGAGGGCTTACAGAGAGGTAGGAAGATGCTTGGAAAGGAGGGCTTACAGAGAGGTAGGAAGATGCTTGGAAAGGAGGGCTTACAGAGAGGTAGGAAGATGCTTTTGGAGGTGACCATCCTGATGGTGGTGATGGATTTTCACAAGTGTACACATATGTCAAAACTTATCAAATTTTATACTTTAACCATGTTCAGTTTATTGTATGTTAATTCATCAGGTGTTTTTTTGGTTTTTGTTTTTTTAATTATTAGAGTGCTTTCACTATTTATTTTGGAGAATGGGCTTCACTATGTTTTCCTTAATACTCAACCTTTTTGCCTGATATGTAATTTACCAGACATCACAAGTATGAATCAACCCACTGCATCTTTTCTCTGCATGTATTGCTGGGACTGCCCTCAGCAGTTAGTAAACAGAGTTCCAGAGATCTGTTTCCACCCGCAGAATACATCTCAACAGCTGCCAGTGGGTGGAGGCCATCCAAGCCCTTCACAACTGCTCAAACAGCTGCGGGCATTTGGGGGTGGGGGTGGGGGTGGCGGGAGAGGGAGGCATAGTGCAGAGGTTAGCGAGAGAGGGGGTGGGGAGAGTGGCACACACCTGCCACGGGATGCTAGGCTGAAACACAGCCCCCACTTGGGGTCAGATAGGGATCACTTATGTACCATAATGAGGCACAAAATGCATCTTTGATGGCATTTCAGCTCCTTCTCTCTCCTGTCCTATTGGCTTCTTAGGGTTTATAACCTTTTGGGGAGCCCTCTGTATTTCTCTGTCTGCCATTGTCTGAAACTTGCTTACAGACAGGGACTGGTTAGCAAGCCTGTCCCTTTGTTTCTTAAAGCCTGAGAAGGAGGATCTTTGACCTCTGTTTCTAAGCACTGTAAACAAAGGCCTTCTTGGCTGCCAGTAAGCTCAAAATGCTCATTAAGCAAGAAGTTTGTTGGCCAGTGGTTGAAATGACATCATGCTTCCTCCTGGAATTCAACTCAAGATAAAAATCAGGTCATTCCATTTACAAAGAGAGAATGCTTCTGTCTCCTGCCAGCATTCAGAGACACTAGCTTTCAAAGAGACCTAGGAAGACAGGAGCCCATTTGAACTCAGGCTTTGAGAATGTCTTTTAAATGACCTCCTCTTAATTCCTGATACTATGCAAAGGTTTTCCACTCCAAATCCCCTGGTGTCAGAGCAGAGGGTGCTCCTTGCTTATCTTTTCTAAGTTTTCAAACAGAGTGTTGCAGGTGGGTCTCGTTAGCTGATAATGGGGCCATCCTTCAGGGCTCTCTAACAATAGAGTGGAATGAGGAAGACTGTCTCCATCTTTTTGCATCATTTATCACAATTTGACATGGGAAAGAAAAAAACATTGTGACCTTAAAGAAGTCCACTCAGATTCTTTTAAGATAAAACCAAAAAACGTACAGTTTTCAGAGGATGGTGATATACACCCTGTGTTATTTATTTACTTTTAAAGGGCCTCTTATTGGCTTTATTCAGTGATTCATCAATTGAGTAGCATCCATTGTAGCAGATAGAAAGGAGCTCTGAGGAGCTGTAGAAAATGAAAGACTTTTATAGACAGAAGGGAATAGGAACAAGGAAGTTATACTAGCAAAAAGAAAAAAGAAAAAAAAGTGGATTGGTTATTGTGAGGTTACTTCCTTTAGGATATGGCAGGAATCTATCAGGCGATTGGTCTAACTAGTGCACTGACCAGATGGTTCCTGACTGACTGGTTGAAGATTCCATTTCTGGGAAATGCTGAAACTGTGATTAAGTTACGTTTCGGTTGGTGACATGGGGTTTAGCACACTGACTCCATTTTGGGTCTGTTATCTTGTTTTTAAAACTAGCATAATTGAGGGGCTTCCCTGGTGGTACAGTGGTTAAGAATCTGCCTGCCAGTGCAGGGCACACGGGTTGGATCCCTGGGCCGGGAAGATCCCATATGCCATGGAGCAACTAAGCCCGTGTGCCACAACTACTGAGCCTGTGCTCTAGAGCCCACAAGCCACAACTACTGAGCCCATGCGCTGCAACTACTGGAGCCTGCGCACCTAGAGCCCGTGCTCTGCAACAAAAGAAGCCACTGCAATAAGAAGCTGGCGCACCACAAAGAAGAGTAGCCCCCTCTGGCCACAACTAGAGAAAGCCCATGCGTAGCAACGAAGACCCAACGCAGCCAAATTAAACAAATAAATAAAATTTTTAAAAAACTAGCATAATTGATGTTTTCACAAAGACCCTTTGCCAGTAAGGGAAATCTGGAAATGATACGTCTGTAACCAATTTCCAGATCTAGAATTTACAGATAATTTCGCCAAAATATTAGACACACTTAATAAAAATTAAAACAGAAAAAACTAAACACCTATGAGATAGGGGGAGTTTGTTTTTGATAGTCTATGTTACATTTTTTTAAATCTACATTAAAATGTGAAGCATTTATTTTTAAAATGGCTTAAAAACGTATTTTGTTCACAAATAAGTAAAATTAGTATTTAAAATACATTAAAAACACATACATTTCACAACTTATTGATCTACCACTAAGAATGTTGTGTTCGTTAGCCCGTAGATTACTTACAAACCACCTTAAAATTCTCCTGTTGTTCAGAAAAATGATTCTAAACTTGGAAATAAGTAAAAAGATAATAGGGTGACCTTTTAATCATGCTCAGGCATTTTCTAATAAGCCCATCTGATGTGTAACATTATTTGACTTACTGTTAGAGAGGAAGACATCTTCTTCTACCCTCCTTGGTTCTTCTGGCTGGTCTAAGAATTAAATTGACGTGAGACAGATTAACAGGAGAAAATCAAGCAAAAGTTTAATAATGTGTATACATGGGAGAGACCCAGGAGAACTTAGTAATTCACCAAAATGGCCAAAGCCCTCACCTTAAATACCATCTTCAGCTAAAGACAAAAGGGATGCTGGGGATAGTGATTTGGGACTTCAAAGGGAGAAAGGCAATTTACATGGGGGTGGAAAAGCATATGTTTGGCAAACAAATGTTTGCTAGGCCATGCAGAGACAGTGGGATGTGGAAAGAAATTTTAACCAGCGAACTTTGCTAGGTTCCTGCGTATAGTTCACACTACATACACAGAAGCTAGTTCATACTGCTGTTATCTATGGTGTGAGCTCCCTTCCTGGAACAGGTATCCTATCTACCTTCTTTTATGCAGTTAGGGGGAAGATCAAAGATGCCTGAGTCTTTGGGGCCTTGAAAATAATCAGCCAAAATTAATCCTCATACCAAAGAGACAGAATTTGGGATGACCAATTCTGCTCCACGGCACTACCAATTGACTGGGGGCTCAGCCCTCTTGTAAGTCTGCAAAGTTAGAGCTTATCTCTGTAGAAAAGCTGATGCTATGATGATATTTGTTCCTCTGAGTGACAGTGTAACTCAAAGGTTATGATGCTATTGCCCTGCAACAGGATATTAACTAATTTTACGTCTCATCTAACCATCTTATTCAGCATTCCTCTTTCTACTGCCAATATATTCAATAAGCTTTATTATTCTGCCAGTTCCCTCATAAATGGATTAAAGAAAACCTTGACACATGTTGTCTATTGTATGAGAAGTATATTTTTAACAGTTTGAAAATTTTGTGTTGATACTCTACCAGCATTTAACAGAATTTGCAAATGTAGAATGATCCCACTTTTAACAAACAGAACTGTCTAGGTTTGGGTTCCCCAGAAGCAGACCCTAAGACAAGGATTTAAGCACAGTAGCTAATCTTGGAAGAACAAGGACCACTGGAAGGGAAGAGGGACAGTGACACAGGTAATTGAAGTGAACATTGCCACCCCAAAATATGTCCTTTGGCAGGTGGATTATTTTGAGCTGAAGGCAATCAAGACCCAGCAGACTCAGCAGAAGTGTTTTACCTCCTCTTCAACTGCCTAAAAGAAAGTATAAATTTCCCCATTTGTGAGGGACTTCTACATTTATAAAAGAAATTTCCTTTAGAAAGAGTACTTGTTCCATGAAGAGAGCTACTGCCAGAGATAACGTTTTCTTCACCTAGGAGACCTATCTGCAAAGCAAGGCAAACTTTATTTACCATACATTTCCTCCTCTCACCTTCCAGCGAATTGCCTCCTCCCCCAGCACCCTCCCCTACCCCAGAAGTCCAAACTCCTGTTCTTTTCCTTATCTGAGGGTGGTATATATAAGACTTGTGAAACTCCAAAGCATGGGTAGGTAATTTTAAAAAGTTCCCCTGTGAATCTCTCTTTTAAATTCTTGGATCAGCCACAGAACCTAGAAAATTAGAAGGGAGAATTTTTCCTCCCCTACAGAAGGCAGCTAACAAAGGGTTGTTGAAAGATAAACAGAGGTGTATTAAAAATTTCAAGGGCTTATTTGGACAAAAATTGATTCCAATCTGGCAGGGCCAAAACAGAAGTGGCTAGGAGTGCTCCACTGACAGGAGCTGGGGAAAGATTTTTACAGAGAAAAGGCAAAAGCAAAGCAAGGAAATTGTTTGATTTGATAGGGCTTAAGTGGTTGCATTATTTGGGAAAGCCTAATTAACTATTCATCATTAGCTGTCCTTAGTTTCATATTCTTGGCCTTGAGGCATTACAAGCTTAGGTTTTGGTCTGCTTACATAGCCTTCTAAGGCCTTAGAACCACCTCAGTCTAATGGCCTACCTATTTAATTAATTTGAGAGTAGATATTAAGTCTACTATCATTGTGGGTGATGTTTGGAGCTTAATCCCACAAGGAAACTGTGTAAAACACATGTCAGAATTATCCTACGCAAGGAGGATGGAGCTGGGATATTTACACACTGATCCTTATCAGACATTTATTGAGGACTGTTCCTGAGTAATATTAATTCTCTGGTACTTCCTTCCTGCTAAGTGGCAGCTTTTCTCAGTTTTGGAGAAAATTCTTCGGCACAAAGAGATAAGACACAGGCAGTTGAAAATCTTGAAGTTTATTTAAATAGTAGAGTCCAAGGATGTGGGCAAGGTACTCGAGGACTTTTTCCTATTTGTAGAAAAAGCATTTCCACTTTTCAGGGAATAGTATCATCCTCAGCGTAATAACACACAAGTTAAATGCACCAACTTCTTCATAAAACAAAGGCAACATATCTATGGCAAAATATCCAGATGTGAATCTTTTCATCAAAGGAATTTTTCCTCAAGATCAAATTCAGAGCATTCAGAGCACAACAGAGCTGATTTTCTAAAAGAAACATCTATTTCCAGACCATTGAGGGCTCTCATGTAGTACATTTGTCATCAGAAGTAAATTTAACTACATAAGATAGTAAATAAATTTTTTGTAACCTGAATGGAAATTTCGGATCAAATATCTTATTATCAATTTTTTTTTACAAAGTATATAGAATTTTTCATAATTAAACAAATTACTTTTTAAAATTATTGATTTAGTGTGACTTTTTAAAAAACTAATACATATTTTTTACCTTAAAGGAGACTTCTAGATACAAAAAAAAGAAGGAAGACTATGGACCCCACCATCAGATTTATAAATGGAAACGTTCTTATTGGTAGCAAATGTCCTCGTAACCTTGGGGAACTTTACCTGTGGTCCAGCTCAGCTGTGTAGCTCAAGCATAAGGCAGATCCACACTGAGGCCACCCTGGCAAGGTAGTGTGTCCAGTGGACACAGAGAGGAAGCAAAAATACCCCCACAATAGACACACGGGCACAAAATAATAAATACTTAAATACTTGCCCAGTATGTTTTCTATTTGTTTCCTTGACCCCAGATTCTGGTTCAATCATCATGCCTCCAGCCTAGAAAATGAGGTTTCTTTATAGCTCTGCCCAAATTACAAGGGCACGCATGAACTTCCACCTTCCTTGCTCTCTCTCTCTCTCTCACATACACACACACACACACACACACAAGCAGGACCTCAGTCCTTCCCCTTAGGTCCCCTCCTTCTCTCCCCAGGTATTTCTGAAGGGGGATTCCATGTGAGCCCCCGAAACACTCTAACAGCTGCATCACCCACAGCAGCCACCACATTCTCTTCTTCCTGCTTGGCTCTCACACCACCCCCTGTGAACAGCTGTCATCTGGTCCTCATCCCCCTCCCATGCCTCACAAAGACTTATAAAGGAAAATAATCCTGTTTCTTTCAACCAGAGACCAAATGGGATGGAGATCCATACCAGCCATCCCTCCTCCTCCCCCTCCTCCTCCTCCTCTTCTCAGCCTTGTCCTCATCCATAACTCTTCTCTCCATCCTGAGTTACAAAGCTGAGGTTCCCCGGCACATCAAGGAATACAAACACTTACGAATGATGATGGGAGAAAGTACCGTTACTCTACCTCTCCTGGTGCTGAACGGCAGCCAGAATTTGCTAGCTCCTCCTCCAGTCTAGCACCATTGATCACCAAAGAACAAGAAATATCTCAACTAGAGGTCGCAGCTCCAGTTTTTCTGATTTCTGTTGTGTTGCTATTACTCAGCAAACATCCTAATATACACCTGTTGTATTAGGTGCTGTGCTATTGTGGGTGTCCTAAGATCCACACCACTTTTTTCTTCATCTCCCTGTTGCTACCTCAGTTCAGACGACCATCACCCCACTCACCTAATTACCAGTCTCACCCAATCCCGATATACTCTCTACATTGTTGCTAGAATAATTTTCCAACATAAACATTTGATTATATTCCTCACTTCCCTTTAAACATCTGTAATGCTTTCCCTCTGAACTCACAGTAAAGTCCAACCACAGTAAGAAACTTACAAGCCTCTTTATGCTCTAGCTTCTGCTCATTTTTTCCATGTTCATCTCCTGTCACCGGCCTCCCTGAAATTCCCTGGACATGCTAGGTTCTCTCTGCTCAAGATTCTCTCTGTTACAGGAATACTCTTTTCCCATCCCCTTTCTCCCGTTCCCACTAGTGTTAAGAATTTCAGCCTATACATGATGTCCTTTTGGAAGCTTCCTCTGAGTCAAGGCCGGGTTAGATTCCTACTGGGGTTGACTCCTTTGAAAGTATCTGATCAACCCACGAGTCATGTTTTCTACTCCAAGCACTGACACCCACTTGCCCTCTCCCCCGTAATTTACAGTTAGTGGCTCCCAGAAGCTATGTTTCTACCATGACCCTTCCAAATTAGACCAAGACTGAACCCCTCACCCAAGTAGGCCCATAAAATTCTCTGCTACAGAAATTTGAAATAGGGACACAGAGACAGCCATCCAGCCTGTTGGTAAGCCTGGAAACTGCAGACTCAGGAGTGAACTGTGGGGTGGTTATATTTCCCTGTGGAAACAGAGAAGCAGGAGACCAAGCTGCAGAGAGGAAAAGAGAGAAGAATGCAGCCACGCTCCAAAGTAAGAGCACTTCTGGGGCTCCCAAAGGTTTTCTAATTCCTGCTCCTAAGACCATCTGACATACCTCTACATCCTTAGTAAAAAATTCTTCCTTTGCTTAAGAAAGTGCTCAGTTGTGTTTTGTTTCTCATAACCAAAGGGTATTAGCTAATCTGTCCACCCCGTGCTTATTTATCACACTCCCCGATTGCCTGCTCACTGTTCTGTATCCTTCATTAAATTTGTAACCTCCTTAACGGGAAAGACTATGTGTTATTCATTGTTGTTACACTGCAAATAGAGAATCTGATATATGATAGGTATTCAAAAGCTGATTTTTGAATGATGGTAATAACTAATACTTATTGTGCATTGTATACCCTAAGAGATAATTACTGTTTTATACCCACTTTACAGATTAGAAAATTAAGATACAGAAAGATTACGTTACTAGCCCAAGATTGCACAGGTACTAAGTGGTTAACAGGGAAGTCAAGTTTATACAATCTGGCTCCAGAGACTGTGCTTTCAATCATCGCGTCACAAAGTTTGCTCGAAATGAGGCAGGAGACAGGGTACAGTGCCTGTGCTTGAGTAGCTTCTAGAATTATTTTCAGTTCTTTCTGTAGTTTTCCATGTTTTTGGTGTTGCCTATTTGGTACCTTATCCTATGTGGTCATATCTGATATCTCTTACATTCCTCTCCTGTACTGTTCTACTTACACCGTAAATGTCTCATCTCTTCAACTATATAGGAAGTTCTTTGAGGGCAAAGGACTGAGACTTAACTTCTTACTATTGCCCCCACTTTGGTTAAGACACTTTTATTTGCAAATAAGAGAAAAACCTAACAAAAACTGGTTTCAACAATCGAGAGATTTTAAAACACTGAAAAATCCAAAGGTAGGTCTGACTTCAGTTAAGGCTTGATCCAAGATTCAAGAATGTTACCAAGGTCCCTTTACTTCCCTCATCTGCTCTTCTCTGAAAGATGGCTTCTGTAGTGGCCCCAAATATCTGCCAACAGCAATTAGGACTTCTTGCTTCCTTATTCATATCTAATAGAGAAGAGAAAGCATTATTTGTTTTCGTATCCCTAACAAATTCTTGTCATTTAATCTAAAGGGACATGCCCAGTAATGACTGAATCAATCATTATGGCTGTGTGTGTGCGAGAGAGAGAGAGCGAGAGAGATCTGGTTTAGCCTTGGTCACCCACTGGGTTACGTGAAGTGAGCTCCTAGAGTTATGAGGGTGTCCAAACCGAACTGGGGGTTGTTGAGAAGAGAAAGGCAGGGGCTGGGTCTGCAGCTCCTCTCTCCAGTGCTCCTCGGAGAATCTGAGGATTGGAAGGGACTTTGAAAGCGGACCAGTACAGTCTCTCTTATGATGCTTCTACTTCCTGAAATAGTCCTTTTCTTGGGACAATTTAGCCTTTGAGGATACAGGTATCTGAATCTAGACAACCTGGTCCAAGTTCATTTGGAACAAACCTAATCTCTCTTCTCCTTAGCAGCTCTTTTCATGTTTGAAGACCACGGTCCTGCTTCCCTTCAGCTGTTCCAAATACCAGGGGTTTATGATGCTTCACCACCTGTTTGGTTTGCTCAGCCCCCAGGGAGCCTTTATGTTGGGAGTGAGCCTTCCCCTCCTACTGCTCTGGTCCAGCTCTTGCCGGCGGTGGGGAGATTGTTTCTTGTTGCTGTGGCCCACGAGGACTTGACTGGGGTTTTTGGTGTTCCTAACAACATACTAGGGCTGGCAAGTGCCGAGCTTCCAAAAGGATATCTGTGGTTATTTTCCCCTCTAACTCATATTTTTGCTCTCTGGAAGAAAGGGAAGATGTGGCCACAGTTCTCTCGTTAGTGGGTGTCCTGGAACGAACAGAATAGGGAGCCTAATCTGAGGAAGGAAATCCATTTGCGGCTTTAAGAGCCATTTGCAGAGGGCATGAGTGTAAACACACATTGCTTACGTTTAAAAGCTCAGTGTGGTCCTCAGTTTGCTACTCAGTACTGTTTCCCCTCCCATGAGTTTTTCCTTAGCTACAGGCAGAGAGAAGGGGAAAATGAAAGCACAGATGTGAGTGTGGTGCAGCACAGGGAAAGCAGGAGATCACCAAGAGATGGACAGCTTCGCTCTGTGTATCAGGGCCACTGCGCCATGCCAGTGAGAGTCTGCCGCTGGATGCTGAACTTCTTTTTGTTCCAAAGCAGGTGTGAAGAGGGGAGAATGGGCACTTTATCACATGAAAGGAGACCGCAGAGGAGATCTGATCTCAAGCGCCCTTACTCCTTCTTTGCTTTTAAAACACTGAAATGTGGCTGTTGACGACAAGAGCAAGGTTCTGGCTTAAAAACTGGGCAGCAGCCGGCAGGGACCTCCCATTTTCACAGCGTGGAAATCAGTGGAATGAGGCCTTCCATTCTGGTCCTGAGCATCTTCTGCTTACACTGGCTTTTTGAAGGGGACACTGAGGAATGTCAGCCTGCTGCTTGGGCTTCTTAACCCAGATTGTTCTATGTTGAAGCAAACAGCAACGGGACTCTGGACAGAGTCATGTTCTTTGGGAAGCACTGGTGCCCAAACGGAGCCCCTCCTTCTCTTAAAAGTAGAAAACTGGAGGATTTCTGGGTCTATCAGTGATACCTTTCTCATCAGCACCCCTTCACTTGGTTAAGACGCCTCCTGCAGGAACCTTCACTCAGCATTCTAGAGACACCTAGTTTTGCCCTTGATTGTATTTAGCATCTCAGCATCTGAACCATCTTTTCTAATTATTTCTCCTCACAAAACCTGGAGGGAAGGGCTGATATTTATTGAATGCTCTCTATGGGCCAAGCATAGGGCTGGGTATTTGTACATCCACACGGCTCTTTGTGATAGTTATCCTGTTTCACAGGTGAGGAACATACAAGTTGCTCACCCCAAATCCCAGAGCGTATGGATATAGAGCCAGGATTTTTACCCAGCCTCTAGGACCCCTCTCTCCGCTATATCAGCAGGAATAATCTCATATTTGTATACTCTCTTCAGCATGGGATAGAGATGGAATAATTCGCAGTCATTTCTTATTAACCACACATGTAGCATGCCTATTTGAAACTTCTGATTGTAGTTAACCAAGAGGATTTACAAATGGAAGAGGATAAGACATAATCTTTTTAATGGCTTGTGATATTTTGCACCTCATTTCACATTACTTACTTGTTTAGATAAGTTTTTATTCCTGCCCACGAGTCCTACCAACCTAGCCTTTTCTCATGCCATAGATGAAAACAACAAACCTTGATAACTTCCACTCGCAGTCTCTGCCTTCTCTTATGCCTTTTCCCCAGCTGTTCCTGTGAGAGATAGAAATGGTTCTCAACGGTCCTACCCTGGAAACCAAGGATGGACAGTAACTGCCACAATGTCAACAGACATATGCTGTGTGTGGGTGTGTGTGTGTGTGTGTGTGTGTAGCTACAATACATGAAGCAGTTACTATGAGCCATGCTAGGGGCTTCTCCTGACCTTTACTTCTGAGGTCGGTACTAGCGTTCAATTTACCAGTTGCAGAACCTGAGGCTCAGAAGATTTTAACTTACTCAAGGTCACGTAGCTAGGAAGAGGCCACACGAAGAGTCAAACCCAGGCCTGTCCCACTGCGAAGCCATGCTCTTAACCACTGTGCGTAAGGCTGCCCCGTTCCCCGCAGAGGGCGCTCATCAGCCCCTTCAGAGGATAGACGTTGTGAAGGGTCAAAGGCAAAGCCAAATACAACAGACAGCTGAGGCTGACAGACAGCACACTTAAGACGGAGGCAGTGTAGGAAAACATGTCCCATGTGTAAAAATATGAAATTACTTTCTGAATATTAAGCCTTGTGCAAACAGTTTTGTGACACCAGTGACATAGAAAATACATTAACATGGAGTACGGACAGCAAGTTAATAATCTGAATTTTAAAGAGGCTTTTTTTTTTTTTTTCTGACAGCTCAGAATTGTTTTATAAATTTTTAAGAAATGGTAATAGGTGTCTGACATGAACGATGAAAGGGGAACTATTCAGTATTACAAAATGAATTAAAGCTTTACAATGTCTCTACACAATTATGAGTAGAAGCAAAATGCTAAAATTGGAATAATGAATTGGGAAATTGCTACTTCAAAAAAGAATGAGAAAGATCTGAAAGTCAACCCTCCACAAAGAAAATTCTCTTAACTGGGCTGGACCTGGAAGCCAGGGTTTGAACCTTAGCACCAAGGCATCGAGAGATAATGCAGGCTGAGCCTCTTAAGAGGCGCTGGGATTTGTGCAAAGGGATGGGAACAGCATCTTGAGCAGCTACTATGACCTCCTCTTTCTTTTTCTCCTCCCCTGGCTCCTCAGCCTCTCTCTTCCCCCTAGAAGTACGCTCTCTGCTGAGCTGCTGAGAGCATTCACTGCTTCTCACAAGCATGATGACTCCTTCATCGTATATTTAATAGTTTTCCAAAATTACAACCTTGTAAATGTAGTGCTTTTGAAATCATAGTTCTCCATTGAAAAATACTCATGATGGTAAGCACTTGATAATAACTTCACTCTTCAGGAACATATAATGGAGTAGAGCTTGGGAAAATGGTTATAGCACAGGGTGCCCATTTTCTTCATCTGTAGCAAACCCTACAGTGTAGAAATAACATAAGCAGCAAGAACTTCATTCTGTAATTTAGAACAGAAACCCTTCCAACTATCCATGTTTCATAGGAAAACATCTTAGAGTGGTTTATTCTCTTTTTGGGGGAGGAATATAGGGGTTCATCCACAGTTCTGAACTCATTGGGAGGAGCAAAAAACTGCAGTTATTTATTAAATATTTTTATTTTTCATTCATCAAATGGTTATTCTTCACAGAGTTTAATTTAATCAAATATTTGATGGAGAAGGAAACTGAGTTGTTAACAGGTCTGACAGTCTTAAGGAATCTTTGGGAACTGGAGAGTTTTGGATTTAATTCTAGTAAGATAAATGCCATTGTGATTGGGAGAGTGTTTGAAACTCTCTTAAAATGATTATCTATTATTGGCTTCTCTTTCTGGAGATAGAGCTTGTACAATTTGGGGTGGATATTTTAACAAATCATGACCTATCTATGTACTATGAAGCCATTAAAAATGAAGATGTATATAGATAGTTTTCATGTCTTTTTAAAGCAGCTTTGTTTGCACCACTCAAAAATCTTATGCCAGGAACTTCCCTGGTGGTGCAGTAGTTAAGAATCCACCTGCTAATGCAGGGGACACGGGTTCCAGCCCTGGCCCGGGAAGATCCGACATGCCGCAGAGCAACTAAGCCTATGTGCCACAACTACTGAGCCTGCCCTCTAGAGCCTGTGAGCCACAACTACTGAGCCTGAGTGCCATAACTACTGAGCCTGCCCTCTAGAGCCTGTGAGCCACAACTACTGAGCCTGAGTGCCATAACTACTGAAGCCCATGTGCCTAGAGCCCATGATCCGCAGTAAGAGAAGCCAGTGCAATGAGAAGACCACACACCACAATGAAGAGCAACCCCCTCTCTCCTCAACTAAAGAAAGCCCACATGCAGCAATGAAGACCCAACATAGCCAAAATAAATTTAAAAAAAATATCTTATGCTGAACCCTACATCATAGAGCAAATTAAAAGGACCAGCTCTGGTGTAATCCAAGTGGGGGACCTGGAACACCATCCATGTGTTCTCTTGGGTGTTGTGGACCAGACATTCTAATATCATTCTAATATTCCAAGGAGTTCTCTGGAGCAGTTTGAAAACCATATTACATAGAGAAATACGATTAATGGTTATCTATGGATAGTGAGATTAGGGGTGATTTTATTTAATTTTTTGTCTATATTTTTTAAAATTTCCAGAAAAATGCGTTTTTATAAAGAGAATAAAATAACATTTTTTTTAAGCGCACATGTACAAGGAAGCTCCGAAAAGTATAGAACTCAGGTCTCTGACTCTTATTGGGGGACAAGTCAGGGACAAAATAAAGGACTCATTTTAATCACTTTTGGGCCATTTGAGAAGAGAGGAATGCAAGAGAAATTTGGTCTTTCTATGCTCAAAGGCTCATGTTTTCCTTCCCTTCACATGGAGACGTCAGTGGTAAAAAGACAAGGATTACTTTGCCTCTGGCCCGGATGCCGTGCAATGGCTCCCAGCAGACACAGTCGTAAACTCTGCTCTCCTACTGTCAAAAATCCAAGCACAAGTCTGATGATTCCTCTCTGGGAACTCCGGGGCTCCTGTGACCCAGCCTCGTGGGCACGGAGGTGGTCATTTTAGGGGTGTATTGTAAACTGCCTGCAGCTTTTCCCACCTGAAGCCTGTTCTGGCCTTTCTTTTGCTGAGACACCACCGTTGCTTTTTAAACTCTGACTCTTTGCCAACCTCTTTGTTGAGGCAGAACTATCTCATCTCAGCGCTGTTTCCAGGGCTGGTTTTCCCCTCATCCTGATTCCCTAGCAGGCCCAGCCAGACCACATCTATCATCTGAGGAGTATAAGTTGACAGTGGGCTCAAAGGGTCAACAGTGTGATGGGGTCATCCCAAGAGCAAATGCCCTCGTAGTTATAATAGCATTAGCTTTGGAGTCAAGGAGTTGGACAAAAATCCCAGCTCTGCTTTTTACTCGCTGCACGACTTCTGCCAGATTACTTAACCTCTCTGAGATTCAGGGTTCTTTTATGTTTAAAATTAGGATAATAAGTAATACCTGCCTCACAGGCTGGAGGTAAGGATACAACCAGCTCATTCATGTAGAACACAATGCTTGGCATATAAGAAAACCTCAAATGATAGCTATTATTATTGTTATTATTTATTATTACGTGTAATATTTATTTTCTAGATTCCAGAGCAAGGGAGGTGATGATGGTGGGGTGGGAAAGATCACTGGACTAGCCCAGGAGACGTTGGTTCTAGTTGCTGAATGAGAAAAGAATCTCACCAGACAGGGTCCTGGCAAGACACAGATGGTGAGTTCCAAGGGTGAATTAAAGAGCGTTTCATGGAGGGAGTATTAACAGGGGTATGGGGCAAGGTGAAGTGAACCCAGGAGACCGTGAAGCACCCAGGGACTCACAGAAGCAGGAAGCCGTTGCCCACCACAACCTGAAAGGGACAATGGTAGCAAATGATGTTCGTAGAAGCTGGTGAGAGCTGGAACCCTGGAAGAGAAACCAGCCACAGGAGCAGGTCTTGGAGGAATCCAGGCACTACCAAACCCCCGCCCAGCAGGACAGAGACAAGGAATATAATTCCAGACTTCTCGCTCCTCCCTCCCTCCAATCTCCTGCTGATGCCCGATATTAGCTAAATCCAACAGGAGCCCACAGGGCATAGAAGCCAACATGATGCACAGAGCAGGACAGAGGAGGATGGAGAATAAGTCCAGAGGCGCAAAGAATAACCAGCCCAGCAGGTTTATAATTCCACAAGTCTCAGAAAGCCCCCCTCTATACTGGCCAGATCAACCTGGACTGGAAGATCGTGTTAAGTAGGTGCAGTGGCCTAGTGATAAATGCCCTAACTCTTCCAGGAAAATGTGGGAATCCAAATCACTGGTCTAGAGTCAGGAAATGAGGACCACAGAAGATCCTTGGGATGGGGATGACCTGAGAGTCAGCTTCAGAGAAGCACAACCCAAACCACAAACCAGGCCAATGGTCCACCAGAGGTGTCAGCCTGAAGGAGCTGAGTAGAGGGTCAGAATCCTGGGAAAAGGAAAAAGGAGAGCCCTTGAGTAACTGGATTGATGATGAAGTTTGGAATGGAGGTACTTGCTGGGACTGGGGGTTTTCTGAGGTGCTGAAATGCCATCTTCAGGGTTCTTCTAGGGCCCCTATGGTTCAGGCCTGGGTGGTTCATTTGCTCATTCATTAATCCATTTTTTTTAAATTGATTAGCTTGTCTGGGCTAGGCAGGGTGCCAGGTGCTGAGGCAAAACAATGAGTAAGATACAAACCCTGTCCTGAAGGAACTTAAGTCAAGTGGGGTCAACAGCCATTCACAACACAGTATGTATGATAACTGGTCCTGAGGGATCACAGAAGAGGGATACCTACCCTAAGCTGAGTGGGTGGGGAAAGCTTCCCAGGGAGGAAAGGCTGGCTCTGAAGATTGAATTAGCCAGAGAGGACAGGGTGAAAGGGAGAGGTGGGGACAGCTAGAGGAAGCTTCTGTGTCTGCAGGGAATTGCTACTAACTCAGTGGACAAGTGGGGAGTGATGGAAGATGAGGGATAGGCAGAGGATACTGTCTGTCAAGCTAAGGACACTGACAACAATGGCAGCCAAAGAAGGTCATAGGCAGGGGAGTGACATGATCAGACTTGAATTTCAGCAGGATCACTCTTGTTTCAGGGGAAAGTGCAGGTGTTCAGGTAGAGCCAGTGGGCAGGAGTGGAGGGACCCCAGTCCACTGAGGGAAGAGCTGTTGGGACTAGGTGACTGTCTGGATGTCATTGGGTGGCTGCAAATACCAGTTACTGAGATTGGGGCCGCAGATGAATGAGGCACAGCTGGGTACAAAGCAATGCAGGGAAATAATTCTGCAAAAATGTCCCTCTCTTTGGTGAATCTGCATGCTTCATAAGACGGAGACTAAATTGTTCAACAGATTTTGCTTCATATGTGTGTAATAGGGTTGCTGGGGAGCCGGTGGGGGGAGACTGTCCCCATTCGGTAAGACTGAGAAACAAAACTAAACAGTCTGTCACCTCAGAACGTGTCAGAGCCCTTAAGAGCCTAGGGTCCTTGAGGTGCTAAACTTGGGATATAATCCATGGTATTTATCAAATCTATCTGATCCCTCTCCCACCATGCAACATCTAACTATAGTTCCTGTAACGGTGTTCCTCAGAGCACTGTTTCTCAAAGTGTGGCCTACAGACCAGCTCAGGTCCATAAACTGTAAACAGTCCTTAAGTAGAGAAATCAAGACCATTTAGAAACCTTCGATAGCAATACTGTGTCTTTCAATCTAATGATTAAAATATCTGGGCTTATATTTTCTATGTCTGCTTTTTTAAAAAAATATTTTATTTATTTATTTGGTTATACCAGGTTTTAGTTGTAACAGGCGGGCTCCTTAGTTGTTGCATATGAACTCTCAGTTGCAGCATGCATGTGGGATCTAGTTCCCTGACAAGGGATTGAACCTGAGCCCCCTGCACTGGGAGCATGGAGTCTTAACCACTGCGCCACCAGGAAAGTCCCTTGGTGCTCAGGTTTAGTTGCCCCATGGCACGTGGAATCTTAGCTCCCCAACCAGGGATCAAACCTGCATCCCCTGCATTGGAAGGTGGATTCTTAACCACTGGACCACCAGGGAAGTCCCTATGTCTGGTTTTTAAATCTCACACTTCTAGTGATTTATTTTTCTTGTATTTTATAAAAGTATTAGCAAAGGATGACTTTATAAAAGTCAGCAAAGGATGAAAAGTTAAAAAACAAAAACAAAACCCAAAGCTAGTTTTTCACCACAAGTAGTTTGGGAAACACACAGGCGCTCTGTGGCTCTCCAACTCGGCTCCCCATTTGAATCTCCTGAGGTGTTGATCTGGGGAGTAGGCTGGGCACTGGGATTTTAGAAAGATCCCTAGTTGACTCTAATGTGCACCAAGGTGGAGTCACTGAGGTTAGGCTCTCTGGTGTTCTTGGTTTCACCCTCACAAGCCTACAGGAAGACCAAAGGTGGGGATGGTGGTTCTCAGCCCTGGCTGCATGGAGGAATCACTGGGCCCCTTTTGAATGGACCTGTGCCTGGCCCCCACCTGAACCAATTAAATCAGGATCTTTGGTGGGGATTCCTGGGCACTAGGATTTTAATAAAATGATTCTGGGCAGCCAGGGTTGAGAACCAGTGGGTTAGAAAGTCTGGTTGCAGGTGAGACAGTCAATAGTAGGGAGACCAGTTCATTGCTTTCCCCAGGGCCTGGAGACAGAAGCAGCCCTTGGGATTCAAATATTTTATACTTCCTTTGGGTCTACACAGCCAGGCAGCCATGGCGGAAGCTGGGATGTTGGGGGCTTGGGGGTGGGGCTCATCACAGAGACCAGTGGACGGCTGAGAAGTCCTGGCACCAAAAGCATGCTGAATTCTTGAGCTCAGCTCCCTTCCTGCTCTCCTGGCTGATGCTATATCTTCTGGGAGGCAGCACCACTTATGCTGGTTTTCCTCTGAACCAGAGAGACCCCTGAGAGGCAGGCTGTCTGAGAGAGGGGGAAGGTGTGGCTCCTTATGCCCAACGTTGTAGCCTCTGTGCTGAGCAGCCATGCTGAGTGCTTACAGCAGCTGTGTTTCAGCACAAACCCTCACTTTCTACGCGCCCTCTGAAAGGGTCCAGCTGTTTATTTCCATCAGTCACTGAAAAGGATGCCTTTAACTTGAGGAAAGCTCAGATGCATTAGGACTTCATGTCTGAGAGGAAAACAGAGAGGGATGAAGGAAATACTATATAGTTAAAACTGTCTTTGACATTTGCTGGTAGAAGTTGAGGGCAAGTAATTACAGCCATTTAAAAAGTGCTTGCAGGAGAATGATGGGACAGGTCTGGCATAAAGGAATTTGCCTTTTTTGCTGGTGCGATGCTAGGTATGACAGCAGTTATTTCTCACAACAAGACTCTGAGACATTCCATTGTCTTGTCTATGCAGCCAACATCCATTCTACCAAATACTTCAGCACAGTGATGTTTGAAATTGTCTTGAAATGCAACTTTGTACTGAAATTCTTATTTTTAAAAAATATGTTCGAAATAACATTAGACTCTAAAACTAAAGAAATGTTTAATAACAAAAGCTCAATAAAAGAGAGGATCTCTTTACCCCATGGAACTCAGCATTGGAGGAAAAAAAGGGGGAAAAAAAAGCAAGTTTATTTTAGGTGTCAAAATTTGGTTTTTAGTTGAGAAAAGTTGCAGATGATTTGAGCAATGTAGATACTGGTAATTAGATTGTGGACCCTTAGTTGTAGTATAAATTGTTCAATAGTTGTAATTTTGCTATTGTTGCTTTATATGACTTAATCATTTACTCAAAAGCATATTAAGTACCTACTATGTGCTGGGCATTGAGCAAGCCAGACAGAGTCATGGTCTTCGTGGAGTTTAAATTTTAGTGGAGAAAATGATCATTAAACAAATAACTTTCTTCTTTTTATTTATTTATTTATTATTTTTGGGGGGTACACCAAGTTCCCCCAAATAATAAACGGGGGAGGGTGGGGGGGACTCGAGGGAGGGTGGGGTGGGAGTCGAGGGAGGGAGGGAATATGGGGATATGTGTATAAAAACAGATGATTGAACTTGGTGTACCCCCCAAAACAAATAACTTTTGTGGATTGAAGGTAAGTGGGGGTTCCTCAGAGAGTAACTCTGAGTCAGTTTTCTCACAAAGGTGACAGGGATATAGAAAGAAGAAAACCTGAAATGAACCTGTGGTGGTAAATTAGAGTTGTAGGTATCACTATGAACTCTTGCTTTACAATATATACGGACAGAGGAATAGAGATGTGTGTGTGTGTGTGTGTGTGTGTGTGTGTGTGTGTGTACATACATTTCCTAGCTCTCTCAACTGAAAGGAACTGGGAGCAGTGATAGCCTGGTGGCAATGAGCACACGTACTGCCCAGATCTTGGTTTCCAAACACCTCTCTCCACTAAAAGCAACCAGGGCTCCTTGGTTACTTGGAAAAATGGCTGACTCCAGTGTTGAGCAGAGAAATATCAAGATGAACCTATCTTTCACGACAAAAAGTAAGGAAATGCTCAAAGAATGACAAGGGATATTAAAACAGCATAAAAGGGGGCTTGAAGCGGTTTCCTCTGGCCAAATCTGGGACAATTCAACACCAAAGTAAATACCAATAGTAATGGATCATAAACTATTTTTTTTAATAAATTTATTTATTTATTTATTTATTTATTTATTTATTTATTTATTTATTTATTTAATTGGCTGTGTTGGGTCTTTTCTGCTGTGTGGGGCTTTCTTTTTAGCTGCGGTGAGTGAGGGCTACTCCTCCTTGTGGTGCACAGGCTCCTCATTGCCGTGGCTTCCCTTGTTGCAGAGCACGGGCTCTAGGTGTGTGGGCTTCAGTAGTTGCAGTACATGGGCTCAATAGTTGTGGCTCACGGGCTCTAAAGCGCAGGCTCAATAGTTGTGGCACACGGGCTTAGCTGCTCCGCGACATGTGGGATCTTCCTGGAGCAGGGATCGAACCCGTGTCCCCTGCACTGGCAGGCAGATTCTCAACCACTGTGCCACCTAGGAGGCCCATAATGGATCATAAACTATTGAACAAAATAAGGAACGTATGAGTCCACATTGATATAAATAAGTGAAACAATGGATAAATAAATGGAGAGAAGAGAATGCTCCCCCTTCCAGGAGAAAGCTCCCCCTTCCAGGTGAAAGCCAATTAATAAATGTAGAAGGAATGATAGAATTATAAAATCACCATTTGGCAATCATCAATCAGGCAAGAAACACCAATGGACGCTAAAACTAATGGGTGGAAGTAGGATAACTAACAGAAGTTTTCATAGTCTCAAAGCATCTTTCCACAAAATATAATTAATAACTGTGAAAGGCAACATAATACTCTCTGAAAGATGTTCAGATACTATCCTGGAACCTGTGGATACATTTCCTTACATGGCGAAAGGAACTTTGCAGGTGTGATTAAGTTAATGATCTTGATCTGGGGAGTTTATCCAGGTGGGCCCAATGCAATCACAAGGGTACTTATAAGTGAAAGAGGCAGACGAGTCAAAGAAGGAGATGTGATGACAGAAGCAGGGGTCAGAGTCAGAGAAAGATTTGAAGATGCTATCTTGCTGGCTTTGATGATGGGAAGAAGGACCATGAGCCAAGGAATGCAGGTGACCTATAAAATTTAGAAAAAAACAAGGAAACAGATCCTCTCTTAAAGCCTCCAGAAGTAACACAGCCCTGTGACAGTGATTTTAGGTGGGTGAGGCCTGTCAGCCTTCTGACTTCCAGAACTGTAACATAAATGTGTATTTTTTTTATTGGCGTATAGTTGCTTTACAATGTTGTGTTAGTTTCTGCTGTACAGTGAAGTGAATCAGCTATATGTACACATATATCCCCCCGCTCTTGGACCTCCCTCCCACCCCTCCCCATCCCACCCGTCTAGGTCATCACAGAGCACCAAGCTGAGCTTCCTGTGCTTTATAGCATGTTCCCGCTAGGTATGTATTCTACACATGGCAGTGCATGTATGTCAATCCCAATCTCCCAATTTGTCCCACACTCCCCTTCCCCCACTGTGTCCACATGTCCATTCTCTACATCAGCATCTCTATTCCTGCATTGCAAATAGGTTCATCTGTAGCATTTTTCTAGATTCCATATATATGTGTTAATATACGATACTTGTTTTTCTCTTTTTGTGGCTTACTTCACTCTGTATGACAGACTCTAGTCCATCCACATCTCTACAAATGACCCAATTTCATTCCTTTTTATGGCTGAGTAATATTCCATTGTATATATGTACCACATCTTTATCCATTCATCGGTTGTTGGACATTTAGGTTTTTTCCATGTCCTGGCTATTGTAAATGGTATTGCAATGAACATTGGGGTACATGTGTCCTTTTGAATTATGGTTTTCTCTGGGTATATGCCCAGGAGTGGGATTGCTGGGTCATATGGTAGTTCCATTTTTAATTTTTTAAGGAACCTCCATACTGTTCTCCATAGTGGCCGTATCAATTTGCATTCCCACCAACAGTGCAAAAGGGTTCCCTTTCCTCCATACCCTCTCCAGCATTTACTGTTTGTAGATTTTTTTGATGATGGTCATTCTGAAAGTGTATTGCTTTAAATCACTATGTGTGTGGTAATTTGTTACAGAAACAATAGGAAACTGACAGTCAAAAAAGGAAATAAAGTAACTTCACAATAGAGAAATCTGACTGATACTATCTGAATAAAAGTAATTAAATTAACATCATCATAAACAAATAGACATTGTGTACCACCAGACAGACCAGAGTGAAAAGACATAGTATGTGTTATATTTTAGCTAAAAATATATAAACTGGGTTTTATCATGAGACAACATCAGACAATCCAAAGTGAGGGACATTCTACAAAATGACTGGCCTGTCACTTTTTTTTTTAAATGCTGTATGGTCAGGCCACTCAAGATGGCTGTTGTCTTGCTCTCTGTACACCCCCTGGCCAACCAGTGCCTGCTTCGCCTACACTCTACTCACGTGAATGTGCTTGCCCCTTGCCCCTTAGGCCAGAAGTGCTCCACCTGCTGGTTTATTAAAGGGAAACACCTGCCCTGGTGATGGCTGTCCACCTGAGGGGCTATGCGGGACGTGCCGCAACTGCTGGTTTCCCTGGTAACTGACGAGTTAACCTCACGTCAGTTCTCCCTATAAACGGTAGCCTCCTTCTCTGCCGGGAAGTGAAGACGCCTGCCACGTCCTGCCGACTGTCTGCTGCACATGATGGGGTTTTGCTCCGGGGCCTTGCTTCGGACGTGTAAGATCCCCCATCTGTTAAACCATTGCTGTCTCTGTAGCTGTCTCTGGGCTCTTTCTTTGGCCTTGAGGCTGGGCAACTACAGGGCTTGCAGGCCTGCAGGGTGCAGCCCAACAATTGGCAAGCAAGCCAAGAGGCCAAGGAAACTCCTGTGAGCGCTGAGGTGTCAGGAATTAAGGACGGAGAATGGAATGCTGAGGAGGTAACCCCGAGGGGGCCGTCCACTAGCATGTGGGGTCATGTGGTAGATGACAACCATGAGAAATGTCTTTCTCTTCCATTATATTGATGATATTCTGTTAACCTCAGGCTTTTTCCAGTTTAAAAGTAACAGCCCTGTGCTCGTGGCTCATCTAACTCTATGGGGGTGGCTGGTGAATACAGACAAAACCCAAGGACCTGGATTATCTACAAAATACAAGCATACCCCTGCCCACCACCCCTAAACAGTTACAGACACAGGCTTTATGGATAACTCAGGGACAGGCTTGTGAATTGGACGTGGCCAGTTACCTGGGAGGGTTTGGTTGGGGCCTGTGGCAACAGCAAAATAAGAGTGTCCTTGGACTTCTGGTGCCAGCTCTGGAAGGCGGCAGAGCAAGGATACAGTGTGATGGAACAGCAGCCATATGTGGCCCACATGCCTTGCAGCAGGAGGAAGACATTACAGAAGGCCTACCCGAGTCATTGAGCAACAAGAAAAACCACTGCAGGGTCTAGAACAGCTGTGCATGACACACAGGACACCCATAGAAATCGCTAGTGACAAAGGAACCCACTTTACTGGCCATGAAGTTCAGAAATGGGCTGATAAAAAAGCCACACACTTCGGGGCTTCCTAGGTGGTGCAGTGATTAAGAATCCGCCTGCCAATGCAGAGATCATGGGTTCGATCCCAGCTCCAGGAAGATCCCACATGCAGCAGAGCAACTAAGTCCGTGTGCCAAAAATAAAATAAAATAAAAAAAGCCACACACTGGCATTTCCACCTGCCTTACAAGCCCATCGCTGCCTGGCTAGCTGAAAGGATGAATGGGCTACTTCAACAACAACTGAGGCAACAACACATGGACACACCCCAGGAGCAGTTGTCCCAGTGCCTTCGCCATGTTAACCCAGAGGCAACGGGTCCACACCATCCAAGTTCAGCTGTTGACCACCGAAGGACTGCTGCCTACTATGGGTCAGGACAACAACTCGCTTCTGCCCCAGCCACAGGGTCTACTCCCAGGGGAACACACTATAGCCAGGCCCTGGAGCTGGCAGGTAAGGCCCCGCTGGTTTGGGTTTGCCGCCCTGTGGGGAATAGGATTAGGAAGGGACCTACAGATTTCACCTGTCTCCTACTTGGCTCCACCTGAGACCATAAGGTTACTAACCCGGGCCCCTCCTGGAGAAAGGCAGCGTTGTATGAACCGTGTGGTCTGCTGTCACACCGCCTCTCCTGGATTCAGCCCCTGCTGTGGGCACGGAGGGTGGACAGGCGGGACGGTGCTGCCGGCCAGGACGAGAACCACAGGCAGGGGTGGTATGGTCCAGAACCCTGTTACTGCGTGTAGTTTGCTTAAGGGTCATGATCTTCCCTGTACGGTCCCTGTTAAACAGCTCACATTCAGTCTCTAGTCTGAGCAGAGGGATGTTTCGATTGAGCAACAATGGTGGCCTCACTGCCAAATGAGTCTAATTACTGAGTCTAAATGCTGTTGTCGTCCTCCTCTGGACTTCATGGAAAACTGACACACGCCGGGCTTACTCCTGATACTCAGCTGCTGGTGTCTATTGCATGTGTGGTATCTGGGTTGCTGTGCACCTCTATACACCTGACCCCAGGGATACTGCAGAAGAGGCGCGGACCAAGACGGAAAGGGTCGTGCAGGGTGTGTAGGGGTGGAGTGTATGGTCAGGTCATTCAAGATGGCTGTTCTCTTGCTCTCTGTTCATCCCCTGCCCAGCCAGTGCCTGCTTCACTCACATGACTATCCAATCCTCTGACTCATAGGGCTTAATCAGTAATTGCCTACGTGCCTGCCCCCTGCCCCAGCCGCTGGTTTCCCTGGTAACTGATGAGCCAAGCTGACGTCAATTCCCCCTATATATGGTAGCCTCCTTCTCCCCCAAGTAGCAAAGACTGCTGCCGTGTCCTTCCTGCTGTCTGCCGGACGCGGTGGGGTGTTGCTCCAGGACTCTTTGTTCTGGATGTGTAAGATCCCCAATCCAGTAAGACACTGATGTCTCTGGGCTCTTTCTTCGGTGTCGAGGCTGGGCAACTACAAGGCTTGCAGGCCTGCAGGTGCAGCCCAGCAAATGCCAAGGTTATGAAAGTCAAAGTGAGGAATGTTCTAGATTGAAAGGTACAAGAGAACCTGACAGATGGAGCAACACGTGCTCTTGGATTGAATCCATCAGTATAAAGGAGCCACTGAGACAACTGGGAAAACTTGAATGGGGTCTCTGGGAGAAGGATATAGGGAACTTTGTACTATCTCTGTAGCTTTCCTGAGTACAACTGCATTACCAAACATTCTGTAAATGATTGTTATGGGCATCCAAGTCTTGTGGCTGGAAGAATATCAGGGAGGTTGGGAGATGGAGGTGGGTATGAAACCTGTGGCTCTGGACAAGATGGCTCACTTGTAGGGTGGGAGGAGGATACTAGTGGAGGGATTTCACTGGTGCAGTGAAATGGAAACTCACTTCCATGTTCCTGAATGGAAATCAGCCACCAGCCATCTTTGCCTGAGCACCTTAGCTTTGAACCAAGGTCCACAGACTTGCCAGGTTGGTGTATCTGCTAATACCGCCTCTGGGACAGCCCCTGAAGGTGCCTTGGGAAACAGGTCTGAGAGACAGTTGGAGCCTTATTTGGAAACTTGGAAAGCATGGATGTGATGACTTAACTTGACCAGCAGATGGCAGCAGGCAATTCGGGGAAAGAAGGAGAGACAACCGAACTGGGAGGTCCGACTCAGCTGCTTCAGCAACAGCGGGGAGAGGGCAGAGGGCCGCTGGCTCACTGAGCTGTTGGCTGTCTCTGAATTAAAGGGCTCCTGCCAGACAAAACCTCAGGCAGTCCAACCTCACTCTCTGGAAATAATGGGGGAAGGAGGAGGAAAACCAAAAGAAAGTCTTCATTGTCTCTTTAAAGAAAGAAGGTTTTATTTCTTCCTAATAACGCAAAAGAGAAAAAAGAGAAGCCAACATTTAATGGACCCTGAATCAGATGCCTTGAGGGTCCCAAACTTTAAAGAGTTGGACTCACAAGTCATGGGGCCTAAAGTAGCATCAAATATTTAGATAATAAAAATAGGGCTTTGATTTTTATCTGTAAAACAGGGATGGGGGTTTGAGAATTACGTGAATATCTGTAGTGTTTAGAATAGGGACTGGTACACAGTAAGCACTCAGTAGAAATTAGCTGCAGTTATTAACTGAGCAATTACTACAGGCCAGGCATTGAACTAACTGATGTGTTGTATCCTTTATTTCTTATGATAGTCTTGTACTATATATTTTATCTCAACTGTTTAAAGCTCAGGAAACTTCTCACTTAAATTTGTTTAAGCATTTACTGACTGCCTCCTAGGGCCACTGTGGATTCAGTAGAGATAAGGACAGACATGGCACCTGTCCTCCAGGAACCTAGTGTCCAGCTGGGTACATACAGCTAGTTAGGAACAGAGTCAAGATTTAGACCCAAGACTGTCTGATTCAAAAATCTGCTTCTACAACCTTCCATAACAGAGACCTAACTTTTACTGATGCCTATTTTGTGCCAGGAACTTTACATATTCAGTTTTCATATCAACCCAATGAGGCAGCAATTGTCATCACCATTTTACAAATGAGGAAATATTCAGTGAATTGCCCAGTGGCCATGCTGATAAGGAATAGTCACGTATTTTCTGTACTTGAAGCCCATCTTTCATGGCAATACATTCTAGATGGTTCCTAGGATCAGAAGAGATCTATACCAGCATCACCTCCTTCTGTCCAAACATGCATTCCAACACTGACAGGTCATGAAATCAGAAAGGTTATCTTGGTGGTGAGGATCCTCAGATCAGATTCAGTGTGTTTTTGCATGTTGATGAGACAGCTTTAGGCTTAGCAGCATGGATTCAGAATTGAAAGATCTAAGATTGACACTTTGCTCTTTCATGAGCTGCATGATTTTAAAGCAAGTCATTTAGCCTTTCTGGGACTCCATTTTCTCATTTGTGAATGGTAGATAATATGTATTATGTTGGGAAACAAAGATTCAATAAGGCAATTCATGTAAAACTGCTTTGTATGGCCTAAAGGGAAATCTAAGAATTATGTCAACCCTTGCTAAAAAATTTTTGCAATTGAATCTAGCTCAAAACCTGGTATTCAACGTCTTTTATATTCTGGTTTCAAACTATCTTCTCAGTCTTAACTCTTCTTTTGTTTTTAAGTAGACATAGAAATCCTAGTTAAAACTGGCTTAGGAAATTAAGAGAATTCATTAATGTAATGGTTGGTTAATGGAAGACTCAAGGATTATTTCAGCTTCAGGAGTAGATTGATCAGAAACCAGGTTTTATCTTTCTGCCTTTCCTCTGTGCTGGCTTAGTTCTTAGTCAGGCTCTCCCCTCATGGTCACAAGCTGGCTGCAGCAGCTCCTTCCTCTACAGCCTCTTAATTTCAAATCAGTGGAAAGAGAACTCACAGTTAAATTCTGCATAGAACTTGGCCACATTCAAACACAAGTCCTGCATCTGATTCTCATTGGTTCAAACTGAGTTACATGCCCATCATTGAACTAATCACTTTGGCCATAGGGCTAGATTACGCTGATTAACTGAGCCCAGCTGGAGCTCACATTTTGAAGCTCAAGACTGTCAATCTCTCACAACTAACAGGATAACTGCAGAGAGGGGTTATTCTTAGAGTACAATATGGGATATCATTTCCAGTATAAGAAGGATGAATGGTTGTGGTTGAGTGGCAAGAACAGAAGTCTCCCACACATGCATTAGTCAAACTGAACTATTAGATAGTATCTGAAGCACAGCCTATAATATCCTGATGGCAGGCCTATGGTTGTATTGTTCTCTTTGTCTGCAACAGTCTTCCAAGCTCTACCAACCAATTCTCCTTGGCCCTTGCAATTCAAATATTGTCTCCTTACCACGCACCCCATCCCCCTTTAACTGAGCATCAGTAATTCTTATAGCTCTCTTATCTTCCCATTATAATTTAGTTATTTGTATATTTGTCTCAACTAACCCTAAATTCTGAATTCCTTATGTTAATGCAAATGACCCTCATAATATGCAGAGGAATTACCATGCATAGAAATAGCGAAGATGAATACTTTGATGAATTACTTAAACCTGAGTCAGTAGAATCTAAATGAATGAAAATGTATTATATTTAGAGACATTACATTTTTTTTAAATTTTACTTTTAGTAAAATTTTACTTTCAGATTACCTAAAGTTAAGTTAACCAGATACATTTTCATTGCAACCCTTATTGAAAGATACTAAGCCATCTTTAATGCTGCAGGGTATCTCAGTGCTTGAAAGTGAATCATTCTGGGAATGGGTATTCCTCTGACTAAACTATGATAGGTAAATTCCCCCTTTTATTGTCTTTCCCTCATGAGTCTATGAAATCTAGACATTTGTGCTGGTCTGGTGTTTCCAGGACCAAGCCGGTCCCTAGGACGCAGGTACTCCATAAATGTTTAAATGGAAGAGTGAAGGAATAAGAGCAATAATGATTGGGAAAAGTAGGTGCTTATCTTTTTAAATGTTTGGAAAGAAATCCCCAAATGTCAGGTTTCTTTTTTTTTTTTCCTGCTATCTTTTGCCTACTTCTGTTTTAAAAAACAGCATGAAAATAATTTCCTATGTATGGTTTTGAGTCATAAGCCAGAAGAATGTTAGCACTGGAGGAACTATTTACTGTCAAATGTGCCTGCCATTTAGCAGGCATTCAAGTGGTGTGGGTGGATCTAAAAGTGGTGTAGGTGAACATAAATTTACCACGCACAGAGCTATAGATCCTGAAGTCCGAAAGATTATACAATCAGAATTCTGATCGTCCATTCAAAATGGGTAAATGAGGGGTTTTAAAATTTCCTTAACTTCTTTACTTTTTAAATTAAAATATAGTTGACATACAATATTATGTCAGTTTCAGGTGTACCATGTAGTGATTTGACATTTGCACACATTATGAAATGATCTCCATGATAAATATAGTAACTCTGCCCCATACAAAGTTATTACAATATTATTGACCATATTCTTTATGCTGTATATTACATCCCTGTGGCTTATTTCGTAACTGGAGTTTTGTACCCCCCGTCCCATCTGACAACCACTTGTTTGTTCTCTGTATCTGAGTCTGCTTTCATTTTGTTTTGCTTTTCAGATGCCACATGTAAGTGAGTTCATAAGGCATCTGTCTCTAACTTATTTCACTTAGAATACTACCCTCTAGATCTATCCATGTTGTCACAAAGTACAAGATTTCATTTTTTAGTGGTTGGGTGATATTCCATTGTATATATACCACACCTCTTTTATCCATTAATTTATCAGTGGACACTTGGATTGCTTCTGTGTGTTGGGTGTTATAAATAATGCTGCAATAAACATTGGTGTGCCTATGTCTTTTCCAATTTGTGTTTGTGTTTACTTTGGGTATAAACCCAGAAGTGAAAATGCTGGATCACGTGGCAGTTCTATTTTTAATCTGAGGAACAGCCATGCTGTTTTCCATAGTGGTTGCATCGACTTACAATTCCACCAACAGTGCATGGGAGATCCCTTTTCTCCACAACCTCATCAACACTTCTGATTGTCTTATTGATGATAGCCATTATGACAGGTGTGATGTGGTATTTTATTGTGGTTTTGGTTTGCATTTCTCTGATGATTTGTGATGTTCAGCATGATGAGACACGATTTTTTCATGGGTCTTTTGGCCATCTGTATATTTTCTTTGGAAAAAATGTTTTTTCAAATCCTCTACCCATTTTCTAATTGAGTGGTTTGGTTTTTTTAATGTTGTTGTTTGAGTTCTCTGCATACTTTGAGTATTACCCTTTTATCAGATATATGATTTGCAAGTCTTCTCCCATTAGTAGGCGGCCTTCTTGTTTTATTGATAGTTTCCTTTATTATGCAAAAATGTTTTAGTTTGGTGTGTTCCCATTTGTTTGTTCTGCCTTTGTTGCTCTTAGCTAAGGAGGCAGATTCAAAAAAACATTGCTAAGACCAATGTCAAAGAGCATATGTTTTAGGAGTTTTATGGTTTCAGAATTTACATTTAAGTTTTTAATCCCTTTTGAACTTATTTTTGTATATGGTGTGAGAATGTAGTCCAGTTTGATTCATTTGCATGTAGCTGTCCAGTTTTTCCATGACCATTTAAGAGGCTCTCTCTTCCCAATTGTGTATTTATGCCACCTTTGTCACAGATTAATTGACCACATAAGCACACGTTTATTTGGGGGCTCTCTATTCTGTTCCATTGATCCGTGTGTCTGTTTTTGTGCCAGTACCATATCATTTTGATTACTGTAGCTTTGTAGTATAGTTTGAAATCAGGGCACTTGATACCAGCAGCTTTGTTCTTATTTCTCAAGATTTTTTTTTGGCTACTTAGGCATTTTTGTGTTTTCATGAAACTTTTAGGCTTATTCTAGTTCTGTGAAAAGTGTCCTTGGTATTTTGATAGAAAGTACATTGAATCTGTAGATCACCTTGGGTAATATGGTTATTTTAACAATATTTTTTCCAATTGTGAGCACAATATCCCTTTCCTTTGTTTGTGTCATCTTCAATTTCTATCAATGTCTTATAGTTCTCAGAGTACAAGTCTTTGACTTCTTTGGTTAGATTTATTCCTAGGTATTCTTTTTGATATAATTATAAATGAAATTGTTTTCTTAATTTCTCTTTCTGATAGTTTGCTAGTAGTGTATAGAAATGCAACAGATTTCTGTATATTAATTTCATATCCTGCAACTTTACTTAATTTTTTCTAATAGTTTTTTCTTGATAATGTCTTTAGAACTTTCTATACATAAGTATCATGTCTTCAGGAAACAGTGAGAGTATTATGTCTTCTTTTTTAATTTGGATTTATTTATTTATTTTTTTCTGATTGCTGTGGCTAGGATTCCAACTCTATGTTGAATAAAAGTGGCAAGAGTGGCCATCCTTCTCTTGTCCTTATCTTAGGGGAAATGATTTCAGATTTTTGCCATTAAGTATGATATTGGCTGTGGGTTTGTTACATATGGCCTTTATTATGTTGAGATATGTTTCCTCTATACCCACTCTGACAGTTTTTATTATAAATAGATGTTGAATTTTGTCAAAATATTTTCTGCACCTGTTGAGATCATGTGATATTATTCAATTTCTTAATGGGTGTATTATGTTGATTTGTGGGGATAGAACCACTCTTGCATCCCTGGGATAAATCCCACTTGTTCATGGTATGTGGTCCTTCTAGGGTATTGTTGAATTCAGTTTGCTAATAATTTGTTGAGGATTTTTGCATCTATGTTCATCAGTGACATTGCCCTGTAATTTTCTTTTTTTGTGTGATATCTTTGTCTGGTTTTGGTGTCAGGGTAATGATAGCCTCATAGAATGCTTTTCGAAGTATTTCTTTCTCTTTGATTTTCTGGAATAACTTCAGAAAGATGAGTGTTAATCTTCTAAATATTTGGTTGAATTCACCTGTGAAGCCATCTAGTCATGACTTTTGTTTGTTGGGAGTTTTTTTATTATTATTATTATTACTGATTCAATTTCATTACTGGAAATCAGTCTGTTCATATTTTCTATTTCTTCCCGATTCAGTTTTGGGTGATTGTACATTTCTAAGAATTTATCCATTTCTTTTAGGTTGTCCATTTTATTGGTATACAGTTCTTTGTAGTGATCTCTTATGATCCTTAGTGTTCCTATGGTGCCAGTTGTAACTTTTATTTCTGACTTTCTTTATTTGGACCCTCTCTTTTTTTCTTAGGAAGTCTAGCTAAATTTTATCAATTTTGTTTATCTTTTCAAAGAACCAGCTCTTAGATTCATTGATCTTTTCTATTTTTTTTTTTTTTTAGTCTCTATTTTATTTATTTCTGCTCTGATCTTTATGATTTCTTTCCTTCTACTAACTTTGGGTTTTGTTTGTTGTTCTTTTTCTAGTTCCTTCAGGTGTGAGTTTAGGTTGTCAAGATTTTTCTTGTTTCCTGAGGTAAGTTTGTATTGCTATAAACTTCCCTCTTAGAACTGCTTTTGCTGTGTCCTGTAGGTTTTGGTTCATCATGCTTTTGCTTTCATTTGTCTCTAGGTATTTTTTGATTTCCTCTTTGATTTCTTCAATGATTTATTCATTGTTTAGTGGCATGTTGTTTGGCCTCCATGTGTTTGTGTTTTTTGCAGTTTTTCCTTGTAGTTAATTTCTAGTCTCATGTTGGTATTGTCAGAAAATGTGTTTGATATTTCAGTCTTTCTAAATCTGAGACTTGTGGCCTAGCATGAGATCTTTGTTAAAGAATGTTCCATGTGTACTTGAAAAGAATTTATATTCTGTAGGTTTGGAGTGAAATGTTTTGTATATATCGATTAAGTTCACATAATCTAATGTGTCATTTAAGGCCAGCATTTCCTTATTAATTTTTCTGTTTGGATGATCTGTCCATTAGTGTAAGTATGGTGTTAAAGTCACCTAAAATTATTGTATTACTGCCAGTTTCTCCCTTTATGTTTGTTAATATTTGCTTTATGTATTTCGGTGCTCCTGTGTTGGGTACATATCTATTTACAATTGTTATATCTTCTTGTTGCATTGACCCTTTTATCATTATGTAATGTCTTTCTTTGTCTAGTTTTACAGTGTTTGCTTAGTATATTTTGTTGAATAGAAGTATTCCTACCTCAACTTTTATTTCCATTTACATGGATTACCTTTTTCCATTCCCTCACTTTCAGTCTGTGAGTCTTCAGATCTGAAGTGAGTCTCTTGTAGTTGCATATATATGGGTCTTTTTTCTTTTTATCCATTCATCCACTCTGGGTTTTTTGATGGGAGCATTTAGTCCATTATATTTAAAGTAATTATTGATAGGTATGTACTTATTGCCATTTTGTTAATTTTTTTGTTTTTGTAATTCTTTTTCCTTTCTTCTCTTGCTTTCTTTTGGATTCTCTTCTCTCTTTTTTGTATCTATTATAGGTTTTTGGTTTGTGAATACCTGAGGTTCATATATAACAACCTATATATGTGATTAAGTTGACTTTTTTCAAGTTGATGATCTCTTAAGTTGAAACACATTCTAACCAACCTACATTTTCACTCCCTTCTTCCTCAGCATTAGTGTTTTTTATGTCATATTTTACATCTTTTTTGTTTTGTGTACCCCTTAACTACTTTTTATGGATATAGATGACTTTACTACTTTTCTCTTTTAAGCTTCCTACTGGGTTTGTAAGTGGTTGACCTTTGCTGTATGTTTGCTTTTGCCAGTGAGATTTTTCCTTTCATAGTTTTCATATTTCTAATTGTGGCCTTCTCTGCTTAGAGAAGTCTCTTTAACATTTCTTGTATGCCATCTTAGTGGTGCTAAACTCTTTTAGCTTTTGCCTGTCTAGAAAACTTTTTATCTGTCCTTCAAATCTGAATGAGAACCTTGCCAGGTAGAGTGTTCTTAGTTATAGGTTTTTTTTTTTTTTTTTTTTCCTTTCAATACTTTGAGTATGTCATGGCACTCCCTTCTGGACTGTAAAATTTCTGATGAAAAGCCAGCTGAAAGTCTTATAGGAGTTCCCTTGTGCATAACTGGTTGTTTTGATCTTGTTCTTTCTAAAATTCTCTTTAATTTTTGCCATTTTAAATAGAATGTGTCTTGATGTGGACCTCCTTGGATTCATCTTGTTTGGGACTCTCTTATTCCTGGACTTGGATGTCTGCTTTTTCCCCCCAGGTTAGGGAAGTTTTCAGCTATTTCTTCAAATAAGTTTTTTTCTGCCCTTTTGTTCTCCTTTTCCTGGGATCCCTATAATGTGAATGTTAGTATGCTTGATGTGTCCCGGAGATTTCTTCTTTTTTTAAAAAATATTTTAAGAAATTTTATTGAAGTATAATTGCCATACAATAAACTGTATATATTTAAAGCATAAAATTTGAGTTTTTTCTTATTAGTAATGTGTATATGGTAATCCCGATCTCCCAATCCATCCCGCCCCAACCCTGTCCCAGAGGTTTCTTAAACATTCTCATTTTTAAAGATTTTCTTCTTCTGTTCAGCTTGGGTGATTTCCACTATGCTGTCTTTCACATTGCTGATTCATTCCTCTGTAGCATCCAATCTACTGTTGATTCCTTCTGGTGTATTTTTTATTTCAGTTATTGTATTTTTCAACTTTGGTTCTTTATATTTTCTAACTCTTTGTTGAAATTCTGTGTTTATCCATTCTTTCAAGTTTGTTGAACATCTTTATCTTTAAAGATAAGAGCATCTTTATCTCTATGAATTTGTTGAGCAGTCTTATCAAGTTCATTGAGCATCTTTACCTTGAACTCTGTATTGAATAGACTGCTATCTCTACTTCATTTAGCTCTCTTTCTGAGGTCATATCTCGTTCCTTCATTTGGTACATATTCCAACATTTTGCCCAATTCTCTGTGTTTATTTCTATGTGTTAGGTAGATTGGTTACAGTTCCCAGTTTTAGAGAAGTGGCTTTATGTAGAAAACATTCTATGGGGACCAGCAGCATGCTCCCTTCTGGTCACCATAGCTCTATGTCCTAGGGGTGCTCCCTATGTGGGCTGTGTGCACCCTCCTGTTGTGGCTAGTGAAATACTGTGAGTGTGCTGGCTTCTGGCCTGGCTGGCTGTGAGGCCATTCCTTATGTGGTGGCTGTAGACACACTGGAGGGAGGGATAGGCTTCCTGCTCTGTTGATCAGACAGCCTGAAGTGGTGTGGTGCTGGTGCCATCCCACTGGTGGGAAGGCCCAGGTCCTTGGTGCTAATAGGCTAGAGGAAATATTCCAAAATGACTCTTTCAAGTGTCAGTGTTGTTGCAGTTAAACAAGCTCCCCCAAAGGGCTGCCGCCAACATCTTAATCCCTGGGGGAGTCCTAGTTGCCTCCTGTCTCTCTGGGAGGCTCTCCAAGATCAGCAAGTGGGGTCTGACTCAGGCTCCCTTCAAACTATTCCCTCTGCCCTGGAACTCAGAGTGTATGCAATTTTGAATGAGCCCTTTAAGAGCATAATCTGTTTCCTGTAGCCTTCTGGCTCTTCTGAATGTAAGCCCCACTGGTTTTTGAAGCCAGGCATTCTCATTTTTTCCATTTGGGACCCCTAGGTGGGGGAGCCTGATATGGAGCTCAGTCCCTTTGCTCCTTGGAGAGGACCTCTATGATTGTGATATTCCTTCCATTTGTGGGTCACTGACTCAGGGGTGTGAGCTCTGACTATACCACATCTCTGCCCCTCCTTCCTGTTTCATTGTTTTTTTCTTTATGTCTTTAGTTGTGGAAAATCTTTTATGCTAGTCTTCAGGTGGTTCTCATAGATAGTTATTCTGTAAATGTCAATAATTATAATCTTGATGTGTCTGTGGGAGGAAATGAGCTCTGGGTCTTCCTACTTTGTCATCTTGACCACCTTCTCCAGTGAGGAATACTTAAAGAAGGGACTGTTTACAACAGTATCTACATAAACCAGACACTATCACTGTAAAAAGATTCCAAGGGATGGCAATGTACCCCAGGGCTAGTGACATTAAGGAACCATTACTACTCCTAGATAAGACTGGGACAGAGAATGGAGCAGTTTCCTGAACACAAACAGAGCTGATGAAGGGAACCACCCAACAGGAGCTGTGGTCTTTGAACCTAGACACTAAGCCAGGGGAATCAATACCCCAACGTCTCTCTCCTTTCATCTCTTTTCTGCTACTTTCCTATTGGCTGAACCCAACAGGAAGCCAGAGCACAGGGAACCTGTTGATGTAGTCCATCCATACAGGTCAGCCTCCCAGGACACAAACAGGGAGAGGAAGATGCAAGAACAAGCAGAGAATATTGACAGATATTGAAGGTCTTCTAGTCTCATGGTTAAATTTTTTGCAACAGAAACATTTATTTTTTACACATTAGAATTAAGAAGGAGCCCAATGGAAAGCAATGGAAATGATGAGATTGGATGAGTGTGGAGAAAGCAGTTGGTGAGTGTCCCTCACTCTCTATGGCAAACTCTAAGGCACTGCCGCAGAAGCCCCTCTGCTAGTAGAACATAGTTTGAATGTCACTGGTAGTTTAAACTGTTCATTTTACAGATGATGAAACTGAGATTCCAAAAACTGATTAAGTAACTTACTAAAAGTCACCCAGTGAGTTAATGGCAGAGCTAAGTGAGTTCACTAAAACTCAGGCCTGTTGGTCACCAGTTCAGTGCTCAAGCAGTATTCAAGCACAGAGTGTGTAGTAGAGAATTCCCAGGAATGTGATGCTTATAAGGGTGGGGAGGCAGGACAGCATAGTTCAAGTTCACAGTTAGCTCTAGGTTCCAATCCTGACTGTGGGACTTTTAGGCCAAGTTATTATTACATCTATCATCCTTGTTTGCCTCATTAGTTAACTGGAGATTAAAATGCCTAGTATTTATAGCTGTTGGAAGGATAAACAAGATAATATTAAGTACTTAGTATAGTATCTGGCACTGAAACCTCATCAATAAACAGCTGGTTATTATTAATAGTAACTCATTTAAGGGTCTCTAAAATTACACAAATAGCTCATTGACATACTTTGAGAAATGTCCAAGACCAGAATGTGATCAATCAGAAGGTAGAGAAAAGTCTCATAATCGACATTTGTTGATTTTTGCCTTCCTAGAATTCTTCCCCCTTGGAGAACCTCTCCCTTATTCCTAGTCTTTGTTGCTTGGGGTGACTGTTCCAACCCAGCACCAGAATGGTGTGACCTAGGCCTAAGCCAATCAGTGAGAAATCCATCCTCCTCTTTATAAGGCATCAATCCAAGGATGGGTACGTCACCCAACTTGTCAGTTTAGAGTAAACCTTAGGATTCTGCTAAGAGTTACTCTAGTAGAAGTACTCTTCTTGACTAGAACTGTTACCAGGAAGGAATGAAATCAGCATGGATATGCTGGAGATACATGTGACACCCAAGAGTAAATTCATCTCAGAGGATGATCCAAAGGCAAGAAGTTAGAGAATCCTGAAGGCATTTCCCAAGCCCCTAGGTCAGGACCTAGCAAACTTTTTCTAGAAAGGGCCACAAACTAAATACTTTAGGTTTTGCTGGCTATAAGGTCTATCTTGCAAGTAGTCAGTACTGCTGTTGTAGCTTGAAAGCAGCTAGACAATACATGAAAGAACCAGCATGGCTGTGTGCCAATAAAACTTTATTTACAAAAACAGTCAGTGAGCTATAGTTTGCCAGCTCCTACCCTAGACCATACCCAAAGCAGACAACCTTGGGACTTTTCAGTTAGGTTTGCCATTAAATTCCCTTTTTGGCTTAGTTTGTGTTAGATTTATAGCATTACAATGTCCTGATACAATCTTCCATTTGATAAAATATGATCTTAATTAATCTAGTAGGTCACAGATTGTCTAATGGCAGAGATACTGGTCATTTCTGTCACTAAATAGAAACTTTTATGGGGAAAAAAAATCCTCTTTCTAAGCCTATTCTGCAACTGCTGGTTGTTTGGAGTCATGTGTTGTTGTCACAGAAGTTGGATTTTAACTGATGTTTATCTCCTTCTTGTTACAAAGGAGAAACAAGTACCCCCAGAGTCTTTGCCTTAGAGCATATGGTCCACAAGAGACCAAAATACTCACTTGAGTGACTGCAGGACAAAATGATCCCGGAGGCTGTCATCCACAAATACTTACAACCCCGTAGGAGAGCTCTTATTCAGGCCATGTAGAAATGGGTGCGAGGGTTTGTTGTGTGTGTGTGTGTGTGTGGTGGGGGGTGGAAATTGGGTCTTTAGAAAAGTCAGGCCCAAATGTTCCTATTGAGAGAATTGATTGCCCTTCTTCGGAAATGACTTTGCTCTAAGAAGGATCTTATGTTCCTTGGATCAGGGCTGCTTGTTCTATCTTTTCTGACTAATTTCTTGCTGTTACTCATACTTGCCTGGAATTAAGCTGACTTATTTGAAAGCTGAACACTGATCTCAAAACATTAAGCAGAGCTCCTTCTGGCAAGTTGCAGATATTATAAATGTCTACTTGAGGAGTTTCAGTGTTCACTGAGCAACCAGATGTGTTAAGAGCAGCAAAGAACTTAACAGTCGACTATGACTTTTCCTGAAAACTGAATGGATATCACCAGTGTGGGATATATTCAAATACTAAATTGTGAAGAGCAAACTTGAAATGCCATCCCTGTTAGAAGAATGAGATTACCTTTGTCATTCTGGGCTGCTATAACAAAGCATCAAGCCTGGTGGCCAAACAACCTAAGTGTTTTTCTCATAGTTCTGAAGGCTGAGAAGTCCAAGATCACCAGATCTGGTGAGAGCTGGCTTCCCGGTTCATGGATGGCCATGTTCTTATTGTGCCTTCACATGGTTGAAGGGGTGAGAGCTCTCTCAGGGTTCTTTTATAAGGGCACTAATCCCATTCATAAGGGCTCCACCCTCATGACCTAAATGCCTTCCAAAGTCTTCACTGCCTAATGCTATTATATTGGGGGTTAGGATATCAACATACAAATTTGGGGTGGGGAAATGCAAACATTCAGTTCATAACAGAGATAAATGTGGATTTGAGAATTTTGGAGATGAAAAGTGAGGCATTCTGGGTAGAGAGAATTATTGGAACAAAGACCTGATGCTGTGAATGAACATTCCATTTACTTTAATAAGTACTTATGAAGCACCTCCTTTGTGCCATACACTGGACTCAGCTTCGTGAATACAATATAATAAGAAGAACAGGGTTCCTGTTCTTGTGGCCCTTACACTCTACTGGGGTATGCAGGCAACACCAGTATAAGGAGACAGAAATTTATTTGTATCAATTGTTAAAGACACAGTTGGAAGGAAAGAGCAGGCCAGACTAGCTGGAGGAAGATGGAAATGAAATGACTATTTCAAGAGAAGACTTGATGAAAATGCATGGTATTTTAATCTCTGGTATGCAGAGGGCCGACTGGGGTCGAGGAATGGTGGCCAAGTGTGGGATGGTGGTGGGAAGCCTGAACTTTGGCCTTGTGCTTCATCCTGTGTCTCTTTTTGTCTGATACCTTGACAACCTGGATCCTCTTTCATTTCAAACTATGGACTGTTTCACTTGTTCAGAACCTTGCAAAATGAGGACCAGTGATTCTTGAGCCAAACTGAACTGGCCCTGTTGAGCTGGTGATAACACATTATGGAGAAGCAGCTGTGTCTTTTCAGTCTCTGCCCCCCAAGAGTGATTGCTCTGGAGTCTTTGTAGCCGCTTCAGCAAACATTAAGACTACTGTGTAAGATTATGCATCATTTCAAGAACTTTCTCAAGAAAATAGTGTATTTTTAAAAAATGTCTGAGTGTGCACAAAAAAGTACCTTCAGATGTATGGTTTTCATTCAGATTCTCCTTTAAAACAAGCTTTTGTAACGAAAATTTTACTTCAGTGAGAAAGCATGTTGAAGAAATACCTATTGGTGGTGCTAAGCCCAAGAGAATAGATCTTCCAACATTTTATAGGCAGAGCATAAACAAACTAAGATTTCTGGATGGAGACAAGTCTTCAGATGGACTATGATGTTCCCTCATGAGTTCTGCACACGTGTCAGATGTAAGCGCAAACTCTGGGTGGGTGACACAGATGGTAGAGAACCTCAGGATGTGTGGAGGTGACACTTCTAAGTGAAATAGAAAAGGGGCCTTTGGAAAACTTAAGAAGTAAATGATGTCATTGCCACTTAGCAAAATGTTTGCATCATACTGAGAAATTTAAGTGAGCCTTAAGGAAGCCTGATTTACAGATTAAAAGTAAATCAAGTTGGGTGACTTACCCAAGGCCCCTGAACTCAAAGTCAGAAATGAATGTTGTTTTGTTATGCAGGGGTTAAGTGGCACAGAAAGCACCCTGTAAATGGGTCCTGTCCTCAGAGTCCTGGACAGGAAGACCTGGGGTCTGAGAATCGCTGTCATGAAACAGCTGTATAGTCCAGTCCATGAAAGGGTTTTTGGCCAAGACGGTGTTTAAAAATTTTTCCACTGTGGGTGCTTTTACATGGAGTGTGCCTTTTCTCTTTGCCAGAGTTCTCATCACTCCCTATTAATTATATCTGACCTTAGTGTTAACTGCCTGGCCTGGCCTCTGCTGCCATTTGAATTTCTAACACTTGACAGAGAGGAGGGGCGCTGAGGGACAACTTGCAGTACCCGTGGGGTAGGCAGAGAAGTAACTAATGAAGGATAGAAGAGAACTAGGAAAAAGTGGTGTGTTGAAAGCAAAAGGTGTTCCAAGATGGAAGTGAAATCAGCACAGAAAGTTCAAATAGAATGAGGACAAGCGAGTAGCAATTAGATTACTGTTTGAGGTGGGACAAAACTAGATTATAATTGGGTTAAGCAATGCAAGGAATTGAACTAGGACCAGTAGCCAGTGTAGTTTTTGACTAAAAAAGTAATGATTCAGACTTAGAATCTAACCTTCTCACTGATATGCAGTGATCATCACCAGACATGTTTCTAGAAAACTTTCACTGAATCTTAGCTACACTGTCATACTGACTCGGAGGCTGATAGAAGGATCTTAATCATTGGGGGAAATAAGAGAGATACCAAGAATTAAACAGGTTAATTTCTTGGCACAAGGAAGCACGTGAGGTCTTCTAGAAGCCACTAATGAATTTTACATGATTGCTTAATTTCAGGAAATCCTGACTCATTGCTCCTATAGAGTAAGAAGCAAAGGCTGGTCTCAATTTACAATCCTGTAAATAAGTTTTGGGTAGAGCAGAGATTATTCTTGGCAGAAATACATCTGTTTAGTGCCTATTTTAATTTGAAAATGTCTTGATATGTGTATGTTTTCTTTGAGAATAAAACAGGCTTTATTTGGGATGTTCTGGGAGTAGTTAAGACTAAATGGGCAAGGAAACACCTCCTGGCTCAATTTTTGAATGCGAAATAGGGATGCCATAATCAAATCTATGCAACCAGACAAATGAGGCCTTGATAAATGGCCCAGGTGATGCTTGAAAAAAGAAAATGAGAAGTTAGAACCAGTTTGCTAAACCAGGGTGCCAGGGTTGGGTAATGCAAGAACCAGAATGCTACTAATAGTGTCACTGAAAATTTAACCACTTCCTTATTTAATCCTCATAATAATGTGGAGAGTTCACAGTAGCTATTATTAACCCTGTTTCACAGAGAGAATAGAACATTTCATGAGAATAACATGAAAAAGAATAATTAGATAATTGAGCTAAACTCACACCGTAGGTTAGTGAAGATCCAGGGCTAGACTCTAAATAAGATCAGTGCCACTCAGACCTGTCCTCCATCTACTTCCTCTTCTGCTTTCCTCAGTAACTATTCCAAACCTTATTTACAAATCCATTACTGACTCTTTCATCTGCTTTCTCCAGTCCTGATGAAAAACCCTGCCTCCTGTGTCACTGAGAAAGCAGAGGTCCCTAAACTGCCCATATTTTCCTACCATGTTATGCCTTTGCCCATCCTCATGTCTTGTCCTCCACACTCTCCCTTCTGCTTGAATTTGACCTTGAACATTGCCCTGTATTTGACCCACTGCCTCTCTCCCTCATTTTACTTCTTCACTGGCACCTTCCCCTCTGTTCATAACACACACAAGTTTTTCTCGGGCTAAAAAAACCTTCTCCGTTCACTCTCAAATCCAACCTGGCTCCTCCCTCTCTTATTCAAGTTTCTCTAAATAGTTGTCTCTACTTCCCACCTCCCAATTTCTCTTCAGTTCACTTCTCCCCTCACTGCTCTGAAATTTGGTTTTGGGCAGTGTTATGGGCCGAACTGAGTCCCCCCCAAATTCATGTGTTGAATTCCTAACCCTCAGTGCCTCAGAATGTGATAAGGGCACAGAAGAGATGAGTCTTTTAATGCATCCAGTGATCATGAGAAATCAGTGTGAGGCAAAATACTAAAAAGAGAGGGCAGAAGGGCTACCTTCATAGATAGTTGGCATCAGGGAGCGTAAGACTGAAGCAAACGTATCGTCTAATTCCAACAGATATCACATGGAGGGGAAACAAAAACCAGATGCTGATGGGGAGAAAACGACAAGGAGTAAGAGAACCCCCAATTGTTGGTACCTTTTCCCCTCTTGGCTACTCACTGATAAGCACCGTGATTCTAACAAGTCATAAATGATGGAAACCTGAAGGTGCCACTTGCTTTGCTCTATATTGATACAGGTCAATATAGAGCAAAAATACCTGAGAACAAATACCTCAGCATTCTCAAATGCATCCACTCAAAAAGTGAGGTATTAGATTATATTTTTTCCTAGTTTACAAATAACTATGTAATGTCAGACAGGATAAAATACCTAGCTATGTTGAGGACAGATTATATCCATTGCTTACCCCTGTCCTAACAGGCCAATAACTCTGCTGAAAAAGATTTCATTGATTTGACAAGAGGTATTTCTTCCAGAGCATGCTAGTTTACTATCCACTAACTTTTCCCCTACTGTTTGCAAATTGGTTACAGAACATATTTTTTCCATTATTGTTTTGCCTTTCAGAAACTTCTGAACCAATTGACATCACTGTTTACACTCAAAAGATGACTTTCTTCTTTGTGACATCTGTTAAGTCTTTTCCTGTAAACAATGTTAAATGACTCATTTAATCAGCTTTGATGGTATTATACTGTATACAGTCAAACATAAACACAATCTCATCTGTTACTGCTAATGAGGAAAACACCGCCACCTTGACAAAGGCATTTTGACTAGGTGGCTATAAGGAAGGAGGAGCCTGTCAAAACTCTGTTAAAACTGAAACATTTGTCAGTCTGACAATCTCTGAACATAGGTTGTATAAAGAGCCTGTAATAGTGTTGACAATCATTAATGCAGAGTATTGCAAGAATTATATTAGAGTTCTCTAGAGAAACTGAATTAATAGAATGTTTTCCCTCTGTATTTATTTATACAGAGATTACAAATACTTAAACCAGTAAGTTTGGGGATGGTTTGTTATGCAGCAGTGGAAACTAGACCAGAAGAGCTTGGCTGGGATCTGGGTTGGGCCTTTGGGATAAGATCTAGCTGATTCTGAGTGGATAGGCAAGGGGTAGAGCTGGACAAAGATTTCACTCTGTGTGGGGGAGAAACGGAGGAGTCATGTATTGTTGGGCTAAGATGAAGAGGTATGTGAATTTAAAGTAGATGAGTTATTGTTCATAGGACTAGGTTAGGCAAGAAAACACTGAAATCAGATCAGAGAGTTTGGGCTATACGTCCAGATGTTCAAGCCAGGAAGAAGTGGAAACACAATTTAGGCCAGGAGAATAGATTTCAAAATCACGAATGGCAGATAGAGCGGTCTAGTTGGGTCATATAGGTGTTCATGATGTGGAAGATCAAGTAACAGGAGCCAGGGACTTGGGTCAAAACTTCAATGTAGGAGGTAAAACCAGACCCAAGCACTCTGGTACTAGTTACAATGGACATAGCAACAGAAAGACTGTCATAGGTACTGAGTTACATAGTTCCAAGGCTGGAGTTTCCATGTTCTTTCCTTGGAGCTAGACTTGAGATTAATGCTCAGCTTAAAGGTGGGGTGAGGAGGAATGCCCGCATGTGGTGTGGACTAGTAGGCACCTCCTATGAGTCTACGTAACTAGTGAATGAATACTGGAATCTCATAAAACTTAACATTTTGGCTTAGGCTTGTCTTTTTTGTTCTCAAAGTAAGTTGAATAGTTTTAAAGAGCAAATTGTATACTAGATGCTACTAAAGAGGCTATTAGTGCACTACATAAAGCACTTAAGTGGTTACGTAGGCGTAACAATATTTGCTGACTGTGAACTTTAGAGATGATCTTACTGGATTTTGTCACTTCTCTGCTTGAGGTTTTTTCCTTTTCTGATTTTATTCTAAAAGCAACTTAGAATGTAGCTAAATTGTTAAGACAGCACAAAAAAAGGGGTCCTCCTTGCCTACCTTCCCAACCTCACTTCCTACAATTCTCCCCTCAGGCTCACTAGTTTCCGATGCACTGGCTTTTTTCAGGTGTGTGGAAGTGCCTGACTTTCTACTAAGTCTGGGTCTTTTCGCACATGCTCTTCTCTCTAATTTACTCTTTTCCTGAAGAGCTTCTGTTCACATTTCAGGCCTTGGTTTAAATGTCACATCCTCCAGAGATCTCTGAACTCACTAGTCTCCTCTGTAACTCTCTTCTAGTAACATTTTTCTTCATTGCTTTTACCATAATTGCAATGATATATTTGTACCTTTATTTGTTTAATGGTTACCTCTCATACTAGAATGTGACCTCTGTTAGATATGGGAACATCAAAGTTTTTTTCATGACTGAAGCTGGGGAAGAGAAAAATGAGTTAAAATCCAGTAGTGACAGAAGGCAGAAGAGGCAGGAAAAACAATAAAACATACCATCTAAGTAATTAAAAGAATTGCAGTCTTAAGACCATTTAGTGGAGGGCATAGTGCTTAACATATTGATAAGACTGAAAAATGATAATAAAATGATTACTTAGAGGGGAATAGGGAGAGCAAGATGGCGTCCAGAATAGAAATAATACTTATTTGAATAGCAGTGGTTATATGGTTTTAGTTTGGGATCATGTAAATGACTAATATGAATAAAAATTGACCCTTAAAATATCAATTAAAAAAAGTGTAAAATGAGTACCCTTAATGAAAGATGAATATAGGATGTGCAGAAATTAGAAACTCTTGAACATTGCTGATGGGAATGTAAAATGGTGTAGCCACTTTGGAAAAGTTTGGTAGTTCCTCAAAAAGTTAAATGTTGATAGTACATTACTCCTAGACAATTCCACTCCTAGGTTATGTATCTAAGAGAAATGAAAACACTTGCACACAAAAACTAGTACATCAATGTATATAGTGATGTTATTCAAAACTGCCAAAAAGTGGAAACACAAATGTCTACCAAATAACATATAAAATGTGGTATAAAGGAATATTATCCACCCACAAAAAGAAATGGACTGATACATGCTATAATATGATGAACCTTGAAGACATGCTAAGTGAAAGAAACAAGACACAAAAGGCACAAACTGTGAACCTGTTTATAAGAAATGTCCAGAATAGGCAAATCTATAGACAGAAATCCATAGAGATAACCTAGACATGTTGTCTAGGACTAGTAGATGGGTGTAGTATTGACTGCTGATAGGTACAGGATTTCTTTTTGGAGTGATGAAAATGTTCTAAATTTAGATTGTAGTGATGGTTGGATACCTCTGTGAATATACTAAAAAAACCACTTAATTGCATACTCCAAGTGAGTGAATTTTAAATGTGAATTACGTCTCAATAAAAATAATAGTCAATCCTCATTAGTCATAGTAGTTATTTTGTTCTATAAAGTCACAGCAAACACTGAATTGGCAAACATGGAACGACTGTTCTTAGGGGATACACAGGGTTAGATTCCTGGAAGCCTCTGGTCGCATTTTTGCCAACCTATCAATACATAACCTTGTTTTATGTTTCTGTTTAAAGACACCTTCTTTAAAATATATTGCTGATTTACTAACAATGAACTCATGGCCAATAGCACTGTAACTCGTGCCTGAACAAAACTTGTCTAAAACGTATTTTTCCCACAGGGCACATCGCAGCTTTCTTGCACTTATTAGGAACACTAGACAGCACTTTAGTACTACGCTTGGGGGCCATTCTAAAGAGTGAAATCACCAACAAAAAGCACAAAAAATGCAAAAAATGTGGCATTAAATAGACTGTGAAAAGGATGCTTGTTCACAGCATGAGCTGAAGCAAGGCAGAGTTCACTTTGTCTGACCTTGGCTGGGAATGTGTGCACTGGGGCACTCACATTTTTCACTGCTTTGTGCACATCCGTGGACGACTTCAAAAGTGCCAAGAGTATTGTGATTGCGGGGTTACAATTAAATTTTAACGAGTAGGTGAATTTGCAAATATGGAATTTGTGAGTAAGGATCAACTCTACCTTAGTTTTTCTACCAAAATGGTTTTTAACAAAAGTTTGGAATTCTAAGGTCTAAACTTCAACCTATTCACAATGCTAGATAAAATGCTGCAGGTATTCACAGTCTGTGTTGAGTGGCTCACAGGAAAGAACTAGTTTTAGAGGTCTCACACAATTCTTAGTTTTATTCCTTTCGCATTTCTAGGTAACCATTTCATGCTACTGATTCCTGGGCTAAGGACCAGTTTGAAGGTAAAATGCTTATTTTAATCAGCAAAAACCTAATTTGAATTCTGGATCACAAATGCCGGGCCTCTCTTCCCAGAAAAAGTTCTCTGTCACCACAGAATGTAATGAAAAGATACTTTAATTTTCAAGTAAAAGAAATACTTACCTAGTTGTGCTCATATCTGTAATCTGTACTCCTACTTTCCATATATTTGTAGACATGCTTTTGCATGCTGGCTACTGCCAATTTTAATTTCCAAAGTTTTGCAGTTTTGCTTTCAAAAATATTTTATGCATTTTATTAACTTTAATTTTAGACTGGCTTTCAAGTCTCAAATCCTCTTAAAACAGGAAATGTCAGTTCTTGCTCATAGCTCCTTGTAAGAGGCTTTTGCCAAATTCAGGCATTTAGAGCCACATTAACTGTTTTAGGTTATAAGTAACATAATTTTGGCAGGGGGAGCAAATTTATAAATATAAAGTGACTATTACATATCCATATTTGTGAATCTGAATAAGCTTAATCAAATGTCAAAATTTGGCTATAAAATGGTACTTTTTTGGATCAGTATTTATATATCCCTTTCTTGGTATTCAAGATTTGTTTCTTTAAAAAGGTTTTAGCTGTTGATTGGAATTGGTGAAAACAGTTGGACTTGGCTAATTAACTCAAACCTCCCAATTAAAATAATGGAGCTTGGTAGATAACATATTTATTCATCAATTCAAGAACTTAAAGCTTTAAGTTCCTCAAAGCTTAAGGCTCTTCAGCCTCTTTTGATCTCTAATAATAACTTGAATATAACAGACTTTTCAGGCTTCTCTCTTTAAATCCCAATGCCAAATACTCATTTGATTGGCTCTTCCTGTTCAGAGAACAGTCCAATTAGTTTTCTATGCCAATCCCAGAAGTTCTGAAGTTTCATCCCTTCTATCCAGCTGTTATCTGTATGTGGCAGTAACTCCTCTCTTGCTGTTTCTCCCTACTGTCCATGACTGGGTTCCTTCCCTTTTGTTCTGAAGTAATAACCACCATGAGGGATTAGTACATTACCCAGGGCCTTGCACTATCAAAGTGATGACCCAAAATAGACCAGTCTGTTTGCCAGGACTTCTTATAGTACTTTTTCATTCTCTAGCTGGCTTTAATAATATCTTAATTTAAAATGACATAACACAAAATGCTAGTAAAGATTAATAACTGACCTCTGTTAAATATTCTACAAACATTCCCTGGCAGAGTTGTCTTTAAGAGACTTTCAAATACCCTTCATAGTTTAATTCAAAATAAAAAATAAAAGTTTCCAGATTATAAGAATTTATCCTAAGACTGAGCTGACATAGTAGGATATTAGACCAATTTGTTAAGTTAGAGGTTTAAATGACCTAAAGTCATTTGCATGAATGCTGGTCTTAGTGAACCACCTTTTAAGAAGTCACTTTCATCACAAGGAAGGTTAAGCAAAGAAAAGTCATCTTTAATAGCTCATAAAGACTGTTTTAAGAGATATTCCTTATATATTAATGAAAATGTGTTCATAAATGAAAGCACTTTGACAAATAAAAAAATCATGGAAAAAGCAGTATTACTCACAACAAGAAGTTAGAAGTTTTACACAATGAAGACATTTTAGTGTTTCTGGCTTTTAAAAAAGGCTTATATGAAAAGAAAAGAAAAATGCACCAAGAAATGTGTCATTTTTAAACATGAAAGAACAAATAGAAGACTTCAAATTCAAATAGACTTCTGAAACTTTTAATTTATATTTTGGTCTTACAAGTGATCATTTTTAAATTGACTCTTCTGTAAGAATGTAAAGCACAAAAATTTGCTAAATATCAGATCCACACAAATCCATAAAAAGGTTTTCTGTGTAGTCTTCATTAATGCGAATCTTTGTGTGAATGTTTCACTCTTACTGTAGATCTTGAATCTGTTTTACAATAATGAAGCCATAAAGTTTTTATGCAGTGCATTCAATATAAACTATAATGTTTCTATTAAAAGGAAAGCTGGGTAATACAAAAATATGAGAGGATCTGAGAAGCAGGCAATCTGTTGAGGCTCAGTATATCTTATTTGCTTTGTAGTTTTCTGTCATTACTTTCAAAGAGCACACAGCACATGAAGCACAGTAATCATCTCCCTTATTAACCTCCCTAATTTAAAAATCGGTTGTTTGTAAAACTGGACCAATTATCTCACACTATCATTTGCATAATTAACCACAAGACTATTACAAAGCAGTCTGTTAGTGGTATTAACAAATGGAAGATGGAAACTTATAAAAAAAATAGGTTTTGTTAAGCTTGCCAACTCCTTACATATCATGGGCTGTGCTGCCACTTCAACTTTTAATTAGATGTTTAACGCCTCACAGTAAAAGACTGATCAACGGAAGAAAGCAAAACTAAATTATTTTCTAGGTGCTGTAATATTTCATTTGACAAAGTAACAAAAAAGGACAAAATTTAAGTAAGATTTATATGCGTTCCAACTTTTCACTCAGGAATTCTTCTACACTGTCTGTGTTCCATTTGAGGATGCTTAGTTCTTCAGCAATGTTCCCATTGTCATCCAAAAGCTTTAGCACAGGGTCTGAACCGCGAACATACTACAAAAAAGAGGAATATCATTTTCTGCTTAGAAAGAGCCTTTCAACCAAAATCCAAACCAATGCAATCCAGATTAATTTAACTTAATAGTAATAAGCTTCTAGACGTAACAGCACAACAGTTCTTAAAGGAAGTCTTTCAGAAAAGGGTGTAATGGGATTTCATAAAAAATGAGAATTTAAAAAAAAAAATCACATTTTTACTTCTGAAGAGAAACAAGACAGTTTACTTGGGATGTAAGCTTATTCTCGAATGTAAGTATTTATTGCACACCTGACACACTCAAACTCTCAAACGAGTTGAAAATCTAATGAAGGAGGCAGACAAGTTCAAAATGATTAATGAGAGAGAATGACTATTAAGACCCACATGGAAACAGGCTGTGCACACGAATTATCAGACAATTCTGCATTGGACTTTCACTAGATTTCTTAAATCAAAGAAAATTTATTTTGTTGTAGTTAGTTTACAATTCGGCTGGATTCCTGAAACTGCAGACCAGCTGGTGGGGCCCAACATTTCACCAGGGAGCCCCGGGAATCCTGACTCTGGGTGAACGCGATGGCAAACATGACGCCAGTTATTAAGTGATCAAGCTCCAGCCACTAAACTAAGGGCCGTGCGACCAGAAATGAAGCAGTAATGATGAAGGGATTCTCAGAACCTCTTTCAGCAATTACGCTTCAGTTTTTCTAGGTCTTCCAGGGTTGTGAACTTTAGAGATGGAGATAAGCTCTGCTGTGATTATTTGCATTTGGTATATTCTCAACCCAACTGTGGAATTTAGAAATTGGCCCTCTAAGCTAATAAAACAATAACATTACTACTAAAACCTTTTGGCTCAGGTTACCTACATAAATTGTTCTTAAAAATTCAACTTTTTATTCAAAAACTCATTTTAGTCCAAAAATTGGAAGCCACAGAGAACACAGCTGCAAAAATGTTCAAAATATTAAATCAAACCCAACAACATATAAAGAATTAAATACCATGACCAATTCGGATTTACTCCAAGTATGCAAAGCTGGTGCAAAATCTGAAAATGAATTAACGTAATCCATTACTACCAACAGGCTAAACAAGAAATCTCTTATCAATAGATGCAGAAAAAGCATCCCTGCACATGCTACCACATGGATGAAGCTTGAGGACATCATGCTGAAGTGAAATAAGCCAGTCATGAAAAGACAAATACTATTCGAGTCCACTCATATGAAGTATCTAAAGCAGTCAAAAATGATAGAAACAAAGTCGAAAGGTGGTTGCCATGGGCTGGAGGCAGGAGAGGGGGAATTAGGGTTTAATGGGTATAGAGTTCCAATTTTGCAAGACAAAAAATTTTTACATCTGTTGGACAACAGTGTGAATATACTTACCACTACTAAACTGTACCCTTAACATTTAACTTACCATCTTAACTATTTTAACTACTTTTAAGTTTTTTTTAACATAATTAAAATTTTAAAAAGTGTGCAAAAGATCTCAGATACACCAAAGAAGATATAGAGATGGGAAATAAGCATGTGGAAAGATTCTCAATTAGGGAACTGCAAATGAAAATGAGATAACATCACACACTTACTAGAATAGCTAAAATCCAAAACACTGACAATAAGGAATGCTGATGGATGTGGAACAATAGAAACTCTCATTCATTAGCAGTGGGAATGCAACATGATAGAGTCATTTTGGAAAATAGCAGCTTTGTAAGAAAATGCCCAACAGTCTTATTATGTGATTCAGTTATTGTGCTGATAGGTATTTATCCAAATAAGTTAAACTTATGTCTATACAAAAATGTATATAGCGCTGTTACTCATAATTGCCAAAAACTGGAAGTGACCAACATGTCCCTTTATAGGTGAATAGAAAAACAAACCACGGTATTCATATTATTCAGCATTAGAAAGAAATGGGCTATCCAGCTACAGAAAAGACACAAAGGAACTGTAAATGTATATTAAGTTAAATCTGAAATCTGAAAAGGCTACCTACTGTATGATTCCAACTATATGACAATCTGGAAGAGGCAAAACTATAGAGACAGTAAAAAGATCAGTGGTTGCCAGGAGTTTGGTGGGGTGTGGAGCACAGCGGATTTTGGGGGCAGTGAAACTACTGTATGATACTGTATTGGTGGATACATGACATTATGCACTTGGTAAAACTCCTAGAACTGTACAAAGAATAAGCCCTAATGCAAACTATGAAATTTAGTTAATAATAATGTATTAATACTGGTTCATCAATTGTAACAAATGTATATCAATGCAAGATGTTAATTAAGGGAACTGGAGGGTGGCAGTGGGAGTAAATGGGAACTTAAATCAATTTTTCTATAAACCTAAAATAGTTAATTAAAATATTTGAATAATTTTTAATTAAAAAAAGAAAATGCTGGAAAAAAGGATCATGTTAAAATTGCATTACCTTGATTTGTAGTCCTCTGAACAGTTTGGGTTTATCACTCCTGACAAAAGCTTAAGGAAAAGAAAAAAAGATTCAAATTGTTTACTTCCAAAACCAAGGTAGCTACAAAGATCAATACGAAAAGCAGACATAAACTCCATAAATAAAAAATCAGATCCTATATGGAAAAATCAAGGAAATTAAAACACATATAAATGGAAATACATCCCATATTCTTCAATGGGAAGACTAAATATTTTAAGATGTTAATTGTCTAAAATTAATAAAAATCCCAAATTACAAAGAGATTTTGAGTGCTTGACAAAATGACAGTAAAACTCAGCTATAAGAGTTTGCGAATAGTCAGGGCAGTTTAGAAAAAGTAAAATATGGGAGAATTTGTTTGTTTATTGATATACTATGTGATACTTATATCAGAATGACAAAGAAACATGAGGAAATCTAGAGATATAAAAATATCTAGATTTTTTAATATGGTAAAGCTATCAAACGAGAGAGAGAGAGAGAGACTGACTATGTGTGTGTGCACCTGGTGGGGTGTGTGTGTATTATTCAGTAAATACTTTTGAATATCTATTGTATACCAGAGAGCAGATATAAAGCTATATAAAACAGACAGGATTCCTGCTCTTATGGAGTTTATAGTCTGGTGGGAAAGAAAGATGCTAAACAAGTAATCACATAGCTGATAATTTCAGTTGTGATAAGTGTTTGAAAAAAAAAAAAGATTCAGAATACTATGATAGCATTTAACTCAGACAACCTGGATATGGAATATAAAACTCATCTTCTACACATGATCCTAAAGAGAATGCTTTATAGATGTACCTATATAAAAATGGACACAGTATAGCAAAACACTACTATAAACAAAGTTAAAAGTAAAAATGACATATTGGGGAAAATGATCTCTAAGACTATATAAGAGGGTTCCTATTAATAAGAAAAAAAAATACTAGGTACTAGAGAAATGAACTATGGATAGGAACATGTAATATACAAATACACAAATGGTCACTAAATATCTGAAATAAATGTTCAACCTCACAAATAACCAAAGAACTGTCAAAACAATGAGGTAACTTCATTTGGAGTGGCAAATATTAAAAAGAATGTTTAAGGTTAGAGAGTGGGTACAGATTTTGCTGGGAGTTAGTTGTGGGAGAAATATAAATGGACATATCCTTCCTGAAGGGTATTTAGCAAAATGAACCAAAAATCTTAAAACATGCAAACTCTTTAGATGTGCAAGTCCCTTTCTAGGAACTTCTTTATTCTGAGAAAACACGTGTGTAAAGGTTATTGGTTAAATAAATTAACATGGACCTCACTAGGAAATGCACCCAATCATTTAAAAATTATATTAATCTATATTCAGTGATATAGACACAAACTCATATATAAAGGTTTATAGATCAGTGTATTTTCCATGGTTGTTAAAAAAAAAAGATGGATATATTGTTTTTATATATTTACACTAATGTTTTTATATATTTATCCATAAATATATATTTGCAAAGGAAAAAGCCCAGAAGCTTTAAACGAAATCAGAAAGTGAGAAAATATAAAATACTTCGTACAATACGCCTAACAGTTCAAAACAATAAAAACTATTATTTTAATAGGGGTTATATCTGGAGCATAGGGTTTGGGGAACTTTTAAATCAATGTTTTCCTTTTTGGGTTGTTGATCTGCATTTTACCAAGTTTTTAGTAATGATCATGTCCAACTGTCCAAGTTGAAAAATTTTAGAATACATTAAATAAAATTCCAAATGGGATGTTTCAGTTAGATACCTTAAATGAGGACAGTTCTTAATTTCAGTTCTGTTATCACCTGCATCAGTCTGTAGTTAGATTTTTTTAAAAAATAAATTTATTTATTTATTTTGTTGGCTGTGTTGGGTCTTTTTTGCTGTGCATGGGCTTTCTCTAGTTGCGGTGAGTGGGGGCTACTCTTCATTGCGGTGCGCGGGCTCCTCATTGCCGTGGCTTCTCTTGTGGAGCACAGGCTCCAGGCGCGTGGGCTTCAGTAGCTGCAGCACATGGGCTCAATAGTTGTGGCTCACGGGCTCTAAAGAGCAGGCTCAACAGTTGTGGCGCATGGGCTTAGTTGCTCCGTGGCATGTGGAATCTTCCTGGAGCAGGGATCGAACCTGTGTCCCCTGCGTTGGCAGGCGGACTCTCAACCACTGCGCCACCTAGGAAGCCCTGTAGTTAGATTTTATAGTGACACACATGCTTTTGAGAATTTATTTTTTAAACTTAGAATTAACTAGCAATAGCACTACAGACATGTTTCACTATGAAGATCTTTATATATGTGCATTTAGGACAACAAAGATTAGTAAATGCTTTTTCTTTTTAAGGTTTTGCAGACTTGTTGGAAGACACTCAGATATCTCATCTAAGCTTCCCCTACTAAATTTAGTTCAAAATAAAACTGATTATATTATTCTGGCCTATTAAATATCTTCTCTATTAACTTCATCCTTTAAGATTTGTCCAAATACTCTTGAATCCCCAAACAAAAATCAACTTATGATATCCTGTTGCATTTTATAACCATTCCTTTGGCAAATGCTATATGCACATCTGTGCAAAGCATCATTTAATACACAGTGTGTTCACTACTGCATAAGAAACTTCACTGGAGAAAAGAACTATTCTTAAATATTTTTTTGTATTTGTAACAGAACCTATAACTTTCTGTCATTCAGAAGATTTTTAACAGGCTGGAATGAGTGAATAAATTTAGAAGAAATATTAAGATGAGTCACTAATGACTATTCACCAGTTCTTTTCTCTTCTCTCTGCTATGTATAAATCCACAAGTTCCTAATTTTGAATGAGGGGAATACCTATTAAATACACTGTAGTAGCAAATCACACTTTATAGGCACTAAATTAATCTTTTAAAAGATATTTGAAATCTTACTATATATACATAGCACTAGGATAGGCTTTATGAGAATATAAGAGACTTGCAAAAAAAACCACAGAGTAACTTATTTTTCTAGTTTATTTTCTGCTGTTTTAAAAATAACTAGGTGATATCAGTTTGGAGATTCCTAAAGAGATTAATTCAGTCACTCTATTTCAAGAAAATATTCTTATGCCAATTTAATTATTTGTCAATTACTAAGGCAGATTTGTAAATGACACTTCAAAGCGATCAAACCAACAGAAATGATCAGAAAAGAGGTTAAATATTTCCGTTTTATCCTCAAGATTCTTATCAGCATGTCATTTGTGCAGCTGCCTAGGAGACCTTAGAGCCAAGTTTTGCTATATACACTGCTTAGAAAGTCATGGGACTCTTCTTATAAGCAGAGGCTCTTCAAATTTAACTATGAAGAGCACTAAAAAATAAAAATCTATCTTCCTCCTCATTCCAAAAAGAGGATAACTGGAGGTGAGGGATAATAGGAAGGATATGTCTTGAGGTCAAAGAAAAATGTTTGAACTATGTTATTTTCAAAACCATAAACAAGTGAAAATATAGAGGCAAAATATACTTGGCTAGATCTGATGTATCTTTGATCACATTACAAGTAGTCATATAATGTACTCTATTGGTTTTAAGATTTGATAAATAAGGGCTTATGGCAGGTACAATTAAGATTTGTGAACTGCCACATAAAAATTACACAGAATGATAATTAGATGTTTTCCTGTTGGTCAGAAATAAGTATATTTGAATCAGAATATGTTCTAAATAAAAATGTCATATCATACTCAGAAACAACAATATAAAGAGAAGAGCAGCAGCAACAACAAACAACAACAGAACTGAATTCTCAGATGTGCTCAATGAAAACTACTGGGTATCTAAGAGTATTTCTAAAATAAGAACATTTACCGTTGTATACAAACTATCTGGAGTGCAAAATCATGAGTCATTTGAGTCCTCCCAACAAGACTTTATTTAAAAGCACTTAAAAACATTCAAAGAATAGCAATTTAAATAATTAAGAGAATTTGGGGAGACTGGAGGTATAATAATGAAGACAAGACAAACTAAAAAGATTATGACTTTTCAGATAAGAATAATAAAGTCAGAAATGGACTATTTGAAGACTATAAATTCATAAAGGGTATATAACCAATGTAAACACAGGCTTTTCATCAGTTTCCCATTTGTCAAAAGTGGAGCCACCCTTGAATTAGATAAATGTAGTAAATCCATTCATTCATTCGATAAATATTTGAATTCCTCTTAATATGAGGTGCATTGTTGGAAAGATTTAGGGTACATTAGTGATAAAAAAATTTAAAAATTCTGGGCTTTAAGTAGTTCCTAATTGACAGAGACAGAAGACCAGTAAATCAAATACATTACAATATTATGTGGGAACTGCTATGGAACACAGAGGGGAGAGTGAAAAATTCTGTCCAAAGGTAATCCCAAAATAATGCTTGAACTAAATTTTGAATGAATAGGGGTTCATCAAAAGAATGGGTAAAGGGCATAAGTCAGGAAGAACATGCAGCATGTGCAAAGACGTAGAGGTCAGAGTTCAGAGAAGTGCAAATAGTTCTGCATATAAACTAGAGACGTGAACCTAGAAAAAAGAATCCATGTCGTGAAAGGTCTTGTATGTGATGTTGAATTTGACATTTATATGTGATGGGAAACTACAGAGAATTTTAAATAAGAGGGTCACATAATCAAACCTGTCTTAGGGAAAAGGTTTTTTCGGTAGTTGTGTAGAAGAGAGAATAGAAGTAAGAAATGGGAACAGAGACAGGCAGGCCCAATGACAAGTAACTAATCCTTCCAGATAAAGATGCTAGGGGGCTGATTAAAATCATAGAGAAGGCCAAAGGAGTAAGGTATGAAGGTTATTAAGGAGGAAAGAGACACAACTTGGTGACTAACTGGGTATAAAGTGTGAAAGAAACATTAATCATGACTTGGGTTTCATGCTCATACGTTTGCTTGATGATACTGCCATTTGAGGAAACAGGGAAGAAGATGGTATACTTTTACCAGGGAAGAGGATTAATTTACTTTTTGAACATGTGCGTTTAATGGCGCTCTACTAAAAATGTAGGTCACAATCTATAGGATTGTTAGAAATGAAGAATCTCAGGATCCAAACTATTTTAACAAGATCCGCAGGTGACTTCCATGTACACTGGGTTAAGGTACTATGAGACCACGCAAGTGGAAATGTCAATTCGCAGTCAGAAATGTGGTATCTAACAAAAGAAAGGTTTAATTTAAAGATATAGATTGGGAGTCACTAGGTGAACACTGCAGTTGAAACCGAGGGAGTGGGACATCATTCAAGAGAGTAAGAAAAAAAAGAAAATAAGAACACAGACCCCGACTAACACCAGTATTTGGAGTGTGGGTGGTAGAAGAGAGGCCAGGAAAGGAGAATTTTTAAAAAGACCTGTTCACACAAGTGAAGGCAAGAGAGTTTCAAATGCTAGAGAGTCACTGTTATCTCATTTAATCCTCAAAACAGTCCTAAAAGGTAGGTATTAACTGATTTTACATCATCTATTAACCCATTTTATAAATGAGACAGCTGATGAAGATAGTGCTAAAGAATCAGCATTCCTTCCAGCAAAACTCCAAGGCAGAAGCGTAACCCTACGCATTACTACCAGTCAGCCACAGCGGGGATAAGGAGTAAAAACCTATTTGCTATCTCAATTCTACATTATTTTAAAATTCCTTTCTGTGTCCAAAGGTTTATGATTCTAATACAGAGGCTGGCAAACTATGGCCCATAGGCCATATTGGGTCTCCCTGTTTTTATAAATAAAGTTTTATTGGAACACACCCACATATGTTCATTTAAATATTTTCCATGGCTGCTTCCATATTACAAAAGCAAAAATCAATAGCTGCAATGAAGACCTTGTTGTTTATAAAGTTGAAAATTTTTACTATCTGGCCCACAGGAAAAGTTTTCCAAGACCTACAAAATTAGGGAAAATTTACATTTTTTGATAGAAACAGACTACAGACATATCCTTATCATGGCGAAAAACATACTTACTTGATATTATTACTTCTGATGTCACCACAGGTGATAAAACACTAGGTCCAATACATAATGAGAAGTTTTTATACACACTGCCTTCCCTACTTAAACAACTGTAACATGGAAAACAAAATTATTTTAGGAGATATACCTGGAATTAGCTAAGGCATATGACTGGGTCTTTTTTTTTCTCCCCACAAACTCTGAGTTGATTAATGTGGATAATATGTTTCAAATTTTAAATCCTTCTCTTCTGGAATAATTTAACATTACTTTTTTCTTCTGTTTTATGATATGGCTAATTTAAATTAAGAAAATTTAAAAAAATGTACTACCTTCTCACGGGCTCAGAAAATACTGGTATTATACATAATTATATAAAATATGGTTATGGACTTGGAAGTAACAATCATTTTAATTTAAATAAACATGTACTAATACTTGCATGAATTAAATATTCATACATAGAATTAAATTCCAATGTTTCAAAAGGAAAAGACAGTATGACCACATGTACTCACAAGTTTCATAATTTAACTATACATAAGAAATATATATAATTGGGACTTCGCTGGTGGCGCAGTGGTTAAAAATCCACCTGCCAATGCAGGGGACATGGGTTCAATCCCTGGGCCAGGAAGATCCCACATTCCACGGGGAGCTAAGCCCGTGTGCCAACTACTGAAGCCCGCGCTCCTAGAACCTGTGCTCCACAACAAGAGAAGCCACCACAATGAGAAGCCCGTGCACCACAACAAAGGGTAGCCCCTGTTCACTGCAACTAGAGAAAGCCTGTGCACAGCAATGAAGGCTAAATGCAGGCAATAAATAAATAAATAAATTTATTAAAAAAAAAACGAAATATATATATAATTAAGCTGTAATCCAAGGATTAATAAACGACAATCTTTTAAAGACTGAACTAGCAACTGTAGAAATTATTACCATGGACAAAATAAAACCTGATATCACAAACAGAAGGGCTAAAGCTACTCCTGACCTCATGAAAATCTGAGTCATGAAAGATTTTTAATACAAGTCAGTAAATATGAATAATCAATATAATTAAAAAGCAAATGCCAAAACTTTTTAGGAATAAGAATGATCACATTATCCTTCAGAGAACTGATATAAAACAAGCCAAAACAACTCTGGTACAATTCTGATTTAAGTGTTTGAGGCAAAATAAATCATACAGAGTAAGGAATTTTCTCCCTAAGCAGAGGTTGATGTTATATTCTGTGCTACATCAGAATATGTTCTTATTCTAACAAAGAATGTATTTAATTAGATGTGCATCTGTTCCGGGTCTCATATAAAATGTCTCCAAGTCAACTATTTGATTACATTTCTGTGCCAAAATGAGCAATATTTTACTATACACAATTCTAGGCCAGCAATAAAGGGAATGTGCTAATACAGGCACTTTTATAAAATACTAAATCCAGAAAATTCTCTTGTCATTAAGTAAACAAGGCAAGAAATCATGGGAAAGGCAGCAGAAACAAAAACAAAATGAGGTATATAAATAGACCACTTACGTATTTTAGTAAAAAAAAAAACACCCCCCCCCCCCCCCCAAGAAAAGCAACTTTATTACCTTCATAAAACTGATTTTCAAGTGACATGCAAGGATGGAATAGAAAAGCTCTAGTCCAAGTCTTTTTGGAGACACAAAGCTCCATTACTGTTTGTTGTCAATCAAAAGAATACATTCACGGGCTTCCCTGGTGGCACAGTGGCTAAGAATCTGCCTGCCAATGCAGGGGATATGGGTTCAAGCCCTGGTCCGGGAAGATCCCATATGCCTTGGAGCAACTAAGCCCATGTGCCACAATTACTGAGCCTGCACTCTAGAGCCCGAGAGCCACAACTATTGAGCCCACACGCTGCAACTACTGAAGCCCACACGCCTAGAGCCTGTGTTCCGCAACAAGAGAAGCCACCGCAATGAGAAGCCTGTGCACCACAAGGAAGAGTAGCCCCTGCTCTCCGCAACTACAGAAAACCCACGCAAAGCAACGAAGACCCAATGCAGCCAACAAATTAAAAATAAATAAATAAATATTAAAAAAAAAAAGAATACATTCACAATTATCCTTTCACATATTTATCTTTAATTCCTATGATGATGCACCTGTATGACTTCCTCTCCTCTACACCTCAAGTTCTATGGTAATTAATTCTCTTCTTGATGATTTGTTATTTTGTACAAGTCTACTCTCACTTAATGCAACTGTTCCTTAGGAGTTTTATATAAATCAGTTTACATTAAAAATATTTAGAAGAATTACATTTCCACCTGGTAAAAGAAAGCTTCTTATAAAATTTGTACTTAGTAGTCTCCTCTGTTAAGAAAATAATCACCTCGTCATGAGCTTTACTGAAATCTAAATTTCATATTTTGTGCTTGTTTAAAGTAACCTGGTATTCAATAATTATTATAAAATTCCACCTTCATGAAAACAAATGTAGAGAAAATGCATATACTGTTGAGAAAGTATAACCTTAAAAATTCTTATTCTTGGGGCTTCCTAGGTGGCGCAGTAGTTAAGAATTCGCCTGCCAATGCAGAGGACATGGGTTTAATCCCTGCTCCAGGAAGATCCCACATGCCGTCGAGCAACTAAGCCCATGCGCAAAAAAAAAAAAAAATTCTTTTTCTTGGTAATATTTAATGAAATTATTCTTGTGAAATGTTGATTTTTAAATTATAACTGAACTTTTACTAGAGTTAATTTTATATACCTTGGACTTGAGGGAATCTCCCCAATTTTCATCCACAGACTTCAAGAATAGCTCCTGCATACAGCTGCAAAAGGAAAAACAGGAGTTTAAATAACTGGTATAAATTTAAAAAATGTAGTTATAAAGTACACATAAAATTTCACAGCATAAACATTACAGTAAAGCATATATATAAACATCAAACAAATGTTAGAAGAGAAAATGGTGGCCTAAGGGTATTAAATAGTAGAAGAGCTCAAGCCCTACTTGGAGTATTCTCAAACTTAGCCAAAAAATTAAAGAAGATATGGAGACTTGACAATGAACTTGACTAGGTAAACTGTCCCAGGAAGTTCTTTACAAAATTTTAGACTTCTCACTTTTCAGGATGCTAAGTTGAACCAAGGCATGTATCCATCTATTCAACATAAAAAATGAAAATTCTTTTTGGTTGCTTTTAAAATTGAGTGATCAATGTTTTAAAATTAAACAATGCAAAAACCCAATACCTTTAAAAAGTAATTAGAGTAGTATGTAACGATATTACAGAAGAGCCAGTAAAATCTCATTATAAAGAATATAAATGCAAATATTTCCCTTAATGAAATTCAGCTGAAATGGATTCAGTGGTAAATATTACTTTTCTGGCTATAGAACCTGCACGTTCTCTTTATGGTAAAAGCTCATTATAAAAAACTCAAATGCAATTATTTTATTGCAACAAATTTAGTTTAAATGGATTTAATAGTAAATATCCCTTTTTTGTGGCTGTAGACCCTTGCCCATTCTTCTCGTAGTGACTCGGAAATGCTGTAACTCCGAGAAGGCAGGCAATTGCAAGAACGTACTATATCCATTTTATTTCTTCTTGGCTTTTAGATTTTTTTTTTTTTAAATTGTAGGTCCAAGAGCTAAAGACAGATTTTACTTTTCAAGTTCTAAAATAGCACACACACACACAAAATCACATGCACTATGTGTGTTTATTTTAGATACTTGGGAAAATACAGAAAAGCACAAAATAGAAATTTAAAGATCACCTTAATTCCAACTCCTCCCAAAATAATGACTTTTAAAAAACATTTTGGTGATTCTGGGCTAGATCAATAAAATTCTTAAGTTTTTGAGGGGCACAGATACAAGAGTCTGATGGAATTTGCTTTAATTCAGGCTACTCATGGAGTCCCTGAAACCACTGATGGATTTCAGATTAAGAACTCTAATGATTTCTAAGATTTTAAAATAAGATTTGGTTAATCTTTACCCTGCCAAGTCTTTAAAAGTATAAGGCCATATTACCAATGAACTCATAAGATGTTTAACATCACTAATCATTAGGGAAATTAAATCAAAAACATGAGATACCACTTCACACTCATTAGAAGCAATTATCAAAAAAATGGAAAACAACAAGTGGTTGGCTAGGAGATGGAGAAAATGGAATCCTTGTGCACTGCTGTTGGGGATGTAAACCAGTGCAGCCACTATGGGAAACAGAATGGTGGTTCCTTAAAAAATTAAAAATGGAATTATATGATAAAGCAATTCCACTTCTAGGTATATGCCCAAAAGAATTGAAAGCAGGGACTGGAATAGTTTTTTGTATACCAATTATTATTCACAACAGCCAAAAGGTGGAAGCAACCCAGGGGTCTACTGACAGATGAATCGCTGAACAAAATGTGGTATATACATACAATGGAAAAGTATTATTCAACCTTAAAAAGGAAGGAAATTATGACACATGCTATAACAAGGATGAACCTTGAAAACATTATGCTAAGAAATAAGGCAGCCACAAAAAGATAAATACTGTATGATTCCACTTATACAAGGTACTTAGAGTAGTCAAATTCAGAGACAGAAACTAGAATGGTGGTTGTCAGGGGCTGGAGGGGAGGAATGGGGAGTTATTGTTTAATGACTGTGTTTCAGTTTAGGAAAACGAAAAAGTTCTGGAGACAGATGGTGATGAAGGTTGGACAACACCGTGAATGTACTTAATGTCACTGAATTGAACACTTAAAAAGTTAAAATAATATACATATATATTACCAGAATTAACAAAGTAAAAAATATAAACCCATATTAAAATCTGGTTATTAGATTTATTTTTTATTTCCAAGTTTATGATCCTTTGGAAACTCTAAGTGGAGATTCCATTACCTTATATAATGGCATTTCTCTACACCAATGTTTCCCAAAATTCTTCATATCATGACACACTGAAAACTGTAATAATTGTTTGGAACACTGAGGTAAAAGGAGGTGGCTGCTTATAACTTGAGAAGACTAGCCCCTGCTCACCCTAGTTCCCATCTGTTTGTCCCAAGAACTGAAGGATTCAGTATTCCAGCACATGTGTAACCCATTCTCTGCACCACAAAACATGAAGTGATTAATTAAAAATATTAGAAACACACCCTTTAATGAATAGGCAGCTCAGATGTGAGCTTCTTAAGGAAAACTTTTGTTGACCTCCTACTCTCAGTTAGGGACCTTCCTAGTAAACCTCCACAGAATTCCTCTCTTACCATAATGTACTATAAATATTCTATAACTCGACTGTAGACAGGAAATGTCTTATCGTAATTCCCCCTCAGAACTGGACACAAAGCTGTTGTTCAATAAGTGTGTACTGAATGGACAGAATTACTCACTTAACAGCATTAAATGACTCTTTTTTCATCTTGTAACTTCAAAAATATTTCAAGTTCCTTTCACATACTTTGTAGATTATGCTTAGTTTCAGTCTAAACAGAAAAGAAAACGTAACTCAAAGCTGCCTAACATTATTAAAGTCAAATTCTAAAAGCATTAATTTGTGATGCTAGTTTGGCATTTTATTTACGAATTTGTAGTGTTCACAGGAAAACATTTGTTTTTTGTGGTGAATAAATATGGTAAATTAACTACAAATTGCAGTAAATTTTCAATGCCTTATAAAGTAATCATAAGCATCTTTGGCAATACAAACATTTACTCACAAGGAAATACATGCTACTTAGAATTTATCAGGGCATGAAGTATGAAAGGATTAAAAAAGGTTAAAACTTGAAATTTCTTTAAATGGAAATATACGGACACCTTTAGAAAAATAGGAAAATGATGCACAAAATTGCACTTGCCCCTCGGGAATCCACACCTATTTCCATATTACGTATTAGCGCCAGTTTTCCTAAACTTCTGATAGTGTCCTCTGGGTGGGAAGGAGAAATATCTAACTACTTCAGCTCTATAACTAATTTACCTTATTTGTAACAGGATTTTTGAATATGCTAATCTCCCTCTTATTTAAAAATAAGTGATTTTTGGGCTTCCCTGGTGGCGCAGTGGTTGAGAATCCGCCTGCCAATGCAGGGGACATGGGTTTGAGCCCTGGTCCGAGAAGATCCCACATGCTGCGGAGCAACTTAGCCCGTGTGCTACAACTACTGAGCCCATGCGCCACAACTACTGAAGCCTGTGCGCCTAGAGCCTGTGCTCCGTAACAAGAGAAGCCACCGCAATAAGAAGCCCACGCACCACAATGAAGAGGAGCCCTCCAACCCCGCTCTCTGCAACTACAGAAAGCCCTTGTGCAGCAACGAACACCCAACACAGCCAATAAATAAAAATAAATTAAAAAAATAAATAAGTAAAAATAAGTGATTTTTAACTTATTCTTAAAATAAGTTTCAGCTTTGTAATTAGCTTTTTTTTTGCAATTTAAATAAATATATTTTAAACATTACCAAGATTATTTATACCGGGCTTCCTAGGTGGCGCAGTGGTTAAGAATCCGCCTGCCAAAGCAGGGGACATGGGTCGATCCCTGCTCTGGGAAGATCCCACATGCCGCAGAGTGGCTAAGCCTGTGAACCACAACTATTGAGCCCATGTGCCGCAACTACTGAAGCCTACGCGCCTAAAGCCCGTGCTCTGCAAAAAGAGAAGCCACGGCAATGAGGAGACCGCACACCACAATGAAGAGTAGTCTCCACTCACCGCAACTAAAAGAAATCCCACACACAGCAAAAAAAGACCCAACACAGCCAAAGAAAAAAAAAGATTATGTATACCTATCTCAATTTTAAATTCTATACATTTATTTTCCTAATATTTTGGGACAATGTACTCCCTTCATTGTTGAAAGACTTCCCTGATAATTTACTGTTGGAATACAACGATTTCTTCCCACCTGACCAATCTTTTTTTATAAAATTTCAGTAAGGGCTTATAATGAGATTTTCTCATATAAAAAAAGGCCCAAACCTTAATTTTGTGGTGATAACTTTGCTATATAATTAAAGTCTAACTATGCTGCTATAAAATGAATCAGATTAACAGCAAGACAAAAAAAAAACTGGTGCTATTTTCTACCAGATAGCTAGATTCCTAGATAAGTTAATTTATAACAGAGTTATGTACATTTTCTAAAGAATTTTTAAAAAGTGCTGCATTTGTTAATTTTTACTGCCACCATTATACTACCACCATCACAACAAATTGTAAAACTGGTCCAAGTTAGAAATATTCTACTACACTCCAATACTAAGCACTTAATATACTTTTGTTGGTGATGATATCCATGGCTCTTGAAGAAACAGGATAGTAAGAAAAACTTGAAATAACTACTTAATTGTTTAAATACGTCAAATTAAATATCAAATTTTTATACAGCATGGTACTGTTAAACAAGGAGGCCATCACACGGGTGGTTCTAGGGCATTAGCAGCCTATGTAACCAAACTAAGCCTATAAATGCTTCAAAGTTAAGAAATAAAACCTAAAATAACCAATCACAAACAGCCAGCTAGGCTTTCCCAAATAAGGCAACCACTTAAGTAAACTATAGCCAATCAGAAAATTTCTTTGCTTTGCTTCTGCATCTTCTCTGTAAGTTTTGTCCCTAATTCCTGTTGGTGGGGTGCTCCTAACCACTTCCATTTTGGTGTTACCCAATCTGAACTGATTTTTGCTCAAACTATTAAAAATTTTAATATACTTTAGTTTATCTCAAGAGTATAGTGAAAAGAGCTCAAGTTATAAAATCAAATGTGTATGTGGGCCCAATTCTGGTTCTGCTACTTACAGGCAGCAAGTCATTCTCTTTGAGCCTGAGTTTACTGTCTGAACAAGAAATACTCCCTACCTTCCAGAGTAGCTAAAAGGAGTTAAAAAAAAAAAAGACAAAAATATGCAAAAAGCCTGGATTCTTTAGATGCTCAGTAAGAATAGTGAATATTATAATATTTTCTTTCACACTATTGGTCATGTTTAAGGTGTGTACCCATTTTCATAGAGCTTCCGGCAGCCCTGATGCCTATTCAGGGCTATCATTCACTGTTCCTCTGTTATTAGAAAAGCCACTTCAAAAGTTTTCAGGCTTTCAAATTCAAATGACCTTAGAGCAGTGTTTTCAACCCTTGCTGTACACCTGAATTACCTGAGAAGATTTTTAAAACCACTGATCCCTGGAATCCACCCCAGTCCAAGTAAGTCAGGATAGTTCGTTGAGATGTAACAATCAGACAGTAAGTAGGCTTTTGCTCAAGATACTAACCAAATTAATTCTAAAAGGTAAACGAGGTAAACACTGACTAAAGCAAGACAAATGCTACAATACTGTTTTTCTTCTCATATGAAGTATCACTTGCAGCCATACATTCTTATTTTTGAAATCCTCTTTTATTTAAAGCAAAACATTAGAAAAAAATTGAAAAAACTTTGAATATTAAGTAACAATATGATGAAAATGATCTAATGTTAGGTGAACAAAAGGAAAAATTTGACTGTTGAACAGAATTCAGATCTGAGGAGTAACTATTTTATAGGTCTTCTGAAGGCTTGCTCTTAAATAAAATGTAGGGATTTAAAAATAAGGAAGTATGGCTATAACATGATGAAAGCTAAGTATACTATTTAGAGATCTTAAATGAAAAACTATTCTGATACATTCAAGTATATGTGAGTCACTCTAAACATTAATCATATCCACTGTAATTTCTTAAACTCAACTTTATTTCTTTCACATACATCTGCAGAGGAGAAATATATCATGCAAAAGCTATTTTTAGCAAATTTCGTCAGTTAATTCTCAGGGAAAATGTTTCCAACTAAAACTATGTCTAGCGATCTGCTGATGTTTTAAATTTTAATTTGTTATTTATCAAGGTCATTCCTATATTTTCAAATATTTTTTAAAGTGCCGTAGTGCTAGAAACAAAAAGCTACAATTACACATGGACAAATAACCAGGGTACTAAATATTTTGCGATCTTATAGAAAGCTTTTGTCAGGAGTTCAGTTTAAGTCACCTTAAGTTTATAAGGCAAATGGTGTATTTATTAACACTTTCATAACACTCTGATTGATGGTGTTCTTGTATAGGAACAATGAGTGAATATTGAAGATTAGAGAAATTAGTTAGGTTTTACAATTTTAGCAAACCAAGCTGGTAAATAAAATGCTCTAATATTATACCCCTGAGATTAAACTATTCATTTTTAGGTGCTTTCTATCAAACTCTGAAAAAAATTTAAAACAATGACTGTGCCTAAGGAAGCTCCCTAAGTTTAAAACTTACTCTACTACACTATTAAATTGCTGTTCCTTTCTGTATCTTGTGTCTTCCTTGAGACTGAGAAAACTAGAAACAAGCAAGGTAGTATCTACCTTAATTTAAATCAGGTTCTAAAGAAGGTAAGAGTATACTGGGGGAATCTTTCCATAAAGATGCAATTACTGTTTCACTAAAAAGCTCAATGAAAATGTAAAAAAATAAAATAAAATAAAATAAAATAAAATAAAATAAAATAAAATAAAATAAAATAAAAATGTTTCTCTGACATTACCACAATCTATATTAGACCATTCTAACTATGAAGTCTGAGGAAAAAAAGAACGAGGCTTCTTTCAATACTCTGATAAAGACACAGAATTTGTATATAAACCTAAACCTAAAACAAAGAGAATTTCATGAGCAAGAAGTTAAGACTGTGACGATTAGACTTTCACCTGAAAACAAATACACTCACAGATACAGACACACACACATTCCCTTACATACTTCAGCTGTAAGTATGAATAATTTAGGATATCATTTGGGAACAATGTATTCAATCCTACTAATACCTAGGGAATATCACACAATGTAAAGAAATAACTTGACACAATGCCACTATACTTCCTGAAGCCAAAATATCCAAAGAATGGTAAAAATGACCCTAAGCTTGACTATCTTAGTAAGCAGTTTTTAAAATAAAACCAAGTAGCCCCTTGATAATATGTGGAAGTAAAGAAAATGGTAAACTATTTAGTATAAGTACTCAATAAGAAGAAAATTCAATTTGTCTTTTTGCTTCTAAATGTTTGAAAATTATAACCTATATTCTTGTTAATTTGAAAAAACTGAGATCCTGTTAAAATACAGTTCAATATCCAACCGCTCAATAGCCTCAAAAAATGAACGTGAAAGTGCCACATCTGGAAAAGCTGCTTTTCAAAAGAGACTTCAATTCTTTGTTAGTGTTCCTACTACCACTCCAATACTGAACACCATTGCTTATCATAAAAAAGGGGGCAATTGTTATCATCTTTAAGAAAGGTTACAAATATTTGAAATAAAAAAAAGAGTTGGGTCAAATGATCTCATTCTATTAAAATTAATTACCTAATATATTTTAACTTTAAGAACAGATACAAAAATAAGCTATAATAATCCAAAAGTTAAACGGTACACAAAAATTAAGAGCAATAATATGAAATTAGAACAACAGAAACTAGGCCATTCCATACATTTTTACTTTCTGTGCACTCTTTGACAAGTATACTATCTATTTTAGAATTTATTATGGTACCCGGGTAAAATTCATGTTCTGCTAAATTAAAACTTCACACTTATTTCTTCAAAAAGAAAACTGAAAAGGCAGTTTGAAACTACAAGTTATAAGCTTTATTAAAACTTATCCTCTGTTGCTGTCCCCTTTTCCATTCACCACCATTGCCTTAAGGGGCTACCTTGTAGTTAGTGGAAGTCTTTAGTAGCCTTATATTGGGGTTAGTACTTTCTCAAATAAGAACACTGGAAAGCATCCTCATTCATCTCTTGCACATTCCAATGCAGTCAGTCAATAAATCCTATAGATTTTACTGCCTAAATCTATTTCAGATCTGTCCCTTCCCCATTTTTACTACCAGTGTGTTAGCTTAAGCCCCTGTATCTTGCCTCTGGAAACTGGCAATCTAAGTTCTTTTTCTCGCGACAGTATTCCTCTCTGCTCTATCAACTATTATTCATAACACCAACAAAAGTTAATAAAACACAAATCTGATGTCAATTCACTGTTTATGATCCTTAAATTTTGTCCCTTGCCTACAGGATAGAGTCCAAACTTCTTATCAAGGTACACTGGTCCTGCTTACATAACTATCGTTCTCTCTCCTCATAATAAGCTATCTGATTTATCTTGGCCAGCTCTCTCATGATGACGCTGTACCTTTTCATTTACTTTTCCTTCTGCCTGAGAAGACCTTCTCCTAATCATTTTCTAACTTATTATGAGCATCAACTTCTGCATAACCAAGTGATAATATTTACCTGGCCTGTCAAATGCTTATACCATTCCTTTTGTGTGCTTTCATACCACATATTTTGTTCACAGCACACATCTCACTGAATTCTTGAAAGAAATCAATGTGTCTGGAAAAATAATAAAAAAGTAAGTACAGAAGGGTATAAAATAAGAAGTAAAAAATTTCCTTTGCCTCATCTCTCATTCAATAACTTTTATTTTTTTAATTTTTTTAAAATTTATTTATTTATTTATTGGCTGTGTTGGGTCTTCGTTGCGTCTTCGTTGCTGCACACGGCTTTCTCTAGTTGCTGCGAGCTGGGGCTACTCTTCATTGTGGTGCGCAGGCTCCTCATTGTAGTGGCTTCTCTTGTTGTGGAGCACAGGCCCTAGGCACGTGGGCTTCAATAGTTGCGGCACATGGGCTCAGTAGTTGTGGCTCACAGGCTCTAGAGCACATGCTCAATAGTTGTGGCGCACGGGCTTAGTTGCTCCGTGGCATGTGGAATCCTCCCAGGGCAGGGCTTGAACCCATGTCGCCTGCATTGGCAGGCAGGTTCTTTACCACTGTGCCACCTAGGAAGTCCTCAATAACTTTTAAACTGTTTGTTTTCAGTGCTGTTGGTCACTTCCATAGTAATTAATATTGTTATATCTATAGTTCTTGATTATACCAACTTTAAGAGATTCATTGATTCCCTCCTTCCAACTTTTATTTCTAATTTTTTTAGTGGTTATAACATTGGATATTATACTTTAGCTGAACAGAATAACCTGCCAACTATATTCTAGTAGTCCAATTTCCATGTCTATTTCATCGTCTCCTCCAGGACAGTGACTATTGTCTTATTTTGGCATTCTCAGAGCCTCTAGTAAGAAATAATATTTAGTATATAAACAAAAAGTTTATTTTGACTCTAAGGTAGGTATGTCTAGGAAATGCAGTTATAAGACAGCCTGGAGATAGATTATGAATTACTTTAAGGGTTTATTTCCCTTCTAAACATTACAATCTGCAAATGTGACAATGTTTTAACATGCTTAGATAGAAGCTGATCCTGATTTGTAAATACCTAAAAAAACTGAATACATTTATTTTTCATATTAAAGGCAGATGAAATGCCACATCTAGAAAAGATAAAAAATAAGTTTAAATAATATTTTCAGTTCAACTGAATAACTGCACAAAAGAAACTTTAAATCTTTTGTTATACACATATATGACACATGTTTATTGCTAATTGTTAGCTGTATGACTTTAGGCAAGATCTCCATGCCTCAGACTCAGCTATGAACTGGAGATGATAATGGTACTTACCTCATAGAGTTGTTGTGAGGATTATATAAGTCAATTTATATAAAGTCTTGGGACAGCATCTTCATATAAGAACTTAATGAATGTTAGTAGCTATTATTATTTAAGTAAATATTAGTGTTATTATTTATTACTGTTGCTACTCAGGAGTCTTAGTCATTCTTATACTGAACTTGAACTGTTGCCAAACATTATTCGGACCTTTTTTTAAAAAGCTTCTTTCTGAACACTTTTATATTATAATTAGAACAATCTGTTGAATTAAATTTGTTTCCTTTGAAGAAATGAATTCATGTATTTGATGCTATAGACACTACAAAAGTGAAGCTATTTTAAGCAACTGTGAAATTTCTTTAGTGACTACAATTTCACGCACAGTTATCTTAACCTCCATTTCATCCTTCTATGTTTTATACACCAGTAGCATTCTGCTTTTGATAGGCTAAAGTTTAAAATTTGGCACTGTTTTGAATAATGCTGTTTAAGCTGACTTTTAAATTACTCTAAAGTTGGCTACAGAATTTCCATGTAAATTGAAAATAACAAAATGTTTCGATGCTCTTTTACCAGAATTAAGAAAAATTATGTGTCTTATTTAAAATGTTTGGTTGGGGCCTTCCATAAAGCCAAATTCATTAACATATTCTTGAAAAACACCAAGTAACAGAAACCATTAAAGTCTGTGTAAACTGAGGAGTAAATATTCGGTAATTTTAAACAGAAACTAGTAATGGGGTTGTGTTATTAAAATTGTTAACTATAAATGCAAAAAGGACAGACCTTCAAAAAGCCTATCTTGTATTTTACATTTAGCTCATTCATTTTTCTACAGTAACTCTGTGAAGCAGGTTACTATCAGCATTTTCAAGATGAGAGGCAAAACAGTGCAGATATTTAAAAACTTGGGGCTCTGGAGTCAGACTTGAGATGAAGCCAGGTTCTGGCACTAGTTTGCTGAGTAACTTCGAACAGATGACACCCTAGTTTCCTCTTCTGTTAAACAGGGGTAACAGTATTTACAATACAGAATTGTTGTCAGGATTACATAGATAACATAGGTAAAACACTTTAGCACATAACCAAGGTAAAATAAGCACTCAAAGGTGAGCCAATGTAATTATTACGACAAAACTGAAGATCCCAGAGTAATTTGTTAGCTCAAAGTCACAAAGCCAGTAAGCAATGAAGCTGAGATAAAAATCCAACTCTTTCCAAAACTCTTAGAAAAAGAAAGAAGGGGAAAAACTTCTAATGAACTATACATATGTTAATATTACCTCTGTACTGTCTCTGGCTTGCTGAGAGTACCCATAAATGTGGAGGCAGAGTAGTATACATGTGGAAAATGGGAAGGCTACTATACAAAGCTGGTCAATCAACATTAGTCTAACTCCAACTAAGTAATGGAGTGGGAAGTGGAGGTGATCTAACTATATTCTTAAAATTATTTTATGCACTACTTAGGTCCACTTATTCAAATCCAATAACAACACAATCATTATTGAAGATAAATATTAAAAAATTTTAATATTATCTGAAAAGTAGGTTTTTAAGTGAAAATAAAATCCCTTTATTAAATGCCTAAACTGTTGAGTTATTTTACAGAACCAGTAATGGTATAATTTGGTGATCTGCAGCCTAGGCTTCTACTGGTATTCTGTGAACGAGACCCACATGTCCCAAAATTCAAATAAAAGAAATCTCTTCTCAATCTGCAGAGTTTATTAGGTTAAAAAATTGAGCTCCACTTTATCAATGGTTTTGAATATTTTTTAGTAGCAAAACCGTTTTTCTTCAAAGGCACTCTTTCATATGGCATTTAAAAATGATCAAAAGGCTACACATTTTAAAAATTCAAACCTGTAGTATTTTCTTTATTAAAAATGTATCAACCAAGGACTCAGAAAGTTAAAATCCAGGGTTATGTTTGACATAATTTACTTCTGAATTTTGTTGCACATAAGCAAGTAATTACAAATGGTCGAAGTTTTCATAGTACTAATATTTTTATCATAAGATATTTCTTCTTGATTCAACTGATCCAAGAGCTCGAAAGTGGAATAATAGAAAATTTTGTTCCAAATTTTTATTACTGGCAAATCTAATTTTTCATGTTATATCTCTCATCTATTTTCTTTTACCTTACTTTCCCAACAGCAATAACTATTATGCCATCCTCTGAGTTCTCCAAATTTTCTGTTTCTTTCTTCTTTTTTCTTCATCAGCATATCAGATATTATCGCTACTACTGTCATCACCACCAGCCCCAAGTATTTACCTGGTACGTATTACACGCCAGGCACTATTCCAAGCAGTGTACGTATATTAACTCATTTAATCCTCAAACCACCTTAGGAGATAGGAACTATTATTATCCTCAATTTATAAATAAGGAAACAGGCACAGAGTGATAAGTAATTAGTCCAAGTTATCAGCTTGAGTAGCAGGGGATCTGAACCTAGGTAGTTTGGTTTCAGAGCCTGTGTTTTTAAGCACTACTCTAAACTACCCCCCAATACAATCAAGATTGAATGAACAGCAAATTAAGTTGAAATAACTTGCTTATGAGTTCATGTATATGAGTAATTGGGCTAGATGGAAAGTTTCCTCCCCAAAGGTGCTCTGGTTTGGTAACTAGCTAAACCTTCAGAACAGCAGTTCAGAGAAAAAGTAAGTGTGAATGCAAAATAATAGAAAGTACTAAAAACCAATTAAATAAAAATAATCTGAAAGAAGAAAGAAAGCAGTGGGCCTACAAGATCTTAAAAAGAACAGGTACTAGCTAAGGAAATAGGGGCATATAGCTAAGGGGAAATACAAAAGTTTTGCAGTAACAATGTTTGGACAAAACCTTAAGTGAGACAGAAAAAAAGCACCTAGCTGACAACATCAAGTTCAAATTCACAGAACTGGGAAGATTATAAAAATATGAGAAAAATAACACATTTATTGAAATACTACATTTAATCTTATGAATCTCAGAAAATATGTTACAAAATTCTTAACAGAAACCAGGAAAATCCCAGGAAACTCTTTTAACCAGATGGTCATGTACTCTTTGAAAAATATCTATTAATGTTAGTGATCAGACTGGAAACGCTAAAAAGTTGTGCTAAATAATTAACATTTCTTTTTTTAGATAGATTTGGGATGCTTATGATATCCTTATAAATAAAATACAGAAATGAAAACTCTAGAGTTAGATGAACAATTAGTGTTACTAACAGATAACATACTGACATCATGAGGACAAACTTTCTTATTCTTTATATTTAGGATATATAAGTGAAATACATGAAAAAGGTATTTAACAAGCATCTAGAAAGTTCAAGTATATTTCAACATAATTTTAAAAAATGACCTTTTCCAGCTTGTTCTTAGTAAAAACAGCCTTATTCAAGGACAAAAACTTAAGAAATACAGTAAGCTAAAGGCTGAGGATTCAGTAGCATAAAAAATAGCTCTGAACTTCAAAGAGAATAAAACACTGGAAGAGAAAAAAAGCCAAACAACAGATACAATATAGTGGAGGTAAGTGCAAATCAAGGGTCTCCTCAAGTGCTTTGGCAATACAGAGGTGTAGCTAACAGACCTTGGAAGTGGCAGTGGTGGTAGGAGAAGTTGGGGAAGACTTCCCAGAAGAGGGGAAATCTGAGCTAAATTTTTTAAAAATGGCTCAAGTATAAGTGGTTTACTCTGGCAACTAAGGAAAAAAAAAAAACACTGTTCTTTACCTAAGAGCTGCTTCATCCATTGGCTCCCTAGTGCAACTTTCCACGTAGCTACTGTGGCACCTAATGGTTCTTACATTATTCCATAACCATGGCTAATAACCAGGTTAGTGACCCAACTTGAGCTAGTAACAATCCTCATCTAAAATACTTCAAAAATGTAAACGGGGAAGAATCAGTCATTTTCTAGTGGGAAAAGCTATAAGATACAACACTCAGGAACCGGTAGTTACTATGTTTTCCTACCACAAGGAAAAAGTCAGTCAGCAGTGAAAAGAAGAATGGTCCCCTTCCCTTCCATCTTAAGATCCTACATACAAAAAGCTTTAGTCACTTATGCTACTTAGTAAATACTAATACCACCAAGATTTAAATATTTTTTCTTTCATTAGTTTAACTTTTTTACTTTATGCTACAAATTAGCATGCTCTTCATAATTCAGTCAATATCCTTACTAATGTTTGTAAACAGTACCTAGGTACACAGTTATGAGCAAACCTAGTTAAAACAGTAGTAAAAGAGCTTATTAAAAAATCTCATTTTAGTTAGTATTTGTGATGCTTACTTAGGTCCTTTATGATCAAAATGGGGGTGGGTGGCGACAAGACCAAATAAAAAGAATAAAGGAATATCTACTTAGAGAATAAGGGATTTTGAAGACATTTTCTGCATTTATTACAAGTTTTTTTTGTTTAAAGGAAATTTTTAGCTTCTGCCTATCAAAGGCTAAATGCAGCCCGCTGAATGAGTAAGCATCCGAAAAATGATTAGCCTCACCCCTGGACAGACCTATAAAGCATGCAACTAAGTGAGAATCAAAATGAGTATTCGGGTAACATTTCTTTATTATAGATAAACTGCAAAAACATTCCTGCGTATACACTACAATTTTTCTCTTCTACACACATACATACACAGAGACACAGCCATGCTTAAGTATTTTTAACATTCTTGATGTAAGGCACTAGTCTATATATTGCATATTTTTACTTTTACTAAAGCAGGACTAAATTAAACTATAATTTCAAAATTAAGCCTTAAGCCAGAGTTGAATGAGACAGAAACACTATTATGTATATTGTTATCTGTGATTATGTACCAATAATCCAGGGAGCAGTACTCTACAGATTAAGTCAAACAGCACTTCTATACCTGAATGTGGTTTACATCTAAATGGAGGCTTGCCCGATATGTCATACTTTTATATTTCCAGTACTATTTTAAGTGTTTTAGTTCCACCACGCTTATTACAGAAAACCATTCATCGATTTTGTGCAAGACTGTGCTAGCAAATGCTTAATGAGAAGTACATTTTTAGAGATTATGGGCAAGGAGTTAAGTAAAAAACAATGGGTACAGTATAAAAGGTATATTAGGATACAGGCTCACTTGCACTTAGATATAATAATCATTGCAGTTTGTAATTAGGCATATACTAAATGGTGGACAACTTGCCTACTGTTATAGCTGAGCTGTAACTGCTGCAAGGTGTCAAAATATCACACATAGCTCAATTAATGAAAACTGAACAGGAATATAATTAATTTGAGAAGTGTGTAACTGAAGTTCGGTTCCACTAAAATTATACCATAGGGACTTCCCTGGCGGTTTAGTGGTTAAGACTCTACACTTCCACTGCAGGGGGCATGGGTTTGAACCCATGTTGGCATAAGATCCCATATGCCACGTGGCGCAGCCAAAAAAAAAAAATATACAACAAAACTGGTATATTATAAACAATTACTGAGAAAGAGAAAGGGCAGTAAGTAAAAATAGATTTTATATGCACTTGGATTATAGTTTAGGCACATTTGATATCAAAGGGTAGATTTTCTCAATTTATCCTTAATTACAAAGGGAATGTGTGATAAAGATTATTAGATTATTTATTATAAAACACCCCCTTGTTATTCAATCCTTGTAAGTCTGGTGTTTCGGGAAATAATCATTGTGGGTCGAGGAGTTGTAGATGAGAGGATGAATCATACTTCAGCAATTTGCCCCATGTCATCAAAAAAATAAAAAATAAAAAAACAGGAGGGAAGAGTCCTATTAAACTAGTCAGGTCCTATGTCTTAAATCTATTCAAAATCAAGTTTTAAAAATTTGTTTAGATTTTATTTACTCGCAACAAGACTAACTTATATGTATGGGAATCTGCTGAACATTAAAATATATTATTGGTATATATGAACCAAGAAAATGAAAAACATGGAAGACTTGAAAGCCATTTCTGGGACACAGGAATTTTAGGTTTACAACTGAGAAATCAAGTGTAAATTTTGGTTGAATACGAACGTTGTTAAAGCTTGTCTGCTTGTTTTTCTTATAGAACTATAAAACTGTACTCAGTGTTAGAAATAAACATTTACTATCTAATAATGAGAAGATACAATTACTGTTTGAAAGCTTTACAAACCATGATTCAAACAGGACTTAGCAAGTACAACTGAAAGAGAATACGAAAAGGAAACAAAGCAGAGAGATGCTAACATTTTTTTCTCACTCAAACACAGGGACCTCATTAATTCAGCTTTATTTGGATGACATAAATGATCTTTTCAGGTTATTTTGTAAATTAAAGAAGTCTAAGGGTTTAATGAAAAGATTTAAAAATTGAGCAAGTTTACTATTAATTTGAACAGTGGGTAAACTGTAGCAGATTTTATTGGACAATTAGAACTACCTATTCTTGGTTAAAGGTGAGATTAGGTATCAGGAAATATTAGTAACAGGTGTGAAAATTAACAGACCATATTCTTTATTAACCAGATTAAAAGTGGTAATTTATTGTTGACAATTATGTGACAGGTAACAGGTGCTTTGCTTTCATCTCAAATTTCTTTCTAAGACTGGGTTCTTATAAAAGTTAGGAAGACTGGATAGCTTTAGGTCTAGGCATGCTATAGTAATTCTGCTTCTCTTCTGCTGGACAATCATGTAGGATGGTGTATCAGTATGTAACCATACTTTTCCTCCTTACTCGCATTGATTGATCTAATGGGTCAGGCAAGAAATCAGTTGAGTTTCTAAAACTACAAAATGTAAAAGCTAAAGACTTCTTTATATTTAAGCTGATCAAGCAATTTAACATTTTACCTTATCTCAACTAAACCATCTAATGGAAGAGAGAAACTAGAAAACAACACCTTTTTGGTTTCAAACTGTGCTTCTTCCTGACAGCATCCTCTACAGTCAGGATCCAGCTTAAGAAGGTTGAACTGTCCAAGTAGATCACAGGAGCTGCAGAGCAAGTTGCTGGAGAAGCCTAACTCTCTGCACGACTCTGATGAAAACTCTGCCCCGGACGCAGTGACCTGAAAACAAAAAATGAGAAAACAAAACAAAACTTAACTTCATGTTTATATTACAAAGCTTCCAAAAAAGGAGAAACTAGGGGTGTCAAAATCTAACACACTAGAGAGAGTTAGTGAAATGCCTCATTTGGAGACAAATTCTTAATTATTTTTAAACTCTATAACCTTACGTGAGTCTTTGGTTCTTCCCACCTCCCCCACAAATTTCTTTCTTAAAATTCTGTCACATTGCAGCTTGGCCAAAACATGGATTAACAAAAAAGATCATATATCGTTTCTTTATGATATATATATATTGCATATCTTTTGAAGAAAAACGAATTTCCATTTCATTTTAAGAACTTAGCACCTGTTCATATGATCTATGGAGTAACGTTAACTGCTAGGTCCCTACTATACCCCACAAACTTATCTTCATTTCACATCTAGCAGGGGAAGGGTGCAGAAAGGGATGAAGTGGGGGAGAGCTGGAGCACATCAAAAATAAAACTTTGGGGTTCAGGCACTAGATCCACCACTTAAAAGTGACCCTGGGCAAGATTATCTCCCTAAGTTTTAATTTCCTCACTGATAAAGCAAGAAACTTCCCACATAAAATAGACTGCACTAAAGATTAAGTGAAATGACTAATGTAAAGTAACCAAACAGAATGACTGTCAAAAGCAGGCTTTCAAAACTATTAGTTCTTTTCCCTATCCATTCTTCTCTCATGTCTTAGTGAATGTGGTATACCTCCATTTGTCTAAGGTCAATCCCTCTATCTCTGCTTTAAATTCTATCCTCTGCCATCTTCACAGGGATTTAATTTCATTGCTAACTCAAATCTTCAGTGTACCCAAGCCCTATAGTTCTAATTGTTCTCCCTACATTTTGTCATTTCTGAATTGTTACTATAGTCTGGTTTCTGATCCCACCACACCACTCAATTAAACTTGCCAAAAATCACTAAATGCAAAGGCATTCAAAACTTTTCTGCTCCAGCTGCTCCTTCCATGTCTTGTCCTCTCCTTCTTCTCCTATGCATCTCTTAAATGCTGTTGTTCCTCATTTCTATTTCGGCTCTCTCTGCTTTGCTTTGCATACTTTCTATTGAGAAGTACATCTTTTCCATGGCTTCAAGCATTCATTTATTGAAAACTCTCAAGTCTTTTTAAGTGTCAAGCTTCCAAAGCCTACAGCCTACCTGAGGTCTCATTTAGATGTTGTACAGGCAGTGCAAATTCAAACTCTCCAACAGTGAAACACCTTTTCTCCTTAAATCTATTCCTTCCAATGTATTCAGTATCTTAGCAAAATGGCATCTTTTTCCTGACCACTTAGTTGCCCAGGTCAGTCATTCTAGACTCCACACACTTCACCATTCTTACAACCAATTAGTAAGTTTTGACAATTTTGTCTCTTAAAGAGCGCTCAAATCTTTTCCTGCCTCAGTGGCTTAAATGGTCAGCTAGTCCTATCTCTCATTACGTCTCCAATCCCATTCTACTTTTCGGCTATGATGAATTCCTAAAGTACCGGAAAATATAAAACTCCTACTCAAAGATACAATTGCTCATACTTTTCTACTCTAAGGCTCTTTTACAATTTTCCATCTTGTTAAATCTTACTGATTTCCAAGAACCTGATCAGTATCAGTCTTCTTAGGAAGACTTCTCTGAAAAAAATCAGATCCCAATCTTTAGCCATTGTCTTTTCTGAGAAAGAAATTTATGTACAGCTATAAAATAGCACCACTCATGATATTGTACTATGTAAATCTAGGATTGGCTGATTCTACAATAATACTGTGGACTCTTTCAAGGGCAAGCATTAAGTTATTTCTCTGTATTTCCAGCACTGTGCCAGTTTTCATGTGTGTTAAGCAAATTAATTTGGTCAAAACCACAGCCTCAAGCAGGGGGAATTTCAGATTGTTTGACCGTGACTGGTTGATCTTCTAGATCAAGACTCTGCAAATTTCATGTAAAGGGCCCTGTAGTAATTATGTTAGGCTTGGGTGGCTATAGTTTCTGCTAGAACTACTCAACTCAGCTACTGAAGCACAAAAGCAGTCACAGATAATAATAAATGAATGGGTGTCTGTGTTCCAATAAAACCTTATTTACAAAAACAAGGCTTGCTGGATTTGGCCCACCAGCTGACTAATCATGCAGTTTAAAACCCATGACAGGGACTTTCCTGGTGGCACAGTGGTTAAGAATCCACCTGCCAATGCAGCAGACACTGGTTCGATCCCTGGTCTGGGAAGATCCCACATGCCATGGAGCAACTAAGCCTGTGCACCACAACTACTGAGCCTGCGCCCTAGAGCCCATGAGCCACAGCTACAGAGCCCACGTGTTACAACTACTGAAGCCCACGTGCCTAGAGCCCGTGCTCTGCAACAAAAGAAGCCACCGCAATGAGAAGTCCGAGCAATGCAATGAAGAATAGCCCCCGCTCAGCAACAAAGACCCAACACTGCCAAAAAAACAAAAAACTAAAAATCCCCCCAAAACAAGCCCCCCAAAACCCCAATGGCATAGCCGAATGTAAAAAACATCCTAATGATACCTTACACATAAATCTTTTACCTTATCTCAGTAATAATGTATACTATATATTAAAATAGATCGAAATAGATCAAGTATCCCAGTCTAGCCAGAGGGACCTAAGATACTTGATACCATACTAGTGCTTTGAGTAATTTATTTATTAGCAAAGTGCTCTGCCTGATCTATTTCACAGGTTCATTTCTCTTTTCCAAAGAGGGCCACACCAATATATATACACCATCCCGCATGTGACTGGCAGTGCTTCACCGCGAAGTGGGAGTCTATGTTCCCTCCCCTTGAATCTGGGCAGAGGCTTGTGACTGTTCTGACCAACAGAGTGTCAAGGAAGTGATACCACATGATTTCTGAGGGTTGGTCATAAAAAAGGAAACAATCACTATTGGCTAGTGCTTGCAAGTGCTGTGTCCCTGTTTCTCTAAAACACTCAACTTTGGAACTTAGCCACCATGCTGTGAGGTCACTTAAACTACAGAGAGAACATGGAGAGGGCCATGTAGAGAGTAACTGAGGCCCCCAGCTGACAACCAGCATCAACTACTAGACATGCGAGTAAAAAGCCTTCACATTTTGGTCTTTCAGTCTCAGGCTGAGTTCTGAGACGCCATGGAACACACAGCCATCCTGCTGTGCCCTGTGTGAGTTGCTGACCCATAGAATCTGAAAGCAAAATAAACAATGGTTTTACACACCACTAAATTTTAGGGTGATTTGTTTTGCAGCCATGGAAACTAAAACAGGTGATAAACAGTGAAATCACTTTGAAACTGTGAACTGCTTAACAAATTTAAGAAATGGTTACCAAAGAATGTTTTACAAAGCAAGAATCTCGAATAATCATGGGATCATAATACTTGGTTTTATTCTGGCATTTACTGAGCACCTACTGACAAGTAGCATGAACATGCAAAACATGTATTTGAGTCTGATGACACCTTGATTCAAATACCAGCACAGAGCAATCTTACTTCTGAATTTCTGAATAGGAATAATTACAACCTACTTCACAAAGTTTTGAGGATTAAAGGAGAAAAAGTACAGAAAGCATCTAGTATCCTGCCCAGTACACAGTGAGTACTTAATAAATGTTAGAATTATTCCCACCTTCTACTGTAAAAGCACACTTAGAAGGTATCTTGAGTTTCATGAGTGAACTACTTTCCTCACTTCTATCATTGGTTTTGCAGACTTAAGGCTTTGAATCTAAGAACATCAGAACACATTTTTAAGCAATTCATATATAAGTACCAAATTCTAAATAATATATAAGAGCTCAAAATTATAAATTATGCCTGCCCATCTTTTTTATTACCAAAAAGTAAATGAATAACACTTAACACGCACAGTAAGGCCAAATATTAAATTTATTTTTGTTTTATTATTTTTTTTGGCCTTGTCATGCAGCTTGTGGGATCTCAGTTCCCCGACCAGGGATTGAACCTGCACCCTTGGCAGTGAGAGTGCAGAGTCCTAACCACTGGACCACCAGGGAGTTCCCCCAAATTCTAAAATAATTAGCCACCCTTGTAAGAAAGACATAAATTTTAATGACAGGTTGGGATAACTCTGATTGGGATAACCACGTAACAGTTTTTAACTTTCTCTAATTTGAAGTAGGACTGACAGGATAAGAGACTCCTTTGCGTTATTCATTGATTTACTTTTCTGATATTACTGACTTCTTTACAAACATGAGGGTTGTTGGCAGGGAAACTGTAATAACTATGTAATGTAATATTACCTTTTCAGGCAAAAGCCTGGTATAGCCATACATTTTATTACACTTATACATTCACATGATTAGTTGTCTCTTAACTGGTCTTTACTCAGAAAACTCAGGTTTCTCATGTAATAATTCTGAACAGATTTAAAATCTGAGACAAAAGCAAATACATGGGTTTACAGATGAACACTATGAAAACAAATATCAGAAACACAGCCATTATGGCAAGCTCTTACAAAGCACCGGACACTTTGCTAAACACTTTACGTCATTATTTCACTTAATCTTATCCTCCTGTGAAAGAGGCATTATCCTCACTTTATAGAGAAGGAAACAGAGGCTTAGTTAGGATAGTTGAGGTAATCTAAGACAATACAGCTAAGGAGAGATGACAGCATTAAGATTCTATCCCAGCCGGCCCTCAAACCCTTAACCACTGTTATTAACTAGCACCTTTCACAGGATCCATGATGCACCATTATTGTAGATGCCACTAAAAATAACAACAAAAATGCTGACAATTGTGTCACCGACTGAAATAAGACCAACCCAGATGTTAACTTCTGAAGGGAAGGGGGCAGGGGTAGGGGATGAGGTGTGGTGTCTCAGAATCAATGATACATAAAAGCATTTTATATTGCTTTCAGTACAGTGCCTTTCTGAATGAAGTAATATCATGTATGAGCTGAATGAAGAACTGAATACCACTCAGTTCTGGGACACTCTAGAAAACAGCTCCTTAGGCCATACTAAAATATTTTTTTCTAATGCTTAAGCATACTCAGAATGTATTTTCAGATTATATCATTTCATATCCTCCCAGTCGTCACCTCATTGGAATGTTGATAACTATGTGTTGCTATTAACTTTAAATTAGAGCTATTCAGAGGAACAGACAGTAATAAAAACTCAACCTGTCTAGTCTAAGGGCTCAGAGGTGTGAACTAACAAAATAGGAGCTAAGTCCTCTATCCATACCAGTAGCTCAATCTCAGGGCGCCAAGAAATTCTTCCTTCATTCCCTTTTTATTCATTTCTCAGGTTCCAAAGCTTTGGCTTATTTTTATTACTGCCAACTACTTATTCCACCTGGCCTTTCTTCCCTCTCTGGGTAACTGTGAAATGCAGTTTTTCTAATTTCTTAAGAGTTTTTCCAACAATCCTCTACACTTCCCTTTCCTTTTTCAAAGATTTTATTGCCTTCTTTTCTTAAAAACACTAGCCATCACAGAAGAGACAGAAGTAAGCTTTAGAGAAGTTAAAACAGTTCAATAAAGGTGAATTGCTCAGACCTCCCTTTCTATTTTCAGAATAACATATTTGTGGGATTGAGTGGGGTTTATTACTGTTCTACATATATCCTGATGACTTTGACAGCAAAGACAAACACAAATGAACTAGGAGGCCACTCACACCTCTGAGGGATTTAAATGTACATGTGAGGCACAATAAAAAAAATATATAAAAGAAAAATGGCCCCTGTATTCCCTTTGGCTACACTCTACTTGGCACAGGAATGGAGGGATAAGAACCACACATAGAGCTTTGGTGCAGTTGTGAATCTGTAATACAGCATAATGTGTGACACAGAATATGTAAGGGAAAGGGTATATCGGACTTTGCAAATCTGGAAATAGGATGTAAGTTAAGCCTTGCATTTATCTAAACACCTTACTTTAGGCCTGGTGAGAGAGAACACAGTGTGTGAGATGTACTAAAACAAATGACCCCAATTTTGCTCTCCAAGTAGAGGTAAATGCTGGGAATTAAGCCTGGATCAACAAAGAAGTATCAGGACAAAGAGGCCTTGTTAAGGCACAGTGAAGACAGACTTCACCTTAAAAGCAACTGAGAGCCATTGTGGAGTTTTAACAATGACTGATCTAAGTTTTAGAAAGATGTATTGGATGCACTGTAGACACTGAATTAGGAAATGGCAGAAAATGAGATAAGGAGACCAGTTACAGAAGCTGTTGTGGTAGTTTCAGGCAAGCTAAGATGGTGGCCTGAATTTAGGTACTACCTGTGGAGGTAAAATTAAATGAAATGGCTTGGAGATTTTTAAGGGTTGAATGACTGGGTTCAGAGAGTGAAAGGAAAGAATTTAAAATGAATAATTCTGGCTTGGGCAATTGGGAAGCTGGCAAAATCAACTGCTAAGATTCTGACAATTCAAAGGGTGAACTAGGAGGCTGTTATTTCTAAGGAGAGAGAGGTTAGTGGCCTAAATGAGGGCTTAATAATAAGTGGATAAATTTGAGAGATATTTAGGAAGTAGAATCAACAAGACTTGGTAACTACCTGGATATGAGGTATGTATGAAAAGGTAAGAGTTGAAGATGACACCCAAGCTTGTGGCTTGAATTCTGTGGATGGTCATTTTGGTAGATTGTTTAATGGCGGTTAATTCCTCCTACCTTGGTATGTACACTTCTTTGAAATGTGACTATGTACTCCTCTCATGCAGAGATGAAGTCCATTTCTCCACCCCTGAAATCCAGACTGGTCTTGCAATTTACTTTGACAAATACTGTGATGTGGAAGTGATGTATGTGATTTCTGAGGCTAGGCTTTAGGACGCACTGCAGACTTTGCTCTTTAGGAGTGCTGCCCTGAGACTGCCATGAAGAGAAGTTGAACTGGCCTCCCCTGGAGAAGAATGAAGCCAACTTGGACTCTTCAATTCAGCTGACCTACTGGCTCAGCAAGCTGCATAAATGAGGCCAAAGGAAATCAACACAGGAACTGCTCAGCAGACGCACAGAATTATGAGAAATCATTATTTTAAGCCACTAAGTTTTGGGGTGGTTACACAGCCATAGATAATGAAACAGTTAAAAGATACTGAAATCAGGAGGAGGCAACTTGAAATGTTATTCTTTTTTATCTTTTCGTGGTGGTGAGCGCAAATTACCTAAGAGGGACAAAAAATTCTTAAGTACAAAGTTTAGAAAGGGGCCTTCCAGTAATTTTTTTTTTAAGAGCTTATTCAGTTTACAGTGTCTTTGCCAATAGTGGCTTCAAGGGATTGAGCAACGGTTGTCCTCTTTGAAATCATTATACATTTATGGATTATAAGCAGTAAAATATCTAGTATATATACTGAAATAAAAATACATAATGTAGTTTATATAGAGAATAATATATGTATGTAAAACTCTCATAACTGACTTTCCAGATTAGCCAACCTCTGCATATTTTCTGTAAAACACTGACTGATGTCCCTTCTCAGCTGAATCCTTAAACTATATTCCAATTTCTTTCTTTCTTTTTTTTTTTTTAAGCTCTTCCAGTAATTTCTAAGGCACGAAATGACTGAATAGTAGAATACTGTAAAGCTAATTAGAGAAGTAAAGAATCCACCTTTTAGGTAAGGTTGCAAAAGGAAACAGGCAGGATTTTTAAACTCCTTGATGAAAGAAAAGTCCAGTGTTTGTAGAGGCCTTCGGTACAGACCCTCATTTCTCCAAACCTTGGGGGATAAATTAAGTAAGCCAGGTCTCTAGGAGAATACTTTTCAGCAGGCTCAATACAGACCACCTGAAAAAATAAGGCTGATAAAAGACATTTGCAAAAACTCCAAGCATAGTGCCTATTAAAAAGTTTCATTATTCACATAAACAAGGACTAAAAACTTCTAAGCAGGAATGATTCACAAACAGTAAGTTGTTTGCGAGTGAATAGGAAAATAAGTCGAAATTAGCTTTTCCCTTTTCAAAGATAAAGAACACATCTGTTAATGGATAAAAACGAAATAAAAAACTTAAACACTTGATTTTAAACAAGATGAAGACTATCATTTTAGAAAATTAATTTATTGATTAACGCAAAATAAATCACGCGTTAGTATGGAGTAGCTCCTTTTATTCCAGCAATGTTTAAAACCACAAACGGTACTGAAGTGTACCCAGCTGCATGTGAATGCCAGGGAACGGAGGTAAAAGGCTGTCCAAAAGTGACTTACAGAGACCACCACCAACTGACAGAAATAAAAAGGAAGCGTACCCTGGACCAAAGACTTGAGGTTTTTCTTTCAAAATTTGGGAGCCTTGTCATAAGGAACGACAGTTCCTTGCATTTCTGCTAATTTAAAAACAATCTTCATTCCTTTGCTAAATTTAGTGCCTTTTTTTTTTTCTCTTTCACGGTGTGTCTTACAGACTGTACTCAAGATAGTCTAAGGTCAGGAGAAAGAACTGGGCGGGGAAGGATAGGCGTCAAACGGGGAATTAGGCCACGTCGCACTCTGGCCGCAGCAGTCGCTAAGGATGGCTAGTCCTCCCACCCTTTCCAACTGTAGCTCCCAATCGGGACCGCACGTTGCCTTTCTCAGAGCAATCCCTCCCGCTCGTCCTGGGGCTGCACCGGAGGTGTCCTCCACTCACCGTTTGAAGCACAGTCGCCAGCAGCAGCCGCAGCCCAAACGCCGGCCCAAGCCACCCACCCCGCCCGGCCGCCATCGCTGCAACTTTCCGCAGGTCTCCGGCTGCCCAGAGGACCCCCCCTGCTAGGGGCGTCCACTCCAGAGCCTGATCCAAAACAGGCTGCCAAAGGCCGTTGCCCTCGAGTCTCTTATTCTGCAGAGACGGGTATTAACTAAAGCCATTGGAAGCTTAAAGGTGATCAAATACCTTTACATTTGATATAAATATGAAGTCGTTGGGTCCTTTAGATGACCCATATCAGGCATTCTCCTAAACTCCCCAAATCTGTGCTTTCCCCGGGCTCCCTCCTTTCATTCACGACATTTCCTCAAGCAGCCAAGAAGCCCCGCCTTCGCCAGTTTCGGCCTGCCTCTTTCTCCAAGTTTGTCCAATCGAATGCCGCTTTGGTTGACACCTACGGCAAAGGAAACCAACCGTGACGCGAACCGGGAGCGAAGCGCTGGGGTTCTTCGGCCCAATAAGCACCAGCGAACACGAGCAGGGGGGCGGAGCCTCTGGTTGCCGAGCAGCGGACGTGGATGCGTGCGCGTGGTGGCGGGGGGGGGCGGAATGGGCGGGGCCGAGGGCGGCGCAGCCGCAGCCGCAGCGCTGGCGGAGGAGCGCGCGGCCGCGAGCAAAGGAGGGAGGGAAGGAAGGAAGAGAGGGAGGCGGGCAGGCAGGCGGGCGGGCGCGGGGGTCGGGGACTGAGGCAGTAGAGGGAGGCGAGAGCCCGGCAGCCGCTTCGCGCCGTGTTTGCTGCGCGGGCTTTTGGAGGGGGCGGCCGTGGAGTCGGCCGAGAAGAAGCGGGCACCGGCGGCGTCTGGGGGCGGGGGACTGGGGAAGCGAGAAGGGGGGTCGCTGCGGTGGTTCCCTCGCCGTTGCGCTCTCCTTGCCTTTCTCCCGGCCGGGTGAGCTCCTCCCGGCTTCTCCCTCGCCTCCGGGGCCCCGATCCCCGCCCCCCGCGGTATGTCTTGATCCCGAGCAGCGGGTTTCATGGGGCTCCTCAGGATTATGATGCCGCCCAAGTTGCAGCTGCTGGCGGTGGTGGCCTTCGCAGTGGCGATGCTCTTCTTGGAGAACCAGATCCAGAAACTGGAGGAGTCCCGGTCGAAGCTAGGTGAGGAGCCACTCCGGGCTGAGTGGTGTGTGGAAGGGGCCGGGCCAGGGAGGCGTTGCAGCCCGAGCGAGTGGGCGTTTGTCTAACCTGAGATCTGCCTCGGCGGCTGGAGGCTGAAAGAGGTTGCAAAGAGAGGTGGGACTGGGGGCGTCGAGAACACAAGCTCCAGGAATGGTGTGAATCAGGCTCGGGCGGTATGCTGGGTTCGCGAGGTCACGGGGCAGAGGTTACCAGGTTGGGCTTCCCCGAGCCAAAGGGTTACGCTGAAGTGGGCATTCCACGGGGAGAGAGCAAGAGAAGAGCGAACTCGTTGGGGGAGCGGGTACTGACTGTTGGAGGAGACAGAAACCCTTAGGCTTGTTGCGTGTTCTCTTAGAAGTCGTACCGAAAGCCCCGGCGGTGTCAGGCGAGGGGTATTCTAAATTGAGATGTGGACATCTGGATGCGGAGTCTTTTGGGGATGGGGAGGTTCACGAAGGGATAGATGCGCAGAAATGGAGGGAGATATTGAAATGATGGTGAGTAAAAGAAATAGACTGTAGTGAGTTGCACTCTTGTGCTGGGGGCAGCAAGGGACCGCACAACTGACGGGAGAAATAGGCTGCCCAGGTAGGACAGGAAAGCAAATAAAAAGCTTCCATGAGGTACTGAAACGAGGCATCCAGGTATTTAAATTCTTTTTAGTGGCGCTGAACTGATATTATTTTGAGCTTAAGAATAGGGTTGTGTTTGCTGCTTCGCGGCAATGTTGATGTGAATTTAGAGGAGTTGGAAAGATTGAAGGGGAATTGCTTTAGTGAGATTTAAGTTTATGAAAGGAAGAGTGCAAAAAGTTTACCATATGGTTAAGTACCTTAAAGAGTTAACAGTGCTTATTTTAATTGGGGAAGAGATCTGAAGTACAAAATGTTGGAGTATGATGTGAAAGACCAGAAGAATGCACAAATAGTAGGTACTTGCAGATTAGTAGGGAACTTTGGCATTTGGGAAGAGCTCAGGATGAGGAGGGAGTATTAAAAGAATGTCAGCAATACATTTTGATTTAAAGATGTACATGGCATTTAAAAATCAGCTCAAAAGGCTGTAATTTGAACGTGGAAAAGTAATGTGAAGTATTTTTATGCATAAACTTTCACCTCAGCATTCTTTAGAATACTTTTCGAAATACAAACAGTAAAATACCAGCAGCATTATAATTTAGACTAGGAAGCAACAGATGCTGCTGTGGGTGATGATTAATATTTTGGAAAAATGTATAGGAAAATAATTGGAATATTACTAATAGTAGCTGACTATTTGCAGTTTTGATAGACTTTGCAAAAAACCTTGGAGACATTTTAAAGAGCAGTGTATCAAAGAGCATCAAATCAATCTAGCTGAAGTGCAAAGAAATTTGAAGAGGAGCTAGGAATAATTCCACTCTTCAACTCTAGGGTAAAACTTGCCCTGTACAGTTTTGAACAGATATTAAATTTATTTACTATGATTTTATTAGTATGTGTCTTGTATGATGGAAGAATATTCACTTCAAATATTGAAGGTTGGCCAATATACTCTTTTTGTTTGTACCCATTTAGCAGCACTCAGGATCATATTCTGGCCTGGGTAATGATCCAGCTTTACAGACAAAAAAAAAAAGTGATTCCTCATAAAGAAAGTTGAAAGCTTTATGAAATTAAAATTTGTATTTATGCTTTGTGAGACACATTACAGTGGGTTGGAATAACTTCAGATTTTAATTTTCCTTCCTTGCCTAACATTTTTTTTGCCCATGATGCTTGAGAGTGTTTTCTATAGGCACAACCTGAATGATTTTAAAAAGTTTCTGAGGATGTAGAAAGCCACGGGTAGTAGATAAAGTGTTTTTTCATGATTTTTTACAAGAAAGGAACCTTTATATTCTGTTAGAAATAGTAAATGTGGATTAAATTAAATAATTCTTGAAAAGAAGCCTTAGATACAAAATACTAGAAGGAGCTAATAATGGAGATGCAGAATTATGGCAAATAAAATATATAACTTCATATCAGCAGTCTTTTGATTTAAAAAATAAAGTCTTATGAAACAGGCAATACTAAAACAGATGTTGTCAGTTAGTAACCTTCCATAGGAAAGGAACACAGAAGGAGGCATATTTTCACAATCAGACTCTGTACTAGACACTTTCATATTTGATATTCTTATTTAATCTTACAAGAACACCATAGCAAGCCATTTTTACAGATGTGGGAACAGGTTCAGAGATTACATAACTTGACCACATAGCTAGTAAGTGGCAGAGCCAGAATTGGAACCCAGGTATGTCTGATTCCAAACCAAGTTCCCCTTTAATTATACCAGGCTGCTTGGGACTTTATATTGACGTTACACTAAGATGTAGCAGTTTGAATGCAATTTTTAAACTGTAATACCAATGTTTAATTGCATTTATTGCTAAGAATGAATATCATTCTTAGAAAATTCAATTTGTGACACAAAGGAATTAGTTTAGTATAATGTCTGTTGCTTGTTTATACCCGTGTAATGAACATAATTATATTACCCAACTAAAGGACTGAAATAGATAGCTTATTTCTGCTACGGGGGAAAAAAATCAGTGGTGGTTTTCTGTAAGTGGTAAAATCACAACATTAAAAGCATTTTTATTTTGGCATCAGAAAAACTTAAACACACATTTATCACTTTTCAGAAACTTTTGTGGTGTCGTCTGTCAGAATTTTGGCTTATAGTGGAGTCAGATTTATTAAACTTTGCATTCATGGCTTAAAAAAAGAAAAACTTAAACATTTTGCTCTTAAAAATTGTTTTTATTGTTTTTTTTCTGTTATAGAAGATTCCAAAGGGTGCATTTTCCGATAATGCTTTGTATGCACTTTGATTTCAGAATATTTTGATGGTGAGATTGCTAATAGAGCAATAGATGTATTCAAAACTTAGGTGTATTCGTTGAATACTTGGGACATTAAGTATGATAAACTGGAATTCCTAAAAACCAATGTCCCATAATAGAATTTTATCTTTTTTTTCCTCAACAAATATTGGATGGCAGTGTACACGTTACTTTACATCTTGCTTTTTTCATTTAATATCATAGAATATCTTTCCAGGTCAATAAATATAAATTTGACTTATTCTAATAGCTGTATAATATTCCACAGTATACATGAATGATAAATTCTGAAGCCATCATGTCAATAACGAACATTCAGTTTATCTCTCTCCCCCACTTTTTAAAAAATTTTTTTTACCATTTTCTTTCTTGGTATTATAAACAGTGTTACAAGAAACAACCTTATGTAAGTTTATTTAACTCCTTATTTGTTGGTACTGTTTTCAGGAGGATAAATTCTCCTATTAAGGGATTACTGGGATAAAAGATATATGTATTTTATGATTTAACAGATTTTAAAATCTGTTACTTTCCAAAAAATTTACTTCCCAAGGGTTACAATAATCTATTCTGTCTTATGATATATTAAAAAAAAAAATTTTTTTTAAATCTATACTGTCAACACTCACAAGCACTGGATACTATCAGCTTTTCATTTTTGCCATTCTGAAGCTGTGAAATGGTATGTTGTTGCATTAATTTACATTTCCTCAACTTCTGATTAGGTTGAGCATTGTTTGCATGTTAGTTCATTTTCATTTGTCTATTGGGTAATAGTTTATCTTACCATTTTTAAGGTTTTTAAAAAAATATTACAAGTGTTAATCTTTTTATCTCTTTTCCCCACTGTATGTTGCAGTTCTTCTTTTAGTCATATATTGTTTTCATATGTTCTTGGATCAATTTTGGACTCCATTCTTTTCCACTAATCAGGGATTCTTTAGAAGTTAGGGACCCATATATAGGCTTCAAGTCATCCTGAAATTACATACATACCTTTCATGAGATTTGCAAAGGAGTATATAGTCCCCTTAATGGTAAGAATCACTGATTTGTAGTAGATGGTTTATATTTAATAGAGTGAATATGTTTTTTTGTTTTTAATATTAGCATATTACAGGATGCAACTTGTGAGTTAAATTTAGGATACAAGCACGTTAGTTATGAAAAATTTCTCTGGGGTGTTATATTGGAAAAACTTTATTAAAATGTATACAAACTTAATTTTTCTAATGAGGTAGAGAGAGTAACATGGAGTGAAAATGAAAACTGTTACTTAGGTCACTACTTAGTTACTTAGCTGTTACTTAGAAGTCTGATGTCAGAATTTGTTGCTTTTAGGAAGTAGTTCTTTCTGAATCTCAAGAGCACACTGTCTCTATAGAACAGTCAATGAAATCTTTGTTATGTAAATGCCAGAATTATATGCTTGATAACTTTATTTCCTATAAGGCCTAAGCATTTAAAATAATACTTGCTGTTCATATGCTTACAACACAACTAAATAAATTTATGAATGCATTAGGACATAATGTTTTAAATGAGGACAGTTAACTCAGATGGATTATGTAGCCATCTTCATTGGTCAAAATTATGTTAATCCCTATGTTCTTAAAACCCTCCTAAACTAATGAAATAACTCTGGGGCCAAGGTCGAGACTGCTCTTTGGAATTTGGTAGTTTTTACAAGTGCCTGAAACCATACATACCTGTAAAATATTCCCCAAAATGATAGATTTCTTTACTTATGACATTGTTTGCAAACCTTACAGTAGTTACTGTTTAGAGGACTTATGGTTTAATTGGAATGCAGTTATTCTAGAACTGCTAATTGGTGTCTCACTTATGAGTCCTAGGTAGGATATCTTAGTGGCATGTAGCAGTCAAGTGAAACAGTTGATCTCAATTAAAGTAATCCCAGGATCTCTCTCTACCACTCTGTTAAGTCTTCCAAGAGCTTTTTGACACTTCGTGAAATTGAAATAGTAATGAATATTCAAACCCTGTTCTCCAGAATGACCACTTTTGAAGGGCGTACTTATAGATGGACTTTATAATCAATGGTTCTCTGTAGCCTAATTATTTATAATTATCTGCCCACCTAACAGTAACTGCATTTACGTACTTTGCTTTTCAGCCTGTTAATTATAGATTAACTGCCTGTTGGACCACTTGTGCACCTGATCCTGTTCCCTCACCTAATTAAAGACCTGATTCTGGAAGTTTTCCCTCGTTCTCATATAGGTATCATTTCCTCCTTTTCTGCTGGATTCTTCTCATTAGCATGTGAACATGCTATTATTTCTGCCAACCAAAAACAATGATATTTTTCTCTTGACTCCTCTTTCTCAGCCAACGTCTGTCTCACATTTCAACTTCCATTAGCATTAAAACTCTAAAAAATTGTCTGTTCTCACCACAATCACCAGTAACATCCCTAAATCCTTTGGTCAAGTTTTGGTCTTCATCTCACTTGACCAGTCAGCAGAATTTGACACAATTGATCACTTCCTCCTTTTCGGTAGACTTTCTTTACTTGGCTTCCAATATACGGTACTCTTGGTTTTTATCCTCCCTCACTGGTCTTTTCTCTGTCTCCTGTGTTAGATCCACCCCCCCCCCCCCCCAGCCCCTTAGCATAACACCCTAGGGCTCAGTCCTTGGAACTCTACGTACTCTTCCTTAGTTGGTGACTTACATGCCGACAACTTATATGTATGTGTTTCTAATTGAGACCTGTTTCCTAAACATTAGATTCATGTAAATTCGTGTAATTGAGCTGCCCACTTGAAATTTTCTTTGAGTAATTAATAGACTTCTCAAATTCAGTAGAGCCAAAACAGATCTTCTAATATCTCTGTACACTGCCTCAACTCACCCTCCACCCCAGCTCATTATATCTCTGACCTCCTTTATCTCAGTTGATAACAGCTCTATCCTTCCATTTGCTAGGGTTTTACTTGACTTTTCTTTTTCTCTACATCTAATCTGTTAGAATTATCTTGTTAGCTTTATCCTCACAATATTTCTAGACTATGACTACTACTCAACACTTCCACTCTTATCACCCTAATTCAAGATACCATCATCTCTTCCTTGGATTACTGCCATGTCTTAACTAGTCTGTTTGATTCCACACTTGCCTCCCTACAGACTATTCTTTATATAACAGCTTGGGTGGTCCTTTTAAAATAAAAAATCATGTCACTCCTCCGCATAAAACTCTTCAGAAGCTTCCTGAATTACAGTAATGCTAGCTGCTTTTAAAACAAAGTCCACAATTTTATTGGCTAAGCACAATAAATGACCCTTTTTTTCCCATCATGTTTTAGGTGATCATTTTGGTGGATGGTTTTCCTCTTCACGAGTTATTCAAGGTCTTGGGTTCTTTCTGTCACGTACTTATGCCATCCCCTCTGGCTTTGGAGTTCTCTGCTGTCGGCCTGGGGAAGAGGCAAGAGAATGGTGAGGAGGTGCCCCTTTCTCAACATCTTTGACTTCTTTTACCCTCAGTCTCTTGATGAGGACTAGTTGCCATCTATCAATATATGCAAGGGGAGAGGCTAGGAAATGAGTTTTTTTGCTGGCAGTCACTTATCAATTGCAGCTGTATACTATGGCAGGTGGGGGCAAACATGAATTTTTTAAATCCTTTTGAATAAATCCTAAAATTTATTTAGACTTGTTTTGTGACTCAGAATATAAACTCTCGATTTCTGTGTGAACATGAAAAATATATATTCTGTTGTTACAGGGTAGAGTATGCTGTAGCTGTCAGGTCAAGTTGTTCCAGGCTTCTGTATCCTTGATTTTCTTTCTACCTATTTGTTCCATCAGTTATAGAGAGAGGGGTTTTGAAATCTCTGATTATGATTGTGGGTTTGTCTGTTTCTCCTTAGAGTTCTGTTACTTTTTGCTTCTTTTTTTTCGGCAGTACTGTGATAAGTTGCATGAATATTTAGAGCTGTCATGTCTACTTGATTAATTAACCCCTTTTTCATTGTGAGATGATGTTCTTTATCCTTGGTAATATTCTTTGCTCTGAAACCTACTTGGTCTGTTATTAGTATAGTCACTTCAGTTTTGATTAGTGTTAGTGGTGTATCTTTCCCATTCTTTTAGTATTAATCTATTTGTGTCTTTTAGTTAAAGTGGATTTCTTGTAGGCAGCATGTAGTTGCAGCTTGTATCCAATTTCACAGTCTCTCACAATAAGGATGTTTGGAGCATTTACTTTTAATATAATTATTGATATGGTTGGGTTTAAATCTCTGAGTTACTGTATGTTTTCTGTTTGTTCTATCTGTTCCCCATTTTCTGTGTTTCTGCCTTCTTTAGAGTTAACTGAGAATTTTTATTCCATTTCATCTCATTTGATGACTTATTAGCAGTGCTTTTTTTTTTTTTTTTAATGGTTCCTTTAAGGTTTATGGTATACATTATACTACGTCAGGTATAGTATAAGAACCTTGGTCATTGTACTTCCATTTTTCTCTCTTCCAATTTTTCACTGTTTTTATATATTTTTCTTCTACATATAAGTCCTATGATGCATTATTATTTTTATTTTAAGCAATCAGTTATCTTTTAAAAAGATTAAAATTTTTTTACAGCATTTTATATTTACTCATACATATATCATACCCAGTGCTTTTCATTTCTTTGTGGAGATGCAGATTTTCATCTGGTACTCTTTTCCTTCATCCTCAAGGATGTCTTTTAAAACTACTTGTATTGATGGACTTCCTAGGTGGTGCAGTGGTAAAGAATCCGCCTGCCAATGCAGGGGACACAGGTTCGAGCCCTGCCCTGGGAAGATTCCACATGCCATGGAGCAACTAAGCCCGTGTGCCACAACTATAAAAATAAAATAAAATTACTTGTATTGAAAATCTACTTGGTGATGAATTCTACTTTTGTATGTCCAAAAAAGTCTTTATTTGCCTTAGTGTTTGTAAGAAATTTTTGTTGGGTATACAATTCTAGGCTGACATTTTTTCTTTCAGAAATTTAAAGATGTTGCTCCATTGTCTTGTCCTATATTACGTGATGAGAAGACTGCCATTGTTCCTATCTTTGTTCAGCTGTACATATGTGTTTTTTTCTTTTGACTGCCTTTATGATTTTCACTAAGTTTTAAGTAATTAGGTTGGGCCTTGCTGTAGTTTCTTCACTTTATTTTGTGCTTGGGGTTTGTTGAGCTTTTTGGATTTGTGTAGTTTTCATTAAATTTGGGAAATTTTGGCCATTATTACCTCATATAGTTTCTATGTACCTTTTCTCTTCTTCAGGAACTCAAATCACACATATATTGGCTACATTAGTTGTCATAACATTTCAGTGATGTTTTATTGATTTTTCCTAGTCTTTTTTCTTTTTGTATTGTTTTAAATAGTTTTTTACTGCTCTGTCTTCAATTCACCCATCATTTCTTCTGTGGTATGTTATCTGCTTTTAATTCCATTTAGTGTGTTTTTCATTGTAGGCATTTCTTTTCCATTTGTAGGAGTTCATTCTGGATCTTTAAACAACAAACAAAACAATCAAACAATAAAAAGAAACCTGTTTCTCTCCTTAACATGCTTTTACTTTCCTTTATTTTGTTGAACAAATGGAATATTGTTATAATGACTCTTTTGATGTTCTTGTCTACTAATTCTATCATCTGTGTCATTTCTGGATTGCTTTCTATTGATTTGTTTTTTTCTTCATTATAGATCATATTTTCCTGCTTTTTTACATGCCTGGTAAGTTTTAATTTGATGCCAGATGTTATGAATTGTACCCTTTTAGGTGCTGGATATTTTCAGATTCCTAAACATATTCTTGGGCTTTCTTTCGGGACATATTCAAGTTACCTGGAAACAGTTGGATCCTTCTAGGTTTGCTTTTATTTATTTATTTATTTTTAATTTAAATGTATTTATGTATTTTATTGGCTGTATTGGGTCTTTTCTGCTGTGTGCTGGCTTTCTTTTTAGTTGCGGTGAGTGGGGGCTACTCTTCGTTGTGTGCGGGCTCCTCATTGCCGTGGCTTCTCTTGTTGCAGAGCATGGGCTCTAGGTGTGTGGGCTTCAGTAGTTGCAGCACATGGGCTCAATAGTTGTGGCTCACGGGCTCTAAAGCGTAGGCTCAGTAGTTGTGGTACACGGGCTTAGCTGCTCCGCAGCATGTGGGATCTTCCTGGAGCAGGGATCTAACCCGTGTCCCCTGCATTGGCAGGTGGATTCTCAACCACTGCGCCACCTAGGAAGCCCTAGCTTTGCTTTTAAGTTTGTTCGATGGGATCAGGATAGCCTTTAGTCTATGATTAATTTTGCCCCACTACTGAGGCAGTACCCTAGCAGTTCCTTTCAGAGTACTCTACCCAGTGCCTTGGGTATTACAAGGTTTCCCCACCCTGGCTTAGTGGGAATGGTAGTTGAGTGAATCCCAGAAATTTTTCCTCCTGCCCCTTTTGGGTGGCCTCAGTTTCTTCACACATATGCAGTGATTGGCACTCTGCTGAAAATTCTCTTTTTGCAGCTTTGTCTTTTTTAGTGCTCTGCGCAGCAAACTCCAGCTGCCTTGGCCTCCCCGAACTCCCAATTCTGGCTCCTTAAGTCAGGGAGACTGTTGGGCTCTGAGTTCCCCCTTTCTGTGCTATAGCCTGGAAACTCTCTTCAGACAGTCATATGAGTCACCTCATTTCCTTTCTCTCTCTTAGGGAATCACCATCCTGTACTGATTTACTACCTAATGTTCAGTGTCTGAAAACGGTTGTTATATATTTTATCTGTTCTTTCTTAGTTGCTTCAGGTGGGAGCATAAATCCCCTTGCTCCATCTTGGCGGGAAATGGAAGCCAGTTGGCCTAGTTATCTTTGGTTGTGTGTTCCTGGGTTGACTTAGGGGAAAGTAGTGAAGTTGGATAATTTGAATTATGATTGACAACTAAAACTAATATTTTAAACTTAGAGGCGAAATAGTGATTTATCCTTCAACATTTTCTCATAATTTCTAGCATGGTGTTGCACATAGGCCCTTGGTAAATTGTTTACTCAAAGTTAGAGGCAAGTCTTATCCACAATAGCCATATCTCCTTCTTCCCCCCTTGAAGTTTCAAGTGGACTTCAGTTGATTCTTTTGTTTGTTACCAATTGTACTCTAACTTCAGGAAACCAGTTGTTATTGCATCCCTTTAGTTACAGCTGAACCCAATGGAGGCTCTTTCAAGCTGGGCAGTGAAGTCTCTGGCTCTAGAAGAGGTTTCTACTTTTCCTGTCGGTATGGTTCTTGAACTAATTGATCACATCTTTGCCTGGGTGGATGCGTAGTTCTCTTCAGAGACTTCTTTCCTGCATTCCTTTTGTAATACCCCTGTTGCAAGCAAAGTAGTGGAGAAGGAAATCATAAGGGATGTTGGTACCAGTGGTAGTTGTTACCATTGTGTTGCATCAACAGAAAAATGTACCTAGTTTACCTTAAAGTGAACGATTTTATTATAGTTACCAGATCTTCAACTTTGCATGATATAATTCTGCTAAAGGTAGTTAGGTTGTACTGAATCCCTGTGGTTACTGTAAAGTGTCAGGGACAACAATTTTTTTTTTTTTTTAAGGGGACAACAGTTTTTAATTGAAATTGTTGGATTCTCCTTTTGGAAGATAGTGGCTTGAAAAATTGCAAATCAATTTGGTGTTTTTATAACAATTTAAAACTGGATTTAGAGGGAAAGAAATGCCCATTTTCCTAAATTCCAGTAGAATTTAGGAATCATCTATTGTTGCCTTATGATATATCACGTTATATGTTTCCATTATTTATTCCTAAGTTTGTGGCATAGCTAAAAATAAGTGATTTGTACAGTTAAGCACACAGGAATTTAGAGACTCATCAGATGTTGTCTGAGTTGGAAAATACCTTAAAATTTTGCTCACTGTAGTTATGGAATGAGGCTAAGGGGCTATGCAGGTGCAGACTAGCCCTTGGCATATTTATTTCTAATTATAAATTATGCTTGAGTTGATTAATGAATATAATTTAGAGATGTTATTAGTTTGTTGATAACATACTCCTTGTATATATTCCCTTTCTGCTTTGAAACAAAACAATATAGGAAATGGACTGATGAATCTAGTTAATTTTTTTCCTGATAAATAAGTCAGCAGGTGTTGGTATCCGGGTCTTTAAACAATAAATTCTGTTTTGAGTTCTCTGTTAGTATTGTGCTTTCAGAATAATGCCTTGTTACAGTATACTTTTAGTTTAGTTAATAGTGACTTAAAAAATATATAAAGTTTAAAAAAAAAACTAGCTGCACAGCATCAACATTATAACTAAAATCCTACTGCAAAAAATGACTTTTTATTTGGTCTTCAATAAAGAGAGTTGTAAATTCTCCCTACTGCTGTTTTTTCAAAGAACTTGGTGATTCACAGGGCTGTTTATGGTTCTTTACATTTCTAAGGTGTGATATAAAATGACAATATCTTAAGAATTTAGTGGTAAGAAATATATTTTGAATATTTGGAGAAATATTGGAGCTTTGAGTAAATTGAGTTGTTGAATTCAAATAAAATCAATAAAATCCTCCTTCATCCTTGCATTTGTTAGTTATTTCAGCTTTGTCCACGTCAAACTGAAACTAGTTCAGCAATCAGTTTTGACACTAAGATTCTTGATCAAATATGACTGAGAAATGTATGATTATTTTGTATTTGGATGTTAGAAAAGCTGCTTCCAGTTGCCAGCGTTTTTTATTTCACCATAGTTTTATTGCTTTTTAACATAACATGCCCATCTCTTTAATAGTGTTACATGTTCCCAGTGTGTTATACATCTGGCAGAAAACCAACTTAGCTCAGTTGTTTCCTCCATAGAAGAACTGATTAGAAAGACTGACTTGACATGATCTTAAAGTATGTTTTAATAGACAGCGTCTTCATTTTGTTGAAGAGGATAGACTAAAAACCATCCACTTTTGTTCTCTAGAATATAAATATCTTCCCTTCATGATTTGAAGGTTAAAATAAAGGAAAAAAGCAAATTGGTGATGTTGTTTTAGTGTCTCAAAATAGGTTTCTTAGGGAGGAAAATTAGGGGAATGTATGACTTTTTGCTTCTGAACCTGGGCATTGTTAGTAATGATAGTTCCTGTTTGACTTGGAATGAGCCTGTCCAGGAATGTCTGATCAATGAGATGTCATGTGCCGTTTTTGCTTTTGTCCTTGGTGGGAACTCTGTGATTAATTATAAGTCTATGACTAGTTACAGTCTAGTCTTCCTCATGACCACTTTGACTTCCCTTTGGTCATTTTTTACTTGTTTAGAATCTTTCCTTACTTTGCCCTTGGACCCAAGTGGTTTTCTGCCTTTTCCACCAATGGCAAGCCATCATGACCTCTAAACCATAATAACCAACAGTTGTTGAATATTTATTGTGTACTGGGCATATTTTATGTATTTATGAACACAGAACATTTAATATGAAGGATGCTTATTCTGCTGTCCTCAGAGTTACGGGGAAGATCAGATAATCTTCAAATGGTATAATGGATGTGAAAATGTTTGTAAACTATAAAAACTACAGTTTTAACTTGTTATTAATAGTGATAATAATATATTTGCTTTCTCTTTGATGGTGTCTTTTGGTTTAATGTAGTTTAGACTTTACATTTCTTCCTGCTGTAGGCTTTCGCCAGTGCACTACCTCATAGGATCACACTTGTCTGATAAGTGTTCAGATAAATCAAATGACGATGTTAACGTGAGTTATAAATTTGACATTCAGATTAGCTATTCATTTCTTTCCTCTCTTAGGAAGGAGTAAAAATCACTGTCAATTCATAATATTATTTGCTTTTAATGATAGAAATCTATTTACTTTCATATAAATTATAGAAAAGCCCTGGCCTTTTAACATGATCAAACTTTTTTTCCTCTTTTCTACTAATCCCTGCCAACTTTGCCATTGGAGGATACATTTTTTAAAAAATGCAGATTAAATTTGGATTATGAGAGGAATTTCTGTGCATGTGTGTATGTGCCTGTATGTATGAAATAACTCCTTAAATTCTAAGTACTTTTTTTAAAAAAAGCATTAATGATGGTCAAATTAGTGAAGGAAAAAAGCCTGTTTCTCCATTATGGAAAAAGTTCTGTGTGGTAGTTCCTTTATTGTCAGTTTTCCCACGGTGATTCAGTGTCATATTCTCAAATAGAGGGAAAACATGTGTTTTGTATCCTTAATTTTAATTTAGGAATTTCAACTTTTTCTTATTTCTTCACTCAGATATAGAATACAGTAGGTTGTACTTTTATATTAATTGTTGGGATCATGAGAAACCCAAAGAACAGAATTCTTGGCTTATACACAGCTTCAAAGGTTGTTGGTTTTGTTTTTTGGGTTTTTTTTTTTTTTTTAAATCTCAGGTCAACAATTATTTGCTATTCCGTAATCAGAAAATTTGGTAGGCCAGAGTGATAGAGGCTGTGAGAAATAAACTGGTGTGATCACCTCTTTCGTCATATACTGTTGCTGTTTCTTTTTTCTGGCATTAAAACGCTATTCTTAAGTACTGGTCGGCCTTGCTGAAGGTTTAACATAAAATTGCTGTACACAATTTCATGAATAAGCAGTGATTTGATTTACATATTATAGTAACTTTTATGTTTATGAAACATAAAACTTTTAATTGTCCTAATTAGCACTGAAAACATTTTAGCCAAGATGCTGAATTTGTTGGGAGCTCTATTTACTTATGTTTTAGCTGTACCTTTAAGACTTTTCTTAATTTATTTCTTAATGAGTTTGCCAATCCCGAATTGAGGATGATTGAAGAACTCCGTAAACCTTTTGCATTTCATCTAACCTTCCCCTATCCTTGTATGAAGTTACGTCTTTAAAAATAATGTTCTTTGAGATGAGAGGTAGTTTTAAAAATTACTAAATAAGAATAGCAGGTTATTTTAGTTAACGGTCTCCAATTAAGGGAGTTGTATGTGATGTGTGGTATAGCAGGTTTTGAGATTTTTGACTTAAATGGTGTTGAATATAGTTAAATGTTTGCATTTGACTTACTAAATTTGAATATATTATACACTTTTTTTCACATTTATTGTTCATTTATCTTGTCCTGAAAAATTGTTGAGATTTGTATGTAATATAGAATGAGGGAAGAAGACAGAATGAAATAGGAAAAGAAGTATTCATGTAAATATTAACTGCCATTTTCCTTTGGGCATTGAGGTGTTAAAATACTAGAAGGTTTTCTATAGATTGTCTTTTCAACTGCTATGAAATATAATCCTTACTTAAGACTCTGAGGTAAATTTTGGAGTAATAGCATATCTGCTTCCTTTGTATTTAAGGAGCCAGGGAAAGCATATTCCATACTTGCATTTTGGTTACAAAATAAAAGTGGGAAAGTCTTATTAACTTAGTAATAACAAGGATAGTTTGGAAGATCAGGAATCTAATTATAAGAATTGAGACTAGGATATTGTAGCATAAATGATTTGTGATTATACTATTCTTACAGAGATACCAGAGGCTGCTGATTGTGATTTAAGGTTGTTTTCAGTGTAAAACCCATCAAGGCAGAACTTTATATATTGATTATTAATTACATTTTGACAGAAAATTTAAGATCATGTTGTAATTTGAAAAAAAATTATGGTACGTAAGTAATCTTTTTCTTTGATGGTTTTTAATTTAAGAAAATCTGATAAAGTAGTTTATGGCTGGTTAATGTAGCCCTTTTAGATAAGAAAAATGTGGATTGAGTTGACATTTCTAAGCTACAATATTCACGTATGATTTAAAATAAGTGCTGTTAGATTAACTTTAAAGGCTAATATGCAATTGCTAAAGCTTAAATTAAAGATAGTCTTGAGGCGAGCTGTTGCCTTTTCTTTTTTTAAAATATTCTTCTGGTTGTCCACGGTACAGTACCTAAAATTTCCATGGTTAATGTAATATACCCATTTATTTATTATTTAATTATTTATTTGGCTGCGTGGGTTTTAGTTGTGGTATGAGGGATCTTTCCTTGCGGTGCACGGGCTCTTTGTTGTGGGCACGTGGGCTTCCCTCTAGTTGTGGCTCTTGCGCGTGGGCTCAGTAGATGTAGTGCGAGGGCTATCTAGTTGTGGTGTGTGGGCACCAGAGTGTGCAGGCTTAGTTGCCCCATGAATGTGGGTCCTTAGTTCCCCAACCAGGGATCGAACTTTCGTCCCCTGCATTAACTGCTGGACCACCAGTGAAGTCCCTACCCATTTATTTTATATTCAAAGCAATGGATTCTTTATTCTCTCCCTTCCCAAACTGTGGATGCTTTGTTAAAAAAAAAGTAAGACTATTTTCATAATTTTCCCTAGATAGTAATTGGCTTTTTAATTTGGCTCATGGTATTTTTATGTATGCAACAGATTTTGATTTTGATATAGTCAAAATTGTTTATCCTTTAGGTTTTTTGCCTTTGGTTATATGTCTTAAATGAGGATGAAATAAATAAATAAGTAAATAAATAAATGTGTGTGTATATAAAATCTTATCTAAATATGTGCCTAATGGTATTTTACATCATTTATTCTTTCTGTAGGGCTCTTCTTTTCTTTATGTAAATCTGGTTTCTGACATACATCATTTTCTGTCTCTCTGAAGAACTTCATTTAACATTTCTTGCAGGGTGGTCTACTGGTGACAAATTCTCCCAATTTATGTTTCTCTGAGAAAATCGTGATTTGTCCTTTACTTTTGAAGGATCATTTTGCTGGATACAGATTTCTAGGTCAGTGTTTTTTTTGTTTTTGTTTTTCCTTTCAAGATTCTAAGTATTTCACTTCAGTCTCTTCTTGCTTGCATGATTTCTGAAGAGGATACTGGTGCAATATTCAGTGTTGTTCCTCTTAGGTAGGGTTTTTTTGCCTCTGGTTTCTTTTAAGATTTTCTTTGTATTTGATTTTCTGCATTTTGAATATGATATGCCTAACTGTAGGGTGTTCCTTTTTTTTTTTTTTTTGGTATTTATCCTGCTTGATGGTGTCTTAGCTTCATGGATCTGTGGTTTAATATCTATCACTTATTTTGGAAAATTCTCAGCCATTAGTACTTGAAATATTTTTTTCTGTTTTTTTTCTTACTTCTTCTGATATTCCCATTATGAATAGTCATACCTTTTGTAATTGTCCCACAGTTCTGGGATATTCTGTTGTGTGTTTTTGATTCTTTTTTCCTGTTTGCTTTTCAATTTGGGAGATTTCTGTTGACATATCTTCAAGGTCACTGATTCTTTTCTTAGCTGTGTCCAGTCTATTGATGAACCCATGAGAAGCATTCTTCATTTCTGTTACAGTGTTATTGATTTTTGTCATTTCCTTTTTTTTTAATAAATTTATTTATTTAGTTAGTTAGTTATTTTATTGGCTGTGTCGGGTCTTTGTTGCTGCACATGGGCTTTCTCTAGTTGCGGCAAGCGGGGGCTACTCTTCATTGTGGTGTGTGGGCTTCTCATTGTGGTGGCCTCTCGTTGCAGAGCACTGGCTCTAGGTGTGTGGGCTTCAGTAGTTGTGGCACATGGGCTCAATAGTCGTGGCTCATGGGCTCTAGAGCGCAGGCTCAATAGTTGTGGCGCACAGGCTTAGTTGTTCCGCGGCATGTGGGATCTTCCTGGGGCAGGGATCGAACCCGTGTCCCCTGCACTGGTAGGCAGATTCTTACCCACTGTGCCACCTAGGAAGTCCCTGTCATTTCCTTTTGATTCTTTCTGAGGGTTTTCATGTCTCTGATTACATCGCTTACATTATCTACCAATTTTTGCATGGTGTCCACTTTTTCCATTAAAGTTCTTAGCATTAATTAATCATAGTTATTAAATTCTCAGTGTGGTAATTCTAAAAGTCTCTGTCAGATCTGAGTCTGGTTCTGATCCTTACTTTGTCTCTTCAGACTGTGGTTTTTTGCATTTTATCATGCCTTATATTTTGTTTTTTGATAGTCAGACATAGTGTATTGACTAAAAGGAACCGAGATAAACAGGCCTTTAGTGTGAGGTTTTATGTTAACTGGCTTGGAGTTTACTGTTTGCTTGTAACTCTGGTGTCAGGGGCTAAAATTTCCTCTTGTGTGCTTGTTGCTTTTTGGCTTCCTTAGTAATTCCTGTGGCTTGTAGTTCTTTTAACTGTGCTCTCTTCTATAGGAGCTTTATTGATGGTAGATAAGATGTGGGGAGAGGAAGCATTCTGTAATCCTACGATTAGGTCTCAGTCTTTTAGCGAGCCTCTGTTTCTTGGCTGTGACTTCCCTGAGTAGTTCTTAGTGCCCCTGTCCTCCTCAAACATTTAGGTGAGTCAGGAAGGCTAGAGAGGAAATTAGGTATTTTCCTTCCCCGGTTGGTTAGTCTTTGGTAAAAAGTTTCCTTAGAGGGCGGGGCTTTGTTATGGAGAACAGAGGGAGTGCTGCGCTATTTTAAAAGTTCTCCTCCCCACCCCCCCTTGCTAAAAGTATGAGGGGATTTTTCTCAGCTCTTCATAATGGAACCTGTTGGTGCACCTGGAGATAAAACTCATGAAAGTTCTCCTCCCTAAGACTGCCCATTCCCTGAGTTTTTAGCTCTCAAGCTAGTTCACACTGAGCTTTCATCAATTTGTCAAATTTAAGTGTTCCTAAGTTTATAGTTTAAATGTTCGTATAGTGTTCTATAGTTGAAAAACACTGCAGAACTATAGTTTAGAACTCTATAGTTTAAGCGTTCCTAAGGATACGGGCTCCAGACCATGGGCTTCTGCTTCCTGTTAGCTGTGATTCTCTGATTTACCTGTCTCTCCAGTGTTCAGGGCAGCAGTTTGCCTTGGACCTCAGTTCTCTGATGGGTCTAAAAAGAGTTGTTGATTTTCAGTTTGTTCAACATTTGTCTTGTGAGAATGGTAGTAATGACTTGTAAGCACTTTACATGTCAGACCAGAAACCCTTAATGGTATTTTATAAATCATCATGTAATTTTATTCTTTTATTTTTTGGCTTTTATTTTTCATTTGGAATTTAGGTTTGTGAGGATATAGGGAATAGAGTATGCTTCTGGGCCATCCTGTTACACTGCTTTGTCTAAGAATTCTTGTGTTAGGTTTATACCACTTTCAGTTCTTAACAGCTTTATATTCTTTAGTGCCTGGTAGGGTTAATTTTTCCTGCATGATTCTTTGCTTTACGTGTCTATTTATTATTCCAGTTGAACCTCAGAATCGTTGTATTAAATAAAAGAAAAAATATATTATAAATAGAACTGCTTAAGATTAGTAGTATGATTAGAATGATAGTGTTATTGCAGGAAGGGGGACCCCTTCCAGGGCCAAGAGTGGGCTCTTGTCTAACCCTCGGAAATGAATTGTCCGAGGAGACACATGTGCTGACAAAGCAGGAGACTTTATTGGGAAGGGGCGCCTGGGAGGAGAGCAGGCGATAAGAGAACCCAGGAGGGCTGCTCTGCCACGTGGCTCATGGTCTCAGATTTTATGGTGATGGGATTAGATTCCGGGTTGTCTCTGGCCAATCATTCTGTCTCAGGGTCCTTTTCGGTGGCGCACGCAACCATTCAGCCAAGATGGAGTCCAGTGAGGCGGATTATGGGAGGTTGGTGGGACATGTGGACTGGTGTCTCCTTTCTTCTTTTGACCTTTCCTGTATTCTTCGGATTGGTGGTGGCTCATTAGTTCTGTGTTCCTTACCAGGATCTCCTGTCCTAAAATAACTCATGCAAATTGTTACTGTCTTTGCCTGGCCAGGACTGGCTGTTTCAGTTGGTGTTTTCCCTAACAGTGTTAGGCTTGGACTTCCTCATCTGGAAACATACTTTTCTTTGTTTATTCAAGTCTCCTTTTACATTTTGAAAGTTTATAATTTACTTTGTCTCAATTACACAAGTTTCTTGTGAGATGTACTTTCTGCATTTTAAAAATTTTTTTATTTTGAAATAATTTTAGATTCTAATGGAAATTGCACAAATATAGTACAGAGTTCCTGTCTATCTTTTACCTAGCTTCTCCCAGTGATAACATCTTGTAAAACTGTAGTACAGTTATCAAAGCCAGGAAATTGACATTGGTATACTGTTAACGATAGACTTTATTTGGATTTCATCAATTTTTTAAAATAAATTTATTTTATTTATTGGCTGTGTTGGGTCTTCGTTGCTGCACACGGGCTTTCTCTAGTTTCTGCGAGTGGGGGCTACTCTTCATTTTGGTGTGTGGGCTCCTCACTGTAGTGGCTTCTCATGTTGCAGAGCACGGGCTCTAGGCGCGTGGGCTTCAATAGTTTGGGCACATGGGCTCAATAGCTGTGGCTCACAGGCTTAGTTGCTCCATGGTATGTGGAATCTTGCCAGAGCAGGGCTTGAACCTGTGCCCTCTGCATTGGTAGGTGGATTCTTAACCACTGTGCCACCTAGAAAGTCCTTCATCAATTTTTAATGTATTCTTTAAGTATATATATATATGTGATATTATTATTGGAATGGCCTTCCACTACACACTTCTTCCCATCCCTACCCCCACCTCCCTTTTTTTGTTCCTCCCTCTTTCTCTTTGCTGGAGAGTGAGAATGCTATTAATTTTCAGGAAGGTGCTTTTTAAATAGATTTTAAATTTTAAAGGTTTTTCATTGAATTTTTTAGGAATGTAATCTTCTCATTTGCTAATAATGTTATTTTTGTTTCTTTCTATAGCATGCCATATTGCATTGGCAGGGTTTCTAAATTTTACTTATTTTGTGCTTGATTTTTACATAATTTTCCTTGGGCTTCACCTTTAAAGAATATTAGCTTCAAATGTATAATGTTGATTTCACTAATACCTGGCATTCAAATTAATCATTGATATGTAATGAGTGCTTTTTCCATGTTTCAGGAATTCTAATCACATTAAATGAATCATTTTATCCTCACAATTTCCTAAGACAGGTGTCATTTTCCTTCTTTACAGATGAGTAGTAATTGGCTTAGGTTAAATACTTTACTTGCTTAAGGTCACATAGCTTAGGAGGGGACTCAAATCCAAGTTTTTAAATTTTTTACTCATTTTGCACTTAACCATTCTTTCATATTAGCCCCTATAGCAGTAGAAAAAGATGAATATTAAGGTATTCAGATGAATTTTATTCTAGGGCATGCATTTATTCTATGGAAGTGGCAGAGAATTGAATAAGTTTTATAAAATTCAGATTAAACACTTTTTACAGACTGATAATTTAGCCTTTAAGTAGACATCAAAAATGTATGTTTGTTTTTTAAAGCATGGAAGTACTAAGCCTGTTCCTCTCTCCCTCCCTTCTTCCTTCCACAGGTATTTGTTGGGAGATAGAGCCAGTATCGAGTATCTAAATATGTCAAAATTGTTTTAGTTAGATGGCAGTGGAATTAAGTGTGGTAGCCTAATGAAATTATTTTATACTTAGTTTGTGAAGAACAGTGTATAGTTACCTTTTTGAGGAATATTAAAAGTTAATTCCTCTGCAGTTTAGGTTTAGTATGCATTCTGTCTTATTTCTGATGAGGTGATGTCAAGGTTTTACTGTGACTTAGAGTGAATGAATCATAAAATAATAGTACCTTTTATTTTAAAGGAGCCATAAAGGACATTTTACTTAGCTTTCTTCCCAATGTAGGAATGCTTTCTTCTCTGACATTTTTTTAGCATGGTATTTGTGGGAAAAGGGTAACATTTTTTTATTTATTGTTGCAGGCTTTAAGTTTTCTTAATCCTGTGGCACTCTTATATTTGTCCTTGTCAGATTGCCTTTTCTTATATCTTGTGCCTGTATATTCCTTTCCTATCTGATCTGATCAGTTTTAGTATAGCTATATTGTTTTCTTTGGGTACCTTTGTCTTCTGTGCCGGCATTCATTGCTACCTTCTCTCTACCTTTCTTACATTTATTTAAGTGACTTCATTAGGTAGAAACTGTAAAAACCACAGTTGTGCTTACAAATCTTAATGTAATAAATCCTTTAAAATGCATTTTACTTTCGTCATTAACCTTCGTTACATGTGTACTCAAGCAACAGTCGTTCTCTGAGATATAACTAGATCACGTGTTAAGTGTTTTTAGCTTTGCATGCCTTTCACCGAGCTGTTGCCATAATATTTATACTCTGAAATTCTCTGGAAGGAAAGGTAAGATTATATATTGATTTCTTCTGGTCAAAGGAAAGATACAGTGGTGGAACAGGATGTATAAAGCGTATTCTGTTTTATGTTTGAAGATAGACTGTATGTAGAGACATCTGTTTTTCAGAAGTTCTGTGCTAAGTTAATGAGAAACTGGGTGAGCTTATTTACTTAGTTGTAAACAGCTTGAAATTTGGAAATTAAAATGTATATAGACTTTCCTGTATAGGAATGGGATCTCTTCTAGACTTGATTAAAGCACTGTTGCTTAATTTTTTAATGACTCTTTTTTTCTTAATACTTAAAATATCAATCACTTTCAGTTAACTTGCTGTGAATAATTCCTCCTGTCCATTTCTCTTCAATTTTTTCATTTTCTTCCCAATTGAGTTCTTTATACTTGCTCTCTTTTGACAGGGTTTTTTTGTTTTGTTTTGTTTGTGTTTTTTTGTTTTTTTTGTTTTGTTTTTGTAAGGCGAGGACTCCCTACATAGCTTTTGTGGTACCCTAGTTATGAAAAGCAGTGGGATAAGTGTTCACATGTTATAACTTCCCTTTTTTTGGCTGGGGTGGAGTGGATTAGTAAGACAGAAGTGAATAACAAAACAGTGAATATTGGCAAGTGTTCAGATATTTCTTTTTTTGTCTCATTCACCTTGGCTCAGTAACTTCTTATGAGTAAGTTTTTCAGTCTTAGAAATAAGGAATTGAGAATAATGTGGGTAACTGATTAGTATCCACCTCACAGAGATGTTGGATGGATTGATTCTTAGCCTAGGAAATGTCAAAACAGTATAAACGCAAACTACCATTATGACAAAGTAAAGGCTGCTTTGAAGAAAAATGTAATTCAACTGGTAAAAGAAACTTCCTTTAAGGGAGAGACTGGATTTGAGTTTTTGTATTGTCTTTCCTTCTGAATACTAATTAGTACCTGAACATATGTAAAACTTGTGTTGTTTTTTAAAAAAAAAAATATATATATATATATATATAATTGTGAAGTGTTTATGCACATATATTCAATTTAAATTTCTTGGCATATAAAATGTGTAGGAGGGATTCTTGAGGTTTGCTTTCAGATGAGGTGTTTTCTCATTGATAGGGATGAATTTTCATCATTACCGTTTGGACTTTTATTTTGTTAAGGACATGAGTAAAATGTAAGTCCTTAGGAAAAATAAATGTTTCATCTTACACTCATTTCAGGCTACAGACTAGTTGCAAGTGTGTACAATCATGAGTTGTATAGGAGGGTGTTTTCATTCCTCCCAGTTCTGTGGCTTGTCTCTTGTGTCTTATTTTTGTGGTGGGAAAGTTCGTTTGAGCTGAAGTATGGCAGGATCACAGACTAAAGTTACTGTGTGTTGTTCCACAAAAAAGCAGAGTACTTAATTTTTTTTACTCCATATCATATGTGTGTTTTTGATTTCTCTTCGTGGAACATTGAAATCAGGTTTATACTGTCAGGAACCTAGAGCTGTGGTTCACAACCTTAGTTACTTGTGGGAATCACCTTGGAAACTTTCAAAAATGCTTGTGCCTGGGTCTCACCCTTCAAAGATTGATTTAATTGGTTTGGGGTATGACCTGGGCCTGAGTTCCCTCAGTGAATCTCATGTGCAGGTAAGGTTGAAAGTCTCTCTATTCTAGAGACTCATAGTGGACCTACTCAGTTTGAAAGCACAACTTTGTGTTTTTGTAAGCTCCTAGAAATTTTTATCATAGTTACAAGACTGATATATCATGAATATTTTAAATTATGTTTTTCATTTTACTGTGGTCACTTTAAAATAGGCGTTGTTAATGCTACCAATATTTTGAAAGTTGTTTTACAGATTTGGTCAAAAGACCAAAAGGCTTAAAAATTAACTGTCTTTAATAGTTAGCTGTAATTTCCTTCAAAATACAAAAAGTAACAAGATAGGCAGAGAAGTAACTGTGTTCTTGGTCAGCCCCACAATTTATATAATTCAGGTAGATGAATAAAATCCCTGTTTGTCCATTTCTTGTTAGTAGTGTTTTTTCACAAGGAGTTTTGTAAATCCACTGTGTACATTCTGGTCCTATTTTTCGCATTCTCTAAAGCTGAACAGAGATGTTTGAAGTTGTGTGTGCAAACATTACTAAAAAAGATTCATCATTCTAATACTTAATTACTGCTTATGAAAGGTACACACTTAAGAGGTTTCTTTAGGTAACTTCTCATATGTTATTTTCAAATTCAGTAGGCTGTGGCAGGAAGTCCAATTAGATTAATGTTCTACTCAGAGTAATTGATGTCACTTGGGGAAAGGCTGGTGGCTGTCTTCTTATTTTAGCATATTTGGGTATGAGAAAATTAATTAAACTAAAATTCTCATATGATTTTGGAAAATGACTATTAAAAACACATTGAAAGATAGAAAAGCTGCTCCCACACTAATCAAAAGTGTGTGGCCCAAACATCTGTAATTTCCTGTAGAAGTGGAAAAAAATTAAGGATAAATTCAGAAGCATCTCCAAGGACAGTTACTGATACAGGTAATTCTTGGCAAAATTATAATTTGTATTTAGGAGGGAAATGTTTATGAGCAGAAACTTGATACCCCCCCTAGAGGTTATTATATTTAGTGATGAAACCAGTTCTGCATCTAGCTTTTTTCATCTTTCTGTATATGCATGTTCAGAACTGATTGTTTAAAGACTTTTCTGTTAAAAAATTGTAGAAGCTTAAGAACCTAGGCTATAAGGAGACACAAAGGATTAATTCTCCTTTGTTAAAATCTACTAATGTGTGTCGAAATGTGATTATGGCTTGTTGACAAGAAGCCATTGGATGAACAGAATTCAGTGTTTATGGAACTAGATTGTTGGCAGGCACAATTAACGGTGCCCAGTGCCCGCACACTGAAACCAGCCAACTCTTTTATCTTTAGTAAATTCTCTGTCAAATAAGAGATCAATCCCTTTAAATTTTAGATAATGAATAGAATTCATTTAGGCTTTAATTTACAGTGCACAGTTAAAATAGGTTATTGTTGATTAGATTATCTTGGTTCTACATGCTGTTCTGTTTGATTCACATGAAAAGGGCCGAAGTAATCTGAAGAGGGTGGAACAAAGATCAGAAATTTTTTTAGAGTTCAACAATATGAATAAAATTATTTCAGAAATAATGGAAATATTTTGTATTATTTATAAGAAAATCAAGTCCTTTTGGGAGGACTGTATTTCTGGGCACTAATGTAGATATTTATTTGTGGGAAATGAAAAAGAGTCCATGTATGGACTGGGGGTAGAGATTTCCTACTTTAAGCCCAGGCAGTGATTAGCTACCACCCCGTCCACCCATCCATATCCCTCCCATTCATCTAAGAAAAATGAACCTTTTCTTCATTGATAAGGTAAGATTAGCGTCATACTTGGTTTATTTAAAACATCAACAGCAAAACAACCTTTATCTTGTTCCACTCTTCCTGCCCCCCAAATTAGCTTCCCTTCTAGACTGTACTGAAGGATACCTTAAATTTCCATATCTCTTTGACTTGAAATCTAGGAGTCATTCTTGATTCTTTTTCCCTTTATATCTAGTCAGTCACCAAACTTTATGGATTCTACCACTTTGTCTTTTCTAGACTTACTTTGAGCCTTACATTTTTTAACAAGTATGAGATGTTTGAGGTTTCTTCCAGCTTTAAAATACTATCATGACCTTTAAGATCTAAAATTAAATGTTGGAATGTAGCATTAAAGCCTTGTTGAAGGAATATTAATAATAAACTTTGAACAAAAAGTACAGATTTTAGATCAGATTCCTTTAAAAGTATCCTAAAGTTCAGAATAAGACATTTAGAAATTTGTACTTAGTGTGAAGTCTTAGTATTAATATTACATATGAATTATTGAGTATTAATATGGCTTAAATGTCTAATATTGAGCTTTACATCTAACTTTGCTGAAGAAAAAACTTAATTCTTATTGAAGAAAGAAGAGTAAATTTACTCTGGTATCTTAATCAATCAGCATCTGGGCAGGTGGGACTTGACTTTCCAGCTGTGGACACTGAGAGAACCTGGTATGTCCCCAGTGATAAAAATTTTAATTTAAAACTTTTATTTTTGAAAGATTCTTACAAAAGATGTCAAAAGTCACTTTGAAAGATTTAATGTCTGTCATTTCTTTTGGGGATCCTAAATTATGAAAAGAGACTCCATAGGTTGGCCTTAATGCAAATACTATAAAATTGAGAAAAAATTTGATAGTGGAAGCAGATGTCTGGGAGAGAGAATAGGAAGGATAAACAAAGTTTTGAGGACAGGTAGCTTTTGAGGATTTGACTTTTGAGGTAGAGTAGGAGGTACATTTGAGTATATAAATCAGAAAATAGTAAGTGCCAGAATGACACAAAAACTTTTGACATAGTGATTTAAAAAATGAAATGTTAGTAAAAATTGACCCATTTTTCTAAATGGTATCTTGATGTTTAGGATTTTTTTAATGTGGAGAACATATTTGCTTGAAGACTATAGTAAGCCTTTTTCTCCAATGTAGCTATCAGGAACCATGAAAAATATTTTTAACTTCCCAGGCTTTTTTCGTGCATTCATCAACTCAGATAGGCATGAAGAAACTCCTGGTATACTGGACATTCTGCTGTCTTTGTCCTGCTTTCATTTTAAGTTCAGTTTCACCATGAAGATTTATTCTTTTGCCCTATTTCTAATGTTCAAGCTGCTAGTTTCTACAAAACCAGCACCTGTTATCTCTTAGAGTCTTCTAAATTTTCTTGGGGATTAATAATTTGTTTCCCTTTGAGCACCAGCTGCAAGCACCAGGGGTCTGACTGACTTTCTGAAAAGAGTGGGTGTTTGAAGTTCCCTTGAAGGAGAATGGGATTTGATCAAGGGTTCTAAGAATGGATAAGAACTTGCTGGGGAAAATTCAGGCGGAAAGTATGACATGATCAAAGGTATGAACATGGGGCACATGACATATGAGATGTGACATGGCATGTTAAAAAATGTACAGTATTGTTAGGAAATAGTGTGATACCATTGGGAAGGTAGAGAAAAGATCATAGAATGTCATGAATTCCAGGTCAGTTAAGTGATATTACCTATCATTTATTGAATGTTTGCTATGTGTCTAAGTCTGTGTTAGACCCCTTATGAAATAGCCTCATTTAATTCTTACAAATAGTCCTGTGTTGCAGATACTGTCCTCTGAAGAAACTGGGGCTTAGGGAGGTTAAATAGTTTGAAAAGCTAGATTTGAATCCACAGCTCTCTTAAAATATGCTACCATGTTAGTCCTCTCTAGCTGTTTGGAGTTGCTTTACAGTGACCTGTAGATTTTAGACAAGAAATTTGCAGCAATCTTGAACTTCTTCTTATAGACTAGGTAGTTGCTGTTATATTGGTCTTAGGGAAGAACCGTGATTATTAATGTGCCAAGCTTCACAAGAACTTCAAATATAAGTGCACTGCTACAGGAACATGAACTGATGGCTCAAAAAAGAAGACTGTGTTTATTTTGGATAAAAAAAAACACCCTCTTGGTATCCGAGGCTCTTTAAAACGAAACCCCAAAAAAACTAGGAAGTCTCTGGTATGTTCAGGGATACCCTCATTACTCCATCTAGGCCATAAATACTTGATAGTGTAGGTATGGTAAAAAGCATCTGGTTGTAATAATATTGATAATATGGCTACCTACCTCTTGGCTCCTTGATTTTAGAAGCTGATTCACGTGTTTTTTTCCTAACCCAGAGGTACTGTTTGTATCTTAATGGAATGTTGAACGAAAGTATTTTTGTTATTGTTGTTGTAGTGAGTGAATGTCTTCCATTGAATCACAGCAATTTTAGAAACTGGTAGCATGTGAATTAAAGAATTTTACAGGTGAAGGGATCTTAGTAACCCTTCAGTGGTCTTCTTGTACAGGTAAGGCAAATGAAGCATGGAACAAGATGATGTGGCTGTAGTTACTTACTCATTTAAGGCTGTTAGAACGAGAGCAAGGACTAGAATCCTTTTTTACGAAACTGTACTACCTCCAGTGTTTATAAGAGGGTTTTATGTAGACTGTCACCCTAATAGTAGAAGTCTCTTACCGTTTATGAGGCTGGACTCCTAAAGCAGTGATCTTACCTGGGTGAGATACAGGTAGTTGTGTATCAATCTCTTGGGCATCTTTCACAAAATTCATACATTGACTGCTCTTTGAAAACAGCTTGGCTAGAGAGCCCATCATATCAAGAGCGTTGTTAATTAATCATTAAGCATAGGCCCTGTGGCTAGAAATATGCAAAATATTCTGTGTTTTGGAAATAGGTGTCTAGAAAACAGGTAGCTTAATAATCTAATGATTGCATTGCAGACGGATACCATAAAGTTATCCTTTCCAGTATTCACAAAAGATTTTGATTGTTTTATCATATGTTCTGAAAAACTAAGTAAAAAATTGCTTGTGAGACGTCTGATTTTTCCACATGATTATTTTTATGGATATACAGATTCTGAGATTTTATTGCAGACCAACAAATTAGCCTGCTATAGTTTCATGGAAGCTGGTAAGAAGACATCAGTATCAGCATTTTTGTACCAGTTTTCTGAGCTCCACCTACCACAGGTGACATGAAGTGGGCTGGATTACACCTGCACATGGAGTGGGGTGCATTATTGGAGAGGGGCCCTGAGTTTAGGGAGCATAAATTTTTGCTCTAGAGGGAGGCAGTATCTCTAACTTCCAAGGCTGTTGCTTTACAACCACCCTCGAAAAGAGTCTGGAGCAAAGAGCAGTCAGTGCCTCTGCTTGCAAGGCATGCAGAAATATGAGAGACTAATGGAGAATTGTCTTCCCAAAGACATCCTATTATGTTAGATAAACTAGCTTATTGTTCATTCTGAATCTAAATGAAATCTGTTAAAAAATAAACAAGGTTTCAGAAGTGTGATTTCTGTGCACTTTTTATTTGGAGAGAAACTTTTTTGTTTGCATGTTACATGCCTCTGTAACTATAGTAACATAAAAGTTAACTTGCTTAGTTTTGATGATGGGTGTTCTGGTCAACTGGATTTTCTTCTAAAATATTCAAATTCCTTTATGCCAAAAGAACGTACCCTATTCCTTTATCTCCCCTTCCTCTTTTTATCTTGAAATGATTTTCCTCTGTTGTTTTATTTCATCAAATGCCTAGAGTGTGCCTGTCATGGACCAGATACTGTATGCTAGCAGGGTATATACATATGATTGTGTGTCCTTTATTCAGAGTTGTTACAGGCCAGGCATTTTTATTTTTATTTAATCCTTACAGCAATCCTGTACCACATGAGGGAAGGAGACAGTGTAGGCTAAAGGTTAGAAGGGTTTTCCTGGGAGAGTGAAAAACATATACAAAGGGTTTGGAGAAGACAGGTGATAGGCAGCAAAGAGTATTTCAAAAAGTGCAATATATGTGAAGGTCCAGAAGAGAGAAAGAGGGTAGAATTGTGAGTACTTCATGATGCTGATATTAACCTTTTTTTTTTTTTTTTTTTTTTAAGTTAAAGTTTCAAGTTGGAACCTGTTGAGGTCTTTGCAGATTGTAATTCTATCAGGGAATGAAGTTCTGCTTTTATCGGTCTCAGTAGTTGTGCTTATCATATATGAAACCTTCCATGCAGACTTTTAAAATCTCTTTTTTGGGAGGGGAGAGTGGAGGAGGAGAGATATTTCACTATATATCTTTTAGTGTTAGAATGCTACAGTATTAAAGGTATCAGTTTTTGGAGGAAATGTCTTATGAGTTCGTTGTTGAAAGCATAGTTTTCATTCCTATGTAGTTGTATATCAGTAACAAAAATTTCAAAATAGCTTTATTTAACCAAACCTCTATATTTGCCTATTGACCAGAACTGTGATTTGTTTTTCATTTGAAAAGCTTATCATTTGCTCCAGGCACAATATGGTTCATATTCTTAAGTTATCCATGACAGAAATTAAATAAATTTTCCCCATGCCATTTATTTTTAATCAGGATAGTAAAGGTGTTGCTAACTTTTAAAAAACCTTTGGCTACTAGAGGTTTCCATTAGCTATTGGTTTCTGCCAACAAATGCTTTTACTCTAGTATTAAAATTTTTAGCATATTAAAATATTGATTCAGTTAACAGCTTAACTGACCGTAGTTTTTCCAAATGTATTTTGTTCAAGAGAACTGTGCTCTAATTACATGGATAATTTCATTACAAAACATTTCTCAGAAAGGTATACTCTTGATTAGAGGGTCATAGTGAGGATTAAATGAAAATATATATAAAGTACCTTATATGAAACTTGGCATATAAAAAGTTCTCAAATGATAGTTAACTGTTCCTCTTACCATGTTGTTTTTAAAAGCTGATTAAGTTTGTGTTGCATGCATTTGCATTTAAGTGGCAAACACGAAAGTTTAGAGTGGATATTGTCTAAGCCTACACTGTCTAATACAATACCACTAGCCACATGTGGCCATTTAAAACTAAATTTAATTTAAAAATTTGTTTTTTGGTCCTACTAGCCACATTTCAAATGCTTGGTAGCCGCATGTGGCTGGTAGCTACTCTTGATGGTGTAGAACATTTTCATTGTTGCAGAAAGTTGTATTGGACAGTGCTATTCTAACATGGTGGTTTTCAGTAATTTTTTCTCCCAATCAGTAGAACCCTTTATTCATGAGATTTTAACCAGAATCCCACATAAAAGGTAGTAAGATGCAGGGATGCTCTTCACAAGATCCAAGAATCACTCCACTACTCCACTTAACCTCTCCATGGCCCTCATAACACAGGGCCCTTAGCTACATACTTGGAAATTAGTCATTTGCTCTTTTTTTTTAAATCCAACTAATGTGGAAAGAATTATAGAAATAGAAAAATATGTAACTAGAATAAGCACTACAGAAATAATTGATTGCGATAAGATGTTGAAACCATTGGGTGAAAGATTTGGGGGACAGGATATGGAGAAATCTTACTAGTTATCCAGATGATCAAACATAACATTGTAGCATGAACTGATGTTATATGCATCTTGATGTGATGCACCAAGAAGAATAAAACTTCACCTGTGTGGTATTTCTGCCAATTTTTTAAAAATTGTAATTTAATGAAGAAAAAATCAGATGAATCCAAGTAGGGGATCTAGTACAGAACAATTGGCTTAGCCTCTTTTTTAAAAAAAATATTTATTTATTTATTTATTTATTTGGTTTTGCCGTTCTTAGTTGTGGCAGGTGGGCTCCTTAGTTGCAGCTTACCAGCTCCTTAGTTGCAGCAGGCAGGCTCTTTAGTTGTGGCTAATGGGCTCCTTAGTTGCAGCATGCATGTGGAATCTAGTTCCCCGACCAGAGATCGAACCCAGGCCCCCAGTATTGGGAGTGTGGAGTCTTAACCTTTGCGTCACCAGGGAAGTCCCTGGCTTAGATTCTTGAAAAAATATTGATAACATGAAAGACCAAATAAATAGGGAAATTAAAGGAGACTGAAGAGACATGGCAGTTAACTGTGTTGTGTGCTGGATCCTTCACTGGATCTTGGATTGGAGGGTAAAACATATAGGACATTATTGGAATGATTGGAGAAATTTGAGAATGGATGGTATTAGTAATAATAGATTTTTGTGTGATAATTATATTGTGGTTATGGAAGAAAATACCTGTGCTCTTAGAAGAGTACATATTGACATATTTAGGGTGTCAAATGTCACGATGGGCAAGTAACTTTCAAGTGGTTCGAGCAAAAAAAACCACAAAAAACAGAAACAAAAACAAAACAAAAAAAGTGTGTATGTGTAAAGAGAGAAAGCAAATATGGCAAAATATTAACAATTGGTCAGTCTAGATTTCTCAACCTTTTTGTAATGTTCAAAGATGTTTTTCATCACCACGCCCCACCCATTGAACCAATTTTGCCCTTATGGGGGCAATATTTCTCCCAATGAGACTGAATGATCTAGATAAAGGATGTAAGGGTGCCCATTGTATTTTCTTACAACCTTTTTTTAGGTTTGAATTTTTTTCAAAATAAAAGTTGGAGTAAAAGAAGTTACTTCTTATTCTGTCTGCTTAGCAGACAATTCCAGGAAATGCCCCTTCATCTTTTCTGCTTTATGATAGCAATGGAATGGATTTGTGAGGTTTCAGTAATCCTTTCAAGGGAAGGTGGTATTGAGCTGAACCTCTGATGAAGAGTTGTAAGTTGTTTCAACCAGTTAGGAAGACAGGCATTTCAGGCAAGGAAACAGTGTACACAAAGCATTTTAGTTTCTGTGTTACATATATGTTTATGTGTAGTTTATATGTTTCAGTGTTTGTTTCACCAGAATTTATTCACAGTAGATTATTCAGATTCACTCTTTCCTTTTATGGCAAATTGCAGTGCATATAAGAAATATTTGTACATCAATTCTCTTCGTAGTGCTTTCTAGTGACACAGATGCTGTGAGTCTCAACAGGTAGGCAACTACAGGTAGAATCAATTCCTGTTTCTGCCTTTTTAACATTTTGGAGACCAACTAGATTCAGATATTATGATTTGTAACAAGTAGTATCTGTTTAAGGTTTTTGAATTGATATTTTAAGATGAAAAGACATTTATTTCAGAATAATGTCTCCATGAATACATGGTTAATAGGCTTGCCAAATTGTTTAGCTATACGTTATTCAACGAATTATAAATATATGGTACACTTTAAGCAAACAATATGAATTTTATTTCCCTTCTCTAGGAAATTGATGATAATTAACCAGTAGGATTGGCTACGTCAAAGACCCAGTCCATTTTGTTCTGCTTTCATCTCATGTATGTTGCAAGGCATTTTCAGACTTCCTCTGTATCTTAATGGAAAATAAAATAGACGAGAAAGGAATAATTTTAGTATAAGGGTAAAATGTAAATTAGAAAGTGAAGACTACAGGAACAGGTAGAACACATATGTTAGAATTCTTAATCATTTACTAAAGATGAGCTGGAAAATTTTTTTTGTTATAATTTACCTACAGTAAAATGTATAAATCTTAAGTGTATAGCTCGATGATTTGGGGCTGGGAATTGAATTCTGAGAATTTCCTTCTTTCTAAAGCCAAAAATAAAAAGCACTAGTTCCTTGGAGGCAGCAAAACTTTTCCTACTGCATGTAATGGGTTTCACAAAGCTCTTTTCTTACATAATTCTAAGTGAAAGCTAATGTCATGATACTTAGGTGTAATTTTTATTGGGGGTCAGTGTTGGGGAGCTAAATAAGTAATTTTTATCCAAAAATAAAACCTACAGCATATCAACAAATGGTTGATACACACACACACACACTCTCTCTCTCTCATAAAATATATATCTATAAAGGTTAGTATACTATTTATTATATATGTACATATATATAATTTCTTTAAACCTCTGTTGATAAGAATTGGGCAAGGAAAGGGCAAAAGGGCTTGAGTGCAATTATTTTGGGTTATCAACTAAGAGTGGATTTATTGCTTTAAGAAATAAATATGCAGGTGATAATTTCCTTTCCTGGAAATTCAGAATTTTAAAATTTTCCTTTTGAATCCAAAGCTGTCCCACATTCAGAGGAAAGTAGGCCATTAGAGAATCTGCAGGTAAAGCCAGGATGATTTTTCCGAAGGAACAATTCTTTGTCTGATTTAATGTTGAAAAGGAATCAGTTAAGTCCTCAAAGTTTTTTAAAACATAGATGGCCTAGATACTTTTAGCTGAAAGATAGTTTCAAAGAAATATTCCCAGTTGGCAATCATGGCCGTAGAAAAATATCAGTAAAGCTCCCAGAAAAGTTTGGTTTTGAGCAGTGTGAACCTGCTGAAAAGGAACTGATGGTGAAAGGAACTTTTTTTTTTTAACTTCAGATTTTCTCCTTGTGATGCCTTTACTTCCAATCAGTTTCTATTATCTGACTTTTTGCTCTGCTGTCTTGAGTTATGATTAAGAAAAACAAACCTATCATTTAGGTGGAAAAGGTTGGTGTTTTTACAGGATGCCACTAAGAAGATTTTCCCACCAGGAAATATACTGCCTTACTTTGTGGTGATCATCTCCATTGTAAATTATCCTGAATTTAGAGAGGTTTATACTGCTGCATGATTTTTTTTTCTTTATACTTTGAGTAATGTTTTCTTGTTAGTTACACACAGATCCTTGCTAGTTGAATTTAAGGAATTAGGGAATGTATTCAGCAACTGTAGAATAGAACTTTTCTTCTCATCCCTGAATCTTTGGACAGTAAAAATGAATTATATTTAACATTGAAATCATTTATGATATTGTCATTTGAAATTACAGATGAGTAATGCTGTGAAAATCTGCCACATTTTGTTATGTTATGAAGGGGAAGATATTAACCTAAATTAGCAAGAGTTGTGGACTACAAGTTGTCAGTATGTGCAAAGTGAATTTTTAGGTAGTGAGCAAATTTATGAACGTTTAGAGTCTAAATTTTTTGAATAAAATTTGTCATCTTAAAAATCAATGACAATTGTGAAAGAAAAAAGTTCCTGACTTTTATTTAAATTCTTTGCATGGATTAGATTATTTAATCTGATAATTGATTTAATCCTCACAAAAACCATATAAGGGTGAGTAATTAATTAATCAGCCCATTTTACAGAGAAGAAAACACGGCTCCTATAGGATAAATGGCCCACAGTCACACATCTAGCAAGTGATGGAGTCAAGATTTAAACCTGGGCAGTCTTACTGTTAACCATTACGTTATGCTTCTCAGAACGTGGAGGGTTAACAGTATTGTGACATGTTACCTCCCACCTTTCTTCTGAGGCTGAATTGCCAAGGTATCTGCTCTTTCATTTACTTTCCTATTTACTTTCTAACCCCATATTTTCTCTTGTTTTAATAATAATAAAATCTAGAGGAAACAGAAGGAATGTTGAGTTAAATATACTTGAGTTAAAACACCAAATCTATACATACTAGCTGGGTGACCATGTGCAAGGTACTTATTTATTTGAACTCACTTATTTAAAAAAATTATAATAAGGGGCTAATAAGGTAGTTAATAACTCATAGGTTTGTTGAAAAGATTACAAGTATACTATTATTAGAACTATTGCCTTGAAGATATTAAAGGTTTAAAAATAGGCAACAACTATTGCCTTCACATTTCTACCTGAAAAGCTAAATATTTTGTAAGATCTCTTTGATTCTACTAAACATTCAAGGAAAAAAAATTATATCAATTCTCTACAATCTCTTCTAGAAAACAGAAATAGAGGGAATATTTCCTTACTTATTCTATGAGCCCAGCATTACCCTAATACCAAAACTAAACACATTATAAGAAAGGTAAACTACAGACTAATTTCTCTTCTGAATATAGATGTGAAAATCCTCAGCAAAATGTTAGCAAATTGAATTTAAATATGTATAAAAAAGTTTTACACCATGACCAAGTGAGATTTATTCCAGGTATGCAAGGCTGGCTCAACAGTTAAAATGCAATTAATGTAATCCATTACTGTTAACAGGCTAACTAAGAAAAATTATATGATCATATCAATAAATGCAGAAAAAAACCTTTGACAGAATCCAGTACCCATTCATGATAAAAACTCTCAGCAAACTAGGAATGAGGGAAATTCCTTTGATAAAGAACATCAGCAAAAAACCCTACAGATAACAGCATACTTAATGGTGAGAAAGTAGATGTTTTCCTGTTAAGAGCAGAAAAAGGACAATGATGTCCTTTCTAACTGCCACTATTCAGCATCATCCTGGAAATTCTAGCTAATGCAGTGGGACAAGAAAAGGAAATAAAAAATATACAGATTGGAAAGGAATAAATAAAATGTTGTTTAGAGGTGACATAATGGTCTGTGTAGAAAATATCAAAGAATCAAAAAAATCTTCTGGAACTAAAAATTGATTGTGGTAAGGTTACAGGATACAAGTTTAATATGCAGAAGTCTATTGCTTTCTTATATAGTGACAGTGAACAATTTAAATTTGATGTTAAATATACAATGCCATTTACATTATCACACAAAAAATTGAAATAGGTATATATCTAGCAATTGCAATTTGAAATAAGAAATGAACACCATTTACATTAGCACCCCCAAATTTGAAATTCTTAATAGAAATCTGACAAGTTGTGTACAAGATCTATATGAGGAATTGACAACATTCTGATGAAGAAAATCAAAGATTTAAACAAATAGAAAGATATTCCCTGTTCATGGGTAGGAAGATTGATATGGCTAAGAAATCATTTCTTCCTAACTTGACCTTTAGATTCAGTGTAATCTCAGTCTAAATCCCATGAAGTTATTTTGTGGATATTGACAAACTGATTATAAGTTTATGTGGAGAGGTAAAAGACCCAAAAATAGTGAACACAGTATTAAAAGATGAACAGAGTTAGAAGACTGACACTATGGGACTTCAAGACTTACTGTAAAGCTATGGAAACCAAGACAGTGTGGTATATAGTGAAAAAATAGACAAGTAGATCAATGAAACAAAATAGCTCAGAAACAGACTTACATAAATACAATGAATTAATCTTTAAGAAAGGAGCTGAGACATTTCATCGGGGAAAAGGATCATCTTTTCAACAAATGGTGTTGGAACAACAGGACATCCTCATGCCAAATAAATAAATAAATAAAAATAATTTAAAAAAAATCTATACACAAATCTTACATCTTTCACAAAAATTACCTCAGTGTGGATCAGAGACCTAAATCTTAAGCACAAGACTATAAAGCTTCCAGAAGATGATATAGGAGAAAATCTAGATTACCATAGGTTTGGTGATGACTTTTTAGAAACAACACCAGCAGCATAATCTGTGAAAGAAAAAATTGATATGTTGGACTTAATTAAAATGAAAAACTAATGGTCTGTGAAAGATACTGTTAAGAGATTGAAAAGACAGAGTTTTTGCAAAACACATATGTGATAAAGGACTGGTACCCAGAATATACAAAGAACCCTTAAAAGTCAACAATAGGAAAATGAGCAACCCAATTAAAAACGAACCAAATGTCTGAATGGACACCTCAGCAAAGGAGATATACGGATGACAAGTATATGAAAATATGCTCAACATCATATGTGATTAGGGAATTGCAAATTAAAACAAAAATTTACAAGTATACACCTATTAGAATTGTGAAAATCCAAAAACACTGACAGCACCAAATGCTGTCCACGGTATGGAGCAGCAGGAACTCGCTTTTATTGCTGGTGGGAATGTAATATGCTACAGCCATTCTGAAGGGCACTTTGGCACTTTTTTGCAAAACTAAACACCCTCACATACTCTTACCATATGATCTAGTAGTCACACTCTTTAGTATTTACTCCAATGGGTTGAAAACTTTTGTCCACACAAAAACCTGCACATGAATGTTTATTACAGCTTTATCAGTGGTAGTCAAAACTTAGAAGCAACCAAGATGTCCTTCCGTTGGTGAATGGAAAAACAAACTAGTACATCTCAGCTATCTAGCCATGAGAAGACATGGAGGAACCTTATATGCATAAAATTATTAATTAAAAATTTCCGTGGACTATACAAGCAATACAGTGAACTATATAGGTAAATCCAACAATGTAAATAAATCTTAAAAATATATTGATTGTAGGAAAGCAAGGAAAAGAATTCATAAAGTGTGATGAAATTGTACGGTATGTAGATGGTAAAAGTATAAAGAAAAGATAGGAAATGATTATTAAAAATCAGGATACTTTTTATCTCTAGAGAAGGGAGATTTAAGGCGGAACACTTGAGAGGATTCTGCAGAACTGAAGAGTTCTGTTTCCCACTTTGGCGGGTTACACAGTTGTTCATTTTGTAACTCTTTATGTTACACATATGGTTTTTCTTGAAGTATGTAATTTTTATTGAAGTGAAATTCATATAGCATACAATTAATCATTTTAAAGTATACAACTCAGTGGTATTTAGTGTATTCATAATGTTGTGCAACCAACAGTTCTCTCTAGTTTCAGAATGTTTTTTTTATCATCCCATAAAAGCACCCCATATGCATTAGGTGATTACTCCTCATCCACCCCTGTCACCCAAACCCCTTGTAACCTTGAATCTGATTTTTGTCTCTGCAGATTTGCCCATTTTGAATATATCATATAAAGGAATCACACAATATGTGACCTTTTCTGTCTGACTTCTTTCACTTATTATAATGTTTTTGAGATTCATCCAAGTTGTGACAGGTATCCATACCTTCATTTGTTTTTATAGCTAATATTCCATTGTATACATATACCACAATTTGTTTATCTACTTATTCATTGAGAAACATCTGGGTTTCCACCCAGATTATTTTATATTTAATACATATATTTTATTAAGTTTATAATTCTGATATAAACATTCGGAATGTTAGTTTTATGCATTGTAATGTATGTAAAGTATATATCACAATGAAAAAGTAAGGGAAGGAAAAAGATCTTTTTGGGATCATGTGTGCTGTGTTACCAATGGCATTGTAAATATTGAGATGCAAAGATGAATTAAACATGAACTTTACTTACTTCCAAGAAATTTAAACATAATTAAGCATGAGGGATTTTATTGTGAAGAGTTGAGGCTCACCATGGAGTAAATTTAAGGCAATAGAGATTGAATTAATACAGTTATGAAATATAAAATTTGCATACAGGTGATTGATACTAAGCTGGGATACTGTGGTTAGCTAGGCGTTTGTGATTATAAGTGAATTACAAGTGAAAATCTGTGGTAATTGACTTCTCTTCCAAGGTTGTGATTCGCCTCTACTGCACAACCTGTAGAAAAATGAGGTGGTATAGAAAAGGATGGTTTTGTTTTATTTATTTTTGAACAAACTAAAAAGTAAAGAGTAAGGTTTTTTGTTGTTTTTTAATTAATTTTTATTGGATTATAATTGCTTTACAATGTTGTGTAGACCTAAGTTTTTAGCCTAAAATTAAAAGTTCTGAGAAATTTTGAATACCTTTCTATATTTTTTTTCTGTCAGAATGTCAGAAAAATTGTGTTAATCAAATTCTGAAGCTAAAATATCTTTTAAAATACTCTTCAATAATTGTATTTTTTTTTAATAATGAAAAAGTGACCAGTGCCAGTCTGTGTTAAAGGTATATATTGAGTTCAGTTTATTTCTTTTATTGAAGTGTAAATGACATACAATATCATGTTTGTTTCAGGTGTACCTCATAGTGATTTGATATTTATTTATATTTCAAAATGGTCACCACGATGAATCTAGTTACTACCTGTCACCATACAAAGTTATTACGATATTATTGACTGTATTCCTTATGGGGTACACCATATTTCCATGATTTATTTGTTTTATAACTGCAGGTTTATAGTTCTTAATCCCCTTCACCTGTTTTACCCCTTCCCCACCTCCTCCTCCTCTGGTAACTAGCAGTTTGTTTTCTTTATCTGTGAGTTTGTTTCAGTTTGGTTTTGTTTGTTTTGTTTTTTAGATTACACATGTAAGTGAAATCATTCAGTAATTGTCTTTGACTTCACTTATTTCACTTAGTGTAATACCCTCAAGATTGACCCATCCATGTTGTCGCAGATGGCAAGGTTTCAGTTTTTAATTTTTATGGCTGAATAAATATTTCATTGTATATATACTACATTGTCTTTACCCATTTATCAATGGACTCTTAGATTGTTTTCATATCTTGGCTATTGTAAATAATGTTGCAGTGAAAGTAGGGGTGCAGATATCTTTTTGAGTTAGTGTTTTTGTTTCTTTAGATAAATACTCAGAAGTGGGAGTTGCTGGATTGTATGCTGGTTCTATTTTTAACTTTTTGAGGAACTTCCATGTTGTTTTCCATAGTGGCTACACCAATTTTTGATCCCAACAACGATGCACAAGGGTTCCCTTTTCTCCACATTCTTCCCTACACTTGTTATTTGTTGTCTTTTTGATGATAGCCATTCTAACAGATGTGAGGTGCTATCTCATTGTGGGTTTGATTTACATTTCCCTGATAAATAGTGCTGTTGAGCATCTTTTCATGTTCCTGTTGGTCATCTGTGTGTTGTCTTTGGAAAAATGTCTCTTCGGGTTTTCTACCTATTTTTTAATCAGATTGTTTTTTGGATATTAAGTTGTATAAGTTCTTCATATTTGTTGGATATTAACCTCTTACTTGATAAATGATTTGTAAACGTTCTCTCCTATTCAGTACATTGCCTTTTTGTTTTGTCTATGGTTTCCTTTGGTGTGCAAAAAAAAGCTTTTTAGTTTGATGTAGTCCAATTTGTTTATTTTTGCTTTTGTTTCCCTTGCCTGAAGAGATAGTCCAAAACTATATCATTAAGATTGACGTCAAAGAGCTTAATGCCCGTGTTTTCATCTAGAATTTTTGTGGTTTCAGGTCTTGCATTCAAGTCTTTAATCCATTTTGACTTTATTTTTGTATATGATGTAAGATAGTGGTCCAGTTTTATTTTTTATTTTTTTGCATGTATTTGCCCATTTCCCCCAACACTATTGAAGAGGTTGTCTTTTCCACATTGTGTATTCTGGCCTTCTTAGCCACAGATTAATTGTTCATATACGTGTTGATTTATTTCTGGTCTCTCTGTTCTATTCCATTGATCTTTGTGTCTGTTTTTGTGCTAGTCCTGTGATGTTTTGATTAGTATAGTTTGAAATCAGAGAGTATGATACTTCCAGCTTTGTGTTTCTCAAGATCACTTTGGCTATTCAGGATCTTTTGTGGTTCCATACAAATTTTAAGATTCTGCATTCTAGTTCTGTGAAAAATGCCTTTGATATTTGAATAGGGATTTTGTTGACTCTGTAGTTTGCTTTGGGTAGAGTGGACATTCTAACAATATTAATTCTTCCAGTCATGAACATGGTATATTGTTCTATTTATGCCACTTTCAGTTTCTTTTATTGGTGTCTTACAGTTTTATGAGTACAGGTCTTTCACCTCCTTGGTTAAATTTATTCCTAGGTAGTTTATTCTTTTTGATGTAGTTGTACATATGATTCTTTTCTTAATTTCTCTTTGTGATGACTTATTTTTAGTGTATAGAAATGCAACTGATTCTGTATATTAACTTTGTATCCTGAAGTTTTACTGAATTTATTTATTCTAATAGTTTTTGCTGGAGTTTTTAAGGTTTTCTATATATCAATATATAGTATTATGTCATCTGCAAATAGAGACAGTTTTACCTCTTCTTTTCCAATTTGGATGCCTTTTATTTCTTTTTCTTGCTGAATTGCTGTGGCTAAGACTGCCAGTTCTATGTTGAATAAAAGTGGCAGGAATGGCCATCCTTCTCTTGTTCTCAATCTTAGAGGAAATGCTTTCAGCTTTTCACCATTGAGTATGAAATTAGCTGTTTGTCATGTATGGCTTTTATTATGTTGAGGTATGTTTCCTCTCTACCTGCTTTGTTGAGAATTTTTGTCATGAATGGATGTTGAATTTTGTCAAAAGTGTTTTTGTACCTATCGAGATGATAATATGAATTTTATCTCTTGTTAATGTGGTGTATCACATTGATTGATTTGAGGATGTCAAGCCATCCTTGCATCCCTGAAATAAATCCCACTTGATCATGGTAAATGATTCTTCTACTGTATTGTTCAATTTGGTTTGCTAATATTTTGTTGAAGATTTTTGCTTCTATTTTTAATCAGTGATATTGGCCTGTAATTTCCTTTTTTCATGGTGTCTTTATCTGATTTTGATATCAGGGTAATGCTGGCCTTCTAAAATAAATTCCTCTTCAGTTTTTTGGGAATAATTTAAAAAGGATACATATTAACTCTTCTTTAAATGTTTGGTAGAGTTCACCTGTGGAACTGTCTGGCCCTGAACTTTTTTGTTGGGAGTTTTTAAATTACTGATTCAGTTTCATTACTAATAATTGGTTTACTCAGATTTTATGTTTTTTTCATAATTCAGTCTTGGAAGATTGTTTCTAGGCATTTATCCATGTCTTTTAGCCTGTCCAATTCATTGGCATATAATTGTGAATAGCAGTCTCTTATGAGTGAGTCGTTGTATTTCTGTGATATCTGTTGTAACTTCTGCTCTTTCATTTCTGATTTTGTTTATTTGGGTCCTCTTTCCTTACCTGGGGAGGTGGGGAGTGCTGCAACCACTGGAGCTCTCCAGTTTCAATGAGGTGGTGGAATAGTGCCACATCACTCCAGGGAGCATTTCAACCATCCCCTACCGCTCCAGCTGAAGTTTTTAGGTTTGAAAATGACTCTCCTTCACATATAGTCTTGGCATTTTTAAAAACTGCTGTTATTTTACTGAGTTTCAGGGTGTGAGAGCCTTTTAAGCAGGAAGTCTCAGTTTCCTATCACACCTTGGGACCCTTGGATGTCAGCATCTGGTTTTGTAAGTGAGACATTTTAGGAGTTTGTCTATCTGGTGTAGATCCCAGGGGCTGGGGTGCCTGATGTGGCTCACCAAACCTTTACTCCTCCAGGGGAAGTGCCCATCTGATGAGATCCCTCCCTGTTGTGTGTAGCCACAGGTGTGAGAGTTTTGGCAAGAGTGTTTCTCTGTCTCTCTCATCTGTCATGATGTGGTCCTTTCTGTCCTTTCTTGTGGTGTAGGTGTTCAGCTAGTTCTCAGGTTCTTTTCAGAGAGCATTGATCCATATGTACCTGTATATTTGTTGTGTCTGTGGGAGGAAGTAAGTTCAGGCTCTTCTCATGCCACCATCTTGAACCCCCAGTTTATTGTTTTTATTATTACGTGGTTAGTAGCAGAGATACTAGTAGTGATAGATATATTATCTTAACATACAAAGAATGATAAACTCTCCTGTGGCTTAGAGCTGTTTTTTTAGTAGTCATGATGGATTTATACTGGTACATTCACACTAGACCCCTTTGGAACATCACGTATTTGTAGTATTACTGATAGTGTTTATAAAGTACTAAATGAACCAATAGCAAAGGTTAGATGAGTCTGGGTCATATTTTAATTGATTCCCTTAATCTCAGTCTCATTTCAAAAAGAATTTTATGCATTTTTCAGTGATACAATAATATAATGTAAATAGCTAAGGAAATCTGTATAACTAGAAAATGAGCATAAGGAAAATAAGTAGTTGTAAGGGTGATATGAATACTCAAAAATATATGCCATGACATCCAACGTTAAAAGACTCAGAAAAAAAACTCTTAAAAGCCCTGAATTTCCTAATGACCAATGAAAAGAGTGATTAGTGTTTAAAAGAGAAGTGGTGGGGTTGTTTTGTTTTTTTGCCAAAATGTATTACGGTTTTAAATAGTTGTAGGTTAGTGCCTAAATTGGAGCATCTAGTTGTTGTTTGTTTCCAGACATTCTGTAGAAGAGGATTATGAAGTCTTATACCCATTGCTAAAGGTCATAAGTTTTATGTATATATATTTTTTAGAATTATAGTTCCTACTTTTTTTTCTTTAATTAATTAATTAAATTTATTGGCTGTGTTGGGTCTTCGTTGCTGCACACGGGCTTTCTCTAGTTGCTGCGAGCGGGGCTACTCTTCATTGTCGTGCACAGGCTCCTCATTGTAGTGGCTTCTCTTGTTGTGGAGCACGGGCCCTATGCACATGGGCTTCAATAGTTGCGGCACATGGACTCAGTAGTTGTGGCTCACAGGCTCTAGAGCACAGGCTCAGTAGTTGTGGCTCATGGGCTTAGTTGCTCCATGGCATGTGGAATCTTCCCAGGGCAGGGCTCGAACCCGTGTCCCCTGCATTGGCAGGCGGATTCTTTACCACTGCGCAACCTAGGAAGTCCCCTACTCTTTTTTTTTATACTTTATATTTTATTTTATTTTTATAAATTATTTATTTATTGGCTGGTTTGGGTCTTCATTGCTGCACGCAGGCTTTCTCTAGTTGAGGTGAGCGGGGGTACTCTTTGTTGCCGTGTGCAGGCTTCTCGTGGGCCTCTCATCGCGGTGGCTTCTCTTGTTGCAGAGTACAGGCTCTAGGCACGTGGGCTTCATTAGTTGTGGCACGTGGGCTCTAGAGCACAGGCTTAGTTACTCCATGGCACGTGGGATCTTCCTGGCCCAGGGATCGAACTTGTGTCCCCTGCATTGGCAGGCAGATTCTAACCACTACACCACCAGGGAAGTCCCAAGTTTTGTATTTTCAGTTCTAAAATGAACATATATTTTTATTGTGGGTCACACTGGCATCTCATATTGGTTGTTTATATTATGCTGTCCAAGACTGTATTTAAGCTACTCATTTTATTATGCTAAAGCTATTACATTTTTGTGAATGCCAGAACCACCTCTCAAGATTCACACTATTTTTCAGTTCAACTGTGATTGTTTGAAGATGGAGGCTTCAAGAAACTGTTCTAACTTCTGCCTTCTTATTTTGGAGAATTTCCTTCTGCTTGCCAGTGACTGATCTTAACCTCTTCACCCAGTGAGTGGTCTTTTTTTGTGCTAGGTACTTCTTTAACATTTTCAGATTTTCTCTTATTTCTTCAACTCACTCTGTTTTCTGGCTTATATCTGCTTGGTTCCTTACCATTCCTTAGTTCCCATTTGAGGCATGGCATTTCTCCTAAAGCACATGAATGTCCGTGGGGTTTGAGGAAGACTTCTTACTTATAGTATAGTATTATTTTTCCATATATGGCTTTCCAGAATAGCTCCTTGCTGCCCTCTTCTGGCTGTGATTTTAGTGTGTCATTGAGTATGTTTCAGTTTTTAATCCTTAGAATTCTAGCAATATATTGTATAGACTAGTGGTTCTCAAGATTAGCTGCACATTAGAATCATTTTGGGAAGTTTTTAGAAAAAACTACCAGTGCCTGGGCTCCACTTTTGGAGATTCTGATTTAATTGGTCGGGGGTGTGGGGGGGTATTGGTGGAGGTTGGATATTGGTGGGTTTTGTTTTTGTTTTTAACTCTTTAGGTAATTAAAATCTCCAGCCAGTGATTAAAATCTAACCATTGGCATAGATGATCCTTGGAATCCAGTATGGCTTGAACTACTTAGATATTGTCCTCATGTTTTTACATATCATAATGGATTAAAACATTTAAATTGAGGAATATAGGACGATTTCCACCCTCTTCAGGAAAGGCATGATTTAGACAAGGATATGATGTGGATAGGACCTTATAAAATATAGGATCTGTATAATATCTGCTAATACCAGAGGAGATTTTTGGATATACTCTGTTTTATCATTTTCCTGTTTGCTTTTAGACTCGTTTCAATTTTCACTTCTTTATGTCTCAGGGGCTCAGTCCATAGGCTTCTGCCTGGATTTAGCCTTTGAAAGATACTCATACTAATGAGTATGGAGGGATCCCTTATACTATTATTTCTTAGTTGGGTTAGAAACCTGATGGGAGGGACTTTCCTGGCAGTTCAGTGGTTAAGACTTCTCGGTTCCACTGCAGGGGGCACAGGATCGAACCCTGGTCAGTAAACTAGGATCCCGCATGCCACACAGTGCAGTCAAAAAAAAAAAAAAAAAGGAAAATATGTATTTATAATGACTTCTTAAATAAAATTTGTTGTTAAATACCATTTGTAATTAGCATCTTTTTAATAATATGTTTTGTCCAGTAATTATTTTATTAAGGATACTTATCAAAAGTATATCTCTTTTGTTTTTATGTTTTAACCCATGGTACAAATCTCTCTTACTAAACTTAAATTTGGATTGTTTCTTAAAATAATAGAATGTATTTCATTCTTTAGGGATTTAGGATTAGAACTCTAGTGTAAAAGGGAGTTATTTGAACAACAACTTCTACTTTTCCTTAGGAAGGATGATTATAGTAAAGTATATTGGCTTATTAATTAAAGCATATTACTGAGAATTTATCTAATTGATTCTCTTGATTTTTTAAAAAACCATTAGGGTTCTTGAAAATACAATACTAAAGCAGCTAACATTGTGACATTTGCTGAGTTTATTAATATAATTATAGTTCTTAATTTAGTCCTTGAACGAGTTTTAGGATCTTCAGTTTTTTTAAGTGGTGTATTAAAAAATATAGTCCATGAATACATGACCATTTCACTTTATTTCTTTTGCTGTGGGATTCATTTATTCAGATGTAGGCTTTGCATGATATCCAAAGCAAATATATGCATTTGGTAGCAGAGTTCTTGAAGTCCTGGCAAAAGCAGTGGGTATTTGTATGGTTTTGTCTTCAGATTATGTTTCTCTAGTCTTTGAAACGTATGTGCCTTCTTTAACCTTCTCTATTTCTGTGGGCTGTTTAAATGTCTTTGGTTTTGCTTAGGGGAAAAAAACCCCTCAAACTTCATGCTGCTACATTTTGAGATTTAAAATGTTAAGAAATCATGTATTTGAAAATTTAATTTCAACCCTGTTAAAAATAAGTGTAAACTAATTTTAATCTCTTGATTGCATAGAGGCATGAATATAAAGTCATTAGTACCATTCAGCTGAGTAGAGTAGAAAACTGGGTTTTTTGACGGAGAAATTAAGTAAAGATATTATCATCAAATTCTTCTTTGTACCAATTTCACGTAAATGAGTTTGTTCCAAATATATGATTTCTTGTCATATCTGTATCCTTTAGGTAGGAATGTCTGTTTCTCATTTCTCATGGCTGCTGACAGGAAACGCTGAAAATTCATGTAAATTATCTCCTCCTCCAAACCCTCACTATTAAAAGCTGTGGTTCTCAACCCTATTTCCACCTAGGATTATCTGAGAAATTGAAAAAAAAAATTATGCCTAAGCCTCATTTCTAGAGATTCTGATTTAATTGGACTAGGATAAGGTTGGCTTTTAAACTAGAATTCTGGTGTTGGGACCTGGGCATTGGTATTCTTTTCTTTTCTTTTTTTTTTTTTTAAATTTACTTATTTATTTATTTATTGGCTGCATTGGGTCTTCGTTGCTGCACACGGGCTTTCTCTGGTTGATGTGAGCAGGGGCTACTCTTCATTGTGTTGTGCAGGCTCTCATTGTAGTGGCTTCTCTTGTTGCAGAACACAGGCTCTAGGTGCGTGGCCTTCAATAGTTGTGGCACATGGGCTCAATTGTTGTGGCTCACGGGCTCTAGAGCACAGGCTCAATAGTTGTGGCACACAGCTTAGTTGCGTCACAGCATGTGGAATCTTCCCAGAGCAGGGCTCAAACCTGTGTCACTTGCATTGGCAGGCGGATTCTTAACCACTGCGCCACCTACAAGTCCTGGGCATTGGTGTTCTTAAAAGCTCTCCAGATGATTTTTAATATTCAGCCAAGATTAAGAACTGTTGATTTAAAGATTATTATAACCTTTATGGCCATATCAGAGTTCTGTGAAAGACTTCTGTATATTATCTTTGTTTTGAGTGAACATTTAAAATAGATGTTGCAGGCAAAGATTAAAAACAAAGCACAAGCTTTCCAAGGTATTGACTATAGAGTCCAATCCAATCAAGATAGTAACCTAACTTTTTTTACAATGTTGGTTGCATAGCCTAATGGTTAAGAGCTTTGGTCCTGGAACCACATGGGCTTAACTTTGGTTCCTTCCCTTTCTAGCTGTTTGATTTAGGGTAAGGTAGTTTATCGCTTCATCTCTAAAATGGAGGAAATAAAACTATCTCCATTATAGAGTTGTGGATTAAATGAATTGAAATATGTGAAGCACTTAGAACAGTGCCTGGAACTTAGTAAGCATTTGAAAATTATTAGCCATGGTGATTGTGGTGGTAGTAATGGTGATAATCATTAGTTTTGATTACAGTTTTAACCAGTCCTTATTATTAGACATTTATATTATTTCCAGTCTTTAAAAATTATAAATAATGCTATGATAAAAAACCATTTTCATAAATTTATTTATTTTTTAATTGAAGTATAGTTGATTTACAGTGTTATACCAATCTCTACTGTACAGCAGAGTGACTCAGTTATACACATATATACATTCTTCTTTAAATATTCTTTTCCATTATGGTTTATCACAGGCTATTGAATATAGTTCCCTGTGCCATATATTAGGACCTTGCTGTTTATCCATTCTAAATGTAATGGTTTGCATCTACCAATCCCAAACTCCCAGATCATGCCTCTCTCCCCACCTCTTCCCCTTAGCAACCACAAGTCTGTTCTCTATGTCTGTGAGTCTGTTTCTGTTTTGTAGATAGGTTCATTTGTGCCCAATTTTATTCCACATATAAGTGATATCATATGGTATTTGTCTTTCTCTTTCTGACTTACTTCACTTAGTATGATAATCTGTAGCTGTATCCATGTGGGTGCAAATGGCATTATTTTGGTCCTTTTTTATGGCTGAGTAGTATTCCGTTGTATATATGTACCACATCTTCTTTATCCATGGATCTGTCAATGGACATTTAGTTGTTTCCATGTTTTAGCTGTTGTGAATGCTGCTGCTATGAACATAGGGTTGCATGTATCTTTTCGAATTTATAGTTTTGGCTGGGTATATTCCCAAGAGTGGGATTGCTGGATCATATGGTAATTCTATTTTTAGTTTTCTTAGGATCCTCCACACCGTTTTCCATAGTGGCTATACCAACTTACATTCCCACGAACAGTGGAGGAGGGTTCCCTTTTCTCCACACCCTCTCCAGCATTTGTTATTTATAGACTGTTAAATAATGGCCATTCTGACTGGTGTGAGGTGGTACCTCATTGTAGTTTTGATTTGCATTTCTCTAATAATTAGCAGTCTTGAGCATCTTTTCATGTGCCTACTGGCCATCTGTTTATCTTCTTTGAAGAAATGTCTATTAAGATCTTCTGTGCATTTTTCAATTGGTTGTTTTTTGTTGTTGAGTTGTATGAGCTGTTTGTATATTTTGCAGATTAAGCCCTTGTCTGTTGCATCATTTGCAAATATTTTCTCCCATTTTGTAGGTTTTCTTTTTTCTTTTCTTTTCTTTTCTGTTCTTTTCCCTTCTTTTCTTTTCTTTTTTCTTAATGGTTTCCTTTGCTGTGCAAAATCTTGTAAGTTTGATTAGGTCCCATTTGTTTATTTATTTGTTTTTATTTATTTATTTATTTATTTTATTGGCTGTGTTGGGTCTTTTTTGCTGTGCGTGGGCTTTCTTTTTAGTTGCAGTGAGTGGGGGCTACTCTTCGTTGTGGTGCACAGGCTCCTCATCACCGTGGCTTCTCTTGTTGCAGAGCATGGGCTCTAGGCACGTGGGCTTCAGTAGTTGCAGTACATGGGCTCAATAGTTGTGGCTCACGGGCTCTAAAGTGCAGGCTCAATAGTTGTGGCACACGGGTTTAGTTGCTCTGTGGCATGTGGGATCTTCCTGGAGCAGGGATTGAACCCGTGTCCCCTGCATTGGCAGGCAGATTCTCAACCACTGCACCACCTAGGAAGCCCCCCATTTCTTTTTTTTTTTTTTCTTCTGTTGCCTTGGAAGACTGACCTAAGAAAACATCGATACAATTTATGTCAGAGAATGTTTTGCCTGTGCACTCTTTTAGGAGTTTTATGGTATCATGTCTTATGTTTAAGTCTTTAAGCCATTTGGAGTTTATTTTTGTGTGTGAAGGTGTGTTCTAACTTCATTGATTTACATGCAGCTGTCCAACTTTCCCAGCACCACGTGCTAAAGAGACTTTTTCCCATTTTATATTCTTGCCTCCTTTGTTGAAGATTAATTGACAGTAGGTTTTTTGTGTTTATTTCTGGACTCTATTCTGTTCCATTGACATGTTTCCCTGTTTTTATACCAATACCACACTGTTTGGATTATTGTAGCTTTGTAGTATTGTCTGAAGACTGAGAGAGTTTGCTTCCTGCTTTGTTTCTTTTTTTGCTCAGGATTGCTCTAGCAATCCTGGGTCTTTTTTGGTTCCATATAAAATTTTGAATTATTTGTTCTAGTTCTGTGAAAAATGTCATGGGTAATTTGATAGGGATCGCATTAAATCTGTAGACTGCTTTGGGTAGTATTGCCATTTTAATAGTATTCTTCTAATCCAAGAGCATGGGATATCTTTCCATTTCTTTGAATCTGCTTTCATTTCCTTTATTAATGTTTTATAATTCTCAGCATATAAGTCTTTCACCTCCTTGGTCAGGTTTATTTCTAGGTATTTTATTTTGCGTGTGTGTGATTTTAAAAGGTTTTTTGTTTTTTTTTTTAAAGTTTCCTTTTTGATGTTTCATTGTTAGTGTAAAGGAATGCAACTGATTTCTAAATGTTAATCTTGTATCCTGCTACTTTGCTGAATTCATTTATTAGATCTAGTAGTTTTTGTGTGAAGTCCTTAGGGTTTTCTGTATATACTATCATGTCATCTGCATATAGTGACAGTTTTACCTCTTCCCTTCCAATTTGAATACCTTTTGTTTCTTTTTCTTGTCTGATTGCTGTGGCTAGGACTTCCAGTATGAAGAGAAGTGGTGAGAGTGGGCATCCTTGTCTTCTTCCAGATTTTAGTGGGAAAGCTTTTAGTTTTTCACCTTTGTGGGTTTGTCATAAATGGCTTTTATTATGTTGAGATATGTTCTCTCTGTGCCCAGTTTGGTAAGAGTTTTTATCATGAATGGATGTTGAATTTTGTTAAATGCTTTTCTGCATCTATTGAGATAATCACGTGGTTTTTGACTTTTCTTTTGTTAATGTGGTGTATTACATTGATTTGTGTATGTTGAACCATCCTTGTGAACCTGGGATGAATCTTACTTGGTTGTGGTGTATGATCTTTTTTATGTGTTGTTGGATTTGGTTTGCTTATATTTTGTTGAGAATTTTTGCATCTATGTTCATCAAAGATATTGGCTTGTAATTTTCTGTTTTTGGTGGTGTCTTTGGTTTCGGTATCAGAGTGACAGTGGCTTTATAGAATGTCTTTTGAAGTGTTCCCCCCTCTTCAGTCTTTCGGAAGAGTTTGAGAAGAATTGGTACAAGTTCTTTGTGTGTTTGGTGGAATTCACCTGTGAAGCCATCTGGTCCTGGACTTTTGTTTGTAGGAAGTGTTTTTTTTATTAATACAGATTCTATTTCACTTCTAGTGATTGGGCTGTTAAAATTATCTGTTTCTTCTTGATTCGGTTTTGATGGGCTATATGTTTCTAGAAAGTTGTCTATTTCTTCTAGGTTGTCAAATTTGTTGGCATATAATTGTTCATAGTATTCTCTTATGGTGTTTTGTATTTCTGTTGTATCAGTTGAGATTTTTCCTTTTTCATTTCTTATTTTGTTTATTTGGGTTCTCTCTTTTTTCTTCTTGGTGAGCCTGGCCAGAGGTTTGTCAATTTTGTTTACCCTTTCAGAGAACCAGCTCTTGGTTTTATTGATTTTTTTCTATTATTTTTTATCTCTATTTTATTTATTTTCTTCTGATTTTTATTATTTCCTTCCTTCTGCTGACTTTAAGTTTTGTTTGTTCTTCTTTTTCTAATTCTTTTAAATGGTAGATTGGGTTGTTTTGTTGAGATTTTTCTTGTTTTTTGATGAAGACCTATGAAATTCCTTCTAAGAACTGCTTTTGCTGTGTCCCATAGATTTTGTATGATTGTTTTCATTGTCGTTTGTTTCAAGGTATTTTTTAATTTCCTTTTTGATTTCCTTGTTGACTCATTGGTTTTTTTAGTAGCATGTTATTTAGTCTCCATGTAACCGTTTGTTTTTTTCTTCTCATTTCTTTTCCTGTGCTTGATTTCTAGTTTCATGCCATTGTGGTCAGAGAAGATGCTTGAAATAATTTCTATACTTTTAAATTTGTTGAGGTTAGTTTTGTGCCATAGGATGTGGTCAATCCTACAGAATGTTCCTTGTGCACTTGAAAAGAATGTATATTCTGGGTTTTTTTGGATACAGTGTCCTAAAAATATCAAGTAAGTCTAACTATTCTATTGTATCATTTAGGATCTCGTTGCCTTACTGATTATCTTTCTGGAAGATCTGTCCATTGGTGTGACTGGGGTGTTAAAGTGTCCTACTACTATTGTATTCCTGTCGATTTCTCCCTTTATGTCTATTAGTATTTGTTTTATATATTTGGGTGCTCCTATATTAGGTGCATATATGTTGATGAGTGTAAAATCCTCTTCTTGTATTGATCCTTTTATTGTTATACAGTGTTCTTTATCTTTCTTTATAGCTTTTGCTTCATTTTCATAAATTTTTAAAAATCTCTCCAATTCCTCGAAGTAGTATTAGTTCATCAATCTTATTTGAAAAATTAGGGATAGAAGTAAGCACTGAAAGGAGTTTCTTAGAACTACCTCTCATGAGAATCATCTTGTTAAGTTGATGTAGTTATTGTTAATCCAGGTTTGATCTTTATGTGGGGACAACTAATTTGTCCTTAGAAAAATGCCATAGCAGTATCTTTAAATAATATAAAAACAATTCCCCTTACTTTACCAATTTAAAAAAATCACTAGCCTGTATTGAAGGCCACGTGCCAAACACAGTTCCAAGCCTTTTGCTTGTGTTATTACGTTGATATTTACAACAAACCTACGAAGTGTTTATAGATGAGGAAAGTGAGGTATAGAGAAGTGAAATAATTTCCTCTGCATTATACAGCTGATACAAGGTCAACCAGGACCTAAAGGCAGTTTGATTTCACATTTTGTGCTTCAAAATCACAAATATAAAGGGGGACTTTTCTTACATGACTTAAAATTTTATTTTGATCTTTTAAGAGATTTTTCTCTTAAAACCCTGTTCATAAACGAAGTTACATTAACCTGTCAGGTTTAAAATTGTCTTTCAGGTTTACAGTTTTATTTCTTAATTCTCTACCCAGTTGCAAATATCTAGTTAGGTTCTCCTGAAACCTTACTTAGGATTTCTCTTGAGAATGAGTTTTCTGTCTGTGCATTTTCTTTCGGAAGCAAACATCTTAATTTGTCTACTGGAGCCCATTTCTCTAATGCTAACTTGTAGTAGCTTTATAAACAATTTGCACATGTACAAAGATTGTAGGTTGAGGGAAGGTTGCAGCTGCAAGTTATTCCTTCTCAGCTGATTTCTCATAATTCTTCTCAGTTCCAAAGTTGGGATGATTTAATGGTGTTTTTTCTAAAGGCTAGAGTTTTATAATAGTGTTATATTTTAAAACACATAAACAAATAGATTACTTGTATAGGTTATTACCAGAATTTAGAGTTATGATCATGTGAAGTAGAAGAGCTAATTTTATAAATTTATAAACACAATTTGATAAATTGTTCTTTGTTTAGTTGGCTTTTGATTTTTAGCTGTAACGATTATTAAACTTGTTCACTAATAAGACTGGCATATAAAATCTTTTAATTAAGAGTATTTAGTTATGGGCATGTAATGTACAGCAAAAGGAATATAATCAATAATATTGTAATAACTTTGTATGGTGACAGAGGTAACTAGGCTTATCTTAGCGATCATTTTGTAATGTGTAAAAATATTACATCACTATGTTGTACACCTGAAGCTAATATAATATTGTAAATCAAACTTCATTTAAAAAAAAAGATACTCTGGAAAAAGAGAGTATTTAAAGAGAGCTTTAACATTTTATAACAGAACGATTAAATCTTGTTTAGGTTATTCTACTAATGGACATTTTATAATTAATATATACTAATGCAGAGAAACATGATTAATGTAATTTCCTGTGTAAGCAATCTAAATACTGAGAAGAACTTGAACGAAATATAGGTCAGTTATCAGAAAACTGAATGAATAAATCTGCCTAATGAAATCCAAATTAAAAGATTTTAAGCCTAATTTTAGCATTTATATTTTTTTATTCAGTTTTGCCAGTGATGGTGTGGGTGTTCATGTTTAAAGTTATTTTGGTTCTAACATAGCTTTTGCCTGTTATTTATGAGAAAAAAAGCAAAAGAAAATTATACAAGTAAATTAAGAGATGAGATATATATACAAATTTGGAGGCCTTAAAATGTATATAAAAATGCCTTTGATGTGATAGGATACTTTATAGGTCAAATATTTTAATATTTGTATATTTAATAAGTGCCAATTAATTTTTACAAGTCTCTCTTTTATAGAAAATTTCCTACAGTGGCAGTTGATTGAGAGGTAGATTCGTGAAGTAAACCAGGCTAATTACATTTTCTTACTCAGGGATTACCTTTAAAACTAACTTTATTCATTCATTTAGTCAGCAAATGTTTATTGAGAGCCCATTATATGATAGATATTGTTTTAATCGCTAAAGGTACACTGGTGGAAAACCTGTTCCTGCCCTCCTGAAACAATTAAATTGTGGCTTGACAGAGATAGTGGCAGCTCCCCCCGGTTCTTCCATACTAACTAATTCTTCAGTTCTGGGAGCTACCCCAGTATCCTTCCAATCTTTCCAATAAAGCTAACTGCCTCCCTCCCACTCTTATTTTTAATTTCTTTAATTTTTTTAAGCCAAAAGAACTTAACTAATATAGAAATTGGACTGGGAGCAGACTTTTATGACAGAATCAGCTTTGGTCAGATGTCTATTCCTAGGCCCACCAGACTCCTAGCCATGAAGATATGGGATTTTAATACAAATGGTAGCTTCTTTACAATTCCAATCTAGGAAAGTGAGCATTTCACAGCAGGAAATTTGCACTGTTCTGACCTCTGTAGACAAAGCAATGTCCCTAACAGTACATATCCACCATATATGTTGTGTTTGGTTACGACTTTCAAATTTTATTCCATGGTATTATATTTTTATTAATAATTTGTGGAATTTTGTGCAAAGAGATCTAGTACTTATATTTAATAGTCTGTCTGAAGTTGAATTCTTCATTCTTAAGGGACTTAAAAAGCAAAAATATTCTGGTCTCAGAAGCTATGAAAACTAACTTTTCAGAATAACAGATTTTGTGTTTTGGACTAGCTCTTTCAAGATTTTGACCTTCAACCTTTTGTATTTGTCATAGCTCACTTGTATCATAAATAGTTTGAAGGCAGTCACCATGTCACCACATTCTATTCCAGCTTACATAGAGATGGTGTTCAGTAAATGCTGACATGATATGAGTTTACAAAAACTGACTATATATAGTTTCATTGTAGGTTTGGTTTAAATGCTCATAATTGCAAGATTATGAAGTATATTTGAGTTTGTTGAACAGTAATCATTTTTGAGACTGCAAAGAACAAAAGAGCTTTATTTGGGGTCTTATGAATTGCAGTTTGAGGCATAGATTTGGGAAAAACCTGAAGTGTGTTCTGGGGAAGAGACAGAATTGGGCTTATAAAGGCAAAAGCCCCAAGGTTGTTAAAGTTGCCTGGTGAGAATTGTGATTGACTCTGATGCAAGTCAGGAAATATTTAATCCTAAGGAATCATGAGTTATTTTGGGGTAGAGGTCTGATAAGTAGATAGGTTGTCATGAGTTATTTTAGGGTAAGTGTCTGCTCAGTATCTTGAGGAGGACAATGAATGGTTAAAGGTCAGATTCTGTCCAGGCTGAGATGTGCGTAAGTCACACTTTCTTATGGCCTCCCAGCTGCATTGTAGAGAGCTCTTTTAGCAACCCTGACCCCATTTTTAATTTTACTTTTACAAGTTGCAGAAAGTCAGGGTCTCTCCTTTGTTAACTTTTTATTTTGAACTAATTTCAGACTTAAAGAAAAGTTGCAAAAATAGTAGAGTTTCCATGTATCTCCTACCAGCTTCATCTGATATAAACATCTTGCATAAGTATTGTACAGTTATCAAAACCAGGGAATTAACCTCTCCACAATACTATTAACTAAACTACAGACCTTATTTGAATTTCACTTGTTTTTCCACTAATTCCCTTTTTCTGATCAGGGTCCAATCCAGGATCCCACACTGAATTTAGTTGTTATCTCATCTTTGTTCTGGTGCAGTCTGTAATAGTTCTCACTTTCTTCTCTAATGCCCTTTTTCTGATCAGGGTCCAATCCAGGATCCCAGATTGAATTTAGTTGTTATCTCATCTTTATTCTCGTGCAGTCTGTAATAGTTCTCAGACTTTCTTTGTCTTTCATGACCTCTGTTGGATTTGTCCAATGTTTTCTCATAATTAAACTAGTTATGTTTATTTGACAATACAGAAATGATTTGTGTCTTTTATCATGGTGTTCGCAAAGTCAGTATATCTTAGTTACTGATGATGTCCATCTTTATCACTTGGTTAAGGTGGTTTCTGCTGGGTTTCTCCACTGTAAAGCTACTATCTTTCCCACTGTAGTTAATAAATTTCTTGGGAGATAGTTTGAGACTGAAAATAACATCCAAGGACTCTTTATCTTCCTCTCTTCCGTTTAAAGAATGACCAAGACCTACTGATTTATCATTTAAAATGAATCTTTTTTTTTCCCCCTGAGTCCCATCTAGTTTAGGTCATTTTCCTTCAATTCATTTTTCAGAGGCCAGGTATGCAAAAATGCTAGGAATGCAAAAATGAAGTCCTGTAATATCACCTAATAGTAGGCTTTTGCATTGGGCATACCTTATTTCACATCCTCAGTTCAAATCTTGGAGTTGTGTGAAATCATATAAGTTTCCTAACTTCACTGAGCCACACATTATCTCAGAATTAATAATAGGAATAAATATGAAATTCTAGAAAAGCAAAACTAATCCGTAATGATAGTGCATCACTGATTGCCTAGGGACAGTGATGGGAAATCGACCTCAAGGGGGCTGAGAGAGCTTTTTGGAATGAAGGAAATATCTTATATCTTAATTATTTTTCCAAAACTCATCCTAGTGTACATTTGAAATGAGTATTTATTGTAGTAAATTATACCTCAGTGAACTGAAGTTGTTCTCCTTGGTTTTTTATTTAATGGCACAAAATATGATTATTTGCAGTCCATAAAAGTCTTTGGTTTCGAAAATCATTTAGCTCTTCCACAGTTCAGGGGAGCCTAGTGACACCTTAGCATTTGCAGAGTAAGAGTTCAGGTCTGGAGTCTTCATGTCTTTACCATGTCTTAGGTCTAAAGTGCTTAAGTTACTCTTTTTCTTAAGTGGATTCCAAGCCCATCTTTGCTCTCCTTAGACTCCAGAGTCTTTGGGCTTCTTAGAATCTTTCAAGTCTGTTATTCAGGGCGTGGGGGTGTTGTTCATTAGGGGGTCAAATTGACTGAAGTCAACTTCTTGGGACTCTTTGAGTACAGAATTTTATCCTTCCTTTTGCAACTCCAGAACTACCTGGATCCTGACAAGCTCCTGGAGCTTCTTATTTGGTAATCTGTAGCTTTTAAGATTGATTTTGTTCATGTACCTCTGCGTGTATGTTTGTGTGTGTGTGTGTGTGTATTTACACATTTATGTATATACACATGTGTGTGTGTGTGTATGCCTTACATTTATTTTCTCCCAGAGTACTTAAGGACTTTAATAGGGAAGTAATTTTTATATGTGTATTTTAAAATTTTGTTGCTTTCCATGTAATTTAAAAATCATATCCTGTGAAAAGATCAGTGTTTTATAATTCTGGCTTTTCTTATTTCGATGCTGGGCGAAGGAAAGAGTGCTGTTGGGATTTGTGGTGTTCAAAATGCTAATTGGCAGTGTAGAAAAGGCAGCTTAATTTTTTTTTTCCTTATTGAAGTAAACTTGGTAGCTCTTCCCCTAGAAAGATCAAAGACTGAAAGGATAAGCACAAACAGTGACATATAGTTTTTTAGATAGTAATATATTTAAATAGAAATTGTGAATCTGTAGCTAAGCTACTAAATGATAGACTGCTTAAAGACAAGGGCAGTGCTTTTGACTCACACATGTAGTTGGTGTTAGATTTTTTTTTTTTTGATGATGTGATGATGACCTTGAACTGTGCTGGATAAATTACAAATATGTGTTCTTCTTAAACCTGAAGAAAAAAAAATCAGGATTGAATTTTTAACTCAGTTTTACCTAAGATTTAGGTTCATTTTAAGGTACTGTATATTTTATACCTTCCACCAAAATTATGCTATTCTTTTGAATGTAACTGATGGTATATAGTAAATCTTTATGTATAAGCATTATTGGTAGAGAAATCATATAAATTTTGTTCCCAGGTTATATTCCTGTAGGAACCTAACTATTTTAGGATGTTATACAATAAATAAAAATCCCATCCTTCACTAGCTATTTCTATAGGCTATACATTTTGATCAAATACTTTGGAGAATTTGAATAGCTGTCATGAAATCCAGCTTTACAAACCCAAACTTAAAATGCGATGGCAAATTTTTTGTGTTGTCCTAATTCTCTAGAATAAAACCAGAATACATTTTTATTAAACACATGATTAAGAGTAGACTCTAATGCTGCAATTTAAATATCTGTAGTTGAAACATAGTATGGAATGATATATTTTAAGCTTCTGTTTCAGTTTAGTAACCAATAATTGTTATACATTCTAAGTAGGAAACCCTCATGGTAATAGATGTTGATTGAGAACTTGTCAGTCATTGTAGCAGCTGCTTTAGACTGCATTTATATTTAAATAGGAGAAAGTGATCTGTTTAGAATTTTAAAAGTTGTTGTCATGGCAAAGTAACTTGCTATCTCATCTTTTATCTTTGCCATTGAAGTGCTCTATCTGGCTGCTCATTCCCAGGAGTGGAAAGGATGAACTGTTGTGTTGGAAAGCTTTCATTAGGACAATGCTGAATGTTTCCTAATGGGATATAAGTTAGAGAGACTAAAGTTTTCTGAAACCATTGGCTTTGTTAGGTATAATTAGAATTGATTCTTCTCAATTAAAAACAGGCAAGAAAAAAAAAACAGGCAAGATAAAGCTAGAACATTTTTAAAGGAGAAAAATGTGAGCCTAATTTAATATTACTTTTGACTAGTTCAGTGAATAACATATCCAAATTTTATGTTATGAAAAGGGTTTTCTTTTACTTGAATGCGTATTACTTTTAGAGCATGAGACAATGTGTAGATCAACCTTTTCTATATACAGTTGTATATCCATATTTTTTTTAAAGAAAGTGACAGTACCTTCTGTGCCCCATGGCCCTTTATTTTTCCACCTGTTCTCTTGAAAACCATGGCATCATGATCTGGCTGGTATAAGTGATTTTTGAAGACCAACTCAATATTTTGTTTTACATTAACTTATTTCTGTTGACTTAAAAAAAATGCACAACGTGAGAGTTGCGAGTTTTTATTTGGGGCGGAATGAGGACTGCAGCCCGGGAGACAGCATCCCAGATAGCTCTGAGAAACTGTTCCAAAGAGGCGGGGGGAAGATCAGTATATATGTGGTATTGGTGAAAGGGAAAAAACATGAAATCAAGCACATATTGTTTACAGAAGGTTTCTGCTAGTCTCGTGCAGGTTACTGCTAGTGATGAGGAGCAGTCGTCACCATGAAAGATTTTAGTGTTTTTCTAGATATGAGGAGATACAAGAATTGGGCTCATAAAGTTGACTCCTGAAAATATCTATCTAAAGACCTGTCCTGCTAGTTTTCTCCAGAGCACAGAGTGCCGCATTTTAGCTCTCCACCCTGAGCACCTTTTAGGGGGTGTTGAACGTCAGCAGCTGCAGTAGCACATGATTTAATCTTTGTAGAGGTAGATGGCAAATGCCAAAGGCGAGTGCCAGTTGTAGTTGACATTTGTTATAGGAAGAGTAGTAATTCAACTCTTGCTAGACTAATAATTATCTACCCAAACCAAAACCTAGTCTTTTTCTTTACTTGTTATCAGACAATGTAGAATTGCTGGAGAAAGTCTCACTTCATCGTACACCTTTGAAAGTCATATATTTTTAATTCAAGAGGCCTTTTTTAGCAAATGACTGTTTACTATTTGCCATTACCCTCAATTTGTGTGATTTTGACTCTTAATATACATGTTGAGCTGTGTGCAGTGTCTGAGTGCATTGTGAGGGTAACAGATTGATTAATTTGAAGTATTTTGCATCATACTGGCTTAGCAGCTTTAAGACATGCTACGTATTTGTTAATGTCACATCCAGAGGTAATGCAGCTATTGAGATAACATTTACTGAGACAGAATTATGATTCCTTGGTCATCTGAGCATGTGAAAGACCATCTGATAAAATATCAAGATCTTGTATTTAAATGAGGGTGCTCACTTAATACTTAAAAAAACCTTTCAAATCGGAAAGGCCTTTAATCTCAAGCCCAAAAGAAAGCCAAGACAATGTCATCGATTTATCAAGTCTTGTCTCTCTCTTCTCTTGGCTATTTGATAATGTTTTTAAGGATAATCACTTGAGAGAATGAATATATTAGCTGAAAGTAACACTTTATGTTTTTGAGACGTGGAAGTGTAGAGGTATACGTCAGAAATTAAAAAGTAACTGAAGAAAAGTCCAGAGCATTGATTTTTGTGTTCATATACATATAAAAGCTAATAAAATCTTTGAGAACTCTATAAATATTTTAAAGTTTTTGGAGAATTTTAAGACTGTCAACTATTATATACCTTGTATGTTTTGATCAATAAATAATATTGGTCAATGTCAAAAGGTGGAGCAAATTCAAATGTATCTGTACTAGATTTTATTCTAAAAGGTAAGGAATACCTAGTCTTAAAAGGCAATTTTCTATTCTGTTTTTTTTTTTTAAGAATATCTAGAATATCAGTTTTGAAATCTTTGAGAAATTTTCTTTTCCTTACTTCCTTCCTATATCCATATATGGTGTTAAAAAGAAATGACAGGCCCCAGATGGAGTCAGTTGTGCTAAGACCCATGTCAGCAAAATGAGACTTACTACCTAACCTAATTGCAGTTATAACCTCCCCCCAGGAATGTAACATCATTAACTGGTCATTCTGAAATCTCCTGATCAGCACCAATGAGACAATCTGCTACATAGCCTACTTTTGTTCCGCGTAGGCAGGTTACCTAAGCCTGAAATAATCCACTCTTTCCCTCTTCTGCCTTTTGTACAGCTCCTTGGAGCACCTTTCTACTTGCTAGATGGGATGCTGCCCAATTCATGAGTGGTTCAATAAAGCTAATTAGATCTTCAGATTTACTCTGTTGAATTTTTGTTATTTAACAGTAGCTAAGAGTCAGAATCACTGTATTTAAATACACTGGTATCTCAATTATCAGATGTTATTATAGTTGAACGTTTACTAAATCTCTGGTTGTATAATTTGGCATGTTGCAGAAGTCCTGAACATTGAGAATATGTATTTTGTCATAATTACTTTCCTAACTGAATAATTATACATGTATAATAATAGAGATGGAATTGTTTTTAATTGAGAATATATTGATAGTGGTAAAATAGATACTGAACTGTATCTCAGTTCCTTTCAACAGTGCTTTACTTAAAATCTTCTAATTGGAAAACAGTGATTCCTAGTTGTTTTTTTTTTTTTAACGAGTCTGTATCCTTATTTGGTTTTATATTTTATTTATTTTTTATTGTGATAACATATATATAAAAGTTTATCATTTTAGCCATTTCTAAGTGTACAGTTCATTGGCATTAAGTACATTCACACATCACCACTATCACCAGAACTTTTTCATTATCCCAAATCAAAACTCTGTACCCATTAAACAATAATTTACCATTTCCCACTTCCTCTAGTCCCTGGTAACCTCTGTTTTACACTCTGTCTCTGTGAATTTGACTATTCCAGGTATCTCATATAAATGGAATCTTCCAGTACTTGTGGTTTCATGCCTGATTTCATTTAACATAATGTCTCAAGGTTCATACTTGTAACATGTGTCAGAATTTCATTGCTTTTTAAGGCTGAATACTCTACCATTGTTATGTATGTACTACATTTTGTTTTTCCATTCATCCATCAATGGACACTTGGGTTGCTTCCACATTTGGCTATTGTGAATACTGCTGCTGTGAACATGGGTGTACAAATATCTGTTCAAGTGCCTGCTTTCACTTCTTTTGATTATATACCCAGAAGTGAAATTGCTGGATCATATGGTAGTTCTATATTTAACTTTTGAGGAATCACCATACCTTTTTCCATAGCAGGTGCACCATTTTACTTTCTGGACCAGCAATGCAGAGGGGTTACAGTTTCTTTACATCTTTGCTAACACTTGTTTTCTGTTTGTTTGTTTTGATAGTAGCCATTCTAACTGGTGTCAGGTGTATCCTTGTTTGTCTTTATTTCTGCTTCAGATTATCCCTCTCTTTACAGGATTTATTGTTTTCCTTAGAACATCTTTCATTATAGAAGGCAAATTACTACACTATATAAGCTGTGGCATGAAAACTCCAATATATTGTTGCTTTAAAGGAGAAGAATTATCTCTAGCAAATAAGTTCATTCATTCATTCACTTACTCAAAAATATGTATTGAATACTTACTTACTCCATGCTGGGCAGTGAATATGCAGTGTGATAAGAAGGTCATGTTCACTTCCCTGAGGTAGCTTGAAGTCTAATGGGAGAGAGACAATAAATTAATGAACAACCAAAATATAATAATTATCTGGAATATATCTGTCAAATATTGTGATTCCAAAGACAGTGTATACAGTATTTAGGGGAAATGGTTAGTAATTGTAAAGAAAGCATACATATTATAATTATATGTTGTACATCTACCAGTTACAATCTTATTTTTAAAAATGCTTTCGAAAAGAGACGAATAATGTCAAGAAATGGAAGCAGTGATTCTAGGATGATGAGCCATTTCATTGATTTTTTTTCCTCAATTTCCTAAAATTTCTGCAGTGTGTGTATATTTTTACTTGAGAAATTGTAACAATTAAATAAAGGAGAGGGATGCTGCTGTTTAATTCTACTTTCTCTATTGTTGCCGATTGTGACCAATTAGTGAACATTTTGTTTACCTTGAACTTATTCCAAGTAAATTCAAAGTTTATTGTGATCAAAGAAGAATGTTAATTTTAGCTTTAGGAAAGTAGTTTTTTTTAATCTTTAGTCCATTTCCATCCTGCACTATCAGAATATCTTAGCCTAAATAAGAAGTACCATTTTAAAAACAGCTTAATTTTTATTAATGAAAACTTGTCATTTTATCAACAAGGAGGGAAATAGTGGAAAATTCACTATAGTCAGTTCTTTCTGGCTTAAAAAAAAGCATTAGTAATATATATGACCATAAGATATTACTGAATTTTGAATAACCCTATTTTTCTGAATTGATGTCACATTTTGATTTGAAGAGTACCTCTCAGCATAGCAAGTATAGTATGTGCCTAGTAATACAGTAGTGCTTCAGGAAGGGGCTCTGGAGAGGGAACAGAGTGTTGCTATGGCAGAGGAGCAGAAATTGAAGCTATGGCAGGAATTTAAGCTTCAGATGCCTTTCAAGGAAGAAAGGAAGAGAGCCAACCAGTCAGCCTTGACTCTCACCTTCTCACTCCCTTTTGTCCTGGACTCTGGCGTTCTGACTGTTGAAGACCACCACTGCTAGAGAACTTTTCAGTGGCCCCTTCCCCCTTAATTTTCCCTGACCAGTATAGAAAATGCCCCTTCTTTAGAAATACGATTTCAACTGAGTAATAACCATTTATTAGACACCTGATAATTACCAGGCACTGTTTGAACATTTAGCACAATGTCTCTAAATTTGTACAAGGAGATATTACAGATGAGAAAACTGGGGCCTAGCAACATTACTCAGTTTTTCTGAAGTCACAAGTTAATATTATATGTTTCAGGTTTGAAAAAATAGTTACTAAGAAACTATCGGTAAAGTTTCCAATAAGGCCTACAAATGGATGTATTCATAGGATTCAGATTCATTCATAGAATGTGTGATTCAAAATTACCAGCTACATATTGATCTAATTTGCCTAGTTTATGTGATATCTAGCTTTGAATTGATTTTATTACCTCAACTTTCTCTAAGAGGAAGCTTTTCTCAAAAGTCACTGTCCCCTGTTACTGCATCCCCTCCCCTCCCATTGAAATCAGAGGAAATGGAGGTAAGGTGATTAATTAGACCTCGAAAACAAAGGAAAATGAAAGATTTAAGATACACTCAGCTTAATCCTGTTTTCTTATGAGATTTTAGTAGCTTCATTAGAGTTAAATGTTTAAAAGAAATATGCCATTTCTTACAGATAATAGTTTAATCCAGTTGAATGCAATAAATTATTTGTTAAGTATCCTATGAGCATTTGCAGGACATTAAAAGATGTATAAAACTCCCACATTTTCACACATGTTGATATCCATTCACTCTGTCTTACTGGTATCCTTAATTACCAGTTAACTTATTTTACCTATATATTTTTTGTGTGGAGATAGTTTGTGAAATGGTCATTGAAAGATAGGTATAGAGACTCCCCTGCCTTAGCTTTGTCCATTAATTAATATTGTAAATTGGCATTCTGGTTTATCAGTCAGGTTCCTCGGTGTTTGTTTAATATGAATTAGTTCCTCAAAGTTGTTTATAAAGCTATATAAAGCCAGTTCTTGGTTCATCTTATTCAATTTTGTTTTTGCTCCAATGCTCTTTAGATAAAAATGTTGGAATTTGTTCATTTAAACCTATTCTACAATGTTGCTTCTGGTATTTGTGGTCAAATAGTTTCTAAAAGTATATATTTTATAAGCTTTCTAACACCAAATGATCCCAACTCCAATCTTGGTACACATTTACAATTGATTTTTAAAATGTGTTTGAGGTTAAATTTCCTCTAAATAAATAAATAAATAAATAAATAAAACATCCTACATTGTTTGCTTGACAAAATATCTGACACTCTCAGTCACATTAGCTTAGGGAAATTTTATCTGTAAGAACAACATATTTTCAAGGGCCAAAGCTTCTAAAACCTTTTTATAATATTTTACTGCATGTTTGTTTCCTCTTCTACCTTAATTCATACTACTATTTTTTTTAACATCCATCACCATTCATAGTGACACTTTTTTTTTCTTGTGATAGCTTTTAAGATCTACTGTTAGCAGCTTTCTAATGTACAATACAGTATTATTAACTATAATCAACATTTATTTATTTATGGGGCCTTATTTATTTTATAACTTAAAATTTGTACCTTTAGATTACCCATTTCGCCAGCTTCCCTACTCCTACCTAATAATTTTGATTTACAGCAACCATGCAAAGGAAACCAACCATTTCTCTTTACCTAGGAGGCAGGAATTGACATCTGGTTTTTGTTTGTTTTTTATTTTTTTGTTTTTGATTTTAAAAAGTAACAAATTAGTCTACTTTAATGAAATCATCTTGAATTCGTGGACTTTGCCTGGCATGTTGAGGTGTTCATTACCTGTCTGTAATGCGTTAATGAGCTTGGCTTTATTTCTTCAAAAATTAAAGTCCCCTCCCAGATTTCTCAGAGCAGCCCTGATTTCATATGATCAAGGATTATTTTCTCTAAGGTATTTGCTAAATATTATTTCACTTCTAAGTTTATTTTATTAAGAGTGCTTCTCTAAATATGTGATTTAGGGCTTATATCATTTAGTGGGTTTTTAAAATAACTTTTTATGTAAATATGTATGTAAATTTATAAAACAAAGCCTTTCTTGGCCCATGTTTGTTACAGTTATCTTAACTACGTATATCGTCAATTTTAGAGTTGAATTAGTTTCACCAGATCAGCATCTTACAGCTAAACAATTTTCCATCCTAAGCACACTGTTACCTAGCCAGTCTTCTGATTCTCTTGCCTGTTGTAGGCATAATAACTGCCCCCAAAGGATGTCTATGTCCTAACTCTAGAATTTGTTTACATGGCACAGAGGAATTAAGGTTGCAGGTGAAATTAAGGTTGTTATCAACTGATTTAAAAGAGGGAGAGTATCCTGGATTATCCAGGTGGGCCCAGTATAAACAGAAGGATCCTTAAATATGTAAGACGGAGGCAGAAGGGTCAATGTCAGAGTGGTGGCATGTGAGAAAGACTTAAAGTCTATTGCTGGCTTTGAAGATAAAGCTGGGACATGAGCCAAGGATGGAGAGAAACTTCTAGAAACTGGAAAAGGCAAGAAAATGAATTCTCTGGAGCCTAGAGACTCTAGGAAGAAATGCAGGCCTGCTGACACCTTGATTTTTGCCCAGTGAGGTCCGTTTTGGACTTCTCATCTCCAGAACTGTAAGATAATAAATTTGTGTTGTCTTAAGCCACTAAATTTATGGTAATTTGTTACAGCATCTACAGAAAAATAATACACTGTCAGACTCCAGTGACTTTTGCTTTTGGTTATTCACACTATGTCTAGTTAGATATTCCCTATTCTGCCTGGGATTGCTTTTTTTCCTGTCAACTTCAGAGCTGCAGTCCTTCAGCTCTCCTCTGTTATTAGGGTTATATTGGCTGGAGTACTTAGTCTCAAGCAAAAGAATCCACTGTAGCTAATTTTAGCACAGATTTTTTGTAAGACTTTATAATATAGGCAGTTGTTGGGAGGGCTAAAGGAACAGGCTGAGCTTCCAGGAAAGTATTTCAAATCCACACTGCAGAACTAGACAGCCTAAGGAGCTGCTACCTCTGTTTGATCTAGAAGCTACAGAATTGGGAGGCTGCTAGCAGAGCTGTGGCATTTTGCCTCTGCCATGACCGAAATCTTATTGTGACCCACATTGCCATCAATTGTCTGACTCTGCCATTACTTCATCTCCTGATCCTTTGTCCCCATTCACTTTGGTCTAGGAACATTGTCTTCTAGCTGTTCCTAGACCATATTAGGCATGCTCCTGCTGTGGGACATTTGCTGTTCTTTCAATCTAGAACCCTTTCCTTTGAAACCTGGATGATTTACTTCCTCACCTTCAACTCTTCGGTTAAATGACACTGTTGTAGTAAGACCTTCCCTGCCTATCCAGTTTAAAATTGCAATCCTAACCCATCTGAGTACATCCAGTCCTCTTAGCTATGTTTTTCTTCTTAGTATTTATCACCTTTTACTATACTATGTAGTTTACTCATTTGGATTTTTTAAAAAATTATCTGTTTCATCCCACTAGAGAAATTATTTTTCTTTGTTGTTGATATACCTCTGAGTGTGTCTATAACAGTGCTGAAACACTATGGGTGCTTAAATATTTGTTGAAGAAATGAGTACACGTTCCTGAAAATGCTTTTGGCTTTGCAGGAACTGGAAAGACTAGAGGATCCATTATGTCTTTTGTCTCTTGAATTTCTTTGGTTCTAAATAAGACTTCTACTGCATGTAGCTTTAATACTCTTTACTTTCTAGATTAAATGATTATTATTGTGAAATATAAATAGCTTACTGGAGTGTTCCTTTGTGATACAGGAATTACTTTCAATTTTACTTATACTACTATATTTACTGTCACATGTATGTTTCATGCACATCTAAATCTTTTGATTTAACAGAATATGAGGTAACTTTTCAAATTTTGCACACAGCTATTCATTAGTATTGTATAAATTCTGATGTTCATTTATGATAGAGTAGTAATCTTTTTACTTCAAAAAGTAACATATTTTGAACATAATTTAAAAGGTGCTTTTATTTTTCATATTTGCACAGGGACCATTATTATTAGATGCAGATATTTTAAAAAATTTGTTTGCTTAGCCCTGAGGAAAAAAATAAACCATGCTTATTTCATAGCAGACATTTGAAGTGAACTCATTGTTTACTCAAAGATTGATTATCCAGACATAGATTTTTTAAAAAACAGAACCTCTCTTTCATATTCCTGTTACCTGGCTTTATGTGCTTGTTAGCATTTCAGAGGTTAGCAATGAGAGGTAGTAAGATTCATAGCAGTAGATCAGTCTTACAACTTCTTAGGAACTGAAGAAAAGTTCGTGACTGCTAAATTAGAAGATAATGGTCAGGATTAGAGCATTTTGTTTATCTGTATATTTCAGTTTTTCAATTCTGTTGTATTCTGTTCTCATGGATAATTAATTGAGTAGATTGTAAGAAATCCTTACTAACTCTTTCTCCTTAGTTCCATATTAAAATTCAACTCTTAAATAAAAGTGACGAAAGTGGGCATCCTTGTCTTGTTCCTGATCTTAGAAGGAATGCTTCCAGCTTTTCACCGTTGAGTATGATGTTAGCTGTGGGTTTGTCATATATGGCCTTTATTATGTTGTCGTATGTTGCCTCTGTGACCACTTCTGGAGAGTTTTTGTCATAAATGGATGGTGAATTTTATCAGAAGCTTTCCTGAGATGATCATATGGTTTTTGTTCTTTAAATTGTTAATGTGGTGTATCACATTGATTGATAGGTGGATATTGAAGAACCCTTGCATCTCTGGGATAAATCCCACTTGATCGTGGTGTAAGATCCTTTTTTAATGTATTATTGGATTTGGTTTGCTAGTACTTTGTTGAGAATTTTTTGCATCTGTGTTCATCAGTGATATTGGCCATCCTAGCCACAGCAATCAAAGAAGAAAAAGAAATAAAGGGAATACAAATTGGAAAGGAAGAAGCAAAATTGTCACTGTTTGTAAATGGCATGATTCTATATGTAGAAAATCCTAAAAAATGCCACCAGAAAACTCTAGAACTCATTAATGTATTCAGTAAGGTTACAGGATACAAAATTAATAGCATTTCTATACGCTAAAAACAAAATATCAAAAAGAGAAATTATAGAAACAGTCCCACTTACCATCACATCAAAAAGAATAAAATACCTAGGAATAAACCTACCTAAGGAGGCATAAGTCCTGTTCTCTGAAAACTATAAGACACTGATGAAAGAAATTGGAGTGGACACAAACAGATAGAAAGATATACCATGTTCTTGGATTGGAAGAGTCAATATTGTTAAAGTTACCATACTACCCAAGGCACTTCTACAGATTCTATTAAGTTACCAATGGCATTTTTCACAGAACTAGAACAACAAACTTTTAAAATTCATATGGAAGTACAAAAGACCCTGAATAGCCAAAACAATCTTGAGAAAGAAGAACGGCACTGGAAGAATCATGCTTCCTGACTTGAGACTATACTATGAAGCTACAGTAATCAAAACAGTTTGGTACTCACACAAAAACAGACACATAGATCAGTGGAACAGGATAGAAAGCCCAGAAATAAACCCATGCATTTATGGTCAATTAATCTATGACAAAGGAGGCAAGAATATACAATGGAGAAAAGACAGTCTCTTCAATTAGTGGTGCTGGAAAAACTGGACAGCTACATGTAAAAGAATGATATTAGAACATTCTCTAACACCATATACAAAAACAAATCCAAAATGGATTACAGATCTAAATGTAAGACTGGATACTATAAAAGTCTTAGAGGAAAACATAGGCAGAACATTTGACATAAATCGCAGCAATATTTTTTTGGATCTGTCTCCTAGAGTAATGGAAATAAAAGCAAAGATAAACAAATGGGGCCTAATTAAACTTAAAAGCTTTTGCACAGTGAAGGAAACCATAAACAAAACCAAAAGACAACCTACGAACTGGGAGAAAACATTTGCAAATGATGCAGCTGACAAGGGCTTAATTTCCAAAATATGCAAATGCTCATTCAGCTCAATATAAAAAAAAAACAAACAACCCAATCAAAAAATGACCAGAAGACTTAAATAGACATTTCTCCAAATAAGACATACAGATGGCCAACAGGCACATGAAAAGATGCTCAACATTGCTAATTATTGGAGAAATGCAAATCAAAACTACAATGAGGTATCACTTCATACCAGTCAGAATGGCCATCATCCAGAAGTCTACAAATAATAAATGCTGGAGAGAGTGTGGAGAAAGGAAACCCTCCTACACTGTTGGTGGGAATGTAATTTGGTGCAGACGCTATGGAGATTTCTTAAAAAACTAAAAATAGCATTGTCATATGATCCAGCAATCCCACTTGGGTATATATCCAGAAAAGACACATGCACCCCAATGTTTATTACAGCAGTATTTACAATAACCAAGACATGGAAGCAACCTAAATGTCCATCGACAGATGACTGGATAAAGAAGATATAGTGTGTATGTATGTATACACACACACACACACACACATAATGGAATACTACTCGGCCATAATAAAGAATGAAATAAGGCCATTTGCAGCAACATGAATGGACCTAGAGATTATCATAGTAGTGAATTAGGACGGAGAAAGACAAATATGTGATATTTATATGTGGAATCTAAAAACAATGATACAAATGAATTTATTTACACAACAGAAGTAGATGCACAATCTTAGAAAATAAACTTATGGTTGCCAAAAGAAAATAGGGGGATAAATTAGAAGTTTGGGATTGACATATATACACTACTATATATAAAATAGGTAAACAGTATGGGCCTACTGTATAGTACAGGGAATTATATTCAATATCTTGTACTAACCTACAATGGAAAAGAATCTGTGAAAGAATAGAAAATATCTATAATTGAATCACTTTGCTGTACACCTGAAACTAACACAAAACTGTAAATCAACTACACTTCAGTTTCTAAAAATTCAACTTTTTGTCCTTTATGTGTTCTCTGGTAGAAGGAACAGCCTGGTTTATCCTATTTGTTTTGCTAAATGTTGTTTGCCTTGTAAGTGATGTTGATCTTTATAAAGCAGGAGAATTAATGGTAGGGAACAGGTTTATTCCAGATCCCCCTAAACCACCTACATGGACCAAATAATTAAGCATTCAATGTCAAGGGGTATGTATTTCCCAAACTAGTAAGAGGAACACCAACTGTTCTTTCCCTTGTTCTCATCACAGTTTTCAAGGCTAGGTAATATTAACCTGAAGATTATCTCCTTTATGGATATGGCTATTGGTGGGTACATTGTTAAGAAAACTTGGACCATGATTTGACTGCATCAGGGCTCCTGTGAGAGGTCATGGGGGATCTCAGGCATTATCCATACAATATATATTCAAATTGGTAGACCTACTTCATATTACTTGCAGTCCATAGACTAACCTCTGTGATAAAAGGTCCTGTTGGTTATTTATGCCGCCATACTTAGAAATCTAAAAACCAAGACTCTTTGAGGAATGGGGAGGTTGGGAGTGGTGTTCACCGTTGTATCTACTATACATGCTTATCTAGTACTTAGTCCAAAATTATCTTCCCTTGGCAAAAATACACCAGTGGTGTGTATGTATGTGTGTGTGTGTATATATATATTATATATATATATACACATATATGCTTCTGTTAATGTGTCTGCTAGAACATGATATTTTAAAATTTTGTTGTCTTTACTTCTAGATAATTTAGAGGTTGGTTACATACCCTCTTCTTAGGGGCTTATAAATGCATTTTTACCACTAAGGTATATATGCTTACTGTTTGACCCACTTAGATTCTATGTATACCATGTCCTTGTATTTAACAGTTCTTAAGCACACACACACACAACTACATTGACATGTATAGTTTATAAATGTAGTGTTTTAAGAAGTATGTTAAAGAAGGACCTTAGTCCCATTTCTGTGTGAATTACATTACCTGTGAAGCATCATTGCACATTTACATAAATGCACATTTGCCAGATTACATCAAGTGGGAAAATTTAATCATTTCATAATCATATAATCTATTCAGCATGATTGCATTTTCTCTTGATGTAATTTGGTAAACTGGTGTTTGTATAGATACAAAATAATGTTCCACAGAAAATGCAGTTTTATACATTTTGTTTTTCAGTGCTCTTCAGTTGGGTGTATATGAATGGTATGTAGAGAAATTGGATGAGGTACATGGTTTCTCATCAATATGGGCAACAAAATTCTTTTGCTTTATTACATCTTAATAGGGCCTATAGTGACAAATAGCTCCAAGTTGACTGTTGGCTAATTCTAGAGTACTAAAGTACCTGAGATGATTAGAACTATGATGTGAGACTGAAAGTTTCAAGACAAAGTTTCCCCCACCCCCTTTTTTGGGGGATTCAGTTTCTTTAAACATAATTTAATAATAGTGGTGGTTTCAGAGGGAAAAGTGTGAGAGTGCACTGTAATCTTTGACTGTGAGATGTAAGAGTTTGGAATGGGATTTTAATGATGAAGCCTAATGCTGGGACAAGTAAAGCTGATGTGTTAGGCTCTTTTATTTCAGAATGGAAGCTGTATTATTTCTTGAAGAATTAACAAACTAAAAATATATGCTTATTTCTTAACACTCTGATTTGCAGTGTCTTGCACATGTATCTTCAAATAATGTAAAGTACATAACTTTGTTAAAAAAAGTTTTCTGGAATTCTGTTAACTAAGGGTTCTTAGAATAGGAATGTTAATATTTCAAATTTCTAACCATTTCTTTTGGACATAACTTTCTTTGTATCAATACCCATACTAATTCAGAATAAAGAATAAAGCTAATTATTGCTTACTTTTTTTAAAAACATAAAAGGTGCTATATGTGTTAAAAATAGTAAGTTTCAATTTGATAAAAGTTGGAAGTTTTTTTCCTTCTCAATTCTGGCATCTTATTATTACTCTTGGAGATGAAAGAGTCCAAACCTGAATGGGTTTTCAACTGTTGGAGTTCTTGTTTCTTGATTGGGAAATTAAAACAAAAAATTACAGTTGATTTTATGATTGACCTGTTTGTTTTTAAAAGTATACATTTAAATATAAAAATTTAAATCCATTTTAAACCTTTTACCTTAAACATTAACATCTCTATATAAAAATAGCTATTCTTATTGCATGTGTGATTACCTTAGTGTTTAAGAGTTCCAGTGAGTATTAATCTATTTACCAGGATATGATCTGCAGTTATTCACAGTCCAATACTTGAGAGCTTTTAAAAACACCATTATATTTTCTTTCTCTCTGTATTTAGCAGTTCCTTGGCAAACATAGAGATGACATGGAGAGTAAGATGGGGGGATTAGGTTTGGCCACTAGAGACTGAGCTGTTAGAAATTAGTTTGTCTAAAGAGAGAAGTGAAATGGTTTCTCTAATCTAGGTTATTGATTTAACATATTCTTTTAATGTATATTAGAACAACTGTACTGTATCAGTAACTGTGCTAGATAAGTTCTGGAGATACAGTACTAAACAGGATAACAAGCTTACTGCTTTGTTGGCGCTTACATTCTATTCAAGGGTAGCAAAAAAAATAAGTAAATGAGATAATTTCATAGAGTAGTAAGTACTATGAAGGAAACAATAGAGGATGGAGTGATAAAGAATGATTGGGGAGCTATTTTAGATTCAGTGCTCATGGATGGTCTCACTGAAAAGGTGGTAATTAAGATGATGAAAGGGCACCAATGATGTCTGGTTTCTTGAAATGGTAAGCTAAATTATTTAGATCAACTTTTTCTCTGAAATTAAAGAAATATGCTGGATAAAACATTTTATAATGCTTTAAAAATACTTAAGCTCTAAAGATATAACCACTTTTTGCATAGCAGCCTAAGGCTTAATAGGGACTGGATGCTAAGCAGAATAGGAGAATAAAATGGAGAGAGATTTTTTAAAGAAGTCATGGAGAAGTGTGGCCACAGACTGCCTTTCATACATATTTGTGTTGCAGGTACATGTAGCCCAACTTAGCTGGAGATGGTGCAATCTGGTAATGTTCCCCAAAGCAAAATTAAGCTTCTATAGCTGAAGCATGTTATCTTACAGTGAATCCCTACAAATACATTGTTAAGCAAGTAGCCAAAGATAAGGCACACAAAGAAACAGACAATTGAACAGAACCAGAGAGAATAAACAGCAGAATCAGAACTCTGTAGACCTCAGATATTGAAATTATTAGACACAGATTTAAAACAACAGTGCTTACAAGTTATGATACACATGAAAGTGTCTGCAAGGAAACCATAAAAAGCACACAGCATATTTGTAAAGGAACCAGACTAAATTTTTAGAAATGAAAAATACAGTAACGAAGTCAGTGAGCCTCCTGGTTCAGGCTTTGTTGTTTAGTTTGTATCAAGTGAATCCTCCTACTGAAATCATTATACAAGTTGGGCCATGTATGTACAACAACCAGTTGAAGGCCTTGAAGAGCAACCAGTGTAAGCTGGACTTGGGAGACTATGATTCTTGAGAAAAGGAAAGCTCATGGAGTGATCTCCGTATTCTGTTTTTTTCCTTCAGGGAATTTTCCAATTCTCGGTGCCGGATAGAGCTCAAGCAGCAAGTGGCAGTTTTACTGGGCTAAGGGTACAAAGAAGCTGGGGACTGAGGTCAAATCCTTGGATATGCAAGAAGTACAGAGAATTGAACATTCTATATATAATGTCCGCATATAAACTCTCCCTCAAGTGTAATAGTTTAATTACAACCACACCTAGAGCAGGACTTCAGACATCAGACAACATGTTGACTATGAGGATAAAGAGCTGGGCAGAAGTTTCAGCAGCTTTGGGCGAGACGTATTTGGGTTCAAGTACATCAAAAACTAGTAAGAAGCACGCTTAAGCCATTAGCTAATATGTGTGTGTGTGTGTGTGTGTGTGTGTGTGTGTGTGTGTGTGTGTGTGTATGTATACACACCTCCCGGATATATTCACCTGTGTATATTAATAGTTTCTTTGTTTTAAAGAGCTAACAGTGAAAGAATCTGTTTAAAGAAATACAATAATAGGCCAGACACTGTGATCTTTTATCATATAAAATATGAAAGAGTTGGGCTGTGTCCCAAATGCAAACACTGCCTTGAGTATTTAGACTATGAAACAATACATCTTTGGGTCATATCTGTACATTATCTGAACAGTACAATGTATGATCTTTACTAACTTTTCACTTGCTATATCCAATTGCTATGGGAGGTAAGAAGTAATTAGAGGTCAAGAATACCATTGTGTTGGTCTATATATAAATCTTTAAGTCTTTTTTTTTTAATCTAGCTATGTTTCCAATTTATCTTTGCTTCTGATATACAGCCTACTTTTAAATGCTTAGGGAAATTTGATGTAAGCACTAAAATGTCTTTGGGATTGATCAGCACAGTTAATGCATGACCAAATGCATTGTGTTCACAGAAACACAGCACTCAGGAGCATGTTTTTTACAGGTCAATGAATTTTCTACAGAGCTGTTGCTAAGAATTATTTTTAAAGTACCTTCTCGAATATGCTTGTCTAAGTCGATAAGCCTGTTGTACTAGAAAGTTTCCAGATGATACATAAAGCAAAACACTAAATTGTTATTCTCTCAAGTGACATAATGTCTCTATTTTACTTACTATTGACAGTAATTTTACCACAGGGGCACAAAAGTCATTCCTGTTTTCTTCTGAGTGGGGATTATTAATTTTTTTTTTTTTTTTTAATAAGATTGATTTCATTGGGTCTTGAGGTCTTGTATTTTCTTAGGTTTCTTTTTACCTACATACACTCACACAAATTTAATACAGCTTTTGAAAAGTGTTCTTTCTATCAGAATTTATCTTTATTTTTGCCGTGTTTCAAGCATTTTTCTTGCATTGAACTTTAAAGTGAAATTCACTAAGTATTTTGTTACTTTCTCAAAAATCTAATCTTATAGCCGATTTTTAGAAATTTACCTAGAACTTTTTAAATTAAACTATGGTCCTTGGAATAGCATTCTGTGGCCATCACCTGGGAGCTTATTAGAAATGCAGAACCTTGGGGCCTGCACTAGATTTACTGATTTACAATCTGTATTTTAATACGCTCAAGTGATTCCTATACACATTAAAGTTTGAGAAGCACTGATCTAAAAGCTTCTTTTCTGGTCTTTACATTTAATCTACCTAACCCTTAAAGGGAAAGAACCCTATACAAAGCACAGTATAAAATCAAGGTGTTTTAAAAGCTTTCAAGGAATATCTCAAAGGCTATTGTAATCTGTACTTTTTAGAAAATAATAATGTTTATTTTGTTCCCAGTGATTGAACCATGTCATTTATCTTACCCTCTTCCTTTCTTTTTGCTTATCTAATTTAGTTTGACATCTTTAGCTCTCAGCTCTTTGCTGTACTTTTTAAATTAATATCAGCTCTAACTTCTTCACCTGGGCTCTTATCTTACATTTCTGACATTTATTGTGTCCCAGATAGTTATATCATCATCCTTTTCAACCTATGCTTTCTTTCCTAACTTCCTTTTGTTAATTAGATATCTGTTTTAGATCCAGTAAAGTCTCATATTTTCTAATCTTTTCACAGTTTTTCTGGTATACAATGACTTCCCCCTTTCTTTATTCCTGTAACCCTTTTTATCCCTTCTGTAAGATATGGAGATGAAATTCATGTCTTCAACATAACTCCCTATTTCTGTATTAGTTCTTCTTCTATAAATAAAGTTTCTGGCGGAAAGCAGTATTTGGAGTGCACCTTTTTAAATTAAAAAAATTACTCTAGAACTTCAAGTTGAAAATAGCATGCCAACAAGTCCATCATGCCAATTGGTTGACTGTGGATATTAATTTTTAAGTTTCTGTGTTTTACAGTTAACAGGGTTTTCATGTTATATGGTAACCAACTCTTTGTTTGTTTGTTTGTTTATTGGCTGCGTTGGTCTTCATTGCTGCACACAGGCTTTCTCTAGTTGTGGCGAGCAGGAGCTACTCTTTGCTGCCAAGCGCAGGCTTTTCATTGTGGTGGGTTCTCTTGTTGCAGAGCACGGGCTCTAGGCTCGAGGGCTTCAGTAGTTGTGGCTCAAGGGCTCAATAGTTGTGACTCTTGGTCTCTAGAGCACAGACTCAGTAGTTGTGGCACATAGGCTTAGTTGCCCTGGGGCATGTGGGATCTTCCCAGACCAGGGATCGAACCCATGTCCCCTACATTGGCAGGTGGATTCTTAACCACTGCGCCACCAGGGAAGTCCCATGTGTAACTTAGTCTTAACAAATTTTGGCTCATCAAAAACCAAAACTAACTGAAAACCCCCAAAATGGAATGGTTCTTATGAAACAAATAATCAGTGTCCTCACCCTTAAGTACATAAGAAGAGTAATTAATATTTACGTGTGATTGCTTAGCAGAAAATTGACAGGCAGTTATTCCTTAAGGCTGAATTAGATTATACAGACATTAGAACTAATAGATACTAACTTAAACACAATTTTAGGATGGAAGAAAGTTAAAGATTCTGACCCCTTTATTTTATATTAATGGTAACTGAGACAGAAGTTAAATGTTTGCTTCTATTTCATGCCAAAATAGTATGCAGAGCCCAGCTCTCAGCTTTTAGGTTTCAGTCTAAAGTCCAGAAGCTTGAAGATAAAAAATTTTCAAATTATGTTCACTTTCAATTTGGAGTAAACAGTTAACTCTTGGATTAAATGACAACATTTGGCATCATACTGTGCACGTGACTAATTTTCACACAAAGGCTTCATGTTCTAAAAAATGATCCAAGAGTAGGAAGTACTTAGTAGTTTGAGGTTAATGGATTGTTGGGGACATCTAAAATTGTGTGTTTAAAAGCTCACAAGATTTTGCCAAGTTTGACTCTATGCATTTTTTCAATTGTCTTTTTCTTTATGTATGGGAAGCCTTTTACCTTAGCCTTCAGCAGTATAGCACAGTGGGAATGTATTCAGTTTTGCCCTAGGGAAAGCACTCCCCTGTTTTCTGAATTATAGCTGCTGAAACAATTTTAACAATTTTACCCTCAGTTGTTTTTATTGAAGATTAGCCACATACTACTACTATTTTAAAGATATTTAAAATACCACTAACTCAAAATTAATGTCTGCAATATATTGGTTTCCAGGATTTGTTTCCTTTGTTGTTACTGTTTTTTTTGACGAGGTGAGTCAGCCTTTATTAGTGGGTGAATGGGGCGGGGGTGGTTCCCATATGAGCCTAGGACACTGCGAAGAGGAAGAGAAGCTTCAGCCCCCACTGGGGAGGGGGTTTCTGCAGTTGAAATGAGCAAAGGCCTGAGTCACAGTAACTCCCACTTGGAGATGGTCATCCAGACCCTCTACCACTTAGGCTTATGGAGGGCCAGGGCAGTGAGGGGTACCCAATGAGCAGGTACATTGAAGCTTGGTTTCAGTTATAGTAGGGGCACAATTATTGCTTTTGTTCAAATGAGCATAACCCTGATAATCTTACTATATTTGGGGAATAGGAAAACTATATGAAAAGCTAGAACAAAAATATTTTTTAAAAACTTATTGTCCTGAAATGCTAAAATATTTAGAGAGGACAGTCAGGAGAAGAGTGGTGCTGTATACGAATACCTTTGGATTTAGTGTAAATAGGCTATTTCTCATAATCTGTTGTTCATCTTTGAACCAAATTCCTATCTCTAAAACATATCCATATAATCTCTGAGTCAAATTTTGTTAGTATCATGAGATTCAAATCTTTATTTCCTTTTGGAAAAAAAAGCTCTGTTTAGTGATTGTTACATAAATCTTCCTTGCCATGTCCCTTTTAACATGGGCTATCTGCAAAGGAGAAAATTTGATATCAGATTTAATGTAACTTTAAATATTTACTTTTTAAAAGATGTATGTATTTATTTATTTTGGCTGTGTTGGGTCTTCGTTGCTGTTGTGGGCTTTCTCTAGTTGTGGTGAGTGGGGGCTACTCTTCGTTGTGGTGCACAGGCTTCTCATTGTGGTGGCTTCTCTTGTGGAGCACAGGCTCTAGGTGAGCAGGCTTCAGTAGTTGCAGCACACAGGCTCAGTAGTTGTGGTATGCAGGCCCTAGAGCATGTGGGCTTCAGGAGTTGCAGCATGTGGGCTCAGTAGTTGTAGCTCACAGGCTCTAGAGCGCAGGCTCTGTAGTTGTGGCAGACAGGCTTAGTAGCTCTGTACCATGTGGGACCTTCCTGGACCAGGGATCGAACCCATGTCTCCTGCATTGGCAGGTGGATTCTTAACAACTGTGCCACAGGCAAGTCCCAAATATTGACTTTTTTTTTTTTTAGTTATGAAAGTAAATATTTATTTAGATTGAGAAATGAAATCACAGTGAGTTACAAATTTTTAAAGTTGACTGCCATAGAAGTCACAAAATCCAGGAACATTCTAGACCTATTAGTAGACTTGCTGACATACTTTTATGATAATTTTTCTTACATTTTTAGTTGCATAATCTGGTCATATGTGATAATGAGTTTGCCTGTGCCACAGGCAAGTCCCAAATATTGACTTTTAAATGATTAAAGAAAAATCCAAAACAGTTATGCTCTGAAAATTAAGACAACGAACCTTTTAGAACTTTAGGGCTTAGAATAAAAACATAAAATATAAAGTATAATTTTAAAAAGGCTAAGGAAAGTATTTATTGTGATATCAATTCCTGTTTTTTTTAATAACACTTCTAGATCTTTTGGTAGGTGACAGCTTTGTATTTAGCTACTTTCAGACTCTTAACTGTTAAGTCTGTGTATCTCACTTAATCACAAAGTAGCTTTTTATTATACAAAATTCTCATTCTTTTCCTTGCTCTTTCAACAGAGTACTAATTTCTTTTCCTTTTTCTACTGAATACCTTGTACTTTTTGGTCACCAAAGATCCTGAAAAATCCTTGTTTTACTCCTTTTGGGAATCATTTCTCAGTAGGCAAGAATGTAGACTACAGTAATCTCTTCAGACTTTTTAGTAGTGGAACTTTTTAGTTAAAATCTTTTATAGACATTTAGCATGTATAAATGTAAGGTACATAAGTATATTGTTGTTCTTTTGAAGCAGTAGGTGCAGAGGTGGGTTTTGAGCCCTGAAGACTTGTGTGAGCAGGGGGAAGTGTGTAACCCAAGCCCCTTAGGCTCCACGAATTCCAATCTAGACTGTACAATGGGCCTTTAGTAAGTGATGAGCCAGGTGAAGAAGGATCTTTGACAAGGGAAAGCAAAATGTTCCTGCAAGTTTTGAGGAAACTTGGTTATGGTTGATTTCTTAGAAGTGGGACAAAGGGTTAAAATCAAAAGCTGTTTAAGATGTTTTGTTTCTGTTTTGTGTTAGATATGAAATTAGTTGAGAACAAAGTTCAGGAGAAAAAAATAGAATAATGTTTACACAGTTTTGAAGTTAGGAACGTCATTAGTATTTGTACTAAGTGGGGCTTTATATGCAGTTAACCAAAGTTTAAAAATAAGATTTGAATACATACAGTATTCATGAACAAAAGCTATTTTTTCTCTCTTCATAGAATAGCATTATAAAGTTGTGCTTACATTACCATTGACCCATTTAGTCAAAGTGCTTAGATGTGCATATTCTGGGTTTGTGTTAGAACAAAAATAGTCAGTTTTTGTAATTTCTTGTAAGCTTGTCTTGAATTTTGCTTGATGCTGGTATCTTTATAGACGCTGTCAGGTACGTAATTATGAGTGTTTTAGTCAGCAGCCTTTTGTGTTTTTTTTAGCAATAGGATTCTTAGTATGTGGCTAAGGATTATGTTTGCTTATGCCACCAAACATAGTTTCCAAATAGTTTTTGCTATTCATTTATTGATTCAAAAAATACTTGTCAGCCATATATTTCAAACATTTAACTTTAGAACTGAAACTATGATTATATGTCATTATTGACTAAGGAGATGCTTCTCTGTCACAGTAGTACATCTTATAGCAAATATTGTTTACAAGCTTTTAGAAAGGAATACTTACTTCTTTATTGGAGTCATTGTCATCTGAAGAATGACAAAATAAAATTTTCTGCACCAATTTGAGCATGTTCCCTGAACTAATTATACATGGTTTGACATGAGAACATACAAGGAAAAAAATCCTATCTAGGAATCCCCCTGACAGGTGATTCATGGTGAACACTAAGGTGCTGTAGAGCTTCAAGTTTTTCAAAGAATATCGAGTTGGAATGAGTTAAAAGTCACGTGGCTTACCCTGTCAATCAGTATGGAAATCGACTCCATAGTGTTTTTGATAGGCCAGCATCAGTCTTCTACTTAAAATTTCTAGAAAGAGTAACATAAGTAAAGGATAATCAATTTCATTTTTTAGTAATTCTTATGATTGGAAAATTCCTTTTCCATTGAACTAAAGGTACCTCTTATTTTCCATCCTCGGTCTCAGTTTTGACCTCTGGAGTTAGCAGTTTAACCCTAATCTAATCTGTTCTTCCATACATGGCAGTTGACATGTTTAAAGATAGTTACCATGTTCCTTCAATAAGCTTTTTTTTTTTAAATATCTAGTATATGTCTTCTGCTATCAGACTCAAATTCAGAAGAATCACTTATCATGCATGAATTCTCTTTTGCCCACTGAGAGTTAGAATCCTCTTCTGTATATGTTAGCTTTGTCATTTTTCTTGAGCTTTTCATGTTTTATGCCTTGATAGTTTGAGAACTTTTGGGGGGTATTTGATCTTATAATTTTCCTCTGTTCAAATAAATCAATCCTGATAAATTTTTAGACAAAATATTTTAATCTATTTTCATGTATTTAAAAAACTGACTCTTAAGAACTGTTACATTTAATGATGCAGCAAATATTAAGGTATAATTTTTGAAAAATTAGCTACAATAAAAGTCAAATTTGAATGATATTAGAAGTTCTATGTTTAAATAGATGTCAGTGATTTACACCAATTGGCAAAATAACACTATAGCAGTCCTTGTATTCAATAATTAAAGATTAAATGAATGTATATTTTTGTTAGCGTTCATTAATAGAGAAAACCAGGGAGAAAAAGAATTCTAGGAAGATACAGAGTAGCTATGAAGAGAAGAATCTTAAGAAAAATATAGTAACAAAATTAATTGTGTTGAGGCATTAATGACAAAGTTCTGTACATTTGCCTCTGATGTTTTTCCAGCCTACTCAATCATAGATTGTACAACAGGAGTGAGATAAATATTTTTAATACTCTTCTATTATATATTATTACTTGTTGGGTATGTGAGATTTAGATTACTTTTATTGTGTGTTTAAGAGATTCTCTTTTATTTCTTTTTCTTCTCTGATTGCTGTGTACAGCCACTATGGAAAACAATTTGGAGGTTCCTTAAAAAACTACAAATAGAACTACCGTATGATCCAGTAATCCCACTACTGGGCATATACCCAAAGAAAACCATAATCCCAAAAGAAACTTGTACCATAATGTTTATTGCAGCACTATTTACAATAGCCAGGACATGGAAGCAACCTAAATGCCCATCAACAAATGAATGGATACAGAAGATGTGGCATATATATACCATGGAATATTACTCAGCTATAAAAAGGGATGAGATGGAGCTATATGTAATGAGGTGGATAGAACTACAGTCTGTCATACAGAGTGAAGTAAGTCAGAAAGAGAAGGACAAATATTGTATGCTAACTCACATATACGGAATCTAAAAATGGTACTGTTGGACTCAGTGACCAGAACAAGGATGCAGATACAGAGAATGGACTGGAGAACTCGAGGTATGGGAGGGGGCGGGGGGTGAAGGGGAAACTGAGACGAAGCGAGAGAGTAACACAGACATATATATACTACCAACTGTAAAATAGTCAGTGGGAAGTTGTTGTATAACAAAGGGAGTCCAACTCGAGGATGGAAGATGCCTTTGAGGACTGGGGCGGGGAGGGTGGGGGGGCTTGGGGGGGGGCGTCAAGGAAGGGAGGGAAGATGGGGATATGTGTATAAAAACGGATGATTGAACCTGGTGTACCCCCCCAAAAAATAAATAAATAAATAAATAAAAAAAAAAAAAAAAAAAAAGATTCTCTTTTGCTAGAAGAACTGAGACGCTCTTAAAATTTAGTGAATGACATCGCATCCCAATATTTGTTCTCTAATCAGATTACCAACATTTAGTATATTTGGAAGAATTCTCCTCTAGCGAAATACATCTTTATTAGAATATTTTAGAATGAGTATAACTGCAGAAAAGAGTAGATTTCTCATAGGAACTTTGTGCGCAGTGGAAAATTATGACTTTTGCCTCTGCTTCTTTCCATGTAAAGAAAATATCCTTTTTACATTTTTAATTGAGTGAAGAGAAAGATGTATTTCTAGAGTTATATTATTTTTGTATGAAAATACAGTTTTTCATAATATTTTAAATATTAGAAAAAAATTCTTGTCTAATCTGCTATTATTAAAACAAAATTTTAGATAAGTATTTTTAAGAAATTCTTGAAAATACTGGCAAGTTTTGTAATAGGCTATACAGTGTCCCAGTGAGATCTGGGGAAATGCTTACTGTTTTCTTCATAATGTTTTCCATGACCTTAAAATGCACCACTAATGCCTAGGGATAATGGTGAATTAATGAGAAATTTTACCATTGACCTAACCCACTCAGCTTACTTTTTGCTGCCGAAATATCCAGGAGGAGACATTTAGTAAATGTCATCAAAATTGACACCCAATGTGAGCCATCGGAGTTGCTGAAGTAGTTCACTCTCATGGCACTACCCAAATATGCAGGGAATCCTTAAACAAAGAGCATCAAAGTAAATAATGCACACAGAGCATTTAGTGGTCAACAGAGGCTGATTTGCATATATAGGCAATGGCTGCCTACTGATTGATGAGGTCTAGTACCATGAAATTGTATTTATTAAAGGCAGCACCTCAGTAATTCTATGCACAAATGATTAATAGCCAAATGATTACTGATTTTAGTTAATTAGAAAGGTCAGGATGAAAATTCTGAATGAAATAGATTGAATCATTTCATTATATTGACTTATTCTACTTGAAATTATTAAAGCTTAAAATTACTACTTAAAGTTAAGTCCTGCTATGAATATTCTAAGTAAAGTTTGAATGATTTTAGTCAGTTTTCATATTAACAAATTGTGTTTAATCTGAAATGAATTTTCAAATATTTGCTCACAAAGTTTTGGTTTAATCTCTTCATTAGCAAAATTTTTGCTCACTAGCAACTGCTGAGTTAAAGACAAGTCAAAATTATTAACATTCTGTTGTATAATTTCTCTAGTCCTTTTATTATGTTGTTACTAGTATTTTTTAAGTTAAAATTTTTCCCCTCTACAGTGAAATAGCAATGTTGTAAAAGAGAAAGCGCGTTAAAGTAGTGCTTTTCAACTAAGTAGGTAATGCTGTCCACTGCAGTAGGAAGGTTAAATCTTTTCTAACAATAACATAAGAGCTTGTTGGTCAACAAAAATTCTATATGTGTTGTACGTAAATAACCTCTTAATCTCTTTCCTTCAGCACCATGGTCACACCAGAAGCTGATGGAAATCATTTAGGAACTCAGATTCATCAGTTTGAGACTATTTTTTTCTAGCTTAAAAAAAAAAAAGCTATATTCTCGAATTCACTTTCATACACATACCCTTACACACATGTATTCATGTAAAATCCTAAGAGATACATATGTATGTAGGTGCATCTTTCCATCTACTCTAGATTTTGTGGTCCTTGGTTGCCTAGCACATGATAAAGAGATCTGCCAAGTCTTTAACTTGCAGATCCTGCCAAGATTTCCATAATAATTGACTTGTGCCTCTGAGTATTGTAGAGAATAAACAGAAGGACATGAACTTGAGAAGTATGAGACAGTTTTACTGGTACTCTGCACTGCTGTCCTAGCAGGGCTGGTTAATATGTGATAGAAGAAACCATCTCTCCTGTTTGACTTCTCGTCTGTTATTTTTCACTCAAAAGTTTTTCACCTCAAAACACTTTGCATTCATCTGACATCTCCAATGACACACAACTATACAGTATTTTTTCCATTCTAAGCCTACTGCACAATACATGGCTTTTTAGTGTTTTTTTGAGCAGTATGTTATAATGTAATATAGTTTATCATTTATGCACAATGCTAACACACAATCCCATACCCTGTTGGTGCCCATGTCCTTGCTTCTCTTTTATTTAAACTTAATGGCATGGAATTCTTCTTTAAATGCTGTACTTAGAATTTTTTGTGTACTCCTGTGCATCCATTTTTAAAACAGCCAACAGTCTTAACTATGTTATCTTTATTTTCGGTAACATAAAATGGTATAAATCATTCTACCTTCTAGCCTTATTTGCAAAATTAATCTGAAAGTAAAAATTGCTTCTTTAAATTGTAGCATGTACAAAGGTACTCAGATTTCTGAATTGTGGAGAAAGGACAATAATACTGTATCAGAAAGAGGGTTACTTAAATCGGGCATTCTTGGGCACTGCTTTAGGTCTAGTCTTCCTGACAAGTGGCTTAAATCTGAGGTCTCCTGCATTAAACCTCAGAGAAGCCAAGTCCACTTACCTAAAGTCTTCCCTAGATAGAATCAACATATATGGGGTGACTAAAAAATAGTTAGACAAGTTCAACAAGTCTTACAGGGGAATCTGTTTCATTATTGTTCTTTTCATAACTCATGTTCTTAGGGCAAAATAATGATGACACATTTCAGGACATATACCATTTGTTCATGGCTCATATTGATAATTAAAATTGATAATTGATAATTAAGTCATGTCTAGCACTGAAACAAAAATGAATACTATTGCTTATGCCACATTTTGGCAAAACATTTATTCACTATATTTTGAAATGTAATTGCTGAGCAAAAATGACATGTGAATGCCTTATGTAATTGCATTTACTCCACTATCTAGAAATTTCAACACAGTTCTCCAGTGAACTTTCTAAATTCAACAGTTAGTAACCTTTTTAGCCCAGTGCATAAATTAATGTTTTGACAAGACTTTTTAAAAAAGGCAAGTAGGTGAATTTATCAGGAAACAATGCAGAGTAAAATTAAAAAGATTTTGAATAGGTATAATTTACATCTGGCTGGCTCTGTCTTAAGAAGGTTAGGCAACTCACATTATACTAAACATTCCTCATAGCTAATATTAATGTAGGTGTTGATTCTATAACTACCCAAATGCAAAATGCAGAAGAAGTTTGAGATTAGAAAACAACTGTGTTCAATATTGCTAATGTCCAGCTGACTGGTACTACCAGCCAGTAGCTTACAATGTGTATTAAGTGTTACCTTTCCCCATCCTCTTACTCTGTTTTGAATATAATAAGTGTGATTTTTGCCCTCCTGTAGTCTTTGGAAAGTAGTGGAAAGAAAAGGTAACCAGGCTCAAATTAAATGCAATCACAGACATCAGAGGAATATCCAAGAACATGGGAGCAACTGGCCTTGTTATGCTAGTCTCCTGACATTCCACTAGGTTAGTACTTATGGTCACAAAAGGGCTTTATGTTGCCACGGATATGTACTGTTTGACTATTTAATGTGTATATTTATAATATTGGGCACCTCTCACTTGCCATAGATAGGATATATTGGATAGCTTTTGCTAAACTGTAACAGCAAAAAACTCCAGAAGCTCAGTGGCTGATTTATTCTCATTTATACCTTGCAGATCTGCAGTGGCTTTACTCTATGCATTCTTCCTGAGATGTATGAATGAGAGGGAAAAAGAGTGATGGAACTTGTATGATGGCTCCTGAAGCTTCTGCTTGAAACTGGCACATGCCACTTTCACATTTCATTGGTAGAAGCAGCTCAAATGGAAGCAGGAACTATGACTTTCCTGTAGGGTTGGGCCTGTTAAAGGAGGGGCAGCTAATATTACGCCAGTAATAAAATCTGTCACACAGGTATTAACATTCCTGTCTCCCTACCCTCAGTAACCACTATCCCTATTATTTATGGTAGACAGGGTACAGAAATTATTTTTAGCTTTTATAGGTTGTTTTTTTCTTAATTATATTTATATATTATGGAACCGAAATGAGGAAGTAACAGTAAAATCAGTGACACTGGTGAATGTAGAGAGATTAGTTTAGAGAGCATATCCTGTCATTGATATTCATACTGGTGACCTTTTCTGAGTTACTACCAAAAAAAAAAGTTGACAGTAATGCAGAAAAAATTACCTTTTCCTCCTCTTTCCTTTGTAATAGAGTACCTTTCAGGACATTAAGGAACCAGTGGAGAAATTTAGATTAACAAATTACATTGTATTATACATTTTTATATCTCATGTTAGATATTTTCATAAGTAGATGAAAAGTAGATGTTCTGCTCTTGTATTCATATGGATATAAATTTGAACTATTTTGAAGTTCCAAAGTTTTTAAAGTAAGGTTTCTTACTATTTTAACATGAAATAAAAACATAAAAATAAAAATAGACTTCCATGCTTTCACATTGGTACAAGTAATATACATTTTCTTATTTTTATGGTTAGGTATTTGGTTTTTGTATTGCCCTCCATAAACCAGCTTGCATTCTGCTTAATACTTAGTTATTACTGTAGAATGTTATTGTGGTAATGTGAACTGACTTCAGTGTATTGTGTGCATATTTTAATGAAATATTGTGCCTGGTCCTGATCAGAAAGGAGGTATATTTACATAATGCTAATCAAGCATTTGTTGGTAGCATTTGGAAAAGGGCAGTACGGTAATTTTAGTGGCTACATGTATTATGTGTCACACAAATTTAACAACCAACTGCCGAAAATACAAATCACTGTACTCTGGAAATTGTCAAGGTTAATTATAAGTCCTATTGTCTTTTTTTAAAAACATACCTTATGGTACATCTTAATATATTTTGGAGCCTATTTCATTTGTAGATTGTGGTGTTTTGTTTTTTAATATACTAGAATAGTTCTCTGCATTCTTTGTTCAGTCGTTTCCTGCACCTTATTTGGATATGCTGAATTTATTTATTTGTTTATTTATTTATTTATTGAACTTATTTTTAATCTAAAAAATTATTTTTGAATTTTGCTAGGTTTACATTTATTTGGTTTAAAACCAACTAGTACGTTTTGGAAAGTGGACTCTTTCAAAAGTGTTTTAAAAAGCAAAACCATTCATTCATTCATTCAGCAGACTATTGACCTATTACAGTCTTTTAGGTCATGGGATGGTCTCCTGAAAAAGACTGATAAAATATATAAGTGCTGTAGTGGAGGTTTGTGCTAGTGATTTTATATGTTAGAAAGACAGGTTCCATTACAGTTATTAAACTGTTTTGGGGATTTGGTAACATGGTAATGGTCTTGTACTTCTGCGTGGGCTTCTTGAGACCTACTCTTTAGACTAACTCATTAAGAACTTACCAATACCAGATCTGAAACAGTATTCTCACATACAAGTTTTCAGTACATTTCCCTCCTGACTGTAAATGGAAAGAGTGCTTCTTTTATTCATACAGATCAGTGGGATTATTGAGCTGAACATTATCTCATTGGAACTCCTTCCATATATAGTGACTGGGACTTGGTATTGATTTTTTTTTTTCAGATTTTCTAGGCTCCTCTGCTGCTCATCGTTTACTAAAACAGACAGAAAACAGTGCTCAATTAGTTTTTCAGGCAGTTTCCTAAGATTAGAAAAGAAAATTGGTCTCTAGATACTAGGTATAGACAGAAGAGAAAGTGGGAAATTTGGGCTAGTCAGAGTAAACCTTAATAAGCCACATATTAAATAGATAGCTTTTTTTCCTTTTTAAAAAAATCCTTGATGATTTCAGTTAAGTTGTCAGCACATTTCAGATGTTATGATTGTAATAATAAATGCTGTGCTTAGTCGCTAGGGTAATTGAAACAGAATTGTTGGTTTACTTGATGCAGTCTTCTCTCTAAAATTAAATCATTAAATTACAACTCTCATTTTGCATCACTGCAGAATATCATCCAATTAATCTAAAATATTTACGGAAGTTAAAAAATTTTTTGAATAATTATATTTAATTTGTTTTACTTTTTAAATGCTATTTTAAAAGTTATTTATTTTTTTATTATTGATTGATTGATTGGTTGGCTGTGGTTGGGTCTTGGTTGCTGTGTACAGGCTTTCTCTAGTTGTGGCGAGCAGGGGCTACTCTTCATTTTGGTGTGCAGGCTTTTCATCATGGTGGCTTCTCTTGTTGTGGAGCATGGGCTCTAGGCACACAGGCTTCAGTTGTTGTAGCATGTGGTCTCAGTAGTTGTGGCTTGAGAGCTCTAGAGCACAGGTTCAGTAATTGTGGTGCACAGACTTAGTTGCTCTGAGGCACGTGGGATCTTCCTGGTCCCCGAGCTTGAACTCCTGTCCCCTACATTGGCAGGCAGATTCTTAACCACCGTGCCACCAGAGAAGTCCCTAAACAGTTATTTATAACTTCCCTGAATATACAGAATTTGAGGCAACTTACAGTGGATAAAACACTCTGGACTAGAAAAAGATATTAGAGTAAGGGATAAAGATAAAGTAAAGGCAAAAGAAAAGACTGAACATGTATGTAAACCATAAAGGCCACATTATTTATTATCTAGAGCTTTTAAGAAAATAAAAAGAGGTCTAGCAATTTAAAAATTGCTTTCGTATTAATATGTTAAGTGTTATATACTCTGTTATTAACAATGCTGGATTTTCTGCTTAGAATTAGAAACTATCATTAACAAGTATTTGCCACCTAATGAATGTAAGGGACTTTGGATGCCGGGATGTGGAATTACAAAATGATACTGAGACAATGACAGGATGTGTGTGTGTGTGTGTGTGTGTGTGTGTATGCACGTGCACACATGCACCTGTCTAGTGTCATATGTCTAGTGTTATGTTAGCTACTTTGGGGAGGATTGATACAGAAGATTGATGCTAGGTAGGAAAAAGTAATGAAATGCCAGCTAAATAGAATGTTAGTTCAACTAGAACATAATATTCTAAAGGCTGGTAATTTTCACCTTTTCTATTAAGCAAACAGAAAATAACTATAATTGTATTAACATTTTTTTGGTGTGATACTAAAGCTATCCAGATGGCTGAGGTTATCTGTGTCATAAAATAATGAAACTCACAAATTACACTAGAAATTAACATATGAATATTATTAAACTATTAATAATGTGTAACTATATAAATCTATATAACTGTAATTTATATCAGTCTTTATAGTTTACAGCACACTTTTATATGTGTTCTTTTATTTAAGAGAAGGTTGGATGTAGGATAGTTTGATAGTTTGTGTATGGTCCCAAGTTACTTACTTTTCTCTCTTAATGAGAAAATCCATGCCAACACTAAAGAATTGATATCCTCAAGCTTGATGATGGTTACACTGTTCCCAATAAATCAAATTTCATAGTAATTCTTGGCTTAGGTACTGAAATAGGGTTTGTTTCTAAAAATTCCACAGAGGATTTTAACTCTCCTCACTTAAAAACCATCTCAGAGTCTGGGATATTAGTTCCTATCTCCTCCCTCCCACCCTCAAAATAAATTTTCCTTTACACTTTCTCTCTGCTCAAATTTTAAGTATGCTTCTTAATGTTTACGTATCCTACTTACCTTAATAGTAACTTGACAAAGTCTTCATTCTGGTTAGTATTCCCACTCTGGAACTTGTGTCTACTTAAAATTTTTCTTCTGGTAAAATTATACACTTCACTTCCAACAACCTTGAACCACCTGTTATCGGCAGACCTAGAGACAGCTCTTTGCCTTTTCCTGAGATAGTCTGTAGGTACTCCAACAGATACATCATGAACATTGTAGTTGGTTTTTCTGTTTGTTTTTGTGATAAAAAACACATAATATGAGAGCTACTCTATTAACAAACTTTCAGATTTACAGTACAATATTTATAACTAGAAGAGCGATGTTATATAATAGATCTCTAGAACTTTTTCTTCTTGTTTAACTGAAACTCTATACCCAATTGAAAAGCAGCTCCCCATTTCCTCCTCCCCCTAATCCCTGGCATCTACCATTCTACTTTCTGCTTTTGTGAGTTTTACTACTTTAAATACCTCATATGAGTGGAATCATAAAGTATTTGTCCTTTTGTGACTGGCTTATTTCATAGACCATAATGTCCTCCAAGTTCATCCATTTTGTTGTATATGCAGGATTTCCTTTTTTTTTTTTATAAATATTAAAAATATTTTATTTTCAGATTTACTTCTCTCATTCTCCCAAATTAATCTTCACCTGAAACCTCAACAGGTTTTGTTTTTGTTTTTTGTTTTTTATTTAAATTTTATTTATTTATTATTTTTGGGGGGTACACCAAGTTCAATCATCTGTTTTTATACACATATCCCCGTATTCCCTCCCTCCCTCGAGTCCCCCCCCACCCTCCCTCGAGTCCCCCCCACCCTCCCCGTCCCAGTCCTCTAAGGCATCTTCCATCCTCGAGTTGAACTCCCTTTGTTATACAACAACTTTCCACTGGCTATCTACTTTACAGTTGGTAGTATATATATGTCTGTGCTACTCTCTCACTTCGTCTCAGCTTCCCCTTCACCCCCCGCCCCCTCCCAAACCTCGAGTTCTCCAGTCCATTCTCTGCACCTGCGTCCTTGTTCTTGTCACTGAGTTCATCAGTACCATTTTTAGATTCCGTATATGTGAGTTAGCATACAATATTTGTCTTTCTCTTTCTGACTTACTTCACTCTGTATGACAGACTCTAGGTCTATCCACCTCATTACATGTAGCTCCATCTCATCCCTTTTTATAGCTGAGTAATATTCCATTGTATATATATGTCACATCTTCTGTATCCATTCATTTGTTGATGGGCATTTAGGTTGCTTCCATGTCCTGGCTATTGTAAATAGTGCTGCAATAAACATGATGGTACATGTTTCTTTTGGGATTATGGTTTTCTTTGGATATATGCCCAGGAGTGGGATTACTGGATCATATGGTAGTTCTATTTGTAGTTTTTTAAGGAACCTCCAAATTGTTTTCCATAGTGGCTGTACCAACTTACATTCCCACCAACAGTGCAGGAGAGTTCCCTTTTCTCCACACCCTCTCCAACATTTGTTGTTTCCAGATTTTGTGATGATGGCCATTCTGATTGGTGTGAGGTGATACCTCATTGTGGCTTTGATTTGCATTTCTCTGATGATGAGTGATGTGGAGCATCTTTTCATGTGTGTGTTGGCCATCTGTATGTCTTCTTTGGAGAAGTGTCTATTTAGGTCTTCTGCCCATTTGTGGATTGGGTTATTTGCTTTTTTGGTATGAAGCTTCATGAGCTGCTTGTATATTTTGGAGGTTAATCCTTTGTCCGTTGTTTCATAGGCAACTATTTTTTTCCCATTCTGAGGGTTGCCTTTTAGTCTTGTTTATGGTTTCTTTCACTGTGCAAAAGCTTTTAAGTTTCATGAGGTCCCATTTGTTTATTCTTGATTTTATTTCCCTGATTCTAGGAGGTGGGTCAAAAAGGATGTTGCTTTGATGGGTGTCATAGAGTGTTCTGCCTATGTTTTCCTCTAGGAGTTTGATAGTGTCTGGCCTTACATGTAGATCTTTAATCCATTTGGAGTTTCTTTTTGTGTATGGTGTTAGGAAGTGTTCTAATTTCATTCTTTGACATGTTGCTGTCCAATGTTCCCAGCACCACTTATTGAAGAGGCTGTCTTTTTTCCATTGTATACTCGTGCCTCCTTTGTCAAAGATAAGGTGCCCATATGTGTTTGGGCTTACTTCTGAGTTCTCTATTCTATTCCATTGATCTTCCTTTCTATTTTTATGCCAGTACCATACTGTCTTGATCACTATGGCCTTGTAGTAGAGTTTGAAGTCAGGAAGCCTGATCCCACCAACTCCATTTTTCCTTCTCAAGATTGCTTTGGCTATTCGGGGTCTTTTGTGTTTCCATACAAATCGTGAGATTTCTTGCTCTAGTTCTGTGAAAAATGCCATTGGTAATTTGATCGGGATTGCATTGAATCTGTAAATTGCTTTGGGTAGTACAGTCATTTTCACAATGTTGATTCTTCCAATCCAGGAACATGGTATGTCCCTCCATCTGTTTGTGTTGTCTTTGATTTCTTTCATCAGTGTCTTAAAGTTTTCTGCATACAGATCTTTTGCCTCCTTAGGCAGGTTTATTCCTAGGTATTTTATTCTTTTTGTTGCAATGGTGAATGGGAGAGTTTCCTTAATTTCTCTTTCTGCTCTTCCATTGTTAGTGTATAGGAATGCAAGAGATTTCTGTGCATTAATTTTTCCTTTTTTTTTTTTAAGGCTAAATAATATTTCATTATGTAGATCACATTTCCTTTATCTATTCACCCATCAATGGAATCAGTGGACACTTAGGTTGTGTCCACCTCTTGGATATTGTGAATCATACTACAATGAACATGGGAGTGCTCATATATTTTTGAGATCCTTATTTCAATCCTTTTGGATAAATACCCAGAAGTAGGATTGCTGGATCATATGATACTTCTATATTTAATTTTCTGAGGAGTCTTCATACTGTTTTCCATAGTAGCTGCACCATTTTACACTCTCACTAGCAGTGCAGAGGGGTTCCAGTTTCTCCACATCTTCATCAGCATTTAAAAAAAAATAATATCCATACTAACAGGTGTGAGGTAACATCTTATTGTGGTTTTTGATTAACATTTCCCTGATGATGAGTGGTGTTGAACATCTTTTCCAATACATGTATGTCTTTTGTATGCCATTTGCATGCCTTTTTTGGAGAAGTGTGTATTCAAGTCCTTTGCCCATTTTTAAATTGAGTTGTATTTTTGCTGTTGAGTTGCAGAATATTCTTATATATTTTGGATATTGACCACTTATCAGACATATGATTTACAGATATTTTCTTCCATTCTGTAGGTTGCCTTTCACTTTGTTAAGTGTTACTTATGCTGTGCAGATTCTTCTTAGTCTGATGTAGTCCTTGTCTATTTTTGCTTTCGTTGCCTGTGCTTTGGTACCGTATCTGGGAAATCATTGCCAAGACCATTGTCATGACACTTTTCCCCCTATGTTGTCTTCTGGGAGTTTTGTAGTTTCATGCCTCATGTTTAAGTCTATAATACATTTTAAGTTGATTTTTATGTATGTGTAAGATAAAGGTCCAATTTCATTCTTTTGCTTGTGGATATCCAGTTTTCTGAGCACAATTTGTTAAAGAAATTATCCCTTCCCTATTCTGTAATCCTGGCACTCTTAGATCATTTGGCTGTATATGTTATTTCTGGGCTTCTGTTCTGTTGCATTGGGTTATATGTCTGTCTTTATGGCAATACCATACTGTACTAATTACTGTAGTTTTATAATATGTTTTGAAATTGGGAGGTGTGAGTCCTCCAGCTTTGTTCTTCTTTCTCATGGTTGTTTTAGCTGTTGGGGGTCCTTTGTGAGTCCATATGAATTTTAGGATTTTTTTTCTGTTTCTGTAAAAAAATACCATTGAGATTTTGATAGGGATTGCCTTGAATCTGAAAATCACTTTGAGTGATTTTAACAATATTAAATTTTCCAATCCATGAACGTGGGATGTCTCTTCATTAATTTGTGTCTTTAATTTTTTTCAACATTGTTTTGTTGTTGTCAATGTACAAGTCTTTTTCTTTCTTGGTTAAGAGTTGGGAAAGACAGAAATGAGTCCCTCAGGTGTTCTTTCCAAAAAAACCAGAACTTTGGATGCACCTCCATCTCTCACCCCTACCCCTGCCCCTCACTGGGAGAAGTTCCAGGCCAGGGTGTTCTCCTGGGGCTGATCTGTTCTGGCTTGGTGGAGGAACTGTTGCTAGTATAGTGAAACTTTCTTCTTACCCATTTTGCTGCAGCTGTTCTTGGCTTTGTGCTGCCTGGGTTACTGCGACTTCTTCACTGGAATCTGGAAGTTTTATAAAGGTATTTTGATCTTTATGTTGTTGTTAAATTGGTGTTTCCATGGGGAAACAAGAGCTGGGATATCTTGCTCTACTGTCTGGCTAATGTCACTCCAACACTGTACTCTTAACCTTACAAACAATGAACACTAATCAAGTACCGACTATATGCCAGGCTCTGGTTTCGAGTTTGGATTATAAAGGTGAACTAGGTGTGCTTGTTATCCTTAAGGACCTCCTCTGGCTTGGAAGACAAACATGTAAATTGTGATCAACTGTAAAATGTTTTCTGCTATCATCTAGATGGCAACAAGTTATTGTAACTTAATGTCTAGAGGAAGGATGTCTTCGAGGAAGATGGAATTTGAACTAGACCTTAAAATTTGAGCAAGAAGTTTAGAAGGGCATTCCAGGGAGAAGGAACAGTAGTTACAGTAGCAGGAACCATATAAGACTGTGTTAAACAGGGAATACGGAGAAATCCACCAAGGAGAAGGAAATGGGCATAGAAAACTGGAAGTGGTTATTTGGAGCCTGATTACTAAGAGCTTTGTGAACCTAAGGAGTTTGGACTTAGGGCATTGAAAAGCTTTTTAAAATATAATAAAATAATAACCTCCCTCTCTCTCTCTCTGTTCATAAAATTCTAACTCCCTTGTGAAACATGAACAAAAATTAACAGTTAATGCATACTGCATTTAGGGGAACCAGTTGCAACATCCAAGTTAGAGATAAAAAAAAGTGAGACCATGACAGTGGCCTTGTAGATGGAAAGATAGGCTTTGACAGAGATTTCTGGGGTGAAGCCAAGAATTAATAGCCATATAAAAGTAGGAAGCAAGAGAGAGGCTAAAAAAGTACCCTATAGAGTCATAGGCAATTAGTAGACACAGGAAAATGGAGGATAAGACAGCAACAAAGTAAAAAACAAATTTTAAAATATCAGAGATAGACACATTAGAAAAAACTCAAAGTTCTGTTGCTTACTTTAATTCTCAAATTTTGTAGAGTCTTCAGAGTGGGGGAAAAAAAACCCAGAATGAAGTGAATTGTGAATTAGTATTTGGGCCAAACTTAATTGAATTATGTTCCTGCTAAGCTCAAAAGCATTTTATTTTACTACAGTGCCATCCTGCCTGCCTCTGCTCTTTAGAGTTCCTGTAGACATCTACCTGTGTTTCACTCCCCACAATTACTGCGTCTAAGACAGTAGATGTGATGAAATACTGAACGAGTTCCCAAATTACAAAAAAGGTTTTGTTCTGTGAAATTTGTTATTTATTTGTAATTCAGAGTTTGTTTTCATGTGGAAATTGCATTTAAAAACAATATCAACTCACCCAGAAAACCAACTGCTGTTGACATTAACTACACAGGATAGATGGAAACCAGAAACTTTTTTTCTTGGGCTTGTGTCTTAGCTCAATTCCTTACCAGTTTTGTCATCTGAAACAACTTTCTAAACCTCTCCATGGTATAATTTCCTCATCTATAAGAATAGTACCTACCTTGTAGTGTTATTGTTAATATCTTTGAGGAAATTTTTAGGCAGGATACTGTCCTGGTGATAACCAAGTGAAATAAAAAATTACCCTGCATAAAAATATATTAGGATGTGTGGGAATAGTGACAGTCTGATAATCTAGACATTTTTTCAGACTTCTTCAGATCTGTTATAGAGAAATATTCTTACTAATGGACAGCAAATCATTCTGAACATAGAATAGAGATCCTGAACCTCCTGTCAAGTCAACAGGGCACCAGTTCCATTTTTTTGTTCAGTTACAAAAATTGTATCCCTGGTATTCTTCATACCATTTGAAAGGTTTAATTCTATAAACATGTTCTCATTTCTTTTCATTCCTCAATTCGTTAAACGATAATAGAATTAGGGCATTATTTTATAGGACAGCCATCTGTCTTATCTAGCAAAATCAGCATAATTTAAATCTTAATATAATATTGAACACCTCTTTCAGGGTAGACAAAAATTTTTCTTATTCGGTAACAGTACCATCCAAAGCCAAAAGTAGTTTGTCAGAATGACAGATTTAGGTCTCAGGTATGTGCTTGGAGGAATTGATGCTGTAACTTTATTCTTTATACCTGATTTTGGCAGTGCAAGTAACATACCTAGGACATGTGAATTTATTTATATTTTTTAGTAGCTGAGGAAGGTTAACTTGAATTCTTACTCAGTTCATGGTTTTTATCTGCATAGTAACAGATTATCTAGGTGTTCCTTCAGTATATGTGCAATGCATTTATTCATAACTAATTGATTCATACCTCTCCACAATGTTGTCTTGCAGTGCTTTCAGAGAATAGAAACTGCCAGTAATGTTTGAAAGCTTCCTACATTTCTTCATTTGGGGATTTCTTCCCCAAACAGTATTCTACCTTTTTATTGGCACTTGTATTCAAATCATAAATGTTTCCATCACTGTCAACATGCTTTGACTCAGCAGTACCTTCCTTTGGTATCACATTTTTGTTATGTGTTTTCTAGAAGGGCATTTGGAGGAAAATGCCTTAAGGTGGCCTATCTCACTCTAAGTTAAACTGCCTGGTTTGGAATAATACAGTTTTGAATTTGAAAATTCAAAGCCATGAACAGTCTTTTGGCTCTTCTTCTCAGTGAGAATGTAGGTTTTTCTAGTTATTATATCTTCATTTAATTCAGAATTTAAAGCCAAATGTGCCAACCTACTCCAGGTAGGAACCAGTTAAAAACAGAAGGTATAGCTTTGGGGAATCTTAGCTTCTCATTGGTGATACTTAATCCTGAGATCATTACCTTTCATCTCCATTAGAAACCTGGATGGGAGGACTTCCCTGGTGGCACAGTGGTTAAGAATCCCCCTGCCAATGCAGGGAACATGGGTTCGAGCCCTGGTCTGGGAAGATTCCACCTGCTGCGGAGCAACTAAGCCCATGCACCACAACTATTGAGCCTGTGCCCTAGAGACCATGAGCCGCAACTGCTAAGCCAGTGTGCTGCAATTACTGAAGCCCATGCGCCTAAAGCCCGTGCTCCACAGCAAGAGAAGCCACCACAATGAGAAGCCCGTGCACTGCAACAAAGAGTAGCCCCTGCTCGCCACAACTAGAGAAAAGTCCGAGCACAGCAATGAAGACTGAGTGCAGCCAAAAATAAATAAATAAATAATTGTTTAAAAAATTTAAAAAAAAGAAGACTGGATGGGAGAAGTCTGTTTTACGGAAGATGGTGTAATGCAATTGTTTTCCCAATTAATTAGTCAGTTAATTAATTAACCAATTCATCATTCTCTTATCCTATTTTTATTCTTTCTTCTCCCCCTCACTTCTCATTTTTTTTCTCCTCTTCCCCTAATTCCCTCTTCCCTCTTTTCAGTAGAATTCTTTTTCAAATAAAATGTTACACAAACACAGCACAACCTATTCTATTACATTGTTCATTTCAGAGAATAATTTGGCTTATACACTATTGGCACATAAGGGAATGATGTCAGTACAGTATGGAAGTAGAATTGCTTTATAGTGGTATTTCCCAGCATCTCCAAATTATAGCATTTGGATGCTATAGACTGAACGTTCAGAACTGATGCTACAGACTGAACTGATGCTATAGACTGATCGTACAGACTGAACGTTCAGACTGAACGTTGAGCCTGAATTACCGTAGCCCATTCACCGCATATTCTGCCTTTTGGTTCTGTTTGACTACACACTGTATCTTAGAAGCATTTATTCACTGTGCTTCACAATTTTCATTCACTTTACCCTTTTTTCCATAACCCAGCTGTTTCTTATATCTGCTTCTGTCAAGCTTTCTTTGCTTCTGTTTTAAAAAAATAATGCTCTATATTTACTAAAGTAATTATTTATTAGGAACTTAATACGTCTTTTTATTAGAGTTGTTATGCCTTTTAGTTCTCTGGTTCAGTTTGCATAGGTTTTGAGTGGCCTGTACTAACCCTCTTTTTCCTCCCAAGTCCAATTATTTAGAGCACGTGACTGCAGAACACAAGGCTTTTTCGTAGAAACTACAGTCAGCCTTCCTTATCCTTGGGTTCCACATCTGTATATTTGACCAACCAAGGATGGAAAATATTATGGAAAAAATTCCAGAAAGTTCCAAAAAGCAAAGTTGAATTTGCAGCACACTGGCAACTATTTACATGGTATTTACATTGTACTAAGTATTATAAGTAATCTAGAGATTAAGGTATATGGGAGGATGTGTGTAGGTTATATGCAAATACTACGCCATTTTACATGATGGACTTGAACATTCTTGGGTATCTGTGGGGGTACTGGAACCAATCTGCCGAGGTATTGAGGAAAGACTGTAATATCTTATAGCTTAAATGCCTGTATATAAACATAAAAGTAGAGTGGCTCTGGTTTACAAAGGGGACTAGAATCCCACCTTGTCTTTTCTCAATGTTTACCCTATACCAACTTGCCCTTTTTAGCATTCTGGGGGAACTCCTGAATGGCTCTGAAGAAGATAACTTGGAAACATTTTGTATCAAGAGCAGGCAACCCATCCTTCCCTCTAGGCACTCTGAATATTCTCCTTAGATCCATTTGGGTTACCAAGAGAATATATACTTGGACCAAATCATCCTGGTGTTCTGTAAAATTACTGGGCTGAGCCTCAGTTTTGTGAATCTCTTTATTTGCTGGAAAACTGTTGCTGAGGACATTATTCATTATTTTATATAATTTCACATATGAAAAATTTCTAAGAGAGTTCATTTGGGAGGAAATCATCTTCTTTCGGAAAATGATATATTTCTTCATTTTTGATGATGAAGATTTCTGTAAAAGATTGAATTTTCCTTTTTGCCTTGGGTGCTTGGAAGCTTCACAGTTATGGCCCATATGTTGACCCTTAAGGTTGACATAGTTGCCTTGTTTCCCTCAACTCTTTTTTTTTTTTTATTGCTTTTTATGAATGTTATTGCAGACGTCTTTTTAAAATAAGCTTTCTCTTTGGGAAGAGAGGAAGTGTGTAAAAACAAAGTACCTGGGACTTCCCTGGTGGTCCAGTGGTAAAGCATCCACCTTCCAATGCAGGGGACATGGGTTTGATCCCTGATCAGGGAACTAAGATCCCACATGGCTGTGGGGCAACTAAGCCTGCACGCCACAACTAGTGAGCTGGTGTGCCTCAATGAGAGAGCCCTCGCGCCACAACTACAAAGCCCATGCACCCTGGAGCCCAAGCGCCACAACTAGAGAGAACCCTGAGCACCAGAGTGAAGAGCCCTTGTGCCGTAATGAGATCCTGCATGCCTCAGTGAAGATCGTGCATGCCACAACTAAGACCCGACACAGCCAAAAATAAATACATAAGCAAAATAAATAAAGTAAATAAATATTTGAAAAAAAAAAACATTCAGCACCTAAAAATAAAGGAGTTGGAGGCAGAGAGACTCATTAGTTAGACTCTAATAATCTGGGCATGAGATGACAAGTGTCTGTTTGGGGGCTTAAGGAGTCAAGTACAGAGCTGTTACATTTCTGTTCTAGTAACAGAAGCACTCTGGAGCTGTGATCAAGAGGAACTGGATGAGAGAAAAGTGAGGAAAAGGGAAAAGTTCACAAAGATCTACATAGAAGCTTATGTGTATATATCTGATTACCTAAAACACAGGAAGAGGAATAAAACTGAAGATGATACTACTAAATTTGATTTTAGATAAACTAAGCTTTTGGCATACACTGAAATGGTAGCTTGATTTTTTCCTTTATTGTGTTAATGTGATAAGTTATACTGAGAAGTTTTCCGATTAATAAACTATCCCATTATTTCTAGGATAAACTCTTCCTAGTCTTTTTTTCCAGCCTTATTGAGATATAATTGACATATAACATTGTATTAATTTACGTTATAGCATAATGATTTGATGTATATCTTGTGAAATGATCACCAAAAGTTTAGTTAACATTCATCACCTCACAGTTACAATTTTTTCTTTAACTTACAAGTTATGAGAATTTCTAAGATTTACTCTTAGCAACTTTCAAATACACAATATTGTTAACCATAGTCACCATGCTGTATATTACATCCCCAGAGCTTATTCATCTTACAACTGAAAGTTTGTACCTAAAGCTTATTAGATCATTCTTTATCAACTAGAATCATATCCTGGAGGTAGACCAAAATAAGTGGTGCTATGATTTGAAAAAGCATATTCTTTCCGAGTCTTGACTATTGTAACCCTTCTTAGTCTGTATTACTACTACTACTACTACTTTTTTCCATCAGATCTTTATTGGAGTATAATTGTTTTACAGTGTTGTGCAATTTCAGCTGTACAACAAAGGGAATCAGCTATATTTACAGATATGTACCCGTATCCCCTCCCTCTTGGAGCTCCCTCCCCTCCCTATCCCACCCCTCTAGGTCATCACTAAGCATGGAGTTGATCTCCCTTTGTCATGCAGCTGCTTCCCACTAGCTATCTATTTTATATTTGGTAGCGTGTATGTCTTTGCTACTCTCTTACTTCGTCCCAGCTTCCCCTTCCCTCCCATATCCTCAAGACCATTCTCTATGTCTGCGTCTTTATTCTTGTCCTGGCCCTAGGTTCATCAGCACGTTTTTTTTGTTTGTTTGTTTCCTTGTTTGTTTGCTTTCTTAGATTCCATATATGTGTTAGCACACGGTTTTTTTTTCTCTCTTTCTGACTTACTTCACTCTGTATGACAGTCTCTAGGTCCATCCAACTCACTACAGATAACTCAGTTTCATTCCCTTTTATGGCTGAGTAATATTCCATTGTGTATATATGCCGCATGTTCTTTGTCCATTCATCTGCTGATGGACATTTAGGTTGCTTCCATGTCCTGGCTATTGTAAATAGTGCTGCAATGGACGTTGGTGTACATATATCTTTTTGAATTATGGTTTTCTCAGGGTATATGCCCAGTAGTGGGATTGCTGGGTCATATGGTAGCTCTATTTTTAGTTTTTGAATGAACCCCCATACTGTTTTCCATAGTGGTTGTACCAGTTTACATTCCCACCAACAGTGTAGGAGGGTTCCCTTTTCTCCACACCCTATCCAGAATTTATTGTTTCTAGATTTTTTGGTGATGGCCATTCTGACTGGTGTGAGGTGATACCTCATTGCAGCTTTGACTTACATTTCTCTAATAATTAATGATGTTGAGCATCTTTTCATGTGTTGGCCATCTGCATGTCTTCTTTGGAGAAATGTCTATTTAGGTCTTCTGTCCATTTTTGGATTGGGTTATTTGCTTTTTTGGTATTAAGCTGCATGAGCTGCTTGTATATTTTGGAGATTAATCCTTTGTCAGTTGCTTCATTGGCAAATATTTTCTCCCATTCTGAGGGTTGTCTTCTTGTCTTGTTTATGGTTTCTGTCGCTGTGCAAAAGCTTTTAAGTTTCATGAGGTCCCATTTGTTTATTCTTGATTTTATTTCCATGATTCTAGGAGGTGGGTCCAAAAGGATCTTGCTTTGATGGGTGTCATAGAGTGTTCTGCCTATGTTTTCCTCTAGGAGTTTTATAATGTCCGGCCTTACATATAGGTCTTTAATCCATTTGGAGTTTATTTTTGTGTATGGTGTTAGGAAGTGTTCTAATTTCATTCTTTTACATGTTGCTGTCCAATTTTCCCATCACTACTAATTGAAGAGGCTGTCTTTTCTCCACTGTATAGTCTTCCCTCCTTTGTCACAGATAAAGTGACCGTGTGTGCATGGGTTTATCTCTGGGCTTTCTATCCTGTTCCATTGATCTTCCTTTCTATTTTTGTGCCAGTGCCATACTGTCTTGATCACTGTAGACTTGTAGTAGAGTCTGAAGTCAGGGGGCCTGATTCCTCCAGCTCCATTTTTCCTTCTCAAGATTGCTTTGGCTATTTGGGGTCTTTTTTGTTCCCATACAAATTGTAAAATTTTTTGTTCTAGTTCTGTGAAAAATGCCATTGGTAATTTGATAGGGATTGCTTTGAATCTGTAGATTGCTTTGGGTAGTATAAACATTTTCACAATGTTGATTCTTCCAATCCAAGAGCATGGTATCTCTCTCCATCTGTTTGTATCATCTTTGATTTCTTTCATCAGTGTCTTATAATTTTCTGCATACAGGTCTTTTGCCTCCTTAGGCAGGTTTATTCCTATGTATTTTATTCTTTTTGTTGCAGTGGTAAATGGGAGTGTTTCCTTAATTTCTCTTTCTGATTTTTCATTGTTAGTGTATAGGAATGCAAGAGATTTCTGTGCATTAATTTTGTATCCTGCTGCTTTACTAAATTCATTGATTAGCTCTAGTAGTTTTCTGGTAGCATCCTTAGGATTTTCTATGTATAATATCATGTCATCTGCAAAGAGTGACAGTTTTACTTCTTTTCTAATTTGGATTCTTTTATTTCTTTTTCTTCTCTGATTGCTTTGGCTAAAACTTCCAAAACTGTGTTGAATAATAGTTGTGAGAGTGGGCACCCTTGTCTTGTTCCTGTTCTTAGAGGGAATGCTTTTAGTTTTTGACCATTGAGAATGACTTTGTCTGTGGGTGTGTCATATATGGCTTTAATTATGTTGAGGTAGCTTCCTTCTGTGATCACTTTCTGGAGAGTTTTTATCATAAATGGGTGTTGAATTTTGTTAAAAGCTTTTTCTGCATCTGTTGAGAAGATAATATGATTTTTATCCTTCAATTTATTAATATGGTGTATCACATTAATTGATTTGTGTATATTGGAGAATCCTTGCATTCCAGGGATAAATCCTACTTGATCATGGTGTATAATCTTTTTAATGTGCTGTTGGATTCTGTTAGCTAGTATTTTGTTAAGTATTTTTGCATCTATATTCATCAGTAATATTGGCCTATAATTTTCTTTTTTTGTGATGTCTCTGTCATGTTTTGGTATTAGAGTGATGGTGGCCTCATAGAATGAGTTTGGGAGTGTTCCTCCTTCTGCTATATTTTGGAAGAGTTTGAGAAGGATAAGTGTTAGCTCTTCTCTAAATGTTTGATAGAATTCGCCTGTGAAACCATCTGGCCCTGGGCTTTTGTTTGTAGGAAGATTTTTAATCACAATTTCAATTTCAGTGCTTCTGATTGGTCTGTTTGTATTTTCTGTTTCTTCCTGGTTCAGTCTTGGAAGGTTGTACTTTTCTAAGAATTTGTCCATTTCTTCCAGGTTGTCCATTTTATTGGCATTTAGTTGCTTGTAGTAGTCTCTCATGATATTTTGTATTTCGGCGGTGTCAGGTGTTACTTCTCCTTTTTCATTTGTAATTCTGTTGATTTGCATCTTCTCCCTTTTTTTCCTTGTGAGTCTGGATAATGGTTTATCAATTTTGTTAATCTTCTCAAAGAACCAGCTTTTAGTTTTATTGATCTTTGCTATAGTTTCTTTCATTTCTTTTTCATTTATTTCTGATCTGATCTTTATGATTTTTTTCCTTCTGCTCACTTTGGGGTTTTTTGTCCTTTTTTCTCTCATTTTATGTGTAAGGTTAGGTTGTTTATTTGAGATTTTTCTTGTTTCTTGGGGTAGGATTGTATTGCTATAAAATTCCCTCTTAGAACTGCTTTTGCTGCATCCCATAGGTTTTGGGTCATTGTGTTTTCATTGTCATTTGTTCTTAGGTATTTTTTTTATTTCATCTTTGATTTCTTTAGCAATTTCTTGGTTGTTTAATAGTGTATTATTTAGCCTCCGTGTGTTTGCATTTTTTATAGTTTTTTCCCTGTAATTGATATCTAGTCTCATGGCATTATGGTCAGAGAAGATGCTTGATATGATTTCAATTTTCTTGAATTTACCAAGGCTTGATTTGTGACCCAAGATGTAATCTATCCTGGAAAATGTTCCGTGTGCACTTGAGAAGAAAGTGTATTGTGTAGTTTTTGGGTGGAATGTCCTATAAACATCAATTAAGTCGAGATGGTCTAATGTGTCATTTAAAGCTTGTGTGCTTATTTATTTTCTGTTTGGATGATCTGTCCATTGATGTACGTGGGGTGTTAAAGGCTCCCACTATTATTGTGTTACTGTCAATGTCCCCTTTTATGGCTGTTAGCGTTTGCCTTGTGTATTGAGGTGCTCCTATGTTGGGTGTATTGATATTTACAATTGTTATATGTTCTTCTTGGATTGATCCCTTGATCGTTATGTAATGTCCTTCCTTGTCTCTTGTAATAGTCTTTAAAGTCTAATGTGTCTGATATGAGTATTGCTACTCCAGCTTTCTTTTTACTGCCATTTGCATGGAATATCTTGTTCCATCTCCCCACTTTGAGTCTGTATGTGTCCCTAGATCTGAAGTGGGTCTCTTGTAGATACCATATATAAGGGTCTTGTTTTTGTATCCATTCAGCCAGTCTGTCTCTTGGTTGGAACATGTAACCCATTTATATTTAAGGTAATTGCCAATATTATGTTCCTATTACCATTTTCTTAATTGTTTTGGGTTTGTTTTTGGAGGTCTTTTCCTTCTCTTGTGTTTCCTGCCTAGAGAAGTTCCTTTAGCAATTGTTGTAAGGCTGGTTTAGTGGTGCTGAATTCTCTTAACTTTTGCTTGTCTGTAAAGCTTTTGGTTACTCCATTGAATCTGATGAGATTCTTGCTTGGTAGAGTATTCTTGGCTATAGGTTTTTCCCTCTCAACACTTTAAATATATCCTGCCATTCCCTTCTGGCCTGCAGAGTATCTGCAGAAAGATCAGCTGTAAACCTTATGGGGGTTCCCTTGTATGTCATTTGTTGCTTTTCTCTTGCTGCTTTTAATATTTTTTCATTATGTTTAATTCTTGTTAGTGTGATTAATATATGTCTTGGCGTTTCTCCTTGGATTTATTCTGTATGGGACTCTACACTTCTTGGACTTGATTGACTATTTCCTTTCCCATGTTGGGGAAGTTTTCTACTATAATCTCTTCTAATATTTTCTCAGACCCTTTCTTTTTTTCTTCTTTTTCTGGGACACTTGTAATTCGAATAATGGTGCACTTAATGTTGTCTCCAAGGTCTCTGAGACTGTCTTCTATTCTTTTCATTCTTTTCTCTTTATTCTGCTTTGTGGCAGTTATTTCCACCATTGTATCTTCCAGCTCACTTAGTCGTTCTTATGCCTCAGTTATTCTGCTATTGATTCTGTCTAAAGTATTTTTAATTTCAATTATTCTGTTCATTATTGTTTGTTTGCTCTTTAATTCTTCTAGGTCCTTGTTAAATGTTTCTTGTATTTTTTCTATTCTGTTTCCAAGATTTTGGATTATCTTTACTATCATTACTCTGAATTCTTTTTCAGGCAATTTGCCTATTTCTTTTTCATTTATTTGGTCTTGTGGGTTTTATCTTGCTCCTTTGCCTGCAAGATGTTTCCTGTTTTCTCATTTTGTCCCATTTACAGTATTTGAGGCCTCCTTTCCCTAGGCTGCCAAGTCATAGTTCCTCTTGCTTCTGTTCTCTGCCCCCTTTGGTGGGGTTGGTCCAGTGTCTTGAGTAGGCTTCCTGCATTCTGGTGGGTGGATCTGAATCTTTTCCCTCTGATGAGTAGGGCTGCATCAGGTGGTATGTTTTGGAGTATCTGTGAGCTTAGTATGACTTTAGGTAGTTTGTGTGCTGATGGGTGCATTTGTATTCTGTCTTGTTTGTTGTTTGGTGTGAGGCATCCAGCGCTAGGTGCTGCAGGTAGTCGGGCAGAACCAGGTCTTGGACTCTGATAGAGGCATCTGTGAGAGCTCTCAGCGATTAATCTTCCCTGTGGCCAGGGATTCTCTAGTGGTCCAGTGTCATGGACTCAGTGCTCCCACCCCAGAGTCTCAGGCCTTCTGGTCAAAGAATCAAGACCCCACAAGTTGCTCATCCTGGCAATAAAGGGGATTAAAAAAGACTAACCAAGCCCCAGACTATTGCTAAAATGTGAAATCAAACAAACAAATAATGAAACAAGGAAACATTTACACGCACAAGAGAATCTAAAACAAAACCAAATAAAACATAAAGCACTAGAGCAACCAGACAAAAGACCCCCAGAACGAAATCAGAAAATTAGAAAGAAAAGTAACAAAAACTCAAAACCAAAAAACTAAACCAAAGCAGAGTGCCAACTAAAGACTGATGCAAAGAAACAAAACAAAGCAACAAGAATGATTTAAAAAAGAGAGAGAGAGAGAGAGAAAGGGGAAAGAAGACAGAACTACAGAAGAGCAATGTAGAAATGGAAATATAAAAAAAAATTTTTTTTAAAGGAGAAGAAAAAAAAGAAATAAGAAAAAAAAAAGACAAACCCCCAGATATGGTGAAAAACAAATCAAACCCAACAAAAATAGACACAAGGATCAAATATAAGAAAGAGCAAGAGAAAATCCAGATAAACTGAAGAACCCCAAATGAAATGAAACAATTAGAACTATGATAAGACAAAAACCTAAAAACAAAAACCAAAGCGGTGTGTCAGCTGAAGAATAAAGCAAGGAAACAGAGCAGACTGATAATAATGATATAAAATAAAATAAAGTAAAATAAAATAGGGTAAAACATAACAACAGAAAAGTAAAGTATAAGTGGAAATATAAAAATTAAAATAAAATAGAAATGTATTAAAGAAAAAGGAGAAAAGGGAAAAGATCATAGCACAACAGAAAAGACAACTAGAAATAGAAATATATAAAAATAAATAAATGAATAAATAAATAAATAAATGTTATAAAACACGAAGATTCTGTAAGACTAAAATAATAATTAAATTAAAAAAGCCAGAACCAACAACAGAATGAATCAAAACAATAAAATTAATAATTCTGTTTCTTTGGCGTCTCAGCTGTAAGCATCCTTGTACATGCCTTGAGGCGCTGGCCACATCTGCCTCCTGAAGAGGCCCTCCTCTGCCTCTGAGTTGGACTCTGGACCTGCTGTGGGCTCTGTGGGGTCCACTTAGGGCTCTAATCTGGCCCAATTTCTGTGTGTGCTTGCTCCCAAAGTCCACAGCTGCCACAGCTGGACCTTTTTCATTTGTTGGAACATTTCATTGTCTAATCAGATATTCCAAAGACACAGGGTCTGCCTGGCTGCCAGGATTTAATCTGAGCTTGTACAGCTGTTGGGAAGATTTTAGATCCTCTTCCTTAGTCTCACGTCCCTGGTGTTCAGTTTTGGTTTTAGGCCCACCTCTGTTTGTGGTCCACCCACAGGAGTCAGGTCCTGAGGCTGCCTTGGAGCTCTTGGATCTGCCTCAGTGAGGGCTTCCTGTATTGTTTGTCTGCAGGCACTGGTGTGTGGCAAAAGAGAGGGTACAGTAGTGGCTTCTCTCCATGTGTGTGAGTCAGCAGAAGCACCCTGCTTGGATCACAAGAGCCTTGGTGGTGGTGCCAAATGGTCAGGGAAGCTGGTGGCCATGGGTGTAAGAGATATGGCCCTGGTGATGGCCCGCCCTGGTCAATCTTTTTTGGCTCTTGGCAGTATGTTCACTAGGGCCAGCCCTTGAGGCTTTTTCTATTACTTGTCAACTGGCGTGCGGCAGCCAGCCATGGAGAGGGCTTCCTTTATTGTTTGTCATGGGTGCTGAGAGAGAGGCTACAATAGTGGCAACTATTGTATAACTCAGCAGTAGCACCTTGCTTTCTTGGCAGCCTAGTGTTTCCCAGTAGGCATTCCCTGCTGCGAATTTCTTCCCTCCCGTCCCCTCAGTCATTCTCCCCACAGCCAGCAGCAGTTCTCACCCTGGGCCTGTTCTCTGGTCCCCACACTTCAGCTCCCAGACCCCCTGCACTCCTGTCAACACACATCTTAGTCCAGGGCACACGGGACTTCAGTATGGACCATCTGTGTATTTCTCACTCTGTCCGGTCTGCGACAGATCGGCTGCTTTTCCCTCTTTGGACCCCAAATGCTTCCCTTCTGTTCCAATGGAATTCTGCATCAGAGAGAGGATTTCCCCGTTAGATAGGGGCTTTCCCAAATTGGGGAATCTCTCCTCCACTTCAGCTCCCCCATGCCTGGGTACAGGTCTTGTCCCTTTTCTTCTCCTCCTCTCCCTTTTTTTTTTTCCATCCTACCTGGTTATGCAAGGATCGTTTTAGTCCTTTGCGGTGTCCGAGGTCTTCTTCTAGTGTTCAGCTGGTTTTCTGTGAGAATTGTTGCATCTATTGATGTATTCCTGATGCACCTGTGGAGAGAGATGGACTCTATGTCCTTTTACTCTTGCTACCCACTACTACTACTACTATTAACATTATATTTAAAATCTTCTAATACTTAGGATTTTTTACCCCTGTGCTTATAAGGTATATTGGTCTGTAAGAGTCTTTTGTTGTACTGTGTGTCCAGTTTTATTGCCCAGTTTTATTATTAAAATTGGTATAAGGTATCAAATGCCTCATGGCATTTCTTCTTCTGTCTATAATTTGACTCTTTTTTAGAAGACAGAGTTTGTAAAACTCAGTGGTAAACGATCTGGATTGGATGGCTTTTGAGACAAGGTATGTATTGGTGTAAAGACGGTGGAGGTTTTTGACTACTAGTTTAGTTTTTTTCATGATTATTGTTTTTGTTTTTGTTTTTTTCCTTCACATCTTCTTTCTTTGAGAAGGAAGATGTCAAAGGGATGTCAGTTTTTATCACAAATTTTCTAGGTACTAAGGTATCTAAGAATCTGGAATTTAGGAAAGAAGTTAGCCTGGAGATAAAGATTTAGTCATCAGTTTTGGAGTGAATAAAGTTTCTAGGCCAAGAGTCTAAAATTAAGAGTGAAGGGAACCAAGAACAAAATCTGCATTAGTAGCTTCTGTGTCTTTCTCTCTTTTTTAAATTATCGTTTTCTTCACTTCTTTTGTATCATATACTTTAACCATTATAACCAATATGTTATACCTACTTGGCAAGGAGAATATTCTAAGTATTAACTACTCTTGCTTGGCAGTGCTTATTAGCAAGCATGGTAGCAAAAGGGAATGGAAGCAGTCATTAGGTCAACAAGAGGTTTCACGGAGAGTAGACTTGGTGAAAACAGTTGTTTGCATAGTACGGTATAAGGTATGTGTTTTTATTTTTGTTTTAACCAGTGTATCCTTTCCCCTGTCTTTGCCTAAGTTTCAGAGGGACGTCAAGTCCCAAATCAGAAATTTCAGGTTTTATATTTTATTAATCTGACCTGCTCAAACGAGTCCAATATGAATGGTTGTTCCTTCATTATTAGGGAAACTGAGGTTCAAGAAATGAATTTTATCTAAGGTTTTTCTATCCTTGACTCTTTCACTTACATCTTTATTTTTAGTTTTCAAGGTAAAATGTATAGCAGTTTGAAATAATAGCTGAGTGTTCCACTCATTAATTAATTACCTCTCAACTCTGTAGTCACCCTTCAAGGCTGATCTGGACAAACTGAAGGAACCGTTTAAATCTTTTTTCCTTTGCCTGCCAGCACAGTGTCAGGTTTTGTCAGGTGAGGATGCTGGCACAGCCGTATTGAAGGAGGAAGGGGTCTTCTTTCATAGTTCTGGAGTGTTTACAGCTCCCCTGGCTCCTGCAGTGCATGATGGTCAACAAGGCCTAAAAAGCAGTAGCTCCCTCCTACACCCTGTACCACTCCCACCTCCGCACACCTTTCAGTTTTGTAGCAGAGTACCTCAGCTGCTACTGCTGTTGCAGCAACAGTGTTTCAGCGTTATATGGCAACCGGCAGCTTCTGGGTGGTTTCATAATGGACAACTTGCTGTAAGACCCATCCCCACGAATGGCTTCCCTTAACACCCTAGAGGATAGATCTTCGCTTCCCTTAACACCCTAGAGGATAGATCTTCAACAGGTTGTGCTGGTGCAGCACCACAGGAACTTCTTTATCATCCAGTGAGCCATGTGACCTTTCCAACAATATCTGAATCTTAGCAATGCATGGGATATAGGGTTCTTTTTTGGTCACTCTATTTCAGTCCTGCGGGTAATGGTTGCTCCTTATATCTGCCATTTTTATATCATTACTCTTTTCTTTACTTCTTAATAGTCAGTCTCTTATGTGATCTTATGTCACGGGTTAGTAGATTAGATGCACATCTACTAATGAGTTTTTAAAAACTCTCCATGGAATGAAAATCACTGCAGTATATGGTACTGGGCATAAATTTATTAATTGCCTTAGTAATTTTATGAAGTAGGTTGTAAGTATCATCACCCTATTTTGTATAAGAAATTAAAGCTCTAAAGTTCAAAGAGTATTCCTTAATATCTTTGGATATTTCCTAACTGAATGGTAAGTTCACCACAACATATATCACTTGATCTGTTGAAACTGTTATGCACAGTGCCAGGCATGTCTTTTGTAGATATCTTGCATATTATCCCTTCCCTGAGCCCTGCTCCCACACCTCGCAATCTTGACTAACTTTGTGATGTGTCATTTTAATATTTTATTTTTCCCTGAAAACCACAGTACATTAAGTTGAAAGCATTTATATTCCTATGTTACATTAGCATCACTTTAGCTTACTAGATAGTATTTTGTTTTTAGTTGATTGCAAATGTTGATTTCTCTTTTTCAGTTTGCAAAACTATATGACAGGAAATCGGTAGCTAAATATCACTTTATGATTTCCATCTGTTCAACTACAATAGTGTTTATAGCACAGTCCAGATTGTAATGTGATAGAAATGTCCTATTATAGCAGATAGAATTTTAAATGATCATTGTATATTCTAATGAGAAAACATTTTTAAACAAGTACTTCACTTAATTTCAAAGCGGAGTAACTGAATGCTACAATTTGATGATAGCATCTGCTCTTCAGTGTGTGTTTGTGCTGTCAACAATAAAAACTTTTTCTGACCCCCATAGAAATTGATCATTTTGCCTACATGTATACTAATAATGGAAACTGAGCAGTCAGGGAGATTGTGTGAGTCCATTCATACATCTTAAAAAATTCTTTTTCTATTACCATGGGGGGTATCATCCGTTGTTTTGTGTGGCTTAACTATGGGGGGTGGGGTGGGGCTGTTATTTTGAGTTTCTTTTTATATAGTAATATAATTTTTGCTAAATTTTATTCTGGGAGTATACTCACATTTACTAGATAGAAATAATTTTCCTTATCACACAGAACTATAGCCATTTCAAATCTCTTTGGCTCTAAAGCTGAGGGGTAGAAGAAAGATAAAATTGATGGTCCTTGGAGTGTCATAAAGTGTTGAGTTATTTCATTGTTTTTAGTTCTCACAACGTGTGTTTGCCTCTATTCCACTGTTACAAATGCATCTCTCATTCTCAGGTCTGATCAGCTGCTATCTGGTCATTTATGTATTTTTTTCCTACTCCAGTACATGCAGTGCTAAAGTGGATCAATGTGCTACAGCACTCTTAATCACAAAGCAGCATTATGTTTCCTGAGTTTCAAACAGATTTTAGATACTGCAGTTCTTAATTTAATTGTTGTTATTGTCCCTTTTCTTTAGGTCTGTATTAGTTTTCTAGGGCTGCCATAACAAATTACCTCAGTTTGGGTGGCTTAAACAACATGAATTTATTTTCTTACAATTCCAGAAGCTAGAAGCCTGAGATAAAGGTGTTGGCAGCATTGATTTTTTTTCCTCCTGAGGCCTCTCCCCTCATCTTTATGATGTCTGTCATCTTCCTCTGTCTTGATGAAGTGCTTGTCTGTGTCCTAATCTCCTCTTTTTAAAGAGACAGCAGTCAGCTTGGATTAGGGCCCATTCAAATGACCTCATTTTACCTTAATTACCTCTTTAAAGACTCTGTCTCCATATTCAGTCACATTCTGAGTTGCTGGAGGTTAGAACTTTAACATATGAATTTGGGGGTGTAGGTGTAAGGAGACAACACTTATGCTTTCTTTTTTTTAAAAAATTAATTCATTGGCTGTGTTGGGTCTTCATTGCTGTGTGTGGGCTTTCTCTAGTTGCAGCAAGCTGGGGCTACTCTTCATTGTGGTGTACGGCCTTCTCATTGTGGTGGCTTCTCTTGTTGTGGAGAATAGGCTTCTTGGTACATGGGCCTCAGTAGTTGTGGCTCTCAGGCTCAGTAGTTGTGGCGCACAGGCATAGTTGCTCTGTGGCATGTGGGATCCTCCCGGACCAGGGCTCTAACCTGTGTCCCCTGCATTGGCAGGTGGATTCTTAACCACTGTGCCACCAGGGAAGTCCCCTCTTATGCTTCCTGTGCTCTTCTACACTACAGAACTGATACCAGGTGTGAGTTTGTCCACACCAACCAGCTTTCTAACTCCAGACACCAACTGGGTGTTGTAAAATTCAATTATGATGTTAATTACATGGAGTTAGCATCAGTCCCACAAGTCTGCTCCCACCCACCTCCCCCATGCCAGTCAAAAGTTCACTTGTCACCTATGCGTCTGACCAAACAGATACAGATTAGAGGTTCCCACATCCCCTGCTCAGGTTTGATAATTTGCTAGAATGGCTGGTAGAACTCAGAAAAAGTTGACTTACTAGATTACTGATTTATTATAAAAAGATACAATTCAGGAACAGCCACATGGAAGGGATGAATAGGACAAGGTGTGAGGAAAGGCGTATGGAGCTTCCATGCCCTCCCCAAGTATGCCACCCTCCCAGCACCTCCATGTGTTCAGCAATGTAGCAGCTCTCCAAAACCCCTTTGGTTAGGATTTGGGGTTTCTTTGTTTGTTTTTGTTTGTTTGTTTATTTTAATGTAGGCTTCATTACATAGGTAATCACTGGCAGTTACCTGCAGCCCAGCCCTCCCCAGTTCCCCTGACAGCCAGGCCCCCATCCTGAGGTTGTCTAGGGGCTTTCCAAAAATCACTTCATTAATGAATACTCAGATGTGGTTAAAAAGGCCTTGTCATGAATAACATAGGACACTCTTTTCACTTTTATGGCTCTGAAGCTGTTTCAGAAACAGAGGACAAAAGGCCAAATATTATGACAAAAGATGCTCCTTTCATTCTTTTCACTTAGGAAATTACAAGGGTTTTAGGAGCTCTGGCCAGGAGCTGGGGTGAAGACCAAATATATATAGTTGACTCTTGAACAACACAGGTTTGAACCGAGCGGGTCCGCTTATATGGAAATTTTTTTCAATAGTAAATGATATAACACTAAACAATTCGTGGTTGGTTGAACCCATGGATGCAGAGGAATCACAGATAAGGAAGGCCAACTTTAAGTTGTATGTGCATTTTCAACTGCACAAAGGGTCAGCATCCCAACCCCCACATTGTTCAAGGGTCAATTGTATTTAAATTTATCATATTTGAATTATATCACATTATCACAGGGAGGACACAGTTCAGCCTATAACAGGATCTTTAGACTTCATACAAATGAAGTGTGACCATAAGCAGTTTTGAGCATCATTCTATAAAGATACACCCAAGAGTCTTTTCCTCTAGCTTTAATACCAAGTTGCTTTGTATCCTAGCTGAAACTCTCCTCCCATTTAGGGTGGCTTTTCTCCCCCCATCACAGATTCTGGCTAGGAAATTGGTTAAGGGATAGTTTAAGGGATTTAGTGGAGAGAGTTTACCTGAAGGTTTCCACTGATTTGTCATTAGTAACATGTGCTATCATTACATACAAATAGATTCCTTGTAGGCCCATCCCACCAGCCTTACTGATGTGCCCTCCCCCCATCCCTAGCATACTTGTTTTGAGTTTTCAGGAAGCACACAATTCAGATCTTGTTCAGAGACTACATAATATTGAGTCCTCTTTTCAGCCAGTGATTGCATGCTCTTCCATCTTTCTTGATGAATGCCTCTTTGGGATAATGAAGAATTATAGCCTTATAAGCCAGAGTACTCAGCTTGCTTATCAAATTCGTAATTTTTAAACAAAAAATAAATAAGTGATCTGAAAGTTGGTAGTTGGCGTATTATTTTTGTATAAGTGGTGATATCACAGATCCATCAACTCTGTATATTTCAACCCAAAGTTTTGTTCCTGTTTGTTTTTTACCAATTAAAAGATGATGTTCTGCTTCTTATATGTGGAGTTCAAGTCACAGAACTGTCTGTAGGTAACACAGTTTTGTGCTTTGAGATAATTTATATGTATGGAAGGAGCAAGTATGCTGTTGTGGCACAGGATTTCCAAAATTCTTTTGAGAGATTAGAAAGGAAAAGTAGTAGAATTACTGGAGTCAGTAGGTCTGTTTTGACCGAGATTATTTTAATTTGATGACTAGTTTCATTAGGTAGAAAAATAGATATTTTTATTTTCTAAAGATAATTTTTCTTCCTATTAAAAATATAATTTAAATGAAAGCTAACCCTAAGGTACTTTTTACCTATCATATTAATAAGATTTAAAATATTTCCAACACACTGTTTTAATGGCTATGGGAAAATAGACATCCTCGTATATTGTTACGAGAGAGTATAGTCAGTTTTGGCATAATTTGACATGTGTTCCTAAAATCACTGTGCTAGGCAAACAAAGGGCTTGTAAGAAAAATGAGGTTAGAAGCACAGCACTCAAAAACGTCATCTGTGGCACACATAAAATATATAAAATTGCCACACAATGTTACACATGTTAAACAGTTAAACTACAATAAGTATGGCACTTTACCTTGAAAAAGACATGAAGTTTGCTTGTGGAAGTGGGTCTTGGAAGAGTTGCACCTTGTGAGTTATTGTGAAGTGGTGGAAGGAAGGTTATCTGAAATGGGATGGAAACTTGTGACATCAGGTGTAGATGGGTGTGGCTCATGACCCAGGCAGTAAACTGAGGTAGCTGGTTGATGCTTGTGGCTTGTGTGATTTGTATATTCCTACCTTACGTGGTTTAGCTGGGTGCCTTTTTCTGCATTTATCTAGAGCTTCTTGGGGATGAAATCAGGCCATAAGCAAATGCAAAATTTGTATTGTGCTCAGATTGTTCCCAATATATCAGTTGTGTTGGAACAAGCTCATGTTTCAAAGTGAGTGTTATAGCAGAATTGATCAAATTGGTATAACTTTTATGGGGAGTAATTTTAGAATATATATCAAATTTTAAATGTACATACCCTTGTACCCACAAAGTCTAGTTATCCTAGAGATAAATAAGTACTTATGCAAAATGATGTATTTACAAGGGTGTTCATTGCAGCAATTGTTTGTCATAGAAGAGATTATGAACACTTTACATGTCTGTTGACAGATCAGTGGTTAAATAAATTATAGTTCATGCATTCTGAGGAATACTGTGTTGGTGTTAAGGACAACCACTAATACAAACTGATGTGTAATGTTTTCAAGCTATGTTTAAAAAGTGGGGTTTAGAACAGTATGTATAATATGCTATCACTTGCATAAAAAATAGGTATTTGTGTGCGTACATGAACAGAGTGAATCTGAGGCATGTGCTAGTACCTTGATAAATGTCAGACTGAGTTTTGTTTTTTTTTAATTTTTATTTATTTTTTTATTGGCTGCATTGGGTCTTCGTTGCTGCGCACGGGCTTTCTCTAGTTGCAGTGAGCAGGGGCTACTCTTCCTTGCAGTGTGCGGGCTTCTCATTGCGATGGCTTCTTTTGTTGCGGAACACAGGCTCTAGGTGCATGAGCTTCAGTAGTTGTGGCACACAGACTTAGTTGCTCCGCGGCATGTGGGATCTTCCTGGACCAGGGATTGAACCTGTGTACTCTGCATTGGCAGGCAGATTCTTAACCACTGAGCCACCAGGGAAGTCCCCTGAGTATCTTAAGGACAAGAACTATGTCTTAATTATGTCTCTTTCTTTAACAGGTTGCATAGTCTCTAGTTCTCACTAGGTGCAAAATAAGGATATGTTGAATGAGATAAATGAATACGTCTCAACATATATGTCTTTAAGAAAATTTGATACACAAAATTCCAAATGTAAAACAGACTGAGAATGATTGAATCTCTAAGGTATTCATTTGTGTTAGTTTTTTTCAGTAACAGTAACTGAAGCTTTTTCTTGTACTTCTTCTTATACTTAGAACATTATTCTGTTTCCAGGATTTTGAGTTAAATGTACCTTTTGGGGTCATGCTACAGGAACATATCCATCTCGGAGAAACTAAGTGATGAAGAGCCACTGGAGAAATTAGAGAAGGGGGAAAACAGGACAAAGGGCAGACATGTTGAGTCTTTAATATTTGAAGAGCTGTCATTAGGAGGCATTAAGTTAGTTCTGTGTTTCTCCAAAGGACGAAAATAGGGCTAATGGTTATAGATGATACAGGGAGGCAGATTTCAGCCTAACATGCTAATAGCTGTTAACAATTAAAAGAGTGTTGTCATAAAGGCATTTGGTAGCAATAGTTTGTACAGAGATTCCTGTCAGGATTAATGGTGAGATGGAGAGATTTATAGTCCTTTTTCAGAATCAAGAAGATATGGATTTGAATACTGTGCTACTTAGGGACTATTGTGACCTTGCGCAAGAAACAACTGGTAAAATTCCTTAACTGTGAAACGAGTATAATGTGTCTTATAAGATTGCTGTGAGGATTAAGAAAAGGTAAAGTACTCAACACTGTGTTAAATTAGATTCTCAACTAATGGTCACTGTTGCCATTGAAATAGGACCTTTTTTTCAGTATGGTGTTATACTATTTGGTTTCTGTGGTTCATTTTAAAGCTGATATTTTGTACATTTTATTTTACATATTGTTTAAATATACATTTAGTAAATGTCCCTATAGTATGCTAATCATGCTTAATATATATTTTAATAATTAAAAGATATGTTTTGCAGTTAAGGTAAGGTAATTACCTAAGGTTAAATGGCTACAAATATCACAATAGACATGGTATCAGCCAGGGTTCTGTCAGTAAAACAGAAAATCACTATGCATTTTAGCAGAGGGAATTTAATATAGGTAATTGGAGGGTTGGTATTAACATAGCTATTGGAGGGTTGAATGAGCAAGTGTCATTTGCAGATCTCCAGCCCCAGGATTACAGGGCAGAGAGAGAAGGGTAAATTTGGAATTGACAAAATAGCTTAAGAAATGGCACAGAGATCTGTAGACTATCTCTGTTACTATATTTTAATACCACATTATATATTTCTTTCATGTTGAAACTTGCATTTTTGAAATTCTTTTGTCTCTAGAAGGAACTTAGCTGTACGTATACTTTCCATGGTTTAAGATGTGTTCTTTTCAGAAAGGTTGACTGAGTTCACAAAAATTCCACACAACCTACTACCCCCACCAACGACTCTTTGTTAAAAATTTGACCTAAAGTTTCATGAGTCTCTAGAAAACCTTTCCCCTCTTTATTAAATGTGATTCGTCCGGGTGTTAAGATTTACAGACTCAATTAAGATTCAATTTTAACATGAATTGAAAGTTACAACCTGAAATATGAGTTTATTTTTGTAATCACAAACTTATCACTTCGGTAAAATGACTAGTGTGGGTTTTTTGTTTCTTACAGTTAGAGCAGGGTAGACTTGTAGAGATAAGGCTGTCTTTATGATTTAAAAGATAATGTGTTTAAAATTGATATGTTCTTATCCTCCTTTACAAAAGTGAGCCAATAGATTAGGATTGCATTTTTTATTAAGAATAGTTTGGTATTTTTCTAAATTCAAATTACGTAAGTTATAATCTAACTTTCTACTGTTCCAAGCTATACAATAGCATTAAGTTTTTTGCAGATGACGTACTATTGTTAATGACTCATGGGACACCACTCCACAGAATCATTTTGATCTTCTGCTAGAAAGTTGTGCTTTATTATGTTAAAGAATGCTGACTGGGTTTATTTTGCTTGATTTAAACATGTGATGCTTTTTTCTTTTGATTTTGTCAAACTCTTTTACCTCTGAAGCAGAGATACTTCTTAATTTATAACTCTACTCATTAATGACAATTTTCCTATTAAACTAGATAATAAACCATAAATAATGCCTTCATGTCACCCCATCTGTGTAACCCAACTATTTTTGACCTGAAAAGGAATCAATTATATTCTAAACGCTCGAAAAGTTGAACTAGCAACTAATGGTTAAAAGCATTGTTTTTGTAACATGATGCTCAAATTGATTATTTTTCAAATGAGGCATGAAATGCCCTATGTCAGATTAAATTTTAAAAATGAATGACATCATTTGCTTGAGGATGACTTATCCTTTGCCAAAGTATATATGTAAAATTAAGCACATCTAGCTGCTATTCTAGGATATGTAAGTGTTGGAATGAGGAAGCTATCTCAAAATACAAATCCTACAACAAAAGTACATCTGTTTCTGCCTACAGGCTGTGATTTTTTTTTTCAATAAAGAATGTTTGAACAACTTTCAAAAAAAAAAAAAAGAATAGTTTGGTATTATTGAAGAAAGTAATTTTTCTCCAGATACTGGTATCCATAGCAGATGTGCTGATATAATTAAGACACACAGCTCTGTTACAACTAGACCTAACCATTAAATTTCAGTTAGTTACACAGTTCCCACTGAAGCCATGGTTGTTTGTGGGCCCTTACTTTCACGGAGATATGTTTTTGTCTTCTAATGAGGAATACTTGTAGTCGTTCTAAAAGCATGCTTTAGCATGCAGCTTTGTTTTTTGTTTGTTTGTTTTGTTTTTTGTTTTCAAGCATGCAGCTTTTGTGAAAGTATGGTAAGACCATACTTTTAAAACACCTTTTACCTGAGGGCAGGCATTGGGTAAATGATTGGTCTCACACAGCACTGTAGTGATTTATAGATGTTAAGTAAATGTTTGTAAAGTCTTAATATTTTTAAAATACCTTAATATCTATTTAAGGAAGTAAAATTTTACATTATTAAGATAAATATTCTAAGCTTTTTAGGAAATTATTCAAAATTTATATTTTCAGTTTTTGTTAAATAAAGAATATCTTATTAAATTAAACACACACACACACAAAACATATTGACAGAGTTTTTTAGAAGTCCTTTTTGACTGGTTTTGGTATCAGGGTGATGGTGGCCTCATAAAATGAGTTTGGGAGTGTTCCTTCCTCTGCAATGTTTTGCAAGAGCTTGAGAAGGATGAGCGTTAGCTCGTCTCTAAATGTTTGATAAAATTCACCTGTAAATCCATCTGGTTGTTGGGAGATTTTTAATCACAGTTTCAATTTTATTACTTGTGATTGGTCTGTTCACATTTTCTATTTCTTTCTGATTCAGTCTTGGAAGGTTTACCTTTCTAAGAATCTGTCCATTTCATCCAGGTTGTCCATTTTATTGGCATATAGTTGCTTGTAGTAGTCTCCTATGGTGCTTTTTATTTCTGTGGTGTCTGTTGTAACTTCTCCTGTTTCCTTTCTAATTTTATTGATTTGAGTCCTTGCCCTCTTTTTCTTGATGAGTGTTGCGAGGGGTTTATCAATTTTATTTATCTTCTCAAAGAACCAGCTTTTAGTTTTACTGATTTTTGCTATTGTTCTGTTTCTATTTCATTTATTTCTGCTCTGATCTTTATGATTTCTCTCTGTCTACTAACTTTGGGTTTTGTTTACTCTTCCTTCTCTAGTTTCTTTAGGTGTAAGTTTAGATTGTTTATTTGGGATTTTTCTTGTTTCTTGAGGTAGAATTGTATTGCTATAAACTTCCCTCTTAGAACTGCCTTTGCTGCATGGCATAGGTTTTGGATCATTGTGTTTTCATTGTCATTTGTCTCTAGGTATTTTTGGATTTCCTCTTTGATTTCTTCAGTGATCTCTTGGTTATTTAGTAGCGTATTGTTTAGCCTCCATGTGTTTGTGTTTTTTACAGTTTTCTTCCTGTAGTTGATTTCTAATCTCATAGTGTTGTGGTCAGAAAAGATGCTTGACACGATTTCAGTTTTCTTGAATTTACCAAGTCTTGATTTATGACCCAAAATGTGATCTATCCTGGAGAATGTTCCATGTACACTGGAGAAGAATGTGTAATCTGCTGTTTTTGGATGTAATGTCCTATAGGTATCTATTAAATCAAGCTGATTTATTGTGTCATTTAAAGCTTGTGTTTCCTTATTAATTTTCTGTGTGGATGATCTGTCCATTGGTGTAAGTGGGGTGTTAAAGTCCCCCACTATAATTGTGTTACTGTCAATTTCCTCTTTCATAGTTGTTAGCGTTTGCCTTACATATTGAGGTGCTCCTATATTGGGTGCATAGATATTTATAATTGTTATCTCTTCTTCTTGGATTGATCCCTCTATCTTTATTTTAAAGTCTATTTTATCTGATATGAGTATTGCTACTCCAGCTTTCTTTTTACTGCCATTTGCATGGAATATCTTGTTCCATCCCCTTGCTTTCAGTCTGTATGTGTCCTTAGGTCTGAAGTGAGTCTCTTGTAGACAGCATATATATGGGTCTTGTTTTTGTATCCATTCAGCCAGTCTGTGTCTTTTGGTTGGGGCATTTAGTCCATTTACATTCAAGGTAATTATCGATAGGTATGTTGCTATAGATACTACAAAAAAAGAAAATTACAGACCAATATCACTGATGAATTTAGATGCAAATATCCTCAACAAAAATACTAGCCAACAGAATCCAACAACACATTAAAAGGATCATACACCATGATCAAATGGGGTTTATCCCTGGAATGCAAGAATTCTTTAATATATGCAAATCAATCAATGTGATACACCATATAATAAACTGAAGGATAAAAACCACATGATCATCTTAATAGATGCAGAAAAAGCTTTTGACAAAATTCAACACCCATTTATGATAAAAACTCTCTGGAAGGTGGGCATAGAGGAAACCTGCCTCAACATAATAAAGGCCATATACGACAAACCCACAGCAAACATCATTCTCAATGGGGAAAAACTGGAAGCATTCCCTCTAAGATCAGGAGCAAGACAAGGGTGTCCACTCTCACCACTACTATTCAACATAGTTTTGGAAGTCCTTGCCACAGCAATCAGAGAAGAAAAAGAAATAAAAGGAATCCAAATTGGAAAAGAAGAAGTCAAACTGTCACTGTTTGCAGATGACATGATATTATACCTAGAAAATCCTAAAGATGCCACCAGAAAACTACTTGAGCTAATCAATGAATTTGGTAAAGTTGCAGGATACAAAATTAACACACAGAAATCTCTTGCATTTCTATACACTAACAATGAAAGGTCAGAAAGAGAAATTAAGGAAACAATCCCATTCACCATTGCAACAAAAAGAATAAAATGCCTAGGAATAAACCTAACCAAGGAGGTAAAAGACCTGTACTCAGAAAACTATAAGACACTAATGAAAGAAATCAAAGACAACACAAACAGATGGAGGGACATACCATGTTCTCGGAATGGAAGAATCAACATTATGAAAATGACTGTATTACTGAAAGCAATTTACAGATTCAATGCAATCCCTATGAAATTACCAATGGCATTTTTCACAGAACTAGAACAAGAAATTTTACAATTTGTATGGAAACACAAAAGACCCCGAATAGCCAAAGCAATCTTGAGAAGGAAAGATGGAGTTGGTGGAATCAGGCTTCCTGACTTCAGGCTATACTACAAGGCTACAGTGATCAAGACACTATGGTACTGGCACAAAAACAGAAATATAGATCCATGGGACAGGATAGAAAGCCCAGAGACAAACTATGGTCAACTAATCTATGACAAAGGAGGCAAGGATATACACTGGAGAAAAGACAGCCTCTTCAATAAGTGGTGGTGGGAAAACTGGACAGCTACATGTAAAAGAATGAGATTAGAACACTCCCTAACACCATACACAAAAATAAACTCAAAATGGATTAGAGACCTAAATGTAAGGCCAGTCACTGTAAAACTGCTAGAGGAAAACATAGGAAGAACACTCTTTGACATAAATAACAGCAAGATCTTTTTTGATCCACCCCCTAGAGTAATGGAAATAAAAACAAAAATAAATAAGTGGGACCTAATGAAACTTAAAAGCTTCTGCACAGCAAAGGAAACTATAAGCAAGACGAAAAGACAACCCTTAGAATGGGAGAAAATATTTGCAAATGAATCAACAAAGGACTAATCTCCAAAATATATAAACAGTTTATTCAGCTCAATATCAAAAAAACAAGCAACCCAATCAAAAAATGGGCAGAAGACCTAAATAGGCATTTCTCCAAAGGAGACATACAGATGGCCAAGAGGCACATGAAAAGCTGCTCAACATCACTAATTATTAGAGAAATGCAAATCAAAACTACAATGAGGTATCACCTCAGACCAGTTAGAATGGGAATCATCAGAAAGTCTGCAAACAGTAAATGCTGGAGAGGATGTGGAGAAAAGGGAACGCTTTTGCACTGTTGGTGGGAATGTAAATTGATACAGCCACTATGGAGAACAGTATGGAGGTTCCTTGCAAAACTAAAAATAGAGTTACTATATGACCCAGCAATCCTACTCCTCGGCATATACCCAGAGAACCCCATAATTCAAAAAGACACATGCACTCCAATGTTCACTGCAACACTATTTACAATAGCCAGGACATGACAGCAACCTAAATGTCCATTAACAGATGAATGGATAAAAAAGATGTGGTACATATATACAATGGAATATTACTCAGCTGTAAAAAGGAATGAAATTGGGACATTTGTAGAGACATGGATGGACCTAGAGACTGTCATACAGAGTGAAGTGAGTCAGAAAGAGAAAAACAAATACCGTATATAAACACATATATGTGGAATATAGAAAAATCGTACAAATCAACCGGTTTGCAAGGCGGAGATAGAGACACAGATGTAGAGAACAAACATATGGACACCAAGCGGGGAAAGCGGGGAGGGTTGGGGAGGAATGAATTGGGAGATCGGGATACCAAATTGTACACTCTAAATATATGCAGTTTTTTGTATGTTAACTGTATCTCAATAAAGCTTCCAAAAAAAAAAGTCCTTTTTGATGGTCTTTTTATATACCTTGATAACCTCCATGGCATTTCAGGGGAGGGATTTAGGGGATATGTGGCAGCTTTAGATTTGTGAAGCCTGCACTACAACTTCCCAGTGAATGGCAGCATGAAACTACAGACTTCAGTTACCAGCTTAAAAGGAAAAAATAAAAAAAGATATTAGGTATAAAGATCAGAAAACTCTTGATTAAAGTATCCTGAAATTTAATGGAACATTCATTATGTTGATTTTCATAGTGAGATATAAGGTCGACTTGTTTTTCCGATTTATGTTAATCATAATGAATCCTCCACAACATTACGTATGTTGATAATAGTCTGAAACAGACTGAAATGTGTATAGAAAATTTTTTCTTCATATTTCTAACATTGGATGAGGAAAGTCAATGTGATGAGGAAGTCAGTTACGTAACACTAGTTGAGAGCAGTGCAAATTCTTGTTTATGGAATACCATCAGAATGGCAGTCTCAGTATTCAAGCACTGTATAGCTAACCCTTGCTTCAGCTGGAATTCTGTCTAACTGGTATTTATTCTCATGAACTGCTTCCACACCTGTTATTTACCGTCTGCTTTCTTTGATCAAGTAAGGACAATTGCATAATTAAATTACTGTGGTTTTATATACTAACTTAATGTCTTGGAGATTTATAAGATAAACACTGTAATTAAATCACTTTACTACTAATCATTGGGAGGGAAGGATATAGTAGACAACATGTTTGAAAATAGGAAAGAGGCATGATTTTGGAAACATGAATGGGGACTCAACATATAAAGCTTAGATCATTCTTTATCAGCTAGAATCATATCCTAGCGGTAGATCAAAATAAGTGGTGATATGGTTTGAAAAAGATTACTTAACATGATCGTATAATTTCATATTGGGAAAATGAAAATAAAAAAGACACTTTTGTAATACACTCCACGGGAGTAATGTTCAGTAACTGGTGGTAAAGAAATGTTACAGATGCTCAACTGAGAAGGGTGACAAAAAAAAATTTTTTTTAATGCTTTTCAGAATAGGACATAAGTTTTGGGGTTTCTAAAAAATATTTATCAGAATATGACATCAAGTGTTAAGAAATATTGCCTTAAATTGTATCTGGATGTTTCTGATGTTAACTGTTACCTCCCACTTCTGCCAGGTCTAGTAAGATTCCTTTGAAAGGCCAAACAGTAGAGGATAACAGTAGAGAATGACTACTTTAAGTAGAACATTCAGATATCTTTATCAGGCAGGTGACTTTCATGTCAGGAGAACTCCAGATTGAAACTCCCAGCTGAGGTAAGTCTGGGCAGTGATTTCTAAACAGTGCACCAGGGAACCTCAGAGCCCCACATAGGTGCTTCAGGGCCAACTCTGAGAGCCAGGGGAGGAGCCTACTGGGCTTTGAATCACCCTTCAAAGCAGAGTATTTTCACATTTTTGTTTTTTTCTTTTTTGGTTCATTTTCAAAAGAAGGGGAAGAAAATAATTCCACTGTGTTTAAAAAAATAATTTGAGTAACCGTTGATGAGTATTCCCACAAATAACACCATTTTCCCTTTTATGGTTGGCGCACTCAGTTTGGGGAAATTTATTATTCTAAGAGCTTTCACTCTGTGTTCTTCCACATAGAACTGACAGTGTTGTTTTATTTACCATCCTGTAAATAAATTGTGGGAAAATTAGAAAGTGAACTAAAACCTCTCATTTTCAATATTTTAATAGTGGGTATATACTGTAATATTGGATACATACACACACTTGCAGAGACTAGCAACATTATTCTTAAAGAAATGTCTAAAGAACAGGTACTCTATTTGAGTGAAACAGACTGTGACCACCATATTACTGTTCTCTCCCCCGGGCTAAAGGTGGTACTGGTCCACCACTGTTAGACTGGGTGAAATGGATTACATGAAACAGACCAGTGAAACAGGAAAGCTGATTTTTCTGAAGTTTACTGCCACTGTTCGTTTATTTTTCCTACTGAAAAATGTTTCCTCTGAAAAGTGTAGTTGTTTTTTCTTTCTTTTTTTTTTTCAACCTTTACTGAAATCAGAGGCTATTTTATACAAAAGTAGCAAAACAAAATTTGCTCTAGTGTTCTATTCCTGGTTGAAATAACTGTATATCCTTAGTTTGGACATGAGAAAGAAACCTTCCTAAATGTATTTTGTTTTTTGTTTTTAAGATTGAGTTCACTGTTGTTGGGGTAGTGGTGCAGAGGGTACTTTGTTGTTTTTGTTTATGTTTTATTTTGATGGTGATAGGATGAGGATGATGTTTGAGAAAAGCCAATTAAAAGCAAGTCTTGCCTGTGAAACAGCAAGTTATGGAAAGAGTTCCTGACCCTGATTTTCTATGTTAAGATTGTTCTATAACTTCCTTGACATGTGATACAAAATTATGGGTTTCAGTGTGCTTTACATCTCAGTCCATACCTTTCCCTATGCCACCTGAAGTCTAGGGTTTCTAAGGTCCCTGCATACAGAGTTAACTGTGGGCACATGTTGGTTTCAAATTGTTATTTGGGGTGTTTTTTTTCTCTGTTTGTTTGTTTTTTTAGTAATACTTTTTGAAAGCCATGCTGCACAGTTTTGCCAACACTAATCTTAAAGAACATTTTCCTTGGGATTTCCCTGGTGGTCTAGTGGTTAAGATTTCACCTTCCAATGCAGGGGGTGTGTGTTTGATCCCTGGTTGGGGAGCTAAGATCCCACATGCCTCTCCGCCAAAAAACCAAAACTTATACCAGAAGCAATGTTGTAACAAATTCAATAAAGACTTTAAAAATGGTCCACATCAAAAAAAATCTTTTATTTTAAAAAGAATGTTTTCCTTTTATCACTGCTTTTCTCTGTAGCATTTGGTATTTCCTTATTTCCTCCTTAATCAAATCTTAAACTAAGCTTCTAGACCTTTCATAATCCTTCCCATTCTTTTTATCCCCTGAATTTTCTACTGTATTCTAAGATTTATTGGCTTTAAAGAAGCAGGTCTCTGTCTAATTCCATTATCGTGCCATATTTGTTACCAACCCATGCTTTTACTATGTTATTCCTCTATTCTGAAATGCACTGTGCTATGGACTGAATTTCATGCCACCCACACATATTCATACCCTGAAACCCTAACTTCCAGTGTGATGGTATTTAGAGATGGGGCCTTTGGGAGCTGATTAGGTTTATTTGATGTCATGTGGGTGGCACCTTCATGATGCGATTTAGTGCCTTTTTAAGAGAAAGTGACACCAGAGCATTCTCTCTACCACGTGGGGACACAGTGAGAAGGTGGCCATCTTCAAGCCAGAAAAAGAGCACTTACCAGGAACCAAGTTGGCAGCACCTTGAATTTGGATTTCCCAGCCTCCAGAACTTTGAGAAATGTTGTTGAAGCTACCCAGTCCATAATATTTTGTTACAGCACCCTTAGCAGACTAATAACCCTGCTTAACTGCTGTCCTCCATCTTAAAATTCCACTGATTTTTCAAAGCCCAGCTCAAATTTTAACTCCTGTATAAAAGCAATCCAAGGTCTCCTTTATCCCCCTTTCTTCTGAAATGTATAGCTTTTATTATCGGAGCCACACAGCTGAGTACTTGGTTATATGCCGCCTTATATTCTTTATGATTCCTTGTACCCTTCTTATTAAAATGAGACACACCTCTGAAACAGGAGGAAAGGGGGCAGAGGACATGACATAGCCCGAGGACATGACATAAACTGATTGGAACCAAATGGGCCCGAGATGGTAGACAAGTTGACTTCTACTAGACTGACTTCCACTAGACCTTGAGCCTCAGTATATGTTCCCAGGCTGACCATAAGGATCAAAAAGTGGGTGGTGGCCCAATTCCTGGAAATCCCCACCCCTTCCTGAAATAGCTGGAATACCCCTCCCACTCATTAGCCTATGAAATTATCCACCCCATAAAAACTAACAACCCCATACCCTGGTTCCTTTCTCACCTCCTAAGATGGCCCACACTCTTTCTGTGGCATGTGTTTCTCTCTGAATAAATCCACTTCTTAGCTATCACTTTGTCTCTCACTGAATTCTTTCTGTGATGAAACATCAAGAACCAGAGCTTCATTAAGTCCTGAAACCAGGTGTGTGATCTCAGTTGGGAGACGTTGGGTTTTGGCCAGATTCGAGTTCCAGCTGTGTGGGTTTGAGTCCCAATCTGAGTTTTGTTTTGTTTTTTTTAGTTTTATTTATTTTTGTAGTCAACACAAGTTTTATTATCACCATATTGCAAGACTCAGAGAAGTCAAATAATGTGCCCAACACTCAATAGGAATTAAGTGGCAAGCAGAGCAGGGGTCCTGAAGGACTCAGGAGAGCTGACAGTCTTTGCCAATCTTAGTTTTGGCTGAGTTCAAGTCCCGGCACATGGATTCAGGTCCCAGTCTGAGGTTCAGGGTTTCACCTCTGTATATATGAGGCTAAAATATCAAAAAGGAGAGGCACCCAATTCAGCTGGGGCACAACAGACAGAAAGATGAAATTGGGGAAAAGTGACTAGAAGATCTGTCTAAATGAGGAAGCTGAAGCTCCAAAAGGTGAAGAAACATTTCAGAGGACACATAAAATGGATAATGATGAGGTTTAAATGTATTGGTCTTATAAATAGTATTGAGTTTGACTTATAATAATATGCACTCTACATTTTGCTTTCATGCCCTGGAAGAAAAGTAGTTTAGTAAAATGACAACAAATTAGTGCATGCTTTTTCTTTCAAATGAGGGAGAAGAAAAACTCTCCAGTAGTTACAAATATTAGTCCTAGTTTGTTCCCATGTATGCTTTTGCTGGTTTATAGGACTTACAGGCAGAATTACAAAGCCCTGGGCTCCTTATTTAACAAATCCTTATCACTGACCAGGATGACTGAGTAACTGTTTTGCAGTGAGCATTAAATCAGGAGAGAAAGATACAGAGGTCCAGTTGGCTTTTACGCTCACAGAATCTTTCCAGATTAGGGGGGGAAAATACACACACACACACACACACACACACACACAGCTCTTTCTACTTGACATTAAAACAGTCAAGTTAATTTGCTAATAGCTTACTGCTCAAAAATTGATAAATCGACATTTTGAAGAAGGTCACAAAGTATCTCTTTAAATTTCTCCTAAGTAACAGAAATTAGTTTATTTGTATCTTAAGGAAGATATTAATCCTTCAAGTAATGTAAATTTAACCATGCAATACTTAAACACTTCATTATTCCTTACTTTATTAATAAGAAAGCAAAAGGTTTGTGTTTATGTGCCCCCAGTATCCTGAATATAAAATGGTGCTATAATAATTGTAACTGATCTTATGTATGGGGCATAACGGAAAATGTACTGAAAGTCAGTTCTTTGATTCTCAAGGTCTCATAAACAGAATAAGCTGTTTGTTTTTCTAAGCCTCTGTTTTCATCTGCAGAATGAAATGGGCCTAGATAAGGAGAAATATTTATGCCTCAACCCTAACCAAGACCCATTAGGTCAGAATCTCTGAAGGTGAAGCCCAGGTGTTCACATTGTCTAAAGCTTCCCAGATGATTTTCTTGTGGAGTCAGGGTTGAGATCTACTGACCTAGATGATGTGGAAGACTGTGCTAATCGGAGTGTGGTTCTGAGACTGCCTGCCAGTCTTTGAACTATTTATTTCTAGTCCACGAGGATATGTGGAGCTTGTGCCAGAATGCAAATCAACTAAAGCACTGGTACACTATTTAATTTGGCTGATTTTTTTTTTTTTTTTGGTAGCAAGACTTCATTAAGGAAGTAGTGAATTTAATTTACACTCGTGCACAAGGTCCTTATTTGGTCTCGGGTGAGCACTTTGAGTAGCACTTCTCTAAGATCTGTACTAGTTCTTAATTCTGTGAGTGAATACTTAATGTGTTTGTTTAAAATTTACTGACTTATATGGGGATATATGTATAAATACAGCTGATTCACTTTGATGTACCTCAAAAGCTGGTACAAGAGTGTAAAGCAATTATATTCCAATAAAGAGCTTAAAAAAATTTACTGACTTAAATGATTATTGCAGTGTTATTTAAGACGATAATGAACAAAAGAATTACTTAGGTAGTGGAAATGGCAAAGTTTGAAAGTCTAAAAATGTTTTGTGACCATTTTTTAAAGAATAAATGAGAAAGTTTAGGTGTTGGTCTTCTAAGATGGAAAATGTTCCACTCTACAACCATTGATATTATAATTCTAATTTTTTATGGCATAATTTACTGCTGCAATGCACCATTTTTTCTTCATGGTCACAAGAGAATTGAATTACACATGGTTAATTGTTAAAGATGATTGCAAAGCAGTTTTAAAACATAAAAATTTCTGTGATATATTTAAATAGGACTCCAATAACGATAGCTGAAGAAAATTAAGAAAATAATTGCTCTTAAATGTATTAGTTAATCTACATTGTTCTGTGAATAGCTCATAGCAAAAGGATTGTTCATGAGTGTACTGAGACTACCGGGCTCATGAGAGAGTTTTCAGTATTATAGATGTGAAGCTTATAAATTTATAAACTTCTTTGTATTTAAAGATAGTATTATAAATAGTATTGGATGAAAATCAGTCTATTTTGGAATAACTGTGATATGTCAGCTCTCTTTCCCAAACCTGCATAATTTTGTATGTTAAAGGTCAAAAATGTGTCTGAATATTAAAATGCTAATTTAATTGAAGGTCTAATTTGAACCATTAACTTTTAAGACAAAGTTAAGGCCATTTATTTCTGTTATTGATACATTTGATACTTTCTTTTTTTGTTATTTTGATTCATTTATAGATTATTATTGTAAATTATTTTATCTCAGAGCAGATATTCATAGATTATTCTATATTGGCAGTGACAGCTTTTTTAGTGGCAGGAGTTAATTTCCAAAGTAATCATGATTCTCTTTATCCATGGTCCTACTTACTGCTTATCTACTCTGAGTTCTTGTTTTTAATAAAAATTCATTTGGCTTTTCTTTTCCTTTTATTGCCCTTTTTTTCAGTTATTTTGACCGTGAAAGTAGTTCTAGTAACAGATATTCTTGGCCTAAAAAGCTATGAAATGTATATATGAAAGACCAGTGTAATTAAAAGTTTTGAATAGGCTCCAGATTAACTCCCACAGATTTTCTGGATGAACAGCTGGTTCAATTTGACCATCTGTGATTACTGCCCTTTATAAAAATAATTTCCTTCCTTTCTTCTGACTCATTCTCAATCTTTGGTTTTTTTCTAATCCACTTAGTATGTTGTAAACTCAATCTCCTAATCATGATGAGCCTCTGGATTGAAAAATAATGATAAATGCCATTATTTAAATGCTTTAATAAATTGTGGAAGCTGATTATATATATTTTTGAATTATTATCGACGTTTACAAGATATGCATAACTAGAATAGTAAAACAAACCCCTATAGCACCAAGCTACAGCAGCTAATCAGATCACATACAATCTTCCTTCATCCATACCTCCTCCCCACTGTAGCATATCTCAGACATCATATCATTTTATCCATAAATATTTCTCTGATGGCTGACACATAATTGGTGAACTAGAATGGATGAAGTCCAAGAACCCCACTGGGTACTCAGAAGTAATAGGTAATGAAGAATCTTCGCTAGAAGGGAATATGAATTTTCTGCTGGAGTTCAAAGACTGTGTTACGTAGTAACTACTAAAACTCTTCAGTGTGAGAATGAAATGCCCTCACAGCAGCTCCACAGTAAAACTGAAATTATCTTTTCTCTAACTCTTCAACGCAAATTTTAATTTAAAATGGTAAATTTTTTCTTTTGTATAATGCCATTACTGTGTTGAGTGGACTTATAATTCCTTATAATGAATAACAATATTCAGGACCACAGTGAGCAATTATGAGCTTAATCATGACAAAGTAGTGGAAAAGTGGTTTTATCAGTTGAGAAACAATAGCTGAATAGATTGTATTACTTATCTAGTGAATAATATTTGGCACATATGAAAGGATTAACTTTCAAAGGTAAAGCAGTTCTTAATCTTGATCAAAACTAAAATTGAGTAGACCACCTACCCTTTAATTTGTTTCAAAGTATTGAAACAAAAACTGAATTTGTGGTAAGAAAAGCTTAATGAGATACCAGTGAAGGTCATAGTAAGTTATACCATGACAAAGGAAAATGTGAACTCATTAGATTGCAAATATTAGTATTACAGAAAAATAGCCAATATACAATATATACTAGGAGAATCATTATTCAAGAGCAGTCAGGCATTTTTTTTTTTTTTTTTCAGTTTTTGTGATCTGTGTTCCCTGGAGTAACTGTTATAGTTTTCCCAGATCCTGAGGGGGAGAAAATAAATTAATAATGGGTTGATAATTTTATTCTTCAAGCTATTGTAGTTCTTTTCATTAAGAGGTTTTAAATTATTCACTAAAATTATCCTCAAGTTGTAAATGTGCTAAGTGTGACCGTTTAATGAACTACATTTTCAAAAATGCAAATACAGTGTGTTAGGCTAGCAGAATGAAGCTCTAAGAAATCAGAATTCATTTTGAAAAAAATCTGGAAGTTTCTAAAACCTTTGAAATCCTATCAGTTGAGAAACTATTCCATTTTTACTTCATATTTGTGGTAAACTTTTCCTTTTAAAAGATTATTAAAAATTGGATCAAAGAGTTAAAGTGTCAGTAATCTTTATAAAATTAAAGAGATAAAAATACCCATGGTGGTAAGCTGAATAATGGTCTCCCAGAACCTGAGCATATGGTACTTACTTTATGTGACAGAAGGGACTTTGCAGATGGATCTTGAGATGGAGGGATTATCCTGGATTATCTAGGTAGTCCCAGTGTAATCTCAGGGGTCCTTACAAGAGGGAGGCGGGAGTGTCAGAGTCAGAAAAGGAGATGTGATGATAGAATCGGGGTCATAGAAAGAGATTCAAAGAGGCTATGATACTGGCTTTGAAGGTAGGGGCCATGAGCCAAGGAATGCATATAACCCTTAGGTGGTTGAAGGAGCTTCTAGGGAATGGATTTTACCCTAGAGCCTCCAGAAGGAATGCAGCCTTGCTAATACCTTGATTTTAGGACTTTTCATATCCAGAACTGTAAGATAATAAGTTTATGTTCTTATGAGCCACTAAGTTTGTGGTAATTTGTTACAGCAGCAATAGCAAATTAATATACCCATGAACAATTTTCAACAGTGACATTGACCTCTTGGTATTGTAAACATTTCTTTTAAATTAAAAAAAAAAACTTCCCTTTAAAAACTTATTCTCCTTTGAGATTCAGACTTTTCATATGCCCCAGGAAAATAAATGAGTCCTGTTTCAAATTATTTTTTTCTCTTAGAAATAGCATGTATTTGAGTTCTATGGCCTAGAAGATTTTCTGATGTTCCTATATGCCCGTGAAAGAATGATGGTATTTTGATAATTTGGCAAGTGGCTTCTTAGCTTGATCTGCTTTTAGTGTAGATCATAATATTTATTAATTTTTCATGCATCTACTCTGTATCCATCATTGCTGTAGATACCTTATATACTATAAGTTCAACAATAACCTTGTAGGTTTGATGCTATCTATATTTTACAAGTGAGGATCCTGAGTATGACCCTGTTACTCATTAGTTTGAAATCAATCAATATTTGTCATGTAAATCTTCATCTCCCAGCAGGATTTAAAATTCAGCTTCCAGTATTATTGTAAAACAGGTTGTTCAGGAAAGTGAATATCTTACATTTTTAGCACAGTTGATTTAATTGGGAAGTTAAGAAATACCATTCACAGTATAGTTGAGATTTGAGATGGGCTTTGTAGGATGAGTAGGTTTCTGACAGTAGCTGGCGGGAGGATATTCTAAGTGGAATAAATACTGAGCAAAGGCTCAGAGATGCAGAAACATAGACTAGGTTATGGAGACAGAATAGTTTGGCTAGGAGATTTATTTAGGGATGAAGTGGGAGATTCTTTTTTTTTGTAGAATTTTACTTTTAATTCAGTTGATGAACTAATTGTAAAATTAATCAGACTATTATTAATCTAGGATATTTAGATTGCAAGCTCTTTGAGGATAAATCAAATTTGCTGAATGAGTGAATGAATGAATGAATGCTGACTTATAGTTTTCAAGGAAAACCTTGCGATATGTGTTTTAAACCACAGTGAAGTATGTAATTTTTGAGAGATTTTCATCTGAATGGTTAAATTAACAGTTTTCGATTTTAAAAAGATAAGCTCCAGTTATCTAGAAAATTCACTTGTATATGTTACTTCATTTTTCCAACAATATTTGTTAAATGAAGTATTACTCATTTTGGTAATTGAAGTGTTTTTTCCTGTTCCAATGAAATGAATAATATAAATGCATTTGTTTCCCTGATTGTCTAATTTATCACATTCATGGATACTGACATTTTCTTTATGTGCTTCAAACTTTTGCTTTTTTTGTCATTTGAATGTGCTCATTTTCTGGTTGCAAAAGAGATACCTGAATGTTTACTAATTATGTAATATTGTGAATTGTGAATGTCTTGGAGATAATTCTCTTTTGCTTCAAAAATGAAAAGCATCTCCCTGTGATGTGAGATAGCCATTGAAAGTTGCTAGGTGGGTTTGAGTTGAGTAACTATTATAGTTGCTCAGTGTACCTTGCTGTTGAAAAGCACAAGTTAAAATGTGGTCCATTCATTCCATTTATTCTGCATGTTTTTAATTATAATACAAAATAAAATTCTCTGGCCCAATAAATCTGTGCATAAGTTGTCTTCAATATTTTTCTCTTAAAATTATTTTAGAAATTAAAAGAATGCAGAAAAGTACAAAGAAGGAGATAAATCATTCCTGTCAGAATTATCGAATATTAACACTCAGGCATATTTACTTCCAGGCTTTTAGGCATAGCTACATTTTTAAAAGATTATTTCTTACAATACAGATAATTTCAAATAAAGCTAAAGTTCTTTTTGACACCATCCCAATTCTGATCTCCTATCTCTCTTTTAGAAGTAACATAACTATCATATATTGGATATGTATTTATCTAGTATTTTTTGGTAAATATTTTTATTTACATGTATGTAACCATAGAAAAAAATTTATTTATTTTCAGAGATATTTATCATAATGTATGTGTGATTCTATAGTGTGCATTTTTCACTCAATTTTAATAGCTAGCCATGTTGATATTTCTAAATTTGGTTCTTTTAACTACTATATAGCATATATGCACTTTCGTTTATTTATTCTGCTGATGGACTTTTAGTTTCTATCCAGTTTTTTTTTTAAACACATTATAAGCAATTCAGCTGTCAACGTTATTGTTCATGTTTCTTTGTACACACAAGCAAATGCTTTTCTAGTAGGTGCCTAGAAATAAAATTACTTGGCACAGGATGCATATCTTTATGTTGCCAAATTGCCCTCAGAGTGATTGTACCAGTTTTCACTCACAACATGTCTGTGTTTGTGTGTATGTGTATTATTTTTATTTTTGGTAAAATTGAGATCCTACTGTCTGTATACTTTTCTGGCTTCTTTTCTCCCTTAACATTTTATTGGGAACTTTTTTCTTGGTCAGTGTTCTATTCATTCATCTAATAGAATTCAACTTGGGATGCTTTTAATGGGAGAAAAATACAATGAAAAGCTTTATAGAATTAGTGATCAGTATACTTTATTTTAACCAATGGAATTTTAGTTATAAATAGCCATAGACTTAACTATACTTCCTCTTAATATTACAGTTTAAAAAATTGTCAAATTATGTTTGGTAAGGTCATGATCATCCGTTTGATCAAGATGGCTTTGGTCTGTTCTTTGACACTATGCTGTGTTCTTAACACTCCGCAGTTAGCTAATAATGAGTCTTTTACTACTAAGGAAAATGTGAAATGTATCAATGAATGTACAGATGAGCAAAGTTCATCACTATCAATGAAATAATTGTTTTAAGTAATGAGATATTTAATATCCATGCATTTTATTCTGAGTTTGTTGTCCCATCCTGGAATCTCGACATACATGTATGTAATTTACTACACTTGTATGTTATTCTAACACCTACCTTTAGGGTTACTGTCATGAAAATATTTCAAAGTTAAACGTCAAATAAAAACTTAAGTTCAATAAAAGTAATCGAAGGTTACAAGACTAAAGCTAAGAATACTGTGTGTGACGTGTTCTGGAAAATCCAGTAAAAATTATAGTTAGAAGAGACCATAGAGATAATCCAACCTTAACCCTCCATTTTATAGACAGGAAAAATTCTGTCAAAGGGTGTCAGCCAAACCTATTGGAAAAAAGGGTTTCAGTAAAGACTTTAGCACTCTTAAAATTGTTCTTGAGGATCTGAAAAATAATGTATGTACCAGATTTTTATCTGAATATTTTTTTATGGCCAAAGAAAAGAAATCAGCTAAATGTGCATCAGTAGGATTGATTAAATAAATTCTGGTACATCTACACTGTGAAGTGCCTTGCTGCTTGAAAAAGAAAAAAAGAAACTAGGAAGGTCTTTATGTTTTGATGTGGAAAAATCATTAAGATATATTTACATTAAAAAGAAAGACGAGGTGAAGAAAGTATATATTATCCTAATATTAGTGTCAAAAAAGAGGTGTTTAGTTGTTTTAGCTCATATATGCATAAAATAATCTCTGAAGGGTTAACTAATAATAGTGGTTACATATTGTGAGAGGTGGGAATTGGATAGATGGATATAGGACCTCTTAAGACTTCTTGTTGCATAGTCTTTTAAAAAATACTTCTTCATGTTTGAACATATTGCTTTTTCTCCTTTCAAAGTAATCTATAAATTTAACATAACCCCAATTACATAAAATTGTAAATTGTTTTTAATTTTCTGATGGAGAAAGTAAATTGGTAAAAGTAATCATGAACTTTTTTTTTAACCCTCATAGCAAAAAGTGTGCAGTACGTTATTGTTAATATAAGCATAATTGTTGTACATCTGATCTCTAGGACTTTGTTATCTTGCATAACTGCAACTCTGGACGCATTGAGCAGGAGCTCCCCATTTCCCCTTCCCCCAGTTCCCTGGCAACCACCATTCTATTGTCTGTTTCTATCAGTTTGACTACTTTAGATACCTCATATGAGTGGAATCATGCAGTATTTGTCCTTTTGTGACTGGTTTATTTTATTTAGTGTAACATCCTTCAGGTTCATCCATATTGTCACATATGACAGGATTTCCTTTTTTTCGAGACTAAATAATATTCGTGTGTGTTTATGTGGTGTGTGTATATATAACACATTATCCATTTTTCTGTTGTTGAACATTCAGGTTGTTTCCGCCTCTTGGGTATTGTGAGTCACGCTACAATGATCATGGGAGTGCAAATATCTTTTGTTTATCCTGATTTCAATTTCTTTGGATAAATACCCAGAAGTGGGATTGCTGAATCATGTGGTGCTTCTGTATTTAATTTTATGAGGAACCTCGATACTGTTTTCCATAGTGGCTACACCATTCTACATTCCCAGCAGCAGAGCACAAGGTTTCCATTTTCTCCATATCCTCAACAACACTTGTTATTTTCTGTGTTGTTTTGTTTTGTTTTGTTTCATAATGTTCATCCTAACAGGTGTGAGGTGATACCTCATTGTGGCTTTGACTTACATTTCCCTGATGATGAGTAATGTTGTGCATCTTTTTCTATACCTGTTGGTTATTTGTATGTCTGTTTTGGAGAAGTGTTTATTCAAGTCCTTTGCCCATTTTTAAATTGGCCTTTTGTATTTTTGATATTGATTTATAGGAGTTCCTTATATATTATGGGTAATAATTCCTTATCAGCTATATGGTTTGCAAATACTTTCCGCATTCCATAGGATGTTTTTTTACTGTGTTGGTTTCCTCTGCTTTGTGAAAGCTTTTTAACTTGATGTAGTCCTACTTTATTTTTGTTTTTGTTGCCTGTGCTTTTGAAGTTATATCCAAGAAGTCATTGCCAAGATCAATGTCTTGAAGATTTCCCCCTATGTTTATTTCTAGGAGTTCTGTAGTTTTAATTCTTACATTGAAGTCTTTAATCCATTTTGAGTTGCTGTTTCTTTTTATAGCACTTATTTTAAAAATAAACATGGAAAGGCCATTTTCAATTTATGCTCTTCTTAATATTTTTGGATAGATAGATTTTAGCTGTGTTAGAGAGGAAGTGCTCTTTTGCATTGTCCACCAAATATGCCTAAACACATAAGCCTTTTTCCTTCACAATAAATTAACTTCCTGATAAAGAGAGCCTGTATACTATTTAGTTTTGCCAGAGTATCAAGATGATAAATATATCCTTGGAGATTATGTATTTACACAGTCATCATTGAATAGATTCTAATGGGCTATATTTTGTAATACTATATGTTTGGAAATATGTTAAATAAAGTACTGTGTAAAAAGTATGTGATTCATAGGAATTTCCTTCCCAGATTTTTTTAAAAAGCTTAATGCTGCGTGAAAAATTGACTACATGTTTGCTAAAAGCAAGTCCAAAACCGTGTTGTATTCATGGTGGCCATTTAAAATGAAGGTGAAGGGATTCCTTGGTGGTTCAGTAGTTAGGACTCCTCGCTTCCACTACTGGGGGCCCAGGTAGGGAACTAAGATCCCACAAGCTGCGTGGTGCAGCCAAAAAAAAAAAAAGGCGAAGAGGAATCGTGTTATTATTTTATGCTCCCTCTTTTTCCCCTTTTCAAGATTAAACTTTGCCCATGGAATAACAGACACATTTGTGTAAGGGGATGCATATAACAAATCTTCCCATATAAAAAACAGTTCCATTAATTATACCTTCAACTCAAAATATGGTACAAGGGAAAGAAGTGATATGAGAAAGGCAGGATCTTCATAATCATTTAAGTACTGTTTTGTGGGGAGAGGGGCTAATGGGAAGGGGTAATAACCTAGATCTGTATCCTTAAAATTTATCCTCTTTCCCATTGATGATTCTGGGTAGAAAGCAAGAAATTTTGAAAATCTAAGAACTATTAAGCTTTTAAAGTTAGCATTGTATATAGTCTATGTGGTTATTTTACAGGTTGGCTCTAAGTTAAGCCTTTAGCTTGAACCATTTTATGAGATCATTTTATGTGTTATTTATGTTTAAATAACTGATTTAATAATTAAACATTTTTATTCTAAATTTATTGTAAAGCAAAACAGTTACTAGATTTATTTTTTTCCTATCTTGAAGAACCAACTGATGGCAATTTGGTGTTTACTATATCCTAAAGTAGTCGGGCATATAAGTAAATAAAGACATATTCTGTGTTGAGTCTTTGCCCGTCTTTTTCTTTCTTAATTTTTATTGGAGTATAGTTGATTTACAATGTTGTGTTAGTTTCAGGTAAACGGCAAAGTGAATCAGTTATACATATATCCACTCTTTTTTTTTTTTTTTTTAAAGTTCTTTTCCCATATAGGCTGTTACAGAGTACTGAATAGAGTTCCCTCTGCTATACAGCAGGTTCTTATTAGCTATCTATTTTATATATAGTAGTGTGTCTATGTCAATCCCAATCTCTCACTTTATCCCTCCCCCACCTTACCCCTGGTAATGTAAGTTTGTGTTCTACATCCATGACTCTACTTCTGTTTTGTAAATAAGTTCATTTGTACCCTTTTTTTAGATTCCACGTATAAGCAGTATCATATAACATTTGTCTTTCTGTGTCTGACTTACTTCAATCACTGTGACAATCTCTGGGGTCCATCCATGTTGCTGAAAATGGCATTATTTTATTCTTTTTTATGGCTGAGTAATATTCCACTGTATATATGTACCATATCTTTTTTTATCCATTCCTCTGTTGATGGACATTTAGGTTGCTTCCATGTCTGTGCCCTGCTTTGACTGTGGTCACATGGAACCAAATGATACCTTTCTCATTGAAAAAAGTGGATGTGTATGTTTTTATGTGCAGAAAAACTGTTTTCAAAATAGAACTTTACTAAATATATCGTCTTTGTTTCCATATATTAGTTTTAGTATTTATCAACAACATGTATATATAGCCACAAAATGCATGTATAGAAATGTATTTTTTTTTAATTTTAGGTGGGTGACTATATTTGTGCTATAATACATTCTGTGAGAATAAATTTTCTTTGGATTCCAAAAGTGATATTTATTTTAGAAAACTTGGAGATAACTGAAAAGCACCCTAGTATTTTTAAGTCTCAGAGCAAGTAAGGTAAAATGCTTTAAAATTTGCGTAAAACCATTGAAAGCTGGGCTTGAAACAAATCTTGGTAAATAATCAATGGGCAGAAACACTCAGCAGAAGCGTTCTGTGGTATTAATAGCAGTATTCAGTCATATAATTTTGAAATGTGGCATTACTTTGGTTATGTAGAACTAGAAGAGAAGAAAATAAAAATCCAAGAAAACAGCGGTTATAGTCAATGCCCACATTTTTGGCCATTACAGCTCTACCTGTTCTTAGCTTCGTAGTTGACACCATTATCATTCTAGTCATCTTTACTACATTTATTTTATTGACTCCCTAGAATGCAAACATAGGAAAGCAGCAGCTAGAGTCCAGGTGTGAAATGTCAGGATATACTTGTGTCTTTGCAGAAGTGAGAGATGTTTTTGAAACTCAGATAAAAAACTCCACATAGGTAATTGTTTTTACTGTTCTCCTTTGAAGTGAGAAGTGCTTTGATAATTGGCACAGGTTGTTATTTGAGTTAGCAGCAATTTTCTGGTTGTCTTATTCTGTCTGAGAAGCTATTATAGATTTGAATAAACTGAGGTAGTAAATGAGAATAAAGGGGTGAAATATTAGGTCAGGCCTTTTTTTTTTAAAGGCAAGTAGCAATTATTTATTGCCTGTGGTGTCTTCATCAGGAATCCAGTTTTTAGCTCTTCTAAATCCTTATTATCGTTGATTCCTACCTTTCAATTCAAGAAGGGGAATGAATGGCTTTCTTTGTACCTCAGTATAGATAGACATCAATATGTATGTGCTTGGCTTCTGTACTTTTAAAAGCCTGTATACCCACTGCAACTATTCCAAATAAAAATGTTTTCAATAATATGGGAGAACTGGCATGTTTGTAAAGCTAAGGGGAAAAGGCAATATACAAAAGTGTTTGTTATGATTACTGTTTTTAAAAAGTATAGGAAAAAAACAGTAAAGAAATGTTCCCAGGTATTTACAGTGGTTACATTTAGATGGTGAGATTACGTGTTATTTTTCCTCTTCTTTCTGGTTCTGTAAATCCATCTTTTCTGGGAGTTTATTAGCTTTTACATTAGAAAAAAAAGTGAATTCAAAAGACCTTAGGAACTCTTCTTATTCAGTGGGATTAAGTCCCACTGTTGTTTGATGCATGTGGGAATTGCACCTTAAATATTTTAAGTCAAAATATATGTGTGCATTCATTCATGCGCATATCAAAAATACAAAAAATTTTCTTTTTTTTTTTTTTGAGTATGGATCTACCTATAAGATTTTCACACTGCTTTTGTTTTAGAAAGCACACCCATAATACTTAGTCTATCCACTTTGGGCTTCTTTAAAATGTAGCAAAGAAAATTAAAACCTTTGCAAAGCAATGTAGATCTCCAAATTTTTTTCTTCAAGTCTTCAAGAAAATTGTATTGTCTTGTCAGTATCTGATCCAAGAGTAATTTTTACTGGGTCTTCCCAATCTTCCAATTTGACTTTTTTACAAAAGCATCAACCTTCTTACTTTTGGCATTCATGTATCATTGATTTATGCAATTACACAAATATAACTGGTGTAAACTAGTTTGGGAACAAACAGTTGACTGAAAGGTGAACTTTATGAAACTAGCAAACTTTGTTGTTCATTGCTCTATATATTATGTTACACAGTGTATACTCTTTGTGGGGGAGGGAGGTAGGGTCTAGCTTCTTTAACTTAATGTGGTGATTTTGAGATTCATAATGGTGCATATATGAATAGGTCTTTCCTTTTTATTGAGTAATAAACCATTGTATGGATATACCTCCATTTGTTTAGTCATTTACTTGCTGATGGACATATTGGTGTTTCCCATTTGGGGCTGTTAAAAATAAAGGTGAATGTTTGGGCACAAGACTTAAGTAAATCTGTGTCTTCATTTTTCTTGTGGGTGATATAAATAGTCAGTCTTTAATTTTTGCCATTCTGTAAGTATGTGTGGTATCTGATTGTGCTTTTAATTTTCTTTTCCCTAATGACTAGGAATTTTGAACATCTTTTCACATTCTTGTCTGCCTTCTGTATCTCTTTCTTGGGAAAGTGTCCAAATCTTTTGTCCATTAAAAAAATTGTATTGATTGTTTTCTTTATACTAGATGCAAATCTTTTTTTGGCTATATGTTTTGCAAATGTGATCTCCCATTCTGTGGCTTTCCTTTTGGCTTTTGTGTCTTTTAATTTCAGTAGAGTTGAATATATCAGTTTTTGCTTTTGTAATTATTGTATTATTTTTAAGAAATCTTTGCCAAATCCAAGATTACTAGAATTATGTTTCTTCTAGAAGCCTTATTATTTTAGTGCCAAATTGTAGGTCTGTGATTCGTTTTGAATTAATTTTTGTATGTGGTATATAGTAAGAGGGAACGTTCCTTTTAATTTTTTAAAATATATGCGTATCAAGTTCTTCCTGTACCTTTTTTGAAAAAATGATCAATTCTTCTATTAAATTGCTATGCCAACTTTGTCAAAAATGAATTGGTCATATATTGTGGTTGTATTTCTGGATTCACTATTCTGTTCCTTTGATTTTGATGTCTGTCTTTACACCAATATCATACCATTGAGATTACTGTAACTTGAGATGAAGCAGTATAGGTCCTCCAGTTCTGTTCTTTATTAAAATTGGTTTGGCTGTTTTAGATACTTTGCATTTGTATATAGGTTTTAGAATTATACCAGATATGTATACCAAAAAGTCTGCTGGGTTTTGATTGGAATTGCATGACATCTATATATACATTTGGGGAGAATTGACATCTTAACGATAGTCTTTCAACTGTGAACATGGTATGCCCCTCTGTTTAGGTCTTATTTAATTTTTCTCAGTAATGTTTAATAATTTTTACTGTAGAAGTGTTGCCTATCTTTTTGAGAATTTATCCTTGTTAAAATACTATTTCAAATGGTATTTAAATTTTTTAAAATTTCTGATTATTAGTATATAGAAATAAGTTAATTTGTGTATATTGATTTTTGTATTCTGCAATCTTGCTAAACTCACTTATTAACCCTAAGAGGTTTTCTGTAGACTTCTTAGTCATTTCTACACAGACAATCATGCTGTCTGTGATAAAAGACTTCCTCTTGTCCCTGATCTGTGTGCCTTTATTAATTAATTAATTTTTCTTACCTTACTGAATTGGCTAGAGTTTCTAGGACAGTGTTGCACAAAAATGGTGAGAGTGGACATTTTTGTCTTATTTGTGAAAACAAACAGTCTTTCAATAAAGTATGATGTTAGCTGTGGATTTAAAGATACTCTTTTTATCAGTTTGAGAAAGTTTTCTCCTATTCCTAGTTTGCTGAGATTTTTATCATGAATAGATGTTGGATTTTGTTGAATGCTTTCTCTGCATGTTTTAAGAAGATTATATGGCTTTTCTTTTTTAGCTTGTTAATATGGTGAATTTCATTGACTTTTAAATGTTAAACCAATGATACATTTCTAGGATAAATTATATGGATGATAATTATCCTTTTATAAATTGTATTCACTTTACTAAATTTTGTTAATTTTTGCCTCTTTGTTCATAAGGGATTTGATCTCTAGTGTTGTAATATCTGTCTCATTTTGATATCAGAATAATGCTAGCTTCATAGAAGGGACTGGGAAGTGTTCTCTTCAGTTTTCTTTAAGAGTGTGTGTGTTGGTTGTTGTTTTTCTTCATGTTTGGTAAAATTTCCTAGTGAAGCCACCTGGACCTATTGCTTTATCTGTGGAAAGTTTTGTTACTTTGTTCTATGGGAAAGTTTATCTACAAATTTAATTTCTTTAGTAAGTAAAAGGTTATTTAGTTATCTGTTCTTGAGTGAGCTTTGTTAACTTGATTTTCAAGGGATTTGGCCATTTTTTCTAAGTTGTCAAATGTATTGGCATAGAGTTGTTTATATAAAATTCCCTCATTTTCTATAGTGCCTTCTCCTTTTTCCTGATAGTCATAATTTGTCTTTTCTTTTTTTTTCTGTATTAGTCTAACTAGAAGTTTATCAATTTTTATTGTATTTACTCAAAGAACCAGCTTTGGTTTTATTGATATTTCTGTGTTATTTTCCTGTTTTCTGTTTCAATGATTTCTGCTTTTGTTTACTCTTCTTTTTCTATTTTCTTAGGTTGAAGCTTAATCCATTGATATTAGACCTTCCTTCTTTTCTAATATAATCATATAATGCTTTTAGTTTTCCTCTAAGCACTGCTCTAGGTATGTCTTACAAATTTTGGTATGTTTTATTTTTATTAGGTTCAAAATGCTTCTCTAATTTCTTTCTAGGTTTTTCCTTTGTCCTGTGGGTTACTCGAAGCACATTATTTAGTCCAAATATTTGTGGGCTTTTAAAATGTATGTTCTGTTATTGATCATTTAATTCTGGTGTGGTCAGGGAAGATACTTTGTACAGGTTGAATCTTTCAGATTTATTGAGCCTTGTTTTATGATTCATAAAGTTTCAGGTGCACTTGAAAAGAATGTGTATCTGTATTCTGTGTTGTTCTATAAAGGCCAGTTGGCCAATTAGTTTATAGCATTGTTCAAGTTTTCTGTCTCTTTACTGATTTTCTGGCTACATATTCAGTTCGTTATTGAGAGAATAACGGTGAAATCACTGATTATACTTGTGGACTTATCTACTTTCTTTTGACTTGTTTGTGTGGTTTGAAACTCTCTTATAGTTTTACGAATATTTAGGATTGTTATTCCATTGACCTCTTCTTTGTTTTATGAAATAAACTTTTTTTCCATTCTTTTAGCTCATTTATTTCTTTCATCTTAAAGTGAGTGTCTTGTAGGCAGGATATAGTTGAATCTTATTTTTTTTATTCAGTCTGACCATCTCTGTCTTTTCATTGGGGTATATAGGTCATTTACTGTTAATGCGCAAATATCAATTTTTGTAATTATAAATAATTTAAGAATTTGAATAATTGTTACATCTCATTATGTAACCTTGTTCTGAAATTTTAATTTTCCTTGCAACCACTTTGCTTTATTTAGACTTATTATTTCCAGTTTATCTTAGGCCACCAAAACAAAAGCTAAAATGGAGAAACAAACTGGGACTCAATAAGAAATAACAATGGCCTCCAAAGATGAGAAATTATGTATGGAGAATGATAAGTGATACCTATAGGGACATAAACCAGAGTTAACAAAAATGTATTACCTAGGTTCCAGTGTTGTTCTAGTATGCCTTGTAACGTCTCCAGTTAGTACAGTTTTCAGGTCACTCAGACTCATAACACCCTGGGAGCTTTTTAAAATACTCATTCCTAGTACTTTCCCAGACCTTCAGAATCTATTATGCCCTGGAATCTATTTTAAGATAACATAACTCTCCTTATGACTTTTGGATTCATCTAGTCTTGGAAATCATGATTCTGCCCTATAGTTTGACTCCTTTAATCTTCACTTTCTCTGCTCCTTATCCTCTCTCACGCAGTCTTGGCACCATTAAAGGAAAAAAACTCCGAGGATAGATTTGACAGATCATCAAACCTATAGGAAACAGTTTTGATATGTATGGAGCTTCAGCTTTGACTATGCATGTGTGACACTGATTGATAGGTTAGTAGAGTTCAAATCATATCACACATTCACTTTTTTAAAATAGTTCTTTCTTGGATTGCTCAGTGAAGAACTCTAACTTCTGCATGTATTAATTTAGTAATACCATACTGTTTTCATTAAGCAAATTTGTTTAATACTTACTCTATGCTGGGTAATGATCATCACTGTACTTTTCAAGAAAGAAGATAGCTTTTTAGAAACTTGTGCTACTGCCTTTCCCCCTTTAAAAAAAAAAGTCACATTGATTCTACTGTGATTTTTCAGTTTTCCACAGTTTCATTGGTCCCAGTGTGGAATTAGAATGTACTTATTTATGTTACCTGATTGAAATAGATTAATAAGGTTATAAAATAGACAATTATGAGTATTTGTTACTGTGCCTCATCTCCATTAATTTCATCGACTCAAATCTTTATATAATGAATAGACTTTTATTTTTGATATAGGAAAATAAGCCCCCCCCCCATATTGGTGAATTTGAAAGCTAATATGGGATAGATGCAGATTGTTTTACAATAACTTATTTTAAAGTGCATATTAAAATGACCATTAACAGTATTGTATAGTAATTGTTTAGTTGCTAGCAAGATAAAGAATGTTCTACATAATGGAGAATTTTATCTATATGATACTTGGATTATCAATGTTTCACATAATTAGAATACAGTAAAAACACACTTAAGATGCAAGTGATCAAATGTTAGTCTTCATTGATTGATACTACTGTCTAGCATTTTCCTGTATCTCATATCATTACTGAGAATACCAATCATCATCATACTGTGGGCACGTGGAATTGTCAACTAGTAAAGAATTGTAGTTAACAAGATGCTGGATAATGACTGTGTTATGTTACATAAGACATAATGCAAAGGGGGAGAATTTTGAAAACTAGCATTTAAGGATGAACTTCTCTAGAATCTTAAAACCTATAACTAAGTTTTAAAGACCCATTAAAAGCATGAATCCAACTAAAAAACTGTAACAGTTTCTCAGAAGATATAAAACTGGAAGATACAAAAATTAATGTTAAATTTTTTTCAGTCTTGATGTTGGGTGATGTGTAGTCTACCTGAACTTAATATTTTTGCAAGTTAATACTGGAAGCTGTAGCCTGATCAGAATTTCTTCAGATACAGTAGAATACTGCAAAATGAATACCTATGGTTCGTGAATTAGCAGTTGTATCCAAAAGTAATGATATCGAACCAAAAGGGGAGGAAGCATATAAAAGAGTTTGATAACAGCTTATTCTCAAGAATATTTTAAACATTTCACTTGTGCATCCATAATGATGGTTATAGCCTCCTCAAAGGAGGAACTGCTGGCCTAAGGAGACCTAACAGTTGGTGGAGAACCATGAAGGAGATGGGATACCACCTAGGCCATCAGAATCAGTGCCATGAGTTAGAGGGTAATGGATGTCTTGACTAGAACCCTCTCACAACTAGTTTATACCAAGAAATTGAGTAGCATTGTTTTCTCCATATCTAAACTGTATTTAAAATTACTGTAAATTCCAAATTAATAGGGATAGTAATTAATTAGTTACATAGAAAAGAGAATATACTCCACCTATCTTGTTAATAAACCAATAGAAATATTCTCTAGAATATTCATTCTCAACGTGTTCCTGGACTATCATGTCAGCATCACCTGGGAACTTGATAGAAAATTATTTGACCTGAGTTAACATCTGGAGAAAGTGGGAAGTCAGGAATCTGAATTTAACAAACCCGGCAAGTCATTCTGATGCATGCTCAAATTGAAAACCACTGTTCTAGAATATGATATATATCAAGCTCCAGTGGAATAATGGCAAGTTTTCAGCATCACTAATTCTCATTTTCAAACAGCTGCTGCATAGGTTTTAGTTAATGATTGCCAAACCCAGCTGGAGTTGATTCCTAGTTACTCCATATTCTTTTTACTTACTAGTCAGTGGAGCACCAGGTGCAGTTGTTGAAGTGTGAAAATAATTCAGCTTTGCAGACAATATTGGCATTTCATTCTTGATTTTGAAAATGCTTTAATCTTTTTGGTATGGTATTTATTTCAACAATCAAAGCACATCTATTTTAATGGCAGTTGGAACCTCTGCAAAAAGTTGAGGAAGTCTCTGAATCTTCCTGCCAGTTTAATATCAAAATTAATATCTTAGCTGGATTACAAAGCTTACATATAATTAGTCCTGCCTATTGTATTTTTCCTCTGGTGTTTACAATTTAAGAACAATTTTTAAGTCTCTTCTGTGAAAACCTTCTACCTTCTTCACATGTTCTACATTAGCACATCTTCATTTTTACTTTAAAAAAGAATTCTGGCAGAGATTTATTTTAGTTAAATGCATTCTCTAGTAGTGAGGCTCAGATATGTGCTTTGTGAGTTACAAAACTCGTCAAGCTCTCACAAGCATTCCAAAGGGGGGAGGGATAAATTGGGTGATCGGGATTAATACATACACACTACTGTGTGTAAAATAGATAACTAATAAGAACCTACTATATAGCACAGAGAACTCTACTCAATACTCTAATGACCTGTATGGGAAAAGAATCTAAAAAAGAGTGGATATACGTGTATGTATAACTGATACACTTTGCTGTACACATGAAACTGACACAACATTGTAAATAAACTATACTCTAATAAAAATTAATTTAAAAAAAAAGCATTCCAAAGGCATATCAGTAACATGCGAAGGAAGGATATATGTCTGAAAACTGCTTTACATGTTAAAGTGGACTAAATATGGGTATTTAAAAGTGGACAATGTAGCCAAAAACAAAACACCTAAAATGCTCATTAGTAGGTAAGCTCATGATCTTGCAGTGTATTGCAGAATTGTTTTTGATTCTATTGCATATATATTATAGGTAAAAGAGATCTTTAGATCAAAAGATGGTGGTCTCAAAATTCTGCTTTGATGTTCTTGATTTCTAACTGTAGTTTGCTTTCATGATCTCATTCACTCCTTTGACATCAGCTGCTGCCTTTGTGTTGTGATATTTTTATCATTGTATCGTTGTATACTTTACCACCTTGCACTCACAGTTACCAAAAAACAAAAGAAAACAAAAACACTGTTTTCATGTGACAATGTCCTTTATAAGGCAGTCAAATCAATTAGTTTTATTAAATCTTGACTATTTAGTGATGTCTTTTTAATATTCTGTGGCAAAATGGAAAGTACATCAGGCACTTCTGTACACCAAAGTACAACGGTTGTCTTGAGGAAAAACACTTGTGTTGTTTGAGTTGCAAGCCCAACAAGCCACTTTTTCCCCTAGAACACTGTTTTAACTTGAAAGAATGGCCAACAGACTAACTGTTCTATCTATTCAGTCTTGGGTAGTTTGCAGACATTTTCTCAGACATAAATAAAGTGAATTTGCCACTTGGAAAACAACTGATAATATTTGCTGCCAATGAGAAAATCTCAGAAAACTTGTATTTGTCACCATGAGCTTCCCAATACTGAAAAGACTATTTTGATGCAATTGGTGATGATATAATGAATGTGATTTTTTTTTTTTGAATTATATAATTAAACGTGAACATTTGGAGACTCTGTATAACTCCATAAACTGGTATTTTTCAAATGACAGTACAAGGTAAATCAATATAACAATGTATAGAAAGTTTACTAATATAGTTTTATATTACAACTAGCCTTTAAGAAATAACAGTTGTTGAGTTTTAGTGTAGTGTCCAAAAGTTATCTGAAAAGATTATTAAAATATTCCTTTTTCCAACTGTGCATCTGTATAAAATCTGTGTGAGTCTGATTTCTTCATAGACTCCAACCCAAATAATATGTGGTAACATTTTGAATGCAGAAGCAGTTATGAGAATCCAGTTATTTTCCATTAAGCCAGATATTTAGAAATATTAAAAAGTCATTCTTTTTACTAAATTTTCTTTGGAAAAATTGTATTTTCACAAAACTTTCATTTATGCTAACATGTCTTATTATGTTATTATTTTTAAATTAATAAATATTATATAAGTTTGATAGATTTCATTTCTAATATGATATTGGTAGATATAACTCATATGAATGAAAACTCTTTGGAGCCCCTAATTTGCAAGTGTATAAAGAAAGAGATTCTGAGACTAATAGGTTTGAGAACTGCTGACATACAGGATACAGTTCATATCCAGTATGGTGATAAAGACACTGTTTTGGCCTCTACCCACTTGTCTGCCTCATGATTTACTTTGCCCTTACCCATTCTCCCATATTCTGAGCTTATCAAGAACAACTTTTAGGGTCTAAATGCACCATGCAGTATTATGCCTCCAAGGGTTTTGCTCAAGATTTTCCCTTTGCCTAGAATGCCTTTCTTTTTCTTCTCAGAAGATACTTTCTTTCTCAGTCATCTCCTCCACGAGTCCTTTCCTAACCATCCCATTTACAGGACCTCCATTGCATCTTATAAAATTTTACTATAATGCCATGCCACCAAACTCTCCAAGATTAGGCTTATCTCCAGGACCTGATGCAATAATTATAAATTAATAGATTCTCAGTAAGTGTTTATGGAATTAGTTAATGACTCCAGTGTGAAGAACTTGGTTATAAATTATCACAGTGTTCTCATTACTTAATTAAAGCTACATAATATAGTATGAATCTACTCATTATTTGAATTTTTGCCTTAATTATAAGAGATATATCCTTTATTTTTCTCAAGGTAGACAAGATATAGCTGTGTGTCACTGAATAAGACAGGATTATGGGACCAGTGTGTAAGCATTCCACTCCCTCTTCTTGCTTAATTGTCACCAGCCCGCTTCTGTCTTTATTTCTGCTCTTTCCTGCCTTGTTAGAGGCTAGGTGGAGAGAATCCTTCAAAACAGTCTATATGCTAGCAGAGAAATTGACATCATAGCTTTACAGAATTTACTTAGTGGTAACTGACCCCAGAGGTCCAGTGGTTTCAACTCTTATCAGTGGAGAAATCCTTTCTACATCATCTTTTGGTGGGTCCTCATGTAGCCTGTAGATGAGTATCTCTAGAGACTGACAGCTTACCTACCCCTAAAATGCATATATCTTTTCTTTGCACTACTAATTATTTAAAAGCCCATTCTCTCTTGAGCCATAGTCTATCTTGTCTTCTGGAGTAATTCCACAGAAAGGATGCCTCCTTTTCGCAGTAACTTTTCAAATATTTCAAGATAACTTGTAGTACTTCTGTGGAATTTCTCCTCTCTAGCTAACTGCACTGTGCTTTTTTTAAAAGGAGTTCTTTGCATGGCATGGTCCATTCAGCTCATTCCGATTCTGAATGTACTGTGTGTATGCCTGAAATAATACATCATATTCCTGTTTGACAAATATAGATTTCCTAGGAGCTGTGCCTTCTTGTGGTTTAAGACACTAATTACTATGTTTTGGTTAGGAATATAGTCTTTGGTATCAGATTGAAGGTTTGGATTCTGACTTTGCTTCTAAAAACTCTATAACTAATCTGAGTTTACATTTCCATATTATTACTTCATAGGCAATAGATGTAGGGTGACTGTAAGAATTAAATGAAATAACATGTTTACATGCACAGCAGCATTGCTTCTGGTCCATAATAAAGGCTCAATAAGTGGAACAATTATTACTACGGTAGTTATATGCTTATCAGTATAGCTACAGTTGTCATAGATTTTTTTGGCTGTTTCACACTACTGTTGTTAAATAATTTCATAATCAAATTATACTAGTGTATTTGTTATTTATCAGCTTAGTCACTCTGCAGGCTTTCATGGCTTCCCCAATGACCCACCTCTATATTTTGAAACCCAGCCCCATCTTTTCAAGGCTCAATTTATCCAGTGTATCTTTCTCCATAAGTTTTTTACCCCAGTTCTTGGTTTCAGAAGTGTTTTGTTCTCTTTTATGGTATTTATTACAATGGCATTTGCTTCATTCTGTATAAGATGGGAATTTAAAATACGAATAGATTGCTTGAGAAGTATGTATTGATTAAAAAGGTATGAGGAGGGCTTCCTAGGTGGCGCAGTGGTTAAGAATCCGCCTGCCAATGCAGAGGTCACGGGTTCGATCCCAGCTGCAGGAAGATCCCACATGCCACGGAGCAACTAAGCCCGTGTGCCCAAAAAAAAAAAAAAAAAAAAAAAAGAAACACAAAAAGGTATGAGGGATATTTTGAGATGTCTTTTCCTGGTAAAGCTTGAGAAAAATGAAAAGTATATTGCTTGGAATCCCCATTTTCTATCAGAGTATTCATTTCAAGTGATTGAGATAAATAAAGAATGAAGTCTTGAAGTCAGCTCACCTACAGTTTTTAACTATAATATTCTATATTTTAAAAACTTGCAAAGAAAATGGTACTTCTATAACATCATCATGTTGTATTTAACTATGCAACTCTACTCCTTCCTCATGTACAAGGGTGAATCAAAAATTATCCGCACTCTGGCTGTAGAGTTTATTTTAATTAGCTTTTAGAAGAGACAAATACATCATTTTTTGACATAATCTCCTTGATTTTCAGTACACTTTGTCCATCTGTCAACAAGCTTTTGTATTCCCTCATTAAAAAATGTTTAGGCTGAGCTGCAAGCCACGAATGCACCACTGTCGTCACTTCATCCAAAGTGAATCTTTGTCCTCATAGGGCTGCTTTCAGAGGACCAAACAGGTGAAAGTTTGATGGAGCAAGATCAGGACTACAGGGAGGATGCTTTAACACCTCAAAGTGAAGTTTTTGCAAAGTGTCGACAGTGTCGGCAGAAGTGTGAGGATGTGCGTTGTCATGCAAGATCACAGCGCCCTTGGATAGCAGTCCTCTGCATTTAATCCAGAATTTAGGCTTCAGCTCTTCAATAAGCATCTCTTTCCATTTATACACACTTCTTCCCAACAAAACACTTTCTCTATACTGCACACAAAGTCTTTGATAAGTAATGGCACTAGATACACCCTCAGACGACAAAAAGCAAATTACTGCATGCTGCCCTTCTTTCATGCAAATCACAAGTGGAGCATCCATTTTTGCTCGCACCGCAGTTACAAATGAACTGATGTAACATGTTCACACCTGCACAGCAGTGACTGGGGAGACAGTAGCCTTGAACAGAACATGCTGATAAGGCAGTGTGGCCAACAGAAGTTTTGATATAACCAGAGCATCGGTAATTTTTGACTCATGCTCGTAAAAATCAAATTTTCTTCCCAAATTTCATCTCACTAATGAATTATTACAAAAATATATTGGTTAATGCTCTTGAGAGGATCTATTAGGTAAGAATATCGATGTAGCTGTTTAATATCCCATCCGTCCAATAACCACCAATATAATTCTTTCATTTTTATTGCTAAGGTTACTAAGTTAAAGGAATAAACGTTACATTTTACTAAATATACTTGACAAACTTGGTTACAGTATTTTACAGTTATTACACAAATTTTTAAATGTGAAGTTCTTATAATTATGAGGGTGAGTCAAAAATTATCTGCACTCTGGCTGTAAAATTTATAAAAGTTTTAATATAACCAGAGTGCGGATAATTTCTGACTCACTCTTGTATTTTGCAATATATTTTCATTAATGTTAAGAATCAATGTATAGGGAGTTCCTAGGTGGCACAGTGGTTGGGAATCTGCCTGCCAATGCAGGGGACATAGGTTTGATCCCTGGTCTGGGAAGATCCCACATGCCTCAGAGCAACTAAGCCCATGCGCCAGAACTATTGAGCCTGTGTGCCACAGCTACTGAGCCCACATGCCTGGAGCCCGTGCTTTGCAACAAGAGAAGCCACCACAATGAGGAGCCCACACACCACAATGAAGAGTAGCCCGCACTCACCGCAGCTAGAGAAAGCCCATGTGCAGCAACAAAGACCCAGCGAAGACCCAGCCAATAAAAATTAATTAACTTGGAGACTGTCATACAGAGTGAAGTGAGTCAGAAAGAGAAAAACAAATACCGTATATTAACACATATATGCGGACTCTAGAAAATGGTACAGATCAACCGGTTTGCAAGGCAGAAATAGAGACACAGATGTAGAGAACAAACATATGGACACCAAGTGGGGAAAGTGGAGAGGGTTGGGGGGGAATGAATTGGGAGATTGGGATACCAAATTGTATGCTCTAAATATATAAAAAACTGATCAAATTAGGAAAACATCTAAAAGAGGTATGACCTCTTCTCTAAAAAAAAAGAAAGAATCAATGTATAATTAATGCACAATGTATATATAAAACATATATATCTACAAGGGTCTAGAAAAATCCTTGCACATGGGGCACAGATCTTTTACCTCCTTACATAAGTTTATTCCTAGGTATTTTATTCTTTCCAATGTAACTGTAAGTGGGATTGTTGCTTTAGTTTTTGTTTCTGATTGTTTGTTGGTAGTGTATAGGAATGCAACAGATTTCTGTATATTAATTTTGTATTCTGCAGCTTTGCCAACTTCATTGATGAGTTCAAGTAGTTTTTTGGTAGCATCTTTAGGATTTTCTATGTATAGTATGTCATCTGCAATCAGTGAGATAGTTTTACTTTTTCCTTTCCAATTTGGATTCCTTTATTTCTTTTTCTTGTCCGATTGCTGTGGCTAGAACTTCCAATACTATGTTGAATAAAAATGGAGAGAGTGGGCATCCTTGTCTTGTTCCTAATGTTAGAGGAAATGCTTTCAACTTTTCACCATTGAGTATGATGTTAGCTGTGGGCTTATCATATTTGGCCTTTATTATGTTGAGGTATGTTGCCTCTGTATCCACTTTCTGGAGAGTTTTTTTTTTTTTATCATAAATGGATGTTGAATTTTGTCAAAATCTTTTTCTGTATCTATTGAGATGATCATGTGGTTTTTATTCTTCAATTTGTTAATGTCATGTATCACATTAATTGATTTGTGGCTCTTGAACCATCCCTGCATCCCTGATATAAATTACATTTGATCATGGTGTATGATCCTTTTAATGTATTTTTGTATTCAGTTTGCCAATATTTTGTTGAGGATTTTTGCATCTATGTTCACCAGTGATATTGGCCTATAATTTTCTTTTTTGTTTGTTATATTTATCTGGTTTTGGTATCTGGGTTATTCTGTCCTCATAGAATGAGTTTGGAAGCATTCCTTCCTCTGCAATTTCTTGGAATAGTTTAAGAAGGATAGATGAGGCTAGTCCTGAGGTTAGAGCAGGCTTGCTGGTGGGTGGGGCTGAGTCTCAGGGGATTCTGGGGCTATTGCCTGCCTACTGGTGGGCAAAGCTGGGCCCCAGTGTCTCTGGCTGCAAGGCTCTGGGAGTTCTGGGTCTAGTGCCTGCACGCTGGTCTGTGCAGCTGGGTCCTGGGCCCTCTGGTGGGTAGGGCTGTATCCAGGGGCTGCTGTGGGCTCAGGTGTGTTAAGGTCTGCTGATGGGTGGGGCTGTGTGCCCACCTAGTTAGTTGCTTGGCCTGAGGAGTCCCAGTACTGGTGGGGGGTGGGGGGGGAGCTGGGTCCTGACATTAATAAGCTAGAGGGAGGATTCCAGAATGGTGCTTGTCAACACCAGCATCCACATGGTAGAACAAGCCCCCCAAAATGGCTGCCACCAGTGTCATTGCCCCAGGGTAAGCTCCAGTTGCTTCCTGTCTCTCTGGGGAACTCTCCAAGATCAGCAGGTAGGTCTGACCTAGGCTCTTTTCAATTTACTGCTTCTGCCCTGTGTCCTGGAGCAGATGAGACTTTGCATGTGCCCTTTCCAAGTGGAGTCTCTATTTCCCACAGTCATCTGGGTCTCCTGAAAGTAAGCACCACTGGTCTTAAAAGCCAAATGCTCTGGGGGCTCATCTTTCTGGTACAGGACCACTGGGCTGTGGAGCCTGTTGTGTGGCTCAGACCCCTCATTCCTTGGGGAAAACCTCTGCAGTTGTAATAATTCTCCCATTTGTGGGTCACCCAACCCAAGGGTATGGGTCTTGACTATACCATAAGTCTACCTCTCCTATCCATCTCATTGTGGTTCCTTTTTTATACCTTTAGTTGTAGAAGATCTTTTCTGGTAGGCTCCTGCCTTTTTCATCAATAGTTGCTCTGTAAACAGTTGTAATTATGATGTGCTCACGAGGGGAGGTAAGCTAAAGGTCTTTGTACTCTGCCATCTTGGGAATTCTTGCTTTATTTTCATTTTCATTCACTTCAATGTATTTTCTTATTTCCCTTGATGCTTCTTTTGTTTTTTATTTTCTGTTTTTCTTTTTTTGTCTTTTCTTATTTCTGCGTTCCTGAGAATTACTTTTACATTTATTAAAAACTACATTTTGATTTATCCAGTGTTTTTCGCATTTAATGTCTTTGTATAACTTTTTTCATGGTTGCTTTATGTTACATCATATAAATTTCACTTGTCACAGTTTACTGGTATCATCAGTTTACCAGTTCAAGTGAAGTGTAGAAATATTACCTTCATTTACATCCCTTTACTATCTGCCACTTATAATATAATTGTATTAAATATTTCCTCTGCATACATTTAAAATCACATCAGATAATGTTATAATTTTTGCTTTATCTGTGAAATGTATTTTTTTAAAACTCGAGGAGGAGGAAAGTTTATTGTATTTACCTATGTTTCCTTTTTTTTTTTTTTCTGGTGTTTTAAGATTTCTTTTACTTTTTTTATTTTTATTTTTTCTGTCTAGAGAACTTCCTTTAATCAATCTTAGGGTAGATCTAGTGGCAATAAATTATTATAGTTTTCTTTCATATAAGAATATCTTACTTTGCCCTTCATTCTTGAAGGTGATTTTCTCTGGGTATAGGATTATTTTATTTCACCACTTGAAAAACACTGTGCCACATCCTTCTGGCTCTGTGACTTCTGATGAGAAATCCACTGTTACTCCAGTTTTTTTCTATAGTAAGGCTTCATTTTCTCTGGCTTATTTCAAGATTTTTTTCTTTGATTTTAGTTTTCAGGGGCTTAATTATGATGTATCTTGTCATGGATGTCTTTGGTTTATCTCATTTGGAGTTTGTTCAGCGTCTTGAATCTTTATGTCTCTTGTCAAATATCAGGTTTTCAGCCATGATTAGAGAACTCTTTCAGCCCTGCTTTGTTCTTTCCTTCCAAGACTCTGAAACACCAGTGTTAGATCCTTCACTATATCCCACAGTTCCCCAAGGCTCTGTCGCTCCCCCCTCCCCCCCATCCCCAGTAGTATTCGCTCATTGTTATTCTGATTGGGTAATTCTTTTGTTCCATGTTCCAGTTTACTAAATTTCTCTCCTTCCTTTCCATTCTGCTATTGATCCCATTCACTGAGCTTTTTATCTTGATTATTTTATTTTTGAGTTCTAAAATTTCCATTTAGTTCTTCTTTATATATTCTGTTTCATTAACGAGCTTATTTGCGGAGGCTTTCTACTTTTTCATTTGGTTCAAGTTTGTTTGTAATTGTTCATGAAAGCATTTTTATCACGACTGCTTTAAATCTTTGATAATTCTAGTATCTCTGTCCTCCTGATATTGTCGTTTTTTGATAGTCTCTATTCATTGAGTTTGAGGTCCTCTTGGTTCTTGATATGTTGAGTATAATTTGAAACCTGGATGTTTTTATATTATGTTGTAAGACTCTGGATCTTTTTTTTAATTGAATGAAAGATTTTTTAAATTCTATAATGCATTACAATTTTCAAAAGTTTCACACACATGACTTCATATAATCCCATAATAACCCTTTTTTCCCCTTACCCCCATATTGCCCTTCCCCCTTTCCCTCTCTCCGCTGGTAACCACTAGTTTATTCTCTATGTCTGTGGAGACTCTAAATCTTATTTAAACCTTCTGTTTTAATTGGCTTTTTCCAATACTGCTCTACCAAGGGAAGAAGGTGCTGCTTTGTTTCAGCCAAGTGGAGGTAAATGTCCAGGTTCCCTTGTCAGCCTTCATCAACATCTGCTGAGCCCATTGTCACCACTGGGCAGGCATGGAAGTGGTCTCGTTACACTGGGTGATGGTGAAAGTCCTGATTCTCCACTAGGTCTCTTCTGACACCACCAACTGGAGAGGGGAGGGGGTCTCTCATCACCACCATGTGGAGGCAGACTTTGATTCCTTGCTTGGTCTTGACTGACACTGCAGAGGTGCCTGTTACCTGCTGCCTGGGATGAAAGTCCTGGCTCCCTACTTGGTCTTCTCTGACACCACTCCATCAAGGATACTGTGCACCTGATCAAAGCCTTGTGAGGGTGGAAGTCTAGGCTACCCACTTGGCCTGTGAGAATAGAAGTGGGGCTCCACAGTTTTTTCTGTGAAGCTTAAAGTAGAGTGATTATTGTCTAAGAGTTTCCTGTCTTACTATGCTGTCCCTTTCTTGGTGCTGGCGAGAGAGAGCCGGCTTTTGTTGGGTTTCTTTTTGTGTATGCCTGCTCCTGGTTTGCTGGCTTCTACTGCTCCAAGTCTGGGATATATGAGGCTAAAGAAAACTTAGGGAACTTACCACTGTGTTGTTCCTTGGGTCCCAAGGGCCCTAACTAGTCTGTCTTCTTTCCAACTTTTAGAGTCTTAATGTTTGTCTTATATTGACATTATATATAACATCAAGTGTTTTTAGTTGTATTTCGTAGGAGGAATAGCAAAACATAGGTTTACACCATCTTCCTTGAAGTGGAGGGTGCTCTCAACTCTTTTTATAGGATGATCCACTTAAACATAAGTTTTAATGATAACAAATGCACCCTTGCTGACTGCCTGGAAACCACACAAGGAGGCATTTGCCAGTGTTGAGAGTCCAGCCTTCAGTCATCCATATGGAAATTTATTTTGTTGGTCCCCATGGTGATTGAGTTCAAGGAGACTGACTCAGGCTAAAAATATTTATAAGAAAATGATGTATACAGTTGGACAACTAATTTATTTAATTCATAACGATTACAAAATACTACTTCCATAAGGATAGTACTTCCAGCTAGTGCCTGGCTAGACAGTGCATTCACAGTAAGTGATGCTGAAAAAGCAGTCAGTTAACCTTATAATAGCTTTCTTTTGGTGTCACTTTGTTGCTTCCTACTTCTCATTATGTACATGTTTTATGGGGAATAAATTATACTGCAGAACAATATTTGGGGATTTACACAACTCAGAATTTATCCTTAGAAAGTGCTAAGAATTTACTTTAATTCAGATATTTGATGGCTTCAAGCTCTTAGAGCCCAACTTATCTAGCTCTGCAATAGGTACACTTTCCAGGGAGTCCTGACAGGACAAATTTTGTGCCAAGGCACTCTTCCTATAGACATTTTTCCGATAGACACTGCCAATTTCCTCTGTGATTTCTCTTTGCCTACAGTTCTTACTTATGAGTAACCCCTTTTTTCAGTATACATACTAATGCCTTTAGGCAGTTTACTATCAGACTTTCCTGTCCAGGAGCCTTTTTTTTTTTTCTCAGAAGTAATTAAACTGGGGTCATGGACCCCCCCTGCCCATGGTTGGGCTTAAGAGGAAGCCCTGAAATGCGCAATTCAGCCATTCTGGAGACAAGGTCCATCGTTTTCACAGTATTCTCAAAGTGACCCAAAAAATCATTATGAGCCACTAATGCATATTTTTGCTCTGCTCTATTATGTATATGTAGTTTAAACCTGTTATAAACCACCTTTATTATCCACTGAAATCTTAATATTGTTATCGTCAATTTCTGTGTTTTCTTTCTATAATTATAGATAATAGAAATTTGTTGTTTTTTTTCTTAATGTTCCTTGCCTTTTATTTATTATTTATTTACCTATTATCTAAACAGTTTTTACTTTTAACATGCAGGAGTTTCAGTATTTGAAATCAAGGCAATTTGTTGGTCTTTCCGTTTGCTGTTTTCTTTTTTTAACCCCTATAATCCTAAAGTGTTACCCACTATACAGAAATACTACACATTTTGAACATTTGTAAAATGTTTATTTTCTGCTGAGATCATTGCACAATTGAGCTTTGGTGGGGGGAGAAGGTTATATTCATGAGTCCTTTAATTTGTACAGAATACAAAACTTATTTCTCTATTTAAATTATTTAATACATTGAACATTTAATTAAATGTTCAAAGACAAAAGGTGTTTCCCAAAACAACAAACTTTAATGTTAAAAAAAAAGTAGTCATTAAAGAATATGTTGCAATTTAAAAAAAAAAATCTTTTCTTCAGTTATTTTTCTTCATCTTTTCTGTAGTCTAATACATACATCTTTGTGACGTTAATGCTGTGTAGGATTTAGGTTGGTGTATTAGGTTGGTGCAGTTTTTTATACTTAGCTTGATCATTATGTTCTTTCAATAAATTAGCCTTCAATGCTCTGTCAAAGCAGAAATAGGTAATTATTGCCATTATGAATGGCCTTTTAAAAGACTTATGTTTGTTGATAATCTGCTGGGTGGAAAGGTTCATTGAGCTGAGATGTATACCACCTTCAACAGGAGCCTAGAAGAACTAGAATTGCCATGGAGTTCAGTGTCCATCTTCAGGGCTGGAAATATTAGTGCCAGTGGTGCTGGGCTTGTCTGTAATGTCATGACTCAGATTGCACCCCATGTTATTTGTAGGCTGTACATTTTGTGGTGGTTCTAAAATAACTTGCATAGCAGATTCTCTATAATTCATAACTCAAACATGTAAAAAACATTACTTCCAAATGCATCTTTAGTATTTTAAATATACTGCCTACATTCTCTAAGTGCACTCCAAATGTGCCGTAACTAATAAAGCGTCCCCACTGATTTAAGAGGGTCTTAGAAGAAGTTCTACTAACTAGGTGGAGCCTCTCTGATTTAAAAAAATAAAAATAAAAATAAATTGGGACTATTTAGTACTTACTAAGTAAAGAAAATGGCCTTATTACAAATATCCTTACTTGTTTTAAGTATTATCACAGGAAAAAAGACATAGTAGTTCACCATCAACAGTAGTTACTGTTATTTTTCAACTAAGTGAGATTTGATTTTATAAACTATTATTACTAACAAAAATTCTCTTAATATTCCATGGTATTTTTATCTTTTTATGTAGTTTTAGGCATAATACTATATTAATAATTATCTTGTTTGTTTTAAGAAAAGTAAAAACATTTGAAAAATAGAAAATGCATATAAATATATTATTTGAATGAGAAAGTAGTTACCTGAATTTGTATCTGTTCATAATTTTAAAAAATGTTTTGAAATTGTGAGAAATATACAGTTCATATACTTTAACACACATAATAAACCAAGAACAATGAGCAATTTTTAAAACGTGTTAGTTTCATGCTCCAGCTAGAGTTTTAGCACCTTAAAAAATAAACAAATCCATAGACTAAATAATAACTTCTTTTAAAAGATAACAAAATCTGTTTCTTTTCCAAATGCTTGATTTCAGAAAAACTAGCAAAAGTAAATTCAGCATTGTTGGTTGTTGGTGTAGCCATTAAAAGTAAAGGGAATTTCATGTATATCTGGGCTGCTGTAGGAAACCTCTCATAGTTCTGTCAGCACTTAAATGACAATAGTACTGTTTTATTTCCCTTAGTAGACAAAGGAGGGTGTATGGACATAACAATACCATAATAGTTTTGGACTGTGGTGCCAGTTTGAGGTTGTTTGGAAGATAAAATTCCTTTAATATTTTTGCATATAATGTTATGGTTAGACCCTCCATAAATGCATGTTGAATTTAATGAGACAACTTCCAAATCCTGTGTAGATGCGTGAGCATCATACATTACCTTGATCATAGATTCATTTGGAAAGTACTGTCAATTTGAAAAATATTATGTTTTCTAAACATAGGGTATGTGCTGCTTTTTCTTTTTCTTTCTATTTCTTCTGAGTCTTTTTCTGTGGATTGTCTTTTTTTCTTGGCCCTTGAATGTTGGTACTTCCTAAGATTCTGTTCTAAGAATACAGTCTCTTTCCATGCTGTGTATTCTACATTATCTAGGTAGTTTCATCCATTTCTATGGTTTTCTCAGATGTCTTTCTTCGACATGAACCTTTATGCTCAACACTTCATCTGTGCGCCCAATTATCTATATCTCCTGGGTATCCCAGGCAATCTGACAGTATGTTCAACATTAAGCGCATCTGTTTTTCTCTATGTACCCAACCAACTCTCCCCCACAAAAACGGATACCTATATATGCATATATGTGCTTCTTTTCGTGTTTTGGAAAGCCCGTGGCTAATAAGTAACAGGCCTGAAACTTTAATTCACGTCTTCTGAATGTGAATCCTCAGCTCAGTGTATACCTAACGTAGTGGCCATATATTCTGGCCCAAAATTTAAGATGCATAATCAGACAGTATTTGAAGCCTGAACTTATAATTATACCGCATTGCTTTTTTTAAAGATGCTGATTTGTTTTTTGTTTGTTTGTTTGTTTTTGGCTGTGTTGAGTCTTTGTTGCTGTGCATGGGCTTTCTCTAGTTGTGGCAAGTGGGGGATACTCTTTGTTGCGGTGTGCGGGCTTCTCATTGTGGTGATGTCTCTTGTGGAGCATGGGCGCTAGGTGCACAGGCTTCAGTAGTTTGGCACGCAGGCTCAGTAGTTGTGCCACATTGTTTTTTCATGTCACTTTACTAAATTGTCACCAGTATGGTAGGTAGATGTTAACACACGTATAATGTAAAATTGCAATTATGTGTAAGTATGACTGTGCAGTATGAGGTATATATACGTACATTGTATGTGTGTGTGCAGTTTGACCTAGTTAGGGAGATTAGATGATGCTTTCCTTGCAAGTGATGATTTAATTCAATGTGAAGTTTGAGGAGTTCACTAGGCAGGGTTGAGGCAGAAGGAGAATGGGTGAGAATTCAAGGCAGGTATGATAGCTTGCGCAGAGATCTATCTGGTCGTAGGCGGGTGAATGCTGTATGTGAACAGTTGTCTTTGTGCAAAGTAATTTGCAATCCTGTTATTTTTCCCCCTCATTTCTTCCCCTTTTCTTGCTTTATTTGAAGCTGAAGTTTATATTAAGTAGAGAGTAGTTGAAAGCAGAATGTAACTGCTTTTCAAACTGCTTGGTGGACAGTGACTTGAATTAGAGGAACCATGGAATTTAATGAATAAACATAACCAGGACTTATCTGTAATGCAACACCAAAAAGAAAAAGGTTTTATGATGGTCTCATTTCTACTCTCTTTGCCTAAAATCACACCAGCGTTTGTAGTCACTGCCCTTCTACGTTTTGATAAAGCAGGGAGTAACTACACCCTAAGTAATAAATTTCAAAATTATTACCTAAATTATAAGTGATTTATTTTCTAAGTGTATTTTTTGTTACTGTGAAGTTTAGTATTCCATGCAATCTGTCTTTATGTGTTTGAAAATTAATTCAGACTGGAGAAATTCTGTTGGAATGAAAAGTGTCTTTTGAACCACGCTGAGGAACTCTCTGGTCTGTGGTATTCTAAACTTGATGACTCCGTTGATTCTTTTGTTCTTCATTTGCATGTGTATTATCCTTCAAAGGTAATTCTGAAGTTTGGGTCTTCAAAACATTTCTTCAGCTGCTCTTCACCCAGTTCTTGAATAGGAAAACTATGTTCCAGGAATAGGAAATTATTTTCAGTGTTTTACAACTTCCTTATAGTGTCTTTTAAAACTAAGTTCATAGTCTGTTTTTCTTTGCAGAAAGGGCTATTGCAAGACATGAAGTTCGAGAGATTGAGCAGAGACATACGATGGATGGCCCTCGGCAAGATGCAGCTTTAGATGAGGAAGAGGACATGGTGATCATTTATAACAGAGTCCCCAAAACTGCAAGCACCTCTTTTACCAATATTGCCTATGACCTGTGTGCAAAGAATAAATACCATGTTCTTCACATCAACACTACCAAAAATAATCCAGTGATGTCACTGCAAGATCAGGTAAATACCACTTAGAGGATGCATAATGTTTTCTGACACTTCGTAAGTCAAATTTTGTATCTCAAGGAGATGAAGCATTTTAAGGTAAATTCATGTATGCCGAGCCCAGTGGATTGTAAGTTTCTTGGGGGAGAGGATCAGCCAAACTTACCTGTAATTTTACATTCTTCACATTCTTGAATTTTTGAAGAGAATATTGATGCTCCTCAGTATTGTATCCTTTTAAAAAATGTGAAATATTTTTAGCAGATGGCCTGCAATAAAAATCATTATATTGTCTCAACTTATGATTGAGAAATCTTTATTTGATGAATACCTGTATTCTCGATGGTTTAGTTTTGTGAGTAGGCTCCTGAATTTCATCTTATCTTTACTATAACTTATATAAGTATTAGCTGTAAACTCCTAGAGAACAGGGGTTGTGGCTTATATTTTTAACATAATCTTGCCTTTTAAGTTGTTGAGCGTTAGATACAGGTGGATAGATAATTTTATGAAGTGGTTTTAAGAAAAGTGGAGGAAGTCATGAAATGAAATCGACCCCGCTTTAGCAGTAGTTTCAGACATTTTCTTCACACCTGGAGTTCTGACTATAATTATATATAAAGTTCTGTCTACAAATATTGAAGGGAATGGGAATTGGGCCCCATGAGAAGAAAAGGTAATATTTGAGAATACTATGTAGGATCAAATATCATATTGCGGTAGCTTATTGGAAAGGTAATTGTGATGGTCATTTAGTTAGAATGGATTGGTATCCCACTCTTTGGCATACCTATAATCCTCCCTCACACTGAAGCAAGAGAATAACACTGATACACAAGGTTAGGTTCACTTTCTTGCCAGAGAGCTGTTTGTGAAGGCTGATTGTATATGGTATATCATCTGCCCATGTTAATTCTTGGCTCTCTGCAATATCCTCAATTACTCTTTTTTCTAGAACCAAAAATCTACACTCATCAGCCAAATCAAATAACTCTTCTGTAAATGAGAAGCAACATGAGCTTATTTAACTAAGTGGGTCATAAAAACTATTCATTATGTAATATTATACCTCTCAAGGGCAAGTATCCCAAATTATCAGTTTTTATACAGTGTGTAGTAGATTTTAAATCTGTTTGCATGATTGCTTTCAGAATATATCTTGGTTTACAAGGAACATTTCTTAATGCTCACATAATAATTTTAGATTTCTTCAGTAGTATTGTTTAGATAATGACATTGACCTTTTTTTTTCTTCTCATGAAATATAAATCTACAGAAGCTCACCACATAAGACATTTATAGGCATCATGTAATGGTATATTTTCCCAGTTGCATTTGGATAAGATAAAACTTCTGTTTTCCTTTCAATATCTTGTCATGTATGTGTGCGTGTATATATATATATGCAGCAAACAAGAAGCATAAACACTATCTTAAAGGCAAGTGGGTTATATAATGAATGATACTTAAAACATGTTTGGGGCAGAGTGGAAGAATAGTCTTAATCACTACCTGACATACTTCAAAATGTCAGCTGGTAGTTCAACACCTGGTCTTAATTAGGAATAGCTTATATACCAAATGTTGTCTAATGCACCATATCTAAATTATTTACTGGTCTCTTATTCTGTATAGAAGCAGTTCTTCAAACAAGTCATGGGTACCGCTTCCTTTCCCTTTGCATGACATATCAGATGGTGTTTTAATTCACTTTCAATATAGTAAGTGTCATCTAAATGTGAACTTTTGATTATTAGATGCCTTGAAATAATTTTTAAAATATTCCCTGAACCCCATCTTATATAACACACAATTTTAATACCATATTTTTATTGTCCTTGTGAACTGTTCTCAACTGCCCTATTCTTTAAATAGGAATTAATAAATGACCTATTTTGCTATTCTTCTCTGAGAAATAGTTTCTAATCAGTATTTAACTCAAGTGAGACTTAAAAGATGAAATTTTTATTAAACCTGCTGTTGTCCCAATCTTCCAGTTAAAGCCCAGTTTACTCATAAAACTATTATGGGTTGTAATAGGTGATTACACCCTTTATTCCTTCACCTTCCAACCTCAGCAGCCCCGTCTGCTTAACATCCATCTGCCTTTGGCCCCAGCTCTTTCCTAGATGTATTTTGTACTGGGGACTGTGCTAAACTGTTTACATGCTTAATTATTTCTCTCAAAAATTTTAGAGGCAAAGCCGAAATATTTCTAGTCTGGTATGAAAGTATTCAGTGTGTAACAGTTACATGTATTCTTAGAAACAGTTCTCAACTCTGCTTTCAAGTTTTCATTTATTTATTGCATATGTAATGTATGCTGAGATTTTGCTACATTCTTTGGGGAATTACCAAAGAAATAAAAAGGAGCTTATTTATAATTTACTAGGGAACATAAAACATAGTCACAGGAACTATGAGGACTATTCAAAGAAAACATCAATTTATAGTGTTCTTACCAAAATATGTAACCAAAATGTTTAACCTGGACCTCATCTTGAGAGAACAGGCAAATCCCTATTGCAGAACATTCTCTAGAACAACTGTCCTGAACTCTTCTGAAGTGTCAATGTCATGACAACCAAAAAGGTGGGGTGGGGGGGTGGACTAGAGGAGACTAAAGAGACATGAAAACCAAATGTAGTTTGTGACCCATGATTGGATCCTTGATTAAAAAAAAAATGTCTGCTACTTTGATTCAGAAAAAAAAAATTAAGTGTGTGTGCACAGAGAGAGAGGGAAAGAAAGAGATAAACAGAAGTGGCAAAATGTTAACAGTGACTCTTGGTGAAGAGTATAGAGATGTCAACTACTCTTCTTTCAACTTTTCTGTAGTTTAGAAATTTTTCAAAATTAAGAACTTGAGATAAAATAAGAGTAACAGAGCAAGGAGATTAGAAGGTAAACATTTGCGAATATAAGGCATGAGCAGACTAAGTGATAAGAATGAGGTCATGAACGTTATATTTTTGAGATGGGCTTTATCCGTTAATAGACAGGACTTGGCAGGAGTCAGGCAATCAGCCCTTCTAGTTGGAAAATGAAGTTTACTCTGCTATCACAAAATATCTCTATATTACAGAACATCTTGTCTTTGAAGTAACTATGTCAAATAGGTGTAAGTGGCAGCATCTTTTATGATCTTTCTTAATTCTTTTCTGCTCTCACATATTTAGGTCTGATCACATTTAAGATCTTTCTAAGAAACTGGAAATATCCAGAATTTTCATTCTCTGTAGGACAGCGTAGTAATTTTTTTTCCTTTTAATCTACTGTTAAACCAGCTTCTGGTCATTTGCAGTAGAGCATATGGTTTGATATTAGTTGCAGATACAGATGTTTCAGAGCAACACTTTAGATGAATGCTTCTCAACCTATAATGTATATACTGAGCACCAGTTAAAGTACAGATTCTGATTCAGAAGGACTAAGATAAAGCCTGATATTCTGAATTTCTAAAAAGCTTCCTGTTAATGCCAAAACTGATGCTTCTGGTCCTTGAACCCACAGTTTGAGTAGCAAAGATCTAGAATAGGATTCTCAATGCGGTGATAGGAAGATGCATGTTCTTCCCAGGATGGTGCGTTACTTACTTCTAAATTCATATTCCTACCTCCCCAACAAAATCCAAATTCCTTACCTATACCAACAGGCCCTTCTTAATCAAGCCCTTATCCATTGTCTGTTGCTTAAACCTCTTATTTACTAGCCACACTGGCCTTTTGGTTCATTGAATATACCAAGCCTTTCCCGCTTCAAGGCCACTGCACTTATTTCCTGTTAGAATGCACTTCTCCTGGCTTCTGACAATTGGCTTCGTGTTATCCATTTAAGGGTTCAGTTTAATGACGTCCTCATAGCAAAACCTTACTTGGCCATCCTATATATTAAATACCTCTTCCAAGTTACTGTGTACCATCATTCTTTTAGTATCTTTTTTGTTACTTATTGATTTATTTACTGTCTTTTTCTCTATAATTTAAGCTCTTTAAGGGGAGCAGCCTTGTCTGTCTTGTTCACCTTGTATCCCTGTGCTTAGAACCATGCCTGAGACATAGTAGATACTCCATAAATTTTTTGTTGAATGAATAAATGAACAAATGAACCCATTTAGATTCTGAAGGTAGCTCTCAGCTGAGCATCATGCCATGGTGATAATACTAGCAGAGGTAGCCCCTCTGATCGAGCGCAGTATGAGCATGATCTCTCCTTACACACACACCCCCTCCCACAAAACAAAACAAGACAAAAAAAGATTGAACAACACAGTTCTGAATTTTAGTGAAGACAGTCTATGTTCTATTGTTACTGAACCTTTCTTATATTTTATCCCAACTATTACTCAGTTTTTCTCTTTGCATAGAAAACTTCCTCTCTAGTTTAGTCTCATAAAACTACCCATGAATGTTTACTGTAAGTATATGCATGAGTAGGAGTTTGGTATATGTAATTACCCAAGTTAATAGTAGTGTTCACTCAATAGGTAGTAATTACAAAGTTGGAATTTGGCCAGGATGTTCGGGATGACATTCCTGCTTTTAGATAGTGAAAACAAGTTCTTTTGTGATCACAGATAATCATAATGTTGAGATTAATCTTATTAAGAAGATAAGTCTAGACACAGTGTTCGTGAGATGGTGCTTTCTCAGCTTTTCCTATAGCACTGGTTCAGGTCTGGTTCAACTAGCAAATAAATCAAAACACCACTCCCTACGTTGCTTGAGTTTTTCCTAAAGGCCTCTTGTGATTACTTGCAAGCCTGACTCTGCTTGAGTTATAAAATCTGACAAAAATCTCAGTTTCGAATCTGCTCCAGGCTAGCCATAAAAAACATCTCTTTTCCTACACTATATCTAACTACTACTTCTGAAACATCTTTCTTGATAGCCTTTTGCAATCAGAGTATGGAAATTCCCTCTGAATTAGGTCACTATGGTGACTTTATTTCTTTTCTCCAAGAGTTTGCATTGTCTTCAGACTCAACTTCATTTGATACTATTAGTTTTGCTCTTTTTTGCTTCTTGCTTTATCATTCATTAGTGCCAAGTATCACAGTCAGTAAGAATCCATGCAGTGAACCGAGTAGAAGCTTGCTCACCTGATCTGCATTTCCCCCCACTCCTCTCTATTCCAGAGCTTTATCTCAAGGCCTGGGGCAGGATGCTCGACAGTAGAGGGAAACCAGAAGAAACACTGAGAGGCAAGTGGTACAGTAGAGGTGAGAAGGCAGAAAATGACAGGGCAGGAGCTGCAGCTAGACTGATGAAAGGGAACAAGTGAAGATGAAGAGAGGAGAGGCAGGGAAAACTCTGGAGAACTAAGAGGATTAATATTAAACATGGCTAAAAGGAGAAGTGGCTAAATTAATACTTTGAAAGGAAAGTTTTAAAAAATACTGTTCTTCAAAGGGGATTAATTAGATTATTATGTCCTTGGAGATCACTTTTGAAGAGGAGATGAGGATGGTGTAGAATTTCAGTTGTGTGTAAGTGACACCTGTAAATGATCAGACTATTCTCCAGGTCAGTGTGAACCACCACTTTAACCTTATTGACAGTGTTTGTTTGCTTAGCACTTTTTTCTTTCCTGTGAAGGGAAGGTAAATCTCAGCTCAGCATCTTTTGATTTATTGCAAATTGTAAATCAGCCGCAGTTTTATTAATGAGACTTTAACAGATTGCCTTAGTTAAATGTTGATGAGATGAAAGAAAAAAATACATATGCATATATATAAAGTACGTAGGCTTCAGTATTCTCTTAGTTGGAGATTAGAAAAAGATTCTGTGTGTTTTGGAAACAGCAATAGTAGAGTGTTAGAGAATTTAAAAGCGATAATAACCCACCTCATTATGAATTTACCGCAGAATGAATTTAGTAAAATAAAACTCAGAGTCCTACAGAGTCGTTTAGACTGAATCTCTTAGTTTTGACCAGCAGTGTTCAACAACCCCTGAGGTTACCCCAAACAATAAAAAGGCAAGAATAAGTCAGCGGCCATTGCTGAAAAATGGTTATTCAGGACCAGAGTGGTGAACAGGGCAGACTGGCAGTTGAGATTATAGTCAATGTAATGAGGAAAGTAAACAATTTAGAGAGATATATCAAAAGAGCTTTGAGATCTTGGAGGTTGAGGAGTTTTGAATGACTGTATCTCGGGTTTCCTGAGCAGTAGATAAAACCTGAAATTCTCAGTGTCCAAGTTTGTTGATCAGAATTATAATACAGATGATATCTGTCTGCTTTTTTTTTCCTTTCAAATCCTACTGATTCCCCCCTCCCTTGTTTAAATTGGACAGTAATAGATTAGAGAAATTAGTGGTATAGAAGGATGATGATTGGACCAAAATCTACGGTGTGTGGTTCGTGGGCTTCAGTTTCTTTATCTATAAAATAACGAGTACAGGATATTCTTGACCCCTTTTACCTCTAAAATGCTGATTCTATAAACAAGAGAGTTTGAGATTGGTTACATCAGTAGAAGAGTCATGCCTTGTTCTGTTCTGCCTTCAACAGACTTCTCTGAGTCTACCTGGAGAGACAACCATTTTACTTATTTTGTTACTTTTTATACTGTGTTTCTTGGAATGCTTTGTTTCTGATGTGCTCCAGGCATCACTGTGTGTAGGTAGATGGAGAAGACTGGGTAGCAGGTTCATTCTGCTCCCATCCCCCATTCTGCTTTATATATTGTGGTAGCTTATAAGATAATCTTTTAAAAATTGTTCTATTTCAGGGTACTTTTTTACATATCATAAAAGCAGTGACTATGAGAATATATCCTTGCCAAAGAGCTTCTGTAGACCTCAGGCTTCCTTTGCGAACAAGCTTCACATTGATAAAACCAGGAGCCAGATCCTGGGCCCACACATGCTAAAGTCTTGCTCCTTGGTGTGGCCCATTGACCTGGCCATCACGTGGAAACTTGTTAGAAGTGCAGAATCTTGGGTCCCACTCCAGACCTTCTGAATCAGAATCTGTGTTTTAACAAGAGTCCCAGATGATTCATTTGCACATTGAGTTTGGGAAGCCCGGCAGCAGTCCAGATCTCATCCAGCTTCCTGAAGGACACATGGGAGATGAAGTGTGTCTCTAGGAGGATTTAGTTTGATCTTGACTGTCCTTTGGAAGGGTGGAGGAAAAAAAGGACACTTGAAGTTTACACCTAAGCCTTTCATCACAGTGTGCTGTGATCCTCTAGCATTTGGCTTATATAACACTGTTTTCTCAGACTTCAACCTGGCATCGCCTTTCATTTCCCTCTTACACCATCACATCCATATTAAATCTCAGCTTCTGAAAAATAGAGCTGAGTTGTAAATGTGTCTTAAGCACCCTTGAACCACCACCTCCCATCCCTATTCTCTTTGCCTTCTATTTCTCCCTCATTTGGTGCTGAAATACTGAAGTTGATTTTCACAGAATCAAAGACTTGTATAACTTACCATTAAGTGGAAATTATAAGGATTTTTTATATTCAACATGTAAAATTTTTTAAGGAGTCAGTTTATGGGTTATGTAATTTTTTATTTTCTATTTTTTTCATTTGCTACTTGATTTTTTTTTTTTAATTTTTGGGGGTACACCAGGTTCAATCATCTGTTTTTATACACATATCCCCGTATTCCCTCCCTTCCTTGACTCCCCCCCCTCGAGTCCCCCCCACCCTCCCCGCTCCAGTCCGCTAAGGCATCTTCCATCCTCGAGTTGGACTTCCTTTGTTATACAATAACTTCCCACTGACTATTTTACAGTTGGTAGTATATATATGTCTGTGCTACTCTCTCACTTCATCTCAGTTTTCCCTTCACCCCCCGCCCCCTCCCATACCTCGAGTTCTCGAGTCCATTCTCTGTATCTACATCCTTGTTCTTGTCACTGAGTTCATCAGTACCATTTTTAGATTCCGTATATGTGAGTTAGCATACAATATTTGTCCTTCTCTTTCTGACTTACTTCACTCTGTATGACAGACTCTAGGTCTATCCACCTCATTGCATATAGCTCCATCTCATTCCTTTTTATAGCTGAGTAATATTCCATTGTATATATATGCCACATCTTCTGTATCCATTCATTTGTTGATGGGCATTTAGGTTGCTTCCATGTCCTGGCTATTGTAAATAGTGCTGCAATAAACATTATGGTACATGTTTCTTTTGGGATTATGGTTTTCTTTGGATATATGCCCAGGAGTGGGATTACTGGATCATATGGTAGTTCTATTTGTAGTTTTTTAAGGAACCTCCAAATTGTTTTCCATAGTGGCTGTACCAACTTACATTCCCACCAACAGTGCAGGAGAGTTCCCTTTTCTCCACACCCTCTCCAACATTTGTTGTTTCCAGATTTTGTGATGATGGCCATTCTGATTGGTGTGAGGTGATACCTCATTGTGGCTTTGACTTGCATTTCTCTGATGATGAGTGATGTTGAGCATCTTTTCATGTGTGTGTTGGCCATCTGTATGTCTTCTTTGGAGCAATGTCTGTTTAGGTCTTTTGCCCATTTGTGGATTGGGTTATTTGCTTTTTTGGTATGAAGCTTCATGAGCTGCTTGTATATTTTGGAGGTTAATCCTTTGTCCGTTGTTTCATAGGCAATTATTTTCTCCCATTCTGAGGGTTGCCTTTTAGTCTTGTTTATGGTTTCTTTCACTGTGCAAAAGCTTTTAAGTTTCATGAGGTCCCATTTGTTTATTCTTGATTTTATTTCCCTGATTCTAGGAGGTGGGTCAAAAAGGATGTTGCTTTGATGTATGTCATAGAGTGTTCTGCCTATGTTTTCCTCTAGGAGTTTGATAGTGTCTGGCCTTCCATGTAGGTCTTTAATCCATTTGGAGTTTCTTTTTGTGTATGGTGTTAGGAAGTGTTCTAATTTCATTCTTTGACATGTTGCTGTCCAATGTTCCCAGCACCACTTATTGAAGAGGCTGTCTTTTTTCCATTGTATACTCGTGCCTCCTTTGTCAAAGATAAGGTGCCCATATGTGTTTGGGCTTACTTCTGAGTTCTCTATTCTATTCCATTGATCTTCCTTTCTATTTTTGTGCCAGTACCATACTGTCTTGATCACTGTGGCCTTGTAGTAGAGTTTGAAGTCAGGAAGCCTGATTCCACCAACTCCATTTTTCCTTCTCAAGATTGCTTTGGCTATTCGGGGTCTTTTGCGTTTCCATACAAATTGTAAGATTTCTTGCTCTAGTTCTGTGAAAAATGCCGTTAGTAATTTGATCGGGATTGCATTGAATCTGTAAATTGCTTTGGGTAGTACAGTCATTTTCACGATGTTGATTCTTCCAATCCAGGAACTTGGTATGTCCCTCCATCTGTTTGTGTCATCTTTGATTTCTTTCATCAATGTCTTAAAGTTTTCTGCATACAGATCTTTTGCCTCCTTAGGCAGGTTTATTCCTAGGTATTTTATTCTTTTGGTTGCAGTGGTGAATGGGAGAGTTTCCTTAATTTCTCTTTCTGCTCTTCCATTGTTAGTGTATAGGAATGCAAGAGATTTCTGTGCATTCATTTAGTATCCTGCTACTTTACTAAACTCATCAATGAGTGCTAGCAGTTTTCTGGTAGAGTCTTTAGGGTTTTCTATATATAATATCATGTCATCTGCAAAGAGTGACAATTTTACTTCTTCTTTTCCAATTTGGATTGCTTTTATTTCTTTTTCTTCTCTGATTGCTGTGGCTGAAACTTGTAAAACTATGTTGAATAATAGTGGTGAGAGTGGACACCCTTGTCTTGTTCCTGTTCTTAGAGGGAATTCTTCCAGTTTTTCCCCATTGAGAACGATGTTGGCTTTTGGTTTTTCATATATGGCTTTTATTATGTTGAGGTAATTTCCTTCTATGCCCATTTTCTGGAGAGCTTTTATCATAAATGGATGTTGAGCTTTGTCAAAAGCTTTTTCTGCATCTATTGAAATGATCATATAGTTTTTATCCTTCAAGTTGTTGATATGATGTATCACGTGGATTGATTTGCGTATATTGAAGAATCCTTGCATCCCAGGGATAAACCCCACTTGATCATGGTGTATGATTTTTTTAATATGCTGTTGGATTCTGTTAGCTAGTATTTTGTTGAGGATTTTTGCATCTATATTCATCAGTGATATTGGTCTGTAGTTTTCTTTTTTTGTGACATCTTTGCCTGGTTTTGGTATCAGGGTGATGGTAGCCTCGTAGAATGAATTTGGGAGTGTTCCTCCTTCTGCAATATTTTGAAAGAGTTTGAGAAGGATAGGTGTTAGCTCTTCTCGAAATGTTTGATAGAATTCGCCCGTGAACCCATCTGGTCCTGGGCTTTTGTGTGTTGGGAGATTTTTAATCACTGCCTCAATTTCCGTACTTGTGATTGGTCTGTTCATGGTTTCTATTTCTTCCTGGTTCAGTCTTGGAAGATTGTATTTTTCTAAGAATGTATCCATTTCTTCCAGGTTATCCAATTGATTGACATATAGTTGCTTGTAGTAGTCTCTCATGATGTTTTGTATTTCTGAGGTGTCTGTTGTTACTTCTTTTTCATTTCTAATTCTGTTGATTTGCATCTTCTCCCTTTTTTTCTTGATGAGTCTGGCTAATGGTTTATCAATTTTGTTAATCTTCTCAAAGAACCAGCTTTTAGTTTCATTTATTTTTCTTATGGTTTCTTTCCTTTCTTTTTCATTTATTTCTGCTCTGATCTTTATGATTTCTTTCCTTCTGCTCACTTTGGGGTTTCTTTGTTCTTCTTTCTCTAGTTGTTTGAGGTGTAAGGTTAGGTTGTTTATTCGATCATTTTCTTGTTTCTTAAGGTAGGACTGTATTGCTATAAACTTCCCTCTTAGAACTGCTTTTGCTGCGTCCCATAGGTTTTGGGTTGTTGTGTTTTCATTGTCATTTGTTTCTAGATATTTTTTGATTTCCTCTTTGATTTCTTTAGTGATTTCTTGGTTGTTTAGGAGTGAATTGTTTAGCCTCCATGTGTTTGTATTTTTTGCAGTTTTTTTCCTGTAATTGATATCTAGTCTCATGGCATTGTGGTCTGAGAAGATGCTTGATATGATTTCAATTTTCTTGAATTTGCCGAGGTTTGACTTGTGACCCAAGATGTGATCTATCCTGGAAAATGTTCCGTGTGCACTTGAGAAGAACGTGTATTCTGTCGTTTTTGGATGGAATGTCCTATAAATATCAATTAAGTCGAGATGGTCTAATGTGTCATTTAAAGCTTGTGTGTCTTTATTTATTTTCTGTTTGGATGATCTGTCCATTGATGTAAGTGGGGTGTTCAAGTCTCCCACTATTATTGTGTTACTTTCGATGTCCTTTTTTATAGCTGTTAGCATTTGCCTTATGTATTGAGGTGCTCCTATATTGGGGGCATAGATATTTACCATTGTGATATGTTCTTCTTGAATGGATCCCTTGATCATTATGTAGTGTCCTTCCTTGTCTCTTTTAATAGTCTTTACTTTCAAGTCTAATGTGTCTGATATGAGTATTGCTACTCCAGCTTTCTTTTGACTTCCATTTGCATGGAATATCTTTTTCCATCCCTTTCCTTTCAGTCTATATGTATCCCTTGGTCTGAAGTGGGTTTCTTGTAGGCAGCATATAGAAGGGTCTTGTTTTTGTATCCATTCAGCCAGTCTGTGTCTTTTGGTTGGAGCATTTAATCCATTTACATTTAAGGTGATTATTGACATGTGTGTTCCAATTACCATTTTCTTAATTGTTTGGGGTTTGTATTTGTAGGTGTTTTCCTTTTCTTGTGTTTCCTACTTAGAGAAGTTCCTTTAGCAATTGTTGTAAGGCTGGTTTGGTGGTGCTGAATTCTCTTAACTTTTGCTTGTCTGGAAAGCTTTTGATTTCTCCCTCAAATCTGAATGAGATTCTTGCTGGGTAGAGTATTCTTGGCTGTAGGTTTCTCTCTTTCAGGACTTTCAGTATATCCTGCCATTCCCTTCTGGCCTGCAGAGTTTCTGTAGAAAGGTCAGCTGTTATCCTGATGGGTTTTCCCTTATATGTTGTTTGTTGCTTTTCTCTTGCTGCTTTTAATATTTTTTCTTTGTGTTTAATTGCCATTAGTTTGATTAATATGTGTCTTGGTGTATTTCTCCTTGGGTTTATTCTGTATGGGACTCTCTGTGCTTCTTGGACTTGGTTAATTATTTCCTTTCCCATGTTGGGGAAGTTTTCCACTCTAACCTCTTCAAATATTTTCTCAGACCCTTTCTTGTTTTCTTCTTCTTCTGGGATGCCTATAATTCGAATGTTGGTACGCTTAATGTTATCACTGAGGTCTCTGAGACTGTCTTCTAATCTTTTTATTATTTTTTCTTTTTCCTGCTCTGTGGCGTTTATTTCCCCCATTCTATCTTCCAACTCACTTATTCGTTCTTCTGCCTCAGTCATTCTGCTGGTTATAGCATCTAGAGTATTTTTAATTTCAGTTATTTTGTTATCCATTGCTGTTTGTTTTTCTGAGTTCTTATGAACTGTTTCTTGTACTTTCTCTATTTTGTTATTGAGATTTTGTATCATTTTTACTATCATTACTCTCAATTCTTTTTCAGGCATTTTTCCTATTTCCTCCTCATTTGTTTGGTCTTGGGGGTTTTTTTCCTGCTCCTTTGCCTGCATGGTGTTTCTTTGTTTCCTCATGGTTGTCCAAACTTTTGGGGTTGCTTGTCCTGGTGATAGAGGTGTTTATAGAAGACTGTCCAAGCCTCAGACTAATGTCCAAGTATTGGATTAAACGAATATTAAGTCTAGGAAACACATACATGTATAAGACACACAATTACTGACTCCGTTAGGACATAAGGCTCTGGAAAGACCTGACAGAACCCCAGTGTGCTATCAGATATTCAAAGAGAAACCCAACAGAAATTGACAAGTGAAACAGAACAAATCAGAGACAAAAGCAAAAGCAAACAAACAAACAAATAACACCTTACACATGCAAACATTAATCCAGGGAGATTTTGTAAGCTAGAATCAAATATAGAAAAGAGCCAGAGTACCACCAGAGAGAATGGAGATTCTCAGAATGTAGTTAGACAACTGTACTAAGAACTAAGATAAAGACAAAAGCCTAATATTAAATACCAAGGCAGTGTGTCATCTGGAGAATAGAGCAAGGAGTCTGAGCAGACCGATAGTGTTGCTTATAAGTATGTTAAGATAAAATAAACTTAAAATGGCTGGAAGAAAGGGGAACAGAAGAGCGTACTGTGGTTGGAAATATGCAAATAAAAAGAAAAGAATAGAAATGTATAAAAGATAGGGATGAAAGGAAAGTATGAGAGATATATTGTCCGTACTACCAAAACCTTAGCTAGATATAGAAGTATATAAAAAGGCAAAAAAAAAAAAAAAAGGAATAAAAAATATCATTAAAAAATTATGTTATAAAACTTGTAGATCCCTTAGGGCTAAGATCGTATTTAATAAAGAAAAAAAAAAAGAGAGAGAAAAAGAAAAAAAAAAAAATCCAGAACTGATCCCAGAATGGACCAGTTCAATAGGTATTGATACTACTATTTCTGTTTCCTTAGCGTCTCAGCTGTAAGTGTCCTTCTTCTTGCCTTGGGTTTTTTTGCATTATTCTGTGACCAGCAGAGGTTCCTTTATTGTTCGTCTGTAAGCGTCGGTGTGTGAGCAGTGGTGCACTGTTGTTTCAGTCAGGCTTGGAGGTGCCTGTTGCAGAGGGATGCCGGTGGCTCAGGCGTAAACAGAAAGTCTTAGAGTTGGGCCTCTCTTGGGTTTTTTTTGTTGTTGTTGTTGCTGTTGTTGTTGTTTTTTTTTCTTCCTCTCGGCAGCCTCCCTGCTGCTGGCGTTGCAAGGGGTTTTACTCTAGTCCCACCCGAGTGCCTGAGGGTGCTTGTTATCCCTGAGCGCCTTAGGTGGCCCACAGGCATCTCTCCACTGCCTGTTGCAGAGGCGCCGAAAGAGAGAGAGAAGCTAAGTGCGGCTCCTCCCCCCCCGCCCGTGAGCCTGCAGCCTCCAGCCGCCATCGTGGCCGGGCAGCTCTCAGGGATGGGCACTCCTCTCCGCGGACCTCCTCCCTCCTGTCCTCTCGGTCCGTCACCCTACCAGCAACAATGTTTCTCACCCTGAACCAGCTCTCCAGTTCCCACGCTCCCGCTCCTGGACCCTCCGTTCAACTGAGGATCGATGTCTCGGTCCGGGAGCGCTGAGCTGCGCTGTGGACCCTCCGTATGTTTCTCACTCCCTCCCGTCTACTTGATTTTTTTTATTCTGTTTGATGCCTTACTTGAAGAACAAATAGGAAAGAACCTGGGAATCTCAAATCATACATTTATTTGGCTCTTTTGTTTTGGTGTGGGAAAATTGCAAATATCTGCTAAAATATAATTGTGTTTTTCTAATACAAAATAATTTTATCTACATCCAATTTTTAGATTTTAAGGATGTGTGTGTATAAGATAACATAAGGTTCATTTCATTTCCCTTCTAAAAACTCCATTATTTCTCTTAGTATTTGAATTCTTGATGCTTCCCCTAAAAAATAAATTCTCCTTCCAGAATCTTCCATTTTTCCTTAGTTCACATCCTCTGACGTAAGGCTGCTTCTCCGCTGTTTCCTCATTTTGTCCTTACCATTGGGCCTTATCCAGGAGGTAGCCATCGTTCATTGCTATTAATTAATTGACTAACCTGGTATGAAATGCTCCAGAATATCTCCATGTGACTAACTCTATTCTAAAATGTAAATGAAAGATTGATAAATTGTCGAAAGTATGTGATTGACAGTCCTGTGTGTTAGAGGCTAAGGTCACAGCTTGCAGATGCTTTCAGTGCAGGAGGGGGCGGTGGGCCCCCACCCGTCACCCAGCCCCACACTGTCTCTAGTTTCCAGAAGAGATTCTTAACCACTTGCTGTTGATCATGCAGAGATTTGCTTATCAGAAGTTTATACCATTTTTCTTTGAGAGATTATGTATCACCGCTTTGCATCTGGTTTAATCAAGTTCTATATAAACGAGTTCTTAACATTTTTATATTTACAGGTAAATAATTTTTATATTAACTAATCTTTTGTTTACTTTTAATTCCAGTAGATTAAAATAGTAATATTTTAATACTTTTAAAATTTTACCTGTATCACATCTCTAATTTTATTAAGCTTTTTTATCAAGTTAATGATATCTGCTCAAGCTTATATCTGCTCTTAGCTCTTTAAAGTCATCTGTTAGTCATCCTTTCTTTCATCATTTGTTTTAAGGATTAGTTGATATTTGTTATTTGTTGAGTCATTAATAAATGTGAATTTTTATGAATAACAAGTCTTTGAGAAGAAAACAGATTTGCATAGACTGTCCCCATACTGAAGTGCTGACTGCTCCAGCTTGGGTGTTGGTACCCACCCTCCCTTCCCCACCCCCATAAAAATGTACTCACTGTACAGCATTGTAAATGGCGGCCTTGTGCAATTTTGTTTTCAGGATCCTCGTTCACTCTTAGTGTGGTGATAGTAGCTTCTCTATGATGAATTAGTAATTACAGGTCATGCTATGCTTTCCTTAGTTGAAGCCTGTATTTCAAGCTGTGTAATTGTCAAAGTGGTGTGATTGGTTTTAAATGCCTAAATGAAGCTGTCACAAAATTTCATTTTCTTTAAATTGTACTTAAGTGATGAATATGTTCTCCTTTTTTAGGTGCGCTTTGTAAAGAATATAACTTCCTGGAAAGAGATGAAACCAGGGTTTTATCACGGGCACGTTTCTTATTTGGATTTTGCAAAGTAAGTTATACCTAAAATGATACACGAAAGAATGCGCTGTACTTTAGCAACCTAAAAAGGAATACGTTTATTAAATTACTATGATTTTGATTTTAAAAAAAAAACGTACTGGCTTGTGTTTGCCACTTTTAGATATGTAATTTAAATATACCTTCTAGTGTTTTACTGCCCTCTAGTGTTCATAAGATGATAATTGTCATATTAATTTGAGAAATTCAAGGTAGATTAAATTTAGGTAATGCCCTTTAAAGTTATTTATCATTATTATGTTTCAGCTTCATGTACAATCAAATAACACTCTTTTAGGAAAGCGCCAAGTTTTAACCTAGAGGCCAATCGGATGTGACTTACTACATCATTGACTGAGGACAGAGAAAGCAAAGAAGCCATTAGTCAGTTATTGGTGTCCTGAAGTGTGCTTCTCAGCCAAGACACATTTCCCTTGGGCTACCTTGTTTTAGCTTTAAAATTGAGATATATTCTAAAGATCCTTTTTTTTTTTTTAAGTGATTTTCCTTTATAGTTATTTGCCTGAAACTGGACGTAAATAACTCTCATTTTCTGTTTGGGGAGAGCCATGGAATCAAGGTATTCCTATTATAATTCTCTCAAGAAAAGTTCATAAAACTACAGGCCTATGTACGGTATCCAAGCACTCTGTGGCTCCCCCTAGAGTCTGTTTCACATTAAATACTAATCAGAAACCTGGTCAGAAGGAATATTCTAAATATATGTGGCTTGGTGAATGCATTTAAATGTTTTGTGTAGCACATAGAGTATCATTACAGGAAAACCTCAAATGCAAATCTTTTCCCTAATAAAACACTGCACTAACTTCAAAAACATTAAAAATACTTTTTTTTTCGGCCGCGTTGCTGTGCAGCAGGGGAGATCTTAGTTCCCTGACCAGGGCTTGAACCCATGCGCCTTAGAGTAGAAGTGTGGAGTCTTAGCCACTGGACTGCCAGGAAGTCCCCCAAAATACATTTTTTAAATTATTTAAGCTTAGATATGTTTGCTCAGTCATTTTATTTTATTTTTTAAAATATTTGCAGTTTATTGTGTGTCAATTATATCTCAATAAAAGTTCTTTTAAAAAAAAGAAAAGAAAATATCAGTTGAAAGAACTAATGCACATCAAGGAACAAGAACAAAAATCTCATAGAAACTATGTCTGGTTTTATTTTTTTATTTTTTTATTTTTTTTATTTTTATTTTTTATTGGAATATAATTGCTCAGTCATTTTATTAGCAGTCATGACTTCGAAGTAATACACCCTCATGTATTTGTCAACTTTAAAGAGCATTCAGTGTAAAATCCAGAAATTAAATCTTACTGTCATTTTCAAATTTGAGAAAAGAAAAAGAGTTGAATGAAATATTAATGATTCATATTGATAATAAATCAATTTTTTGAAAAGCATGTAATTAAAAGGACTCTCCCAAATATTACATACATAAAACAATATATTCTTATTTCTAGTTCCTCCCACAGCACTCAAGATCTTTCAGTAAAATGGTAGCGTTAAAGTTAGATGTACATTTTTCTATAAATAATTCATGCAGCAATATTGAAAACATTTTATAGGCAGCTTTAAAATAAACTAATTATTTTTTTCTTTGCAGAGGCATTGAACCAATTTCATAAACTTCATTCGTATGCATATTTTCCCTCAGGGCTGCATTATCCTTCAATTGAATGTTTGTTACCCTTTCACCTAAATGATTTTTTTTTTCCCACACACAGCTTGGTTTCTCATACTTGAGGTTTTCATTATTAAAATAATATATTGAGTGCTTTTGCTTTTGGTAAAAGTTTTATACTTAGAATGAAGCTCTCGTGTATGCTAGGGTTCTTGCCGTTGAAAAAGTATAAAGGTTCTTGGAAAGGTTAATCTCATTTATTAAAACTAAAATGAATGTTTAAGGGTTTGAATATTTTCATAATGTGTTTCACTTTATTGGAAGCAAAAAGTATTGTGAAAAATTGTAATAGACCTTTACAGGATTTTAAACAAATACTTTAAAAAATCAACTGGAGGAAATGTATTTTGATGTATATAGTCACAGACTATTTTAGATGTAAATAGTATCTTTTCGAATGATTTTTAGTTTGACTGTCATACCACGAATGAGTAGGAAGAGGAAAGAACATCACCTTGCCAATTTTTTAAATACTTTATTCTTTAAAATGTATTTTTGACTGGTCTGGTACTTTGTGGAGTCCATTAAAATACGTGCCTTCAGGAGAAAACGGTCAAATTTGATGAAAAATATTTACTCACATAGCTTTTCAGTTGCCTTAGCAGAAACACTTTTAAAAAGAGTGCAAACTCAGGATACCCCAGAAAACACAGGCAGTAAGATAGACAAATAAAAAATGAAAAGTGCTTTCTAATTTAGACTGATCACTAAGAAGCACACATTTCATTTGTAAGCTTATATCTGCTCAAGCTGTATTTTGGTTACATTTATCTGCTTTACTCAAAACTTTAGAATAACAACAAAAATATCTTCTTGTTACATATTTGCATTCCTGTCCTGTCTTGTTCCTTTTTGTCTTAACCCTATTATTTTTTAAGCACATTTCCTAGTTCTTCCTTTCATTTTTTCCCTTTAGTGTTTTTTTTTAATTGGTGGACAAATCATTTTAAAATAATGTAGATATGCTAACATCACAAATTTAGAAATTTTCCAGTGAAAAAGTTGTATAGGTTAGACATTTTCAAAATGTCCTAGGGTGCAGGCAATATAAAGTCGAATAAGTTGCAGTTCTTGTCCTCAGTGAGTTCACTAAAACTCCCCTTTTCCCCTATAATTATCAGTTCATTATGGTTCATTATAAACAGTGAAAATTCACCCTTTTAAATTCATGCCACTCATTTATCAGCGGCATCTATTATTCCCACTTTGATTTTCTTCAAATTTTACAAAAAGAAAACGTTTGAACTTCTCTTTCAGAAACCTTTTTCAGAACATTTTCCTTTATAAAGAATAATGTCCAGCTAAAAGAAAACTGTTTTAATGCTGGTTTTGATCAGACTCTGCTGAGATTTTTTATGATCTGGCTACCTAGGATCATATGTCAACATCTGGTCTTAGAAAGATATTTGGAAATTATTTTTGATACAGCCGTCAGTTTTATTCAGGTCCACGTCAGGTATGTACCTTGTGGTCATCCCCAGGAATGAGTGTGGGTTTTCATCACCATCATTTTGGTTTCTCCATATCACCCCTGTTGTCTTTTTTCAGAACAGTTGAGGTGAATCAGTAAAGAAGCAGATATGTCAGGACAAGAAACAAAAAACTAAATGCTTCACTAGGTTTAAAATATCCTAGAGAGTAATAAAGTGACAATATTTAGGCCTAAATAGAGCTTGGTAGTATATAGGTTCATATGAGATTGTCCCTTTTGCCTTGTACTTCTCTGCTGAACCAGGTGAACGTTGCACCACTTCCTACAACTTTAAACAAAAATGTCACAACACTGTAGAAACATTTAAAAAAAATTTTTAGTCATTATAAGTAATATGTGAGAGTTGCCTTTTTATTGATCTCATATGGCTAGCTCTTTGTGTAGCACTGATCCTGTAGATGCTAAGGGGCAATCTCTCAAGTCAGATCTGCAGTTAAATCCCCTTCAGTTCCTTCCCAGCTCAGCAGCCTCAGTCACATGATTTCAGCTCTTCCAGTTTCCCCGTTTGTAAAATGAGGATAATTAAAGCAACTACTTCATGGGTGGTTGCGAGGGTTAAATATGATAATGTATGTGAAGCAGTTAGTTTGTGACTCACACAGAGCTGTGTTAGGTTCTTTTAAAACTGTCTTCGTTCAGTTACCATGTTGTCTTACTGGTGTTTTCTTCTCCCTGTCTTGGTCTGTGCTGGCCCTCCTTATTCCCAAGTCCTAATAAGGCATTGCTCAAGATTCTCTCTTTGCCTCCAACATTCTCTTCTGGGAAGTGTACCCATTTTTATTTATGAAGACATCCAAGCAAGAAACTTGAGAGTCATCTTGACTTTTCTTCGCCACGTATGTCTAAGTGAGTCACCAAGTCTTTTGAAGCCGGCTTCTTTCACTTAGCATAGTGCTTTTGACCAGTCATCCAGTTTGATGCATGTACCAGTAGTTAGCTCCTTACTGCGTGGTGAGGATGGAGGCACCACAGTTTCTGTCCATATACCAGTTCCTGGATTCTTGGGTTGTTTCCAGCTCTCGGTGATTATGAATAAAGTTGCCAGAACATTTGTAGACAGGTTTTGTGTGGACACAGTGTCTTCATTTTGCTTGGGTAGAACCTAGAAGTGGATTGTGTGGTAGCTCTATAAGACGCTGCTAAGCTGTTTTCCCAAGTGGCTTTAGTATTTTGCAGTCTCACCAAAAGTGCCTGAGAATTCCAGTTGCTGTGTATCCTCGCCAGCATTTGGTATTGTTAGACCACCACCGCCCCCCTTTTTAAAACCTTGGACCGTTTTAACAGATGAATGCCCTTTTTAAGAGATAAATGATTACTTTAAAAATCTTTTATTCTTATCATTATCAGTGGGACCAATAAATACCAACAGGTCATGCACTGTTTTTGAAACAGAACAATGGAAACTTAACCACTAGAAGGATTTGAAGGTTTCTGTGAACACTTTAGGGATAAGAGAGTCCAGGATAAATATGTACAGCCCTCTCTTGTTATCTGCAGGTTTCGTGTCCACAGATTCATCCAACTGCAGATCAACTGTGCAAGATATCTGTGTCCCCCGTGTGAGACTGCCGCTTTACTAGAAATGTTAAATATAACATGAAGCAGAAATCTCAAAGCAAATGCTTCCCAAAGGCTATTCAGCCCTCCTTCAGCTTCATCATCTTCCATTTAGGCTTTGTCTAGCCAGTTGACAAGGTTCCTCTCAAATATTCTGAGTATGCACTTGTTCTTGGAACTGTTCTTTTAACTATTCATCCATCCAAGCTATATAGAATGTGGGTGTAAAGAAATGAGCCTAGTTTGTCTTCCTTGCCGTCATACCACGTATGCTGACATGGCAAGAATCAGGTTTCTTACCAACCTGCTGCTCAGGTGATTTGTTTCCCTCTTGACCGTCATATAACATTGCAGATTCCTACCAAATATGCTCTTCTCCTCCTGGGAAGATTATGTTCTCATGGGTCAGTAATAGTTTAATTTCCTGGCGTGAAGATGAGTTTTCTACTCTTTAATCTGAACCCTCCTGAGCAACAGCTCAGGCGACTGGCCAGAGTTAAAGCTGGAGTCTGCAGCTATAGAACATATTTTTCCGCTGGTACAAAACTACCTGGTTGGCACGAAAACTTAAACATACAAACTTACAAGGATGCTTGTTTCCTAACTAACTAAGCTGAATGGCCCGGTTCTATTTTTATCATGCCTATTTTCAGTTATAATTCCTTGCCTCCATGTCTAGACAGCCGTACCCTAACTTATAAATAACAGGTCTTATCCATTTTCAGAATATGTTCACATAGGTTATCTCATTAAAATCATGACTCCTGTATAATATAAGTGCCACCCAAAGCCATGCCCCATAAAGTCTTTTCCCAGATAGCCAGAGAGTTTTGTCAAGTACCATATCCCCTTTCACTTTTGCTTGGTAAGAATTGCTATCTGGTCCACATGTCAGGGACTAGGAAAAAGCAAAAAAAAAGAGGCGACGTTGGGAGGAGGTGTTCTGGGAGGAGATAATGCCAAGGGAATCACTCAGGTGGATCAGGGGCTAATAATGGAGGTGATGAAGGGGGTCCCCAGGGAATCCCAGTCTTCAGAATGGAGTGAGGGCCCCGCTGCCCTGTGCTTTCCCCTTTTAGATTCCTGTTGCAAGACTCAGCTCTCTCAGCTGAGGCAGCAACCGTGTATGGATTCCTGATGCCTCCCTACTCTCTCCTCACTTGTAAGTGTGCTCTCCCACAGAAAGGCTTTGGTAAGTGCCCAATGCACAATAGTCTGGTCAGCCTCATTCTCATGTCCAACACCTGTCTGACATCGTGCTGTACACTACTGATTAAAGCCACTAGCAGGAGAGAAACTGTTCCGTGCCCTCGTGGAGCTTCTACTCTGATACCTCATTTGGAAGTACCATATATTGGCAACAATACTGTTTCTTCCTTTAGAAATTTGTGAAAATTTTTTTACCGAATTGTTGGTTTTCTTGGTTTATGAGTTCAATGAAGAAATACGTCCCAAGTTCTAATTAACCAACTCACAAGTGTATTTTATTTATTTTTTGAATATTTATTTATTTATTTGGCTGCACCAGGTCTTAGCTGTGGCATGTGAACTCTTAGTTGCAGCATATGGGATCTAGTTCCCTGCCCAGGGATCGAACCCTGGCCCCCTGCATTGGGAGCACAGAATCTTAGCCACTGGACCACCAGAAAAGTCCCACAAATTTAATATAACAGTGTTTTACCAGAAAGTTCTTTGTAGTTTTCAGTATTTCCATATGTACAAAGGATTTTAGTGACTTAGACTTACACTTACTTAATGGTGAGAAAAGGACTAGAATTCAGGAGAGTTGACTCCTTTTTACACACAAAGCAGTTTTTATAGAACACAGCCTGTTTGTAAGTTAGGAACTTCCTGTTCAGTTAATTTTCAATAATTCCGAGGCTGAAAGAATCACATTATATCCAGGCACGTTGCTTTTTTCTTTTCTGTGGTCTCTTAACTACTCATTTGTTTAAGAATTTAGTATAAAACATTTATAGAATGCCTGCTGTGTGTAAGACATTTATTGTAAGGCAGAAGTAAGGGGAAAATGTGAAGCTGGTTAGGTTAGCTGCGTGCTTTTTAGTGCCTTTGAAAAAAGATTTTAGTAAAAAGGAAAATTTAAGTTATAAGCAGTTAGCTGAAGTGAGGGTTTCTGTGGACAGACAAGTGAATATATCAAGATTGGTCAAGAGAATAAGCAACTTTCACTTAAGCTTACTTATTTCTCACTGTGATTCCTAGGCCCTGTGAAGTATATAAAGAAAGTATTGAACACTGTGCCTACCCTCAAGTGGCTTATAATGCTATTGGGGAGAAAACATGTGTAAGAGAAACACTAGCAGGACAAGCCAAGAGCAAAATTGTCTGATAGCAATAGCTCCTGGGTGCGGGTGTCCAATGAAAGCAGATAGTGCTCTATGCTGGAGTCATCAGGAAGACTTCCTAGACTTCACAAGATTTTGTTATTGCCCACTTCAGTTTATTCCAAAACAACAGCCGATAGCCTTTTCCACCTCCAGCTTTATTGACATATAATTGACATATAACATTGTGTAAGTTTAAGGTGTACAATGTGATGACTTGCTATACATATATATTGTGAGAAGCTTACCACAATAAGGTCAGCTAACACATCCTCACCTCACATGATTACCGTTTTGTTGTTGCTGCTGCTGCTGTGGTGGTGGTGAGAACATTTAAAATCTACTCTTATAGCAACTTTCAAGTATACAGTACAGTCTCGTTCATTATGGTCACCATGCTGTACATTAGATTCCACATCGTGACACTTCTCTGCCGACTCAGGAGGGCCTCCCTCCTGGCATGCATAGTGCTCTACAAGGCCCACATGACCTGCACTTCCTCCACCACCACCCCCATCTCCCCACTCACTCTGTTTTGTTATCCCCTTCCTGATTCTGCTGTAGCCAGACTGACCTCCTTGCTATTCCTCAAAAATGCCTGGCACTCAGCTGCATCAGGGCTTCATGCTTGGAAGTCTTATCTTCCTGGAACGCTTTCTCCTACATATCTACATGGCTCTCTTCTCATCACATAATAATAGTGCTGCCTCCCTGGAAAACCCTGTTTTGAATTGTACTCTTCCCACTTCTCCCTGTTCCCTTCATTGCATCATTTCTCTCTTTCGTATTTTTACCATCTAACATATTTACTTATTTATTGGTTTATATCTTGTCTCCTCCAGGTAGAACATTAACTCCAGAAGGACAAGGAATTTTGTCTTTTTTTTTTTTTTTCACGGTGGTTTTCCTAATATTAGAATAGTAGCTGGCATATATTCGGTACACAGAAAAGTACTTTACTAATGAATGTAATAGAAAGAAAGAATAGGAAAACGAGACTGGCATTCTAGTTAAGAATGAACAAAGGCATGTAAGGAGAAATAGGAGTAAGTGTGATATATTGGCGGGAAGTAGAAGAGGTGGGCCCAACTGGAACTTATAGATGGGTTCTTGTTTGAGGAGAGTTGAAAATAAAGTTAGATGAATAAGGCAAGCAGACATTAACAACCAAGCAAAGGAGCTTGGGTTTGATGTCAACATAAACAGTAGGGGTATTTCAGGTTCCTAAGAAGAGTGGTCTAATAAATGGTGTTTTAGGAAATATCACTTGAGAATTGGTATGAGGGTAGATTGAAAGGGAGAGAGACTGGTTGCAAAAAAACCAAATATTATTATTGCAGTAATCCAAGCAGGAGGACTGCAAAGCGGGCAATTGTGACAAGAAAGGAAGTGTTGAAGACAGGTCAAAGCTGTGAGAGAGCCTACAACAGGAGAAATCAGAAGGGCTGGTAACTGTGCTAAAGGAAGAATAAAGGAGAGTCAGGATAACGCTAAGGTTTAAGGCTGGGATAAGTGAGGATATTAGAACTGGAACCAGCTAGACAACTCCAGGATCTGCAGGGGTTACTAAAGTAAACTCCTGTGCTGCTTCAACTGTCTGTCATTCCCTAAGGAAATAATGCTGAAGACAATGTCTTTCACTTCTATCTTGTCATTAACATTAGCATCACAGAAGATAGGCTCAATTGGTAACACTTGTGTGGACTTGTGCTGTATACATTGATAATGTTTATCTAGTTTGGTGGGCCAGAAATAAGAATTGCTATGTTAAATTGAAATGTTCTATGTCATTCTTTCCAGTAAAATTTAAAATTGTCATTCAGTTTTCCCTTCTCTTGTTTATATTCAGCTGTAATCTTAAAATTCTTATTTCTTATTTACTTTATTGTAATATAAATAATCATAAAATATTCCCTAATCTCCACATACTCTAATTTATTTAAATTAATTCATGTTTTTTCCATATAGAATTAATACCTCAAATTTATAATTTCAGGACACCCCAAACAGAATGAAAGTGTCAATTTCACCTTTTAAATTTTGTTCTATTTCAGATTTGGCGTGAAGAAGAAGCCAATTTACATTAATGTCATAAGGGATCCTATCGAGAGGCTAGTTTCTTACTATTACTTTCTGAGATTTGGAGATGATTATAGACCAGGGTTAAGAAGACGAAAACAGGGAGACAAAAAGGTAATATTTTAGTTTTAGGATTTTTTATAAAGATAATTGTTAATGAAATGCAGTGAACAGTGAATTCTCTTAAAAGTTATTAATTATTATAAACACATTACTTGTTTATTGTGGAAAATTTCAGAAGAACCCAAAAGTATGAAGAAGCAAAAGTAAAACTACTTTGTAGTTGATATCTTGGAGTATATTTAATATTTTGTCCTTTTAAAAAATATTTTACTTTTGTTCCAGAGATGAATATTTGTTTTATTATATAGTCCTATTTAACAATTTTCTGTGAGATCGCTCTAATAATTCATCAGTATGATATGTTTGTGTATATAGTTTGATTCTCTTAATCTTGATGGTGGCATTTTACATTGATTTGTGATCATCTGTTTAGGGACACTATTTTGTTAAAGCAGCTATTTTTTCAGGCAAGATGAGAATAATAGCTTAACAGGGTTCTTACTGAACAGGTTCAGATTTGAGTTGTCTTCTATTTAAGTGCATCCTCCCCAGTAGCCCCAGACTTGTTTTTCTAAGAACCCAAACTGTGTCACTGTTCTGGTGGAACGCCTTTACTGGGATCTCATGGCTCACAGGATTGCCCGAGGCACAGGAGACGCAGTCTGACGTAGCCTGAGACCTCCTCCTGCCTCATTTTCCCCTCAGACACCCACTGCCTCAGCCACCTGAAAGGTCACCATCCTCCAAAGTTACTACTTCATACTTTCTGCACACATGTTGTTTCCTATATTTAAAATGTCTCTCCTTTACCCTGGAAAACTCTTTGTTCACCTTTAAGATCCAGCTCAAATGTTACCTCTTTCATAAAGTCTTTTCTGGCAGTTAGCTGTGTCCCTTTCAAAGCTCCCGGAGCACCCCATTCAAATTGCTATTTTTTTAATACTTATTTTGTGGTACTTGAATTATTTGTTTACATGTAAGTCTCCTTCAGAAGGCTGTGAACTTCCTGAAGCAGGAGCTGTATTTCATTCACCTTTGTCTCCCCCATATCTAGTATGAGTATGGTGCCTAGTTTATCTGTAAGCACTTAGCAAATGGCTCAGTGAGGGAATAGTGCACCTTTTAAACCTAAAGTGTTGCATAGTGGTGATGCTGGATACTTGATGTATTATAGTAATTAACATCCAGCAGTTAATTTTTTTCTAAGTTGGAGGTACCCTCTGTCACATGAGAAGGCAATTTTTTTGTTTGTTTTATTTACCTTTTTCTGTTTTCTACTATTTGCTCTTTCTTTCCTTAGATTCAGAGCTTTAGGCAGAAGGTACTGATTCAAACAGTATCCTTTTTTCCAGTATCCACTCATCTCTTAGTATTATTTAATCTTCTAGAAAAAAACATATATTATTATGGAGACTCTGCAAAATTTTGTAAACTCTAATGACTTTTGTGACCTACTAGTGTAGAATTTATTTAGTTATTTCTAAATTTACTCCAATGCTAACAACTTTCTTTTTTAATTTTAGCCCTATCATTTTAGCTCTTACTGAATTGTTAGTATCCATCTCCCTCCTTCTACTAAAGGAATGTTAATGTTGGTAAGGAAAAGATTCACAGTCACGTAGACTCCTCCATCCACCATTTGTCACATCAGCCTTGGATACCATGGTGTTGTAGTTACCATCCTATGTAGTTTGGGGAATTAGGTAATAATAATACGTAATATAACAACAATAATAGTTCACATCTATTGAGTGCTTATTGTGTATCAAGCTCTGTTTTAAGACACATTATGTATTTTTTCAGGTGGCCTGTACAACAATTTTATGGGATAGTTGCTGTTATTGTGTCCATTTTACAGATAAGGAAACTGGGACACAGAAAGGTTAAGTACCTTGCCAGGTGTTATACTACCAGTAAATGGTAGAGCTGGAATTTAAACCCGAGCACTCTAATTCCAGAGCTCAGTCTTAACCTCTCTATACCCTTGAAAAAGGAGGAAAGGAATGCAACATGTCACTCTATATTTTATGTGAAAGACATTCCAAAGTTGTATATTCAGTGCTCACAGAAAAACCCAGACAGATATTTTAACATAATTTCCCTTTCATCTTTGAAAGTTTTAGGTAGATATGCTCTTTCCAGCCTGAAGATTTAACCATTCTTCACCCTAATGGTGATAGGGCTTGGTTTTTTGGTTCTGTTTTTTTTTATGTCATTATAAAATACATATTAATACACCTGTTCATTTAGATTTAATGATAGTAACATCCGCAAAATACTGTTGCATTACCTTAATTCTCATGAGGACAGGGCCGTCTTCAAATGCTTTATCAAAATAAAGAATTACTTTGTTTTGTGTTAGGCAAATAGACCTTTTCGGTCTTGAAACATATTGAAACACACATTTTTAATAATTTGGTTTGTTTCTCATGACAAATGTTGATAACATTCTGACACCTAATGAATTAAATGAAGTTGTTATATTGCAAGTAATTCCTTAATATCTTTAACTGGCAAGAGTTTCATTAATAAATTCATATCTGTAAAGTTGGTAAGACTTTGTGGCATATAACATTTTGGAAAATCGCAGGGTATTTGAAGATAGCAGGGATTAAAAAGTGGCTGTGATGATGTAGGAGATACTTGCCAGAGGCTAAGGTTGGAAGTACCTTGCAATGGCTTCATTTCCAATTTCTGGTTACACTGTCAATAATTTCAAAGCCATTTTAGTCATATGCGTACATTTGTGGTAACTTTCAGTTGATCTTGTAAAGAACATTACATTTGTTTTATTTGGGAGAGTTCAAATACTCTATTTTTCAAACTCTATAACTAGAGTTTTGCCTAATTTAATCTCTGTCCCAATACCTGGAAGATAGGGATATTTAGTGATCCAAAGGTCAGCATTCAAGAACTATGATATATAAATCAGTGGTTCTAAAACTTTTCAGTCTCAGAATGCCTTTTACTCATTTAATTGAGGACCCCCAGAGAGCTTTTATCTATGTGGGCTATATCTATATCTATTGACATTTACCAATATCAGTAAATCTGCCAATTTACTGAGAAATTTTTGAAATATTAACTAATTTAATAATAACTGTAGGAGACCATACTATGGTAACATAAATAATGTATTTTAATGCAAATAACCATTTTCAAAAAAAGGTATAAATAGTGGCATTTTACATTTCTGCAAATTTTTAAAACACCTGATTTAATAGAGACAGCTGGATTTTCATGTTTGCTGCCGAATCAGTCTATTTAGTACGTTCTTTTGGTGAAATATATGAAGAAAATTCAGCTTTACACAGATATGTAACTAAAAAAAGGAGTATTTTAATAGCCTTTTCAGAATATTGTGGATATTCTTCTTTAATATTACACTAAAACTTAACAAGTAGTAGTTTCTTAAAGTTATTGAAGTGTGGAATCTGAAACCTTTAATGTTCTGCTGCATTAAAATCCACTGATATACTTTATACTTTGAATGGATTTTTTAACCAAGCATAATTTTTTAGCATCATGTATTGGTCATTTGGAACGCATTAGTTCCCTGAGTTATGTGGACCTTCCAAGTGTTGGCACATTTTATTATACAATATCAAAAATTCATTGATTAATATCACCACTGATCTCATCAGAAAAGTCTTTTAAGTATTGGGAAACTGTCAGGCGTGTGGTGACAGATAAAGTAAAAATAAATTTTTATATTTTTTTGCTTGAAAGCTTGGCTGGCTCCCACAGGATTTCTCCACCTTGACACCATTGTTGTTTTGGGCCAGATAATTCCTCATTGTGAGGGGGTGCCTATACACTGTAGGATGTTTACCAGCATCTCTGACCTCTACCTAGTAGCATCTTCCCTACACCCGCCATTTGTGAGAACCAAAAATGTCTCCAAACATTGCCAGATATCACCTGGGGGTGAAAACAGCTCCAGTTGAGAACCACGGGGCTGCTAAGGCTGTGAGTTGTTTTCTCTCAAGTGGCAGGCACACTTTTGAGAAAGCATTAACTAAATACCCAAGTTTGAGTAGTTTGTCTCTCAGGCCTTCTTTCAGCTTCCAAATAACTATACCCATAATTCTCATCATTCACATTTTCTAAATATGTAAATATTTATCTTATGAATATTTCAGTTTTGTACTATCCTATAGATTATTAAGCATTTTATTAATTATTGTTTTATTAGCAGAACACCAAAAGGGCTATACTTATGGAGTGTAGAGTTACATGCTGTAAATAACAATCTAAAGGAGAATCAGTTTTTTCTTAAGAAGTTCGCACTGATCCCAGAGATCACAATTGCTACCCGTTTGCTTTTTGTATTTCTTACTCTAAATTAACTAGACTTGACAGCTATAGGAATTATAATAAATTCAGAATATTATACCTAAAAATATGTGGTAACTTATAAAAGATATTAATGAGGTTAGAAGAATTCCATACTTAGCCACTACCTGATCCTACCACTGGCTTTCAAAATCATGTTCCTGTAGCCCATAGCAATTCATAATCCCCTGGCCACGGTTTGCTTATGGAACATGAATTTTACACAAAGGCATTTGAGAACTTATTACTGTTTGCTTAGAAATTGTTTTATATGTAAAAAGCACCACAGGAAAGCAATACAGTATGTTTGCAGTTCATATTTAAAGGTTAGATAACTTTTTGTTGTAGACCAGTTTTCTCTGTCTCAGTAAAAGGTGCAACCTAGAGTCAGCCTTGCCCTGTCATCTTCCTGGACTTGTGATCGAACTGCTTTACAGGTGGCTCTTTTCACCAAAAGAGAGAAAATGGGAAGAAAAGTCCATTGTAATGGAGCTGAAGAAAGAGATGATGAGTTCGAATTGGACATTATTTTTAGTTATGTATAAGTAGATGGAAATATCTACTAGAAATGTGTTTGTATCTCAAGAAATAAATCTGAACTTAATCATAGATTCGGCAGTTATCAACATTAGTTGGGAATTGAAACAAGGGATTGAATGAAATTGCACTTGGGAGACATGTAGGGAATAAAGAGAGGACCAAATGAAAAAGGAAGAAGAAGGGGGAGGTGCCAATATGTAGCTCTGGAGAATGACGACATTTAAGGTGTAGGCAGAGGAAGGGAAACACACCAAGGAGACTGAGGTTGGAGAATCAGAAGACAAACCTGGCAAGTCCTTGAAATGCATGGAAAGATAATTTCAGTTGCAAAGATGTTAGTGAAATGAGAATTTAAAACTCCCTTAGATTTGTCAATGGGAAGATCAGAAAAAGTGTTTAAGTGGAATCCAGAGGGTTGAAGAGTAACCGTGAGATGAAGTTAAGGCCGAGAGGAAAGACTGCTTTTGAGATAGAAGTTTGGCTTTGAAAGGAACAAAAAACATGACAAATGTTTCATTAGGATGACAGATACTTGGGCATATTAGTATATCTGAAGAGAGCAAGGGGTAAAGATAGAAGAAACTGGAGGAAAACTGATGAAGCAGGGTCTCAGAAGGGAGCAAGAAGGGTATTTAAAGATAGGTGGAAGTACTTTTTTAAAGATTAGGGCAGTAGGGGCTACAGATGCAGATAAGCTTTTATCTAAGCAGGAATCAAGGGAGCTCACTCTCAGCTTCAGTTTTCTATATAAAATATGAAGCAAGAGCATTTGTAGAAAAGGGTTTGAATGTAAATATAATTGCCATCACTATCAAGCATCAAATTTTATTTAATTACTTTAACCTTCAATTCTAAGAATTAAATATTTAAACTAATAATCTAAATAGTCTAAAGACTATTTTGATATTTCATGCTTTTAAGAACATTTGTATCAGGGTTTCCCTGGTGGCACAGTGGTTAAGAATCTGCCTGCCAAGGCAGGGGATATGGCTTTGAGCCCTGGTCTGGGAAGATCCCACATGCCACGGAGCAACTAAGCCCATGCACCACAACAACTGAGCCTGCACTCAGGAGGAGCCTGTGAGCCACAACTATTGAGCCCACGTGCCGCAACTACTGAAGCCCGCATGCCTAGAGCCCGTGCTCCGCAGCAAGAGAAGCCACCACAGTAAGAAGCTTGCGGACTGCAATGAAGAGTAGCCCCCGCTGTCCACAACTACAGAAAGCCCGCACACAGCAACAAAGACCCAATGCAGCCAATAAATAAAAAATACAATAAATAAATAAATTTAAAAAAAAAAACAAAAAAACACATTTGTATCTGGTTCACAAAGAATTGCTCTTTCTAAGCATAGGTGGTGTTTAAGTGAAAAAGCTGATCATAACTTTTTGTTTCTCTGGTGTACTGAACTGGGTTTTGTGGAAGAGGAAGAGATCTGGAGAGTTTTTATTTCTTTTTTTGTTTTTGCTTTCTATTTTAAGAAGAAGTTTTACAGGAGAAAAACATTTATTTATAGAAAATTCTGTTCCTGAAATGTGGCCGAAATGTTTAGGAGAAGGCGAATAGAAGTTAGCAAACAAGTGGGAAAAGTGTGGTGGCCAGTATTTGAGTGACAGTCTTCTTCTGTGATGTGAGTAGAGAGGCCCAAGGGCTAATGTCACTGTTGGAGTCAGTGGAGCAGTTCATCTTGATTAAGATGTCAGTGGATTGATTCATCAAGTTGTAGGTAGTAAAGATGGTATTGGGTTTTAACTTGATTTCTCTCACTAGGAAATACTTGGTTTCCTTTATGCATCACATATTCATAAAGAAATAGGAGAATTTCTGTTATACATTAAGATCTAGCATACTTATGTATGTTCACCAGTTTTTGATTATTTGTTGTTGTTGTTGTTGTTTTTTCTTTGCATCTCCCTTGCTGTTGGCCATCTTTGGGTCATTTCTTTTAAGTTGATATGAGTGAAAACTCTGCCAAATTATAAGAAGGAACTCTAAAGGAGGCAAAACCCAAACTGTTTTTCTACTTTTATATTGTCTAATAAAGTGTTTGGCAGGTGAATTAGGGTAGATGCTAAGCTTCTAAAACAAAGAAATTAAAACGTTTAGGTGGATTTTTTCAGTCATACGTACAAAGGTGAGGGGCCCAGGATCTTAGAGCAGTTTTGCTCCACGCTGTCATTCAGGGAGCTAGGTTCCTGCCATATTGCTACTCTGCTACCCTTGAGGGGCTTGTCCTTATGTGCTCGGTTGAATTTGGGACACCATGACACCTGCCTCCCAACTCATGGGAAGGAGGTAACTAGAGGCCCACCAGTTTCCTTTTAACCAGGTGACTCAGAACTTACATCACTTCTGCCCCCACTCCACTGGCAAGAACTTAGTCATATGGCCACACCTAACTGCAAGAGAGGCTAAACTCTGTGACTGTGGAAGAAGGGAAGAAGGGACTTTGGTGGTAACTTTTAGACTGCCAGAGTAGGCTAGCAGATTTTAAACTACTGTCCAAAAATAAACTTGAAGATTACCTACAGATTTTGTTTGAAATACTAAATTACTTTTAGCATTTTAGAACACAGGAAGTAGGAGTTGGCTAACTAGAGAACCTGGGTCAAAATAGCCATCCCGCATGCTTATTCATTAATCAGTTTTAATTCTAATAGTGGATATTTAAATTCCCAAATTTGTCCATATAGTGACTCTGTGGAAACTTTTAATACTGCAGCCTCTTTTAATATCCTATTTTCTTATTGGGTTGGCCAAGAATTTCCTCTGGTTTTTAAGTAAAAATAAAAGACACATTTTTCATTTTCACCAAGAACTTTATTGAACAGTGTATTCACTGTTTTGTTCCACTGCCTTCTGCCATTTTTCAGGCAACATCATAATTCCATCTTCCCAAAACTTTTTATCTTTTTGAGCAAAGAACTGTTCCCAGGTGCCTTTTACAGTCTTAGAGGGAATTGAAATTTTTTCCATTAAGAGAATTTTGTAAAACCTGAAATAAATGGAAATCCAAAGGTGCAAGGTCTGGTGAATACAGCTGATGAATCAGAACTTCCCAGGCAAGCCATAGCAGTTTTTGCCTGGTCATCAGAGAAACATGTGGTCTTATGTTATCCTGATGAAGGATTATGCATTTTCCATTGGCTAATTCCAGATGCTTTTCATCGAGTGCTACTTTCAGTTAGTCTGATTGGGAGCAGTACTTACTGGAATTAATCGTTTGATTTTGCGAAAGAAGCTCATAATAGAGGACTTCCCCCCAATCCCACCATGTACACAACATCACCTTCTTGGGATGAAGACCAGCATTTGGTGTGGTTGGTGGTGGTTCATTTTGCTTGCCCCACGATCTCTTCTATTCCACATTATTGTACAGTATCCACTTTTCATCACCCATCACAACTTATTTTAAAAACAGAACATTTTTGTTATGTTTGAGTAGAGGATAGCATGCGGAAATACAGTCAAGAAGGTTTTTTTCACTTATGTGGAACCCAAACATCAAAGTGTTCACATAACCAGGCTGATGCAAATGATTTTCAGCACTTGATTTGGATATTTTAAGTATGTTGGCTGTCTCCCACGTGGTATAACGTTGATTGTTCTCAATGTCTCAGTTTGATTGCTATCCATGTCAACTGGTGTACCCAACCGTGGGGCATTGTCCAGCAAGAAATCTCCAGCACAAAACTTCATAAACCACTTTGGACACATTCAGTCAGTCACAGCACCTTCTCCATACACTGCACAAATCTTTTTTGCATTTCAGTTGCGTTTTACCTTTCTTGAAATAATAAAGCATAATATGCCGAAAATGTTGCTTTTTTCCTTCCATCTTCAATATTAAAATGGCTACACAGAAATTCACAAATTCTTATAAGTTTTCTGTAAATGCACGCTGATATGACAGTTATCACAATACAATCTAACAAAATTGTTTCAAATGAAATTAAAGACAACTAAGTGCCAATAGAGCCATCTTACGGAAAAAACAAACCTTCTGGCCGACCCAGTACATTTAAGCAAAATCTTTTTAATGTCTTTGAATCTCACATGTGCACCACAGTGATAGAGTTTGTGAGTTCACCCACCAATGCCTTAGTAATTCATTTCTTTTCTATCTGATACTCTGTTCAGATGGAGGTATAATGACAGAGAGTACCTCTTCTGAGCTTCAGAAGTACCATACTATTATTTAGGATTTGTTTGAAATTGATTAGGCATGAAATCAGAAACCTTCTGATATATCACCACTTGGTTTATTGGAACCTGAGACATGGTGGAGATAGATACATAGGTTATTTTGTTTTTATGAGCTACAAGTTGGCATAAATGATAATAAAACCACTTTTTAGAAAATCAAAATCAGAGCATCTAATAAATTTCAGAAATAATGTAATGGCCACTGAAATGGGATTGATTGAGTCTTAAGTGTAAACTGAGATGTTTTCACTTAAAAAAATAGATTGATACGGGGGGGGTGTGTGTGTGTGTGTGGTGTGTGTGTGTGTGTATTGGGGGAGCGGGAATCCTAAGAGAATTTGAGAGACCTCTAAGGAACTATCAAAATGCTTCATGAAACAATTTTACTGCCCTGTCTTCATCTCAACTAGAATTGTGCCTTTAATTCTCATGCAAAATCTCCAAAGTGCAGTCTTTCCAGCCATTTACAAGTATTGGTTGTGCAAACAATTGGTATAACAATATATTGTATGCTGTGGAGGGCATAAATGCATACTGCATGATCCCTCCAAGAAGTTTTTTCTGTAGTTCAGGAGAGAGAACATAATACATTTTTTTTTCCAACATACATGAAGCAAGTTCTTTTGATAAAGATGTATATATAGATATACATACCAGGATCCTAAAAGCTGGCTATTACAAGGCAGTATGTAATTAATTTATATGAGTTTGAAAAAAAATGAGTGACTTTAGGCCAGAGTAGTCATTGGAAAGATAGTCTTCATGTAAACTAGATTGGTGAAGGGAGGCACTTTCAGAGGAAGAAAATGTAGTCAGCAAAAATATATAGATTTGCAGGTACATATGACATGCTTGAGGAACTATAAAACAGGTTAATCTGGTAAAGATGGAAGTTATACATAGAGATAAGGCTAGACTTGCACACTGAGGTCAGAGTATGAAGCATTCTTTAAAGCCAGGATAAAGAGTTTGTATTTTTCTTTTTTAAAAGATATTGGAAGCTATTGAAGTTTTCTGAGTAGAGGATGTTAGAAGTGACTACTTAGTCTAAGTGACCACTTAGACTAAGTAGTCAAAGAGCAGATTGAAAGAAGGGAGGGAAGGGGCCCAGTTAGGAAGTGATTGCAAGAATGGGGAGATGACATTGTTAGATCCTGATGGAAGCAAGATTGAAGAAAAAAAAAAGATGGATTGGAAAGACATTACCTCAAGGATGTTAGGTAAGGGAGAGGAGAAATTAAGAAATGTTCTGAGATCTTGAGTCTGCATTACAAGGGGCATTGTTGTCCTATTGCTAGAAATATTGAATATGAAGTAATACTGGAAATTCAAATGAAAAGGCACTCACTCTAGGTAGCAGAAGATAGATAAAAACTGATGGATCTGGGGGGAGAGATTTGGAAGTCTTTTGCCTAGAAATTATAAATGAAGCCAAGGAAGTGCAAATAAGCTAAGGAAGGGAGTGGGTAAGAAAAGACAGCTGAGTTTCCATACTTGGTAGAAGGACCAAAATATGCCTTAAAAGAAGATAGTGATAGTACATTCAGAAAGGTACAAAGAAGCAACAAAAAGCCAAAAAGGGGAGTGTTCAGAGAAACAGACAAATGCTGTGCAGGTCAAGGAGAACAAGACCAACAAAGCATTGTTTTTGACTATTAGCGAGGAGAGGTGGGGAGAGAGAGACAGACGTAGACACACCCTGCTTATTGAATGCCTACAGTGAACCAGTCTTTGTGGCAGATTCTTTCACATCCATGATTTTATTTCTTCCTCATAGTAAGATTATGTCCTCCTTTTTTTAGATGAGGAAACTAACACAAAACTTAAGTTTTTTGGGTTCAAGATTCAAAGCCAAGTCATAGATCTTTTTCCTGTATCATAGTGATGGTCATTTGTAAAAGAAATGGGCAAATCAGTTGTGGGCTGCAGTTCGCTGTTGCCTCTTAAATGTTGCCAGAATAAAGGTAATTATTCCACTATACCTCTACCCATAGTCAGATCTAAGGATTTGGGGTCCTATTCTAAATAGCTTTTTGATTGAAAGGGATCTTTGAATTTATCTAATTTTATAGATTAGAAAGTGAGATTTGGAGGCCATAAAGACTTGCCCAAAATAGGGTCAAACCTGGTTCTAGAAACTCGGGAGTCTGGACTCTGGATATGTTCTCTTTCTACTCTTACATGCTCCCTCTTCTCAGAAATAACAGGTGGTATTTATGTCTACTCCAACAGCCTGAGCTCCTAAGCGTGTTCTCTGGAGTCTTAATGTCATTTCAAATAGATAATGCCTCCTGTAAAAAATGCCTGTGACAGACAGTAAGTACTCAAGAAAGTGAAGTTGATTTAATTTTAGATCCATAGCCTGTGAGTCTCTTTCCCTTTTAATTAATTTAGGTAGATGTGTTTGGAGAGGAGAGCATGCAAGTCATAAGTATCTGGGGTGACTTTTGCTTTGTACAGTGATTTTTTTGTCTGTTGCAGTGAGAAAAGGGGAGAAGACGTAAATGTAGTTCTACTTTATCTTCTTTTCAAATAATTATTTCACAAAGAGTATCTTTAACTTTGTTTTTATTTAATTTACTTTGGTAAGGGGATAGAAAATATAAATACATAAACTCAACCAAAACCAGTACTTAATTTCAAGGACAAATTGTTATCTGGGGGATGTTCCATTCATATAGTAAAAGAATTCTTATAAACATTAGCATAAAACAAAGATGGGAGAAAAATCCATGTTTGACTTTGCTCAGTATGTTTTTGCTTCAGCTTTGCTCAAGTATGTTTTTGTAACCTATCGTTTTAATTCACTATCTCGTCCCACCCACTGCTGCCATTTATTTAATAACTTAGCAAATTAAGATATTCAATAGGTGAGGCTCTGGTTTACCGCTCACATATGCTGCTTTGTCTTTATTCCAGACCTTTGATGAATGTGTAGCTGAGGGCGGCTCAGACTGTGCTCCAGAGAAGCTCTGGCTTCAAATCCCGTTCTTCTGTGGCCACAGCTCAGAATGCTGGTAGGGAGATAAAGTTAGCTTCAATCAATGATCTACTTACTACCTCTAGAATCTGTGTTTCACAAGGATGGGTGTGTTAGTCAAGGGCTGGGTATGAGGAAGTTCGTGAAAGACCAGACCAAAAATAGCATGTCATTAAGTAATACCTAGTTTTTAGTTCCTTTAAGTGTATTAAAAAGATTCTTCGTGTGTAACATGCTTGCAGTGATTTCTCAGATGCTGGTTTTTGCATTTTTTTGTTTATTTTTGGTGTTATGTGTCTTGCTGTGTTCTAGCAGTGTTCTTAATTAGAGGTCAGGGGTTCTTTCATAAACCTCATTTGCTCCTAAGCTTATTGTTTAACCATCCATTTTTAGATCAAGAAGAGGCTTAGTAGGTAAATTATTAGCAGGTTTTACTGTTAAACTGATTTGACTTTGAGAGAAGCCAAGGTAAAATAAAGATAGTTTATCTTTAATAGAGTTTATTTGCTCAGAATGTGCTGAGTTTTGAGTTTGAAAAAATAATGGTACATATTTATTTCTTCTAATCTATCATTTTAATAGGAAAAGTAGAAAAAAACAGGAACACACTCAAAGTTAGTATCTTCCTTAAAACCATAAGAGATATAAGGGATGCCTTCTGTTCTTACTGTCATTATTTGAGATATAGTATTAGATTATGGTGAACCTTAAGGTCCTACTCAGTAGATTATATCAAAGTATAATGTTGATCCTTTGAACAACACAGGTTTGAACTTCGTGGGTTCACTTGGACATAGATTTTTTTTTCAAGAAATATGTATTACGGTACTACACGATCCATGGTTGGCTGAATCCTCGGATATGGAGCTGGGGATATGGAAGGCTGACTGTAAAGTTATATGCAGATTTTCAACTGGGGAATGGGAGTTGGGTCTGGTTGGTATCCCTAAACCCCATGTTGATCAAAGGTCAACTGTAATAACGAAAGACGAATTGGAAGCTTAGAAAGAAATCGTCTCAATTTTTAATCATTTCCTTACAACAGGGATCAGTAATTTACAACCTGGACACCAAATTTGGCCCGTCATCTGTTTTCATAAATAGATTTATTGGGAAAAAACCACATCTATTTGTTTACTTACTGTCTACAGCTGTTTTCACACTGCAAGAGCAGAGTTAAGTAATTGTGACCAAGACCATATGACCTGCAAAGCCCATCTTGGGCTTTACTCTCTGGCTCTTTATAAGAAAAGTTTGCCACCCTCACCTTAGAACAATTAGGAGTATATTTCTCCATTGGATGTTACTAAGGAAATTTTAATTGAACGTCTTTAGTATGCTTCATAGATTCTTAGAACTGGGAGGGACCTTAGAAATCAACTCAGTTTACTTTCCCACCCACCCACCGCCCACCCCAGCTTTTTAATGACTGAGAAAACAAGCTTAGAAAGGTGAAGTCACCAGCTCAGTATCACACTGCTTAAAGGCAGAGCTTGGAATTAGGATTAGGGAATGTCAGTGCTAAAAAGAACCCAAAGGCATAGTTTAGGGCCAAATTTCTATTAAGAGCCATTAGCTGACAATGCAAAAAGTAAAAATAAAAGAGTCTTAGCAGAGCCATTTCTTATCCTATTTCTATTTTTAAGAAATATCAGAAAAACCTAAACTCATAAATTAAGATAATCACTACACAAAGTTGCTTAGAACTTCCTAGAGAGCTCTTAAAATGAATGAGGTTTAGAGTACAGTTGACCCTTGAACAAGGTGGGAGTTAATCCCAGTATAATTTATAGTTGGTCCTTTGTATACACGGTTCCTTGGATCTGCAGATTCAACCAACCATGGTCCAGGTAGTATTGTACTATCTACTACTGAAAGATATTTGTGCAAGTCAAACCTGTGTTGTTCGAGGGTCAACTGCAGTTAACAAAAATTAAATGCACCCATACTAAATCAGATGGGAGGATATATATGTACTTTTTTATATCTATATACACTGTTCAAATTAAGTGTCCCCTAGTAAAATCTGAATTAGCCCTGCATAGTTAAGCAGAAACTGGGGACAGAGGCAAAGGGAATTAAAAACAGGTGTGCCTCCCAAAGGACATTAATAAAAGGGCATTAAGGCTTTGGATGGACATGTGTTTATCTGTTTTTTCCGTAATATACAGTATCAAAGCCATCAAAAATACTTAGTAGATTTCACAACCAGGTTTTTTATTCCTTTTCTTTGGTTTTAGGAATGTGGGAAGCAGGTGGGCTATGGATCAAGCCAAGTATAACCTAGTTAATGAATACTTTCTGGTGGGAGTTACTGAAGAGCTTGAAGATTTTATCATGTTATTGGAGGCAGCTTTGCCCCGGTTCTTCAGGGGTGCTACAGAACTCTATCGTACAGGTATATAAAGGATGGGTTTCTTTTTAAAGCTGTCCTTAACTTTGTTTGCCGCTTGTAAAATATGTGTGATTTGAAGTTTGTTGAGTAAAACTCCAGAAAGGATGGTATATTGTCTGTTTCTCCTCACCATTTTCAATAAAAAACAATACATGGCACACAGATGGTGTTCATTAAATATTTTTTGAATGAATAAACATGCATGAGATGAGCATTAAAAGGCATTGTAGGTGTAGTGGAAAGATACAAACTCCAGAGCCAGCCTTAGAAATGTGTGATATTCAGTAATGCCCACCATGCATTGCACCCTTTAGACATGCCTAATGCTGTTTAGGTAGGCGTAGGATGGGGAGACTGAGTCACGTTGATAATTATCCTGTGCTGTGTCTGTTGTAGTGCTCCTAAAAGTGTGCTTCAGCAGCCACGACAGTATTACCTATCTGAAAGAGACCGTGCTGGTCCAATCTAATTCTGATTTTTTTTTTTTTTCTGTTCTTTGGTTAGACACAATCAGAGGAACTTTTTCCTAGAGTATGCATATGCTCTAGCTTTTAACACTTAGGTATAGAGAATAGGTTACAAGAAATCAACACGAAGTTTGAAAATAAGTATTTTATCATATCTTTAAAAACAACTAGTCAGAGCACCAAGCATTTGAGAATACAGCATGCAAGGTGACAGCCTACGCTTTACCAAGTGGAGATTCTTACTTTTATTATTTGACATCTCATTAAGTCTTCAAAAAGGGTAAAGATTTGAATTATGAAGGAATAAATCACAATTCTATATATAGATTAGAGCCCTGTTTTTGCCTGAATGATATTAAGACAAAACAATTATGTTACCTGCTCTTCCATGTGGCATATTAACTTAAACCATCTCTTCAAATAAACAGGCATTGATCTTTTGTGTGTTCTCATAATTTATTTACCTTTTCTCTTTTTCCTTTGTAAGTAGGAAAGAAATCTCATCTTAGGAAAACTACAGAGAAGAAACTCCCTACTAAACAAACCATTGCAAAACTACAACAATCTGACATTTGGAAAATGGAGAATGAGTTCTATGAGTTTGCACTGGAGCAGTTCCAATTCATCAGAGCCCATGCTGTTCGAGAAAAAGATGGAGACCTCTACATCCTCGCACAAAACTTTTTCTATGAAAAGATTTACCCTAAGTCAAACTGAGTACAGGGTGTGGCAGTTAGATTCTTGAACTACAACTTTGACCCTGTCTTCACCTTAGTTCTCAGTTCTACAGCTTGGATTGCTGATGGGGGTATAAGACAGTTTGTATTGAGCTGAGGTAGGATACAGACAGTGGCGTCAAGGAAGTAGATTCTGGCTGATGTGTCAGTGCTCTAGGAAGTTTAAGTTTCAGCCTTTTTTTTTTTTTCCCCTGGTTAAATTTTGGTGGGAGTTATACCTTCCTTCCTGGACAAAACCTAAAATAAACACATAGCAGGTCTAATTGAAGGCTAAATACTGAAATACAATTTCAGAAAAAGTTCTGATACTCTGTTTTTGATAAAGCATTTTTTTCAACTAACCATGAACGAAGATGAATCCATTTGCTACTTCCACCTTCACCTGGAGGTTTGGGTGATACACCTCTACTGGATAGTGTTATTAACTGTTTGGCAGTGTGTACTTTGTTTTTGTGAATCATGTCCCATGAAACTTACTGAAATGTTTGATCACATTTGCTAAGAATATTTCTGCTGTAGTTAAAACTGCCCATGTTTATGTAGGTCATTTTACTTTTTAAAAAGTGATTATTAGTGTTAAAAATCAGTTTAAACCATTATTAACACTGTAAAAAGAATCAAAGCAGTATTTCTCATTCCTGTCTCCCCAGTATCTAGGATTGGGGAAACGCGTCAAAGAATGTTGACCTTGCCTGATGTTCTAGTTAAGGCTTCCACACATTAATATCAAAAAAGTAAGTTTAGTATTTGTTTCTCCATGGATTATTTGTAAAGCTGTAAACTGAGGTATCGGTGACTCCATATTATAACTCCATTAGTGAGCTGTGGTATGGGTAGGATTTTCCTACTTCTTCTGTACTTTTACTTGTAGACTATTTTTACTAAGGTGCTTTATAATGTGTTTTAAAGCATTGCATTTACAAAAAAAAAAAGGAAAATGCTGTAAATATTGCATATTTTATGTATTTGGACCAAAAGGTTATAAGTAATTAGACAAAAGTGGTTTTGCACCGATTTTATTATGTCAAGTAAAACCATCAGACCTACTGTTCTTGTATTTCTCATTTAACCTTACTGTTAAGACATCACTGAAATGAACTTCAATAACCTTTCAATTTTGATACACAGTACATTATTCATAATTGGAGGCAGTAGTTATAGCGGTAAGAGTACTAGATGAAGAGTCAGAAAACTTGATTTTTGTCCTGGCTCTGCCACTGATCAGCTGTGTGACCTTGGGCAAGTCACTTAACCTCTCTCTGCCTCAGTTTCCTCATCCTGAAATGAGGATAATACCTGCTGTACCTACCTCACAGGGGTGTTGTGAGGACTAAATGAGATGGCATGTGAAAGCACTTTGAAAACTGTAACGTGCCCTATAAATGTAAGGTATTATGGAAACATCTTTAACATATAATTTCATACCATTCGTTTTTTAACAAAGAAAGAGAAAAGTCCACTTATAAGCTGGTTGAAAAAACCGTTAATCTTGATATAAATTTGTGTTTAATAAATATCTTCTCAGTGTTTTATCTTCCCTGTTTCAACAACTATTGAAATATTGAAACACCTGTGAACTCTTAGAAATTCATGAGCAGCTGCTTAAGTTCAGGAGGTTCCCTGTTTGAAAAAAGATTTCATTAGCTGACTCAGGGCAGGGGAAAATTTGCTCTTCAAATTTGGAAGATTCTTCTGTTTTTATTTTACATTACCATCCAGAAAGGGTAGCTATTTTATACCTCTGGTTTTTAAGGTGTATTTTGCAGAGTTTGATTTCCTTGTGTGCTCTTTACCTTCTTCCACACTTCTTAGAGTAGCAGAGATAAAGAATTTTAGAAACATTTTCTAAAATGATAATCTTTAATATGTTTAGTTTAAATAAATACCCCCGAACAAGGCCTCACCAAACTATGTAAGCATTTTAGGCAGGTTGCTTTAAAGGTTATTAATTATATAGAAGAAGAAGGGAGCACTACTTATCAAAAGACACGTGTGGACAAATTTAAAGGAAAGCTAAAGGAAGCTGATGGAGTCATCGTAGCACTCTTTCCCCCCAATAATAGGACAATATTAAGAGAATATCAACAGGCATACTTTTCTTATTTGGCTTTCTTTTTTGTGTATTTAATAACCTTTTACAGGTATTTGTTGAAAACATATACAAAATTCCTTGCCCAAAAGTAAAGCACCACCTCAGGGTGGGGCATCTGACATTTATCTGCTAAGGAACTCTGGTATGGAGGTTATTCCTGGAGTCCAGCTAAAAATCTTCTTGAAGTGCATCAACTCTTTTAGGTAACTAGAGTAGCACATAGTGCACTAGATCTGGGGTCAGTAAACTTTTTCTATAAAGGTTCAAAGAGTAAATACTATTTTAGGCTTTGTAAGCCATTGGTCTCCTTCACAACTATTCAACTCTGCCATTTCAGTACAAAAGCAGTCATAGACAACACATAAATGAATAAGTGTGGCTGTGTCCCAATGAAACTTTATTACTGAAACAGGTGACATGCCAGATATGGTCCATGGGTTGTACTTTACCAACCCCTGTAACAGTTTATTATTTATGGAGAAATCACTTTTGAATCTGTGCTCTAGTGGCCTAAAAGAGTTTATATACTTCCAAAAAAAGCTCCTAACAATATCCAAAGAATAGCTTTCTGATTCAAGCGGTCTCTCCCACGTATTCATAAACTTCGATTGCTTCCAGGTGAGCATGTTTTCTTTCCCAGTTTTAACAGTTCAGAATAGGGGCATTTATGCTATCATGTTTTAGGGTGGGTTAGAAGTAGCCTTCCTGGAGACTGAGGAAGGGTTAGATTTAATTCCATGTGGTCCAATACAGTCCTAGGAATCTGACAAGTGCAGAATGCTTATAATACCTAACTTTATAATCAAATAAATAGAACCACTGAGACGATAATGTATTTTTTTAAAGTGGCAAATATGGTTTTCTTTTTTCAGCCTTTGCGCTTTTTCAGTATTTTGAACATAGGGGAAAAAATTTTTTTTGTAATACAAAAGCAAATTAACCACTTTGAATTTTAAAAGATAATGTTATGTGTGTATGTGTACATATATATATCTATATATGTTTATTTCCTAAAAGAGGGAAAAGTACCTTTTTGTTCAACTTGTATCAACTCCTGTTTTCTAACTGCTGTGAAATGGCAACTGTTGATAAATTATTGTGACTGTTTTAAAATGTAATGGGGAGGGTATATTTTGATTTTACCCAGCTTTAATCTGTGAAGTATCTTAAATATATCTGACAGCAACACTTAAAATATTGCATGGGGATTACTTTTCTATTATCCATACGCATTTGTGCAACTTTGAACATATTGGGTGCTTCTGAATTCCTGATGATTGGATTTAAATTACTGAAAATCAGAGAAAAACGTACTGACTTTTAAACTTTGCATTTTATTTTTTATTCTTAAAATTCTGTTAATGCCTATAATTTGAAGTCTACTGTTGCTCTTTCTCAATATATGTCCTATCAGAGATTCCTAAAATTGTTAGTGCCATCACTGGTTTACAAACAGTATTTTGGTATTGCAGATGATTTGCTCATTGTATTTGCATAGTTAGAAAGAAAATAGTTTGTAGACAACGATTCTCTTTTTCTAATAAAATGAAATAAAAATTCTAAAAGCACTAGAGGATTTAACTAAAGGCTGGTTCCCAAATGCCTAGTTGGTATTTTAATTTATATTCAAATTCTACGTAGAGAACATCTGTGTAAACCATCTATCTGGGTTTTCCCATTGATCATTCCCAAACACACCTATGGTCCTAGAATCCTTTATTATGAGAAGCACCCGGTATTGTAACCTTTTATGAAGTTTGTCTTTAAGAGGCCCAGGTGCTTCTACTTCATGAGTTGAAAATTTGCCTCTTCATAAATTAGTGCCATTTGCTTTGAGAGGAAGCAAGGCAATTGCTGTTAAATTTTTGCATCCATTTACCCTATGCAAAGCTGCTAGATGATGCCAACTAAACTGCTGCTCAGGCAGCCTTTTAGGGGAAAAAGCAACCCTGTTTCAGATGCACTGCCAATTCAGCTCCTCTGGAGTGGAGCTTGCTTTCTGATTTCCTGGAGTGGGAACTGTAAAGCTTGAAATGGGTGATCAGTTAGTTAGACTTATCCTATAATTTAAGTTCATGCAGCTTTGTGACCTTTGCAGTACTGTTTATAAAAGGACCCTGATGGTGATGATCTCTAAAACACATCACTGGTAAGCCTATGGTTTAGACACACTGGTGCTGTCTATCTGATTTTTCAGACAGCCTCTGTAGCTTTCTGTTGAGAGTCAGGTGTGTGAGCATCTCTAAAGCAGTGTCGAATGTAATTTTGACAAACATGGATTGTATATTTTGACTTTTATTTTATAAATACACAGACAGCTGAAGAGTGCCTTTTTTCCCTCACAATCCATGTTGGAAGATGCTCACTCCTTCCTCTGTCTCTGCTTTCTCTTTTCTCCCCCTCCCCTGTTCAGTTGATTCATTTATGCAATACTGTTTCCAACTTGAAACCATTTTGTCACATCTGTTGGAGAGATAATCACTCCTTTTCCTTAACATTCTGCCAGCTTTCTGTTGTTGAAGTGTTTCAGTTGATTACCTGATGCAAAAGCTATAAAATAAATGCTCAGTGGGAAGGGGAAAAATGGTTTGGTGTCCTGTTTTAATATTTTCTTCCGTAGCCTTGATAACTGAAGGAAATTTTCCAGGCAGACTCAGTGTTCAGAGTCATCAACTTAACCCTCAGATATCACCACCACCAGAGAGGTATGCATCATCACTGGTCTGTGGTGGTTTTCTGACTTATTTGTGATTTGCAGCCTTTGCTGCTTTTTGCATTGGACTCCATCATTGGTACTGAACTCTCAGCTAGAAAATTTACAAGGTATACTTAGGCTATACTCTTAATTAGAATTAAAAAGAAAATGAGGAAAGGGCTATCAACTTAGAATAAAAAGGAAATTTGAAAGAAAAAAGTTAATCTGATTAACACTGATTGCACAGTTTAGACACATCCATAATATTTCTTTGAGAATGCACGTATCTGATGCTTGTGCTTTTCACCCTTAAAGGAGAAACTCTCAATTAACATAGATTTCCAGTTCTCAGCCACTGACTCATTGTTCCAAGTAAGTATTGTATGATATTGGGTTGAATAAAATACCAGTTCATTGATACATTGTCCAAACAGGGAATTTGATCTGTACCCACAGAGGCAGAACAGAGAGCATAGATTTGAGAGTCAAATGGACCTGTATTTAGCAAAGTTACTTTAGTCAGTGGAGAAAACAGTACTGTTGTAAAGGTTGGACAAGGTTGATACAAAGTGCTTACCCAGGGTAGACTGATAACTGGTAGCTTTTATATGCTGGGCCAGACTATTGTCAAGAAGTTGGCCTGCCCTTCTGACCAAATACTAGTTGTCACTTAAGAGAAGATGTTTTTATAAATATTTTTGAATACCACTGAATTTTACTTTTTTACTGACAAGCTACTAATGCCTTTCACTTATGTCCTTATAGCATAACTATTCTTTTTTTTTTTTTTTTACTTTATTTTTTTTCGGGGGTACACCAGGTTCAATCATCTGTTTTTATACACATATCCCCGTATTCCCTCCCTTCCTTGGCTCCCCCGGCTCGAGTCCCCCCCACCCTCCCTGCCCCAGTCCTCTAAGGCATCTTCCATCCTCGAGTTGGACTCCCTTTGTTATACAACAGCTTCCCACTGACTATTTTACAGTTGGTAGTATATATATGTCTGTGCTACTCTCGAGCATAACTATTCTTGATTCTGATACCTGCTATTGTTTCCATCTACAAATTTTCTATGAGAAAAGGGGGGTTGCTGATTGTTCTAAAGGAGATCTTGCTTGTTCCAGAAGTGGCTATGTCCACATATTTTATTATAATTGAACACTGTGGACTGCAAGGTAGCACATATATAAAACTCAGGATACCTGGAGTAAAATGATTTGCATTCTTTCAACAGAGAGGAAACTATCCATACTCTGTAAGAAAAGAGGACATTTGCCTTAGTTATAAATTAATTAATCATGTTAGAATTCCAAGTTTTTAGAATATCTGAAAAATAAACTTAGTGTGTAATCCTTGTTGCCTAAACCTGCATATTTTCACTGTACTCTTATCACCACTAGCTCTTTTTTTAGCTCTTTTTTAAAGCAGCAGTTGAACTTGCTGAATTTTCTTCCAGTAGTAACAAGTGCCAAAATGCAAATTCCAAATCACTGTCCACGTGTTTTCTTTCTCTGAAGGCATTTGCCCACCCATTACCTTACCCTGCCTCCATGGTACCCTGTCTTGCCTCTGTTACCATAGAACATGGGGGTGGCACCTTGCAACAAAACAAAAAACAACAGCATCAACAACAAAATTGACTTCAAAATGCAAGTTCTGCCCCTTTCTACTTCCAGAATAACTGGCTGACCAAGTAAGAAAACTTCAGAAAGTCACTATTCTCTTTGTGGTTTGCTGTATTTCTTCTAGTAGCCTGAGACTAAAAGTGAAAAATATTTCAAGGACCTATTTAAGGTATAATGGATTTCTTGATAATATATGTAGTTGGTAAGACCTATGAGGGGAAACAACAGGAAAAATGTACCAGGATTTTTGTTTTTTTTTCCTTTCACCTGTTTCCTTCTATGAGAGAGAATACTAAGTCCCTTGAATGGATTATTTTTTGGTCTGAAAACAAGGACAGTGGGAATTCATGAAAAGCTCATCCCTAAGAGCTGGCTAGTTGTTACTCCTTCTTCCCAGCTTTCAGTCCTGTGTTTATTCAAAACCAGATGACCGGCTTGGTGAGATCGCCATACCGTTTTGTGTAATCCTTTGGTATCTCTGCATTTTACCGTGAAAACTGAGGTCTCAGACTTCATTTGATTTCCCATGTTTCCGTAAGAGTCAGTAATTGCCTCCTTTTCCTCCAGTCCTTCACCATATACGTATCGCTTCTGGAGATTCTCGTAGCTGGACAACTGAAAGTCACTTGAGAGATGCAATCACAAGGTATAGAGAATTCTATGACTGGCTCTGAGAAAGAGGCAGTTTGTATGGTGGTTAGAATATGGGTTCTGGAGCACCACCGCTTACTAGCTAGCTATCTGATCTTGATCAAATAAACCTCCCTACGTCTGAATTTTCTCATCTGCAAAAGGAATAACACGTATCAACTGTTAGTTTGAGGACTGAGATAATACACATGTAAACTTAGTACTTGATTCCTGGTGTATAGTAAGTGTTAAAGAAGTGCTAACATTTAAATAAGAAAGCAAAAGATGAGGAACCATCTATTTGGACCTACCATGTTGCAGTGTATGTCCACTCAGTCACTCATTAACATGCCAGGCGTGAGGAATGTGAAAGATGAACGAAAGAGGCAAGGCCTCTGTTTGTTGAGAAGAGAGGAGGTAAAGAAGAAATACAAAGCATCGTGCAAAAATCTCATTCTTACCTTACTGATAAACCGGTAAGTTCTTTTTGTTGTTGAGGATACGTGACCTGCACCAACCCCCTGTCCCCTAGACCTTTTAATACTTAAAAGCTTCATCTCTTAGTTTTAACCTTGAAATAGCAGAAGCACCCACCTCGCCCAGGTCATCAAGTTCTAGACACCTAGTACCTATTACTTTGCTCTAAAATGTAGACTTCCATCTTCATCTCTATAACAGGCTTCATGTCATGACAAATGAATCTGTCCTCCCACTTCTCTAGATGCCTAATTGGGTTCGTAGGTTAAAATGATAAGGTTTTACTGGGAGAGACATTGTTGATCATCAGAAATAATCTTTAATTCTATTACATTTTAATTCCAAAGTCATTTAAACAATGAGAAAGACAAAGCAATCCTTTATTTGTAGTCCCAATCTTACAGCTGGGTTATAGTCTCAGAATTCATTATAAGCTAGTTGTTTGAAATCCATGTGGAAGCAACATTATGCATGTGGGCCGGCCTAACCCACAAAAGTTAGTTTAATCTAAACATTCATGGAATTATCACTTCATTAGAGCAGAGGAACCTGAGGGCCGTGTCCTTCGGGGAGCTTATTGTGTTTTTCTGCCCTTTTCCCCAAAGAGATGTTTCAGTCTTAAGTCCTAAAGATAAGTAGTTCATATTTTAACCTGTGGGGGTTGTAAGCAGAGGATGAGGTAGTCACTTGAGTTTTGAAAGATAGTTGCAGCCGGGTAGAGAACGTGCTCTCAAGCGCAAAGCCTCTGAGGAGGTTACTGTAGTTGCCAAGGGAAGTGGCGATAAGGCTGGGGAGAACCAGATGCATCTCTAAGGTCAGAAATCCCAACATTTGGTAACAGATGGGATGTGATCGGTAAATGGAGAATGGGGGCAATATTTGGATTTGCAAAACACCACATCCGTACGGATGCTCGATATCCTTTGCCTTTGCCCCAGTTATGCAATGGTGATTGTTTTCCAGTTGAAAGTTGATAAAACAGACCAGTGTCTGCTCAGAGAACATAGAACGACAAAGACAGGATTCACTGTCTCAGTATTAAATGTTTCATTTCTATGCTGCTTTTCACTCATTCAGATTGTGTGACCTGGGTTAGGGTTTGGCAAAGAACTTTCCCAAAATACGCCTACTGCCCTGTGGTTTGAGGTCAAAGGCATTTAGTGAAACACGCCAATCAACTTCAGCCCTCTACCTTATCTCTGTGACTTCCCTAAAGCTGAAGCTTCAAAATTAAAGTCATGCCTGGAAATGTTTTACATCATTAGCACTGAGAGAGTTTATAGGGAAATAGAGAAAACCTAGTTGGATTGATTTTCATTTTAGAGTTTCTGCCAAAGGTTTGGGCAACTAGATTACCAGAGCTGTCAGTGATGCTGGAAAAGAAACAGGATGAGCTATAAGTACAGTAAGACTGACTCTGTCCAGATTATTTACTAAGTACTACTCCTCCCTCCCCTCCCCCTGCCAGTAAACAGGAAACATAATGACATGTATTTTGAACTGTAAGAATGTTAAGAAATTCTTTCTGAGCAGTCCACTGAGAGGCTACAGTCAGGCAGTTTGAAAACCGATTACCCGGGGATTCTAGAACCACAGTTCAGTTCTTTGTTTCTCCATCTCCCTCTCTTTCTCTTTCTTCCTTCTTTCCAATTTAAATCATTCAGTCTCTTAGTAGAAACTTGACATCAAAGAATTTCTTGACACTTAAACACTCAATTTGTGATTTTTGAAAAAATTGTACCTTCTTAAAGTAGCAAATTAAAGCTTTAACCTGTATCTAATTGAGTGTTAGAATCTGGCATAGGTAGACCTACAGTACCCAAGTGATCTGGCATCCGAACCTTGGTTTTACTTCAGAAATATGAACCAATTTGGCCTACATCAGGGTATGTCACGTAGCATCCCTAGAGATTTATTTACAGTGTTTGTGGCAATTTAATTTGTCTGTTTTCCTGGTTCTGAGTGTTCCCTTAATAACACAGTCAGACTGAGATATAGAAAAAAAACCAATGGAGAGTGTTTTCAGAGTCTTATATGTTAGAAACTGATATTTTTAAAGTATCTCCCACAACTGACTGGCTGAAGTATACCTTTTCTGGATAACAGAGCTCACCAGTAATTCCATTTGAAGTGAGCAGAGCCTTTCTGAAAGTGGCTGAGGGGAAATAAGTGACATTTTATTCAACCAAGAGTAACCAGAGACTTATTTTTTTTTCCTTTAAAAGTAATTTAAATTCTCCAGAGCACTGGTAATTAGGTCTCCTGGCACAGCATGGTTATCTGATCAGACCGTCATGCCCGTAAACAGTGAAAATGCAGGATGTTGACTCTTTCCTATGTGTTTTTAAAGGAGGCGATGGACTTTAAACTCCCTTCCTGCTCTTTCTCACCCATGCTCCGCTTCTGTCTTCGTCTCTCATATGGGGGCTTTTCAAATAAAACTTCAGACAAGAACAGTGTTTAAAAAGTGGGCCAGTTATGTTTTACTTCTCTATTTCTACAATGCTAATGGCTCCCTACTTGATCATTTAAACAGTGGTCCGAATCCAGATGGAATTAGATGCCTCTTACTGCAGTCAGACAGTCTGTAATATTTGATAGGGATCTTCCGAGTGGACAAGATGAGATTAGATTGGTCTCTCTGGGAGCCAACACTATTCATTTTGTAAGAAAGTTATCCTGGAGGCCTGAGGACTGCCAAGAGCAAAGTGGAAACAGAGCCCAGTCTTTTCCTCTTATCAAGATCCACAGTTGGTTCCACATTAAGCAGTGGAGCACTCGATGGTAAAAGGATTTGAATAATGAATTGGATCAGAAGCCCAGGAGGAGGTCTCTGCCACCCACGACTGAAATATGAATTTCATGTGTTGTAACTTTATTACCATTTTTTGGTTTAACGTATGACAGAGACCGAAATCTCTGGCATGGCGTCAGTGGCTATTTTTAGTTATTGAGTTATCGTTTCATTTAATTAATATTTATTGAGCCCCACTATGTGCCAGTCACTTCACTACAGACCTCTCCATGTGCTATGAATTTTCACCCTTAGAATAATCCTCATATTTAATCCTTTACAGTTGTATATACACTGTTATACTTTACGAGGCACTTTCATATTTATCTTCTCATTATGCTCTCACCCAAAAGATGGGTATCATTGTCCTCATTTCACCATTGAGGAAACTAAGACAGCTAGTAAGAGGAAGACGGGCTAACCCAGCCCTCATGATTCTTGCTTGAGCAAACTCTGATGTCCTTCCTGCTATGCTCCTGTCTCTCCAAGGGAACAAAGGCTCTGATGCAGATTAACAGTTGCAGTGGTTTTCAAAGTGTAGTCCTGTCTCTGGACCAGTAGCATCAGCATCACCTGGGAACTTGTTGAAAGGCTAATGCTTATGCCCAGTTCTTCTGAGTAGAGTCAGCAATCTGTGTGTCAACAAGCCCTCCAGTTGGTTCTGACTTTGACTAAAGTTCAAGGCCCGCTGGACTAGAGCACTGGTCTAAAGATGGGAGGACAAGCTAACCTAGGTTAGGTAACCTACATAAGGCCTCTCATAATAAAGAAGTTATGAGCTAGGATTTGAACCCAGGTCTGTCCAGCTCTAACATCACCTGTTTTCTATTTTGGGTTCCTTACTATAGTGTGTCTTAGATTTTCCATTTTGGTAAATTCCTTTCTGAAATATTTTTTGGGAGAGAGGAGAAAGGTCTCTGGATGTGTTCTTCTGGAGTAGGGCACAAATTCTGCCCCACTGAACGAGTTTCTGCTTTCTGGGTGAGGTGAACAGGAAGGATGGTCCTCAAAATGGCTACTGGAATGTCCAAGTCAGGAAATCCAGGAATATAGCTGAGGGTCCAAAATAGGTATCCAGAGTAAGCATAGTGCATCCAGATCGTTCCTGGCTCAAGTTCTTTGTTCATTCTTGATATTTCACTGTGATGGAGTTAATGGCAGGAGGGATCCTTGCTCCCTGCCTTGCAATATTTGTGAAACTATGGCTTGAGGCGGTATGGGAATACCTGCAGCTACTTGGAAGCCCCTGGTGCTCTCCTCACTGGCTGAGATCCACAGCCTGTGGTCACACGTGGACTCTTCCAGCTGTGGCGTAAACAGAAGTGCCCACCTGTTTCTCATGAATTTCATCTGCATTTTTTTTCCTCCTTGAAGCAAGAGCCCAAACCAAGTCTTAGTCCATAGCTCAAAGGTCTTCCAGGGAAATCAGAGCTGGTCCCCATCCTGCATAGCAAGACCTTCCTTCCACAGGTTCTAGAGATCAGCAAAGCAGCAGACTGAGCCCTTGGGTGCAATGTGTTCTCTTCAACACACTCTTTTTGAAAGCAGGAAACGGCTGTCCATGAACAGAGCACTTCCTATATGCCGGCACTGTGCTAAGTGCTTCCCATTGTTATTTCACCCTATTAAAACTCCAAGGAAGATACTACTCTCAGCCCTATTTTACAATGAGGAAAACGAGGTTCACAGAGGTCCAGACACTTTGCTTTCCACAATCACACTGCTGGAAAGTGGTGGAGGCAGGATTCAAAGCCAGGTCTGACTGCAAATTTCTCGCTCTCAACCATTGTGTGACACAGGCTCCGACAGCTGTGACAGCGGGGGAGGAGGTCTGTTTTGAAAATCTTGCCACATTCTATTTCAGCCTCTTTCCTACAGCCCCATAGGGCTTGGCTACGGGAGAAGTGGGACCCTGGAGCTAGGGCACTCATGCATGTGGGCTACAGCTGTGGTTGTAACTCAGCAAAGGCCTCCGCCAGGAAGGCTTGCAACTGGAAGTTGGGAGGGACACGCTAAGGCCATTTTGGTTTTTTGAAAATGCTTCCTGCAAGTCTATTTCTTACTTCACACCTTGTACCCCAGTAAGTAAATGGTAGTTTGCTGTTGTCATTACTGTCTAAAGAGCAACAAGATTCCCAGATTCAGTGTTTGGAAAATCACTGTAGGTGCTTTTGGTCTGCTTTTCAATGTGCAGGCCAGCCCGAGTGCTGGGTTCCTGGGCCAGTGGGGGCATCTTAGGAGTTCTCCCAGGTCCCCAGAGTCAGGACCCCAGGTACAAACTTTGCCTTTGCACAACAGCCACCATGGCAGGAGGTGGTCCAGGCTGCCCTGAGGAGGTGGAAGGTGCTAAGCCTCCCTTCAGGTGCCCAGACCCAAAGTGGGGACACAAAGTCTAGTTGTCTCCCAGCGCCTCTGCCCCTCCCACACGCTCTCCCGCTATGTTCCCAGGGCCTTTCTGCGCAGAAGGGTGTGGAGATATCCAGGGCTAGTGGGTCTAATCCTCCCAGGGCGGGATGGGGGTGGGGGGTGGGCAGAGCTGGAAATCGGCAGCGCATGTAAGGCCTGAAGCCAAAGGACCAAAACCTCTGCCTCGTGGGCGCCCGGCACACGGGGGCAGGGCGGGGCAGCACGTTAGCAAATGAGGAGGAGGGCCTCCTGCCCGCAGAGCTCACTTCCTAGGTGGTAGCTGCTCTGAGCGCTCCAGAGCCCTGCGAATGGTTGTATCCCCTGTTACTGCCTCTCCCCCCCTCCCCCCGCCCCCACCGTGCAACACACCTCCCCCACCCCCGACATGCCCTGTGTGTGTCAGGGTGGCTTCCCGGCACCTCCCTGGCTGACGGTGCAGACCCATCTGAGTCAGGCTGAGCCTCCCATTTAGTCACTTAGGCCTCTAGAGTCCGGGCGGCCCAGGCCTCATGCCAAACCCACGAATGCTAATAGCAATACGATTATAATGGGTTTTATTCTTAAATTTCCTTTCTTCCAGGAGCCCCAAGGTCTTTAACAAATGTAAGAATTATGCCGCAGGCCAAAAAGTAGAAACTGAGAGAAAACACACACCTTATTCCAATTTGATTCCTCCTTCACAGCCTTGCACAGTTGCTTGGGAGGGAGGATATAAAAGATTTATACTTGAGCCGGTGGGTATGGATGGCGAAAGGGGACCTGAGGCTTCTCATGGCCTCAGACCTCACCAGCTTTTCCGTCTCCTCCTTCTCTGGTTTGGCAGCTGCAAGACCTTGGAACTCCATGTGGATGGTCTGATGGACTTGTGTCTTGGAAGAAGAGGTGAAGTTCGGTGTGATTCTGTTTGCTTCTCATGCCTCAGAGGTGCCTTTGGAGCCCAGCTTATTGTTGCGCGGCTGAGGACAGGCAAGGAACCAGGAGTCAGACAACATCGCTTCCAGTTCTGACCGCCCTTTTTTCTCACCACGGGTTTGGGCGGCGTCTTCCAGGTTTTGCTTTCCCTCTGTTGGAGGAGCGCATACTACCCAGCTATCAAGATTTGATCTCCTGGTTCAAACGTATTCTTCACACTGATGACAGAATCGTCTTCCACAGAGAATTTGCTCCCTCCCTCAGAAAGTCTCAGTGGCTTCCCATCACTGTGGAAAGGGGTTTCAGCTCCTTTAAAGAAGCATTCAAGACCTTCTATGATATGCCCCTAACTCTTTTTCAGCCGTGTTTAGCCCTGCAGCTCTCTTGTAACCCAGGCACACCAGACCACTCACACACACGTTCATGCCTTCACCCAGTTTCTTTTCCCAGTTCTCTGTGGACACCTTCTCACCATTCAAGGCCTAGATCAGCATTTGTCTGGGATGTTTCTTTAATGCTGAGGGTCAGAATCTATTGCTCCTGTCACCGTACCCGCACAACCCACTGCTTGTGCCTATGTTCAATAATAGTGATGTGTGACGCACGTGCTTTGGAATGAGACAGAAGTGAATTCAAGTCCTGGCTCTGTCACTTATCTGCCATGTGACTTTTGGAAAATCACTAATCTGTTTCCTTGTGCTACAAAAAGTAAAACGAAAGCCCACCTTTCCTTATAGTGCTGTGAGGATTGAACGAGGTCATATGTATAAAATCCTTGGAAGAAGGAAATCGTGGGCAAGCTGAAAGCCTTGGTGTTTCCTCGTGTTGCATTCTAGATGCTGTCTACCTGCCCATCTGCCCCGCTGGTGGCCAGCCTCTGGGTCAGGCCTTGCTGGCCGTCTTGACTCTCACCCCACCCAACTCCAACACCATGTCCTGTGCAGAGTGGGCATTCAGTGGACGTGTCAGACATTCGTAAAGCACTTAATCTCCTTGTTCCTCAGTTTCTCTCTCTGAATAGTAGTGACAACGAGTAGCCAAAAGAACATCCTGGGCTCTAATGAAAACCCTAAGCACTCCTCCCAGGACGCAGCCTGTTGTTAATTGGAAAATAAATGGCTCTCAGCTGAGCAGCCTTCGCCTTTCATGGGGCCCCCTGCGAGGCAGTGGCTGCTGGGGAGAGAGTTACACCTCCTTTGAGGATAATAATGACTGCCCCAAACTCGTTTGGAGGAATGCTGGAAAATAAATGAGATAATCCACCTGACAGCTTTCTGAGCTCTTCTGAAAAAGAGACCCTTGAAATATAGGATACAGGTGTGCCTTGCTTTGGTTTGTGAACTGGGGGGATTTTATGAAAATCTGCACCTACAAAACAGACAAATTAAGGGGTGAAAATTAGCATCACAAACAGCCTCTTGGCTTGACAAAAAGATTCACAGCGGGATCCCTTTAAATAGCCAGCTCCCCTAGTGCATTTAAAATATGACTCAATTTATAAAGAATTTGATTTACATATACCCAGTGAGGAACACGTCTACTGCAGAAGGGGAGGCACATATGTTTTTTATAATAAAGATTGATAACTGTGGGGTTTTAAAAATATGAACTATTTCTTTCTTCTCATGATCTTTAATCATGCAGTTAACACTTCCACTGCTAGGAAGCAGCTCTGAAAACTGCAGATGTGGCTGTGGGGGTTGGGGCAGACTCTCTGGAGTACATCTCCAGGAGAGAGGAGGCAGGATGGGCTCTGCTCAGCTGACAGCGATGGAAATAAAGAAAGAACTGGCTTGAGATCACATCTGAATGCGACATGCTGTTTCTAATTGGGTTAAAGCCTTTCCAACTTAATATAAGATTAAAAATCACCAAGCAGTGAATCTCTAATGTCTGAAAAAGTAAAAATCAGCCTTATTCAGAGGAGGGGCCATATATAACAGATGCAGAAGCCAGCAGATATGAGTGAGCTCATTGCTCAAATTTCCTCCTTTGGAGTATTTAGGTTTGGGGGTGTGTGTGTGTGTGTGCACGCGCGCGCTAGCCAATGCTTAGCAGGGTTGAGGGGAGAGTGCCAGGGGGAGTGATGTCCTCCCAAAGATATCCATGCCCTGATCCCCAGAGCCTGTGAATGTGTGATGCTACACAGCAAGGGAGAATTAAGGTTGCAGGTGGAATTAAGGTTCCTAATTAGCTGACCTTAAGATCAGGAGAGTAGCCTGGATTATCCAAGTGGGCCCAGTGTAATTGCAAGGGTTCCTAAAAGGTGGAAGAGGGAGAAAACTCAGGTGATACAATATGAAAAAGACTTGCGGTTTCTGGCTTTGAAGTCAGAAAGGGGCCGTGATCCAAGGAATATGGGCAGCCTCTAGAAGCTGAAAAATTAAGAAAATGGCTTCCAGAAAGGAACACATCTTGGACAACACCTTGATTTTAGCCCAGTGAGACCCGTTTTGGCCATCTGACCTCAAGAATTGTAAAGTGATAAATCTGTGTTATGTTAACTCCTGTCGGCTACAACTGGCACTCACCATTGGCATTTGCCATCTGCCTCTACAAAGATTAAATCATGTGCTACTGCAGCTGCTGACGTCCAACACCCCCTAAAAGGTGCTCAGGGTGGAGAGCTGAAATTGAGGCACTCTGTGTTCTGTGAAAAACTGGCAGAACAGGTCTTTAGATAGTCAGATATTTTCAGGAGCCAACTTTCTGAGCCCAATTCTTGTATCTCCTCATATCTAGAAAAACACTAAAATCCTTCAGGGTGATGACTGCTCCTCGTGACTAGCAGAAACCTTCTGTAAACAATATGTGCTTGATTGCATGTTTTTCCCTTTCACCAAAACCACACATATACTGATCTTTCCCCTTTGCCTCTTTGAAACGGTTTCGCAGAGCTATCTGGGATCCTGTCTCCCAGGCTGCAATCCTCATTTTGCCCCCAGTAAAACTTAACTCGCAACTCTCACACTGTGCATTTTTTTAAGTTGACACTACGTTTGTGGTAATTGGTTGCAGCAGCCATAGAAGACTAATACAGGGGTGGGGGCAGGGGGCGGGTGGTTCTCTAGCTTACCGGGCCTCTCCTGCTGAGGAGGCAGGAGATGTGTAAAACCTCTGAGGGCTTTCATGAACACAGATGCAACCTCACGTTCAATGGCTGCAAGTCCCCGTGCCTAGTACCACATTCTGACCAAGAGGCAAGAGGCAGGGGAAAATGGGAGCACTATGGCCTGACCCTTGAATCATCCTATGGGCCACATAAGCAGGGAAAAGACCTAGACTTTCTTCTGCTGCGGGTCACTCATCTCTTCCAGTGAACTTCCCACGTGCAGGCCAACCCTTTGAAACCAATGGCACATAGACGAACAATTCCAAGTTCTTCCTCTGTTTCCAGCCTCCACACCGCCCTCCACCCCACCTGAGACTCTTCCTCTCCAAGCAGAGCCCCGGTTCTAGGACATTAACCCTCTTGGGACTCCTCACCTCTCTCAGCCCTTCACTTTGTCCTCCCAGAGCAGGCAGGCGTGGCTGGCTGGCCTGACAGCCTGGAAAGCCTGGAACATGGGTTCTGCTGGAGGGGCAAGGGAACAGGGGTTTGCCTTTGAGATCTGCGGAGCCCCGAGGGGGCCGCACTCCCCTCTGTGCGTGCCTCCCCCCACGCCCCACGGCAAGTGCACTTGGGTGGGCTCCATTAGTCAGCATCTGACTGGTGGGCGTGGGGGGGGGAGGGGGAGTAAGATCAACTCAGAGGAGAAGGAGAAGGAAGTCTTGTCTGGTTGTAAGTTCAGCTGCATCCCCCAACCCACCTTTTCTAGCAACAGAGCTGATGTTTTGATCCCTCCACTGGTTCCAAACCTAACATGCAGAGGGGTGCGATTAATTGGCCCCCAACAGTTATCATGAGTAGAGTCTCCTTGAGAGAGTCAGAGTCCTGAAATTCCAAAATCCCCTATGGTGAGAAAATAAGAGTGTGTTTCTCTGCTCTTTACCAATTGTATGATGTGCAGCAAATTAACTTCTCTCTTATTTTCTTCATCTCTAAAATATGGCTAATAATAGCACCTGACTCAAGGAATTGTTGTAAAGATTAAGTGAGATGATCCTGTAAGCCCTTAGCATAGTCACTGGTTTATAGGAATAGGAGGGAAGGAAAACTGCTATTGTTATTTTTATTTTTGTTGTTATAAAAGGATAGTAAAATGGACGTTTTCTGCTGTAGTTTCAGCTTAACACACGTGCCAATTTCTCCCATTTTTCGTAGCGAAATGCTGGCCACCAAAGCAGGATATGCAAAGGAGGTAGCCCAGAACTGGTGTTCCAACTATGAGTTGACTGACCATCAGAAGATTCAGAGGCCAAAAAAGTGGCAAAAATTGGAGAGAAAATTTCTTTGAAAAGAATTTTTTTGTGTTCGATGGCACCCCCTCCGTCACCGCCTCCGTCACCAGCAGGGCTGTGAGCATGTTTCCCAAGGACCCGAGGGCTCCCGTGGGACGGTGGCCTGGAGTGTCTTTCGGGCCTAAGAAGACCTTCTGGAGGGGTAGTGGGATCCCACAATGGTTGGGGAGTGGCCAGCAGAACTCCAGAGGCTGGAAGGGGACCTTAGCATCTGGGTGGAGGACCCGGGTGGTGACATCTGTAAAAGCCAGAGCCCCTCTTTCTTTTTTTCTTTTTTTTAAACTACCCTTCTAAAAAATTTACATATATATGCCCTTTTTTTTTTTTTTTTTTTTTTTTGCCACACTGGTTGGGACCTTAGTTCCCCGATCAGGGAATGACCCCGGGCCCTCGGCAGTAAAAGCACAGAGTCCTAACCACTACACCAGCCGGGAATCCAGAGCTTCTCTTTCTACTTCAGCAATCAAAGGTGTCCAGTCTTGGACAAGAGATTACAGAACTACCTCCACCAAGGTCAAAGATAACCATGACTAACCCAGGGGTGGTCACTCCCCCCCCCCCCCCCGCCCCCCTTTCATTCTCAAACAGCCCTTGGCATCCATCCCCTGGAGCTTGACCTCCATCCCCTTCCTCCCACCTCTGGAAGCAGAATAGGAGGAGTGAGTTGGCATTTTCAATTGTTATGTGGAACTGGACATGTTAGTTCCTAAGCTGTGTGTGTTCCTGTGGTTAGAAGTGACCCAAGACTTAATTATCTCAACTGAAAGGATAAGCTCTAAGGCGCCTGAGATTTCACATGGATGCAGGGGACAAGAGCTCACAGGGTTGGCCTAAACGGGCAGAGCGGCAGGAACAAATACAAGTGTTTTCTAATGACACCCCTTTGTTTCTTACTTATTAAAGATACCGATTATGTTATTCCATTTTTATTTCTGGCTCTATGGACACCCAGGTGAGCAAACACTCTTTTCAGCTAGAGCCTCGGCCTGCCATCGTTGTTCAAGCTCCTACTTGGTAAACTTCCATGGACCTCATGCAAACACTTGGGAATTATTCCGAACTGCCAGTGTAAGGCCTCGACTAGAGGCCGAAGCTGCTGAATGTCCTCCTCCAAAAGGCCAAGAGAGGAAGGAGTGAGGAAAGGGAAGAGTTTAAAACAAAACCAAACCACAAATAGCAACTCTTCCTGTAGAGATGTAGTGCTTTCCCCTTATTTTAATAAACAGAATTATAGAGGTTAGCCAAATATTCATTATTGGAGTCCCTGTAGTTACAAGGTTGTGTAGGGAAGTGAAAATCATGATAACACAAAAATATTTGTTCATGAACTTCCTTCATGGCCCCTCCCCGACCCATCTCACGAAGCCCTTTCTGGCTCAGTCTCCTGATGACTGTGGCATATTATAAACATCTGACAGGACAATGAAAGCTAAGCAAATCTATTTCAATGTCGAATTTCAAATCTTGCAAAAGATGGAGGAGAATGAAGTTGGGGAATCGTTCAAATCGTAGCGATAAAAAATAGGGGCGTGATGGAGGTGTGCCAGTTAACAACAGGAAAAATTAAGAGTCAGCAGAGACAGTGACCCCAGAGGCACCGCAGAAGGAAAAATATATCTATACAATCACTATGAGAAGCCTTTGGGAAAACTCATAAAGCCCTTCATACCTTTGTAAAAACGTCCCTTTAAGTAAGATTGGCTATGAAAGTAAAATACAAAGCCAAGGATGCTGTGCTATTGTACAAATATTTTGAATTTTTTTCCTAAAATAAATGATTCGTTTTTGTAGCCTAAGAATGTGTATGTGTAATTATAACTGAAATTGGGTTCATTACATGTTTAGAAGCTTAATTTCATAATTTTGAGTTTTCTCTTTCAAGTTCAAGCCTCAAACCTTTTTTGCCCTCCTATTTATTATAAAATAGTCCCTCTTAAGTAGTTTCCTATTAAGTGGCTGACCCAGAATTATTCAGTGTTGAAGACTCTGCTTCTAACACCCTGATCTGAAGGACATTCTTTGCATATGGAGAGCTTCACCAAGGTCAGAACAGGAGGAGGCACTTGACTGACACCTGCATGACCCAGAGAGTGACTACAGGGAACCCCCAGAAGGAGGAAAACCTCTGCCCTAAAGACAGGTTCCAGCTTCTGCCTTAAGGAAAAAGGAAGCCAATTTTCTGTTTATTTTTGAGTGGCCAGTTTGTCCCAACTTCCAATCACCAACATGCAGAATTCCCCCGACCCCGTCTCAGCGATCCCCACTATGGGATTTTAAGTGACACACACACAGAATCGATGTCTCCTGTATATTTTATTGCTCTTATTTGCATATTCTCTGCCTAGAAACCAAACTCCTAACCTGTTCAGTGAAATACCAGGCTCTGGCACCTGCCTGGCCTCCCGGCCCCTGCCCTGGGCCCCTGCCCAGCCTTAGCCCTGAGGGCCTCTGAAGGCAGAAGGAACATTCTAGCCCCAAAGAAGTGAGGCAACAAGAAAGACCCAGCTCCTCAGCCTCACTGAGTGTTGCCGATGGTGGGGGGGGGGGGGGGGAGGCAGGTGCTTGCTTCCAGGCCTTCTCTTGGGGGAGGGGGGGGAGGGTAGGAAGAGGGGGGTCTCCCATCTCTGCCTCCCTCCATCAGGTGCTCAGAAATTTGGGATTCCATGAGGAGAGAAATGATGAAAGAGGGTTTTCCACACGCTGCAGTTGTACCAAGTCCCTTCTTCAGCTGACACCTGTGCCCGCTCCCACCCGCTCCCACCACCTCAGCCCCGCTGAGGACCCACATGGGTGAGTTCCCTCTCTTCCTTGGGATGGAGTGAGGTAGGGGAGGCTTTGACGGTCTCCTACAGGTCAGGGTGTATCCTGCACAGTCTAAAGGGCATACTGCCTCTGACCAACTTTGGGACCTCTCCCACTTGCGGAGAGGGCACACATCTAGGACCACAGCTCAAGTGTGCAAGGAACGTGACTTTTTGTTTACATCAATGTCAGTTCTATTTCAAATCCCATTCTGCTTGGTGGCGGGCAATTTCGGTGACTGTGGGATCGTTTTCTATTCCTGGGGTTTGGGTCTCCATTCTGGACGGCTCGTGACTGCCACAGCAGCATGGGGAGGTGGGGGGGGGGGGGGGCGGCGGCAGGGAGTGGATAGAGGGGACCTCTGACCCGGGTCACCTGCCCACGCCGGCCTCCCATGTCTGTATCCTCCCATCCATTCTCAGTCACTGATGCACACAGGTTTGCAGCTGCACTAGCTCAATCCCTGTGGCAAGACTTGTACAGAACTGACTCTCTTCTGCTACTTCCCCCCTCTTTTGAGGGCCTGGAGGGATTCTGCCTCCCTCTTAAAGGGGCTCCTGCCTGGGCTGTAGGAGCTCCAGGGGGCTGTCACAGGCCTCTCCCTCTGGGGACTCCAGGAGTCACTTCCACGCCGTTGATCCTGTGCATGTGTGTGTGTGGGGGGGCAGTTCCCCTGGATGCTGCTGTCCCTGGGCGTAGGGGGACGGGCAGAGGTGTCCTTTGTTCTTACGTCCCCAGACCTCTGTGGTTTCCCTCATTCCCCTCTGTCCTCTGAGAGGCAGGACCCTTGTCAGAGTCATCATTTAAAAAAAAAAAATTAATTTAATTTATTTATTGGCTGTGTTGGGTCTTTGTTGCTACACACAGGCTTTCTCTAATTGCTGCCAGTGGGGGCTGCTCTTCATTGTGGTGCACGGGCTCCTCATTGCCGTGGCTTCTCTTGTTGTGGAGCACGGGCTCTAGGCACATGGGCTTCAACAGTTGCAGCACACAGGCTCAATAGTTGTGGCTCACTGGCTCTAAAGCACAGGCTTAGTTGCATGGGCTTAGTTACTCCATAGCATGTGGAATCCTAGAGCAGGGCTTGAACCCGTGTCCCCTGCATTGGCAGGCAGATTCTTAACCACTGTGCCACCTAGGAAGCCCAGAGTCTTCTTATATTCCGTCAGCTCTCCTTGTCTTCCATCCAGTCTGGGGATTTGATCTCATCTGAGGGCAGAGTCCACCAAATCTTTTATAGCTTCACGTTTGAATCTTAAAACCTAAACCTTTGGATCTTGGGTGCCCTGGTTCCACTGGGACAGCCTTCCTTGGAGACAGCAGTGCCTCCGGGCCCACTGCCACGTGTGGGAGAGTCACCATGCAATGGAAGTACTAGTGTATTTATCAATACATTGTCCACCGACACAGCAAATGGACACATACCACTAGTTGTGCAAAGACAGACCGATGCTGGGGAAAAGCAGAGCCTGTGCTCCATGAATATGCAAGTATAGGTCATAAAGCGTGGACTATTCCATTTTGTTGCTAATATAAAAGTGTAGGTATATCTCCTTAGCCCAACTCAAAATGTAGATGTTTTCTCCCTTTTGTGAGCGGGTCACTGGGCAGTTTCAGCTTTCTTTTCATTTGGAAAAGAATCTCAGCTTGTTGTGAGTAGTTAAGTTTATTCAACATATAAATCTCTTAAAACCCATGCACTTAAATGCTTGTGGTTGTGTGGGATATTATCTGTGTCAGGGATGAGCAGAGTTGAAGGCATTTGGGGTCAGTCTACTTTCTTTAAATCTTCTCCAAACACTTTAGGTTTGGCAAAACCTGAACTGCATTTCGCCAACCCCCTGCGCCTGTAATTTGTAAACCCCTGTGTATTTTCAGGGAAATGTAGTCCATATGTTTCTGATTGATTTACACTTAGCTCATCTAAACGTTGTTTTGCTAGTGTTATTTGATGTCCAAAGGGCCTCAGAGCCTGTTTATGTCTGTCTAAGCTGCATTTTCCCCCATGAGACTTGGGAAGATCTGTTTTGCCAAGAGCAAACTAAGTTGAACACAGCAGTGCCCCTCCCTGCCCCCAACCTCCACATTTGGATCAGACTTGGGTTGTGTCTGAAATACAGATCTGAGGAAGTTGCATGGGGCTTTGAAGTTGACCAAACACTCTACACTGCATTTCTAAGAAGAATCAGAGCCCAAAGCCTCCTTGTAGGGGACCATGACCAATAACACCAGCGCAGAGACCAGGGCCCAGGCCAGGCCAACTTTCCAGCCTGGCCTGTCCCTATTGGCACTGACACTCAGCTGCCACCAACCCACCACCCCATCTCAATGGTCCCGTCCATTAGGACACATGCATCGAAGCCTCACTGAGAGGAGTAGAATACAGAGATTAAAATCTATCGGCCCTCTTGCTAGATCTTGTAGAGCAAGACTGTGGTTTTCAAACAAAACAAACGAAGACCTCAGCTAGTGCCCCGTATCACTGAACCTTCATTGTAATAGTCTGCATTTGCTTTGCAAATGAGTCCAAAAATTACCAAGCCACAAACATTGAAAGCAATCCTACCCACTGCCAGAAGGAGTGGGGAGAAGGAATTAGGCTGGGCCCCTTCTCCTCCACTGCAGTGGAAGTGGGGTGAGGGTGTTGCTGGAACTTAGATGGCACCCCACAATTTTGGAAACATGATACCTAGAAATGGGGACATACTCATTGCAACTCTATGATTCATCTTTGAGGGAAATAGCACTTTAATTTGGAGGAAATGCTTTGATGGGCATTTGATCATGTTCAAGTGAAACCTATTTGGAATGAAGATATTTGAGATATAGAGGAACTCGGTGGCTCTGTAAAATACCGTGACGAGTTGTCTCCTCCATATGCAGAGTTGCATCTCTGAGATTATTATGGCATTGACTTGGAGGCCAGCCTGAGATGCTTCTGTTTCTCGTTAGACCCTGAAAGGAACTGGGGAATTTAGGTTCTAGGTAAAGGAGACACAGACATAGCATTTAATTGAAGGGAAAGCAGGCGGACCCTGAAACTTGGGGGCAAGTTAGGGATAAGGTCAAAGATAGCTCAGACTCCCTACCTCCAGGGTTTAAGCTTTTTTTTCTATTTTGTGCTATCTTTAAGCGTTCAGAAAATCTTGATCACTGTGATAGGTTGGTCTTGATTACGTTCTGGTGTAGGGGAGGGGCCTGCGTTTATGCTCTGGGGGATCCAGAAGGACTGAGAGGGGATGGAACACAACGCAGGGCAACATGACAAGCGACAAACAGGCCTGCACTCTAGAACGTGGACGTATTTCTGGGGGATTTACCTGGCTTGGGAAAGACACACTGAAGACTGGCTTTCCTGCAGCCTCCGGGCATGGATGCTGAGTTAAGGGCAGAGTTCAGCCTTGACAGCTGGAGAACCCCAGGGACACCAGCCTCACAACAGTGTTAACTCAAGTGGGTGGTCAAGTGGCATTATTTGCAAATCTCATTTAACCTAGGCAACAGTGGTGCTGCCACAGCACCACCCCCCGCCCCCCCACGTTGGAACCGTGCAGGAGGGCAGGCAAGATGCTGTCCCACAGCCACGTGTGCCACAGCTTCTCCGGCCTCTGTAAGCCAAACACTGCGCTTGTGTGGACTGTGTGCCATCCCTCTGACCCTACTGTATGGTTTCACCCAGCTGCATTTTAGTGTCAAGCTGTCAACCAACACTGAAGGCTGGGAAATGTATCTACTGTTAGTGTGCTGTGAGGCTGTCACTTACAACCTTAGAGTCTCCGTTGGTGACTCTCTGTGGAGAAACTTCTTCCTGATCTTAGTACCAGAAGTAGTTTAGGTTCTCCTGAGGGCCTGGTTGTATTTTGTTTTTTTTTTCATTTTTAAGTTTAAAATTTTTAAATTGTGGTAAAATACACGTAACATAGAATTTACCATCTTAACCATTTTTATGTTTACAGTTCAGTGGCATTAAGTACGCTCAGCATATTATGCAACCATCACCACTGTCCATCTGCTGAGCGCTTTTCATCCTCCCAAACTGAAACCCTGTACCCATTAAATGTTAACTCTCCATTTCCTTCTCCCCCAGCCTCTGGAAACCACCATTCTACTTTCTATCTTGATGAATCTGACTACTCCAGGTATCTCATAAATGCATCATATACAGTAAACCCCTACGTACAAACCTGCAAGTTGCAAACTTTCAAAGGTGCAAACGTGCATGCCAGCCCCTGTATGCCAGCTGCTGTACTGTGCCACTGTACTTTTCAAGGTCCTATACTGTAAGATTAAAAATGTTTTCTTTATTTTTTGTTTGCCTGCTTTTTATGTATTATTTGTGTGAAAAGTATTATAAACCTATTACAGTACAGTACTATATAGCCAATTGTGTTCCTTGGGTACCTAGGCTAACTTTGTTGGACTGACAAACAAATTGGACTTATGAAGGCACTCTCAGAACGGAACTCATTCGTATGGAGGGGACTGTAGTATTTGTCCTCTTGTGACTGGCTTATTTCACAGGCCTGGTTTGTTTTTTTCTTCTTACGGTCACTGGATTCTCAAACACATTATGTCCTCCCCATGCCCACCCTCAACATTTTGTTTGTCCATGGCAGCTAGAAAATAAGGCCAAATCTAGGCCTGATCCAAAATAAGTGTATATGATTGGGATTTTTGCTGTAGTCACGTCTTTTATTCCATTTTCTTTTTGTTTCTAACCTGTGGTCTATCATATAGATGTTTCTGCTGTAAATGTCTCCAGCACCCTTTGTAACAAGGAAGGGTGCACATTTAAAAATGCCCACAAGTAGGCAATGGAGGGATTTAGGGGATCAGGCCGCGAACTCAGTGAAGTGGGGTCTCCAGGCCAGCAGGATGCCGATCCGTGTGGCCGGGTCCATCTTTGCTAGGATGCACATGGTGCCACAGCCTCGGGGAGCTCGTAGGCCACTGCTGGTCTCTTCCGTGATGACTTCCTCCACTCTGAGGTCAGCACATTCAGGCCATGGTTTAGAAGCCCATGAACTTTTCTTACAACCAGATGTACAAACACTTGCAATACCTCCCTCCCTCAGGGAGTCCACTTAACACCCTCTCTCAAAAGTGTGTGCTTTACATGCTGGTGTGGGCTAGCCATTCTGACCAGAGTGCAGAGGAAGGGGGTTGAGGCCGGGGTTGGAGGTGAGGGGTATAGCTTGAAGGAAGGAAGACCAAGCCTTCTTATTTAAAGCAAATGCTACCAAGCTAGGATCTGAGTTATTTTTCTTGGCGTTATGTTTCCACATGAGAAATTTGTTGATGGCCATTAGGCTCTGAGGAGTCCATTTCTTTTGGCTTATCCTGGGCTGTTCTCATAAACCTGAGCCAGTGCTGGTTGGAGTCCACAGGGCTTCTCCTTATAACCTTCACCACCTTCAAACCTCCTCATACATTGTCTAACTTCAAGGAGGTGATCCACGCAGGCCGTAAGCAGGACCGATCTACACAGACTATAAGGGTTGAGGCGGGGAATCTGTAGTCAGAAGACCCCCAGACCCATCCCCAGCACTCACCAGCAGTATGCCCAGTCACTTCACCTCTCTGAGAATTTATCTCCTCCTCTGTGAACTGGGGACTGTAATTCCCTTCTCTCTGGATTGTTGTCAGATTAAAGGGGGTAACCACACCCTTATTAACTTGTTATTATTATAATAATTCTTCTGGAGAACTGATCATTCAGGATACATAATCACCTGAATCCTCAGATGGTACCCAGCTCTTGTGCATCAATTTTGTCCTTCCTCTCTCAACCTAATTTTTTTAAAATCTCAGACTTAGCGCTGATGCTTGAAATGTCTCTGGACTACTGGTTCCCAAACCTGGTTGCACATGCAGAGCTTTGAAAGGTATTTAATGTGGAAGCCAAGGAATCTGTATTTTTAAGTTGCTTTCCTAATGGTTTGACTTTGTCCACAGATGGGGGTTTGAGGTCCTCTTGCCCAGACCCTCCCTCTGACACTAAGCAAGAATTTTTTTTTTCCAATTCCAGGTGGGTGGAAACCTGTCCCGTATTATAGACTTTAACAAGCAAGACTCCGTCCCCTGGGGCCCTTCCAGTGTCTGATATCCCTTCACTGCCCCATTTTCCCATCACATTCTCTGCTTATTTCTCCAAAGATCTTGAATAGCTTGTGATTCCTTTGTCACAAGGCACCGATTCCTTTGTCTCCCAGTCTGTTACTCTCCCCTCCTCTCCTTCGGGAGGTGAGTTCGGCTCTTTGTTTCTCCTTGTGATTCTCCGAGGCTCCACTCTAACTCCGGCCCTTCCTTCCTTCCCCACACTTTCTCCCGCCTGGGGTTTGGTTTATTTTTCTTCCTGCCTAACTACTTCTAATATACTAAGTCAATAAACAGATTCTCTGTGGTTACATATGGCAAACAGCTGAAATTTACAATTGAGAGTAAAATTTCCTCATTTGGGGGAAAAGTCATCGTGCAGATTTAGAAAGTGGTCATTCTGATCTCCAGGGCAAATAAAAGTGTTTTATAACCTTCCACAAAAGCTTATGCCTTGATTAAATTTTTATTATGAATTATTAATTAGAGCAAGGAAACATGGAATCCTAAATTTTTGCTTAAATTTACTCCAGATTGAGACACAAACCAAAGGTGGTAAGAAACCCTGAAGGGGAGGTTTAATGATAAGTAACACATATAAACTATCCGAGTACTTTCATTCTCCAAAGGCTGCAAACCAGCCAAGTAAAGGAGCCCACGTGGCCAGGCCCAAACAGAGGCTGGCAACGGGCATAGAAGAAGGAGGACCTCTTGGGCGACCCTCAGGGGTTCTGTGTTTGGGTTTCATGGGGTGTCGGGACTTTGGACACACACTATTCACTTCACTAGCAGCTGTGGTTAGGTGGGAAGTGGTGGAAAGCAGAGTAGAAAGGCAGCCTGGGTGTCTTGGAACCTGAGCCAGAGGTCAGGGGAAGTGGTCACTATGCTCATGGTTGAGTGATGGACTCAACCAGGGCTGCCCAATACAGTTGTCCAGGTTGCCTGGAGACAGGGGCCGAGGGGACCGAGATCCAGCTCATGTTCTTGCCAATCTTCGCCCCTTGTTGTAGGGCTGTGTTCACTAGGAGGAAGGAGCGTCTTTTTCTGATTTGAACAAGGGAGTCATACACTGGTTTAGCCTTGCTTGATAGTGTACTGTGGGGTGGGTAGGAGGGATGGACATGTCTTCTTCCAGGGAGGAATCTTTTTCTTAGAATACAGGGGGGTGATTTGGGCACAAGGTAGTCTAGAATTCAACCAGCAGATGCTAGGGATGCAAACATGAACCAGACTCTGTCTTAGCTCACAGTAACCTGGGGAAGAGAAAAACAAGCAGAGTATTACAACACAGTGGTGACAACTGTGGTCCAAGTGGCCTATGCATATGGCTGCCCAACCAGATTGAATCAGGCAGGAGAGAATTAGGGAAGCTTTCTTGAGGATGATGTCTAAACGAGTCTTAAAAAGTGGAAGGGGGTTGAGAACAAGGATGTGGAGAGTGGGAAGGCCCTGCAGGCAAAGGGAATGCGTGATGAAAATAATGGAGGGTGAAGAGAGGTCTAGACCAGAAGAAAGGGATGCCCTCAGAGAAGACGTGGAGATCCTGTGCAGGCTCCCCACCATACGAGCTTGTGGTTCAACCCATTTTCAAATATGAGCACTTATTCAAATATGAAAGAAGAGGAGATGCCCATTCCCTATCCCCATTGACCAAGGTTGGAGGGCCTGGGCAGAATGCCAAGTTCCCAGCACTGTGCTTGGCACTTGATGTGCCCCAAGGCTAGTTTCTTCCCCTTCCCCATTTCCTCGTGCCCATTCGTGTTCAATATGAAAACAGGCTTAAAAGACATATATGTGTCTTTTACAACATTCAAAAAGCAACTTACAGAAACGTGAAGTGGAGGGTAATGACTTGGCTCTGTGGCAATGGGCAGCCCCCACCCCCCGACCCCGTGAGTTTGTGTCCCCACCTCTGAGCTGGCTTCTGAGAGCTTGCTGAGGTTATGCTCCAGGGAGCAGCTGGCCTCCCTGGATTCATCACTCCAGAGGAGGAGGGGAAAGGGGAGCTCTTCAGCTGCTCAGGAAGCAAAAGTTGCCGTTATCTGATTACCTTTAGGGGTTCACTGTCTCTGTCTGTGGATATCCAGGCTTCCAGTCATGCATAGAGAAGAGTCTGCAGGCAGACTATGTGGCATTTATTTGGCTCTTATTTATACTGAATTCCGTGCTCATAGAAAGTGGCATGTTGACAACACTCTTCCTAGCATGACATCACACAAATAAGTTTGAAGATACTGCTTAATAAGAACGCTCTGAAGATAAGAGAAATGGTAGAAAGAATTGAAGGATGCTGTTTCCTCCCTAATATCTGCCATGAATCATTGCTCAGAGGGAAAGCAGAGAACAGAGGCACCAGGGCAGCACACTGGCCCTGGAGGGCAGGAAAGCGGCTTCCTTAGAGGGCACATCCTAACTTCCTCCCATCACTTTGGTGTGAGGCTGGGCAGACAGGGAGGTGGAGGGCTGTGGGGATGGCCTGAATGGTGGGGTGGCGTGGTTAGCTTTTGCTGGCATCTAGTTTTGTAATCCTCTATACTGAGTAAATCCATCAGAACGTTGCATCCACTCATTACCTAGCACCTAATAAATGCTTATTGTAAGGTCAGCACAGTGGGGAACTCTGAGAGAAGAAGATCATGCTGTCACTGCAAAGGAATTATCTCAACCCTCTGGGATTTCTCTTTCCAGAAAAAGGCAGTACAATCGTCCCTCAGTATCCTGGGGGATTGGTTCCAGGACTCCCCTGTGGATACCCAAGTCCTCGGATGCTCAAGTCTCATATGAAATGGAGTAGAATTTGCATATAGCCTACACACATCTTCCCATATAATTTGAGTCATCTCTAGATTACTTATACCTGGTACAACACAAATGCTGTGTAAATAGTTGTTGGAGTGGGGCAAATTCAAGTTTTGCTTTTCAGAACTTTCTGGAATTTGTTTTCCAAATGTTTTCGATCCATGGTTGTTTGAATCTGTGGATGCAGAGGACTGACCCTACTCTTACCCTGCCCTCTCCTACAACAACTGGGAAAATAAGGTGCAAGATTAGGGAGAAAAGGCTCTTGGGAAAACAATGCTTTATTCCTTTCTTATACAAGTTCTTTCCTGGAATATAGCTCAATTATGGGTCCACAAGAGGTCCCTGCAGGATTTTTTTTTTCTTTTTTTTAAAGAGATGGTGTCAGGCCAGGACTTCAGGGCAGGTGACAGAGACTTTGGGTTGCTGCCCCACTGAGCCCATTGCTTTCCTAATGGGAGCCTCTGCTTCAGGGCTGGGTGTGAGGGAGAGAGGTAAGTCTGAGGGTGGGGCTGGCTCAGTATCTGACCCCAAGTGATCGTGTTTGAGGAGGACTCCTGCCACCCCCCAACAGAGTATTGTGGAAGCCGAAGGGTCTGCTGGTAGGAAGGTAGGAGAGTGGGAGGAGGGAATGGGCAATGGGTGGCCTCACTTCTTGATGACAGATGCAAAATAAACGTTGTGTCTGCAACCCTGGAAAGTGTTCCTCAGCTGCCTGGCAGAGCCAATCAGAAGGAGCTTGAGGATGGAGGGATGTGACTGGGGAATGGGAGAGGAATGGCGGGAAATGAGAGGAGTTTAGGCTGGGAAGGGAACTGAGGAAGAAGGTAAGTGAGGGAGATGGTACTTCAGTGAAGCTTGCGGCCTCTGAAACCCTAAAGGGTACCTGCTAGTTTGATTCTGGTCCATGAAATGGCTCAACAGGGTCTTAGAGATTATTTAGCTTTAAACCCTGAGTTTAGAGTTGAGGAAATAGATCCAGAGAAGTCTGAACGTGCCGTTGGTCACATGGTAAGTTTGTGGCCCAGTAGGGTCCAAGATCCAAGCTGCAGTTCCTGGTCTTATCTTTGCTGAGGACATGTGAAATTCCTTTAGCTTGCCCCTCTGAGGTAGGGGAAGAGCCTATGAAGGAAACTTTGACCTCGGAGTCAGAGGGCCTTGGCTTTGGGGTGGCTACTTCGCCATGTTTCCCCCAGACTTTCCAGACAAGGGCAGGGTCCCACCCGCTGGCTCTCAGGCTCCCGAGGGTGTCAGTGGGAGGAGGGGGTTCAAAGCTGACTTGGAGCCCTTTGGTGTGACTCTCCCTTTGTTCTTTTGGAGGTGGCCGTTACTGGGCAACACAACCCTTGAGGAGGAGATAAACTGCCTCAGATAGGAAGGGTTTATCTTTGAGGTTATTGCAAATGTGCCTGGCTCCTTAATCTAGTTCTGTCCAGATCTGAACTGGTAGCCAGATAAACTGTTTGCTGCCCGATTTCATGTATTTATCAAGTCTAAATAGTGATCAGAAGGCAATTATCCCCTGGGAGGCCAGTGGCTCAAGAGATAAGCCGGGCCCTGCAGGTCTGGTTTCTGCCCACAGACCCATAAGTTGTCACTCCAGCCCCCGCAGATTTTCTCTGCTTTCCCCACCACGCTAAATTTCAAAGGAGGTTTGATGTTGCAACACGTCTGTTTTGGTGTTCTCTTGCCCATAATGGAAAATAAAACCCAATGGTTTTTATAGGTGGATGAATCCCTTTTAGAGGCCTTTTTGTTATCACCACAGGGTTTGTGAGCACTAAAAGTGGGTTTTAAGGGACTAGAGAGACCTTAGATCAGAATTTGCTGATTGTGGAAGGGACCCAGTGACCACTTGGTACAGCCCCTTCATACTGCAGACAGGGAAGCCAAAGCACAGAGGGATTCAATGTCTTGGGTGAAGGGAAGTGCTCTTTAGAGTTGGACAGACCTGGGTTTGAAGCCTGGCTTTGACACTGACCTGCTCTCTGACCTTGGGTAACCTCCTGGAGCCCCTATTGCCTCATCTATCATGTGGAGATAACAATTTGCACCTCACAGCAATGTTGTGAGAGGTAAAAACTGGTTGCCCCTGGTCAAGGTCACACAGATAACTGGGGGCAGAGCCAATGTCAGAACTCTAGTATCCTGGAACCCAGATCTCTCTTGTTTACATTACACTGCAGGATCTTTCTCTCTGGAGGTCTTCAATTTACTATTAAATAAAAAGTAAAAATTCATCTCTGTCCCACCTGAATCCCCAATTCAGTGTTTCTCAGAGGCAGGCCCTCCGGATAGTCTGAGGCTCAGTTCTGCTCCGGACTCATGTTTATACGATGACAGCATCTATATATTTTTCGGGATGAATGAATAATCGACTTGCCATTGTATTTAGGAAAAACCAGACATCACCTCATGGATGTCTCATCGAGAAGGAGCGTCATTTATTCCACTCATTCTGGCAAACTTTCTATTTAGTTTTGGTAGCAGCGGGAACAGGGGTCTTGGGAGACTTTTTGCTCCGCCCCAGGGTATACTGGCTCACAGGATGACAAGGTCTGAGGTCCCAGGACTGGAGGCAGTCTGTCCTTGCAGCCCTCGCCAGGGCGTTGTCTCCGCCTCAGACACTAGGTGGCGCCAAAGGAACATCCTCGCGGCCGGAGGCGCGGCCGGGGAGGACGGGCCTTGGCGCCGCGGAACTCTCGGGCTTTCCACGCAGGGTCAGGGCTCCTTTCGGCTGGCCACCCCTCGCCACACTGTCCTCTCATCAAAAGGACGACTTCTCTCGGGGGGAGGGCCTGCTGTCGCCCTGCCCGGCGATGGGAGTCATGCTCCCTCTGGTGTTAGGATTCTCCAATTCAGCGTTTTAAACACCACAGGGGCTACGCTTGTGTGTGGCTCCTCCGTCGCCACCCCGCCCCGCTTCCACGTTATTAACGGTTCATTTGCTTTGAGTGGCATCGTCACGAGGGTTCGGGGGCGCTAAATATACCTCCCCGTCTTCCTATTTTTAAAAGGCTGCAGACGCGATACCAATTACGCTTGCCTGACGGGCGCCTCCGAATCGGCCTAGAGAGGTTGCCGTGGGGGCTGTGGAGCGGGAGGGAGGCTCCGTGCCCGGCGAAGGTGTCACGAGGCCCTCCCGCCGCCGGGTGCGTCCGGACCCGCGTCTCCTCCCGCCCTGCCGCCGCGAGCGCCCCCTGCAGGCGGGCGGGCAGCAGGGCCCGGGCGCGGCCGCCGCAGCCCCAGGCCCGCTTCCGCTTTTCCGTTCCTCTCCGGGATCCCGTACAGATGCCCGGTTGCCTCTCGAAGCGCAGGCTGCCTCGCTTCAAAGTCAGTTGGTGTCCTCTCACGTCCCTGTCCGCATCGCCCTTTACTCCCCGCCCGTTTCCTCTGCCCCATCCAGACAAATGGCTTCCCGGCCCCACTGCGTTCTCTCGTGGTCCCAGCTCCCTCTCGCTTCTCCAGTTCTCGGGCCCCTTCCTCCAAGGACCCCTCACGGGTCCTGACCCCGCGGGACACTGATCTAGGCCGGATCCTGGGTTTCTCCCCACACCAAGGTGTCCCTGCACTCCCCGATTCTGGAGAATCTGGAATTAAGCCAACTTTGGTCCCTTTCCTTCCTTCTCAGGGCGGGAAGCACACTTCAGGTATCCTTCTTTTCCTGTTTACTAGGGCAGTCAGACCTGGAAGTGATTTGACATAAGGGCAGTTGCTTTTCTTTTCTTTTTTTCTTTTCTTCTTTCCTTTCCTTTCCCTTCCCTTTCTTTCTTTCTCTCTTTCTTTTTCTTCCTTCCTTCCTTCTTTCCTTTCTTTCTTTTTCTCTTTCTTTCTTTCTTTCTTTCTCTCTCTCTCTCTTTCTTTTTTTCTTTCTCTCTCTCTTTCTTTTCTTTCCTTGCTTTCTTTCTTTCCTCCCTCCCTTCCTCCCTCCCTCCCTTCCTTTCCTTCTTTCTCCCCAGATGTTGCCTTTTTACTAGTACGTACTATGTTCTAGGAGTGCAGACCTGGCAAGTTGATGGACATTTCAATACGTTAAGCTTCAGCTGTGAGGCCAAATCAACGCTAGACAGAGCGCAAAGAGTTGGCAGAAGAAAAAGGGAAAGGGAAGACCAGGAAGGGTTACAAGAATCAGGGCCCCGTGTTTGTGGGTCTTGCCATGTCTGAATTCTGCCTCTGGGTCTGAGAGCTCTGGGATCGTGGGTAAGTTGCTTCACTTCCTGAGCTTCGGTTTCCTGTTCTGTAAAATGGGAATACTACTGCCTACCTCATAGGGTTGTGGCGAAGATTATGAACTAATATGTATGTGAGGTGCTCTCTGGGCAGATAAGGAAGGCTAAAAATATGATAGCTGTTAGCATGATCAAACTGAAGCCATTGCTCTGGTCTCTCACCAAACTGAATTTACACATCCAGAAGTACCTGCTTTCCCCACCTTGTTGGAGGTTAGGAGTAACTTTCTCTGAATTATGAGTGTATTCCTCTGTTTTATGGGCTATGATGTCCTCTTCTTTCTAGAAGGCGAGTGTAACTGGCTTTTTTTTTTTTCCCCCTCCTAGGACTCTTGAAGAGGGATTCCTGATGTAGCCATGCCACTGAGGATAAGTGGTGTAACTTGGGGGCATGTTCCTTCCTTGAGTGTACCATGGGGATTTCACACAGGCCTCTCCCTTTCAAAAAATATTTTGGGACACCAAATATTGCTGTACAGTCTCATTGGAATGGACCTGCATGTGGCAGCAAGTCCATGTCTTAGCTTCTGGTGAAAGAGTTTGTAAACTGAGCTGATTTATGAATAAATACTACAAAAGTGACTGATACAGCTAGCCATCCTCTAGTGCGTATGATTCAATTTATTCATGCTTTGCAAAACATGGCTCCTTTGCTTGCCAGCAGCCTTAAACAGTATTTCATTAAAACTGGCTTAATTACTATTAAAAGACAGCTTAATCAAAAGCTATGCATTCCTTCTATGTGTGTGTATACATGGAGCAGTATATATACCATACATTTCTGTGTGTGTATGTACGTGCAAGTATGTGTTTGTGTATATACTTGTGTGTGTGTATATGTATATGTGTGTGTGTGTGTGTGTGTATATATATATATATATATATATATATATGCTTAGTAATTTAATTACATGGTATAACTTGGGAAAAACACCCAGGAGCTGGCTCCCTTTCTGTTGCTAGATCAGAGTAGAGACCACCTCCTGAGCTTGCGGCATTGGTGGCTCCTTACTGACTCCACAATGGAAATCCCAGTTGCACAGAGCGCTGCCGCTGTGTCAGGAGCCACAGTCTTTGGAGAGGCAGGTTCTGACCTCTGCTCTGCTCTCTGGACGTCCCTTCTGCTTCTCAGCAGTGCTGAGACGCTTGAGCTAGGAAGTGTTGGGGGAAAGTGTCCTTGCAAAGAGAGACGTGGCCTTCGGGCTTTTGTTTCTAGGACTGGCTGTCTGGCTTTCCTAATGAGCAAATATGTTCTCTTTAAGGAAACAAACAAACAAAACAAAAGCATCGGTTCATCTGGTTTTTATTCATTTGTTTTAAATACAAACAAAAGGAGAGAGGAGAAGTGGTTATTTCTGCACCAACTATTTCAAATGCAAGTTACACCATCGCTTGGGGTGTTTGGATGGTGTTTGTCACCATAGGACCCACAGGGCTAGTTCCAACCGTTATTCGGTAAGGCTTTTTTCTTTCCAAAATTCCCAGCGTTCCTTTAAGGCCCATTTAGCTGCAGGTTTTGTTTATTCTCCCGGCAATCAGCATTTAAAATAAGACAAACAAGCATTTTTCCCGGTCTGTGAATCCCCACTGGCCAGCCTCCACCTGCACACCTGAAGCCAGTGTGTCCAATTGAATTTCTCTGTAACCCATATCCCCTTCAGAGACCTGCCCGCTCCGTGTACCAAGCTGGAAATAGAGAACTTAAGCAGGGCAAATGTAATTTTAAGAATTGCTAATGATGCTAGAAATCTGCAATGCAATTAGCATCAGTGGCGTTCCTCCGAAGGCACAAAACTCCTTGTCATCCTGCGGTGGCAGCAGCGGCAAGTGCCTCCTCGCGTGCTTAGGCGGCTGGGGGTGCTGGCAGCCGCTTCCCACCGAAATAGGAGCATTTGGTTAGGCTTCCTCTCTTTCTGTCTCTCAGCTATGGACTCCTTTGTCTCTTTTCTGAGTTGCAGAGGGATCGATGCGTGCATAGGTTATATCCTTCACCTTCAGTCCCCCAGTGGAGTCACTCCATTTTCTAGGTAATTGGGGCCCCTGCTTTGTAAGCTCACTTTGCTCCCTTGGATCTCAGTGCTCCATTCCAACCAATGTACCCCCTGTCCTGGAACTCCAGTAATTCTGGAGCTGCTAACTGGCACCTCACACCTCAGCGATCGTGGCGCCCTCTGACCCCGCATTACCCACCGTAAGATATACTTTCCTTTCTCTCTCTCTTTCTCTTTCCTTCTCTAACTTCCCTTTCTTTGATGCTCTCTGTGGTTCAGAGGTCTTATGAAGAGTTAAACATAGGGATATGAAGGGAGCCAGAGGGAGCGAAGGAGTGAGGAAGCAAAAAAGAGAAAATGAATGATTGGATTCAAAATAAACCCTTCCTTTTTCATAAGAAAATTATTTTTGCTCTCGGGAAAAATAACGTGGACCAGGCATGGAAACCATGTTAGTAGCTGGATAAGAGGTTGCCAAATCCAGAATTTGATCTTGCTGGGTCTGTTCAATTCAGCAAAGGTTTTGACTCTGGGGATCCTCTTTCAGATACAGAGGCCCAAATCAGAAGCTTGTAGAGGGGAGCTATTCTTCCCAGATTCCAGATGTGTCTGTGAGACAACACGTTCTGGGGCAAATTGATTTCACCCTTGGGAAACTGGAGATTTTTCAAAGTTATGTCTGCAAAGCCGGCTAATGCAATTCCCCATTAGTGCATTAAAGTGTGCCCTTATTAATTCAAACATAAAGGCAACAAAATAAGCTGTTAAATTTAAAATATAATACATATATAATGAGGAGAATGTGTGAAAGCCTTATTCAAATGAAAATACAGGAGTGTTTGAACTACTGAGGTATCTTTTGTATTGAATTATGAGCATATGTAATAGATTTAATTATTAATTTCCCCATTGTTCTATGCACACAGAGAGGGTTCAAGGCACAGTCATTCTCTGGCTTTCATAGATCTAATTTGTATAATTATTGCCTGAATAAAGAATTGCTCCAATTCCTTGCTCTCTCTTTTCCCCCTTCTTAATACTATTTCAATGCCGCATTCCAAAAGGGGAACACCTGCCTCTTTCTTCAAAGTCAGCTGATGGTTTGGAATGATGGACGGCACTGCTGCCGATGACGTTCCCCTTTCAAGTCTCTTTGTCTAAGTGAATTATCGTGCATCCTTTTAATTTTATTGAACAAATTACATTTGTCAAGGTCTATCTTTGTAAATAAATGATAACTAGAGACACATGGATGCGTATTTCTGCTGTTCAAGGGCTCTTGTTCCATTTCTGGAAGCCAGATGAACATGGAACAAAGGAGAAACTTTCCTCTAAAAGCAATTATCTTTCTGCATTCCCATCAGTATAATTATATTGCAGGGAATTTTAAGAAGCTGTAGAAGTAGAATTGAATGCTTAAAACTGTGTTTGCTGAATTGCTATGCAAAAGTTGAGCAGGCTGTATTGCATCACACAAAATAGTCTAGCTCTCTCCTGGCCACGTTTCTCCAAGTTTAGCATGTGACTGAAGGATGGGGACAGTGTGGAGAGGGGCCGGTGGGGAGGTAGGTCAGGTTTAGGGGTTTGTGTGTTTCTTGAAAGGAATATTGAATGACATTTCTCAAACCTGAGGGCTGTAAGCAAGGTGACTGGGGATGTGTACACCGAAACTACCCATTTCCAGTCTATTTGGGAAGCTTCTGATTTGCAGATTGCTCTCTGCCTGGAATAGAAACCTACAGACTTATTAACTAATCCATTAATGGTGGTGGAATAAGGTGGGGATTCTTCATGAAACCATGGTAGAAACAATTACATTGCCCCCAAAAGCAAGTGAGCAGCTGGTTTAGAGAGATATTGAATGTGGTTTGTGTGGCTACTGTGTCAATACTGCATGTCAACAAGGATCATTTCTTCATCACTGGCTCCCCCAGAGTTTAGTGAAATAAACTGTATTGTCTCATCACTGATGGCTATCAATAGTCTCCTCCCTCCCCTTCCCAGTTTTTACCAAATCACTTGATGGACATTCAGGGGACATAAAAGCCCCGGTGTGAAATGACAGTGGAGAATGCCAGCATCATGAGTTAGCTTAGTACTGGCTGGTAGGTTTTGAAACACTAGACAATTGAATGGGTAACATTTTAGAGATCCTGAAAAAAGAAGCAATCCCAGAAGCAGGAATGACCTTGTATTTTCAAAGAGAGATGGGTATGGTAATGGCCTATATGGGAAGAGAATTAAGAAAAGAGTAGATATATGTATACGTATGACTGAGTCACTTTGCTATACACATGAAACTAACACAACATTGTAAATCAACTATACGCCAATAAAAATTAAAAGCAAAAACAAAAACAGAGAGATGGGTAAAAGGGTGAGTTAAAAGCCAGGAAATAATATTCTCTGTTCACAATAGACTATGGAGCTGTGGAAGGAACATGAGCCTAGGGGTTGGACCCAGGAGCAGCTACTTGACCTCCTGCAACTGTAGGAGGGATCTGGACCAGATGATCAAATAGCTTATGTTGAGATTCTGGGTCCAAGACCAGGAATTGCATTATATGGGGCATTGATCGCCATAGGAAAGTGGTGGAGGGAAGATCCAAGTACTGGGCTTGAGTCGCTAGAGCTTTATGAATATGCTAAGAAGTAAAAATGATTTATTTGCTTAACGACATGTCTAATGTTTTCTGTCTCCAATTTCTGTGGCTGGGGTTTGGTTAAGTAAGAGCTGAAATCCAAGGGATCATTGAAGGTAACATGGTCAGAAAGTGGTAGGTCTATAAAATAGGCTTAAAATAGTGCCTTGGGCACCTTTGTGATGGAAAAGCCTCCTCTCTCAGGAGAAAGTGGCTGATAAGACTGACTTGTGTGATTCAGATCATCTCACTAGCAGGCAGTGAAGGGAATGGGCAGGGAGAGCCAGCGTGTCTGGCTTAGCTTTGAATTCAGCTCCTCCCCCAAAGTGCCTGGTGCTAGGAATAGAAGGTCACATAAGATGTGGTCCTTGTTTTCAGAACCAGGTTGTATGAGTCTGATGGAGAGGTTAGGTAGGAACATAAGTGATTATAGGACAGAGTGATAAGGGCCATGACAAGGTTCTTGGGGTTGAGGAGGAGGTTTGCTGGGGGAACACAGTGGAGGAGTGCCCAACTCAGCCTTGGGGACTGGAGATGATCAGCAAAAGTCATGGAAGAAAGTGAAGCTTGAGTAGAAATAGTCAGATAAAAGTGGGGGGAGGGGAGTGGTGATGGAGAGAAGGCTATGTGAGGACCAGTGACATAAAGCAGCCAGGTACGTTCAGGAAGCTGCTAATATTTCAAGGTGACCAAGAAGGAGGGTGAGAGTGGCTGAGTGGAAGGGGATGAGGCTAAGGAAATCAGCATGTGCCCGACGAGGAGGCGCACAGGGTACTTGCCAGGAGGCTTAAATTTGATGCTGCGTGTTATGGGAAAGCGCTGAAGGAGTCTCACAGGTGAGTGAGATGATCAGCGTTGGAAGGCTCACACTGGGAGCCAGGACCAGCCATTGGGGACCAGTGAAAAATGAGAGGTGAGACCCTTCCTATTCAAAACCAGGAAAAAATAGTGCTGCCAATGGTACTAAAATATAGAACTTTTCCCTTTATTCTGTAGTCTCTCAACCTGTCATGGTGTTTTTTAAATTTGCCATTTAATGTCACCCTCCTAGACCTAGAGACACTCATGGGACAAGTGCAGACCCTCACAGGAGCCTGGAGTTCTACCTCCAAGACTTGGGACACTAGTGGCCCACTGGTGGAGCTGCCAGACCAGTGGGCTGTGGCCACCTAGGGGCGGGAAAGTACAGCAGGCATCTCCCCTTCCCAGAGGCCCTGTGTCCCCCATGCCCCCAAGGGTATTGCAATGTCGATGTCGAGATGCAATAGGTATCTGGGTCTGGGGCGGTCACAAGGCTTGCATGCATTACGTCACCTGCCAAATGCACTGTGGTACTATCAGCTTAGGGTGGAGATGGCCACCATCACGTCCATGCCTAGACACCGTGAGGATGCTCGCCCAGCCCTGACCATCTTCACACCTGTGCCTGGGGGCCTGCTGGTGGAGGGGTTGGCGGTGGTCACTGGGAGGGCTTAGGGAGAAGGGAGGCAGGCAGATCCCAGAGTGCCAGAGCTCAGGTGAGTGAGCGGCTGAGAGCCTTGTCCCAGGAGGCAGGAGTTGGCAGAAGGCCTGGCACAGAGGGGCCAAGGCCCTGAGCACCCAATGCATAGTCTGTTGTCCCATGGACTTCACTTCTAAAACACGAAATTATTAAGAATTTCAAAATGGCAACCACAGAACATTAAACCTCAAATGTGGGGCCCTTCTGCGCAATTGTAGTGGTCACTTACCTATGAAGCTTATTGGCAGCGGGGCTGTAAAGAGCCAGGCGAAAGGCAGGAAACCCATTAGGGAGGGAGCAGAGCGATCTGGGTGATACGTCCTGAGAACCACAGCCAAGGCGATGGTGGTGGGAATGGAGAGGAAGTGGGGATGGGCTGTATCAGGAGCGCGAGGGTGGAAAAGTCAGTGGGGTACAAGGTAACTTCCAGATTTCAAGAGTGGGCACTGGTACTTTATGAAATACACACAACTTATGTAATCCATAACATAGTTCCGTAGAATATACATCTTTTGTTACTTCCATTTTATGATGGGGAAATAGCTCAGAGGAATAAGGTAATTTACTCAAGTGCCTCCAGTCAGAAGACTTGGGATTCAACCCAAGGAATTTTATTTCAATTGCATATTCTATCCACTATGACATTTGGCCCCTCTGCTGCTCTGGATGACTCTGGCCTGGTTTGTTTGTTTGTTTGTTTTTTCATTTGTTCATTCATTGCTTCATTGAGCAAATACTTATTAAGTAACCACAACGTGCCAGGTGCTCCCCTAGGAGCTGGAGGTACGTTGGTAAGGAATCCTGACAAGGCCTCTGCTCCCATGGAGTGCACATTCTAGCACGGCCCAGGTGCCAGGTTTAATCAGGGATTCCCACGGGGCTTGGAAGGCCGGTAGAAGCCATTATTTGTTTTACTCTTTGTTTCTTATCCTGGTTCCTAGTGAATTAGAGTTTGATTAGCTGCAACAGAGCAATCACGACAACAGGGAGGGGAACAAAGTGTCCTTTCAATCACCCCTATCCAAAAGTCTGTGTAATTAGAAAAATCAAACCCTAGTGCCAATGATCTCTACCTGGATTGGCAGAGGTCTGTCCCACTCTGTAGGTAAATAATTATGTTGTTTTGTTCTTTCATTAAAAAAAATATTATCTGTTTCAAAGAACATAATAAATCTCAGGCTAGGAGACTGGATAATCCTGTTGAAGGATAGATTTCATGGTATTAAATTGTTGCTGAGCCAACAGCAACGGTTCTGAATACTGTTCAGATGACTCAACAGCATGGGTCAGGAAGGCATCTAACTGGCTGGTGACTCAGCCCCTCCCTACGCCTTGCACCGTGGAAGACCGCAGGAAGGCGTGTTGTGAATCGTGTTAGGATGAACCAGTTTTCTGCCTTGGTGCACAGCCCCTGTGCGAGAATGGCTGCCAGATGGCACAGGTGCTTGGACACGGGCATTCAGAGTATGACGCAATTGCGGGAAGTTTGGAGATTGAAATCCTTTTAAGGGCAATGCTTTATTTGACAGGAAACAACATTAGGAAAAGATTAATCACGAAGTAGGAGTCCTGGAGAACCAAAATCATATTCTCACAGGAGAACTTTCTCCGCCTGAGGATGTCTCTATGGCTTGTGAGAGACTCTAGGGGGCATGAAAACCTGTGGTCCCAGTAGGTGCAAACAGTCTATCCACTCGAGGATGTGTGGGTGTGGTCCTTGGATTTAGAGCTGATGGCTAAGAGCGGGTGGTCCTAGAAGGTCTGGTCGATGGTGGGTCGGGGGAGATGATGAATCAAGGAGCCTGATTCAAACCAAGAGGCATGAAGGGATCTGAAGACCATCTGGGCACTAAGCAGGCCTCTCTCAGGATGCTGGCCATCATCTTTCTGGGTTGGATTGGCAGCCATCCTATACAAGAGGCCTTCTCGTGTGCCTGCTGCGTGAGGCGTGCCTCTTCCTTTCCTGCCCTCGGCATCGCTCTGTTCTCTCATGGTCCCATAGGAACAGAAGCGTCCGCTGAGTTAACACCTCAACACATGAAGTTTAAGTGCTTTTCAAAACATTTTGTTGCCTGAGTGTTTGTGAAGCAGCTTACTTTATTTTTTTATTTTTTATTTTATTTTTTTTATTTAAAAACTTTTATTTGCTTAGAGTAACACAAGTTAGGGGTAAGTTATTCATAGTTCCGTAAACAAAAGCAAAAGCTATGTATCAATCAAATTTGACAGAGAGTAAAACACAATATGATATTGAAACCATGACCTAAGTTACTATGCTCATTTCTGTTTTGAATCAGTGTGCTTCAAACCCAGAGCTGTTTCTCTGCTGACTCCCTGACGCACCCCAAGCAGAATTCAGGCAGCGTCCAGAGCAGCAGGTTATTTTGTGATCCTTCTTCTTCCCCTTCTACTTAACTAAGAGTTTAACTCTACCTCACATCACAAGAACTCATTAAATATTAGTTGAATTCATCCTCAATCATTACTTCATCTATAATCCTCTCACTCCCAAGGTGTCTTGAGATGTTCTGATTCTCCATCCTATAAATAGATCCCCCCCCTCCCCATATCTCTCAGCCACCACTTCAGCAGCAGCTTCAACCAGAGCATTCATTTTAGTGTGAGCAAGATTCACTAAGATTCACTAAGACTGTAATGGAGCAGCTTACTTTAGACTCCAACTTGCTTCAAGAGGTTCGTGCCTGCCTTGTATTCCAGAAGAATCATGCCACGGGCCCCGCACATTCCTCATGCACATCCCCACCCTTCCTCTGCCTCTCTCTCCAAAGAGTGCAGTGCCGCTCATGGGAAGGCCATGAGGAATCTTCATTTCAGCCTTTATACCATTGCATGGCCAATTTAAAGAGAGACCTCATCTCCTTTAAAAATTTGTTTTAAATTGTATGCTACATGGATGGACTCTGCCCACCAGGGTCAGGCAATGAGCACATAACTAGGTGAGTGAAGCTTCCCATGCTGCTCTATCAAATGAGAAACCTCGTGGACCATGTTCTGGGTCCTTCCTGAGACCTTTCCTGATATCGAGTTCTTAACTTCTGTCAGCAGCCAGGCCTCTGTGTCTGCATTCATGTTGCGATCATGATGTGATAGTTTGGCCATCCCAAGGAAATAATATTCATTTATTAACACGTTGTTAAAATTATTTAAATAGGTACACCAGTGTTTAGTAGTAGTATTATGTAAAAGTCATGAATCTTGAGCAAATTTGACCCATTTATGATGTATCTTCAGAGACCCATATTATTTTGTGTGTATGTGTAAGGGGGCAGGCTGGATATTCAACATCAAAAAGACTTGATATGCAACTAATAATAATAATAGTAACAATAATAATAATAGAACCATGACAGGTTCTGTTACCATTTTCTTTCTGTACCTAACATAGGACTTGCAATATAAAAGCTAATGCGTGTAATAAACTAGATAGGTAGATTAAGCAAATACTAGAATAAAGAACTCTACGATAACAAAGCACAGCACATAGTCACAAAGAATGAAATAAATTTCATTCATGAAAAGTTTTCGATTTTAGCCCCTTACAAAAAAACTGAAAGATAGAGGCAGCATCTAATCTCGAGGTAGGTAGATAGTGGTGAGCTGGCGAATCGTGAGTAATTTAAAAATCGGTCTGTGGTTACATGTGGTGATCTTCAAGTCACCTTACTGCTTTGGGCTGCAGAGGTGGCTGAAGCCATTGTGGTGAAATAGACTAGAAAAAAGAAGATGCAAAAATCTCGCACTCCTTCCTCCAATTTCATTTCTGCTCTTCAAGTGCTCTGAGACCTAAGATTCCTTTCCTGAAGTTCCTTAGAGCTACAGAGTCCCATATCTTCCCAGAGCTGAGTCCTGCAGCCCTCCTCCCTCAGCGGGTGAAGCTGGCCCCCTGCCTCCTGCTGGGGGTGGGGCTGATCCTAGGAGAGGACTGGCTGCCTCCCTCTCAGACATCCCTGGTGACCTGTGGTCCAGTGGCACCGAGGCCCAGTGAGGAGGTGGCTGTTGTCTTGGCAGTGGGGCTTCTCCAAGGCCCTGTGGCTTTGGAGACACAGCATCCAAGAAGAGAACAGCTGCCCTAGGTTTCTGGAGGGTCCTTGAACTGCAGCGTGATGAGAAAACCCATATCAGGAGGAGCTGGCAAGGAGGAAGAGTGGTCCCGGCCACAGCAGGACTCAAGGAGTGGTGCTGGGCCGCAGGTGTGTTTCCACCTGATTGGAGTGCAGGGTTTGTGATGAGAGCTGGTGGGCAAGGCAGTGTTTGTAGTTTGCAAATCAGAAACTCTTCTGAAAGTCCTCCCATAACCCCCTACCCTCAAGTGCGGCCTTGACTGCGTGAATCTAAAATATTCCGACAGTATATTAATGGCACTAAATTGTTGGGGCACAGCACCATGTTTATTTTGAGCACTGCCTTTCAGCCACCCCATGGATTTTCTGTATTTGCTGCAAAATGTTTCCCTACAAGCACGAAGTTTGTCCAAAAGTTGTGGAAATTTGTGTCAGCCATAGGTATTCCTATCTTCGCATGGATGCATTTAGACATCTATTGACCCCTCTACCAACCTGCCAGACCACCATGCTGGGGATAAGATCAAGACACACACGAGGTTACAATCTTTCTGAAAAGTCAACAAATTAAACAAGTGTCACAGTGATGTGTGATGAAGGTTAAGCTTAATGAAATATAAAATAACAATGGCTACTATTTATTGAGTATTTTGCTATGCACTGCTAGGCAATGTTCTCCGTGTTTTTTAATGGATTCCCTCATTTATTCCTGACTGCAACCATATGAGGCAAGTCCCCCATTTTACGGATGAGGAAATGGAGGTGCAGCAAGGTTGTGTAACTTCTGAGTGATACAGCTATTTAATGTTGGAACCAAGACCATAGGAGAACACATCTGGAGGGAAACTCAGCCTGGGAGTTAGCTTGGTTCCAGTCCGCTAGTGAGCAGTACTAATTGAGATAACCCAAAGTGGGAGACCCTGCATTCATTCTGTCATTCGAAAGCATGCATCAGGCATCTTCATAGGCGAGAGGAGGGGGTGGGGGTTGGTGGAACAAGAGATGGATAATGTAGAGTGTTTTCAGTTAAGAAGGTGCAATCTGGCAGCCAACACTGTAGTAAGTACTTACAGGTATAAAAGGTAAGAATTGCTCTTAGGTCTCAAACTGATTAGCAGTCTAAGACAGGTGTGGAGGCAGACAAGTTGGCTTATGCTCGTAGGTGCTCACACAGGGTGATGTAGTGGAAGGTGGCCTTAAGAAGGGAGGCAGCTGTACCTCTGGCCCAGATTTCAGTACACTTGAGCTGTGTGACTATAGCAAGGTGCAGATGTCTAGAACATTAGAAACGAAGGCCCAGAACCCTCATTTTACAGATGAAAGTTGTTACAAGCTAGAGAAGAGTTTGAAAAACTGACAAATTCTGTCATTCATGTCCTTTCCAGCCTGCAATATTGTATGAATCTTATAAATGATTGTTGAATTTTTCAATACGTTATTTTTCAAATAACATACATGGTAGGGGCTTTGTTGATCTGCTAGTTTGGAAATTCAGTACAGTTATTCTCCATATGCACGGATTCCAGAGAGCTGACTGTACTATGCCATTTTATATAAGGGACTTGAGCATCCGTGGCTTTTGGTATCTGCAGAGAGGTGGGGGGTCTTGGGACCAACCCTCTGCAGATATGGAAGGACAACTGTGCCATGAAGTCTTCCTAGAGTCAGCAAGAGGAACCTTCAAAGAAAGACAGGAAAGTGGCACAGAAAACACAAAGGAGATGCTCCCAGCACTTGGGGGAAACGTGGGCAGGAGCTTGGAGGTGACATGAAGGAGAATGCTGGGACTGCCAGAAGCTATTGTTGGCTAGGATGAAGGAGGGCTGCAAGAAATAGTATGGGGCCAAAGGGTAGCATTTGGGAGATTTGGGAAAGAAGAGGAGAAAGAACAGGAGGAATGTTTCCCTAAGCTTAAACATTTTCTTATTCATTAACACCAGACTCACACCTTATGCCAATCATCCGCATAAAGGTGCCTTGGGCTTTCCGTACTATACTTGGTTGCTTTGGGAAATGGATAAAGAGCATCTAATACAGGCATACCTCAGAGATATTGTGGGTTCAGCTCCAGACCACCTCAATAAAGTGAATATTGCAATAAAGCAAGTCACACGAATTTTTTGGTTTCCCAGTGTATATAAAAATTAGGTTTACACTATATTGTAGTCTATTGTGCGCAGTATGTCTAAAAAACGTATATATCTTAATTTTAAATGTTTATTGTTAAAAAATGCTAACCATCATCTGACAACACAGGTTTTCCACAAACCTTCAATTGGTAAAAACCGCAATATCTGCAAAGCGCAATAAAGCAAAGCACAATAAAATGAGGTCTGCCTCATTCTGCCCCACGGTTCAGGAAACTGTGGTAGCCTCCTACATGGACCAGAATTTTTATAATCTACTTGAACAACCAACATTCATCTGGAGCCTTTATTTCTTCAGCCAGAACCCACTTTAAATTGGGTCCTGGTCACCCGCTAGAGCTGGGGGCAAGAATGAAGAGAGAAGGGAGTTTCCTGTTTCCTTTTAGACAGTGACTGTATGTTGAGCATCGTCACCAGTGGAGCCAGAATAAAGAGGAAGAAATGGGGGAAGGAAGGTGAAGATGCACGTAGAGGGCACCACTCGGCAGATCCGGTCCCTTTGGGCCAGCTGGCCCCCTGGCTGATGCTGCTTTGAAAGCCATGCTGATGGTTTATTATGGTCCTTTTGTCTGTCATTCAAGTCTGGACATGATTCTTTTCTCATGTTCTTCTTTGGACACGAAAGCAACTATGGCTCTGATTCCAAGCACAGTCGATGAGCAGGTGTGGGGGTGGGGCGGGCAGGGGGTCCTAGAAGTCCTCTGTTTCAAGAATGTTATCTTGGTAACACTGCTCTGTCTGTCCTAGTCAGGGAGGAATAAAGGCAGAAGGCCCATCACATACACTTTAGGTATACACCTATTTTGGGGGAGATAAGGAGAGGATGGTTTCTTCTGGAGAACTTTGCCTCAAGCCTTGAATATATTCTCTCGAGAGTAGAACCTGGGTATTTCCTCAGGCTGCCAGAGCATTTGAGTGTTACCCGTGTAGTACATAAAAGCCATGTGCTGTAAAAAAAAATTACTCCAGGCTTGGAATCTGAAGACTTAGCTCCAGGATCTGGTTCTTTTACTTCCTAGCTATGGCTAAGTTGCCTCCTCCACAGCGTGGTAACGAAGGGCAAATGAGAAACGTTATGACAACACTTAATAAACTGTAAAGCTGTGCAAATATTAGTTGGTTTGTTATTGTTACCTAGCAATACTCAGGGATTGTCCTTGTCTAGGTTCCAGGTAAGTAGCCAGGGTCTGTGTAACTGAAGGCTTGGCAGGTTCGATTACAACCAAAGGGTGAAGTTAGATGATAGAGGCTCTCATACCGGCTTCACTGGGGAGACCTAGAATAACACCGTGGGTGAACCGTGTATACTGTTGCTGAAACGTTGCTTCAGGTGGTAACTATTAATTCCCTCTCACCAGGGATTGGGTGAGAAGGATTGTATTCGATACCAGGGATTGTATTTAATTCCTTCCCCCCACCCCAGCATTTTGCCTTGGGCATTCCTGGAGGCTTGGCTTCCTGACTGCTCCTTCTTCTCCCATGGATTTCACCGCAGGTACTTTTTTTTTTCTTTTAAAAAGAGTTTTATTGAGATATAATTGACATACAATAAACTGCATGTATTTAAAGTGTACAATTTGATATTTTTTTCTTATTCGTCATCTATTTTATACATATTAGTGTATATATATCAATTCCAATCTCCCAATTCATCCACCCCCTGCACCCCTCCCCCCATAGTCGCAGGTACTTTTTAGGAGTCTCCCCTCCTCGGTGATCTCTCTCACCTCTGTCTTCCAAGCCTGGTCCCAATGGCTGACCCTTTGCCCAGTTTCAGTTCCTGTCTCTATCTCCTCCTTGGACTCCATGCTTCAGAGTCCCCCTTGCTTCCCAGGGCCCCTTTTCCTCACATTTTCCTCACCTGAGAGGGGAGGTGGGCTACTCCGGTTCCACCTTCCCACCTTGGGGCAAGCTGCCTTCTGTTGGAGCGAGTCTTTAGGAGTGTTTGGATGGAAGGTCTTCTCGTGGTCCTGAGCATTTTCTACCACATTTTATTATGTGCAGGGCACTCTGTTCCCTGTGGCTGCTCTTTGGCTCCTGTGACTCTTCCATGGTTCACTGGTTAGTGATGCTGAAACTCCCCCAGGTGAACAGGAGTCGCTTCTTTCTGTCTGGGAGGTGACCTCTGAGCCTCAGCTCTCAGCAGCTTTTCCTAAGCTGCTACTCACTGCTGGGCCTTGCCAACCCTACACTACCTTCTTAATGTGGTCTTCTGCATCTTCCTAAGACAGATTTCCCTATGACCACTTGGGCCTAAGGGCCAGTTTTGTGCCCCCAGATCCTCCCAGGAAACTCACCTTGATTTCGAGGATAACTTTCTAAAACGTGCTAGGTAGGTGACATCGACCTTCCAGCCTGGCCTCTGTGTATGATCCCTTTGGTCTCTGCTGAGCCTTGAGGCTTGTGGCTCCCATCTCAGGGCTCACTTGACCAGTTCCAGGGATCCTTTGCTTTCAGTGCCAGGGACTAGTCTGCTAATCCTGTCTCTCGTCCCCACGGTTGGAGCTGTGGAGAAAGAGCTTCTGGGCAAGATGCCACTAGCAAGCCTGTGTACCTAAGAACAACAGACCCCTTTTCTCTCTGGTGGTTCAGAAACCTACCACTTCTCTCACAGCTGTGTGAAAAGAAGCCAAATGCCCATTCTTAATGTGTAACAACTGAGGCTCACATGCAAACTGCTGTTATCTCAGCAGGAGAGCAATTTGCAACCATTTAAAATCCTTTCACTCTTCCCTTCTCCTCAGTGTATGGTTATATACACACCAGTCCATATTTATTAGTGCAGATGGTGAGAGACTCGTCATTGAAAGGGCTTAGAGCACGGAGGGAAATGGATTTTTGGCCTCACTCTGGCCTTATAAACAAGAAGGCTTGGATGATTTTAGGTTCCTGATTCTTGCCTCAAAAGAGCACAGTTTGCTTCTCTCCAAACACAAGAGGTTGTAAATTGGTAATTCATCTCAACCAAAGGCCACATGATGAGCAATTGTAGAAGAATCTTTTTCCTTGTTGTTCAAAAGAGGAACCCGACATCTGAGCGTGGGTTCCAGCTGGTATTTGCCTTTGACCGTTTGCAGCCCAAAGGCACCGGCTTGGCTAGCCCTGGGCTCCACGCGCCTCCTGCCCTTCCCCTGCATCTCCACCAGGGCTATCACATGGGAGAAGTCAGCTCAGCATTTCCATGTGACTTCTATTTTTTTTTTTTTTTTGCAGCTAAAAAATAAATCAGTTCTAATAAAAACATTTATACTATACTCTTTACTGTCAGCTAATCCTGCCCGAACTCATTAAATGGCAGTGTGTGGGTTATTTGCTGTCAGTGAAATTATCAAAGGCATTTTTCAGCTGGGGCACCAGGAAAACATATGCTTCAATGCCAACTAAAACAATAATGAGGAAATGTTATGATCAGTCTTGACCAGATGACCCTGCCCATTTTAGATTAGTTCTTAATTTCAGCACAAGGGTCATCCTGTGAATTCTTACAATAAGTCACTGCTCACCACTCACATGAAAAAGATGTGACTTATTAGAAAACTCACTGTACTCATTGCAGTTAATGAGATGTGGAAAGCTTTGTAATTTGATTTGCTGGGCCATATGCTGTAAAGGGATACTGCTGATTTCATTCCTCCGTATTTAATTTAAGCAGTATGCAATACCTTCTTCATATAGCTACTTATATAATAAAAATTAACTTGGGGTATAAAAAACACACCATTGTGGGGTTTATTACTTGGTGTGGTTCAGTTTCAAGTGTTTTTCATGGAAACATCTGTAAGTAATGCGTGCGGGGCTAATTTTAAATCCCGCCAAATTTTTTCCATCTAACATTTGGTTTAACTGACAAGCTTGCAGAGGTGGTTTTTAGAGTTTTCGGTAACAGATATGGACAGTATTCCCAAGGCTATAGCCTTTTGTTTTTTTTAAAGGAAGATAACAGTAATGCAAAACTTGTTTGTTTTTAACCTTTTTTACATCTCAGTGGATACAAACATGCAGCCACTTCTATCCCTTAGAGACCCAGCTGCAGTTTAATCTATTACTCTCTAAAAATAGTTACCTTGGTTGTGATTTTTGTTTCAACATCTGTGGGCAAGGACACCCGGGATGTTCCTTAAGGCTGACCGTAGGAAGGGACCCTTCAGAACCGGGGCTGCCACTGCCCTGGAGAGATAGGGAGGGAGGGGAGGAGGAACAGGACTGAAGTCTGAGAAGTGGGCCAATGCCTAGCCTCCGGAGAGACCCCCAGGAAAACCATGCTCTATTTCCCTACTGATTAAAAAAAAAAATCCTCCCCTAATTCTTAGGGGGCCCCCAGGCCCCCTGGACGATCCAAGGGTCTGATCAGAAGCTGATCAGTAAAACCATAAAACAGAGCCTCTCCTTTCTTCACGAGGTGGGGTTAAGAGATTAAAAAGAGAACCGCGAATTAAATTTGATCTTCATATAAACAACAACGATTTCAGCATAAATCTGTCCCAAGGCGTCCCGTATTTTTGCTGGCTAAATCCGGCAACGCTACCACCAGGGTCAGACGTGTTTGCTGACGCCATTCTATTCCCGGGCACAGACGCTTCATTTCAGGTTGTTTGATTTCGGTGGCTGACGAAATGAAACAGCTCGACCGGGCAGGCGGGACAGCCCGCCGAGGCCGTGAATACCCACCTCCGGGCCGGCCCCGCCGCGCGCTCGCTTCCCATCCCGGCTGCGCGGAGATGCTGACTCAGCGCCAGGGCAGGCACGAGGCGGGGACCCCCAGACACATCATTAAACCGTTTCCATGCCTGACTCGCAAATAAAATGCCGTGTGGGAAGAGAAACTTGAGGGGGAAGTTGAACAACAAATGGAGAGGTGTGGAGTGAAACCTCAGGGAAACTGTTGGTTTTGCTTCAAGGGAATTGAATTGTGAAACTTGCAGTTGCGAAATTTCACTCAGTTGATTCTGGTGAGAACCGAAGTTTGTTTTCATTGTCAGTTAAAGCGCATGGTTGCCTGGGTCCCGGGGATCTAGGTAGGGAACCCGAGGGCGGTGAGACAGTGGGGGCACGTGTGGGTCCGATGACAAGGCCGGCCACTGGGGGGCAGGATAAGCTTGCATAGTGTCCCTGCTGCAGGCTGAACTTTCTCGCGAGCAGAGAACCGGCCTGCCCCCCAGAAAGCCCAGGCCTGCGGAAACGTTGGGGGGAGATGCACCTTAGGTTTCCCTGGAGCCGGCCGCGTCCTCCCTGGAGGTTACCCTGGCAGCTCTTATTTGTAAGGCAGATGTAGGCCCCCACACACGTGGTTCCACTGTCAGGCACTCAATTGCCTTTATGAGAGTCAAGCAGGCTTGCTGATGACAACACTCTGATAACAAAAGAAGTGTGGCCTTGTTGAAGATGTTATGTAAAAGGAAATGATTCCTTTGAATTCAGAAGGAATAATAGAACAAGGCAGAAAGATCCAAGCCCTGGATGATTTTCTGCCTTATGACCTGTTTCTTAGAACTTGTTTAAGAAAAAAAAAACAAAAAAACAAAAAACCCACCCAGAAAGGAAGAACCACCCCAAATGTCCAACTGAGCTTTAAATTTTGTTTGTTGCTGCTGTTTTCTCCAGATCAAGGTTGCCTTCTTGTTAACCCTAGATGCAGCCACAGAAAATTTGATTCCCCTCACGGAGGGATTAACCACAGTGAAGAGTGAGGGTCTGGGGAAAGCTTGAGAGGCTTGAGATCCATGAGTCTGAAATGTTTGAAAGAAAAAATCTTCAGTGGCTTAAGAGCTTCAACTAAGACACTTTAGAAAAGAATCAAAATCGCCCTTATTAAAGAGCTTTGGAGATCCAAATGCAAGTCCCTTTCCCTCTGCCAATAAGGCATCTGATTCATTCTATGTGTCGTTAATGCTTAACAGAAATGCTGGGATTCCTATCCAATCCCCAAACAAGGGTCTTACAGCCAACTCCATGATTTTTTTGCAAAGACCTTTTTTTTTTTTTTTTTTTTTTTTTTTGTTAAAGCCTCATGTTTCTGTTCCTTTTGGTGATGGTACACTGAAGAAAAAACTGGTTCCTTTCTTCGTACCTGAATGAGAGAGGAAGATGGCCCAGATCTTTCAACTGGGCCCCAGTGTTTGGGTGGCAGGGCTGCTTGGATCGCAAGTGATGTTTAGAGCTGATCTATTTTGAACATTCATTCACTCATTCATCCAGCATCTACTAAACACTCACGGTATCTGGTGCAATGTCTGGTAATAGAGTCATGGTCTCACCTTCCAGGAGTTTGCTGTCTGGTCAGGAGGCAGAAGATGTGAGGAGAGACAGAGGTTATTCTAGGGTACTGGAAAGGCACTCATGTTGTCCTCTCTTTTTCATCTAGAAGATGAGAAAAAACCAGGTTGGTCAACATGGTATGATAAACAAGTGATACATCAACAGTTGGTTGTTAGCAGTAACAACCAAAGTCCAGTTTAACTTGCCAGTGGCAAGTATCCATCCTTTCTGGCCAACTGCTTCCTTTTCCAGGGTTCCATCTTCTCTCCCAGTGACCCAGAGTGCCCTTTAAACCACGCCCTCTGCCTGCAAACCAGTAGGATCAAATGGGGATGTGGGCAGAAAGCAAACTGAGTACTTGTACCGTCTGACTTCATAACCAGCTGTTGAACGGCTTGACAGGGCTTTACTGTGAGAGTGGGGAAACCACCGTTCTTTTCCTTCTGGAATGAGGAGAAGTTTATTTAATCTTTTCTAGGCAACTTATTTTATTGCATTTTTAATTTCCTCTCTTGCATTAACATGACCCTTTTCACTGGCTTCCCACGCCTCGTGCTTAATTACTTATCATTAGCAATGTACACGGGGGCCTTGCTGCATATTTATAAATGTGATCATTAGTACACGGAAAGACAAAGGCTTCTTTAAGACTGTCATTAGTTATTCTGTTTTCATGGAAATGTTCATTAGGAGAAACGACCCACCTGGTTAAATAATTATAATTAAGAATTGGTATTCTCCTTTGCATTTTTAACTTGCTCTTCCGTCTGTTTGTACGCAGCTAAACGAGCCATATTTGGCCAGTATTCTAGCCTTCATTTTCACAAGAATTGTCAACAAATACAGACTCTTTGTTATTAACCTATAGGTGGTGACTGATTTGCAGTATGACGGATATAATTTTTTTTTAATGCAGCAGTTATTTCCAAACCCATTAACCAGCTGTGGAATGGTGAGTCAGTGAATGGTTTTAAGGATCTCTGGTTGATTTCATTTTCTGGACTTCTGTCGGTGGTGCAAATTGAACTCCAGGCTTCTAACCAAACTTTGCAAAGGGTCTCCTTTAGCTACTCAACCACAGAGACACCAGGCTGGGTGGCCACTGGCCACCGTTCCCTTGCATATGCCAGGCAAGACAAGTGGCAGTTGGATGGCGTGCGTGTCTGCGTGTCAGCGTTCGGCTCTTTATAAGTTTTGGAGTAGGGTTAACCACGGCAGTGTTCTAGTCGTGGCCTTGCCAATGCCTAAGCACACAGAATCCATGAGGAGTCTTCAAATTGCTAGCAAATGGCCATGAGGCCCATACGTGGTTTTGTGTCAGCTGAGCCGAAACAAATGAGGTGACAGAAACACAAGAAAGGAAGCCCGGTCATGCTGCTGCCCACTCCCCTCTGCCCGGCCTGGTCCTCGGCGAGCCACCACCCTAGACTGATGAGAATATGCCAGTGATAAACCGCAACTGTGGGAATGGCTGGGCGGAGGCATACATATCATCTGTAAACAATTAGGCGGCCACTGCTCCGTCAGTGCCGTTGTGAGAAGCTAAGGAAGTCTGCAATCAGTTATATCTCCAATTACCATAAAAATATATTAGCCATTCATTCATTTATTAATGATTCATCAGTTAACCACACATAATGAGCAAATAATTAGCAGTGCTGTACGGTTGCCAAAATTGAAGAAGTGTTGGCATTTTAAAGATGAAAGGTTGCATTTATGCAAAAGTCTGGTGCTGATAAAGTTAATATGGAAGATAATTATAAAAGTGGCTGTCCTATATCACAGGCTGAGCTACTACAAAAGTTGCCTAATTGAACTGAAATTAATATTCTTCCGAAGTCTGTGTGTTGCCACACACAAACTGCTGAATTTCTCTTGAAGATCTCCCTTCAGTAAGGTGCACGGCACAATACAAGTTAATAAAATGCCAGACAGCTAGGCTGTGTTCTTTGTTTGCTTGGTTCAGGGCCTCGTGGAAAACAATAAATTGCATTCATGTCAGCTGAGGCCCATCCCTTTGCTAATTACCGTTTGGTGCTGAAATGACTTCTGTGAAATTGGGAGCATGAGGAAACATACAGCCATACAAGGGAGGCTTATTCAGAGCTCTGCAGTCAATGTGAGATAGGCCTCAGGCACACAGATGTTAAAACAGTGAATTCCCCCACAGGTTACACTAATGGAAACCCTGTCAGGGTAAGTCAAATCCGGGTCTGTGGTCAAAATCTAATTAAGGTTTCTGTACTTAAAAAGAATATGAATGCCTGGGGGTGGCGATGAATGTATAAGAAACTCACTTGTTTGTAAAATTGTTAGCATGAATAGTAAGTACCGTGGGGCTGTTACCTGCCACGTAACACCTGTTTTCTGAGTCTCTCTCGGCTTTGCTGGATGGATCAGGGCGGGTGGTTTCAGAGGTCAGCGAACCCTGCCCAGGCCGCAGCGGCCTCCCATCTTTGGGGCCTGGTGCAAGGCATGGCTTGAGGTCACGGATGAAAGTGGATCCTTAGAAGTCGCCCTGGAATCCCAGAGGCTGCTTTGCTTTGCCACATGAAAACCACCCCAGATGATCCTGCCCAACTGCCTGGCGCCACTGAGGAAATAGTTCTTGCGAAGGGTGTGGGGCCGGCCAAGTCTCCCCTTGTGGGGAAACAAAGGGTCGTCTGCTCACAGGGCACGCCCTCCAGCCTGGCGGTCCTGCCTCCCGAACAGCTGCAGCGGGCAGGCGCGGCCCTGCTTCTAATAGAGGAAATGAATTTATAATGCTGCAGTCTCTTCATTTTCACCACGCACAAATTTCCCCTTAAATACTTAAAAACAACACCCAGAGCTGGATATACCTTAAATTTCGAATAAATGAAAACTTAATCCAGTCTGTTGCTGAGTCTGAGTTGTTATTAAAGAAATAAATTTGAAACAGCAAGTGGTTTGAGAATTTTTGAATTTAATTATTTAAATCTACTTAGGGTAACTCTCACACGCTATTTCAGTTTCCCACTGAGAACATGAATTCTGGGAAAGGTATCCCACGCAGGGCCCTGGAAATATTAACTTTCATGTGCAACTGTGGGCTCAGCCGTAGACAGACTATGCTACCCTCCTCCCTTGAAACGCAGAGGAAAGAAACTCTGATTCTTTTTTTTTCCCCTGTAAATTTCAGCCAAGTGATACAGGATTTATTTTTCAAAGAATAAAGGAAGCCAAGTCCTTTTATTTTGACTTCTCAGGACTTCTTCAGATGCACGGCTTGTGTGTCATCATCTGAAGATGTTTAGAGAATGGTAGGTTTATACAGACATTGGCTGAGCAAAGTTAGGGAGCAAAAGGTAAAGAGAGATGATAACCTGTGCTATTGAAATGGCCAGCAACCTAGTTAGGGTGTATTTTGGCCAAGTGAGTGTCCGGGGCCTGATTTTTGACATTTGTGAAAATGGACCTTCTGCTATGTCCTAAGGGTGATGTCCTAAGGGCTCCTGGGGTGGAGCTCCTGGATCTTTTGGGGCCACTTGGCTCCTGAGGCTTGGAGAGACTCTGTGTTCATGATTATTGCTTCTGTTCTGAGAGCGGATACCTCCTGATATTAGCAACCCAGCTTTTCAATGGGGTCCATATTGGGATGGGGAGAGGGGGAAGATGTGCAAGATTTGGGCACAAACGTGTGACTTTATCTTTTTCTCCAGTTCACCAGTGTTTGGCATGGCATGGGGTAGGTTTGCTTTGGACCCTGGGAGGGTGGTTAACTTACCATACACCTGCAAAGTATCTTGCTGGCGTGTGGTCTTCCCTCCCACAGTGAGATTCCCAAGGCCTGAGTCAGAGAGAAGCCCAGTGTCCGATTTATTCCTATTTTCTGCTGGCCATTTGATAGCTGTCTGGACCTTGTTATTAATCAGAACTGCCAAATCCCACACCCAACCCAGACTAACAAGAGATATTGACTTGAGCGATTTCTCGATGCAGAATTCTATTTTTCTGCTCAATATGAAAATCTTCATAAAAGCCAAAATCTTTAAGGTAAAAGCAAATCTTAGCGTGGGTCCCAGCCTTAGCCTTGACCTTGTCCCCAATAAATGTAAAGGGCTGTGAAAATTCATAGTGATCAGAGGGTGAGTGAAGTTTTACCGTCTAAAAGTACAGACAGAAGAGCACTAGGTGGGGGCTTCTACAGGAAGTAAGGTCCAGTGGTCAGAAGTCAAGAGTTTCTGGATTTATGTTTTTAATAACAGTAGCATAGACTTATAGCTAATTCTGGGTATTTAATTTTGAAGAAATCTACATGCATTTATGGAAGAGCTCCCCCTTTCCAGGTGTAATGTTGGGCCCTAAGACTTCAGAGAGGAAAAGCCATGAGAGCTCTTGAGAGGCTCTCATTTCTGCTGAGGGAGTGGGATGGAGACAGGCACCCAAACAACATGAATCCAACTCCATATAGCCAAATTTCTGCATCATTACAATGCCCGGCATGTAGGAGCCCAATAAACGTTTGTTGAATGAATGGGTCTGTTGAAAGGGGAGTGCCATGTTTCTTGTCTTTCTATTGTGAGTTAGAGAGTTAACGTTTATAACTCATTTTATGCCTCTACATGCTATATAAGTACAAATGATTAAATATCATAATAAACTAGGGTCTTAAACAGCCAATTATATTTTCCTATGAAGTTAGTGACATTTAGATTCTTTGGTTGGGCAGATGGTGTCATATTGCACCTGTTGGAAAAGTAGGCATTTGGGGAAGGGACATTAATTCAGAGCTATTTATAATATAACAAAATACTGGGCTTCTTAATAAATATATTTCTATTGTCTCCCAAGGAAGTAACAGAGTTGACCTAGCCTTAAATTATTATTATTTTCTGCAATACTCTAACTCTTCGAATTGGAGAGTCTAAAAGACCACCTTTTCTTAAAGCTCTACTCTACATTTCTTCTTCATTTCTGGTTTTCTCTTTCACTCTCTGGATTGGCTTTTTAAAAAAATTAATTAATTAACTAATTAATTAATTTTATTGGCTGTGTTGGGTCTTTTTTGCTGTGTGCGGGCTTTCTTTTTAGTTGCAGTGAGTGGGGGCTACTCTTCGTTGTGGTGCACGGGCTCCTCATTGCCGTGACTTCTTTTGTTGTGGAGCACGGGCTCTAGGCGTGTGGGCTTCAGTAGTTGCAGCATATGGGCTCTAGAGTTGTGGCTCACGGGCTCTAAAGCGCAGGTTCAATAGTTGTGGTGCACGGGCTTAGTTGCTCCGTGGCATGTGGGATCTTCCTGGAGCAGGGCTCGAACCCGTGTCCCCTGTATTGGCAGGTGGATTCTCAACCACTGTGCCACCTAGGAAGCCCCTCTGGATTGGCTTTTAATTCCAATTTGTCTTCAGCCTTCTCTCTCCTCCACCAGTCTCTCTCCTTTGTGTCTGTCTCTCCTCCCTGTCTCCATCCTTCTCTCTTGACCTCTCCTACCAAGACGTTTCATTGAGGGATGCTCCTGGCACCACTAGTGAGCCCAATTGTACTATGATCTGTTGGGGTCTCCAGAGCAGCTGTTTCTGCCTGGATTTCTAAGCTTTCATAACCCACCTGCTCCCAGTCCACCCTGGGCAGGGAGCACTGCAAGAGTCAGGCTGACTTCCTCATCACCCTGCCAGTGCCATGTCTGTCTCTTGGGCTTCTGCTCTTGTTCCGGTCTTATCTGGAAGCTGTCTCCTCCTGTTGCACCTTTCTAAACTTCATGTATCTACTGACCAGATCCTCTTTGAAACTTTATTTTTGTTGTTGTTAGTTTTCCTTGATCTTCACCTCTTCTAAACGTCTATTGCCCATAATCTAGCAACTCTTTCTGTTCTATCCTGTAGTTTAGCCTTAGTGCGCCATATAAACCCAAAGCTTCTTGTAGCTACAAGAAGCTACAGTATTTATTATGTACCAGGCTCTGTATTAAGGTACCTTGCATTATTATTTCATTTACTCTTCATGACAAACCTGTGAGGTAGGCATGATTGAAATGTCCATTTTACAGGTCAGGAAACAAAGGCCCAGATAGCATGACTGACAGCATGACTGGCTTACCCAAGATCAGACAGTTAATAAGAGGTAGAGCTGGGTTCTGTGGTAGTCACTACATGGTGCCACCCAGATCCCTCTCGGAATTGAAGGACTCACTCCTCCAGCTGCTAGGAGTGCTGCTGGCTGAGAGCCCTCGGCTGTCAGCCCTCTGCTAATTGCCTTTGCTTAAGCCAGTCTCTTCACTCAATGTTACACCCCTTTGCTGGGGTAGCCTGCATCCCAACACTAGTTTTCAGGGGTATAAAGTTCTGTCCATCTCACCCCAATTTGGGATAACTCCTAAGCGCAAACCAGCTTCAGAACTCTGAGGTTGGCTGAGGCCTTTGTTGTGACTGCATCATAGCTCCACTCCTCCCTTGGCCCAGTCCTGTTTCCGTCTCTTTGCTTTCTTGTTTACAAATGGTGATTCCCAAGAGCATGCACTAATAAACTTGCTGTACACAAATCTCTGATTCAGAGTCTGATTCTCAGGGAACCCAACCTAAACAGTTGGTACCAGGAGTGGTCCAAGAAACGTGACGTTAAGATGGCATTCTGGAGCTTGACTACCTGCTGGTGGCTGGTAATGAGGATTCCATCTGTGGGGGTAGGTGGGACAATGAGATCCTGGAACAAGGTAGCTATGGTCCTTGGATGGTATGCTTGTGGAAGGAGATGTGCTATTAGGAGAATGTATTGGCCATTTGAGAAATATAGGGAAATAGTAATTATAAGTACAATGGTGTTGGATAGCTATTGCTGTGGGCGATTAATGCTTTGGAAAAAGAGAGTAATTAACTAGCAATTAAAGGCTCTGTGTGAAAACCAAAGACTTCACTGATTGGATATAAAGTGAGCCTCATCTCCTGTAGTTAGAGGGCAGAAAAAATTGAAGATATAAGATTAGCGGTGTTCCAGGGAAAGTTGAATGCTCATCTAGGCAGGTGTGCTATGAGAGGCCAGGGTTCTGACTGGGAAAGAATAAGACCTTGAGATAAGAGACAGTGACATCTGAGTTGATGCACTTGAGCATCTCAAGTCTCCAGATTCCCCTGAACCCTCAGGCCTGCAGAAGGGGCCCACTCTTCTCTGTTAAAGACTAATACTGCTCCTCTCTTGTCTGAAGAAGATGCAGAGGCCTCTGCCCTGCAAGACAAATGTGTCTCCCCATCTTGAAGATCTGCCTCTATGTCCCCTCTCTTGGCAACCAGACTAATAATTCCAGGGTTTGCCTTTACTCCCTTCAGAGCCTCAGCTTGCACCACCATCTGCATCTGAGTATCGAACCATTGACAAGGATCCCACATCACATCAGGGCACACCAAGCAACCCACTTTGTGGCAAGGGAGGTGCACCAGAAGACACAGAGCCATGGGATCTACTCATCCTGTCTCATACAGCACCACCTAGAAGAAGCTGGTCTCCTGGATTGATGGAATGGCCTGTTGCAGGCAAAGCTGTGGCACCAGCTTGGGGATGGTATCTGTGAGGATTAGGATCTATCTTCTAGGATGCAGTGTACACTCTAAATCAATGACCATAGTATGGAGCTGTGCCCCAAAAGGAAGAACACATGTGTCCAGGAACTAAGGGGTGAAAGTAGGTATGGCTCTTCTTTCTATTACTCCCAAAACTATATGGGGAATTTATACTTCCCTTCCCCACAGCTCTGGGCTCCGCAGGCTTAGCAATCTTGGTTTCCAAAGGGAGGACGCTTCCATCAGGGAACACATAAGAGTCCCATTGAACTCTAAGCTATAGCTACTGGCTGGGCACTTTGGGTTCCATGTGTCGAGGGACCACCATCTCAGGGCAGGATTTGACCCTGACCAAGGAGAGGTAGGGCTGTATTTATACAACGGGGGCAGGGATACCTGTGTTTATCACCCAGGTGAACCTCTTAGGTGGTCTTTAGGTATTCTCCTACCTAATTTTATGATAAATGGACAAATGCAGCAACCATGGCCTGAGAAGAGAAGATCCTTTAAGGATGAGGGTCCTGTTCACTTCACCAAGTAAGCCATCCAGACCAGAAGAGGTGGTATCTGAGGATAAAGGGAATCTAAAATGGTCATTAAAAGAGGGAGATAATGCTCTCAGTTGCAGTCTTGAATCTGACTGCAGATGTAGTTTGCTCCAGCTACAGTAGTAGGGGCTGGGCTGGTGGCGGTAGATATTGCTACTCTTAAGGGCTCAGTTTCTTTGTCTTTCAGGCTGCCTGAGGGTTTAGCTCAAAATTAGTGCTTTCATTTCTGATTCACCAGGTTAGGCTTTTGGATGGCACTCACCATCTCTTCATAGCCTTTTCATATTATTTGAAGCCAATTATTCATCCATTGACTGTTTATTACACTTCTACTATGTCTTCGGCTTTGTTCTTCATCTAGGAAATAAGAAAATAAATAAGAAAAATAAGACATAGGTCTTGCCCTTAAGAAACTCACAGTTGAGTGGAGGAAAAAGATATGTAACCAAACTATTTTATTTTGACAACCAAAGCATTTTATTCTGACAGCAGTTCTCAGTTCTGGAAGATACTAGTGAATCTGGATTTTATTTTATTTTTTAATTTATTTTACTTTTCATTGAAGTATTGTTGCTGTATAATATTATGTAAGTTAACAGATGTACAATATAGTGACTCACAATTTAAAGATTATACTCCATTTATAGTTATTATAAAATATTGGCTATATGCCCCGAATTGTACAATATACCCTTGTAGCTTATTTTAGACTTAATAGTTGTACCTTTTAACCTCCTACCCTTATATAGCCCCTTCCCCTTCCCTCTCCCCACTGGTAACCACTAGTTTGTTCTCTATATCTGTGAGTCTGCTTCTTTTTTGTTATATTCACTAGTTTGTTATATTTTTTAGATTCCACATATAAGTGATATCGTACAGTATTTGTCTATCTGACATTTCACATAGCATAATGCCCTCCATGTCCGTACATGTTGTTGCAAATGGCAAACTTTTGTTCTTTTTCATGGTTAAGTAGTATTCCATTGTATATGTATGTGTCCATCAACAGATGACTGGAGAGAGATATGTGTATACACACACACACACACACACACACACACACACACCCCATCTTCTTTATGCAGTCATCTGTTGACGGACACTTAAGGTTGCTTCCATATCTTGGCAATTGTAAATAATGCTGCTGTAAAGATTGGGGTATATCTTTACAAAGTGGCTTTTAAAAAGACGTCCTTGAGATCACTTTCTGTTGGTAAGGTCTGTAGCAGTGGAGTTGTGGATGCCTCGTCAACTATTCTAGATTGCTGAAAGTTGCCCTGTTTTTTCCAGCTTATTTAAAACAGCAATGCTCAAAGGCATGGCTGGGGAAGTCAGTGATTGATTATAGGCCCAGAGCTCCAGGAGAACATTGGTACTCTGAGATAACTGTCCAGAAGCTCTTCACATTGTTGGTGGCTGGAAAGGCCTCATTGGTTTGGGCCACTTTGCTTGAGTTAGTAAAACAGACTGATGATCATTCTGAGGACAGGGAAACCACATAAGACTACGACCCAATCCTAGTCACAAAACCCAAGACTTCAGCATCCCAAGGGAGCTTAAACAAGATGATGAACTCTAATGCTCAGATAAAATTGTATCCAATAATGAAGTGATAGGCCAAGAAGGAAAAAAGTCAAGAAAGACGATCATAGATTAGGAAACAAGAAGATAGGTAAATTACTTTGGCAACAAGCTCCTGACCAATTCAAAAGTCACCACTGAATTCCAGGTAGAATCCAGCGTTCTATGTGGATGAACTCAAATATGAGGTAGAGGTCATCTTTGGCTTCTTGGTTGTTTTATACACTAATAACCATACAGAACACAAAATGATGGATTGGAATAATCAACAATGAGTTTAAGAAATACAGCAAAGTCTACCAGCATGAAAAACTACTTGTTTGCAAAAATGTGGTATTATTGAAAAACTGTTACGAGGATGTCCCACTTGGACCAGCTGTTCCCAATTAGGGACCCATAAAAATTACTATGAACTGAACAGTTTGCATCCCGGGTCAGTACTTGGTCTTCCCTCATTTCACATCTAGTCCACATAGATCTAACACCAAATTTGTTCCAACCTACCCCAAGGTGTCAACCTACATACTGCACACAACCTAGACTCAGATGGCTGTGACGGTCTGCTCCGGAAGATCAAGCTTGGAATTAGGGATCATAACTGAGAAGTACAAGTACCCTTTAGAAATTAGACAGCACTCTGATATAGCTAAGATTGGGTAAGAAAACAACAAATCTTGAGGGCTGCAATCAAAATTGTCCTCCTGTGAGTAGCTTTTTGTGAGCAAAACCCCTCATATGAATTGAAATGAGAGAAGTTTTACAAAATGGTTTCTTCTTATCCTATTAAATCTACTGTTAGATTTAACTTAAATGTTGTAGATCTGCATAAAAATGGTCAGATTTCCAAATGGCTGGAAGAAGTGAGAGTTAGTTGAAAGTCCTCTAGGGGTCTCTAGGTTTCCAGCCATGTCTCTGTTTCCTTCTTCACCCAGCTGCTGCTCTCTCCCCTGTAAAAGCCCCTTTCAGTCCCTAGTAAAGTGGACTCTTTAATCCCAGTATAATTTCCATCCTGTTTCTGTTAGGAGCCGGGTGTTTCCCACAGTGATTCACTTGGTTGCCCTGCCCAGAACGGACCAACGACATCAGCTGCCATTGGCTCCTGTTGATTGGACTTAACGATTGACCGAAAGGGGAAGTGAGTGCTTCTGGGTTCCCAAAAGACATTAGAATGAAAGAAGCATGCATGTCTTCTTGGTGGAGAGAAGGACAATTTAAACATAGTGATGACATTGGACACACATGGATTTTTTTAGCCCATAACTGACAGATCAGTTTTATTCATTTTTGAATTGAAGAAAAAGAGGTAGAGATGGGGCGTTTCCAGACCCAGCTATGCTACCTATTTTAGACCTGGGTTTCTTTACCTGAAACATGGTAGGACAGTGCAATGATCTCTGAGTTTCCTTTTACCTTGAAAATTTCATGGAAAAGAATCACATGTGGCCACCCTGGATGGCAATATTGCTACTGTATGTTTTCTTTAAACTGAGTCTCAAATCCATTCAATATGAAGTAGATTAGCAACAGGAACCAGAAACTCTGAAGAGGCCACCCTCATATACAGGGAATTTACTGTCTTGCCCTGTGTATTTTGTGTTTATTTCTGCTGACTCCTAGGTGGGGGTTGATTCTAGGGAAGTAACATTTATATGAATCTAAGTGGAGGGAGAAGTTTTCTCCCTCATCTCCCTTTCCCAAACAATCCAGCTTAGTTCATCATCTTGTGTTGACATTACTTATGAATGCTAATGAGCTCATAAATGCTAATTAATAACTCCATGTGCTTCTATTTACTGGCAAATACAGGGATCCAGGTGCAGTGTAGACCTGGCCCCAAACGCAGTACATCTCTCCATCTCTGAGCTGAGAACACGGGTGGGATGATTCTTGCAGTACTGCTAAAGTTCAGGGCTTTTATTGAATACATGGGTTTTTAACACATGCAGGAGCCATGATTAAAGTGTCACAAAATTATCGTCTTCTCATTTCCCACTGAGGAAAGAAACTGGGGTCAAATCCAGCAAATAGCAAGATTAGGTTGGACTGTCAGTCTCTGGGGAGAGGTCAAACTCAGTGGTGGACAGGGCACCCTCCCCAGCCTGCCCTGGAGCCACTGTTGCCTCGGCACAGAGTGGGTGATGTGAGCTCTGTGTGGAGGAACAGAGAGAAGGCCGATGGGGCTTTGAGGCTGTAGCGCGCAGGGCCTTTGCTCCCTTACAGGTACAGCGGCCTCGTCCCCTTCACTGGGTGGCGAGCTCCCTCAAGCCAGGAGCTCAGCCTGCTGGAAGCCTGGCCCCCTAGAAGGGTGCTTCTTGACCCTGCAGATTGAACCTCTGTGCTCCCCTGACCTTCCCTCAGCAAACAAGTTGAGGCTTGACCTTGGTTCCAACCGATCACATTACTTGGAACTTACCAAACACTTCCTCTTCACCAGCTTTCGCTCTGAATTCCTCACAATGCTACTATGAGGAATTATTACTGCTATTATTACTGTCTCTGTTTGAGCATTTGGTAAACTGAAGCAGAAGGGTGGTGTCTCTTGGCCAAGCTCACATAGTAAGTAAGTAGCAAAGCTGGGATTTGAACATGGCCATCATCTAGAAGGAAAGCCCTTTCTACACTGCAGCCTGGGGTTCAGCTCCCAGGGCGACCGTGGACTCTGACTCTGGGGCTGGTCTCGCTCAGGTGGCTCTGATGTCGGTGGCTCTGCTCCCTAGGGAACCTGCATCCCCTGCCTTTTCAGGACCAGTTTTCCTAGCAGCCTGGAGAACTGAGGATTGGACCCACTTCTTCTTCTTCCCAGCTGTAATTGCCTCTGAGCCCCCAGAAGCCCTCCTGACTTGGGAATCATCCTTTCCCCCACGGTACTCTCTGCTCCTCTTCCTTCTCAGGGCCTGGAAAGTCGCTGACCTGTGCCTCAAGGGGAGAGGAATGAAGGTTGAACACGCACATCCTGAGTTAGACACAGGCTGTTGAGCAGCGTGAGCTATTGCTTTTGGATCAGCTTCTCAGGAACGGAGGAACTTTTCTTTGTAAAGAAAGAGAAGAACTTTATTTATAACCCCCGTGCTCTTTTCAAAGAGGCTTTCTGGGTGGCAAGGCACAGCAACCATGGTGAGGATAAAGCTAGAGAGGCAGGAAGAGAACTGCTAACTATAAGCCAATGCAACGTGCTTCTGAAGGGTGGGGTGTGGGAGGCAGGAGAGGAGGTTCTCCTCAGCCCCTGTCTCTGTGGGGGTGATGAACACATGGGTGGTTGATGCCTCTGCTGTGGGGCTCCTGGGTCCCTGCTCCTTGCCCCGGTGGTGCTGGAGGGAGGAGGCTTGGTGCTGTGTCCGTCAGCCTCCAATGCCAGCAGTTGCACAATCCAGGGATAATTGCTCATATCTGTTTCTTCTCTTTTCCAGGCCTCGGAGAGTGTTCCAGGAAGGGACCTTCTGCCGTATGATGACCTACAAAAGCAGCCCTTCCATTTACATTTCAAACTCCAAGTCAGCCGTGTCAGAGTCTGAACCAGGGCTGAGGAGGATAATGGGTCAAATGCAATTAGCAGCCGACAGGGCTGTATGTCGCAGTCTGATTTATTTTTTTGCCCATCAGATTCCAAGAATCCTAGTGCTTAAAAGCAACTAAACAATCGCTCTATTGTGCTGAAATAAAGCCCAGTTAATTCAAAAATCAATTGCACCGCCAGGTGGGGCACACTCTGGCCCCAAACAGATGGGGTCGAAAACTCCCCCAAAATGCCGTCTTGCTAAATTAAAAACTTGATCCAGGAGTGGAACAAATAGGGAGCCATGAATGGAATGGAGTCAGGTCCACTGAGGCGAATTCTTTCTTCTCCCACTCTTTTTCCTGCCTTTAAAAAAGAAAAATGCACCATTCCATGTCTATCAGTGTCAGCGTCCGTGCAGAGATGCAGGCCCCCACACTCTGCAGTTCAGTGTCTTACTTTAATTAGTCTGAAAATTAAAGGGCAACTCTGGGCCAATGTGAGTGACTATGAAAATACATGTGCATCCCATGCAATCCTCTCATTTAATTAATAGTCTTGTAAACTATACGGCTCACTTTAAGGCGGTCTCGCGGTATAACAAGTCCATTTAAATATCCACTTAATACGTACCAGAATGTGAGGGACGCACTATAGCATACGGTCCCTTCTCAAGTTTCACTGTCTGAAAATTTTCAAAGCTGACCCAAGTCAACCCGAAAAATGTTTAACACCCTGGGCTTGAACACAAGAAACTCTGTGATGAACAGACATTCAATTACATTTTTTAAAAGTGAGGAGCATTTTTGTAAAATAGCAACTCTGGAAACTAATTGGCAGCCGCGAAACTTGTGAGCGAAGGCCAAATCTTGTGGGGAACTTTTACTACAGTAACACGACTCAAAGAAAATGTGAATAAAAGGCACCTTTGTTTCCCAGTCAAATTAGCTGATTAAGAAGTAAAACATCTTAACGTGTTTTTAAATGTAGAATTAATTATTTATATGAAAAAATTAAAGGTGGGTTATGTGAATTCTACTCTGTGTGTGAATTGAATGGGGCAGAAAGAGTAATCCTTGTGGATCCATGCCTTAGGTCATTAAGAGAAAACTTAAGGAACACTAAATATTAAGAGCTCTATTGGTTGGAAAAAAATATTGCATTCAGATCACATGTTGTGCTTCCCATTTTGATTTTCAAAGTCCAGATTAGTGATGGACTAATGAAAAATGGTTATGGTGCACATGAAAAATGTGATTCAGAACAAGAAAACTGCTTTGTATCGGCTCAGTCCTGACAGTTGAGGGGAAGAAGAAAACATGACTATACAAAGAGCAATGCCAGCTTCTGGGAGAACACAGGCCTTTTGCTCTAAAGGAACCCAGAGAAGGATTCACAGAAAGAATTTGAACAGGCTGCTCTTTATTTTGCTAATGGGTGAATTTGGAACTCAGGAAAACAAGAAAACCTAAGTTACTTGTTAGACTCAGAAAATAAGTGGGCAGGTGACCTTTGACATCTCAGGCCCCCTTGTCTCAGCCCAAGCCCTTCGGCCCTGACCTCTTAACATTCCAATATCCTGAAGCCAGGCCCTGCCTGAGCCACGGCTGCAAATTACCTTTGAGATGTTGATAAACATCCACTTGGTCAGTGTTTTTCAAGGTGTGGTCCAGGGACCACCTGTATCAGGGTTACCTGGGGAGTTTTCAAAAATATAGGTTCCTGGGCCCCAGGATTTACTGGACCAGAGAGGAATGGGGTCCAGGATTTTGCATTTTGAACACATTGCCCAAGATTCTATAAGGATGCTACAGTTTGAGAATCTAAGTGTGTGTGTGTGCACTTAGAGACCGCAAGAGTAAACTTCCCTACATTTCTTTAATGGATTCCCTCTAGTGAAAGGCATTTGCTAAAATGTGAAAGCCTCTCTACAAATCCTTCACTAAACAAAAAAAGTCCTCCAGCCATTTTCTCCATTTCTTATGGCATCTCTTCACAGAGGGAGTATACGAAGGCTTTGTCCTTTAAAATAAGTTCAGTGAGTACTTGAAAAGTCGTTTGGCAGGAGATGAGGGATGAGACAAAGGGGGAAGATTAATGATGAACAGAATCAGAGTCCTTGCTAAAATAAAAATGGATTCACACCCAACTTCTTATGAAGGCTAAGACATATGGCAGCTCATGTGGGAAGCGAGCGTGTTTAGTAGAAAGAGGTCCTGCTGCAGAGCTGTGTGATATAGGGGACAGCTTTCTCAGCCAAAAACAGAACATCACATGCTCTGGGAGATGTACCATCTCTCCGATGTGACGAGAGGCTGACTTTCTAAAACTTGAGCAAACTCTGCCTGAATGGCTTTAATGAGTTTCTCTGAGTCAAGATGATCAGGTTTGGGGGTTTAGATCCTGGTTTTGCCCTTATCTTCGGGCATGGCCTGACAGCACATCATTTTCTGTGACTGTTTATGAAAGCCACTGATAGTTGAAGGTTCCTCATTTGTAAAATGAAAGTCACAATCCTCCATCATTTCTGAGAACTGAGAGGAGGAAAGTGCCGGCTACTAGCAATTGTGTCTGAGTTTCATCTACGAACCATGGAGGCGTTGTTCCTCTATATCCTCTTTTGGGCTTTTTAGAGTTTTCATCGGGAAAATGCCAGGACATATCTGGAAGGTGTTTTTGTTTCATTTTTTGTTTTTTTTAAAGGGAGGAAGGGCGATCATTTGTACTTTGTGATCTGTTATGCACCAACCTTAAAGTAGCAAGTGCCAGATTCCATTTCTAGGACTCATTCAAAATTATAAATGCATAAACATACAAAGAATATTTACAAATATGGCTCTTATCATGCTTACAGTAGCAGCAGCAAGAGTTCGGTTTTAGTCCATGGAAAATTGCTGCTTAATAAGAACTTTCCCAAACCCATGTCCCCTTTGAGATAAAAATTTCCACACTAAGTTTCATCGCCCTACTAGAATTTCCTTTGGAATGTTTGTGCTAAATTCCTTCCTCCCTGATTGAAGTATACAACACAAAATCTAGCTTCAAGACTTAAAAAGTAATGCACTGAAATGCACAGATATGTAGGATACCTTGGCAGGGGCAGTGGGCAGAGGGAGGCAGCGGAGAGTTGGGGAAATGAATTAAACTCCCTAATAATTAAGAAGTGATTTACTTGGCACATCCAGAATTTGGAATGCTTGAACAGTAGGGCAGTGTATAACTTCATTATATGACATGGGCAACCCCAGCACCAACTCAGTTTTGTTGCAAGAAGGCTTTTTTTTTTTTTGGTATTTCCTGACTTGGTGTGTGCAGTTGTGAACTTAATTAACACACTAGTGATTCTGCACCCTTAGGGAAAAATGGTAAATTTTGTAAAATGTAAATACAGAAAAAAAAAAGTTCCTTTCCTTCCTGTTCATAGTTGTTTTTATTCCCTATGTTATGCATTAGGAAAACATAAAAGGCACATGATACTTTATAGAGCCCAACCCTAGGAGCCCACTAAGGCATAGTATCTAGGTACTCCTCTAAATCACTCTTGTATCTTATAGACCATCCTAACTGATTTTGGGCGAGAGAAAGCAGGGTTAATAGGTAGCAAAAGTTAGCCCTTCAGATGATTGCATTACATCTTAGGTGCCTTTATTTTTTATTTTTATTTATTTATTTTTTATTGCTCTCATTTGGAAGTAGCTTGAACAATTCCCTTTTGCACCGGGCCCTATAAATTTGATCAATATCATTATTTTCACGAGGCAAGTTTAAAGCAGTAAAGTTGTCTACCTTCGTCCCTCTTCTCTCCCACCCACCCTGTTAAAAAAAACCAAGGAGAGTCACAACTTTGGCGTGGAGCTTGAGCGTGAAGCTCTGGTACAGAAAAGTCTATGAAAAGATGACATTTATAGATGGGTATGTATATTTAATTTCTTGTGTGTGAGTGTGTATGCATATATATTTCTGCTTCTGTTCATCGAGGATACAACATCATAATTCAGGACATTTTGGTTTATCCAGTGAAGGGTTTCTTCAGCTCTCTTTAAGTGGTAATTTAATTACAGAGCTAATTAGGAACAGAGTGGGTGTTGGGATTACAATGAGTGTCTTTAACTGGAAATTCTTACCACTTACAAAGCAAGGAAGTTTTCAAATTGTGGAACACAAATAATGGGTTAATAAGTAAATACAACTGGATGAGGGCAGATCATTCACATGCCCCTCAAATGGCAAAACTGAATAGTGTGCTCTCTCTAACTAGGTAATGATGACTCTGCCTTCCCAGCCTCCTGGGGGGGGGGGGGGTCTATGCTGAGGCCCCAGGGAATTCGCATGGGAAACTCCAGGGCTTGAATTCCTGGGCCAGACCTTCAGCAGAAGGTGGAGCAACTAACAGCTATTTGGGAGACCATATGGTCCAATACTTAGAGGGAAGAGGAACGCAAAGGAAGTTTCTGTCTCCGCCTCAGTTTCCCTACACTTCTGCCCACTGCAGCTGACACCTATGTCCCAGGGCAGCACAGTAGCGTTTGGAGGTGGTTGAAGGATGGTCTCGGGCACAGGGGTTTTTAGCACAGACTGGGTGGCCCCACGGGTCTTGGGTTCACTAGACAGAGAGGGCTGTAGCTGAGTGATTAAACCCATCTCCTGCTTGTTCCACCCATGAATTGAGTGGCTATGAGGGCCGAGCTTGGTCTGAGTGCAGGGAAATAACTAATAATTGAACCAGAACACAGCCCCTGTGTTTTGAAAGGATTTGCGACTGATCTGTTTCGGGGGAACATTTGTTCATTCACCAAACATTTAGCAGTGATGTGTGAGTGACTACCATGTACAAGATGCTCACACAAAATAAAAACACCACGTGTAAATACACTATCTCTTTGATTACAAAGTACAGGAAATTCCCTATAGGATAGATTTCACAAGTGCCTCAAAAAAAGCCTAGATCAGAATCCCATCTCCTGGGCCTCCTTCTTCGGAAGGTCCATCTGGAAAGATGGGGCCCCAGAAAGGCCACCAGTTTGTAATGGAAAATGCTCAAAGCAATCCAGGTCCAAAGGGTACATTTAGCGGACTACAAATTCTCGGTTCTCCACAGTAACTGCAGGGGAAGGTGTGAGAGAGCGAGAGAGAAAGGAAGAAAAAGAGATAACTGGGGCTAAGTGAAATCCACAGATAATCCTAATCCTGGTTTCAGCCAATAGCCTCACTCAAGCCCATCCTCCCCCAAACTTTGGACCAGAATTACTGTCATCAACTAAACTGATTTGAGCTTTGGTGGGTTACTTCTGCTGCCCCTGGCATGGCCAAGAAAGGCCTCAGTGAGCCAGGTTGGGAAGAGGCACACAAAAAGCTAAGGGTTCTGACTGGTTCACAAACCAGCTGTGACCCCGCACCCTCCCCCCAGCCAAGAGCAGCTTGAGGGACTTCCCTGGTGGCACAGTGGTTAAGAATGTGCCTGCCAGTGCAGGGGACACGGGTTCAATCCCTGGTCTGAGAAGATCCCACATGCCGCAGAGCAACTAAGCCTGTGTGCCACAACTACTGAGCCTGCGCTCTAGAGCCTGGGAGCCATAACTACTGAGCCCACGTGCCACAACTACTGAAGCCCACGTGCCGAGAGCCCGTGCTCTGCAACAAGAGAAGCCACCGCAATGAGAAGCCCATGCACCACAACGAAGAGTAGCCCCCGCTTGCTGCAACTAGAAAAAGCTTGCATGCAGCAATGAAGACCCAACACAGCCAATAAATAAATTAATTAAAAAAAATTCTTCATGTCTTTAAAAAAAAAAAGAGCAGCTTGAAAATGAAGGCAGAAAAGAACTGTTAGCTTCCCCCTAAACAAAGAGTTACTTGCTGAAGGAGTACTTTTATAAGCCCAAGAGTTTAGAACTATGATCAGTTTTTCCTCAGTCACCAAAAGAAAGCACCTTCTGATTTTTTTTTTTTTTTGTACTCTCACCCTAAATTACTCTTTTTGTGCTAAAGCTTCCACATCCTGGGCTAAGAAGGACAGATCCCTTATACTTTTATTTATCTGTTTGTTCTCTGCCTGGCTTCAAAAATGCCTCATGCTATCCAGCCCAAGGGGAAGGAGATTACGACCACCCAAATGGACAGAGGCTCGAAAGCAATGAATAAAGACGTTTCACCCTTAAGTATTATCTTTTCATTAACTTATTAAGTTCACAGTTTCATCAGAACGTTCTTTCATTATGTAATAAATCCACCAGTATCTATGGAGGACTTACGATGGGTCAGGGTCATATAGTTTTAATCCAGACCCAGTCTTCTCCGAGTTTCTAGTTAGACTGGAGAGAGGGTGTGTGCACAAATATCAGGTTACTTGACAGAGGATAATAAATTCCATGTGTGAATGGTGGAATCAGGAGAAAGCAAGCTCTTTCGCAGCTGGGCTAATCAAGAGAGTCTTCATGGAAAGGGAAGGTGGGGCTCAGGTTGGGTCATGGGTTAGGGAGGAATCTGATAGGCAGAGTTGGGGGCAGGGCATTCCAGACAGGGGCTTACATTTACGAAACACTTACTTTTTTGCCAAGAACTATGGTAAGCACTTTATATGCACCCAACTCATTTAATTTTCACCAGGACCCAATGAAGAATGGTTATTTTTCCCCAAATGCAAATCATAACAATAATTAACTTTTATTAAGTATTTAGTGTGTGTCAGGTACTTTGCTAAGTGCTTTACATGGATTAAGTCTTTTAATCATCAAGGTAGCTCTTTGAAGAGAGTACTATTATTATTATTATTCCCATTTTACAGGTGAGGAAACCAAGGCACAGAGCGGTATGGAACTTGCCGAAGTTTACCCAGCAAGAGAGAGGCAGAGCTGGAATTAGAACTCAGAATTGTCCCTCCAGAGCTCTCCTTCACTTTTAATTCTAGTCTTCTGCTTCCCATGGGAAAAGCCACAGAAGAAGGAAGGGCCAGTGAAAATTTGTAAGAATCCAGTACGGACTTTTGTTTGGAAAGTGTTTGCAAAATTCACACAAATTGAAAAAATTTTTAATAGTGACCAACCTAAGAAAATGTTTGAAATTTATGTTTAACTACTGGTGTTGAAACAGAAGTAAATAATGATTTTCAACTCATGACTTGTCTCTGCTGACTTTCAGAGCTGTGGCGAGGGGTGGGGGCTCTGGAGGCGAGGGTGGGGGAAGGGGGGGAGATGTTACAGCAGCACCTCTCTAGCAATGGCTCGAGTCATCTCTTTCCCCGAAGCACCAATCTCATGTAGATGATTTAAGGAAGTCCTTTTGTGGAATGAGTTGATACAGAAGAGGTGGAACCGGATGGTCAGAGGAGCGTGTCTGGCCGTGTCTTTTCCAAGATGGAGCTTGTGATGTCCACGGCCATCTGGGTACATGGTCTCAGGTGGTGGGCCTAAGGAGAGGTGCCAGACACTGGTAATGAGGAACTGGCACTCCACTCTGCAGATTTCAATCCTATAAGAATGATCTTGATAGCTCATTTGGTCTAAGAGTCACTTGAGAGGTGAAAGATTCAAATAGCATCCTTAAAGGGTAAGTGTAGTTTTGTTTGAAGGTCCTTGTCTAGTGTTATACAGCTTTCAGAGTAGTTTCCCGTGTGTTCTATCACTGGCTCACACAGATTCAGCAGGGAGAGCAGGGCATTTTACAGATAGGGAAATGAAGCTGAGGAACTTAAGTCAACGGGCAAAGGACAGAGGTCTCAGGATTGGGTTGGCGCTCTGCCTTCTGCACATGCTCTTTCTGTGATGCTGCGCGGTGTTCACAGGGGCGCCTCCCTCACTTCTGCTGAGCGGGGCCGGGGTAATCAAGATGTGGGCAAGCAGGCAGTTTAAACTTGCCAAGGGCTGAAGTTCCTGGGGAGACAGTGGCCAGCCTCTTCCAGGAGGAGCAGGAGAGGGAGACTGGAACAACAGAAAGAATTCAGGACAGAGAGGTAGTAGCTTCATTTTTTGGGGGGGAGGGGTAGGAACACTATGTTCAAAGTCCTGGAGAGAAAACCCTAAAGACAGACTCCCTGAAGCAGAGACCTTAACCACCTCCAAGGGAAGAAACCTCAGTGCGAAAGGAAACTAACATCCATATGTTCATTCAACAACCCCTTTTCGCAGGCACTGCTCTGCCCCAGCACTGGGGACAAGACGAATGAAGGTCTTAGTCCCTTCAGAAGCCGTGGTGAGAGTGAGGGTGGGCAGAGAGACAAGGAGACAAGGGACAGCACGGATAAACTAGAGGGAAGCAAAGATGGTGCTAGGGGACGAGGGGCACCAAACACTCCTGTGGGCCAGCCCTGTGCCGGCGCTTTCTAGATGCCATCATCTATGCTACTTCAGAGTAGCCTTCCATCCTGTGATGTAGGTATCACCACTCAGTTTTGAGGAGGGAAAATGAGGCTCAGCGAGGCTGAGAAACATGCTTAAGGTGATGTGGTGATAAGGGGGAGAGGAAAGAGTCACACGTATTTGATTGGACTCCAGAGCTTACGCTGCTTGAAGTGCCTGCACTCTGAGTGACCAAAGCGCTTGTCACTTTTACCTATTCCACCCGCGAATGCTACGTTTTCTCCCTCATGTCGGGGGAGAGCAGAAAGGACATCGGAGTGGGCTTTAGGTCAAAGGTGAGCGGGTACATCGCAGAACGGAAGTTACCTTGCATTCCGACAACTAGCTAGTAAATTTTGTTGATCTTTGTGCCCAGATCTCTGAGGGGCAAGCAAAGGGTCCCAGAAAAGAGAGCTCACTGCTGCTGTGTGCTGAGCTGTGACAGAGCACAATCTGATGGTGTTTTCCACGCATTATCCTCTTAGGTTTAGGGAGAAACAGAGAGCTTAAGGCATGGATTTCAAAAGCATGCGGTCTATCTTCCTGCCCCTGATTAGCTTTTTAAAGACTCCTTTAAGGGGGTCTGTTGGCCTGAGCAGATTAAGAAAGAAAGTGTTCATGGCTTCAGTGAACGTCATGGACAAGACATGACCAGTTGTGGCCCAGTTGTTTTCCAGAAGGAGGCCTGTGTTGAGCATTTCCTGGGGTCCTCTCCGCTCCCCCAGCCCCCGCCCCCCGGCCCAGCATCTGGAGGCCCCTGGCTGGGGTGGCGGTGTGCAGAGAGACTGCTAACAGACACCTGGCCGCCTGCGCCGGGGCACTCCGGGGGTTAACTCCAAAATAGCTTGCCACCCTTGGATAATTATTTTGTCAGAAATGAAACCTCTGGTGTTCCCTGGCCTCATTTTGATACCTGCCATCCTTCCTTTACCTCTTTGGAGTCCTATAGTAATGTCATTAAAGTCCCCAGAAAATGTCAGCCGAAACCAAGGTTTCTGTCGGTTATAACCTATGAAAAATGTATTGGATTTAATATGTTTGGTTTGGGAAATCAGTTTTTGTCCACTGTAACCAATTGCCATAATAACCACGTCTGCCGTAAGTGGCATGCACTGTAATAACCCTCACATAAAGGGTAAAATGAAAGACAAGCCATTTCAGATGGTAGCTGGAGCCGTATCAATATAGATCACTGCCTACGTATATCAAATGATTGATGGCCATTTTTAAGGCTTTTTCAATTCAATGCCAGTGCCGTCTAACGGCAGTAAAGCACACAGTATTTGCTGATACCCTTCCTGATAAACCGGCTGGTTGCAAGCTCAAGGAGTGAAAAGGCACTGGGAGTCATTTCTTTCAAATGATCCATTCCCCGTGTCCTGTGGGAGGACAGTCCTCTCCGCAGGAGCTGGCAGCCCGCTGGAAGCAGGCAGCAGATCGGCAGCAGGACCTGCCCCCTGATCCAGGAAAGGGGACCATCTCAGCAAAGCTGTCCTCACAGCCGGTAAGGTGGTAAGGAGAGGCATGAGACAGAACTATTTTGGCTTCCCTTGCAAAAGAATGGCAAACATGTATGTGCACCATGGTGAGCACGTTATACCTGTTAATTCATTTAATCCCCTGATAAATCCTGTGATGTCTGTGCTTGTATTAGTCCCATTTTTACAGTCGGGGAAACGGAGGCACACAGAGGCTAAGCCCCTTGCCCAGGATGGCAGTGAGTGAGTGACCAAGATAAGAATTGCACCAGGTCCTCTGGATCCAGAGCCTGAGCATTTCGCCTCTAGGCTGGTCCATCTTGCAGGTCACAGAAGTGTATATGTGCTCCCTTACGGGTGGAACCTAAAACAGCCAAACGCATAGAAGCAGAGAGTAGGACGGTGGTGATTAGGGGCTGGGGGGGTGGGAGACACAAGGAGGTGATGATCAAAGGGTCCAAAGTTTCATTTATGCAAGATAAGTTGTTTCTGGAGACCTACTATACAGCATAGCACCCATAGCTAGCAATACTGTATTGTAGACTGAACACTTGCTAAGAGGGTAGATCTTGCCACAGACAAAACACTAAGAACAACACTACTGCTATTACTACTACTGCTACTACTAATAATAGGGACAGGAGGAAATTTTGGGAGGCGATGGATAAATCTATGGCCTGGATGGTGGTGATGATTTCACAGGTATCTACTTATCCCCAAACTCACTGAATTGTGTATATTGTGTACAGACTTTTACATGCCAATTTTTCCTCAACAGAGTGGTTTGTTTAAAAAGCGCATGGATATTTAACTGTGATTTCTTGGAATAAATGTTGAAAGCTCATGAGGCTGTTTGTAGCTGACACCCACGCCCACAAGCACCTTCTAATACCCTTGTCTTGGCGAAGATGCCTTCATTTTTCTTCCAAGCCCTGCCTCAGCACCACGGTGCCGCCCGACAACCTCACGGTCCCCCCCGAACATGCACCAAAATGTGAGCGTTCAGCCTGGGCTGCTTCCTCTCACACGCATGCTCATAGGAACCCGCGCACCTCTCCTGCGTGGCATGCTCACGTTTTACTGTAAACAATTTTTTTCATAGTTATTTTTGAATATGTCTTTCAGAATAGACCACACACTCCTGGAGGCAGAGATCATCTGTCTCATGCGTGGCTTCCCCCTCAGTGATAGGCCGACAGTGAGCCTGGCACGGCAGGGGGGAGGCTGAAGAGCTGTTAAAGTAAAACGAGTGAACTTCTTCAATACTGGAAGGAAAGAAGGTATTTTATCTGTCCTTCCTGTCCTTTATCCAGGATGAGAAATGTGATAAATCCTTTTCAAAAGGATTACTTGCCTTAAAATATCCATGTCTTTGTTAAGGAAATGAAATTTCACAAGTGCCAGGACCTTCCATTATGATCCCAGTGCAACTTTCGAAAGTCTGGATTCCAGATATACCTGCGCACACACACACACACAGTCACACACACTCACACACGCTCACACTCACGTTCACGCACACGTGGCGTGCACCCCAGCAGACCCACCGTGCCCACATGGCTGCTCTCACGTTCTCTGCCAGGCTTCCTTCCTCCTGGGGAGCAGACATCAAAGGGGTTCCCCTACTGTCTCCAAGAAATCTTCCTGATGTTCACTGGCTTAGGGAGCACGTGCAGACACTCACGGTTCAGAACATGGGCCCTGTCTTTTCAGCTGTCTTTTAATCTTTGATAAATTGAACAAGCGTGGAGAACTTGCTGGTGACAACCAGCTCGGCTAAGACTGCAGGGATGAAAACCATGTCAGTGGAGTCCCTGAAAGTCCTCCAGTGTGCTTGACGCATATAAAGAGAACCCTTGATCCCGGCTATCAAAGGGTGCAGAAAGATCAAGAAGAATTAAAACTGATGGTGTGCCAGAAACCACCTGCAAAAGAAGGTCATTACTTCCTCTCGTTAAAACAGCCTCAGTTCTGGGGCCTGATCTGAAGCTTCATTGAAATGTTTTAAACAGTGGATTATAACGAAGATGAGACATCCCCTGTCCATTTTACGACCTTTGCTAAGGAAAGCAGACTGGTAATAAGGCAAAAAAATCTGAGTGATTGCCTGAAGACGGCCAAGCCTCTTAATGACGTGAGTTGTGACACCTTTCTTGGCCGGGAGGACCTGTCCCATCGGAAGGCTCCGTGTGAGGGCAAGAGGACTTGGGCCTTGGCATCCCAGCCACTCCCCTGAATCTGCTTCTCTGTCACCATTTATGCGACCTTCTCCTTTCTAAACAAGGATGGAGGGACACCAGATACAACACTACCTCTGGGATAATAACTGTCCGTTGTTCCAAACGTTATTCTTGTGGTGCAGAGGGTCCGTCACCCTGTCACGCTCCTTTCGTAATCTTTCTATCTAACTTGTGTAATCACACATGACCTCGTTGATAGCTGAAGATGAGGAAGGCCCTCCAGGTCTGCAGAGGATGGGACAGCAGCAGGAGGGGACACTGGCAGGAGATAGCTCTACTCAGACGTTATCAATTTTTCTATATCCTGAAAAAAAAATCACAATGCTGCTGCCATGTATGCTTTTCGCATGATAATAAAAATTGCAAGTCATATTTGCCCAGAGATTTGAATGCCTTCTGGCTCTCTTCCCCTTTTTGGTGTGATTATCTGCCCTGGCAATAAAGTCCACGTCTGAAGTCCTGTGATTATCTCAACCTCCAGCTGGCGTGTTGTGAAAGTCACTGTTTTGGGGATACTGTTGCAGTAGCTGCTATGAAAGCTTTTCAAAAGTTTCTATATCTTATGACCATTTCTGCTTTGGACTCATCTGTCCTAACCTGCTGCAGGTTTACAGTTTCTTGTGTGATTGCTCAGATGCTTGTCTTTCGGAACCCTCTAAGACCTTGCTCTGCAAAGCCTGCAAAGCCCACAGTATCAGCACTTGTTAGACATGCAGAGTCTCAGGCCCCACCCTAGACCTACTGATCAGATCTGTAGCTTAACCAGATCCCCAGGTGATTCAGGTGCAGGTTAAGTTTTGAGAAGGACCTTAGGAAGAGGAAGCTCTCTCAGCTGGGTGGGTTTGAGGAATCATATTGAACGTTCCTGGGTGCAGAATACGTTTCTAACTGAGGTTTAGTTAACCCAGTGCTGAGCAGATCCAGAGGGAGGCTCTCTTTTTCTTGCACTGTTCTATTGAGAAAGGGTTAATAAGTTCTTCAACAGCTGGAGCTATTTTGCAATCAAGGACCAACATAAAAGGACAGCAGTCCAGGCACCGAGGCCAGCCTGCCAGAGCTGTTGGATTAGAGCTCCTGAGAGAGCCTCAGAGAAAGTACTAGCCGTGACTTCTGACTTTATTAAACTTTTGTGTGGTGGCAAAGTTTGTTTGAACTTCCCTAAATCTTCCAAATAAAAGACTAGCTTGGACCATCTGGTTCTCTAGGATGAAATAATTTAATTCAGGACAGGCAATTATCAATAATTGTTTTGGGATAGTTAAGAATGGAAACTCTTAGTCCCACCTGCTCTGTTTCTCTCTTGAAAGTATTTTTTCCACTAAACTTTTTTTTTTTTTTTTGTTGTGCATGGGCTTTCTTTTTAGTTGCAGTGAGAGTGGGTTACTCTTGGTTGTGGTGCGCGGGCTCCTCATTGCCGTGGCTTCTCTTGTTGCGGAGTACAGGCTCTAGGTGCGTGGGCTTCAGTAGTTGCAGCACATGGGCTCAATAGTTGTGGCTCACGGGGTCTAAAGCGCAGGCTCAATAGTTGTGGCACAGGGGCTTAGTTGCTCCACGGCATGTGGGATCTTCCTGGAGCAGGGATCGAACCCGTGTCCCCTGCATTGGCAGGCGGATTTGCAACCACTGCGCCACCTAGGAAGCCCTCCACTAAACGTTTTGAGTGGAAAGTTGAACTAGGAAAGTTAGTTTTATTTTTACATCTTGCTTTAGGCATTGATTCTAATTTAATCGTAGTATAACTTTTCCTTCAAAATTCAATATTTGCTCCCCCTAAACAAATATACAAAATCTATCTTTTTAAAAAAAAAACTTTGCTTTCATTATTGTCTACATTTCCGTTGTCTTTAAATTTGTCCTTCACTCCTTTCTTCCTGAGTTTCAGCCCCATGATTTTGAGGTTCTCTTTATCATATTTACTATTTTTGCCAAAACATTTTCCTGTTTTCTTTTCCCATTAATCTTTCAACACAGATATACTGAAAAAACACTTACTGAAATGTCCAAAAGGACTCTTCTATTGAGATATATCCTGATGTCATTTTATATTATTTTGTACCTCTACTCAAGAAACCCAGTTTTCAACCTCTAGCCCCTTACTTCCCAGGACTCCAGAGTTTTGGGGTTACTTTCTCAGATACGTCCTCTTTGGAGGTTTTCTATGACTATGAGTGAGAACAGAGAGGAGTCCCTGTATTTTGAGCTCTAAGTGCAGAGTTCCTGGTTGATCTCAACGGTGAGTCCTGTCATCTGTCAAAGTGAGAGGGATAATGAGGGGGCAATAAGGCCTTTGAGCTCATTCTCTTCAGAGACAAGTGCTCTGGGCCTAACTTTCTTCATGTTGAATCCACATGCCCTTCGTGATCCATCTACCCCATCTCACCAACTAGTCCCTCAGGAACCAGGCACCTAAACACACCAGGCTGTTTCAGCCCTCTCATGTTTGTGTGGGCTCTTCCTTCTGCGGGCTAAGCTTCCCCGCCTGTCTGCACAAAACAACTTTCAACATTTTCTGTCAACATCACCTTCTCTGAGCAGCCTTCCCTGATTTCCCCAGTGCAGGTTCACTTCCCCTTCCTTTGTAACCCACCACTGTTCACTCTACATTTCTTCATCACTGAATCTATCACCTACATTGTATATGTACCTACACTGTATATTTTTTCAAAGATATTTCTCTGTCTTTCCAACTAAACATGAGCTTTTTAGGGTCAAATATTGTGACTAATTCATGGCTGTGTTTTCAGTGCCTGGTTTGGCAAATGATTACGGAATAAATGAATGCATGGCCTTCTAGACCAGGCTGCGTTTGATTGTTTTAAAGAGAGTTTTGGATAGAGCTCTTCAGTTGCAAGCAACAGAAACAAACTTGAGCTTGACTATGCAAAAAGAAGAGAATTTGTTAAAAGTTCCAGGATGTCTCATGGAACCCAAATGTAGGAAGCAGCCAGACTCTAGGACCAGAATGGAACTAGAAACTTGAAAAGATCTCTCCATTTCTCATTTCTGCTCCTTGTATTCATCTGCCACCTCCTCCTTCTCCCCCTCTTCCTCCCCACCTCCCATCTTTCCTCTTCCTCTCTCTCCCTCTCCTCCAACGTCCCTCACTCCCCATGGGTTTCTCTGTTTTCTTCAGGTCACATGAAGAAACTACATATTATATGTCCAGGCATCTACAGAGTCTGATAAATGCTCTCTTGATTTCAACTCGAAATACCAGCAGAGAATCTGGTCGGCATAATTGGAGTCAAATGTCCACCTCTGGACTAATCACCTATAGCCAAGGAGAACAGCAGAAATTTCCAGAGAATAGGGCAAAAGCAGACATCTCTAAATGGGGCCATGATAATTAGGCAGTAATTTAAATGCCAAACTGATGAGTTTAAATGGTTAAACTACATATGTAAAACTCTATATTTAAATGACTTTTCAATCTCAGGCCACAATAGATTTCATTAAAACATGTGCCTCTAAAATTAATTTTCTTGGTTTTTTAGGGTGCTTACAGTTTTTAATGTGGTTCTTTTCACTGATTTTTAAATCCTTGATGATCACCCCAATATTTCTCTAGAAAGATATGAAGCAATATGCCACTTAAGTCATGTGCTGCTCAGTTATTTTGCATGAAGTGTGGTAACTGTAGGTGTCTGGTATTCCTAGAGCTTTCTCAGTTCTGCTCTCACTTAAGATTCATGCAAAACCCTCAATCAAGTCAGGTCAGTGAGAGATACTAGTTGTGATGGAAGAAAATGTAAAAGCTTTATTGACACACTGAATTTCAATGCTTGTTTCTAAAAGGGAAAAACATGTCAACAAATTACATTTCATTTTCTTCCCAAAGCTGTTATTCTATGGGATTCCACAAAGTTAAATCTGTGTGAAAGGTAGCTGTCTTGATCCTTGTTCTCTGTAGGCTAGGGAACTGCAGATGGATTAATCATTGCAGGTAGGACATCACAAAGCCTTCTGAGTCTGGGGCATCAGATCACCGTGTGTTTGGAACGGGGCTGGACAATCTCCCAGTCAGTAAAAACCACAGTTTCAAAAATGGAAGGACTATCATGAAAGGTGAGATGGAACATCTATTGGGAGGTTTTCCTTTGGAACTTTGCCTCTTTGTAGCCTGCCAGAGGAGTAAATGAGGATTTATATACCTTTGATGTCTGTCATTTTAGTTGACTATCCACGGATGTCCATTATTCTTCAGTGGTGGGAACTGATTTTCTAACAAAGAAACATTATCTTACATGTAGATTCTCAATTATGAAATTATTATTATTCATGATCCACCAGAACCAGGACTGGGAAGAGGCTTACAGTCTAGTCAGCAGATATTGTGAGCCAATAGTAATAATAATAATATTAGCAACAACACATTTCTAATAGTGTTTTATAACTTAAAGAAGTGCTAACGATATAATGAATGTGAAAGCACTTTGTCTGCAATTCTAAAAAATATAAAGTTTTTCTATTACAACCAATCTTTTTGAGTCATTTAAGTTTTTATTATGTTGCAGGTGGTGATAAAAATTTTGGAGGCAACTAAGACTTTAGTCTGCTTTCAAGAAGGGATAATTTTACCTGAGGAGTCAAGATTAATATTATGAGACAAATAGAAAAAAAGAAGACAACACCAACTAGTACCATATGGTCTCTAAGTTTGGTATGTGATGGAAAGAGACAGGGGATCAAAGAGATCTAGAACACAAGTTCCACGAGGTCAGGGAATATTTTTTACTCACCACCGTATCCCTATCACCTAAAACAATGCCTGGAACATAGTAGATGTTCAATAAGCACTTGATAATTATTAATGAATGAGGACGGACTTAAGCAGAGCATTGAAAGATGGATATGATTTGTACATATATGGAGAACAGAGGTGAGGGAATTCTAGATAATAGAAAAAAATACCATATGTAGAAAATGGGCAATGATTATTATTTGGAGGAAAAACCATTGAAGAATGCATTACTTTTCAGTGGCACATGGAATGGCTCATAATCTGGGAAGAGTAGTTGCAGGAAGAACAATTGGGAACCTGTCAAAATAATCCCACCTCTAGTCCACCATTATATGCTGCTGCTTTAGTCTATCAGCTGCCTCTGGGAGGCACCAATTTCTCTCCATCTCTGCTGCTGCTCTAGCTTGGCCGGTCTTCTCTTATCTGGGCACGGCAACAGCTTCCCAAACAATCCACTTACACTCACCCTTGTCCTGCCCTATCCACCTTTGAGACACCACAGCTGGAATGGTCTTTGCAAAATTAAAATCTGATCATGTCATCCTCTGCTTCTCACCACTCTTAAGATAAAGGTAAACAGCCTGTTGTGACCTTATGTGGCCTGGCTTTGGTCTGCCGGTCGAGCATAATTTTGAATCCCTTTGCTCCTCACTCATGTAGTTTTCCCTGCCATGGTCTTCTCTGAGTCTTTGGAATGTGCCACACTTCCTCCCAACTCAGAGCCTCTGCGTATGCTCTTCATTCTGTCTGGCAGACTCTTCCTACCACGCTTCATCCTTTGGGATTCACTTAACAGTTGTTTCCTTAGGGAAGTAATCACTAACTTCTCTAATTTAGGCTAAATCCTGTTATTATATGTTTTCAGACTCTTACATGCATCTAATTACCATGGTTTTAATCTAACATTTCCGTGACAATCCGACTCCTCTATTGGACTATAGACTGCATGAAGGAAGAAATATATCTTTTCTGCTCTCCGTTGTACTCGCGGTATACATCTCAGTTCCTGGAGCTCAGTAAACATTGGTGGAAGGAGTAAGTAAATACATCAGTGAATAGGAGTCTCAAGAGTGATGGTGGCACTAGGAATGGGAACCATGGGATCCACGCAGGCAGCTTTGGGGAGAGAAGTAGCTCTGTGCGCTGACGAGAACATGGTTTTGGTGTCAGAAAACCAGAGTCAGAGTCTTGAATCTTCTACCGATTTATGTAAATTATTTTGGACTGTTTTCTTAGCTATTTTAAGGATCTACTTCCTAGTTTTTAAATGAGAAACTGTACCACCTGTCCTCAAAGCGTAGCAAAGAATGAATGAGAGAATGTACACAAAAGTGCTTTGTAAAATATAAAGCTCTCCATGAATGTATGAATTTTATAGCCAGAAATGACCTTAGAGAGAATCTTGTCTGAATTCTGGCTTTATAGATAGGGAAAAAGAGACACGAAAGATTAAAGGACTTTTCTAAAATCGCTTCTCTACTTAGTAAAAATACTAATGATGGTAATAATTTCGACAATAACATTTTTTGAGCACTTTTTATATACTAACCACTCCACCAACATAGTCCTCCCTTACCTAATCATTGTGACAAGCTACCAAGCAGAGATTATGTCTATTTTATAATTAAGGGAACTTGTTAAAGAGTCAGGGAAGCATAGTTGAGATGGGATGAGAACTCACTAGTCCTGGCTTTCCATATGGCCATGGAGTGTTCAAGTCTTTCACTGTGGGGAAGAGAGGGAAGAGTCAGACATATCTCCAAGCTTCTGAGCTTGAATTGCCACTGTCTAAGTTAGATGAGGAGCTCAAGGTGGGAAAAATGAGTTTTCTTTTTGTGAAGATAAAACTGTGGTATTTTAATGGGACCAAGTTTTGATGAAGTTACTGAAGTTTCCAGAGCAAGAAACAAAACCCTTGGGAGTTTTTAACTGGCATTTCAAGTTCTTGTGAGGATTTTACTTCCACTTATGGAAGAGAAGAATAGAAGTGTTTATTATTGTGAAGTTCTTATAACAAGACATGTTAAAATGTGAAATTCATAATTTTATTGCCGTATTCAGTATGACATGCAAATAGGTCATGACTGTGAGTTAAACAAAGGACAGTATGTTGTTTTAACCACCTGTTTTTGTCGCGATACTGAGATTATTGTTGCTCACTTCCCCAAGGCCAGGAAGGCATGTTCTGTCCCTCTTCTCATTCCCTGCCCTCCCTTCCTCCCTCTTACCCTCCTCTCTTCCCTCCTTCCTTCCTTCTTTTTTGTCCTACTCCTTGTTTCTGTATTTTATGCAGTAAAATGTCATCCACCAGAATATGTACAAGAATCAGCTGTAAGCACATTTCCCTCATAGGTTGTCTCTCAAGGATATGGTGGCTTTGCTATCCTAGATGTTATTGAGGGTTGGTAGCCTGGGAGCTTATTCACCCAACAAATATCTATTGAGTTCACTTACTTTGAAAAGTTATTAAAGAGGCAAGCAAAGGGCAAGGAAAGTGAAGGAGAGGAGGGCAGACAACAGGGTCAGCCTGGAGAAGGGTGAGGACTGCCTCAAACCACTGCCATACAGAGCACATTGCTAGAAGCCCTGGCCTCTGGTGTTCTAACAGTAACCTCAGTGATAATAGCTAGACCTCATTCTCAGGGCTCAGGCATTGTTCTAAGTGCTTTTGAAGTCTTAAAATGACTTTATGTCATGGGTCCTATTACAACTACTATGTGTCAAATGAACACGTGAGGAAACTGAGGCACGGGGAAATTAAGCAGTTTACCTAAGTGGCCCAGGTAACAAGCGGTAGGGGAGAAATCTGAACCCAGGCCATCTGGCTCCTGAGCCCATGCTTGCGACACTGCTTTATGTCACCCTGGGGACAAACCGCACTCCTAAGCGCTGAGACTATACTGGTCCTTTTTCAGAGAGAGAGTCCAAAGAAAGGAGGAGAGGTTGGAAGTCCAAACCCTGGCTGAATAAAACTGATAATGTAGCCCTAGTGTTTAAAATGACTGTCATTCTAAGCAGCTCTCTCTGCCCAGGCTCTGAGACGGTCTCTCCTGAGCCACCTGTACCTTCGACCTGGAAATGGGCATGTTCATTATTCACCCAGCCTTTGATTTGAAAGAGTGATGTGCAGAGGTGGCTATTGGGTGGCTTCCTCCTGCCAGATTCTGTGGCTACACTTACGGTCATGTTTGTGCATTAATATTTTTTACTTAGCTAAATTGTGCACATTGCATTTAAGGCCAGGTTTGGCTTGTTTAAAAACATCCAAATTGGGATTAAGTATTCAAGCTGTAATCTCTTTAGTGGGCGTCTGTCCATTGGATTTGTATGACATAAAGAGGGTTATTGAAATACTGTAACTTTAATATTTTTTTATCCTCTATGCAGAAATGACTCTTAAATGAATTTAGAAACTAGGAAAGACATTGGATAGATACCAAAGAACAGAGCAACGCTCATTACTTTTCAGGCTGGTTATAGCCGAGCCCACATCTGTGTAGGCTTCCCCATCCAGATTCTTCCCTTTAAGCAGTAATATGCTGTGCTCCTTGGTACAGGATAGTAAATTCCCTTGAGGTTTCTGATTTCTCCCCTTCCTCTGCTTGTAATGGTGTTGTTCTAAGTTGATGCATTTTCCCTTATTCTTTACCTTTGAGCTGCTAGAGAATTTGAATCATCCAAATCTAGAATATTTCCAGGAATGCGGCAGGGGTAGAGTGGGCTGGGGGTTAGGATGGGGGATTTAAAATCTACACATTTGTATCTAATTGAAGAGTGTGCAGCTCTAGTTAGTATTCTGCAAATATTGAATATGAATAATCAGATGAGACACTTACTAGTATAAAGAAACCAATAAATTTTATTTTTGTGGTACATTAAAATAAAATTCAGATAAAAATTTTAAATCATAGCATATCCAGAATAACCATTTGATAGCTATATATAAATCTACTTTAGAGATACGCAAGCACAAATTATGGAATGCCAGAGCACGTTGATTTAGGCTGCTTTTTCTCTAATATAAATAATGCAGAGTGCCGCAAATATTCAAGTACACTTAACTGAACATAATTAAAATATTGGAATATATTTTAAAAATAAATAATTAAGTAGTTAGAAATATCTGCAATACTAATTCAAAGTGGTACTCATATGGTGATTATATTATGCAGTTTACCCAGTACTTTTGCTTTAAAGTGCAATAATAAAATTTACATTTAATAAAAATTATGATTCTGTAATATTTGAGGATATGGGCAGATTCTATTTCAAGTCCAAAACACAACCCTTGTCTCTCTGATCTAACAGCAGATGGACTGAGAGCAGACGTCTTCGGCTAAGCTGAGCAGCGTGCCTGCGGAGACACTGTTCTCCCACCACCATGGTTTTAAGTGCTGTGTCAGGAGTTTCTTTTTGCCCGTCTCCCGTTCTAGATCATCAGCTCCTCCAGAATAGTGACCTTGGTGTCTCTGTACACCCAGGGCTGAGTATAATGTTGGCGAGTAGGAGGTGTTTAATAAATATTATTAAATTAATGAATCAAGGAGTGAATGTTTCTGCCTGCTTCCTGTTCTCAGCACAGTAGTAGCCAGGCATGCTCCCGCTCAAGACTTTCCCCTGCCTGGGATGCCCTTCTCCCAGATATAGGCAGAGCTCACTCCCTCACCTTCTTCGCGCCTTTGTTCAGGTGTCGTCTCCTCCAGGAGGCCTCCTCTGACTACTCTATGTTAAATAAAATTGTCCCCCACCTCAATACACACTTTCTAACTCCCTTTGTATCACTACGAGATACTATGTGATGTACTTGTTTATTTGTGTATTGCCATTCATTCTCACTAAAAAAAATGTCAACTTCATGGAAGTCAGGATTTTCTGTTTTGTTCACTGCTGTATCCCAGCCCACGGAACAGTGTTTGACTCATAGTAGGTGCTCAATCATAATTTATTGCATGAGAGAATACGTGAATGTGTGAGTTGCAGATGGGGGGAGAGGGTTGCCTTGAAGGTACTAGGTGAAGGAGTGTGATTGCATGATACGTTCAGCATCTTTAGGCTCGCAGAATAGGATCAGACATGTTTGCGTGGCCTCACCTGCCACTTGATGGCTCTTCAAGTGCAGATGGAAACTGGACGTGTTCATTTACTCAAACACGTCTCCTCTGGGGAGCTGAGCCTGCTCTGAAGCCTTGGCCCAGATGAAGGACATTTTATTCATCTGTCAGGCCAGCATGGACTCTTCGCTTTCCTGGGGACATTGCTCAGCAGCTCCCGCCCCCAGATGCTCACTGCCCTTGTCCTTGCCTTTCTTTCTTCCCCACCCTCAAACTCCTTTCCGGCCTTGAGTCTTTTTCACAGTATCATCCCCATATCCCACACCCCTTGGTGTCCAGGAACACCAAGGCTGGTCAAAGATTCTGGGCCTGTTGCCTTTGTGTGATGTAGGAAAACATGGTGGATTAGAGATGGTTTCAAATTCCTTGCCATCCTCTTTTTGGAGGGGTGATGTTGCATCTAAGCTGGTTTTGTGCCTGGCTTTGACCGAGAGAATATGGTGGTCATGACACTCTACCAGTTCTGGGCCTGCCTAACCTTTAAGAGGACTGGCAGCTTCTGCTTCTTGCTCTTCAAAGCCCTGAGCTATCATGTAAGACGTCTGGCTTTCGTGCTGAAGAGACCGTGCCGAGAGAGAGGCCCTAAAACTCCATAGAAAGAGGCTCGGTCTTCCCAGCCTCCCAGCTGCCACTAGCCTTACAGCCGCTCCCAGCAAGACACCAGTCACATAAGTGAGGTGTCTTGGACGTTCCAGCCCACATGCTATCTAAGAGACCCAAGTGAGATCATCAGAAGAACTGTCCAGCTGAGGCTTGGTCAACTCTCAAATTGTGAGAAATAATGAATTCTTGTTTTAAGCAGCTGCATTTTGGTGTAGTTTGTTACACAGTAATAAACAGCTGAAACAAGTGAGCTAAAAATGTCTTTGAACCTTTATTTTCTTATCTGGAAAATGGAAACAGTAATCTCTTCATGGCACTGCTGTGAGGCTGTATGTAAAGTACTTAAGACAGTGCCTGGGAGACATTATTATTCAGTAGATGTCAGTTTCCTTCCTCTTCCCGTCCCTGGGCGGGGCCTTAAGCTCCAGGCATATCCCCAATTTCATCAGTCATCAAAACTTCCCTCTCTCTGTCTGGCCCATTTCCTTTCACAATTTATTTTGGAGAAGACAACTTGACAAACTCATACCAGAGAATACGGACAACAGCTTCATCTGTTGGTGCTTCAGGGATATATGTGTTTCAGAGGAGGCTCTGGTAAAGCAAAAGTTTCTTTCCCAAGGATTGAAATTTAAGCAGCAGATTTCAGTCCCAGTGCTGGAGGAGGAGCACTGGAGTGTGAGAGGAACGTTGTGGGGAAAGAACATGCCGTTTTAAAGCCCCTCTGCTTTCTTGTTTGAAAGCCCTTGGCCTTAGGAAAACATAGCCCAACTCAAGACTCGGCCACGCTCAAGGCCAGGGAAGCTTATACTTTCTTCCACCCTGTAACCATGTCAGTTTTACTATCAGGCATCTCCACCTCTCTTATTCTTCCCTTTGTTTTAAACCCTCCACAGTCTGTTCATTTTTGCAAAGTGGTGCAGAACTGGTTAGGAAGGCAAACTCCATTGGCAGTTACCCCTCAGGCCTCCAGTTGTGAAGTCTACAGTTTTGGAAAAAAGGAAATAGGAATGGCAGAGGCTTGGTTCAGAAAATGACCCACCAAGCCCTGGCTGATTACTTATTTCCCAAACAGATCGTATCCATTCAGTAACCACAGATTTTACTCAGGGATACAAATTCTGCTTTACAGAATACGTGTACTATATTTCCATTCCTATCCTGATTTTTATTATTAAAATCGTATAACAATATTAGATAAAATTTTCTCTACCCAAAAAAGTTCCCTTGATGAAGATCCAGATTTATTTTCAAGTTAAGTCAATGCTATTCAAATCTGATACGATTGTGCAGAAACAGAATATTTCCAACATTGATTCTTTCTTTCGTTCATGTGGGGGGATGCATAACAGGCAGATGAAATTCCCAGAAAGTATCACAAACTTCATGAACTTTTTTTTCAGTCAAAAATTTTAACAACACAAATAGTAATGACTGAGGAAAGTGGGATGGAAGAGTAGAAAGAGCAGAGAACAAAAGAGTAAAATTAAAAACGTTAGATAAAAGAACAAATTGCAAAAGGTTTGAATAATGCACCAACTACATAACTGATCAATGGATAACTATAAACTAGCTATGTCTAAAAGTATGTTTTTGTATTTGTGCATAATAGAGAAAGGGGTATAATAGATACACTTCAAATTATAGAAGAATGTTTTGGGTTCGAAATCATTGTTGGCATCAACAATGATTAGGCTAAGAAAGAGGAATATTTTCTTGTTCTCTTCCAAGCTTTGGTTAATTGAATTTATAATTGTTTGGAGATGTGTACATGTGGAGATCGATGGCTTTCTCTTCAACTTCATTGCCATCTTGTAAATAGATGCTGGAGCCTTTTCATTTCCTTGCCTTGAGCAATGTAAAAGCCTTTGCCTCCCATCTGAGAGGTGGTGGGGAAGTGTGATGCAGTTAGGGTACCTGGGTTTAAGACCTGAGACAGGTCAATTTCTTGGAACCCACATTCGATCACCCATGATGTGGGACTAAAATCTTGTTCATATCTACCCCAGTGAGATCTACCCCAGTGAGATAATGCCTGCACAATGAGAATACAATGCATTGAAATGCGGGGCGGGGGGGGGGGGGGGCGGGGGGTCTCACCATGAGAACCGTTCTGTGACTGGTCATTGGTCCTGTTACTACATTAATTTGGAAGGATGTTAGGTGGAAGCTGGCCATGTAAATTGGTCTGGACTTTCTAAGAGCTTTCATTCTGCTATCCAGCCTAATGAGGGGAGGCTACCCAGTCAGTGATGGGTTTTTCTTATAGCTAAAGTGAGTAATTCCAATTTGGTGGATGAACAAATCTTTGGCAAAAACAGATGCTTCAAAAGAGATCATTTCTTTTGGTTCTGTGGATTGTAAAGGACATATCCAAGTCTTTTAAAACTAATTATTTTAAATTAGATGAGTAATACAAGTACATGTAAAGAATTGTAGCAAGGGAGTAATATAAAATAACAAGTCACTCATAGGTAATAACCGTTGAAAGTTTCTCTCTTTAATTCTTATCATAGTTACCATTACAACTTCTACCTACTGATTTATCAACTTTGGGTAACATCTATTGACTCCTCACTATGGGATATGAAGTATTAAGTGCAGTTGCAGTATCACTCATTTCCTATCTTCCACTACGTTCTCAATTTTTGTTAGTTATATTTAGTTATTACAAAGAATATCTTTGTAATTTTAATGAATACCTCTACTTCTTGATTTATTGAAATTAGACTTCTATTTATTTCCTATGAAAAATTGGATTAGTTTACTTACACCCTCCATAACTCTTCTCTTTTCTCCCAGTTTTGATTAATTATGTCATGTTCACATTCTTAAAGTTTATATTAGCATTTTATTTTATGATTATAATGTTTGCTGTATTTAGTTTGTAATTTGATTTTAAAAAAGTTAAAACCAACGCAAATAGTCCTATGATTATGCAAATATTGTTCTCTGCAAACCAAGGAGTCTGGTTGGACCTCAAGAGACATAAACTAACCCTGGGTCACCAGTATATTTCCCTCATAGGAGAACTTTCTGAGTGTGTTAAGGTCAAATGGATTATTTTAAAATGTCTTTTTAGCTTACTTTATTTCTTTTGGCTCAAATGCACTCCTTTTAACTCTCATGTAGTCATCTCCTTGATTATTTTTGTTTGTTTGTTTGTTTGTTTTCTTGGCACATCTTGAGTAATTATTTTTCACATAGGATTCATAGTGGCAAACATTTCAGCTTTGCATTTCTGCAAATGTCTTTATTTCATCCCCATTATCTATATAGTTTGGTTGGATATATAACTCTAGGTTTAAAATAATTTTTCTTAAAACGTTGAATTAATTACCATATTGATCTCCTAGCATCAAGTGCTGTTAATGAGAAATCTGTCAATCCAATGTTTATTTTGTTGTGAGTAGCCTATTTTTTTCTCTCTCCGGAAGCTGAGATTTTCTCTTTATACTTAGATTTCTTACATTTCATTAGGATGTATCTCTAAGTGTGTTTCTCTTTTCTTTTTTTTTCATTCAAATTGCTCATCATTTGGTGGGTCTCTTAAATCTAAAGACTCATGTCCTTCCTTCAGTTCAGAGAATTTTCTTGTATTATGTCTTTGGTTATCTCCTCCCTTTTGTAGTTCCTGTCTTATGCTTCTAGAATTCCCATTAGCCAGTTTCTGACCCTGTAAATATCTACTTTTTCTCATATTTGCTCTCTTGTCTTTTTGTGCCATATTTTGAGAGATACCCTGGAGTTTTTCAGATCTCCATTTGTCATCTATAACATACTCAATTAGGCAGATTGTCCATTGAATTTCTTATTTAGACATGTTTTTCTATTTAAAGAATTCTTCTTGCTCTCTCTGAACACTTTAAGAAAAATAGCACCTCGGTTTTATTACATTAGATACATTGTCCTCTTGAATCTCCTCTGTAACTAATTGAATCTTTTTTTTAAAGTTATCTTTAATTTTCTGAATAATCTCTGTTCCCTGTGAAGTAAATTGCTCCTCCTCCTTTTTTTCATAATATCCTTTAATATTTAATAATCCTAGGAAAGTGTCTCCATATATATTCCCAGGAGTCCATCAGTCCTCTAAGAAAATTTTAAAATCTGGTTTTCACTTTAATGATACTCTTTTAAAATATCAACTGTAGATTCTGAAAAACGAGTGTGACAAGCAGTGTCAGAACCTGCCTTTACATTTGTGTTTTAACTATGGCATCCGTGTTGCGTGTTGCCTAAATAACATGAGCCCAAAGCATGGATGATGCTTTTCACAGGTAGACTAGTATAGGGAGGATTGAATCCTCACATGGTACCTGGGCACTGGTTTGAGAAACATGACTTCAGTATATTTTGCTTATGGATAAGATAGCTACATAATTTACTATTCAAACTGGGACATTTTTGAGGATGAAAAGAAAAATTAATAACTGTGTGAGGATTATAACACAACTTGGAAATGTCTGGGCAACCCAGGATGCTTGGGCATCTTATTCCAAGATGAGCAGCTTTACTTTTTGCAGTTTTCTCTCTGGCAGCTGTTACAGGGGTCCAGAATTGTTTCTGACTCTGTTCTGCCTCTACTGCATTCCACAGCCCCCAGCAAGGACCCCTCTTTAGGCAGATCTTTCCCTTTCTCCAGGGAACTATTCTCTAGGCTTTACCCAGAAGGCAAAAGCCACTAATTATTAGATGATATGCAGGCACTGGTAGGGGGAGGGGGTGTTGCCTCATTGGTTCAGCTGTTCCAAATGTAGTTCTTCTAATTAATTGCTCTTATGATTTCTCACTCCCCACCCTTCCATCTCCCCTTCCCTCCAGCTTTGCATTTGTTGACTCTGAGCTTGGAACTTGTCCAGGACTTCTTTGCAGCTCCTCAGTTCCCATTTCACTGTCATTCTAGTCCCATGTGCTTTCCACCTCCCAGGAATGCCTCCATTTCTAGTCCGTGGATGTTGCATTCTACTCTTCCTGAACAGTTTTGATTTAGTATTTAAAACATCTCTTTTCTAAAGTTTCTATAGGATCTTTGGAGGAAGGGGAGTCAGGTACCTGCACTCAGGACATCATCACGAACCTTAGCTCCCTGTTCTATGATTTTGAATTTGAATCTATCAATTGGATAGATGTATATACTCTCCTGGGTATACACACACCTCACAGTAAACAATGAAGTAACACTGGAGGGTTACTATTCTGTCCTCTCCTTCCCTAAATAAACTCCTAGCCCAACACTCTATGAAGGAATCAATTCTCAGGAGAGAACTTTCTTAACTAAAACTCCACTCTAGTTCACTGTATTCATAGCTCATACCTATCCTGAGTTAAAGAAGGAATGGTTAAATGGTATAACATAGAGATCACTTCTTCTAATGTTCTTTGGACATGTGAGGAAAAAGTCAGAAATTGAAAAAAAATTAAATGTGTGTTGAGAAATGACTATGGTTTTGGGCTAAGAGGTGTACAGGACAAAAAACAAGTACAACAGAAGACTTCTGCCCTCCATATACTCACTACCCAGCAGAGGTGAAAACATATGCACAGAAAGTTAGGGGACAACAGATACCAGGTCACCTATCAGAACCTAGCGGCTAGCCCTCCAGGGTCATGATTTCATAGGCATGGAACTCTCTGTGGGCCGGGAGGTTCGCAGAAGGCAGCTCCTGGCTAGGAGACACAGTCTGACCTTTGAAGAAAGAGTAGGACTTGGATTGGTGGAGAAGAGAGGCTGAACAGTCTAGGTGAAGAGGACATTGTGGCCAAGAAAAAGGAGGCTGCTGTGTGTAGTGTTTAGTGAGTGGTTTGGTGAGGTGAGCATAGAGTGTCTGTGTTATATCATGAGGGAAAGGGTTAGTTAGAAAGGGGGCTTGGGCATTGCGAAAATTCTGGAATGCCAGCCTAAGTATTTGAATTTTAGCCCACCCAGAAGATTTTGAGGAAGACTACATGATTACAGTTGTGTGTGAGAATGTACAATATGTTTAAGAAATGTTTATGAAACAAAGTTGTGAAGGGAAGGGAGAGAATGATGGTGTAAACATATGACAGAAAGATAACTAATAGTTATATCAATGGTATTAATAAAAATGTTACCATTTTAAATATAATGTTAACCAAAGCTTTGGGAAGTAAAATAGATGACAGTATCAGCAATTATTTAGCAGTGAGATATATTTAATGATAGATTAAAAATTTTAATGAATTAAAAATTAAAATAAACCTTAAAGTTTATCCTAAAATTTCTTGTGAATTCCCTGAGCATTTTAAGACTGGGGACTGCGACTTTTTTCTATTGTATTCAATAGAATTCCAAAGGAACTTATTATTTAAAGATAACAGAGTGTGTTTGTGAGTGTGTTTGTGTGTATGTATGTGTGTGTGTGTTTGGCCAAAATTATATAATGAAACACCATTGGGTATGATCACCACATTCATTATGTTGTGGTGCCTAATTTATTATAAAATGATTATAGACTTTTGGCAGATGACAGGAAGATGAGTAAGTCCCACATTTAAAAACGGATTTTAAAAGTATTGTTGTTTACCTTAATTACAGAAGAACTCCAGCATTATAAAGGAAGTTCTTCTAGAAGAAATGAGTCAAGCAGGATGGCAATTCTGTGTCTCAAGATCTCATCAGATTTATGTTTACAAAATTAGGTTTGTAAAAACTCTAGATGGGTTGAAGTATTTTAATTCCAGCCTCCTCTTTGTGAGTCTTTGTTGAGCCAATTGCTGTGGGGGTTACATGGAGATAAAGAAAGCGTTCTTCTCCTTGAAGAGTTTGCAATCTAGCAGGGGTATAAAAGCCAATTTGATTATAATCCCTGAATGGAATTAGTCTCATGGGCATGTACTAACGGGATGGTCAAAGGAAGCAACTCACTTGTGCCAGCTCTCTTTGCTCTCATCCGATGAGAAATGCAGATGTCTTCTAGAGGATTTTCCTGAAACATCTCTCCTGTTGGCCTCTTCCTTGATAACATGCTGCTCTGCATGTTTTATAATCTCAGTATTGGATGGGCTCAGGCATAAGGAAGTAGGTGGCTGACCTTGGGTTTATATCCTGACAGCTCTAAGGAAAATTTTACGTCCTTCTTTGGACACTTTATGGATTTGCTGAGCAGTCAATGCTGGTTCTCCAAGAACCCATTTGTAGCCAGTACTGCATTGGCTGGGAAAGCAAAGCAGCAGCAGCCAATGGCCACTGTGAGCAAACCTAAGCTTTTTTGAATAGGACACAGTTTTCTTATCCAGAACTCAGGGTATCTGAATGGCACTCAGTACATCCATTCATTCACACATTATCAAATTTTGATAGAGCATCTCCACGTGCCAGGCACCAAGGACAGACAGTGATGGAGGCACAATAACATCTTTTTTTAAAAAAAGTTAATGAGTTTATTTGCTGTGTTGGGTCTTCATTGCTGCACACGGGCTTTCTCTAGTTGCGGCGAGTGGGGGGCTACTTTTCGTAGCAGTGCCCGGGCTTCTCATTGTGGTGGCTTCTCTTGCTGTGGAGCACAGGCTCTAGGCACTCGGGCTTCAGTAGTTGTGGCACATGGGCTCAGTAGTTGTGGCTTGTGGGATCTAGAGTGCAGGCTCAGTGGTGGCCCACAGGCTTAGTTGCTCTACGAAATGTGGGATTTTCCTGAACCAGAGCTCGAACCCGTGTGCCCTGCGTTGGCAGGCAATTCTTAATCACTGTGCCGCCAGGAAAGTCCCACAATAACATCTTAAGATAACTTTCAGGAGATGGAGGAGGCAGTCAGATGCTGTGTAGTGAACATATATGTATTGTTTTTGTCTATCCAGTATCCCTTCCCACCTCCCTTTCTTTTGGAAACTGGCTCCTCCTTCCTATGGGGAAGCTCTTTTTTTACAGTTATAAGTGGTGAGGGGAGAGCACCGATCATAGGCGTTCTCCTCCACCCCCATGATACTATGGGAACCTGGGGGGCATGTGACTCAGGCGTGACCTCCAGGCCTGTGGCCATAGTGATTATCCCAGAAATAAACCTGTAAAACCAAGCCAGGCCAATCAGAGTAATTCCCTGGGGTTTAAAATGTGGCTGCCAGAAGGAAGTAGTTCTGCTTCTCTGAGGTCATTGGGATGATGTAAATCTAGTACCCTCCTCAGTCAGTTTGTTCCCTATCCTACCTTAAGCCCCCTTATTTTCTGCTGCACAGAGAATGAGGCCCACACAGAGTGAAGCAGACCCAGTAGATAAAAAAAAAATGAGAAAGAGAATAAGGAAAAACCAAGAGAGAGTGTAAATTGACTACATACTTTGAGGTCAGCTTTACCCTGATCATTGCAGTTACTTGAGATGATAAATTCCCCCCTTTTTTTTTTCTTGGTTTGAGTTGGTTTTATACTACATAGAACCAAAAGAGTCCTGACCAACACACAGTGTGAGAACCTGACTGGAGTTAACACAACTGCTGGGGAAACCAACGGGTCTTGCAGGATGAGGGAAGACTCTCAAGAAGCAGTGACACCCAAGCTGAGGCCAAGTATGTTTCCAGGAAAACTGGGGCTGGAGGATGGGAGAGCAGGGCGAGGTTAAGGGTTTCAGGCAGAAGGAACATCTTGCAAACATAGCCAGAAATAAGAGGTGAAATGGCCCGTCTGGGGAATTACAAGGACCCTGGTGTGCCTGGAGTGGACAGTGCTCAAAGAGTGTGAGGCCGAGTGCCAGTCTTGCTAAATGGTGATGGAACAATCCCTAAAACACCGACTGCTCTAGTGGAAAAGACAAAAAGAGAGCAGAGGAAAAGAGAAAGATGGTTTCTGGATACCAACACCCACAAAGTTAAGCCGCATCGTGCAGCCACAGTAAGATGATGAGTCCCTGTGAGGGGGACAGGAAGTGCAGGGGATGCCACGAAAAGGCAGGAAGGACTGGAACAGGCCTTGAAGAAGTGGCAGGGTGTGGGGAGACAGACATAAGGTCCAGTACGGGGACCAGTGAGGGGACTGCTGGGTGGTTTGGGGGTTGAGGTAGGGAGCAGCAGAACACAGGTGAGAATGGTAGGTTAAAGCCAGCTGGTGGAGGGCCTGAGTGTCCAGTGACCTTAGACTTTATCCTGAAAGCAACGAGGAGCCATGGATGGCTTTTGTGTGTCAGGAGGGGTGAGATAGCGAAGAAACCATGCCAAGGCACGATTTGGTGGGGCGTGCAGGAAGACCTGGGCCAGCTGAAAGCAGGAGGCCAGAGATGCTTGATGAAGCCCTGGGCTAGGGCAGTAGCAGGGGCAGTGAGAAAGGATGGAAGAGAGACCCTTTGTGAAGACAAACTAGGACTTGAACTCCTGGAGGTGAAGCGGGAAGGAGGAGGCCGAGCAGGGCTGCCGGTCGGTTAATCAGAACAGACGTTTGTTATCCCAACGACTGTGTTCTCCCACCACAGTCCTCACCCCAGAGTGTTTAGACACGCTCTCCGGGGAAACATGCACTGCTGCCACAGTGGCGGCAGCGGCGTTGACGGAGGACAGCGATGCATGACAGACGTGATGATGCAGTGATGCGTGACAATTGATTCGCTGTGAGTTACACCTTCTGTGTCAATATGCAGAACTCGTTTGACGGAATTCAGTGAAAAGAACACCTGACTTCAGGAAGACAACACATTTTCTGGTGTGTCAGCATGACACCAAGGACCTCTGCTTAAATGCTTCCACTTAAAAAAAACCCCATAGTTCTCCTGTTACCCAGGCAAGTCACAGAAGTCAGCAGGTAGAATGCCAGGCTAATGGGGCCAGTTTACTCTAGTTACCATGATATGGGTCCGTTAGCTCCCCAGACTCTTCCCCCAATAGGGTTTAGCTCAGCAAGTGTGTGTCATGGGTCTGTAAATGCCTGGGAATGTATCAATACTAGTGCAGGGGATGCCAAAATGCATACAATGATTCCAGTCTCAGAGTGCTGAAGGTGAGGTTGAGCATGGGCTTGGGAGGTGGAAGTCCTACTTTCAAATCCCAGCTTCGCATTTACTTGTTGTGAGATTTTAATCTTGCTGACCCTCAATTTTCTTACCTGTAAAATGGGGATAATAGTATGTGAGATCATCGTAAGGATGAAAAGAAATATTTATGTGTAAAGTGCTTAGCACAGTGATTGGCACATAGTAAGCGTTCAATAAGTGATGCCTGTGTATCACACAATGTGGAAAGTGCTATTCCTGAGGGCTGTATATGATGCCATAGAAACATATAAAGGGGACCTTTAGCCCAGCTTCAGAGAATTTACAGAATGTGGCCTGGAGAAGATGACTCTTGGGTTGGTGATGGAAAAGGAGGAATGAGAGAGAAAGAGTAGAAAGGAATTCCAGGCAGAGGAGCCAGCAGTGCCTCCTGCTACGTGCACAGCCAGCTCAGAGCCAATTCATTGCATGGCAGGAATGGCAACTCCAAAACCGAGTCTTGCTGGGAGTGAGTTTGACTTTCATTCTGGATTTTAAAACTCATGGAGCATAGCCTGTGACCCCGGTTAACATTTCACACAATTGTTTATACTCAGTAAAGCCAGCAGCTCTGAGCTAGATCCCGTTCTCTGCAAATCATGAGCCAGGCAGTGTCTGTCTTTCTTACTCATCCTCTTCAAGCATGACTCCGGAGGGTAAGAGGAAGCCTGCAACAATTGTCCTAGGGAACGTCCCCTAGTTGCCTGAAGTAGTTTTAGAAACCAGAAACAGGGCAATTAGTAAAATGTCCTGGTGCTCACAGGGCAAGGCTTTCTCTACGCCCTGAAAACATCCCTTCTTTCATGTATTGCTATTGATGCCCAAGATGGTTTCTTTGGGATTGCCTTGTTATGCCTGAGTTCCAGGTGGGGTAATTAAAGCCGGACAGTCGGATTGTTATTATAGTTGCCTTTGGAAATGGAATTTACAGTGCTTGCTTGTCCTTTTCAATTCTCCCCCAGTAGAGCTGGTCCCCCTTTCACCCTGGAGGAGAGTGAGGCTTGGTGGTGGAGGGAGGTGCGCCGGGCCGGCTTCTGCAGGGGCCACCGTGTCCCTCTGGATGAAAGCCTCGGCGGAACTCTAAGTCATCATCGTGATCAAGGACGAAGGAACCATTTCAGCGTGTAAATGCAGATGCTCTCTTGGTTTCTGTGATAGATGTGTTCCCAGTGCCAATGCAGCAGTGTGTTGAATTCTTTTTAAAATCTGAAAGACCTGCAGGCTCTTCTCTCCTTTTCTTAAATCCATTTCCCTGTTGAGATGAAAAATGTAATACTTTTCAGCTTACTTTAGACTTTCTTCAAAAGTATTTCTGGAAAAGGATCCTTCATGTGGAGCATATGAAAACTGTCAGAGGATGGGAGAGAGCGAGGTTTTAAAAACACACTAATGGACAGCCATTATGCCGTGGGGAGTTCCCCCAGAGAGCAGAAAAATGCAGGCTGGGGAGGTTGGGGGGAGACAGAGCGCAGAAGCCATGGATTAAGGGAAGAACATAGTCCAGAGATACTAAAAAACCTGGATGCATAATAAGATGGGAAAATAATACTGGCCAAGATAAAGAAGACTGCTGAGGTTCGCCTTGGGAGAGAGCGAAATAGAAGTTTGGAGTCTGACCAGTCGAGTTCAAATGTTGATGTTTCCACTTGCTAGCTGTGGTATCAAACAAGTCAATTTTCGTGTGACTCAGTTTCCTTGCCTATAAAATGGCCATAGAAATAACTTCTGCATAGGGTGGTTGTGATAATTAAATGGGAGAATGTATGTTGAGTGTTCAGCTTATTCTCTGGTATACAGTAAGTGTTCAGTAAATGCTATCTATTATTATTATTATTATTGTTATTACTATTAGTGCAATTATCACTGACACAAGGACATAGAAAGCTTCGTAGACTGCTTCTGAGGCAGTGGTCAGTCCTACTCCCCCTCTGAGTATGTACGTACTTGTGTTTTGTCAAACATGCTGGCGCCCTTCTCTCTCGATGGCCTGGGATTCACACATTTAATCCCATCACTGGGGTTTCCTCCGTGAGTGTTTGCCACGGCACTGGGCTCCTCATGGAGCTCATTTGCAGGCAAAGGGCTGTGTTCTAGTAGCAACCTGGGCCCCCAGAGGAGGTCTTGTGACTCATTTTCATCTCATCCTGAGTTGCCTCATTCCTGGGCCAGGACTGGGAAGCAATGGGCTGGAAGCTTGTGCTATGAGCAAATCTGAATCATGGAGAGAATATGCAGGAAAAGGAGCAGTTTAAAAATACTCCGTAGGAAAGAAATGGTAAGCAACATGGTTTCTTTTGCACTTTCCCAATTCAACCTCTAGAAAAGGTGTCATAAACCTCTGCAGGAGTGACTAAGAACTGGGACAAAGGCAAGCCTGTTACAGACGTCCCCGTAACTCCAGGAGCAAATCTCTTTTTCCTCCTCCTAAATAGCTCCAGAACATTACATGGCATTAACAAGTTTCCCAGGACAGGAACTTCTAGTTTATTACTTGCTCACATTGTCATCAGAAATTAATTTTGTCCCTGAAAGACAAATTGGCTGGTAGCTTATGAAGTTAAATGGAAAGAACAAGTGCGCATCTGTTTCTTCTGCATTTTGTCTCCTTGGTGTCTTACATATAAATGAATCAGAGTGTTCAAACTTAAATTAAGATCTTTGGCTAGATAAACAGTTAAAACTGGTTCCCATAGCTACCTCTCACACATAGCTGTGATTGCATTATAATCCCCTAGTAATCAGCTCTAAATGAAAGAAAGATGATAAGGGTGCTCTTTTCAGTTTTCAGGACTGATTTTTATTAGCTCTCAATCAGTCCGGGACTGCTCTGTCTTTCATCACATTGTGGTAGTGTTTGTAGAATCATTAGAGTAATAAAGTGTAAATCTTACCGAGGTGCATTATTCTTGAGGTGTTTTATATAAGGAAAACTCTGAAGATTACACTGGCTGGTACAAGAAAGATTTGTTTCTGAGACGAAAGTAAGAATGTAACGTATGCTAGATTCATTTATTCTCCACCGAGTCAAAACCTAATGAATTATCCAGCCTGGGTAAAACAACCACCACAAAAACCTCTTGGACTTAGGCAGCCAAGTATTACCATAATATAGATTTGCATGCATTTAGCCATTTCCTCATTTGCTGTGTTATCCTGCTCCCACACTCTTCCAGTGTAAAGCCCTCCCATTACAGATGCATTACCCACAAAACCGCAAGCTTTGCTATTCCCGATGCGATTTCTTTCGCAAACCAGTGTAATCCAATAAAACATCATGTCACACCAACATTGAAGTATTTATTGCAGAATAAATTTCAGCTTAAAAAAGCGCACTTGCCCCCCTCCCTTCTCGTATATCACAGAGTGACCCGTCCTTTCAGCCTCATGGGTATTGGAGATCACTAAGTGGAGAGAAGTGGCAATCGAAGATGCTTCCCTGCGTTTGCTCTGGATTCTTCTAGGCCTGTCCAGGAGATGGTAGCAAGCGAAGGCAATTGCACTGACTTTCCCCAAGTGTTGGAGGATTTTTCACAGATTTTGCAGGTGTGCTGCACATTTGCAATTAACAGAATACTTAATCGTGACGTGCTTTTCCTTTCCCAAAGGCTTTATTATAGCTGGAATATGTTACAATACATCATACTGGAAGGTACCTATAAAAATGCCTGCTTGTTTTAAATGTTGGATTTTATTCATTTTATGTTTATATTAGGCTGAAAGTGTCCCTATATTTTAGTGATAGACATTTACGCTCATCCACAGGGTAAGAAACAATATAACGCAGCGGTATGTAGCCTCTGCAAGAGTTTATAGAAATGTGATGGTTTTATATTTAATTTTAAGTTACTGCTTTTTAAGGAAAGGTTTTGCCTGAGATAATTATTACGGTTTCCATGCTCACATGGCGATAATGTGCATCTCTGGAACCAGCAGAGTGTCTATAAGATCATAGGTAGCCAGAGAGTCAGGTGGTGGCATGATGAAGATTTTCCCCAGGTATCTTTTTGTTTCTATCATTATATGTAAAAATATGTGTAGGGTTTGACCTGCAGATAGAATTTTCAGAGAGCAACAAGAAGAAATCACTCGAGTAGCATGGTTCTAGACCATAAAGGAAATCTCATTTTCAGGTTTTTTTTAACCCTTAGTTCTGAGTCCTTTTTGAATGTATCATGTATATTTTACATTCTGAAATATAAAAAAGCCTGAGTTTAAGCACTGGTTCTCTCTTCTTTTTTCTTTTTTAACAGAAAGCAAATAAAATATTTTGCTGATGATGGCGCTTTTTGTATGTGTTTGCATGTTGGTACTTAAATGCAATATGTCTGGAAGATGTTGCTATTTCACACTACGCGCACAAGAAAGAGTAAATTGTAGGTCCTGATTATCAACAGATAACAAGACATACTGTATATAAATAAATGCTCAGCATCAAAACCCATTATTGGATTAGCTATATAATCATGTCTCAGGCTGTAAGTCTGTGCTGACAAATGAACACTTTTCATTTGGCTCAAGGTCCTCATCAGCAACGGAACTAATTTTACATTCTCACCCATTAAGTGAATAAGATGTGGAAAAAGCTGTCTGCTTTTTGAAGTGTAAATTTGCTGCTACAGGCTGTGCAGACCAAAGCGCTTTTGAAGCAGGCAAATGAGATCATCTCTAGGGACATGTGAACCTCACAAAGTTTAGGTCATTTCTGTTGAAGGGACAAGCTGTGTGTATGCGTGTTCACGTGATTTAGGTGGCCACGCACCTTGGGCTGTGTGGGTGTTCTGGGGTGTGGGTGGTGAACACTTGGTATAAACCTGAGAGAGCATTGAGTGGGCTGTCTTCATCTTCTCCAGAAACTGAGGACCCATAGAATCTGTGTAGAGCCTGATGGAACAATCCAGGGTTGGCATGTTAGACAGTCAGGACACCCAGTCCTCTGCCACCTTGGAGAAAGGGCAGCAAAGCCTCTGAGCCTACAATTCTGAATGTCTGGTAGGACTGGGCTACTCCATGGAGATACCAAGACAAGACACTGGTGCTGCTGGAGCCGGCTGGAAAGCAAGGTGAGTGGGAGGAGGAAACTCCCTACTTCAACCATTCTGAGTGATTTTAAATACGCTATATGCTGATGACTCCACATTTATATCGGTAGCACAGACTTCTTTGTACTCCAGATTCTTATATGCAACTGCCTACTTGGTCTATCTACTTGGATGTTTCGTACATATCTCAAACTTACCATACCCAAAAAAAATCTATGGGGCTCTATCCCAAAATGTGCCTCTATTCCCCAATTCCTCCTCATCTCATACATTTCATCACCATCTTTCTTCTTGCTCAAGCCAGAAACTTAAGACTTATCCTTGATTCACCCCTTTCCCTTACCAGTGAAATGCAATCTACTAGCAGTCATGTAGCTTGTCATTGTAGTCATTGTTTGATCAACAAGATACACCCTAAATCTCCTTGGACTCCTAGGTCAGGTAAACATCATCCCTCACCTTGACAACAATGACATCACCTTTTCAACTTTCTTCTCTACCTCTACGCTGACCACCCCTTCTCCCCATTCATACTGAGCAGAGAGTAATCCTAAAATGTGTGTTATGACTTGAACTGTGCTCCCGCCCCCAATGCTCATATGTTGAAGTCTTAACCCTCAGTACCTCAGAATGTGACCTGGTTTGGAAATAGAGTAATTGCTGGTGTAATTAGTTAAGATGAGGTCATCCTGGAGTAGGATGAGTGCCTATCTGATATGATTGGTGCCCTGATAGAAAGAATGGCATGTGGAGAGAAAAAGAAATATATAGAGGGAAGATGATGTGGAGACACAAGGTGAATGCCATCTATAAGGAATGCCAGAGAGATTGCCAGCAAGCCACAAGAAGCTAGGAAACAGATTGTCCCTCCCAGCCATAGATGGAACCAAGCCTATGAACACCTTGATCTCAGACACCTAGCCTCCAGAACTGTGAGACCATACACGTCTGTTGTTTAAGCCAATCAGTGTGTGGTGCTTTGTTGCGGCAGCCCTAGCAGAGTAATGCAGTGTGCAGCCATGTCCCTCTACTACTTAAAGCCCCAGATGGCTGCCCATTTTATTTAGATTCAGATTCCGCTTCCTCATCATGACCTATAAAACTTTTCACGATCTGGCCCTCCACTCCTCGGGTCTCATGTCCCATCAATTTTTCCTTCCATCATCTTCAGCCGCACCGGCTACTTTTCTATTCCTCAGTCAGGCCAAGCTCCTTCCCTTTCCATGGCCTTTGCACATGCGGTGCCCTCTACAGGGAGTGCTTGCCTCCTCCTCCACTCTCTGTGCATGGCTGACACCTTAACCTTCAGGTCTGAACTTATATGTCACCCCTCCCACCCCTGCTATTATTCTCTGCCTTGGCCCCATTGTTTCTTTTACAATTACTTATCACGATATGTACATTTACTTTCTATTCATAAATGTGTTGTTTTTATAAATCTAGACTATAAAGTTCAGGAGGTCACATCAGTCTGGTTCATCCATATATTGTCAGTGCCTAACACCGTGCCTGGCACACTCTGGGTGTTCAATGAATATTTGTCTAGTGAATGAGGGGATAGAGGTATGTAGAGAAGCACCTTCACCTCGAGTCTTGTGGTTGAAGAAGTGTGTTTCATGTAAGCCTTTATCCTTTGGTTGCTGCTTGGAAAAGGGTGATTCTTACATAAGAAATATCCACTGGTTTCTCTCTGTGCTGGAAATGTTTTAGATCACTTCATAGCCTCAAGATTATCTGTCTAGAGGTAGAGGACCTGATCAAGAATTCAGGGGAAGGGATACGGGAGGGACAATGGGCGTTGGGTCAGGTCTCTGCCCATTGATTGCATCCTGAGGTTTGTGAATCCTCTCCCAGAAAGAGCATTGCCTTGGCAGGCCAAAGAGTACCCTGCTGTATAGAAATACTCTGTGATCTCAGCTTTTGCCAAGTTGAAAAATAGGAAGTTGTGTGGGGGAGTGTGGGGGAGACTGCTAGCTATCTACCAAAATCTGTTCTCTTTCCTTGCTGGGCACAAAATTAAACTACGTTTCCCAGCCATCCTTGAAGTTAGATGTAGTCATGTGACGGAGTTCTCGGTAATGATACACGGGCAGAAAGGACAGAGGCCATTTCCAGGCCCAGCCCCCTGAAAACCTCCCTTGCACAGTGTCTGTGATCTTTCCTCTCTGGTTTGTGGCGCTGTCAATGTCCAGGGCAACTTTAGAAGACATAGTTGAAGATGCAAAACCACCATCAGGCTGCGTCTCTGATGACCATGTGGAGATGACCTTCCTTACAGACCTGAACTAAGCAGGTAATTCTAGCAAGTCGTTTGTATGAAGTCACTAAAGTTTTGGGGGTCTTTCTGTAAGTGCAGACTAGCCAACCCTAACAGTATCATGCCACCTTCTTTGAGAAGCTGACGCTTGCAAAAGGCGTGCAAGATAAAAACTCGTTCTTGGGACGTCCCTGATGGTCCAGTGGTTAGGACTCCATGCTCCACTACAGGGGGCACGGATCCAATCCCTGGTCGGGGAACTAAGATCCTGCATGCCGGAGCCAAAAAAAAAAAAAAAAAAAAAAAGGAAAAAACCCCCATTCTTCAAATGCTCTGTGAGCCAAGGGAGATCAAGGAAAAGATGGCATCTGTGAGTTACCTACTGAGTTTTCTCAACAGCTGTAGCTGCACATCCATGGACACTGTGCCACTCCAGCTTAGTCCCCTTTCTGGCCATGACCTCTCCTGAGGCCATGGCAAAGACTTTGAAACTAACAATAGAAAGACAAAGTTGAAACCAGCAGCAGGAAGACAACATATGTGAGGTACGCACTCAGGACCTGAAAAAGGGAAGAAAAGGGCAAATAAACTCTGAAGGACATTCAGTTGTTTGATCACCTTCTCAGTGGTCATATCTGCGAGGAGGGTGGTGACTGTCTTATTGAGCTCTCCCCGTCCAGTGTTTGGTAGATCTTGAGTATCTAATGAATGTTTGAGAAACGAATAAATAAACTATCTCATTTGAACCTCAAGAAACCTTATGAGGAGATAAGGCTGTATTGCAGACAGAGTTGTTCGCTTCCTGAGGTCAAAACAATTCCTGTTCCATTTTCTTTTTCCCAGTCTATGGAAGACTACACTTTCCAGTCCCCATGCCGTTAAGCAGGGTCGTTGGCTGGTTCTGGCCAAAGAAGTGTGAGGGAAAGTGACACAGCAGGAAAGGCATGTCCAGGTTTTCTGAGCTGCTGCAGCCAGTCCTAAGGCCCTGTGCTGTGGACACTTTGTTAGCCTGGCCCTCACTGACCTGCACTGGGCATGTAGTGTGACTAGGAAATAGCATCCGTTGGGGTAAGCATCACATGGGTCCTGTGGTTATTCCAGCAGCACCTGGCCTACCTGCATGGACAGCGCTTACCCAACAGCAACCTCCCCCTTTTCTCTTTTCACGGACAGAGCTCAGCATGGGCCAGCTCTTCTCCAGATGTCATCTGTTTCAGGGAAGGCTGGGCCTTTCCTAGCCTCAGGGGTGACACGGGGTGGTGCAAGCTGGTCATGGTCCTCTCCCTCCCCTCAGCCAGTGATTGTTGAAAGAGTAGGCATGCAAGCCAGGTCTGGCCAATGCGGTGTCTGGGGATTCTGCTGGGGATTTTGGGGGGATGGTTTTCCTCAATTATAGACCAGGAGATAAGAATGCTTTCCTTTCATGCCTGGGAGCACTACTGGGGGAGGACATGGAGCTGCCATAACCATCTCGTAGCCGTAAGGAAAGATGCCAACACACTGAAGATGGATGGCTGGAAAGAAGAGGATCCTTTTTAGACTATTTGTTTATTTAATATTCTGTTCCTTGTACCTCAAAGCATCCAAACAGATTATCTCCATTTTATTGAAGCTGAAAATGAAGTTCAGAGAGTATAAATGATTTACCTAAAGTCCCTTGGCTTGCAAGTAGAAATCAGGTCTTCTAACTTTGAGTCTTTTCTTTACGCTGTTCAGGGAATGGCAGATAGGTTTTCTCTCACCTGCCAACCCAATTAATTGGGGATGGCTACTTGCAGAGTTGTGTTGAGTTTTTAAGACCACATCTAGCAAGAAAAAGTGTTTCGGTTGATTAATAATTTCATGAGTAAAAGATAGGGAAGCAGCACACTTTTCCATCACTGTAATACATCATGTTAATTCTGGATTAACTTTATGGGGGCGGGGGTTGTGTATGAGTTATCAGCTGCTGACTAATAAATTACCCCCGAATTTAGTAACTTAAAAAAACCAAGCATTTGCTGTGAAATATGGGAAAATGGGTGCAGATTAGCTGAGCGCTGCTGTCCCAGAATTTCTCCTGTGGTTGCAATCAAGCTCTCTGCGGGGACTGCAATCTGATCTGTGGTCTTGGCTGGGGGAGGACCTGCTTCCCAGCTCACTCTTGTGGTTCTTGGTAGGATTCTGCTCCTCCTGGACCATAGGACTGAGGGCCTTGGTTTTTTGCTGGCTATGTCTCAGGTCCCTGCGGCCTGGGTCTCATCATAGGCTGGCTCACCCCATGGTGGCTGGCTTCCCTTAGTGTCAATGAGCAAGAGAGAGAATCCAAGAAAGAAGCCACAGACCTTTAGTAACCCAATCTTGGGAGTGACACCTTATTACTCATGCAGCATTTTATTCATTAGAAGTGGACCAGTATCTGTAGAGACATGGATGGACCTAGAGACTGTCCTACAGAGTGAAGTGAGTCAGAAAGAGAAAAACAAATACCGTATATTAACACATATATGCGGAATATAGAAAAATGGTACAAATCAACCGGTTTGCTAGGCAGAAATAGAGACCCAGATGTAGAGAACAAACATATGGACACCAAGGGGGGAACGTGGGGAGGGTTGGGGGGGAATGAATTGGGAGATTGGGATACCAAATTGTACACTCTAAATATACGCAGTTTAAAATTTCGTTAAAAAAAAAAAAAAAAAAAGAGGACCAGTAAGTTCAGCCCACACTCAAGGCGAGGGAAGTACACAAAGAAGTGACTATCAGGAGGGGGGATTAGAAAGCAGTTATTTTAGAGGCTGCCTACCTACCACAAGGGATAAATTAAAACAAACACATGAAGTTACTTTTTCTGTTACCATTTCTGCAGTTGTTGTGGTTAACTACTTGGCCTCAAAAACTGTGTTTTTTCTTCTTAAGGTTCTAGTCTTTCTCTGTGGGTTCAAGCAATACCACGAGGAGCTAACTCATGTCCCCTTCCCATTCAAGGATTAAGCATGTAATAATGCTAATAATAATAAGTTTAAAGTAATATTAATTGTAATCATTAATAATATTAGGAAAGTCCCACAGTGTAGTGAATGCCATTGATGTTAACCTTTCTTGTCTTACTTCTTCCCCTAAATCCTAGTCATGTCACACGTGTGCCTGTTCGGAAATTGAACACAACCAGTGCTCTTTCTCCAGCTCTCATCTCCTCCCCATGCATGACCCCGCGCTGCCTTTAAATCCAGTCTACTTCTGAGAATGTGCCATTCTTGGAGGGCACGTGGAAGGAGTTCAGAGGGACTTCATTTGCTGGGATGACGTCTGACACAGACACACATTCCAGTGAGGGAGACTATTTCAGGGATTCCGGAAAAAGACAAGATTGGAGGTAGGATGGGTTAAAGTTTCGAAGGGGCTGAACTGTCATGGGGCTGTGACTAGTCTAGCAGGCTGGTTGAGACCAGAGGATGAGAACTGGACTTTTAATAAAGGGAGGCAGATTCAATTAATCATGACAAGAAAATGAGTGAGAAATGCTGTTACATTGTTATTTAATAAGAAAACTGTGTCATTAACTGACAGAAATAGTTTTTACAAGAAGCAGGCAGTTAAATAGTTTATCAAGCCAGCCAGGCCAAGTCCTCAGCATCCCTGACTATTAGCAATCAGAATGCTTTTTATATGGTGTCTTTCTTTGGAAACGCACAGCCATCTCGCCACAGACATTACCTCATTTGCTTCCCAGCCTAATGAATGCTTTGTGGCTGAGAAATGGTGATGGAAGCAAGTACGATGGGAGAGAGGAAGAAACTGAGGCACGGGTGGGGGAGGGGTGATCTGCAGCATTCCCAGGAAGTTTCTACAAGCAGTACTTAGCTTTGCTCATTCCTAACCCCCTGCCTCGTCATTGTGTTTTGGACCTCAGCTAATGAATGTAAATGGAACAATTGCTTGCCTCTTCCAAGAGCTGCATAGAGCATCCTGGACTGTGTGTTATGGCCAATATGATACCATTCTTCTGAATCGGAGGTGGGGCTGGAAAGAGATCCTGGCATGTGCCATCTGGTAAGCCTGTCTCTCATCCTCAGTAAAGTAATGGAATGGAGATGAAGAAAAAAAAATGCGAAAGAATCATGAGCATAATGCCACCATGAGCAAGCAGCTGTCTGGATTTTTAAAGAGCAAATTCCATGAGACAAATTTAATTGCATTTTTTAATAGAATTAAAAAAAAAAAAACCCTCCACAACATTAGTGGGTGAAGGAAATGAAATGGATGCATCCAGAAATCTCACTTGAAAGATGAATTCAACCGAGCTAGTTCTGAGGTCTATCTCACGAATTGAAACCTGGCTGGAAGAACACGTGAGCAGCCAGTGGGCTGCCGTGGTCTGGCTGGGGGGATGGTGGCCAGTGGCATACTTCTGGCAGGCCCTGAGATGGGCCCGTGTCTACAGAGCATCATTATTAATGACTTGCAGGAGGTGACGAGCAGAACATTAATTAAATGTGCACATGTGGCCAAGTGGGAAATTGGCGGCGAAAAGACCAGAGAGGCAGGCACATAATACCCAGGTACTTGTTTTTCAGCTTCTGTGATTTGGCCTGCGAGCAGTGGCTTGACTTTGCTTCTCCTCCTCTCTCCCTGCTGTCTTGGGCTTGAACCAGGTTTTTGCATGGTGTTACAGGGGAAGTGGCAGGGGAGGTGCCTTTAGAGGAGGCTCACAAATCCCATTGCCAAACACCAGGGTGTATACAAGCTGCACCTCTAGCCTGATGCTCTGGAAACGGAAGCCTACGAAAATGAATATTGATATTAGCAGAGTAATGAAGCAGCTGCAAAGCTGGTTCACAAATGTCTCGCCCCATTTCACGGCATGTTTACATCTGCAAAGGGGAGGACAAGTAGGAGATGCAGGGGTGGGGCAGCATCTCCTCTGAATCATCGCCAGGGCAGCCTGTTGGTCTGTCATTTTTCCTAGGAGAAGCCTGGGTGATTTGACTTCTGAAGACATTCAGGCATCTGAAATGAGGGGGTTTGCCCCAAATCCTAAGGAAAACCATGCTGATAAGTGCAGCTTAAGTATTACATAGTTTTCACGTTCAATCAACATTTAGTTCTCTTCTTAAGCTATTCCTAATAATTCCACTGGCTTGGCTGGTAGCTTTGTCACAACTGAGTCTTGGCACTGCCCCTATCGAAACTTGCATTTATCTGAAAATGCCTCTGTTGCCAAGGTAGAAAGATGGCTCCAGGAGAATGCAAGCTCCCTGCTCTGCAATATCAAGTACTGTGTGTTCAGAGATGGTAGATTATCTTTTGTGTTTTATTTAATTTGGGAACCATGAGCCAAACTCTCTGTAGACAGGGAGAGTTTTGTAATGGCGAAGGTGACACTGATCAACCCGTGTCCTTCTGAGACTCTACTGTGACCGGCGACTGCAGCCGTGCAAGTGCTTAGGAAGAGGGATGAAAACACCACACCCACCACCACCCAACAGCAATAGCGTGGCCTCCAGTATTCACTGACTGCTGGCAGGCACTATCTAATTGAATTCATACAACGATGCTATGGAGATAAGGATTTTTATTATCCCTATTTTAAAATAAGAAAAATGGATCAAGATTGGGATGAAAGTACAGAGTAAACTCCAAAGAGCAAAGCCTGTAGAAGGCAGAACAGGCCCGAGTCTTAAGCCCATTGCTCCAGCCTTGGAACCATCACCTGACATGGATCCAAGGTTACTTTTTGCAGGGGACTTGATGGTTAGAATAATGGTTCTGGAGTCCAAGGTCAAGACAGTGGCCTATCACCCTTTAATTATCTGTTTAATATTTCCTTAGAGGAGAGGCTGAGATTTCCCTGAAGGGTGGGCAGAGATGAAGGACCCCTGGTGGTAGCATCCGGCCCCTTTCCTACTCTCAGGAGCCATTCAGCTCTGGCCCCAGACTTGCATAATCCACCCAGGAAAGCAAAAGTTCTGCGTTGGCTAGCCCCACCGTCCTGAAAAGGCAATTCAGTGACCCTCTGTGGTTACTTATGTACACTCCTTTTTGAGTATTATTTCCCACCTCTGGGAGCTTATTGAGTCATTTGTTCCAATGATACACAACATGCTACCTTAGAGGAATTTTGAGAAATTCAATATCATTACATGTTCAGAGATTTATTTTTTTAGATCCATGTGTTATTTTGGATAAATTTATTTCTTTATTCATTCATTCATTCATTCATTCATTGGCTGTGTTGGGTCTTCATTGCACAGGCTTTCTCTAGTTGCAGTGAGTGGGGGCTACTCTTTGTTGCAGTGTGCGGGCTTCTCATTATGGTGGCTTCTCTTGTCGCAGAGCACAGGCTCTAGGTGCATGGGCTTCAGGCACGTGGGCTCAGTAGTTGCAGCTCGTGGGCTCTAGAGCGCAGGCTCAGTAGTTGTGGCACATTGTCTTAGTTGCTCCATGGCATGTGGAATCTTCCTGGACCAGGGATCGAACCTGTGTTCCCTGCATTGGCAGGCGGATTCTTAACCACTGAGCCAGCAGGGAAGTTCCCAAGTGTTATTTTAGAAACTTTTATAGATTGATCCCATTGACTTGTGATTAAGATGGCAGGAAGCAGGCATTCTAGGGTTGAACCAAGTGAACAAACAACCTAAGATTAGGGAAAAGAATCTCTCAGTGGTGTAAAAGGCACTTTTGATCTTAAAGCTGTAACTGGATGTTTTAGGTACCACACTATGGGGAGATCATTAGATTTTTGTCCCAAGTTCCCAGTTATAAATTGTATTTTGCAATGATAGACCCATCCTAGATGTCTTTTAAAAGTGACTTTGCCCTCTGACTTCACGGAGGAATCTAATTTCCAACCTCTGTATCTGGCTGGCCTAATGACTTGCTTGTAACCAATAGGATGCAATGCAAGTGATACCATGTGCCCTTCAAGATTCAGTCAGAGAAAGCCTGAAGCCTCTCTAAGGCGTTTTTCTGAAGCTGCTGAGGGCTAACATCACACAAGGTGGGCTCTTAGAGGGAGCCCTACTTGCTGCTTGTTGGCAGGCTCTCCCTCTCTTATTCCTTGGGTCCCACGTCTAAGCCATTCTTTTTCCATTCCCCCGCGTCTACATGTTTGCACCCATCCCTTCCTCCTGTTCCCCATCCCCTGCATCTTCTTACTCTCGTGTACTTCCCTTCTACGTGGGGAGTACGGAAGGTAAAAGTAAAGGGGCTGGGTGCGGTGATTGTCCTGTTGAGGGGGGAGGGTGCGCTGAAAGCTTTATGTACGTGGTTATATTTTCTCTCCTGACAAGACCTGGAGCTAAGTAGGATTATTTTCCATTTTTTTCGGATGAGGAGACTGAAGCTTAGAAGAGTGGAGTAACTTGCTGGAGCTCACCTAGCATGCTGGACCTGAGTATGTTCTTAGAACTGTCTAATTCAAGAAACTGTTCTCTGTCCATTGGTGGTGTGACTTAGGGGGGAAACCTTAACAATTTATGGTCCACAATCATGTCTCGGTTAACTGCCTAGTAAAGCATAGTGTGTTCTCCTTCCACAGTAAGCGTTTGATCATTTCAGAAAACCCTTTGGTGTCTTTGTAAAGTCCAGAGTTAAACTAGCAAACAACAGAGAGCAAAATTCCCAGGTTTTGTTATCAACGTAAATCTGAACCTTATGGTATCTTGGCAGCCAAGTTTCTGGTGATTGCAATGGGCAAGTCTGCAAGTGCTATCTTTCTTTCCATCTGAGAGGAAAAGAGTATCCGTCACAAGCTTAAAATATGTAGTATCAAAATGGCAGTACCCAGCAGATAGATTTGGGTGTCCAATAAATATCTGTTGAAAAAATAAATGATTAGTATTAAAATTCTTACTTTTGTATTTTTTTAGCATATCCAATGTTTTAGTTTTGACAGTACAACCCATCGTGTGTGTATGTGTGTGCGCGCGCTTGTGTATGTGTGTGTGTGCCCAGGGGGATGAGGACCTGGAGGGTGGGGGTAGCTGTGGTGGTCCAGAATAGTGTAAAAGCTGGTACAACCCCATGTGTGAAAATCATGGTATCATTCTCTGGACCTCCGTTTGCTCCTTTGCAAAGTGAAAGTGAGACGGCTTCTTGGCCCCTTCAGTTCCACATATGACCATCTTGATTCTTAACACTGAGACTTCGATGTATTTTTTATTATATGTTCAATCTGGGAAACTGGTAGCAAGAATGCTGAGTTTAATTATACAGTATGGATTTTTAATCCAAACATTATTTATCCAGGACTAATCAAAAATACAATGAAAGGATTTAAAAAACAAAAAAGCAAACTGAGAAACTGCCAGAGTACAAAACAAGCGCTTTTCCTCTTTAGCTCTCACAGACTCATTCTAACATCTGGGGGATTTACAGGTGTTAAAAATGACCCTGAAAAGAGTCTTTTTATTTCCTGGGGTGATGGGAATATATTGATAATTACAGGGGGAAATTAGTTTTTTTAAATAAAACAATTAAAAAAGCTTAGTGTTTAAATGAAAGAGAAGGTAATTTTCTTTTATTTTATCTACCATTAAATGGATGTTACAAGCTATTAGATGAGTTTAGTTTAGTCAACTGATTTTCAAATAGAATCCATATTTACGTGAATTGTCAGAGAATAGGGTGGTAAACCTCTGTGCCAGTGCACACACATGCATGTGTACCTGTACACACACACACACACACCCCGCTTAGCGGTTTGTTTCTTTAAAAATTATGAAAACACAAATGGTGACAAGACGTGACAGCATGTGGGATCAGGGGAATACAGGGCGCTAAAGCAGCAAGCCCTGCTTCCTGTTAAGAGGCTACTCTAGACTTAGTGGGAATATTATATAATATTTCCTCTTTTTTTTAGTTGTAAGTGCATGACTAATTTGCAAGCATCCACATGTGATGTCTGGACACAGCTGAACTGAGTTGAACATCCTAGTCAGAGATGTGCTGAAGGCCCTCGCGTGGCTCTTGATGGTCTCCGTCTCTCCCCAACCCCGTGCTCAGTGATGTTGCTTTGGTGGTTTGAAAGTGGCCATGGTGGGAGTATTGACACCACCGAAGTCAGCAAATGCTACAGAGCAGACTCTTGCCACCCATCCCCTCCATCTGGTTATAATTTAACTATAATAAGTGATGTATATTTATCAACACACCACTGGTCATAGTTAAATAAAATTTACAAAATTAACGAGACATGCGAGCTTCATTATTGTTTGCGATGATAATTAAACATAAACGATTCATATACATTCGTGTACGTCACCAGCTGCCATTTGCTGAGCTCCACCCTGCGCCAGGCCTGTGCCTTCTGCAGATGGTCTCCAGTCTCCAGATGACCCTGTAAGGCAGCGGTTACTGTCTCCATTTGATAGGTGAGGAAACTGAGACTCAAACTGAGGCTCAAACCATTGCCTCTGGTCACAGAGCTAGTTAATTGTTCAATCAGGATTTGAACCCATACTCCCTGAGTGAGTGAGCACAAGTGTTGCTGAGATCAGCTCGTGAGGCTGCAGGAAGCGCGTGATGCTGAGGGAAGCAAAAGTACTCTGAAGCCTCTCGTAAGACTCCAGGGTCCCAAGGGTCAGAGGCTGAGCTGTCAAACGGCTCACTCTGCAGCAGGGCTTGCCCATGGCTCAGGAGTGATGGATAAGAAGACTCTGATGGTCCTGGAGGCCCAGATTCCCAGGTACACTGGGAGTGAGCCCTCATGAGTCTCCGTAGAGCTTAGCTCCAGTGAGGGCTTTTCTTCCCCTGGCCTTGATGTCCTTGTCACCAAGGTTTTCCTGCAGACCTCCAACCTCTGATTTTTCTTCCCCTTGAACATTTCTCCTCTCTCTCTCTTTCTCTCTCTCTCTCCCCTTCCTTGTCTACCATGCAGCTCAAGTCTTCATCTACTTGTTCAGTCCCTGCCTGCCTTCCCTCTCCATGACTTAACTTCATCTTTGCTCCCAAAAGAATTTCAGCAGAACATGACTTCTTCCAATTTTTGGAACAATCCCAGGGTTTCCCAGGGTAACAGGGCAGATAAAATTTTATTATTCTAATAAATTGGCAATAGACTTTCTTTGAGGGGAGAACTGTCTTTGGCTCAAGTGATGCCTTGATAGGTGCTTGGGGAGCGGTGGCTTCCTCCCGCAGGCTCCAAGGGGAAGGGAAGCTGCTCTGTGTGATAAATGGAGAAGAGTCTGGAGCTGGGTGAGTGGGATGTAGAAGTTGGGTGAGGAAGAGCAGAGGTGGGAGGAAGGAGAGAGAGCGTAAACCTGTCCGGGACATTTTGGTAAAGTTTAGAAACTTTCGAAAGCATTGGGTGAAGGATTTTTACATTTTGAAGGCACTGGATTCCATACCGGGGTTGGTGTATGTGGGACGGAGACAGCTTAAGAAGTTGGAGCCAAAGACCTTGAGGAGGGGATTCCTGGAATGAGCAGAAATTTGGAGCAGAGATTTGGGTTTCCAAAGGCCACAGAATGGGTGAGGTGGGTAGTAGACAGTTTTCTTCACACCTACAAAGACCTGGGGAGCCTCTGGCTAGCATGGGAGTTACCCTAGCTTCCAATAGCTCATGGCTTCTCCAAACTAACCCCGCCTCTGGTCTTGACTGACATCAGATATTCTCTTCTCCCATCTCCTCATTTTTATCCTTGGGTCACGTGCAGACTTAGGGGATCCAGCTGGTAATATGGGGGTGCTGAGTTACTGGGGGCGAGGAGATTAGGAAAGAAGCAACACTAAGAGGTGAGAGGGAGAAGGGAGGCAGGGTCCAAGAAAAGAGGGCAATCATTAAAGAAAAAAGAAGTTCCCTTTCATAAACCTCCCTCTGCCAAATAGAATAAAGCAAAACAAATACACACTCCAAGCCAAAAGTGACACAAAAATAAAAACCTTATCCTCTCCCCACCCCCCGAAAGCCACATCGCAAGAAAACCCCACCTTCCAGATGGTGGTAAAGTGAGGTGGGAACAGGCAAAAACAGTACAGCTTTGGTGACCTTGTTGCCTGAGGTACAAACGGTAATCTAAGACGGAGCATTGGGCCAACGGAAGGTGGCCACAGGGATACTTCACGCCTTACTCGGTTATTCTCAGGTAAGTGCCAGTGAGAACTGACTTCTTAAATTCTGTCCCTGAGTGTGAAGTTGAAACTGGAATGCCCTTTAAAATGGGCCTTTATGAGTGCTGTGGAGAGATGGTAAAGGCGTGGGAATCCTGTCTGTGGCTGACATGACAAAGGAAGAACTGGAGGACATCACATTTCAAGTCCTGGCTGATGGATTTTGAACTGGATAACTGGTTTTAAAAATCGACATTACGAGTGCTTGGGAAGTAAGTAAAACACCTCAAATTCTTCAACCAGCCAATTGTGAACAGAAGCACAATTGTCCTATTCTTTTTTTTTTTTTTGACTTGCCTTAGTCACTGAAGGTGATCTAAATTCCAGAAAATTGTTACCAACTGTCAGAATGTGGGTGCCACAGCCTTTAGTCAGACGAATAACCTGAAATAATAGGGAAACATTTCAACCTCTACCAAAAAGAAAAACAAAGACATCCAACTAAATTACTCAGACTTTAAAAACACAACACCATTCCTCACTTGGTTTTAGTATAATAACAGAAATTCTAGCAAAGGTCATTCTCAAGTACACAATTGTAAAAACTTGCCTTATGAATGGAAAGACTGGAATTTAGGCAGCTGACCCTGAGGATGGTGTTTATGATCAAATCCAAGAGAGTACTCAATGTCTGCTGTGTTCCAGTGGCCAACATCCCGCCTGGTATCTCTGTTTACCAGGTATATACAACAATATATAAAACAATGAAAACATAGCCATGTGTTTACCATGTCTGTGAGCCAGAAAGAAGAATATTTACACTGACTAAGAATAAGTTTTAGAGAAATTCAAAGAGATTTATTGGGCTGTCATTTACTAGCTGTAAAATTGGGGTTGCGATGCCCTCTACCCTCATAGGATCGCTGGGAGAATCAAAATTTGATCAGGTTCATAAAACTTTAGTCCAGAGCCTGGCACACGGTATACACTCAGGAAACGGTACTAGATCTTTTGTTAGTAAATGATGGGGAATTTCCATGGTGTGGGAAATTTTAAAATGAATAGAACACAGTCCTTCCTTTAAGATTGCACAGAGGAGGCAGTAGAGGCAGACGGGTCAGCAGATAATTATGATATATAGCACATAGCAAATACTAGGTACAATAAATAATAGGACAATGTATTGGATACTACTTCAGGGGAAGCTTCAGTGCTTTGAAATGGGGAATCATTAAGGGTGAAAGGACCATCTACTTGCATTAAGCCTGTGAATGTGAAAGACTAGGTCCTAGCAAGGCCAACGCCGTCACTCTGCTGTCCTAATGATGGATGGGGATTTGTGAACAATTGAATTGAACCTCTGCCATTACTATCGATTGTTGGGATAGACTTCTCGATCAGAGCTAGTGGGCCACAGTCTGGGTCGGTGGTCACATTGACGTAAGGTTTATGACCTTTCTGAGTCTTCCCATGTGCCTCACCCCATGCCCATCTGCCCAGAACCTAGGATCAAGCTGGCATAAAGGATTTGCGAAAATGAGGATTGAATTAAGTGACCTCAGCTCTAAGCCAGCTGTGGCTGGAGTCTCTTCCTTCTTTTGAGGAGAAATTTTTTTCATTTCCAAGGCTTTGGAGGCAGTTGAGTAAAGGCATAGAGGTGGAAATGAGATGCATGGTGGTTTAAATGGAGGACCCTATGCCCTGCTCTTTGACCCTGAGAAAGTTACTTACCCACTTTGAACTCAGTTCCCTTGTCCACAAAACAGGGAAAATGAGACTGACCTCATTAGGATTGGGGTTTTGTTTTTTACTAACAGCTTTTATTGGGACATAGTTTATGTACTATAAAATTTACCCCTTTAAAGTGATTTCAGTGTTTTTTTTTTTTTTTTAATGTATGTAACAGTAGGGAACCATCAGCACTATCTAATTCTAGAACATTTTCATCACCCCCAAAAGACACCCATATGCATTAGCAGTCACTCCCTATTTCTTCTTTCCCCTCACCCCTGGCAACCACTAATCTACTTTCTGTCTCTATGGATTTGTTTATTCTAGACATTTCGAATAAATGAAATCATACATTGTATGGTCTTTTGTCACTGGCTTGCGTTACTTAACATAATGTTTTGAAGATTAATCCACTTGTAGCATCTATCAGTACTTCATTCCTTTTTATTGCTGAATACTCTCCCATTGTATGAATGTACTATATTTTGTTTACCTAGTCATCTGATATGTTGATAGACATTTGAGTTGTTTCCACTTTTTTGGCCATTATCAATAAATCATGCTATAAACATTTGTGTACCAAGTTTTGTGTAGACATATGTCTTCATTTCTCTTGGCTATAAGCCTAGGAGTAGAATTGCTGGATCATAATGGAAATTCTATGCTTAACTTTTTGAGGACCTGCCTAATTGTTTTTCAAAGCATTTGTATCATTTTACAATTCCACTGGCAAAAAATGGGGGTTCCAATTTCTTCACATCCTTAACAACACTTGTTATTGTGTGTCCTTTTGATTTTAGCCATATTATTGGGTGGGAAATGGTATCACATTATGAATTCTGATTTGCATTTCCCTAATGACTCGTGATGTTGAACATTTTTCTTGTGCTTATTGGTCATCTATATATTTCCTTTGGAGAAAATGCTTTGCTGATTTTTATTTGGGTTCTCTTTTTATTGTTGAGTTTTAAGAGTTCTTTATATATTCTGGATACAAGTCCTTTAGCAGATATATGATTTGCAAATATTTTTTCCTATTCTGAGGGTTGTCTTTTCACTTTCTTGATAGTGTCATTTGAAGCACGAAAGCTTTTACTTTTAGTGACTTTCAATTTATGTATTTTTTCTTTTGTAACTTGTACTTTTGATGTCATAGTTAAGAAACCATTGCTTAATCCTAGGTCATGAAGATTTATTCCTATGTTTTCTTCTAGGAGTTTTGTAGTTTGGCTCTTACATTTAAGTGTTTAATCCATTTTGAATTTTTGTATATGGTGTGAGGTAGGGTTTACCTTTATTCTTTTGAATATATAGATGGATATTTAGTTGTCCTAACATCATTTGTTAAAAAGGCCATTCTTTCTCTATTTAACTATCTTGACACCCTCTTCAATAATTTTTGAAGAAGAATGCCATAATCTATGTAAAGTTTCTGGTATGTGATAAGATTCATGGTAGCTATTATTATTTTTATTGTTTTTCTTAGGCTAATGGGTAAATTCCTAAGCAAAATACGATAGGTGATAGTTCCTCTTTATTAGAAATTCCAGCAAATAGGAGAAAAGAGAGTGAAGAGCTTGAGATCTTCTATGTAAGGTTTGCAAATAATACTACTACCTATAGTAATGTTAGTCATTGCAACAACTCACACTTACTAGTACTTCCTATGCACCTGACACTTCATTTCAATTAACTCAATAAGTTCTCACAACAATGCTATGAGATAGGTGCTATTTTAATCTCTTTTCTTCAGATGAGGAAGTGTGGCCTTAGAATGGTCAAGGTACTTGTTCAAGGTCATGCAAGTAGCAAGCCACCAAGTGGATATTTAAACTCAGTCTGTGATGGGAATCGGTCTCAGGAGACATGGGTGAGAGGCTTGTCAGAATGAGAGAAACATAGAATGGCATGTGCATTGACTAACATGGTGAGAAGGTGGTTAAGAGAGCTAGATTCTGTGAGTTTGAATCTCAGCTCAGTCGCTAACGAGCTGCATGATCTCGGGCAGCCAAAATCCTTCAACAAAAAATAGAGATAATTATGCTTCCTACCTAATAGGCTTATTGTGAAGAATAAATGAGTTAATACATGTAAAGTACTTAGAACACTTCCCAGCATATAGGAAGTGCTCAAAAAATTGTCAGCTGTGATACTGCTGGAGAGCTCTAAACCTCATCCTGAGCTTCCTTTCCAGAATTATTCTTACTGTTGGGCCAGCTTCATGAGTGTGCAACCTATGCAGCTGTACAAGACCCTGTGCTCAGAAGGACCCTGGACTTGTTTCAATGCTCTGTTGTCACTATCTTGAAATTTTTAATTATTTTTGAACATGGGAAGGGCATGAGGGGAAGAGTTCTCTCCCCCACCCCCAGTGATGCCTGACACAGTTCATGCAGGGGCATCTCTTCACACACACACACACACACACACACACACACACACACACACACACTTCAGAACCTCCTTGGCTACTATGAACTCCAGTGGATCTCAAAGTGGAAGACAGTGCTATTCGGTTTAATTACTGTGTCAGCGAGGCCAACACACACCCATTTGACATTCCTGATTTATTACCTAAAAGTGAATGCAATGCATAGTGGGGCCCAAATCCTGCCTCTGTTATTGGACTGAAAACCTCCATTGACTTTAGCTGGCAACCTGCACCACTAATTGAGGACAGAGTTTGGCCCCACGCGTTTTATATAGAACATTTTTCTTTATTTCTTGTTTTCATGGGTGTGTGTTGTGGGCTGGGGATTATTTTTATGTTTTTCCACTTCCTGATTAGTTTTAGGACTTGTTTATTTGGAGACTGCTTTAATAAATTTGCACAGCAGGGTGAGTTAGTAACAGGGTTGGTGTATTTAACCAGGAACCGCCTTCTTTTCAGTTTGGTTTTTGGTGTTTAACTTCAGGGCACAGTCACTTGGTTTCAGTACCAAATCTCTGCCAAAGCTCACCTATCCTTGCTCTGGATGCCACAGCGCTTTAACTCTGGGGCAGGGCTTCACTTCCACGCAGAACTCCACCATGATATATCACCAGGGCACTTTTAAAGTGTTCTTGAATGTCAACGACATTTTCCTGTTTCCTCCTCTAAACTGTGGAGACCAGAGGGCAGGGACTTGGCCACTGGTGTCATTTCAGTGCCTAGCACGGCTCCTGTCACAAACACCTTCAATTGAGAAACATTTTCTGAGCATGTATTATGTGCCTGATGTAACAGATGTGACAAGACAGATGAGGTCCCTGCTCAAGAGGGGCTTACAGTCTATGAGTGAGGCACAGAGACAGGTAAGCAAAGGGTTGTAGTAATAATTATAAAGATTTTTTTTTTAGATTTAGAATTTTGGTTTTATTTTATTTATTTTATTATTTTTTAAATTTTTTTCCATTATGGTTTATCACAGGACACTGAATACAGTTCCCTGTGCTATACAGTAGAACCTTGTTGTTTACCCATTCTATATATAATAGCTCGCATCTGCTAATCCTGAACTCCCACTCCGTCCCTCCCCCAAAGATTGTTTTTTTTTAAAGCTTTTAAAAAACATTTATTTATTTATTTATTTAATTTCTTATTTATTTGCTGTGTTGGGTCTTTGTTGCTGTGTGTGGGCTGTCTCTAGCTGCGGAGATCAGTGTCTACTCTTCATTGCAGTGCGCAGGCTTCTTATTGTGATGGCTTCTCTTGTTGTGGAGCACGGGCTCCAGGCAAGCAGGCTTCAATAGTTGTGGCACAAGGGCTCAACAGTTGTGACTCACGGGCTCTAGAGTGCAGGCTCAGTAGTTGTGGCACACGAGTTTAGTTGCTCTGCGGCATGTGGGATCTTCTTGGACCAGGGCTTGAACCCATGTCCCCTGCATTGGTAGATAGATTTGTAACCACTGCACCGCCTAGGAAACCCTGAAGATTGTTATTAAAAATAAAATTGGAGGATATGGTAGAATGACTCTGTGTGTGTGTGTGTGTGTGTGTGTGTGTGTGTGTGTGTGTGTGGTTGTGGTCAGGAAAGAGCTCCCAGAGCAGATGGCTTCTGAGTTGAGACCTGAAGGCAAGAAGGAACCAGCCCTGTGCAGAGGATCACTGCAGGCAGAGGCAGTCATTGAGGCAAAGGCCCCAAAACAAAGGGAGTTGGGCTTTGAGGGGCAGAGGGGAGCTAGGAGCACAGTGACCCTGAGGATAGTGGTGAGAAATGGCCTGGCCAGGTAGGCATGTTCCAGGCAGTGTAGCTCTCGTAAGGAATTAGATTTATTCTAAGGTCGTCGGACCTCTTAAAGAGAGACAAACCCGAATTACATTTTCAGGGAGCGATCCTCGGCTGCTTCGTGTAGAAGGAGGTGGGGGGTGGGGTGAGTCGAGTGGGCAGGTTTGGAAGCAGGAAGACCAGTTAAGGGGCTTCTGTGTTAATTGTTGAACTGACTGGGTTATTTCCAGAAAGACATTGCTGTTGTCCTTGCCGAGGCTGGTAGTGGAAAGTAGAAGTGAGGGCAGAGCTGGGTGGTTCAACCACCCCTCACTCTGAGAGCCCATATCAAGGTGATTGTCCTCTGGCTTGGGTCCTCACATCTGCATTCCCAGTGACCTTCAGGAACCTCACATCGTGTCCCCGTGAGGATGCTGGTGGGATTGAGGAGTCTGCTTAGGAATGGAGAGGGAGGAGTCACACCCCCAGGGAATGACTTCGCTAAGGAGGAAAACGGGAGAGAGAAGGGCATTTCCAAGCAGAACGACAGTGTGGCGAAAGCTGGGGGCTGGTGGCGTGAAGGGATAGCGTGTTTAATAGAGGGTGCATTGCGGCGGGATCAGCAGTGTGGAGTCGGGACTGCGAGGGCCGCACACTGGAACTTATTTAAAGAGGCTATTGTAAAATCTCCCAGCCAGTTAATTAGCAGTTTTTGTTATGTCAGGAGCTCCTCTAGTGAAAGCAGAAAGAAACCATTCACGAGTAAGTTCCAGTTCTGTAGTTTAATGGGACAAGTTAAAAAAAATTTTAAAAACTGATAAAATGATTTAGTCCGTGACTGGATTGAACGAGAAAAGCTGAAATCACACACCTCACTCCACCTCCTCCTACAGAAGCCATTGAAACAGCCGAGGACATCATTGGACTAATGACCCACTCTGTCTGCATAAAACTCAGGTGCTCACAGAGAATTGACAGGGTGGAGGAAATGGCCTGTGAACAAGAACCCAGGTGAGCACGATGACCCACACGGGCTTTTTTGAAGCATGTGCCCAAAGGTGAAACGCAAAGAAGAACGTAAACAGTGTGTGCCCACAGCTGGATGACTCTTGTAAGCGGGTTCTCTCTGTCTTGTGATCCAAGAGCAGAGCTTGTGGAAAACAAATGGAAAAAAAATCTACATGTTTAACCAAAGACAACTGTGGAAGGGTTGGGAAGTGCAGATACAAGGGCATAGAGTGGGAGGAGAATTTTTTTGAAAGGTACGTCATCGAAACATCAGGTAACAAGTGTAATTGTATAAACTGAACCCACTTGAGAGAAAACAAGGCTGACGGTGAAGGTCTAAGACAATCTAGACTAGAAGACATTCATTCGTATCTAGAGTTTTGGCTCTTCCCCACCCATGTTGGTTAATTCAAGCCTCTCTGGGGGGTTTCCTGGAAGCCCCAGCGTGGATCTCTGGAATGGTTGGTGGTTGGAGAGGACATCACAGGTGGAGTTGGCCTGCAGATTTTACTCGCTGCCAGCATTGGAGTCAAATAAACTGATCCTTGTTCTGGGACTTAGAGGTGTGTGATATTGGCCATTTATATTACCTTCTAATCTATCAAACACAGATAATGCAGAGCCGATCTGGGATGCCTGAGGTAGCGTTTACCCATTGAATTTCTTAGGATTCCTTGCCTACCCCAGACATCGGCCTAATATTAGTGACTGTGTTTCATATAATAAAATACTTAGAAGATGATTCCATTGACCCATCCTGAAGTCCCCCTATTATTACATGTCTTTGTCAATAACTTAGATTAAGTAGGTTTTCCTTATTTATGATTTAAACCCAGTCGATGCCCAAGAAGGTTTCAAAACTGCTAGAATAACTAAAATGTCATTTATAAGGCCTTGTTTTCCCTTAGCATATTTTATAGTTACTAACAATGTATTCTCCAACAATCCTATAAAGTTGGTGGTTCATACCTTCCTTCTCATTTTCTCAAATAGGCAAGTAGTAGGCCCTTAAGGAAATGTATACATGTATTTTGATGAATGGCTGAATTCTTTAGACCATCTGTGGCCCAACCAGGACTGTGACTGGCTTATGCAGCATAGGGTCACTCTCACACTTACATCTGGTACATGCCCTCAGACCCTCTTTACTACCTCCTCCTCCTCAAATGGGCAATATTCCAATCCAAAAATGACAATGGTTTCACTCTGTCTGAAACGGGCAGGTCCTCATCTAAATTAAGGTTATTTAACAGCAACAGAGAGAACAAGGTGATAGATGAATGCATTGAAGGGTGGGCTTTCCAGGCTTTGTCAGTTGTCTTGATGATGGTGTTTTACAGACATGTGCATCCTGATCTGTATGATTTAAAGCCATGAAGTCATTTTTGTGTTTTCTCTTTTCATTTTGCATTTCCAGGGAAGGACCTATCAGTGGGCTCAGCGTATAGCCAGAGGGGACTAACTCTCAGATGTAGTCTAACAACTGGCTCAATTTGCTCCTGAGCTTCTTCAGAGAGAATGGGGTCCACACTTGCTGCCCTGACTTCTTGACCTCCTTCTCACTGCTCACTCCACCAGCTGCTACTAAATCCATCAATGACGCTTTACTGCCAAGTCTTATGGACCATATTTGGTCCTTGTCTTATCCGACCTTTCTGAGGAGTCTGACACTGCCAGCAAGCTTTCTCTTCAGACTGTTTCTCTGCTGGTTTCTCTCGATTGCCCTCCCCTCTTGGCCTCCCCTCTGTCCAGTGTGGAACTCCCCAGGGCTCTGAGCTCAGCCCTCTTCTCTCCTTGTTCTATACTCGCTGGGATCCTCCGTATTAATATGGCTTCAAGCCCCCATGCCTCATGAACTTTTACCTCTAGCATGGCTCGCCCAGACATGGTTTTTCCAACTATCTGACCCCACCTCAGCCACTCACTCCTGTGCCTTGTCATTGACGACAATGACAGCTCTTCTATTATCTCAAATTAATGTACTTACCTTTGGTCCCCATCTCCTATCTTTCCAGCTCACTCTTTCCAGCACCCCAGCCCAAACAATCTCTTGGCCACCCGGGACAATACTCTATTGATTCTTCCCTGTTTACACTGCCCCTCACCCCTTTGATGTCTACATTCTTCTCCTTACTGGCTTAAGTTCCACACTCGATCATAATAATTACATTCTTCTGTATGTTGTTGATACCCTTGCCCCTCTCTCATTTTCCTGACTTTTTTGGTGAAACCACAATCTTGGTTAAATCCAACTCTCTTCCTCCTCCATCCGTGCAGCTGAATGTGACTGGAGAAAAACACACAGCCACACAGACTGGTCTCACTTTCAATTCATGACCATGAACCTTTAGTGGGGTCCTTCATGCTGCCAGACAATCACTTTATTACTTCCTGGTCCTTTTGTTCTCTCAGTTAACTAAGTTCCTCCCCTCATCCCCCCACTCACTCTCAGCTAATGACCTTGCCTCCTACTGCACTGAGAAAGTTGAAGTCATCAGAGGAGGAAGTCCACAGATTCCCACCCCACATCCACCCACCTACGACCATCTGCACCCGCAGACTTGGCCTTGAGGCTGTTCCTGCAGATGCAGTAACTACCCATGCTCCCGTCTAAAGCCTGTCCCTCTGCCTGTGCACTTTGCCATATTCCTCTCTTCTACTCAAAGATTTTGCTGCAGACCTTCTTCCTTCTCTCTGACATCCTTGATAACTTACTCTCTACTGCAGCTTTCCCATCAGCATGGTTCCCAATTCATTCAGATTAGAAGCCAAAGTCCTTACAGTGACCCCATGGCCCCACATGATCCAGCTCCCCAACAGCTCTCTGACCTCATCACCCACGTCTCTCCCCTCGGTCACTTCACTACAGGCTCCCTGGCCTCCTTGCTGGTCCTCCAAACTTAGGATGTTTTTTCCTTCTCTGTCTGGAAGCTCTTCTCTCAGGTATTATCTGCTTGACTGAGTCAGTTTTTTTTCTATGTCTGTGAGTCTGTTTCTATTTTGGAAACAAGTTAATTTGTATCATATTTTAGATTCTACATGTAAGTGATATTGTATGACATTTGTCTTTCTCTGTCTGACTTACTTCACTTAGTATAATAATCTCCAGGTCCATCCATGTTTTTGCAAATGACATTATTGCATTCTTTTTTATGGTTGAGTACTATTCCATTTGTGTGTGTGTGTGTGTGTGTGTGTGTGTGTGTGTTACACACACATATGCCACATTTTTCTTCATCCATTCATCTATTGATGGACACTTAGGTTGCTTCCGTGTGTTGGTTATTGTAAATAGTGCTGCTATAAACATTGGGGTACACGTATCTTTTTCAAATTAGCATTTTTATCTTTTCCAGATATATGTTTATTGTTAATTGCCTGTCCCCACATTAGATTTTGAGATCCTTAAGGGAAAGCATCTTTGGTTTGTTCACTGATGTACCCAAGTACCTGGAACAGTACTTGGAACAGAGCAGGGGCTCAAGAAACCTTTGTTGGATCAATGAATATCTGCTGGTGCCATCCATGTGGATGCTTTCTGGATGCTTTTCTCTTTTCTTCTGGCCTAATTTCCTACATTATTAGCTCATATAATGTAAGGCTTGTCATTTCTCATGTATACTACAGTCCTTCTCTGCCACTCTTGGAATGAATTTATGTTCCAATCCCACAGAAGTTCTGGTCATTTTCTGCATATGTCCAGCTCTTTTGTACCTCCAGACTTCTCCTGCTATTGTTCCCTCTCCCTGGAATGCTCTCAATACCTCTGTCCAAATGTAGACTTCTACTCAAGAGTCAGCCCCAATAACCTCTCATTTGTGAAGCCTTCCAGGGAATTTAAGGCCCTTCCCTGGGCTCCCAGAACACTTTGTGTGTAACTTTTATGCAGGGGAAGAAACTGTCTTCATCTTCATTGTGGTCCTAGTGCCTCCTTAGTGCTTGGCACTACGTGGATGAGTATATACTTAGTTCTTTAGTAGAGCTGACTAGTGGTAGAGGTGGTGGCCAGTCTCCACCAAAGATCCTATGAACAGCTCATGTTCATGTTTGTCATACCCTGTCTGGCTCCTGACTTCTGCAACGTTTTCTCCTCCTGAGGCTCCTTCAGCTTCTGCAGACTTATACCTGCACTCCCACCACCAAGCTCCTAGAACAATGTTGACGTTGGCAGAAGGGATAAAAGGAGCTCCTTTCCATTATCTTTGAGTCAAAATAATGCCATCCCTATCCTTTGTGTCTAAGTTCTGAAAATTGCTCTTTAACCTCTTTTCAAAGATCCAATCCCCACCCTCAGTTCTATTTTAGTTGCTCAGAAATAACTATTGAATGGATAAATGAAATGCATTTCTGCTAACATTCTAATGGCTGGACCTAGTCATGCCACCACACCTGACTACAAGGGAGATTGCAATATACAGTTTACCTAAGTGTCCAGGAATAAGAGGACAGCAGGGATAGTGAGGTGTACCAAAGTCCTTCCTATACCCTCTCGTGGTAACTATTAACGTTTTTCCAAGGAGCACATATTTTGTTAATAACTAAGGTATGGCTTTAATTCCCTGTCTGATTTACTACCCTGGTAAGCTGGAATGGAGCCCATGGAACCATAAGAACTAGTTTGGACCTGTGAACTTAAATCAAGCCTTTTTCCCCTATAGCCATGCACCTATTGGGTCTTTTAGATATCATGATGCTAATGGCTAAAAAAGACATGAAGCAAAAGACCTCTTTACTGTACCTGCCACTTCTTTCAAGGACAAGGGCTCCTTTGGAGAGGAAAAAGACCAAAGCCCATTTAATTGCATCAGTCAAAAAATGGAAAAGAACGAGAAGAGAAAGAAGCTGTATTAATCAGGAATATTTCAGTTGCCGATAGTAGAAGTCTAACTCATCCTTTTTTTTTCTCTTTTTTTGTTTTTAAGGGATATTAATTTGCTCAAGTACCTGAGGAGTTCATAAACAGTGGCTGGCTTCAGGAATAGTTGGATCCAGCACCTCAAACAATGTTTATCATATCTCTATCTTCTTTGCATGCCTCTGCTTGGCTTAATTCTCAGGTAGTCTCTCTCCATGAATAGGTATGATGGCTGCTGGCAGCCCCAAATAATTATATTTCTCAAGAACTGTGATAAAATACCAGGAAAGACTGATTGGTCTGACTGAGTTCATATGCCCACCTCTGAAGCCATGACTGTGACCAGTGGGTTGAAGGATTCTATTAGCTAGGTTAACGTTGAAACAAAGGCCTTGCCATGTGTTTTTGGGAGGGCAGTTTGTGGGCTTTTCGGGATGGATTGAGCCAATATTATTACTGAATGGGTGAGGAATAAGAGGAAGAAAAGTTAAAAATGAATGTCCACAACAGAAGCAATCTAAAAAAGCTATCAGACGACGTGGAAAGGAGAGCTTTTTTGCTCCTCAAATATGCTCAATAAATGACAATTCTGTCCCTTACTTGAAGCTTCTCAACTGCCTGACCTCCCTGTTTTCTAGATTTCCAATCATTGAACCCAGGTGCCATGTGTTTAATACGCTGGTAACATTAACTGTTGGGTTGGTGGATGACTTTTAAATCCCACACCCTTGTCTTTCCCCATCTGCCACATTCCACTGTTGATTCCTGGGTCAGCTTGCAGTTGTGTCCTGAATGGGACAAGGTTAGCACCTCTGTTTTTGATGTAATGCTTAGCATAACTTTTGGGTATGTTAGCACATCAAAATAGTGTTTCATCTGGTAAGGCGATGCATGAAGATTATGGTTACTTTTTTGTTCTCTTAAAAATTCTTTTGCTTAAAGTAAACTTGCAATTTAAAAATATTAATGTTTTGCAAAATTTTTTCTGGTGATTAATACCTATTCATTAAGGAAAATTTAGATAATACAAAAGACTGTGAAAAAGAAAAAAAATTCATATTTCTTCATCCTGGTAAGAATAAATGTTAAAACTGTTGTTTATTTCTTGCTGGATTTTTAAATATACACAAGTAGTGTATATGTGTGTATAATTAATTATAAAATTGAAAACATATATATATCATTTAAACCTATTAATTTGCTTAATATAATGTAGTATTTCTTATGTCATTAAATATTCTTTTAAAACATGATTTTTAATGGCTTTAGAGTTCATATAATATACGGATGCTACTAAATTTATTTAATTAATCCTCTATTCTGGATGTTTAGGTTGTCTATAATTTTATATGGTAAATAAAACTATACTATGCATCTCTGATTTTTCAAATCTTTGGATGTGTTTTTAGATAAATCCCTGGACACTGACTCCTTAATTGTTTTAGAATTTTATACATATTTAAGCTAACAGCAGAAAAGTTATATTGCTTTACACTCCTACCAAGTATGCATAAGTATGTATATTTCCCTACACCTTCTCCAACATTGAGTAGCAACATTTGAAAATTCCTAATTTGATGCGGGGGGAGAAGTATCTCACTTTTGTTTTGTTTTTCCTTTTTTAAAATTAAAGTATAGTTGATTTATAATACTGTGTAAGTTTCAGGTATAAAACATAGTGATTCACAATTTTTAAAGGTTATACTCCATCTATAGTTATGATAAAATATTGGCTATATTCCCTGCGCTGTACAATATATCCTTGTAGCTTATTTATTTTATACATAGTTGTTTGTACCTCTTAATCCTCCCACCTCTATCTTGCCCCTCCCCCCTTCCCTCCTCCCACTGTAACCATTAGTTTGCTCTCTATATCTGTGTCTGTTTCATTATAGTCACTATTTTTTTAAAAATTCTACATATAAGCAATATCATACCGTATTTGCCTTTATCTGACTTATTTAATTCATCATAATACCCTCCAAGTCCATCCATGTTGTTGCAAAGGGCAAATTTCATTCTTTTTTTTTTTATTGGAATATAATTGCTTTACACTCTTGTACCAGTTTTTGAGGTACACCAAAGTCAATCAGCTGTGTTTATACACATATCCCCATATTCCCTCCCTCCCTCGACTCCCCCCCACCCTCCCCATCCCAGCCCTCTAAGGCATCATCCATCATCGAGTTGATCTTCCTTTGTTATACTGCAACTTCCCACTGGCTATCTATTTTACAGTTGATAGTATATCTATGTCTATGCTACTCTCTCACTTCATCCCAGCTTCCCCTTCACCCCCCGCCCCCCCCCCAACTCATGTCCTCCAGTCCATTCTCTGCATCTGCATCCTTATTCTTGTCTTGTGACTGGGTTCATCAATACCATTTTTTTTTTCTTTTTAGATTCCGTAAATATGAGTTAAAATTTCATTCTTTTTAATGGCTGAGTAATATTCTATTATGTGTGTATATGTGTGTGTATATATATTATATACATATACACACATCACATTTTCCTTATCCATTCATCTAGCAATGAAGGATAGATTGTTTCCATATCTCGGCTATTGTAAATAATATTGCTATGAACATTGGGGTGCATGTATCTTTTTGAATTAATGTTTTCATTTTCTTTGGATATATACCCAGGAATGAAATTGCTGGATCAAATGATCATTCTATTTTTAGTTTTTTGAGGAAACTCCATACTATTTCCATAGTGGCTGCACCAATTTAGGTTCCCATCAATAGTGTACTGGGTTCCCCTTTTTCCCCATCTCTGCCAATATTTGTCATTTGTGGTCTTTTTTGATAATAAGCATTCTGACAGGTGTGAGGAGATATCTCATCATGGTTTTGATTTGCATTTCTCTGATGATTAATGATGTTGAATATCTTTTTATGTGACTGTCGGCCATCTGTACGTCTTCTTTAGAAAAATGTCTCTTCAGGTACTTTGCCCATTTTTTAATTGGGTTTTTTATTTTTTTTAATGTTGAATTATATAAGCTGTTTATATATTTTGCATATTAACCCTCATTGGTCATACAATTTGCAAATATTTTCTCCCATTCAGTAGGCTGTCTTTTCCTTCCGTGGATGGTTTCCTTTGCTGTGCAAAGGCTTTTAAGTTTAATTAGGTCCCATTTGTTTAATTTTGCTTTTGATCTCTCTTTTGTTTTAAGCTATATACCTGATTCCTGGTGAATTTGCCCTTTTGTGTGTGTGTTTATTGGCCATTCGTGTTGCTTCTGTGGAATGTCTGCTTATAGTCTTTGCCTATGTTTCTTTTGTTGTGTTTGTCTTTTCCATTTTGAACAATGCTTTGGTAACAGACCCCTTGGTGGAACCAGACACTGGCTGGGAGACAGAACTACTGGGTTCTGCAATTTCCTTATCTATATGATGGGGTTAATGTTAGGTGGATCCATAATCCATTTTAATGGGTCAAAATAGTCAAATATTAGCCATTTCAGACAGTTCAACCTGTAGGTCTTTTCTTGCCTCTCTCACAGGGAGTTTAGGAGACTCAAATGAGTTGAGTGTGCAAATGCTTTATGAGCAACAAGCATGAATCAAAGTTAGGAAGTCACTTGGACATCCCTAGCTGTCTTCTAGGTACAGGCATTTACCTATAGCATCTCGCTTATTTCCTACCACACCCCTGTTGAGTATATATTCTTTCCCCATGTAGCAGATGAGGAAACTAAGCCTCTGCCAGTTTGTTACATCGCTCACAAGGAGCAGAGCCGGATGCCAGCCTGGGAGGTCTGGCCCCCTGGCCCATGATCTTTCTATTGTGTGACCCTGTTTCCCTCCAAGTCCTTTATAAAGGCAGGTCAACTAACATCTGCCCAGACATAATTTACTTCTATAGCACACTAAGCAATGGACATTAGCCAAAGCTGTGTAGACACAGCTTGGATCAGCATGGTGACTGACCAACTCTCATTAACAATATAAAGAGCAATATTGAGTTGTGATGATTTTCTTTGGAAATGATTGTGTTTTAGAGACATGCAATTCTGAGCACCCATGGATGTGTTTGCTTCGTAGGGCTAAGGGCTCCAGCGATTTGAAATCATGGCCATCTTGGGTAATTCTTTAGGTCATTCTCATTTACAGTTGCCAGGGTTATGACAAGGCAGATGCACAGCTCTTACAATGATGCTTTTAGAATTCTCAGCTTTCCAAAGAGGTATCATGTGCTTCATAGTCCCTTACCTCTCCATCTGGGCATGTGAGAATAAACAAAGTCCCTGGAAGAATAATATTTCTAGAAATATGAGGAAAAACTTAATTTCTTCATTTTATATCCAGATGTTTTCCAGCAGGAAGGAAAATCTCCATAGAATGCAAGTTTCCCAAACAAATAAAATTTCCAAAAGAATTTTCCTTTTAGCAGATCTCATTGTATTACTTGCAAACTAGCTGGTGAATAAAAGATGCTTTGAAGTTTGCATAGTCAATTCAAAGTGTATCTTAGGGTTAAGAAAACACATTCATAACCTGTCAATAGCTATTTTTTTCCTTGATCATCTCCTGTACTTAGTTAATCTTTACATATGGTACTTTAACCAAAGCAGCAGTTAAAATGTATGAACAAAACCCTGGGCTAGGCACTGTGGAGATGCCAACATGAATGAGTCTTGGTCATTGACCTAAGTGGCCTTGAAAATCAGGAAAGGGATTAAGTCTATGGCAGAAATTTGTAAATTGATAAAGGAGCAACAAACAAAACTCTGTGGGGGTTAAAGTGCAAAGAGATCACATCTGCCTGGGGAGACCAGGGCAAACTCCAAGGAGGAGGCAGCATATGGGATGGGAAGACCGGGCAGGCTGAGGGTTGAGGTAGAGGATTCAGGCAAAGGACACAGCAGAGAAGAGTGGGGCAGGGGAGGTGTCTGGCCAGGGTGGTAGGTGGAGGGGAAAGCGGGAGCTCAGGCTGGAGGAGGGACCTCTTGTAAAATGAGCCTCGTGGAGGCGCTGCATCCACCTTGCTTTTTGCCACATTCCCAGTCCCTGCCACGTGGCTGTCACAGAGGTGCTCCAGGATACTGATAAGCTCAGCAACGAAACAAATGAAAGAGTGAAGACCCCTGTATTATGGCGGCGAAAGTCTTCGGGTTTGCGATGGCACATTCTTTTGTCTAACTCACTCTCTGGACACTTTGTAAACTGGTATATTTATCTCCTAGTACAGTAGAGGCCCCCTTTTCAGACCAGTAGTTGGTTACCCCAAAAAAATCAGTTATAGAGGAGAATCACAGAAAAGTATGCATTTATACCTTGTTTTAATTTTATCTGAACATGATAAATGTACTTTTATTCACTAGTTTTTTGGATTTTTAAAAAATACATAGGGTCAAGTCTCTTTCTTTGAGTAGAAGTCCATTGATTGGAGATCTCCCCCATCATTTTGTGTGAGTCACACCCACAACCTGACAACTAGGATTTCCAGCTGAGGTTCCTTTAATGTGAGAGGCCGACTGAAAGACACCTGTGAAGAAATGGGAATCAGAACCATTGTGGATTTTTACTATTTTGCCCCAATCCTTTACAGTTTTCTTGCCCACACCACATTAGCAGCAATTTTTTTTAAGCAATTGCTTTTACCACTTCTTTCCAGATTATTCTACTTCGTCTTCATAGAAACAGACTTTTTCTTTTCGGGGCTCGTATTTCATCAGGTTACATAATGTTGACCAAAATTACATAATTATAATAACAGGAAATTTGGAATTAGGAGCCTAAGAAATAACACAACTGATTCTCGAGAAGCACCTAATTCAGATTATAGGAGTAGAAAACTGCTGGTTAACTGGAATGGCCTCTGCTGTACTAGTGTTTGAGGGCCCAGGGGGACGAGAGGGACAAGAGGGACAAGACTGTGCCTGTGAATCGGGGAGCTGGTTTGTCTTGAGTTGGGCGAGCTTCGAGGGTTCCACTTACACTTCTTACCACAGTGGTCTGAAACCTCAGCCACGCCTGATGTGTGACGTGCAAACTTGACATCAAGCTGATCTGCCCTGGAGGTCACCCGAGGTGCCCGCCCTTAGAAATGCCAAGGAGGGGCTGCTCTCCCACTGTGACTTATCACAGGGTCCCGTGGGGCGAACGTCACAGCCGGTGTTGGAGCGAAGCTCCAGGGTGTGTAATTGTTTTAGCATAAATCAGTCCAAAGTGGGGAGGAAGGCTCTTGGGGATCATGGAACAGTGCTTGGCGTGTTGCTCATACGTATTAAATAGCTCCAAATATAAATGGACATGGCTTTCTGCTACACTAGGCAGATTGCTTGACTCTCTGGGAGTTGAGTTGTTGGAGGAGAAAAATGAAGGCTTCCAAGACTCTGGCTGGTATCCTAGCAAAACTCCTTTCCCCTTGTTGAGGGGATGGGTTCCCTGCACGAAGGAAGGGAAGCAGGCCCACCCACGCATGTCAGGCCAATGCCCCAAACCCTGGTGATTCGTGTCCTGCTCGGAGCAGACACTGCGACCTCCTAAGGAGAGGCCCGGGAACGGGGATCAGGAACCAGCCATCCTACCCTTTCTTGCGCTGAACTGGCTACATAACCCAAAGAGAATCCTTTGATTCCTGAATGCTAGCACTTTTTTTTTTCTCCTGTAAAAGGAGGGTAAACAGAAAGCATTTGTGAAAGTCATGCACTGTTTATGACAATACAAGGCCATGGGGTTTCTTAAGGCATAAATCACTCAGTTCATTCAGGGGCAAGTGCCAGGCACCCATCTGCCTTCTCATCTCTTCACTTGAAGGAACTAGTGGGACCTGACCGATGCCTGTCTCCCCGTTGATCCACCCACCAGGGTTAATTAGTGCCTCTGCCCTTGAAAATGAGCTTACCCCTCAGGATTTTACCCTTGGGGCATGAAGATCACTGCCTAGAAGAATATGGTGAGTCAGGGAGTTGAAATGCTGAGAGTTTTTTGTTTATTTTTTTTATCTTCTGACTGTTCCCTCACCCTTCTCTGGACACCTAGCACCTCAGTCTGCCTGAGCCTCCCACCACTGGGCAGCTGTTCAGAGCCTCCCATCACGTAGCAGCCATGGCTTTTCTCTGAATCACGTTCATGTCTGAAGTCAGGCGGCAGGGCAGGCAAAACAGGAACCCGGCTCAGCCAGTGCCTCCAGGAGCCCAGGCTTTGTGCTACAGAGAGAGTTAGCTGATGAAATGCACTGTTGCCGTGCGCAAAATGCCACTGCCTTTGAGACAAGTAAAGCAAAAGCAAAACCTGGGCAAACAAAAAAACGATTTCTTTCAAACAAATGGATGGTGATTAAATCTGATAAGGAACAAGCAAACCTGTAGTTCTTTCTGGTTAGTAGTGGCTCAGGCCCAGAAAAGGGTTTAGAATGTGTTTCTGGAAGTTGTATAAAAGAAGGCTTTCTTTAGAGCCACCTTTGAGACCTGGGGTTGGGGTGAGGAGGGGTGGGAACCAGAGACCCAGGCTAAGGCATGGGGCTCTGAGGACTGGCAGGGTTGGAAGGGCCTGAGGCAGCAGAGACCAGGCGGCACTGCCATCTGGCTTTGGTTTCGTGGGCTTTGGAAAGTAAGTTGGTGTTCTGAAGGCAAGGCAAGAAGGTTCCTGGTGCCAGGGAACAGAATAAATGAGAATTTGTCTCTAGGCCACGGATTCTGGAATTTCCCATAATTAACATTCCAGCTGAACATTCAAAAGGCCCAGGCCTCCAGTAAGCCTGTAAATTAAAATAGAATAAAGTATTTAGAGTCTGGTTATGAGGGTAACAGTCTGGGAAACCACTGCATTTGTTATCTGTGAATTGTGACTCAGTGTTTGCATCTGTCAAGTGGCAATAGATTTAGAAATTTAAAAAATGTTAATGCTGATGGGGATCTTAGGGTTAATCGAGTCTATTTCCTTTATTTTAGAGAAAAGGATTCTGAAGCCGGAGAGGGGAAGCTTGTTACTCTAATAATATTAACAGTATTGACTATGCTGAATGCCCCAAGTATCGAAATTCATTTAATCATCACAAATTCTTTCTGAAAAGTTATTGCTATTATCCCTACTTTACAGATGAGTAAACTGAGACTTACGGAGGCTGAGCATCTTGCCAGGGTCATGCGGCTAACTGGGACTTAAGATCAAGTCTAGTGGATTCTAGATTCTGAGACTAGAGAGGTAGCTCATAATAGCTTATGTAGCAAATATTTCTTTTTCATATCTCAAGGGTCTGGAGAAGACCATAAAGGTGAGAGGTAAGAGAGATAATGGCGCTTTTTGAAACCACCCATGCTGCTTTGTCTAACAATAACAATGATAATTGAGAAAAACTGCTGACTGTGTGTCAGATACCGTATTAAGTTAAGTTATATCCCGGGATTATATCAATCATTGAATTCTCACTTCAAGCCTATGAGATAAGTGATGTTATTATTCCAGTTTTGTAGACTAGTCACCTGAGGTGCAGAGATGAGTCAAGGTCAAGAGGTCATAAACGATGGAGTCAGGATTTGAACCGGTGATCCTAACCTCTATTGGGTACATATATCTGACATATCTGCTATTGGCATTTGCTTCCACACAACTACCATATAATGACAATGTACTTATATTATGATGACCTTGATCATTAAAGACAGAGTAAAATATAATCACCACGTCTTTGCTGGGAGATGCAGTCTATAGCACTCAAGTGTTTTGCATCTAGTCTAACATTTCTAGATTAACATCTTAAATCCTGAGCATTCATCCGCAAGGATCTATTTGCTTAGGTTGAAGGGACTGACCTGGTTCACCCTTGTCCTGCTCCTTTCTCTTCAGAATTGGTAGGGAACCCTGCCCACCATTAGGCTCAGACTTCTCCCCACTTTGATTGATTGTGTTGGAAGACATCTTGCAGATGGGACAAGCAGTAGATTTTGTGAAATAGTGGCATCCATTGGTGTTGAAAGGTATAGAATGAAAATACTTTAAGTAGAAGCTCTTTTCCAAATGATTTCATATCTAAGATCTAAATTATTCATTTGAGAAATTAATCAGTTTGGATTTTAGGAGGTACTGTAAGGTGGTTTTTTTTTTTCTTTCTTTCTCTTTTGCCTCTAATGGATAATTTGAAGGAGTTGGCTTTTACATTAAGAAGATAAAACATGAGTTTTCAAAGTTGCCGTTTGATCTTATAGCCTTATGGGTTGCCTAGAAAAAGGGTAGCCTGATGAGTTTTGGATCCCAAGGTATTTGAGGGTAGCAGCTACACATACGCTATTCTCTTTGTCTATTTAATGCAGTACCTTCATAGCTGGACACCATACACTTGCTTATTAAATGATATGTGGGAGGTGCTTTGAAAAGCAAAAACCCCAACTAGAGAGTTGCCCCCTCCCTGGGGTAACTTCTTCTTTTCTTGGCCTTTGTCTTGGCTGCCTTCCTGCATCTAGTCCTGAGCTGGATGGTCTTCCCTACACGACACAGGTATGGGTGGAATGGGTTAGTAAAGCTGGTAGAGAGATGATGCATTAGCTGGCTTCCTGGTTTCATGTGCATTTTATTGAGTCTGTTTGAAGGCAGTGCCCTGCTTTTGGAATGAGGCCCACTGAGTCATTCCAGAGCTCTTAGCTTTTCCTCTTACATGGTAATGCCTATATCTGAGCATGAATTGGCCCCAAGTGTGTCTATCCATGGTCTCTAAGCCCATGAACAACCCCAATTGTTTATTTACTCATTCAATTTTTCTATCCATCTTCAATTCTGTAAAAAAACAATCACTCCTTCACTCTTTATTAGCAACCTATGCCCCCCTCCTTTTTCTTCACTTTGTTTTTACATTTTCTAGGGAGATGTATTGTGTTAAAATTGTCATAGCTATGATTTATTGAATGTCTTCTGTATATTTGGATCTCTGCTTGGGACCTTATTAATAACTATTTGTAAGAATTGTCATCACTGTAAACATTATGTCAGGTCCCGTGCTAAGTGCTTTACAGATATTTATTCATTGAATCTTTATAACAAGCTTGTAAATACTATTATTAAATCTAATGAGAAGACAGAGGATCAGTGAAGTTAATTAACTCACCCAAAGTTGCCCAGATAGTTAGAGGCAGCGCCTAGAATCAGGCAGTCCAACGCTCTACACCGTACTCTTAACCACTAGGATATATAGTCTCCCCTTAAATCTATGATAGTCCATATTCTTCATAACCATCCCACCAGGTCAGGATATTACGGCACATATCTAACAAGATCTATATTTTGATCTCAGGTCTATTTGCTTCCAGAGTCCATGCTCTTTCCACTCTCCAAATTGCCTTTGAGAAGGATAGACTCTGAATTACCCACTATCACCTGCCCATTTGTTTCTTTCTCAGGCACAGAGAGGCAGGAAGAATTATTTACCCCACATGTAATGCCTAAGCAAATCCAGCGGTTTAGTACATTGGTTTACCAACATCTTTAACCTTAGTATCCTTTCTTCAGATTTTATATGGTAACCCAGTAGGTACAAGAGATCCAGACAGAACTCTTGTGCCTGAATTAAGGCTAGTGAACCAGTGCCCTTCTTGTGCCCCCTGCTCTACCTCCCACGAGCTGTGGTTTCTTCAGCTCCTCCATCAAATTCTGAAGGACACCAGAAAGCACAGCTGCAATATCACTGATCTCATCCTAAGTCAGGGACATGTGGCAACCATCCCCAAGGGGATAGTTATTTATCCTATTTCTGCATTTATCAAGCATAACATTATTCAAGACATCATTGGTTTTGAAAAGTCCTTTTTCCAGCCAAAGATATGTTTTCTAAGCTCATCTTTCTATAGATATCATTAAAATAAATTTCTTGGCAAGATCAAATCAATAAGCACTTGTTGAGTGCCTATAAGTCCTGGGAATCCAAAATTCAACATGACATGGTAACTTCCAAGTTATGATTTAATTATTCTTCTTCTCAGTTTTCTGAATGATTTGAATCCAGGCAGTTAGGGCCACTCCAAGACTATAGTAAAACAACCACCACCATACTGTCTTAGATTCCTCCTCCCTCAGAAACTCCAACATCCAAGCCATAGACACATCATAAACATAGTTTACTCTGTGATTTCACTACACATCTAGAATCAACCACAGCTCACTTTCTTTCTACAGACATCTCAGAGGACATGCCAGTCATGGACCTCAGCTGTTGGATTCCTTTCTATAAAACCTAAAGGGATCATAGGTAACTCACTGCAAAATTTAGAGTATCATGAAGACAAACGTAAAGTTTTCTGGCTGCATCTATTATCTCTACAATTTTATTATCAGATTAATTTTCTGAACTTAATCTTCGGATCTGATGATAGTAAAATCTGACTGTCTTGGAGTGAGGGAGGTGGGAAAGGTTTCATATACATATTTTAGGTTTTGAGTTTATGGGATTGTCGCAAAGAATACTACGTGTTCACAAATCCCACATCTTTGTCTTTTAGGCACACACCTAGACTGCATTTCTAAGCCCGCTTTGCAGTTAGATGGCATCACGTCACTGAATTCTGGCCTGTAGATGTTGGCAGAAGTGATGTGTACCATTTCTAGGTGGACCCATAAAATCACCCTACACACCCTCGGTGTCTCTCCTCTTCTAATTTCTGGCTGAGTAGAGAGGATGCTGACAGTTTAGAAGAGGGTGGAGCCAGAGGATGGAAAGAGTGTGGGTCTCTCAAAGACTGTGCAGAGCAGACCCTCCCCGACCAACCTGCACTGGACTGTGAAATGAGCGAGAACCAGAATTTTATTGTGCAAGGCCTCTGAGATTTGGGGAATGCTTGTTACAGGATTTAGTTTACTCCGATTAACACAGAGGTACAGTGAATAGAGCATAAGAATTAGAATCAGACAATTCTGGGTTCTACACAAACTTTTCCACTTACCAGCTGTGTGACCTTGCGTAAATTACTTAACCTCTCAGAGTTTCAACTTCATTTGTAAAATGGGAATATAATAACACTTACCTCATAGGATTGTGGGAGAACTCTATGAAAACATATGTGTATAGTGTCTGTTATATAGCAGGTGTAGCAAGATTACAAATTTACTCACACAATCCAATTGTGCAAAGAAAGTGTAATTTCTTTATTTCTCTATGACTGACTAAATTCTCTTCAAGATCCTTCAGCCCTGGGGTAGCAGGGAAACTAACGTGAACTTTAAATGAGCCAATTAACAATATGTCTGTCTCCTTTGGTTTAAAATGATCTCTTTCAGGTAAATGCTCAGGTTTTTGGAATCTTCGTCCTCAAGATGGTATATGGGGGAGTTTCCTCTGTTGCCATGGCAATGGAGAGTGGTCCCAGCGGTCGTCATGCAGGCTCTTGACTGCTCTCTGAGTTCTCACTGGCCTTGCTGGATCTTGTCCTTTCCCTGTACTGTTAGCGCTTGCCCAGTTGGTGTCTGGTGCTGGAAACTCGAGACTCTTCTCTCTCAGCTTGGTAATGGCCTGGTGAGCCTCTCTTTTGACCCAGCTGGTGCTGTGTAGCCCTCCAAAGTCTGGCTGTGACCCCCACTTACTTACTGGCTTGGGTTACCCTTGTCCACAGGGTCTTTTTGCTCCACCTTGAGAACCCCTCTGGTGAACTGATGGCCCTGCAAGTCAGTTACTTCCAGTTCCTTCTCTAGAGCATCCAGGAACTTTCGAATACTTTCTATACAAGAAAGGAGACTTCAGGAAACTAGCTCCGCTCCTTTCTCAGCTTAACCACGATTCTGCTCTGATATGGCCATCACATGCTGAGCATGGGATGGGGACAGCACTCTGCAAGACAGCCTCGCCTCAGAGACTCAGACAAGGACAAGGGCCTCTTTGCTTTTGGTATTTATGACTGACAGACTAGGATGACCCCCTATGATCCCCACTTCCTGGTTTTCATGCCCTTGTGTAATCTCCTCTTCTTGTATGTGGATGGGCAGTCCTATGATTGCATTTCATTGCATAAAACTCCATCTTGCTAGTAGATCATTCTACAGACTTTCCTTGCTGACTTGATGAAGCGGCCATGCTGGAAATGCCTATGTGTCAGGGAATTGTGGATGAACTACAGGAACTGTGGGTGAATTCTAGAATTTGAGGGGCCAGCAGCCATCAGTCAATAAGAAGCAAGGGCCCTGAGTTCTACAACCACAAAGAGATAAAAACTGCCAACAACCTGCATGATTCTGGAAGTGAAGTTAAATCTCCAGGTGAGAGACTGACTTCCTCGGTCAAATCTCCAGATGAGAACACAGCCTGGTTGACATCTTGATTACAGCCTTGTGAGATGCTAAGCAGAGGCCCTGTGAGATAATAAATGCATGTGATTTAAGCTACTAAGTTTGTGGTAACTTGTTATGCAGCAATGATTAACTTTCAAGAACTTTGGGTGAGAGAAACTGTACACAGCATGCATGTCTCATCGTTTATCCCCTCCTTCTGTCCCCTGATGCTTCCCTCAATCCATGGTAGGCTACAAGGACAGATTTCACTTTTCCTCTTTAGCCTGGTGGGAAGTCCCTTCCTCTCCCCGCTCCCTCCACACACATCATTACTTCCTTCTGCCTGAAATGTACTTCCTTTTCTGTACTTCCTTCATGATCAAGATATAAGAGTGGCTGCTATGAAACACAGTTTAGAAGAAGAGGTAAAAAGTATACAGAGGATTAATATTTTAAAAATATTATCCTCATGACATAGATCATTATATATAACTTCCTCCCCTCTAGATTCAGTTGGTATGAACCTGATTGTTTTCCAGGTCAGAAAGTTATTCAAACCATCTTTCACTCTAACTTTCTCTTGAGTTTTCCCTATCTCAAACTTCTCCTGGCATGAGGGAGGCCATCAAAGCTGGGTGGCCACCCACTGATATAAATATGGCTTGCTATAAATGCTCAGAGAGTCTGATTTCCCATTGGAATGCATCAGTTGGAAAGACCATCAGGATAAGTGACTATCTAGTTTGGGTTCATGGACTGCAATCACAGAGTGTGGAAGGAGAAGTATAAAGTCCAAACAGTCTCATTTTATAGAAAAGGAAATTGAGGCCCAGGGAAGTGAAATGACTTGCACAATCCGACCTTGTTGATTATTCCAAAGCTGGAACTGGAATATGAGCATTCCAACAAGCTAGCCTAGACAATAGTTACCTCAAGATATCATGTACAACTGCAAATAAATGTGCAGCAGAAAATTCTTTATGAAGCAACTTTTGTTGGAGTGGATTATTTTTTTAGATCCATTTTCTCAAGATCCCTTCTTTTTGCAAGCATTAAGTTTTTATCCTTTTCTATTAGTAAAAGAAAATCTTCCCAGGAAAAGTCAAAGAATAGCCGCTTTCCTCTGAGCTGGTAAATGGTAATAACAGCTGTAGGAATACATCTCCTCACACTCCAGGGAGTGAGCTATGGGGCATTTACAAATTTTGGGTTCCAGTGGCGTTTTCTAAACCTGGGCAGTCTGCTGACCTTGGCCGGAGGTAGAAATTTTAAACTGTGCTTTTATGTATAGTCTCTTCTTTCTCTTTCTTTTTTCCTCTTAAGAAGGGGGGCTAGTCTTTATTTAATTTTTTCTTTTTTAGCCTTGAGTTTCTGACAAAGCCCTGGAAATATGAATACAGCCTTTGTGAAAATGAGTGAGAATCTTCTTTTAAAATTTTATCGCTTTTATTCATTTCGTGGAGATTCTTTTCACTCCTAGAATTAGAAAATGGTTGGGGTCATAGAGAATGACCTTTGGAAAGCATGTTGTTATTTTATTCCTAATTCTCCTAAGGACTTCTCTGCAGATGAGTAGCTCGAGATTCTGCAAATGCTGCTTTGTTTTACCCTGATCCTGACAACAGTGGGTTTCTGACGTCGAGCATGGTGCCACCTTCCTGTTTTGTGCGAGATGGTGTGGTGTGGGGGTGAGAACCCTGGTTATGGAGTCAGATAGACTTGGCTTCAGTGCTCTGTGACTTGGGGTGAGTTATTTCGCTACTTTGTCTTAGCTTCCTCATATGTAAAATGGGGGGGGGGGGGAGGAATAACAATGCTTAGCTCACAGAGGTGTTAGGAACATTAAGTGAAGATGAGAATACAGCACACCTAGCACAGGGCCCGGCACATGGTCAGCACTGTCATAACGTCCAAGACACTTTGTTAGAATTACTGTGTGTATTTCATTGTCCATATTCCCAGATGGATTCAAAAGTCCACCGAAGCAGGAACAGTGTCTTATTCACCATTATAATCCCAACATCCAGCTTAATTTCTAATACACAGTAGGTGCTCAGAATATATTTATGTGAATAAAGGAATGAACAAACACTGACAACTATTATTAGTGTCCCTTGAACTTGGGCAGTACCCCAGCAGACCACACAGACCAGCTGAGTCCTTTCAACAACACCTTGTCCCATATGCACACACGGAAATGTGGGCATCAGCTGCTTCCAGGCTTCCTACCTGGGACGGATTTAGTTCATGTTTAGGAATCTGAAGAGGCTTTCCTTCAGAATCTGGTGTTGATTGGAGCTTACAGAAAATTTTAACAGCCTGAGGTTTAAAAACAAAATCTGAAGAAGAGCTAGAAAGGGCAAGTGGTAAAATAATTCTGTTAGAAAAACAAAGTTTCTTATAACTTAGTTCTCAAAATTCAAAACCTAATGTGAACCCCTCATGAGTTCAATAATTTCCAAGGAAACTGAGGCTTTTAATGTCCCTGTTGCATTAAAGATAATTTCCTTCTCATAGGAGGCCTCTAACAGCAGTTGCGATGGAAATAAAAATAATCCGAGGAGACAGAGTGGGAGAAATAAAAAAAGAACACAAGATGGAGGGGAGATAGATCCCCAGGAGGTGGAGAGTTCTGAAAAGAAGCTTTCTCTGGACAGTGATTGGGTTCATCTTTGTGTGGCTAAGGCCCAGCACAGAGTGGACATGGGAGCCAATCAGCACATATTTTTGGGCCGAAGGGGGCCTGCGAGGTGAAGTGATGGAGGACGAGACAGAAAGCTAGAGCAGAAGAGGCCAAAATGGGCCAGTGTCTACTGCCTGGGCCAACAAACGGAAAGAGGAAGACAGATGCTTGGAAGGAAAAAGGGAAAAAAGACAAGAAGTTGGAGTGAGAGGCTCTTCTCCTACTTCTACTTTTTTACTCTTTTAGTTTCTTTATTTAAGAAAAGCAACAAGGAAGAACTATCAAGAGCAAAGAGTTCTAGAAGGAGTTGAAGAGGTGGGAATAAGAATAAATTCCTTGTTCCACTTTCACTCAGATGATGTTAGGCCTTGAATCTCATTCTCCACTGCCTCTTCCTATTTGTCTATGTTCTCATTTGTCTTTCCCACTAGACCACATGCAACTTGAGGACAGACCGTTTGTTTTGTTCCTCTTTGTACTCCCTTGGTGAGTGCCTGGCTCATTTGATGCTTAATGAATTGACTTGGCAAGAATAGTTGATGATGTCTGTGAGTGGATGTATCTGTATAAGGAAACTGCACTATCCCATGATAATGGGACAATCAACCCTTTCCCCTCCCTTGGTTGCATTTGGGATATACACCTTAAGGAAGAGAAAACTGTAAACTAAAGCAGAAATTTCTGCACTTCTGTAATGATGTAGGAAACCACAGGAATAATTTAATCAATGTAATATACTACAACATAAGCCAACTCTACCCTTACAGTTGTTAAAGGGAAAACATACCTCCGAGTGAGAGGAAGGGCTCCTGATTATGCACCAGGGTTTCATTATAATCTACTAGCTCTTATCTCAGATTGAGTTACACCATGGGTATAAGGTAATCCCATCTCTTCCAGCTACAAAGTTCTATGTATTACAGGCCATTCAATATTAGAAATAGGTAATGTCGTGCCCAGGGACGTGGCTGGAGTATTTAAAAAACAGAATCTTCAGGAGATGAGTGGAAGGATATAGATAGGGAAAGAACATAAGGGCAAGAGGAGGATAGAAGCAGAGGAGTGAAAAGGGCCAGGCAGTAGAGAATGACAGAGCCACGTTGCTCTTACCTGTTGTGTGTATGACTGATTGAGCCTACATTTCTGCATCTGAGGTAGGAAGATGTGGTTTCAGGTAAGTTGCAAGTTGGCCTTCTGAGTGATGGGAAAAGTGTATCACATAATTTTATGTGAGGTCAGGTTCTTAACCTTTTCCAGGATATAGGGTCCCTTTTAATAATCTGGATCTTGAAAGTTCTCATCATAAGAAAAAAAGTTTGTAACTGTGTAAGGTGATGGATGTTAACTGGACTTATCGTAGCAATCATTTTATAATATATACAAAGACCAAATCATTATGTTGAACACCTGAAACTAATATAATGTTACATCAATTATACATCAACTAAAAAATATTTGTTGAAAGCTAATAGATCTTTTTTTCCAGAAAAAACACAAACATCCAAAATTTTACGTGCAATTTTGGGGGTTCACAGACTCCTGAAGCGCATCCATTGACTGACTCTGCGGCAAGGCCTCTTTTGGTCAATGAATTCTCAGTGTCCCTTACATCTTATCCCAGAATCCAGCTTTCAGTTGCCATTTACCGCAGAGGAGATGAGACCCAAGTGCTCCCTGTCTCTGGGTAGGGGATTATCTGGTATCTCTGTTCTGTATTTTTGGTGCAAAACACTTGGCCTTCCAGACATAGGAATGGCTGTGGATAGCAAGTGTTTGGCCGAGGCCATCTGAAACAGTTTTCTCCCAGTGCTCCATGGGCAACATGCGAGGAGGAAGCGCACCAAACATGAATGGTTTACATGAGTCTGTCAAGGGATGTGTGGGGATTTGGGGTAAAGGGAGGGGAAGAAGGACATGCATCAGCGTGAGATGCTTCAGAGCCAGCATGCGGCACTGTTACTACGTGATGTCACATCTGTTTTCAAGCGGTGATGTGCTTCAGACTAAAACAAACAGGTACAGCAAGGGGTCAGGAGTGGGAAACAAAAATTTCATCTTCCTTTCCAGTTCCTGTAGACTGTGCGGTAGTTGGTTAGTGGTGTCCCTCAAAGAATCACTCCTCCTGGTAGTCACACTGCTGTGTAACCTCTCCTTGAATCGAGGCTGCTCCTCTGATTTGCTTTAACCAGATACAGAGGAACCAGGTAGAGAAGAACTGAGGTTTTCCAGTTGATGGCCCAGCTGAGCTCCCATCAGAAAACCTGCACCAGCTATCAGCCATGTGCACATGTCATCTTGGACATTCTAGCCTAGTTAAGCTTTCAGGTAACTGCAGCCCAGGCATCAGTACATAGGGTAGAAGAAACATCTCACTGGGCTCAGTCAACCCACAGAATTGTGAGAAATAAAATGGTTGTTATTTTAAGCCACTAAGCTTTGGGGTGATTTGTTATGCAGCAATAGGTAAGTCAAGCAGGTTGGTAGTGATTCTCTGAGTACTGTGTTAAGATGGATATTTAGGTCATATCTAGACTTGATGGAAAATATACTGTGACTGATTGCCAATCTCTCATGAGGGCAGGAAGGGAGCATGGTGGCCTATGTAAAAAGAGACTGGAATTATAAAATTACAACTTATACTATCTCAATAGAGCTCAGAAGGAACTGTTGGCAACTTTTTGTGAGAAAGTTGTGACTTGGAATAAAAGTAAATAAAAACCTTGGATTTTCATTAGCTCTGAGACAAGGATTATCACCAGGATTCACCCATCTCTGTTCTCTACCTTCTGTCTCTCCCTTTAAACTCAGGGATGCAAAGAGCTATGGAGGGTCCTTGGAACTGACAGCATCCTTTGAGACTGTACTGGCCAAAGCCGAGTATAATATAGAGGTGCTGAAAGTGTTTGTGAAAATCTCACTTGTTCACTCACTCATTCATTTTGATTTATCTACAGTTTTATGTTATGTTACATACAATTTTCTCTATGCCAAATATCTTTGCAGTGACTGCAAAGAAATAAACAAGGCATAAGTTTTAAGGAATTCATGGCCCCTATCTTCAAGGAGCTCATGTTACAGCAATCTGGCATTACAGCAGGATAAGAGGAATACAGCAACAACAGAGGCACACGTTATAATAGTAAGCACGGTGGGCCAAGTATCTCATTTAATCTTCTTTTAAATTTTAAAATTAATTTTTTATAACAGCTTTATTAAGCTGTAATTCGCATATTATACATCCATTCCTTTAAAGTGCATAATTCAGTGCTTTTAATATACTTACAGAATTGTGCAATCGTCACCACTATCTAATTCTGGAACATTTTGATCACCCCAAATAGAAACACTTACCCATCAGCAATCACTCCCTATTCCTCTCACCCCTCTAGCTCCTGGCAACCACTAATCTACTTTCTGTCTCTTTGGATTTGCCCATTTGGAATATTTCATACAAAAAATTCAATATATGGCCTTTTGTGTCTGGCTTATTTCACTTAGCATCTTTTCAAGTTTCATCCATGTTGTAGCATCTATCAGTACTTTATTTCTTTTTACTGCCAAATAATATTCCATTGTATGCATATGCCATATTTGGTTGCTTCATCAGCTGATGGACATGTGTGTTGCTCCCACTTTTTGACTATTATGAATAGTTACTATGAACATTGGTACACGTAACTGTGTGGAAATATATTTTTTATACTTATGGGTATTTATATAAGAGTGAAAATGTTGAGTCATGTGGTAACTATGTCTAATTTTTTAAAGAACTACCAAACTAATACTGCCTTTTATTTTAACCATCCTAATGGGTGTGAAGGGGTATCTCATTGTGGTTTTGACTTGCATTTCCTTAATAACTAATGACGTTAAGCATCTTTTCATGTGCTTATTGGCCATCTGTACATTTTCTTTGGAGAAATGTCTAGTCACATCCTCTGCTTATTTTTCAATTGGGTTATTTGTTATTCTCTTTTTACTATTCAGTTTTACGAGTTCTTTATATATTCTGGATACAAATTCCTTATCAGGTATATGATCTGCAAATATTTTCTCCTATTCTGTGGTTGTTTTCACTTTCATAGTGTCCTTGGAAGCTGAAAATTCTTTAATTTTGATGTAGTCCAATTTCTTCTTTTGTCTCGTGCTTTTGATGTCGTATCGAGAAATCATTTCCTAATCCAAGTCCATGAAGATTTAGTCCTATGTTTTCTTCTAAGAATTTTATAGTTTAGCTCTATATTGAGGTCTAGAATCCATTTTGAGTTAATTTTTATCTATGATGTGAGGTAAGGGTTTAACTTCATTCTTTTGCATGTGGATATTCAGTTGTTTCAGCACCATTTGTTGAAAGACTATTTTTTCCTGTTGAATTCTCTTGGCATCCTTGTAGAAAATCAAGTGACCATAAAAAATATGAGCATTTATTTCTGGACTCTCAATTCGATTCTGTTGACCTATATGTCTATCTCATGGCAGTCGTTTAATCCTTATAACATCTATATGAGGAAGGTACTACTAAAAGCTCAGAGACTTTGAGCACTTTCTTCAAAATCTTATAATTAATATTCAGCAAATCAAAGACTGGAAGTTGGATTCTCTGATACCAGGGACCAGGCTAAAAGGTGACTACTCTGCTGCCCCAGGAGGTATGACTGTGGAATGGGTTTATATAGACAGAGAATGTCAAGATGGAAGGCATTGGGATTCAGAAAGAATACAACTTATAGGAATGTAAGACTATATGAAGCAAAGCCAAGACCCAGGGGACAATGGGAGGAAAGAAGCCAAGACACCACAATTAATCAGGGCCTTTGAAAACTCAGTGGTAGCCTCCTAACCAGCCTCTGTGATTCAGGGAAGGTTTTTAAGAGGAACTCACCTTTGACCAGTGTCAGGGAACATCTAGAGAAGTTTGCAAGGTTGTATGTGTGTTGGATGGGGTAGGAGAGATTCAGGAGGGACCAGCACGTATATACTAAAGAATCTGGCATAGTCAGGGAATGGAAATAACCCAGCTGGAACATAGTGGGAGCTTTGGGGACTAGCTAAAGAATACACTGGAAAAGTAAGTTGAGGGTAGATCACGAAGGGCCTTGAATGTATTACCAAAGAGTTTGGTTTTCTACAAGTATTTCAGTTGGGAAATAGTTGTAGATTTTATGTAAGGGAGTTAGATCTTTATGTAACTGGTAGCACAGAGCAGGATGGATTAGAGTAGGAGGAAACAGAGTCAGAAAAACTGGATTGGGAATTCTTGTGAGTGAGATGATGATAAGGGTAGGATTGGAGAGAAGAGGGCTGTTACCTAGGATGCATGATTGACAGGACTTGGTGATTGATTTTTAATGGGGGAGGGGGCAGGAGAAAGAAGGGAAAGGAAAGGAAGTGATAGAAATAGGAGGAGAAGAAAGAGGGGAGAAGAGAAGAGAAGGGAAGAGAAGAGAAGAGAAGAGAAGGGGAAAAGAAAAAAAAGGAAATGAATGTTTTTGAAGGTCTAATGTGTGCTAGCCTTGTTAATATATTGATATTTCTATTTTCAAGTGAGAAAATATATTCAGAGATATTAAACAAATTGTCCAGTCCCAGAGCTGCTGGTCAATGGCTGAAGCAGGTTTCAGATTCAGTCCTCTTAGACCCCCAAACCCCGACTCTTTCCTACACCCCATGTTGTCAAGGATAAAGTTCAGATTTTTGGTAGAGGCAGGAGGATAAGTACTGAGACCAGTCATAAAGAAGGTAAAGAGAGGAAAGAGCTGGCTTTAATAGGAAAAGAGCAGAAATTCATTTGGGGACACATGGTGTTTGAGGCAGCACTGGCAAAGATGACCTACATGTGATTAGAAATATGAAATCAAAGCTTGGAAGAGGCACAAGGGCTTAAGACCCCATCCGAGAACTCACTTCTTCCCACTTCTGAAATTTTGGGTGATGCCATGGGAAGCAGCTGAGATTGTCCAGGGAACCAGTAGGAGTGTGAAGAGAAGAAAGACAAGGAAGGAAATGGTCAAACGGATCAAAGGTGAGAGATGAGACAGCCTGGGGCATCTTCCCTGGTGGCATGAGTCCGTGGACACTCCTGACTTGTACCCATAGAAGTGTGGCTTCCAGGCCTCAGACAGGCTTGAGAGGCAGCAGTGAGGGGCCCTTTCTTTCCTGCCGTGAGCACTCAACAAGTGATCACATTATTATTATCATTATGGCTGTGGTTATGATTATACACAGAGCAAAACTCAGCAACTATTTTTCAAGAGTATGTTTAGTGCAGTCCTCTTCAGAGGCAGGACTATGGGATAAAATGATTTCCTGTGTTCCCTCCCGGTCCCATGGCTCCATAATTCTCTCACTTTCCTGTGTTGACTAGTGAATAAGAATGATCTTGAAATTTGACGTCTGGCACAGAAGCTATCATTATACTTCCAAATTTTATTGAGGAAATATTTGAAGCCAAACAGAGACTTTCATTTCGTTCACTTTAAAGAAAGCTTCATACATATTCACCCAACAAATATTTGTTTAGCACTTGCTCATATAAATAGTCCTATACTAGGTGCTATGGTAAAGCCCTGTAAGTACAAAATCTCTGTCCTCGGGCAGTTTGTAATCTAGGTAAGGCAGAGGATGAACAAACGGTAAAGGTGGTGGGCAACTAACCAAAGTCAGCAAAGCGATTTATGCTTAAATTGTAGACAACATAGATTAGAGAAGGATGGAACAGAGAGCAAGACACACACACACACACACATACACACACACACCCCCACAACGAGCCAGAACAGTCAGACAGCCAGCCAGACGGACACTGGAAGAAGAGCCTGAAGCTAGTCTTGAGACTGGTTATGATTTGGATATCAGAGACGAGGCAAGTCCAGGGGGGAGAAAAGTGAGATCCCAGGAGAGGAAGGAAAGATGGTTGAGGTGTGTTGTAAAAGCAGGACTCAGGTAGCCTGAGGGAAGCAGGGCAGTGCCAAGGTACAGCCTTGAGGGCTAAGGTGGAAAGGGGAAGGGAGGGTTACATGTCAGAGCCCCATGAATGTGTCCTCAACCACCCACTTGGACTAGGCTCCTCCTAGACTTTTCATAGGAATGCCATCTTATGCCCTATAGAAAGTGATATTTACAGGCAACTTGCTCTCGTTCCAACCTCTTGAGATGCCTATTTTGGAAGAAACATGGTTACCAGTTTCTCCTAACTATTGGAGAAACCCATTCACTACCACATACATTGGTCACTTTGGCAGTTCTGTACATCATCCAGAACTTTTTAGCATTATTCACTCCCTTTCCCAAAATCGTGAAGCCTGCCTAGGAAGCTGCCATGTTAGGAAGCAGAGGCAAGTGATTCTGAGGACAACTGATATGAGAAGCTATCCAATTTCTCCTCCCCAGTCTTCTGATTCCTCTCCGCAGTGTTTTGTGTATGTTCTGTTTATTTGAGATGTAAACCTCCATAGAGGGGCCTGAGGCACACTCTGTGCTTTGTGTAGCTCCTAGATGGCCAAAAATGTTGTTAGATACCAAATAACACTTCGAAGATTTATACATAAATGAGTCAGAAATATGGAGATTAAGTTTTCGCTGAGATGCACATGAATTAAGGAGAAAAGTGTTAGAGGCAATTGAAAAAGAAATGCCTTGAAACTTAAAGCATATGGAAAATAATACAAGATGTTGCAGAAATCTCAAGATGGATGGGGTTCTGTCTGATGAGTCCTTGGAGCCCCTCCCCATTTTACAAAAATCTCATCATTTCAAGAAATTAACATGACCTTAGAGACCAGCTGAAAAGGGTCCATCTCTCCAGGTTTGACTGGCTCATCCCCAGTCTAAGTGTTCAGATTTTAATTTTTTTTTACCTTGTTCTGCAGTTCATGTCTAAATACTCGAAGATGTTTATATTGCATACATTCAGCTTTAATTGGCCCTTAAAAGAAGGTGTTGATTAGAATCTGCTCAACATCAACAGCTAGCTCACACAACATTCTGTAATTACTGTTTATTAATTTAGTTCAAGTGGCATAGTTGAAAGCCCTGTTCAGATGGGAGAAGTAAATTGTCACTGGTATTGAATATGTAAATTATGTGCAGTGTAAATTTCCACGAAGAAATGTTTAAAGTTAAATGCTGTGCACATAAACCCTTCCGGTTTTATCTAACCCAGCCCTTGGAGGTGAATCAAGTCTCTACTCAGGAAGCACGTGGCTCTAGAACCTGGGGGAGGTCCCCTGGGCGGGCCACTGCCTCCGGGTGGTGCATCTCACCTTGAGTTTGTAAAATGAGATTTTGTAATCAGTTTTGTTGTGTGTGTTCCCTTTTTCATGAAACAAGGCAACGCTAATGCGCCCCCTTTATCCTTGTTCACAAAGCCCTTGCATGGAGTCCCCAGCAGATTTTCTAAGCCTGTTTGGGAATCCAGCAAATTCCCCTGCTTCCCCAAGGAAGCTTCTGGATGCTGCTGGGTGGCATGCTGAAAACAACAGCAATTGAAGACAGCTTTGCTTCAGCAAATAGCTGAAATAAGTTCCTATGAATGTGTGTGTGTGTGTGTGTGTGTGTGTGTATGTGTTTTCCTCCCCCAGAATATCAAAGAAGATGGCAGAAACTGGGGCAAATTCTCAAGTCGGGATTGTTTCCTGGAGCCCAAACTGTCTGATCTCTGGGAGCTGTATTAAAGGCTCTGTGCAGCTCTTCCCAGAAGAGAGAGTGTTTAATCTGGTTGGGATAAGTTTATTATATCAAAGATTGTCTTAAAGTCTTGCTGTATTAAGGCTGAATTAAGTGAAAATTTCCTTCAAGCATTAAGATGCAACCAAAACACTTTGCTTCTTTTTCTGTACTAATGGTGCTTTGGGCAAATTACTTAATCTATCTGTTCCTTGGATTCCTTAGCTGTAAAATGGAGAAGATAATAGTACCTACTTCATGGAGTGCATGCAAAAAATTAAATGAGATAATGCCCCTTAAGTGCTTAAAACAGGACCTGCCTGTAATGTAGGGACAATAAATGTTAACTATTATTTGCCCCTGTAAAAGTTTACATGGTTACAACTGGACCCCCAAATGGTTTTACACATTCATTAAAAGATTCCTTTTCTAGACATTTCTGATTGTTTGGGTAGAATCTTAAATTCACAGCTAATCAGAAAAGATCCTTTAAAAAAATTAGAGATGAAAACCAAGGGTTTTTGTAAGCATGAAAATTCAATTATAATTTTTTTTTTCCTAAAGGTTGAAAAGAGTAGTTGAGGCAAAAAGTACATCTGGTTCTTCCGCCACCGAAGCCCACACATGCCCATTTGGGGGGCTTTCTGGCTTTGTACAAATTTTTCAGCCCAGATGTTGGATGTTTTCAATTTTGTAGAATCTGACTATAAATGAACTGAAAAAAAAAAATGGCCCAACTGTTACTGGGACTAATTATGATAGTTCCAAAGAGATTGTGCACGCTTTCCCTTTCCCTTTATGAAATGTTCCTGAACAAAGCCTTTTGATGGAAATAACCGTTTCACATGATAGCTGGCATTTTCGGTAATAATAATCCTAGTTCAGATCCACAGAGAGGAGGTAGTGGGAATGCAAAGTGCTTTGGAGATGCCGGCTCGTGTATTTCTATGACCCTCCTGTGTGGCAGGTGGCAAGAATGACGCTCCCTGTTTCACGGATGCAGAAACTGAGGCAGTGAGAAATCAAAGCCACGAAGCAGGAACGTTCTAGAGCAAGTCAGTGATAGAACCGGGAGGCCAACAGTTTTATAATCAGACTGAACTACGTGCAGTTTAGTTAGGCGCCATCTGCTAAGGACACGGATGCTAAGGAGAGCTCCTGTCAACCAGGTGAGCCTGCCTTCGTGGATCCCATGTGTTTCAGCGAAGTTGTCTGCTTACTGCTGTGAAGTAAATCCCATTTTCCTATAATGTCTACTGAAAAATTAGACATATGGGCCCCCAGATTACTCCCATAGGTACAGCTGAACAGTTTTGACATGCTAGAGCTGAAAGCGGTTGCCCAGGCTCTGGCTGTTTTTTAATCATTACACCTTCCAACCTGTTCCCCTCTCATCCGTGTTTTGAGAAGTTGGGGAGAAAAATAGTGCAGAGCTGAGAGGGCATTTGTAGTACTTTCCCACCTTTGGTGCTCACTCTGAGTAATCTTCCTTCACGTCGCTGGGAGTTCTGCCCAGCCAGAGGCCCCTTGACCGGATTCTTAATACCCTTGGAATTTAGCTTTGCTTCTCCCTTAGGTGACACCAAGCTGTATTCTCACACATTGTAAGTAAGTGACATATCTTCTATTCGGTTGAATTTCTTAAAATATTTTGTTTATTAATCGAATTGCCCATGAATGCCTTCCTTGCATGTCAGGCACAGACAGAGGAGGTGAGAAGAGGTGAGTAGAGAGAAGAACAGGGAGACTTTGCCCTCAAGAAGGTGGGCGCTCATGATGGGGGAGTGAGGGTGGGTAGACAGAAGCAAACCAACAACTCTCATGCAGGGAACATGCTGTCATGAGGCGATGACTCAGAGGAGGGGCACCTCGCCCTGTCCTGTGGGGGATCCCAGGGCAAGTTTCGAAGAATGGATAAGAATTAGTCAGGTGAAAAAGTGGTGAGATGTCATTTCAGGCAGAAAGTACAGCATATGCAAAGGTGCAGGGGTTGAGAGAGCTTGGCCTCCAGGGCGCAGTGAGGAGTGAGCCGTACTGGGTGGCTCTCCTCTAGGGTGCTAACCCAAGGTGACGCTACTGGCTATGGGGGTGGAGTGGGTGGAAGCCAGGCTCAGAAAGCTCCTTTGTGCTAAGGAATATTTCTCTGAAGACCACAGGGCATCACTGAAAGCTGTGCATGACAGTGATTTGACCACGACCATGTGGAAGTCTTCCAGTTCTATAGAACCAATTGATTCCCTACTTTGCCAAGGGAGTAAATCTGTATATGTTTAGGTGTTTATTAGTCAGAGGAACAGAACCTGTAGTGTGTGTGTTTGTGTGTGTGTGTGCGTGCGTGTGTGTGTGTTTTAAGGAATCGGCATACATACTTTGTGCGTATGGAGGCTGGCAAACCTCAAATCTGCAGAGTCAGCCAGTAGGCTGGAGACCAGGGAAGAGTTGATACAGCAACTCAAGTCTAAAGGCCATGTGCTCACAGAATTCCCTCTTGCTCAGTAGAGGTCAGTCTTTTGTTTTCTTCAGGCCTTCAACGGATTAGATAAGGCCCACCCACATTATGGAGAGCAATCTGCTTTACTCAGAGTCCACTGATTTTAATATTAATCTCATCCCAAAGTACTCTCAGAAACATCCAGAATAATATTTGACCATGTTTCTGAGCACCATGGACCAGCCAATTTGACACATAAAATTACCATCACAAAAGAAGTAGATATATTCACATGGTGTAGTGTTCCTACACCCCTGTCATTTTCCATAGAACTCCATTCATGTAAGAATTCTTTAAAAATTACTAATTGAGTGCCTACTATGTGCCAAACTCCGAAAATTCCAAAGTGAGCAAGATAGACCAGTTGCTTTTTAGTGAAGGAGGGATTAGCAAATTATGACCCATAGCCAAATTTTGCCCACAACTTATGTTTGTAAATGGAGATTTATTGGAACACAACCATGTCCACTTATTTATGCATTGTTTATGGCTGCCTACATGCTACAATGACAGAGACCATATGGCCTACAAATTCTAAAATATTTACTGCCTAGCTTTTTACAGAAAGTTTGACAATCCCTGTATTGTAGGATATAGATTATAAGGAAAGAAACAAATAGACGTATAATGTGATGTCAGGTAGTCAAAATGTGCCTTGAAGAAAAATCAAGCAGGACAAAGGGGTAGAGTGATGTGCGTGCTATTTTTGACATGATGGTTAGGGATGGCCTCTCCGTAAAGATGATATTTGAGCAGGGACCTTAATTAAAGGAGGGGCAGCCATGAGAATACCCCAGGGAAGTGAGTCCCGGGAAGAGGGCACAGCAAGCTCCTGACATACTTGAGGATCTGGAGACCAACGAACACCAGGACGGGTCACCTACAAATTTTTCTCTGCACTGGTACATCCAGGATGGCCTATGTCTCACTGAAATCAGCTGGGAGATCAGATTCTTGAACAGTGTGGTTTGAGGTTTTGGTTCCAAAACTTTGGACTCCAAGTGGTCATAGCTTCCTCATTGGTCTACAAAAGCCAGATGGGATCAGATGCTTCCATGTTACTCTCTTCTCTCCTTGAATTCCCACCATTGCAGCGTCCAGATGCAAATTTCTCAGCCTTGCAATCCAAATCCTCAGAGGTCAGTCCTACCCTAGTCTACCTTTCTGACATGGTATCCTAGTATCTCCCCACTGCAGCTCCCCTCCCACACCATCCCCATGCTCCCTCCATACCAAGGTCCTGCATTTTCCCTTTCCTCCCCTCCATTCACCTTTCTCTGGGCTCATGCTGTCCTCCTCCTACAATGCCTCGACTCCACTTTCCGTTCTCTCTCTACCTCTCTCTCCTTCTCTTCCTCCATATTTTCCCTGTACGTCTAAGTATCTTTCACCCATCCACTGCTTGTTATTTGAATCTCCAGCCCTGAGGGTGTTCGGCTCATCCCGGTTTATGCAGCTGTCTCCTTTCCAGCAGCCTAGGAGGCCCAGAAAGCAGAATTGCAATGGGCACAACATAGCTTTTCTCTGCAGAAGTGCCCTTCTAGGGACTTGTTTGCACTTGGTACTCTCCAAGTGCCCTGAAGACACAGTTGTGAATCAGACATAAACTTGGCCTTTAAGGAGCTCACAGTGTAATGTGGGAGAAAAACACAGATACAAATGCTTATGGTGCAAGATAGATATTTGCAGAAAGTGCTTTAGAAGCAGAGAGAGTGTGGCTGGCTCTACCTGGAGGAATCAGGGAGGCTTTCTTGAGGAGGTGACATTTTAATAAAGTCTAGGCAGAAGAAATGAAGGGGAATACTGTTCAGGAGAAATAGCACATGCAAAGGCAGAAAGCTGAAAAGGAGCTGCACTTATCTGAGGCTTGGGGAGAAGTTCTAAGTGGTGAAGCCAAGAGAGAGTCAGTGGGAATGGTAGGACATGGGACTAGCAAAGATAAAATCCTGATGGAGGAGGGCAAGTTTGAAAACAAACTTTACTTTTATCTTTGTATCTCCTTCACCAAACCTAGTACCTTTGATAGAGTCATGAACTCTTGGTAGTTTCTTGATTTGAACTAAGCAAGTTAAATTTCACTATATATCCTGAGACCCATTTGAACGTGGAATGCCAATAATTTTTGTAATGTGATACTCATCACATGTACTGATTGTATCAGATATATACATTGCACCACATCACACATCACCCCATTTTCTTAAGCTCACGACCTCAGCAGGTATCTCTCAATCTCCTGATCCTGGTTGTGGTTTCCTTGGTGGGACCAATGTATTCAATATGCAATAAAAATTTATTCTCTGTTAAAGTAAGAGTTATGTTCTGTGCTTGAGTAATGAGAAATGTTGAAGCCAGTAGACCCACCCGACATGTTACTTTTATAGGACTCTCACTGGAGAGTAATAAGTTCAGGACAAGTGGGTGCGACAAGATTTCCTTCAAGAGGGACTGAAGAAACAATGACCAATGATCAGTCAATGTCAATATTTAATTCCTAAATGAGATGAACATGATCTAATAGCAACTTGATTTCCTGCCCAAATAGCCCCAGACAGACCTTTTTTTCCCCAAAGCTGTCCATGAGTTCTTGGCAGGAAGCTTGTGCCGTCTTAAAGATGAGTTTTTTCTCTATTAGGTCAATGAGGAGTGAACTAAATATTTTCTACTTGGGTCTTCACATGATAAAAGCTTAACAGCTTTGAAGGAGCTATTACAGGCAAATGCCTAAAAGAAATACCCATTTGAAAAGTCTATAATTATGCACTTCTATAATAGTGTGTAAAGGGATCATGGTTCCCATCAAGGGTTATTGAGTAAATAGTGAGTTCTTAAGTCAGTAACTACTTATTTACATGATGGTCGGTAATGGCAATAAAAGAACCATTGCAAGCTGCTAAGCAGAACTTATTCATCCATGTAGTTGAGGCTCATAAGGTGCTGAGGTCTGTTTTCTACTCAGACATAAAAAGCACTGCAGCAGCTTGGAGCGAAGGTAGGGCGCTATCTTGCCGTTGAGCCAGGGGATGCTAATAAGTTCCAAAGGCCCCTGCAAGTGGTTTAGGCTCAGAGTAACTGGAATAGCACTGCCTGGAGGACATCTGCCTTGACTACCCAGTCTCCACTCTCCTTCCTTCTGATGAAAGCCTCTTTTCCTTGGGATCGTCCCCTCCCATGTTCCTTGTGACTCTGGTAGGGCTGTCAGTCAAATGGTCAGGCTTCCCCATCAGCAAGTGATCCGAGCAGAACTCTTAAGAGTCCTTTGGGGATTTGACATGATTTCTGGGAAATAAGCATCTTTTTTTTTTTTTTTAGGATGCCTTGGTAAAGGTCAGTGTTAGCTTAGAGCTGCTGGTGACTTTCATCCGGGTAGAAAAATCTTGTCTGAAAGTAAAACCAACACAGGATAAGGTGGAGGTAGGAGATGGTGAAAAAGAAATAAATTTCTGATCATATTGTTTGAGCAGCTGGGTGAGCCATGTCTGAAGCTAGGCCGTGCCTTGGACTTTCCAGTTACCTGAGCAGTATATTTCTGTTTCATGTTTATGTGGTTTGGGTTGGGTTTCATGTTGCCATCACTGTTGGGCTCCCTGGTATGAAGTACCCTATTGGTGATTTTTCTTTTGTTTTCTCTACTGCTCATCCAATTTTGTGAGAATTCCTTAGTGTGTGTATCAGAAGATGTATGTTTGTGTGTTGGGACAGATGACCCCTAATTAGTTAACTTCTGCTGTCAATAGTCCCAGTACCAATTATGGGAGAAGCTGAAACTAAAGGTTAGGCTTTATCTGGCCGTTAGTAGAAATCAGCAGGAGTTGCTTGTCTGCACCTGACTGACAATCCCAGGATAGGACACCCCTTCCTATACTTTTCCTTTGCCTTTCATTCCTTCTTTTAATGTTTGTCAAATGGATGAGGTTTCTCCTTTCTTAACTTTAAGCCAGATGATTAGCCCAAGGAGATGCTCTATTACACAACATTTTGCTTAAATATTTAATATTTTCCCACTTGCAAAAAAGTTAGGGCAGTGCTGGGAATGCCGCACTCCTGTGGCCACGGTTATGGCTGAGAGTGACCACTCGCCATGTAGTCTATCCTCTCTTGGAAGCCTCCAAGAGGATGACCAAATGTAATTCTAATTGGCATAAATCTTTATAGCTGAAAAGAAACCTTTATAATGGAGTGAATGAAAATGCAAGATTTTGGCAAAGTGCCCAAGAAGTGTTCAGCAGAGTTAAGTAAGGGACTACAAAGTCACTAGGAGATGAGATTGCTTCACATGAGGCTTCCGCCTGATTTTTCAGTAGCCAGATGTATATAGTTAAGAATTCAAGAACCAGGGTGGGGCTTTTTGGAAATGTGGCTGCACTGGGTGCCCCGGGGACCTCGGGGTTAGGGTTCAAGAATCAGGAATCATATGACACTTGTCCTAAGTATTGATTCCAGGCTTCGCTGGGAATGTCATATTTCCACTTTGGTCTTTGTTTCAGAGCTTCTCAAAAACACCATCCTATCTGCACCAGTAACTGGCCAGCAATGGACACACATCTCTTAATCATGCTCCAGATTTGGAAAACTTTAATTGGTGGAGTGAGAAAGGCAGCTGAGAGTAGGGGAGAGTGCCTGTTTCTATAATGGGAATTGATATCTTTAGTTGTAGGACTTCTTTAGTGTGTCTCTGGTCTAAAGGAATGAGACAATTATCATAGGATAATAAAAATAAAGGAGTTGTGACAGAAATATACAATAGAAAAAAATAAAGTTGAAAAACGGATGGCAAAAATCTAGAGGAAGGAATAGCAGACGACAAAGTTAAAAAAGTAAAAAGAAAAAAAAAGATGCTCAGAGGAAGGGCAGAGGGGAAGGGAAACCATCAACGGCTGCATGGGGCAAGCTGGCGAAGCTTGAAGATGTTGCTCGTGTCTATATGACACATCTGATTCCCCTGGGATGCACGTCAATCCCTTCATTCAAGCATTTAAAAGAATTTTTTTTAAAGATTTTATTTATTTATTTATTTATTGGCTGCATTGGGTCTTCATTGCTCTGCGTGGGCTTTCTGTAGTTGCAGAGAGTGGGGGGCTACTCTTCATTGCAGTGCATGGGCTTCTTATTGCTGTGGAGCACAGGCTTCAGTAGTTGTGGCACGTGGGCTAAATAGTTGTGGCTGATGGGCTCTAGAGGGCTGGCTCAGTAGTTGTGGCACAGGGGCTTAGTTGTTCCGCAGCATGTGGGATCTTCCCAGCCCAGGGATTGAACCCATGTCCCCTGCATTGGCAGGAGGATTCTTAACCACTGCACCACCAGGGAAGCCCACTTCAAGCATTTTTGAGGACTATTCCATAAGCCTTTTGTCGGTATGCTTCCATATTTCTTTTTTTGCAAAAGAGGACTGTAGAATTTCATTCTCTATGTCTACTTTAAAATGTTCTCTGAATAAGGGACTTGAGCTGAGATTTAAGTGGTTTTACAAGCAAATCTCAAACTTAAATTTTTTCACTTGCCTTTGGGAATCTTTTGGGCAGGAAATCAGATATGTATCATGTCAGGGAATAGAGGATAAAGGAAGAGTGCTTTTCTATAGAGTTGGTTCTATTCTTATTGATTTACTAGTTTAATTTCCATCAAAATAACAGAATGAGAAAACCTGAGACATTTCCAGCGGCTTCTGAGAGACCCAGGATTTGACTTCATTGGCACAACAATTCAAATTACTTAGGGCTCTTCATTTGTGACTAAAATTTGGGAAATGATGCTGTCTCCGTGGTTCCCCCCGCCCCCCCCCATCATGCTTGATAATAGTTTCATCAGCCCCTCTCAACCAACTAATGCCTTCTCCCCAGCCCCCTCCTCCCCCACCCCCACCCCCACCCCACCCCCCATCTCCTTCAGTGCTTCCCAGATAACTACGCCCATCCTTTTTTCCTTCTCTTTTCCTGCCCTTTGCTCACCTCTGTCTGGGTCACAGTAGCACAAGAAACCAGGGAGATTTCTCCCAGGGGATATTGTATAGCAGTTCCAACCTCTATCAGTGTAATGACCATGCTGCTTAGAAAACTTTCTGTTCTCATAGCATGGATTTATTATGCTAAGATCCAGACCATTCAGAACTTTAAAGATCCCATCATAAATATGAGGATTTGGGTGTATACATCTTTTAGAAAAGCAAGGGGGGCAGTGATGACTATAAACCGATTCCTTAATCATTTAGTCTTGAACATCCTAAATCCCTTTTACATTTTCGGAAAGAGTTCATTTTCCATTTAGTAGCTTAATAAATGGTATTGTTGTATCCTGCATAATGATCTCCACAATTCAATGGCTGGGGGAATGAAAGCATCTAGCCGGTCTACTTATTTTGAAAATCAGCTTTATTGAGGGTAAAATATAGAAATGCTATCTATTCAAGTCCTAATGGAGCTGCTCCCCTTCCTCAAGGGGTTATCACATAGTATCAGAGATCTCAATCTTTAAAACTATGAGATGTAATTAGGCTTCAGTGTCTTCAGGAGTGTTTTTTTTTTTTTTTTCTTTGTAAAAAAATGCCTCTTTCCAGATGTAGAACTGAAGTATCTGTTGCTTCTGATGTTGCTGTCAGAGGCCAATTGGGAAGCAAAGTATCAAACACAGTGGCTCCTTTGAATTCCTTTGCAAGAGGCAGAACATTCCCTGCCTCAAGATTCCGGTCCATCTTGCTTTAGTGTGTGTAAAAAAGCAAATCCCCTCCAACTTGAAGAAAGAGTCTTCCTCCTCCCCACCCTGTGCCCCGACCTCTGAACCCAACCAAGTTCTGCTATTTCTTAGGAAATGGTTTGGTTTCGAAGTGTGGCATTTGAAGGTGAAAGAGTGGGGAGATTAGAGAAATTTAAGCCTGTTTTCACAATTCTTGTTAGGATGTTTGATAAAATTTCTGTGACGATGAAACTGCCCGTTACTTTATTAGATTTTCACTTCTAAAGCAGAACTAAATAAGTGCAGTCAGTCAATGACTCTGGCTCATTAAGAGCATGGCTTCCCTTAACTGAGAAGCTCTAAACACTGGCCTTGAACGGAAGCACCGTGGGTCACATTTCAGTCTCAAATGCACTTAAGCATTTTGGGTATAAGGATTTGAAAATTTGGGACTAAAAAAAAATGAAGTGCTGAGTCATTGTCCTTTTCTTGGATGTTGGTTTTTCTAAGAAAAACAAATTAAGGTTGATCAGTTTCTGAAGTTTTAGGCCAGTACAGTTTTGAAAGCAACCCTGTTGCTATCAGTACCTGACAGCGAAGCCAAAGGAACACAAATAAGAAATGTCTTCTGTGCTTTCTTCTCCTCCTCCTTGCCTTGATCCTCTTTAGAATATAATTTAACTTAGAATCTGTGCAGATTAGATCAGGGTAAATGTGGATGGGGACAGTAGGTATGAGTTTTTCTTGTGGTTTTTTTGTTTACTTATTTGTTTTCCTACTAGCTGTTTTAGGATTGGGGGAAGAGGTTGTGCATTTTCAAGATGGAATTGCTTTCCAGGCCTTCTTTTATTATTTTTGAAATTAATTTCTTCTCAGTTATTCAACAATGAATAGATTATTCCGTTTGCAGACTATCTGGGCATTTTGTTTCTTCCCTTTCCTCTCTCCTGTTGCCTCTGTTTTGACAATTTCCTCATTCTGCTGACATCCACAAAATTGACCATAAAAGGAGAAAGGAAGCATCCAATCAGTTTCGTTTAATTGCTCTTGTACAATTTGTTCAGAAAGGAACTAAACTGTAGACCTAACTGGAGTTTGAAGATTATCTGTGAAGTGAATCTCTCCATACTTTCTTTAAGCCTCATTTGTACAGATAATCGAGGGTTGGCAGAACTTCAGAGAAGTATCTCTTGAGGGAGATCAAACACTTCTCAAAACCCAACTCCCTCCGAAGTGGCAAATTTTTTCATTCCCATGGGAAAGTCATTGCTTAGAGAAGCAAATAGACAGAGGTGCTGAGAGAGAGAGAATTCCTCTGGTCTGACCTACCTTTGGTGGAACAGACTCAATAAAGCCTGGCTAGGTTGGTGACTGGTTTTGGCCGGGACTTGTGCACAACGTGTGTGCATGTACCTGCACGCTTGTGTAGTACTTGACTCTACCTCAAGGCAAGATGCCAGGACAGAGATATGGAGGTCAGGGTCTGTGAGCTGCATGTTCCTCCTTGATAACGAGAGCACTCTCCAAGCCAGGGCCCCTCACTCTGCACTCTTAGGTTTAGGGGCTGCTCTTCTAACTGACCACCCAGTGGTGTGAAACTAATGATTAACCCTTTGGCATCAGCACTGGAGAGTTTTCTCCACTAACTGGTAACACAAAACCCATTAGTGATTAGTGCAGGGATACCTCAGAATCCAGATGTCAGAAGGTGAATGAAAAATTGAATACAGTCATGCCCTGGTACCCTTGGGGGATTGATCCAGGACCCCTGAGGATACCAAAATGCTCAATGCTCAAGTCCCTTATATAAAATGGTACAGTATTTGCTTATAACCTATGCACATCCTTGCGTATATTTTAAATCATCTCTAGATTACTTATAACATGTAATACAATAATGTAAATGCTATGTAAATAGTTGCCTGAAGGAAGCAAATTCAAGTTTTGCATTTTGGAACTTTCTGGAATTGTTTTTTCCAAAATTTTTTGATCCAAGTTTGGTTGAATTTGCTGATGCAAAATGTGTGGATACTGAGGGCTAACTGTAGTGTATTTTCCCGGGGCAGTTAAAATTTTTCAGGTGGGTGATGTTTTTTTCTCCTTTCTGCCAGCAGCTGAGATTGAACATAAAGCTATTGGTTCCATGAGCTAGCCTGGTCACTATAAGTCTGGTTGGGTTTTACCTGGAAGATCAGAAAATTTTTGTCACCAAAGCCAAACAAACACCATCTAGAACGATCCTTCACTGCTCAGAAATGGAGATGGTTCCCATGGGCCACATAAGAAGTAGATTTAATTGCCCAATAATTGCAAGAGTTTTGCCTGCAAACATATTTGTTAATTAAAATTTTTTTTCCATATTTAGGATCCCGGAAATGAATGAGAGGGAAATTTATTGGAGAACTTTATTTGGACTGGAGGACCCATTTGTGCAAGTGCATTCCTTATTAATAGGTCTTTGTTCTTGCTGTAACCCTCAGCCAGGTATTTTGAGAGGCATTCTCATTTTCTTCTAAGTCATATCAGCATAGTAATCACTCTTGGCTGAAAACCAAGCTGCCATTTGCATGTTTAATAAAAATATAACACCAATACCATATTCAAAACTATTTTTCCTTTTAGACTAAGACTTCAAGATAACCTGGTTCCCTGTATCTACCATAAATGCTGTTTACCTTGGGGTTGAAGTCCTTAAAATAGGGAGATAATCCTAAAACAGTTTGATTACTCTTTCCTTACCCTATCAGTCACAAGCCACCTTTCTTAATTATGGTGTAAAGATATTTACATAATCAGGGGGAGGGTCTTATAACCACATTTCTATTATGCTTGGCACTGGTGTGAAAGGATATTATATTCATGTGCATTAGAGATTGCTTATAAAAGATCAAGACAATAATAGCCGATCAGACGATAAAGGTCTCTTTTCTCCTCCCAGACAGGCTGTCTCTGACAGAAGAATACACTTCATCAAAAGTGTCTGCAGGTTGTCAAACTCAGGGAGGTTTGGGGACCCTCTGAGGCTGTCATGGTCAACAAGAAGATTTTCTGTCGGGCTTTGCCATCACTCACCCTGAGGAAATAATCACTCACTACATTCTGCATGTTCTCATGATAGAGCTCTCCATTTGAGAGAAAAGAGCCATTTTATCAAAGGACAATATAGCCCTTCTCTGGGTCCACGTAGCTTCCATTATCAGCCCATAATAAATCATGTTTATGTTCTCAGTTAATAAGACTGATTACAACACAGGTTTCAGATGTGGGAAAAGCAAAGCAGGTTGAAAAGATGTTTTAATGAAAATATGATAAGAAAACAGCTTCTTGTGAACATTTGGTGCTATTATTTGTAATGATTACAGACAATTTTTGATGCCTCTTCTTTAGCAGTGGTGTAAGCTGCATAAATTGGCTCACTGGTAGAGAAGTAAAAATGATAAGAAAAAAATCACGAAATCATCTTATGTTGTCTAGAATCATTATGCACATAACAAGTACAAAATGGATCGAATGTATATGCTGGGGATGGAGAGAAAACAGACTTCTCAGGAAAGCATGATTTAGAAATTTTCTCCTCAGCTCACTTATTAAAGGTCTGTGTTCTCTGAAATTTGGGGATGCTAGACATTAATTTTATCTTTGTAAATGAATCAACAACTCTTTTATTCAACCTCAAAGTTGTTTTTCCTGTTCTTTTCTTTTTTTTTCTCCCTGGAGCTCAGTACAAAGAGACAAAGAGATATATATTTCCTATCCAACGTTTGTGCACAACTGCCATTAGTGCTAATGGGAGTTAAGTGCCTACTTGGGAGGAAAACAGACCCCAAAGTTTAATATTGAAAGGTACCTTATTAAAAAGGTCTGGACTTTTTTAGCTTCAGTGAGTTCAATTACACTGAAGTACCAACTTTCTAAATTAGTACAAAAAAGAAAAAAAATCAGATAAAATACTGAAATAGCTTCAGCCTTTAACTGCATAAAGAGCATCTGATGCCTGAGGACTTATTTGTTCTTACTAATTTACTGATCTGATAGTGTAACAAACAACAATTCCAGGTTAGCATCCAGCACTTAGAGCATTTCTTTCCACTGTCTGTTTGCAGCTTTGATGAGAATTTTGTTATCTTTGGCTTTTGGGTTAATAAAAAGACAATGAGGCTTCTTGCATCCCATGTTATTCTGGAGAGTGATATTCTGAAGCCTTGGATGAGCACAATTCGGCGCCACAGATTTAGCAAGTGGTTGGGACATCTTCTTTATTTGTGGGTGGAGGGGATTGGCAGGCCTTACATTGTACACATTGGAGAGAGTCTTTTAAAATAGCCATTGTTGTGAATTGCAAAAGCGAACATCCTCCGTAATGAAGCTGTCATGGCTAGAACTGCTGGAGAAGGCCCAATATTAATGGCACTGCAAACTCTTTTTACTAAAAGCAAACTTAACAGTCAGAGTCTCTATTTTATTCAGAGATGCTTGGATTGTATTTTTTCTAAACCAGTTTGCACTAATGTTAGATATTTGGAAAGTTGATAAAGTCAGTGAAGTCTAAGAGATTAACTTCCCAAGTCAAGAGAAAAATGTATGATTTTAATTGGTACGGGTGGGCACATACTTGTGGATGTAAATGTGTGCCCAGGCAGGGGTCCTGTGTTTTCCCGCAATACTCTGTTTCCTGAAATTAAAAACCTATTGAGATTCTGTTCCCTCCCCCTAGATCATTGCTTTCTTTGTTGGCAATTTCTCTTTGTTCTCTTCTAACCTGATGGAGGAGGGGAGAGTGATGGGCCCTATGTCAGTCTGACTTTCACAGAAATAACTGCCAAGACTTCTGCTGCATCTTCCTTTGGTTTTCGCCCTCATTCCATTTTTCTTTTCATAAATTGACCAAAAAATATTGCCTGCAAGAGAATTCCGTAATGCCACCATATATCTAATATCTATGAAGCGTTTCGTTTTAGCGTTACTGGACTTAACCACAAAAGACATTTGACATTGATAAAGAATCTGTCAAGTCTACCCTGATCAGTGCACCGAAATCACTCATGACAGGGAAGACACCAACCCCCCAAAGCAGTGGTAGATTAGGAGAAAAATGGTTAGGAGCTTCATGGTTGTGAAGCCATTTCATGTTGGACTATACACGGAGCCCAATGTGTTTTACTTGTCACACTCCATTAGCATGTGTGAAACAGTTGGGAAAATGGCCATATGATTAGACAGAAGGAAACCTGGATTATTCATACTGGGACTTGTAACCACTGAATAATGTCTATGCAAGAGGAATTGGTTTAGAGTTTGTTAATTCCTTGTGTGATGGAACATAAGGGGCATTTGTGAATGGAATCTACGTAAGTTGACCACAAACAGTCCCTCGAAACCTCGCCCAATTTTTAACATTTTTTAAAAGAAGGTTCGGTGAAATCCACATTTTTATTGGCAAAAACTCTCACTGATATTTGACTCCTAAACTTCCCGTGCTCAATCTCCTTATTGGAACCTGTAGATTACATTTTCCCAAGGCACAAGCAATCTTTATGTAACCCAGGAAAAAAACAGAACGGGCTTGAGATGACGATTTACATCTGGTGTAGTTCTTATAACTTACATTTAAAAATATTTTTTAATTTAAAGAGGGAATGTCAGTGAAAAGATGACTTTAAGGATGAAAAGATAAGAATGACCCAGATACAAAGGAAATTCCCAGCAATGCTTAAAACACCACAACCACAGCACTGTAAGGAAAAGACAGAGTGGGCAGGATTTTCCCCTTGGGAGCAATCTGTTGAAAACCCACATAGAATGAAAGAAAATCTATTATGGGAAAGAAAGCTTTCTTGAATGTTGCCTGTACAATCCCACATCTATGGGTGTTAACAGTTTCTTAGGACAAAATCTTGTCCCAAATGTGACTGGGGAATTATTAAATGTTGACCATTAAATATTTTCATTTCACACTGTGTTTATTTCTCCAGAATGATGAATATGCAGATTTAAAATTGAATTTCTTTGTTTCCAAGAAAATGATGAAGCCAAGTTCTTGACAATGTCTAATGTTTACAGATGGGCCCTCTGATGGGATGACTCATCACAGCAGGCAGGCAAGTGTGTCAAGTAAGACCTCATCACCTCCCACACCGTGGAGGAGGACCATTCGGATTTTGGGGAATGATTCTGCTGATGGTCCCTGGCCACTGTGCAAAACTCTGGCCCAATTTCGCTCTTGTGGATAACTTTTCCCAGCCCCGAATCCAAGCAGAGACAGAAAGTAGGTCTTATTTCCAATAACAGGAAAGGATGAGGACAAAAGGGCAAGGCAAAGAGGTCTATGTCCCTGGACAGACCAGCATGGCAGGCAGTAATTAGTACAAAACACCCACCTGTGTCTTTTTTTCTGGTGCTCATTCAGATTGTCTGGCCCCCGAAGCTTCGTAGTTGCTCCAAGAATTCAGTGCAGTCCTCCCTTGTGACCACACAGAATGCGTTTGCGGTGCTGAAGGCCAGCCCAGGACTAATTTTGAAAAGCAAATCTGGGAAACAGCTTAATTTCATTTCCCTTGAGATTTTTCTGGGACAAAGTTAGAAGGGAAGACAAGTTGAACAAAACAGCAGTTAGAGACAGAGGTTACTATGAGCAAAAGTCTGCTACATTTTCCTTAACTCGCAAATTTTATACCATGAAAGAAGTTTCATTGATATTCAGTAAATGTTACTTTTTGATGCCACACTACAACCCCTGTGATGCTGGCATGAACTGTAGAATCTTTACCTAAAGCACCTTCTTGAACACCCAAAAGAAAGGCATAACCAAATGTACATACATGACCCATGGTTCTCAGTTCCACATGTATTTACTGAGCACCTACTATGTGTCAGGCTCTGTGGCTCACAAATCAGGTCTCCTAGATGAGTGTTCTTCCTATTACACCACATGCTTCTTCCTTGGTGTGACTGAAAGAGTTGGTGAGCTGATGTCAGGGCTCCTGATTTTGTAGGTCTCAAGTCAAAAATAGCCATTTTAGCAGGAACTCTGAAATACGAATAAATGAAAGGTGTGCTTATCTTTTCTAGAGGTGTCGCTATGGAGTGGTGTCTACTGTAGGAACATGGGCTTTGGAGTTCTGGTCTAACCATGGCCCCACTGCTTTCCAGTTAGTTTGCCCAAAGACAAGTTACTTAATTTCTCCAAGCCTCATTTTCTTCATCTGTAAAATGGGGGTGATAATATGACCTATTTTCTTAGCATTGTTATGAGAATTAAATGCATGTGAACTGTTGGCACAGCCAAAGCCAGATTAAGAGCTGGAGTGTAAGGGCAGCTGCCTTGGGGGAATCAATGTTTAAGGGAATGCCAAACACCTGCAGAATAAATGATAAACATGGTGCCAGGAAATCTGCTTTCTACCCATGATCCTGACATACCCACAAGATGGAATTAGTCCCGTGCTACCAGAATAGACATTTCCCTTCAGAAAAAAAATATCCCTTGTGGCTAATGTTGCTGGGTTTCATGCTGCCACCAACCACACTGGGACCAGCAATTGTAGCTAGCCGAAAATCTGAAACCAAATAATACTGGCCTGTGGCTATATTCTGGAAAACTAGGCTATTATCTAAATTAGAATCCTGATACCAGGTTTCCCAAGCAGTTGCTTGATTTAGAGAATCATAAGAGAAAATAAGAACAAAAATATGGGACACATTCTGTCAACATGTAAGTCAGAGAAATTAGATTTCAAAGCAAAATTTGAATAAGATTTTACAACTTTATCAATATAAGATATCTCTATGTTTTGAAAGGAACACTATTCAGTTATGAAAGTAAAATAAGTGAAAAGGAAGGCAATTCTAATTAAGTTAAAATGTCTCAGTGCATGAGATAATTCTCTTGTTTTTAACATCAAGAAAGATGTGTATGAATTATATTAGTGGAAAATCGGTTTTTCTCATCCTCAGCAAATGACTGTCGGTTAGTAGGATACTGACTTGTCGGGTCGCCAAACTGAGTCTTCACAGGCTTCCCACGTTCTGTCTGCCCTGAGCACAGAGCCTAGCACATAGTAACTCTCACTAAGCATTTGCTATGGTAGTTAGATTAACCTATTTTAAAGTGATCTGATTATGCATTCCTGAGAAAATGTTAGTCAGTGACTTCAGGACTTTGAACTATGACACAGGACAAGGGAAGAGGCTGAGCTGCTGTAAGTGTGATTCTTGGGATTCCTTGGCTGGTCTGGCCTCTGCATCTCCCTCCCCTCTTTCCTCTACACCTTCCTCCTTTCCATCTTTCTTTTTCTTCTCCTTTCACACCTCATGCTCGTGCCCATCTGCACATGTTAAGCATCTGGCACAGTTTTTGGTGGGTGGTCCTCCTGGGGCTAGCTCTCTGCTCCCTTCCTCCCTTCCTCTCCTCCACCTCTTCTTCTTTCCATCAGAGGCACTACTCTATCCCCTGTTATTGAACAATTTCAGAGGATGAAGTCTGTTCTCTGCATTTCCATAGGAGGCCTCTTGGCTATGGTTTTGTTTGGCGGTTTCATACAAGTGAAGTGAGGGCTGGAGGCAACCTGGAGGGCAGGGGAAGGGGGCTCCAGATCCACGTGTGCCTTCACCGGCCAGATCTTAGCATGGTTGTGAGGATTAAACACATATAATAAGCAGATTTCCTTAGGCATCGGAGCCTCCAGGGGCAGCTCAAGGGAGCTGACCTATACCTGGTGTGTTCAAACATTCCTAAAGGAGTAAGAAACTTTTTACAAATATGATTTTATGTGAAATGCCAATATACAGAGCAGATAAAGCAGGAGATGCTCTAGAAGCATCGTGGAGACCGGAAGCTCCATGCCTGCCTGCTCAGCCTCCTAAGTCTCCTCCTCCCCCACTCTCCAGCTCTCTCCCCTGGGCTCTCTGGTGGCCTCCCAGGAACTTGCTTGAAAATCCGTGGGTAGATGGTCTCCCAGATCCACTTGCAATCCCGGGTAACTCCAATAGTGGTAAGTTCCTTAAGGGCAGGCACTGACTCATTTCTTTGAATTCGTACTCTCATACCTTCCCCTTAATGTTTAGGAAAATGCTGAATATATGTAAGTGGTTCATATTTATTTACTCCAGTCAACTTCCTGGTGACTAGAACATAGTTAGAAAGGTATTATTGTATGCTTGTAGTATTCCAGAGCTGGTCTAGGGTCCTAACTACGAAATGATAAAAACTGGGGTACAATTTCTTAGTCAAACTCCACTTTCCAGTCCTGGGTGTTTGGAGCATTGAATGAATCAGAGATGTCTGTTGGGGGGTGATTCTTGGTTCATAACTTTCTCTTCTCCAGGACTGGCACCAATGAGGGTCCCCATGGCTTTTCTTGGGCAGCATGACCTTATCTCCTCCCCCAGCCCTCGTTATGGTTTATTGGTCTGGGGCTGGACACCGATCAGAATCTTCCCCGGGGATTCTCTAAGTTGGAATCAAGGGAAGACAGTGCACCCCTGTCTGACGGAGGCAGCCCTTGGATGCTCGACTCAGGAGATTTCTGAGCTGTCCTCTGCACCACTTGAAGGCGGTCAGTCTGTGCAAGGAAATGAATCCTCCCTCTGAGAGGAATCACAGAGTCATGCAGTGCTCAAGCTCTAGTTTCAAGTTATTCCTGGGTCTCTGCCCTTGTATTTGAGTATGGTCCAATATCTTCGTTCAAGTTCTGTTACTTTCAACCAAGAGAGTCCTGGCTAATAGCGGAAACTTTCCTTTCATTTTAAGTTTATTTTTCATGATGTCAGTATTGAGGAGGTCCCACATGCTCTCCCTCGGTGCCTCTGCTTGAAACTCAGAGCTCAGCCTGATTGCCCTCCACGCCCAGGATGGCATCTTCACAAGGGGATCCACATGGACCCTAGACTGGTTGTGGGTGACTGTTTTCTGCAGGACTGGTTGGGGCCCCTCTCCTTTGTGTCAGCATGCTGTCCTTTTATGAACTGCATGGTCCTCATCTGTCTATTTCTCCTAGGATCTCACCTCCTTGAGGGCAGGCACAGTGTCTGGCCAATTTCTTAATTCTCAATGCCAAGCACAATGCTTGGGACACTCAGTTTCACCTTTTGTTTGTTTATAGCAATACACCTTGCCGATATTACAATCAGGCTTTTTTTCTCTCTTTTCTTCATTGAGGAGTTTGTACTTTCAGTCGCTGATGCTGGAATGTCTCCTTGCAATCACTGAGAGTAGCACCGCTTTTCCCAAAGGGTAGGTAGGGGGATCCCTTAGGAGTCTCCCTTAGACCACTGAAATGTCTTTGAAATGTCTTTGAGAAGGCTGTTTCTCTCCAAAGGGTGAGTGGTAGGTACCCAACTCAGATTATAATAAGAAAGAGTGGAGAGCTCCAACGTCTAAGAAAAGGGGTAGAAAATTTCAGGTGTTGGGGGTTCAAGAGAAAAAACAAAGCAACTGAACTGCAAAGGTGGAGCCCTGGCAAGGAGGGCAGGCTCTGGGCTTCTGAGGTTGTAGACACTGGAAACAAGACCAGCTCTGGGCCTCTGAGGCAAATGCGTGCTGAGGCACACGAGTGGGAAGAGCTGGGCGCAGGCTGCTGCACGGTGCGAGCACAGATGCGGGAGGCTTGCTGCGGTCAGCACTGAGGAAACGTGCCGTCCTCCCTTGGAGAAGCCTGGCAGGCCTGTGCAGAGATCTGGAGCTGCGAGGCAGTGCTCCCGGGGATCAGTACCATCTGCCAGACCACGCAGGACCGACTCTGTGTTGCTGGGAGGAGCGGAGGAGTGGTGGTCCGAGCAGGCTTCCGTACCCTTCAGGTCAGGCTGCGCGGGAATCCAGGATTGCTGGAGAGCTGGTCAGGGCGTGGGGAGGAGAGAGACAGGGAGAGAGAGAGAGACGGAGACGGAGAGGGAGAACTGGAACAGCCTGCTGATTGAGAGCCTCCAGCAATTAACCAGAAAAAATAGAAGTGCCCTGACCAGATTTTGCGTTCCAATTTTGAAAAGCGGACAACACTGCCTACATGCTGAATAAACCAATGTGATGTTTGGGTCAACTTTGTCAGGCTGTGTTACAAAATTTCAGTGTGTCAGAAGGTCCCTCTGGTCTGTTACCACACAGAAATGGCAGTTGTTTGTGTAGGTTTCATGCCTCGCGACAGTCCTGTGAGGATGAGCAGGGCCGTTCGCGCCATCCCTGTTATAAAGGTGAGGAAACTACTGCTCAGAAAGATGGAGTGACTGGCCATTGTCAACAGGACAGTTCTCGGCAGTGGTCTTCCCATTCTGCTGAGACATCTTCAGCAGGTGGAGGAGTGAGCGAGCACCAGCCCTTGTCAAGAGACCTGGTTTCTGGTTCCAGCTCCTCTACCAGCGGGCTGGGTAAGGCTGGGAAAACCCTCCTTAAGGATTTCTTTGGGCTTTTCTCCCCTCATTTTGGAGGATAAGTCAGTTGGCCTCAAAGGCCTTTTCCAGTGTGAGCATCTCTTGGATTTGGGGGTACAAAGAGAACAGCTAGTCCCCATGTGGGGTTAAGGGAAAGATTGCTAGTTATTCTCCAATATCTAGTCCCACCATTTTTGTGTGTGTGTGTGAACTTTTAATTTTAGAGCAGTTTTAGATCTACAGAACTTTGCAAAGATAGTACGGAGAGTTCTCATATGTCCCACGCCCAGTTTCTTCTATTATTAACACTTTATTTTAATATAGTACATGTGTCACAGTTAATAAACCAATACTGATATATTATTGTTAACTGAAGTCCATACTTCACTCAGATTTTCTCAGTTTTTCCCAAATGCCCCTTTTTTGGATTCTAGAATCCCATCCAGGATACCACATTACATTTAGCTATTATGTTTCCTTAGACTCCTCTTGGCTGTAACAGTTTCTCAGACTTTCCTTATTTTTGATGACCTTGACAGTTTTTAGGAGTACTGGTCAGGTATTTTGTAGAATGTCTCTCAATTGGGATTTGCCTGATGTTTTCCTCATGATTGGATTGAAGTAATGTGTTTTGGGGAAGACCACAGAGGTAAAGTTCTATTCTTATGACATCACATCAAGGGTACATACTATCAACATGATTTATCACAGTTGATGTTAACCTTGATTACCTGGCTTAAGGTAGAATTCGTCAGGTTTCTCCACTGTAAAGTTACTCTTTGTTTTTTCCTTTTTTCATAGCATACTCTCCACACTTAAGGAGTGGAGAATTATGTTCTACCTGCTTAAGAGCAGAGTATCCAAGTAAATTATTTGGAATTCCTCTGTATGGCAGATTTGTCCAATCTCCCCTATTTATTTATTAAATTATTTATTTATATCAGTATGGACTAACGGATATTTGTTTTATATTTTGTGTTACCATCTAACATGACTTCATTTTTTCTTCTCCTTTCTGTTATGGTAATAACCTCTTCCCCCACCTCCACCTCCAGTTTTTCGCCGGGTAAATGGCCATTATGAATAAGACTACAATTCCCAAAGTCCCTTGCAGCTAGCTATGGCCATATAATTATATTCTAGCCAGTGAGATGTGAGCAAGAGTGATAAGTACAACTTCTTTCTTTTCTTCTATGTGTTTGCTGCAGTGTGACGTTAAAGCTAGAGCTGGAGTAGCCACCCTGGCCAAGAAGTTGATCTTGGCAGTGGAGACCCCACATAAGCAATAAGATAAGAGCCTTGGTCGCCAACACTGTGGAACATCATAGAAAACCTGAGACTGACATGACTGTTGTTATGTTACTTGTGTGTTACCTGGGATAGAAAAACATTTCTATCTTGTTTAAGCTTCATAGTTTTAGGTTGTCTGCTGCTCCCAGAAGAGCATAACCCTGAATAATACAGAATACATGAGCATGTGTACTTCCAAAGTGTGTATATGTATGTAAAGGATGGCTCAAGGGAATAAAATTGAATTTAAAAAACCCCACCAGAATCTTCTATCTAGTTTTTAGAATCTTCTATCTAGTTTTCTAGAGAAAGGGGATTTTGTTATATTATTATGCTTTTTAATTTTAGTAAGGATACAGCCATGGGTAGTAGGGTGTGGTTTGCTAGCTGTTTGACTTCTTTGTTTTGAGAAATTCACTAAGATTGGCTCTTGAGTCACAAATATAAGGCAAGTTCCACCCATTATTCTTGGACTAAACTGTGAGGACGTCTGAAATGTCTCTGCAGACGATGCAGAGTGTTCTGTTTAGTAATTTAAATTGGACGAGTCTTTCACTGTGTTTTTGAAAAAAGAAGAGGAAAGATTTTCCAAAAAAGATTTATTTAGAGAAGTGTGCTGGTGTTCCCTGACATGGGGTTTAGACTGAAAGACTGAGACTGTGAGAAATTCACTGTGAATTTTTCCTTTTGTCTTGTCTGGCTGTGGAGTTTTCTCCTCGCTGTATGATGGGGGGTTGAGGGGACAGACAGTGCCCCTGCTTGGATGGAACTGGTGGAGGAGGTTGGACAGGTTACAGGGGGCTACGTGGAGTATACAACTTGGGAACTGGGGAAGGAGTAGCTTTGAGAATGAGGGCTGGTGGTTTTAGGGTGGGGAGAGTGATGTTGCCATAGCTTAACATAAAGTTTGGAAGGTGCTTATGCGTTTGCACGATACAAAGCCCTGAGGTGATGCCTGCAAACATCAACTATAAATAAAATGTTACCCTTATGAACTTTGGGTCCATGTGGTTCAGTATCAGAGGAGTGTCACAAAGAAATACAACCCACTGAAGAAAAGAAATTTCTGAATACTGTAGCCCAACTTCTTTACTCAGATCTCAAAAATCATGAATAAGACTCAAAGAAGAATGTGACAAATCCCTTTCCACACTTATTTCCATTACAGCCCATGGCTATTCCAGAAGCCCTCCTCCACAGGTCCTGGAAAGCTCCCTTCATCTCAGACCCTCACTGATTTTTCTCTTCCTCCCTCCCTCCCCTCATCTGTACCTTTATTATGTTAGCCCAGCTTGAGCAAGACTCTTTTCAAGGAGGGAATGCAAATGAAAAATTAGGATGGAAGTTACAGGGTTCTGCTGTTGCAGATGTATTATCTATCCACCCAATTTTATTAGAGGAAGCGACAATATGAACACTAGGGTGTAAACTCTTTCCAGGTTATAAGCTCCATGAGGGCACGAGTTTTTGTCTTCTATTAGCTGCTGTATCCCAAGTGCCTTGAACAGTATCTGACATATACTAGGCACACAGTCAGTATTTGTTGAATGAATGAATAAATGTACCCAGACAAATGCTTTTCCAGATTCCCTTGTAGCTAGGAGTGGCCATGTGACAGTTCCAGCCAATGGCATATATGTGAAAGTCTGCTGGGAGTTTCTAAGGATATTTTTGTTTCCCTGGTAAAGATCTGATATAGCTGGCATGGCTCCTGCATTTTTCTTCCTATCTTGAATGAGAGTGTGATGTCTGGATCTATAGCAGCCACCGTGACCAGGAAGTCAAAGGCATGAGAGAAAATCCATGAGAAGCACAAAGGCATTGATGTTGACATCTACAAATTGCAGAGCCAATACTGAAGTGGCCCGTCTTCAGACTTCTTGTTACTTGAAACAATAAGCCTTTTTATTTAAGCTACTATTATTCAGGTTTTCTGCAACTTGCAGTCTGACATGGATATAACTAAGGAAAGAAGGAGAGAAACTGTAAATATTCTCATAATGACAATTTCTATTTCAAATAATATATGTGCTATCATTGGTCACTTTTCTTCTGCTTAATGTGAGACTCTCACAACAGATGCTGACAAGATCAGGAGTCAGATTTTTCCAACTCAGGAAAAGCTTTTGCATGTAAGATTTCTATGGACTTTGGACAAGGAAGACTTGTGTTTGTGCTTAAAGTAGGGTGGTACTATGGGCTGAATTGTGTCCTTTCCAAAATTCGTATGTTGAAGTCCTAACCCCCAATATGCAGAATGTATATTTGAAGATAGGATCTTTGAAGAGGTAGTTAAACTAGTGGTTACCAGTGGGGAGAGGGAAGAGGGAGGGGTTAGATAGGGGCATGGGATTAAGAGATACAAACTACTATGTTTAAAATAAATAAGCAACAAGGGTATATTGTACAGCATAGGGAACTGTAGCCATTATTTTGTAATAACTTTAAATTGAATAAAATCTATAAAAATATTGGATCACTAAGTTGTACACCTGAAACTAATATAATATTGTAAATCAACTATACTTCAATTAAATAAAAAGAGGTGGTTAAATTAAAATGAGGTCATCAGGGTAGGCCCTAATTCAATAAGTCCAGTGTTCTTATAAGAAGAAGAAATTCGGTCACAGACGTGTACAGAGGGAAGACCATGTGATGACACAGGGAGAAGATGGTCATTTATAAGACAAGGAGAAATGCCTTAGAAGAAACCAACCTTTCTGACAACTTGATCTCCGACTTCCAGCCTCCAGAATGGGGAAAAATTAATTTTTGATGTTTAAGTCACCCAGCCTGTGGTACTTTGCTAGGATAGCCCTAGCAGACTCCTACATGTGGGTATCTAGATTTAGCCTGCTGAAAACCGTTGGTTCCAGAGTTGTCTTCATGGAAGGCTGATGTCAGGCACGCATACTAATATCTTCTCAGCACCCTCATGCTTTGTTCCCTGGCCCAGGTTTTTCTTTCCTTAGACTGTAGGCTGAGGATTCTCAGGCTTTGGTCATAACACAATCACCTGTGGAGAGTTCTCAAACACAAATACCCAGGCCCCATCCTCAAAGATGTCTGTTTGGTAGGCCTGGGCAGGGCCCAAGAATCCTTATTTTTAGGAAGTTGTCCCAGGTGATTCTGATGCCCCCAGAGATGAGAGCCAATCCTCTCATCTTCTATCCTAAAGGCCAGGTACCATCACCCTGGTGACTGTGCCCTGAGATGGATGGCCAGCATTCCTCTGCTCTTTATCCTCAAAGAGACTGCACCCCCTCTTTTAGGGGAGACTTTTGGAGATGCTTATGACCAATTTTTCATAGAGAGGTAGCCTAAAGATGTCCAAGGCAGCCCTGGTTTGGGGGCCTCTCCCCCATGCACAGTCCCCTTCCGTGTAGTGGCTGACCTTTATAGCCTCCGAGATTTGTCCATATTCCAGATGTGGGAGACAAACGTGAATGTGTTTTGCTGTAGATCAGGAGCTGAAGAAAGAGTGGCTGGTGGGAAGAATAGTGAAACCAGGCAGTGAAGAATTGTCAGGGCTGAGGTCAGTGGGGGTGGGCAAATGATCTGGTTAATGGGCAGATCTATATCAAGAACTGGATTTGTCTTTGCATCTCCAGTGCTTAGCAAGGAGTTGTGAAAAAGAATGAATGAATGCATAAAAGAATACCAGAGTGAGAAGAGCTACCGTGATACCAAGTGCCCAGGAGTCCTTCCAACCCCACCTTCCTGGGGGCTTCCATATTTAGCTCAGAGTTTGAGACTGAAAGGGAAGAAAGAACTAGATGAAGGAAGAGAATAAGCAAAGGCACAGGGTTACAAAATAACCTGATGTAACTCTATGTTTTTGAACTGTGCTGTCCAATAGAGTAGCCACTAACACATGGTTATTTAAATCTAAATTAAATTAAATGTAATATTCAGTCCCTTAGTTACACTGGCCACATTTCAAGTGCCCAGTGACCACATATAGCTGATGGCTACCGTACTGGACAGCACAGGTATAGAACATTTCCATTATTATAGAAATTTCTGTGCGACAGTGTCCTTTTAGGGTGAGGAAGAGAGGGTGGCACAAGTTGAAGAAGTGGATAGCGGTTGGGTCCGAAGGAGCTTTTATAGGAGCCCAGACTTGATCCAGAAAGCAATGGGCAGCTATTGAAAGATTTTTTTTCTTACTGAGATAAAATCTATGTAATACAAAAGCCACCATTTTAACCCTTTATAAATGTACAATTCAGTGGCATTAAGAATGTCACATTGTTGTGCAGCCATCACCACTATCCATCTCCAGAACTCTTCCATGACCCGAAACTAAAACTCTGTACTAGCTGAATAATAACTCCCCTTTCCCCTCGCTCCAGCCCTTGGTAACTACTATTCTACTTTCTTTCTCTCTGAACTTGACTCTTCTACATATCTAATTTAAGTGGATTTATACAATACTTTTTTTTGGTCTGGCTCTTTCACGTAGCATAAGTTTTTTAAAGTGCATGCATGTTGTAGCATGTATCAGAATTGTATTCCTTTTTAAGTTGGAAAGATATTCTGTTGCACTACAATTTGTCCATTCATCCATCGATGGACGTTTGGATTGCTTCCACCTTTTGGCTATTGTGAATAATGCTACAGTGAACATGGGTGTACAAATATCTGTCTGAGACCCTGCTTTCAATTCTTTTGGGCGTATACTCAGAAGTGGGATTTGGGGGTTATATGGTAATTCTATGCTTAATTTTTTGAGAAATAGACATCCTGTCTTCCACAGCAGTGGCACCATTTTGTATTCCCTCCAACAGTGCCCAAGGGTTCCAATTTCTCCATATCCTTGCCAGCACAAGCTCTTTTCTGTTTGGGGGATAATAGCCATCCTAATGTCGAAAGGTTTTAAAGGGGAGGTTCATGGACGCCTAGAACCCATTTCCCCTTTTCTGGTAAGAGCCCTTGACTTCCCTTAGGGAATCCTGCTCCCACCTCTCAGTTCACGTGGGTCAGGTGAAGTACGGGGGTGGGGGGAGGGGGGGCCAGGCATGTGATGTGCACATGAGCAAGCAGTATCTCATCCTTCAGGCCACAGTGATTGGCTCAGAGGTCAACCCCTGATCCAAAATGTTCCACACTGGAATCAATCCAGGATTATACTGGAACTCCGGGGAACAATGTTTCCTCTGCTGAGGTCGCTAAGCTGCTGTAATATACACCTGGAGCTGCTAGTGGCCTTCTTCTCACCACAAAAGGAGCCTTCCTAGGAATGAACCAACACCGACCCAGAGTTCAGCTTTACCTCTGAACACCTGGGTCCACTTCCCAAGTTACAAGAGCAAATACATCCTCTCTTTTGCATAAGTCTGTGTGGAGTTAATTTCTGACACTAGCAATCCAGAGCCTTGCAAAATATAGACTGATATAGAAAGATTTGTATTTTGGAAACATTTCTTTGATGACTGAAGGGAAGATCGGAGAAGGCAAATCTGGAGGCAGAGATCTAGTAGGACGTCATTACAGCAGACAAAGAAAGAGGTGGCTATATACCTACACCGTAGGAAGTGGAAGAGTGCCAGGAGGGGCAGGGAGAATGACGTGGGATCTAAGCCTATTCAGGAGGCAATGTGATTAGAACTGTGTGGCTGATTGTGCTGGGGCTCAAGAAACAGCAGGATGACTTCAACTTTCAGGCCTTGGGGACTGTGGGTGGGGATGCCATTGACTGAGGTGAGCAATAGGAAGGGAGATGTAGTTTGGTGGGAAAAATAAACTATTCTGAATGCGTTGGGTTTGAGGTGTCTGTGGGATGTCCAAACAGAGAGGCTTAGCAAGAATTTGAGTAAATGAATGAGAAGATCAGGTGAAGGATGAGAGCTCGCGCTGGGGGCCTGGGAGGTGCTGTCTGGCTTTTAGAGCCATGAGGGTGGATGGGGTGACTCAGGGAGGGTGTGTGTGGCAGAGGAGCAGAGACTGAGGTTGGAATTGTGGGACATGGGTATTCAAGGACCATTTGAGGGAAGAGCTAGAGGCAGAGTAGGCAGAGAGATTGGAGGCAGGGAGAGACTCACAAGGAGGAAAGGTTCTGCCAAAGGCAGTGGAGAGGCCAGTCAGGCGAGGCTGGACAGGGGTCTCCTGGACCCCTGAGCAGGTTCTACGTTGGAAGCAGTTCTTGCTGGTGGGTCTTGCTTTGAGGAGGCCATGCAGTGCCATGAAAATAGTGAGGGGCTTTTAAATCAGATTTAACCTCTGCCCCCGAGGTGCTGGTGTGATGTTGGGCAAGGGTCCCAATCTCTCTGAGCCTCAGTGTCCAAATCTGTAACCCACAGATACTTCCCCATTTATTTAGGATTGTTGTGAGGCCTCAAGGAAATAGTGATAAAGCACTGAATGCGGAGCCTGACACCTAAGTGTTCAATGCACATCAGCCTCTTTTCCTCTTTCCCTTTTCCTGCATTTCACTGCCATCACTGACCGACCTCACTGCTGCCTGTTCCCTCCAGTCTGAGATGAGGCAGGGCTGCCTGGAAGTGCTTGAGCAGAGGTGGATCTTAAATCACCCTCTTGCTCACATAAGAGTTAAAATTAAGGGTGTTCTGTGGGGTCAGTAAGCAGTGAGGGGCACAGGGGAGAGAGAAAAGGGGTAGAGGGATCTTGTTGATTGAAGATAGAGGACACTGGCTCTTCAGAGTCCCCAGGGCTGTGAAACATCTGTGACTCCAAAGGGCAAGCTTCGAAAAAACAGAGACCCAAGGGCCAGGGCCAAGGCCAAGGCTGCAGAACAGAGGGCTACAGGTGGTATGGATATGGACCCCTACCCAAGGCAGAGAGCCACTCAGGAAGGCAGAACCCTGGCGGGGAACTCATGCAATTAAAATGAACTGTTTACTCACGATAAGGAGTATTTCAGAGGTAGCTGATTCTCCCTAGCAGGAAGCTTTTCCCAGGCTGTTTTCTGTTTTCACAGGAGGAGAGTTAAGCCCCAAAGAAGACGGACTTGGGGAAATGCATTCACAACCATACCCTCACCCACACAATCACTACAATATGTGTAAGCTGCCTTATAAACTGGCAGCCTGTAGCTGGGGTAACATCTCCTTCCAGCAGTCCCACTGGAAGAAACTTTCTGAGTCCTACCTCATAGAAACGGCAGAAGCAATACAAAGTTACTCAGATTTTGTTAATAACATTTTCATTCACAAGAACCTCTTAAATGATATCCTATAAAAATGTAAATTATTTTCTCTGCTATCTGTTACTTATGAGCAATATTATAACAACAATAAAGGAATCTTAAAAATGACCTAATTTCACGTTTTTACTCCAAAATGTGGCCAGGGATAAAGGTCCCGGTGACTGTGGTGTCTGGAAATGTAGATTTTCAATTTGCAAGTATTGACGGCCTCCGAAGGACTGATTTAGTTGGTCAAGCTTAGAGAGAGGGAGGCTCTTTACAGAAACTGGGATTTGGGATAGTTTTTGCCTTTTTGAGGATTTGAATTTTAAAAGATGTTATTCAAAGGTTCTTGTACATGTATTTTTGTTCAATGATTTGTATAAATTGGTTTAGTTAATCGATCTAGCTCATTTATATTAAAATGATGTTATGTTATTGGTTTCACACCAGCCCCTGGGAGGTCTGAAGAGTGAGGAATTTCATATTCATGCACAGAGACGCAAACAACTAACAGCGAGGTGGAAATGGAAACATTGAAACAAATATTCCAGAGGAGGACTTGAGGAAGGCTGGAGATGGTGTCACAGCAGCAGCCAGAGAGCTCAGTGGTCCCTGCCTAGAATTCTGTGCTTCTCCCCAGGATAGTAATCCAGGAACTCAGGGTTCCCAGGCAGCAGGTGTTATTGGTCCCTCAACTCAGTGTGCATTTTGCAGGTTTTTTTTTTCATGCCCTGTTGTCTTTTGAGGATCTGGCTGTGATTCTTCTTTTTTTTTTTTTTTTTTTTTTTTTAAATTTTTTTTTTTTTATTATTTTATTTTATTTTTTTTTGGGGGTACACCAGGTTCAATCAACTGTTTTTATACACATATCCCCATATTCCCTCCCTTCCTTGACGCCCCCCCCTCGATTCCCCCCCACCCTCCCTGCCCCAGTCCTCTAAGGCATCTTCTTCTGTGTGTACCTCAGAAAGAGCGCAACTCACAGCAACTCTTAAGAGACCAGAAAGGTTAGCAGTCTCTCCTCCTTGTCTTGCCTGTAGCCTCTGGATGAGACTTTTAGAGTTAAGCTCAAACTTTGCCTTTCTTATAGAGCTATACCTTGTCTACCCATATGGAAGTATCAGTAGGCACAAAGTTTTATTATTCCTTTTTCTTTTTTAGCAACCTCAGAACCTATGGTCTGACAACTGGGCTCCGAATAAAGTGTTTAACTGGAAGACCAGCAGATGGCGCCATTTGTCATTTATTGGCACCTGTGTATAACAGCATGCAGCATGGCTTCTTGCCTCTTTAATTTGGGTAGTATTACAAGTAAAGTGTTTTCGACTGTTTATTATGCATGAGCCAAAATTCTATGAATGTGTAACATTTTCTCCTGTATTTTCCTTTTTTATAACATCATTTAAATTCCTTATTAATAATTTAAAAATGTTCTGGATTTTAATCACTTTTCTCATCACTAAAATATCTGATGAAGAGATGTTTTTTCCCCTGCTGAAGGTGAGCTAGAGGAAACCATCAGCAAGGAAGGAAGAAGAGAATCGCACTCCTAATGAGCTCACGGCCCCCTCGTGCACCACCTCATCTTTCCAGTTTAATTGAATAGTATTTATTTAATTAATAAAAATATCTATCTAGGGCAGGTTTCAGAAATCCAAGGCTGGAATAGGCTGCCATTAATAAAACAAGTTTTTTTATATCCAAGTTTAATTATGGTGGTGTTTGTTTGATAGCTTGTTACTGTAAATAAAAGAGATAAAGGCAGCCCTTCACTGGAGTAGCTCGAGAGCTGTGAAATATGTACCTAATTAAAACTATTGGTGTAAGAGGCTAATAAAGTACATGTGCCTACTAGATGTCTTATTCTAATGAATCTCGGCTAATTTGCTTTGACTGATGAATTTCAGTGTTAGTGGTAGGGGCTGAATAATTATGAAATTTATCACAAGATACAAGGACTCATTAAGGATGACTCAGGTTGAGTTAGAGGAATGTTTTCTTTGTCAAGAACACAGGCCTTGACCAACACAATTACGGCAATGCCAAAGAGTAGCCAGATTCCAACTGAAGCCCAAGAGAATGTTCAAGGCCAGGGGGGGAGCATGTTTCTCGCGGGGGCTGGGGTGGGGGTGGGGGGCAGAGGAAGCCGCCAGAGGCTGTCAGCTCTGGGAGAAACACCTGTGTGGCGCTCAGGCCTGAATTTTAAATAGAAGCATTCACTGCACACAGACTTCCTCATGGATGGGTTTAACGACAAGGACTCTCTTCTCACTCTTTTCTTGAAAACATTTTCCCACCCTTCGTGATGAAGAACTAATAATGCTTGCACTTATTTAGCAAGGACACGCTGCAGGCAGCCCATTCAGCCTCAAATTCTTTTTTTTCCCTAAATTTTAGTGTTCTGAGTCCCCTGGCTTATTAGAGAATCTGATTTCTTTAAGCCCTGAGAGGGAGACTCCAAAACTGAGGCCATGATTGGAGCCCATTTGGCCAGTCTCACCTAATCACTTGCAGATTGCCCAGGAGGTTAAAAAACAACAGCAATGACAAAAAACCCCCCAACCCATCTGTTTGGATTTGCAGTGGAAGATACTAACTGCTACAACATGTGCTGCTGGCAGCGCAGAGGAGAGCTGTCCTCCCAGCCATGCACTGGATGTTCTTCTCCTCACCATCCAGGAACCAGGGCAGCAGGCGAGGACACACCGAGACACCTTCCTGAGGGCAGCAAGGAACAGAGGCAGCAGCACACCTGCCCTCCTGCGGGCCGGCAGGATCCCGGCTCAGGAGATGCGAGCAGCAAATGGAAGGCCACTGTGAGCTGGGCTGGTTTCAACCTCTGCTTCTGGGGACCAGAAGGAAGTGGGGAGCAGGGGTGGGGGAGGGGCAGCAATGCCCGAGGGAGTGACACCCCAGCTGGAAGCCTTGTCAAACAAATGGAGACCTATTTACCCTCAGTGCCTGTGCACTCCCCCCTGCCCCAGGAGAGAAGGCTTTCCCAGGGCTGCACTGGGGCTTCATGCCCTAGACCCCAAGGCAATTACAGTGTGAGGGGGGTTCTCCAGGAACAAAGAACTGTAAACTCTATCACATCAAACCAGATATATAAATATATATAAAATGTATATACACATACACACATAAATAACTGCTTCTAAATGTGACTTAGAATTAAAACAAACAGAACTTCAACTTGTAGGTGTTTTACAGCCAAAGCTTTCAAATCAATTAACCCCTTGTTTGGTTTTTCTTCCCAAAAATAACTTCGGTATGAACTTTTTCAATTTTACTTTCCTTTGAGGAGAAATGCCAGACATGACATTAAGTGAAATTTCAGCCTTCTTGCCAAAGAGCAAAACTTATTAGATAGCTTGTTGAATTTTAAAATCATTGCTTTCTAACTCAAGAAGGCATCTCTTTTTCAGAAAAGGAAATATCTCTATGATTCAGGACAAGGCAAAGAGTGATGCAGGTTTTAGGGTTTCCCCTTCTCCATCCCCCCTTCTTCTTGACTCTTTGCCTAAGTAAAGTGATAATAATAATAATAATAAAAAATATTAAGTGCTTACTGTGTGCCAGACACGGTGCTTTACAGTGTTATGTAGTCCTCAAAACAACCCTAAGAGGTAGAGACTATTACCGCTTTCATTTTACAAACGAAGAAACTTTGGCACACTAGCTGAGAGCTGAGGGCATCTGCCCCAGGTCCTACTGAGCGGTCAGCCTTCACCCAGGTCTGCCTACATAACAACTACACAGTGCTGTCCTCCGACCGAAATATGCTGTTACCTTGAGAAGCTTCCAGACCTCCACTACAGTTTTTCCTTACCACTTAAGCAGAAAGGACCCATGGCTCTAATGCAAATTAATGCCAGATCTGCAGGTTCAAATAAAAAATGGAGGGTCAGCTTCTGTCTTGGAGACTTTGCTTAAGGGACTATTTGTGGGAGGGCAGGAGGCTGGACACTGACAACTGAGGCAGGGGGTCAACACTGGCTGGACCTTTAGTGAGTATGCTTATTTTCCTTTTGGAGCTGGTTGAACAGTTCAAACGTCAAGGGCTTAAGAACCTATATTGAGGGGCCTGATCGAAATTCCCAAATAGATCTACCTGTCTCCTGGAACCTTGCCCCCTCCCTAGCTGTGATTTATGTACATTGCTTTGTCTTTTATGGTTTCCTGACTTAGTTGTCTCAGACTAAAATTTGTGTGTTATAAGCCTCAGCGTGCATGATTTCTTAGGTTTTTAATTACAAACTGTAGTTTTGACCCATTAAGTCATGTGTGGGGTAAATTTACCATAATAAAACCCTATTAACCCCCTACAATTAAGAATTTATAGTTCTTTTGCTGAACTTTTTATTGGCTTTCCCAGGAGGACACTTGCACAACCGATTGCAAAGAAACTTTTTAGCCTGTAACCAGCAACTGAGTAAAGTGAGAATATGACTTAGGAAATAACTTTGGATGTGGAGCCAGACTTCCTGTTTTGGCAAACAGGGTCTCCTTGAGGCCTTGTGCCAACCCTGTGAGACAGGCACCGCTGGCCCTATTTTATAGATGAGCAAACCGAGGCACAGGAATGTGATCTAAATTGACCAAGGTTACACAGACATCGAGTGGCAGAGCCAGGGCTTGAGTCAGGCCACCTGGCTCCAAAACGCAGACTGTAAGCCAGAATCTACACTGCCTCTTTCAAGGAGAAGGAGAAGGAGAAGGAGAAGGAGAAGGAGAAGGAGAAGGAGAAGGAGAAGGAGAAGGAGAAGGAGAAGGACATATCACAGGCACTACGCCCCCAGCACTGTCCTGTGATAACACATGTGTCAGCTCATTATTCTCACAGCAACTCTATGAGGTGGTGCTATTATCTCCCTTTTATTGATGAGGAAACTGAGGCATAGTAAGGCAAAACAACTTATTTGAGATTCCAGAGCTGGTAAGTGGTAGAACTGGGACCTAAGCCCAAGCAGGGGGCTGCCTTGATCTTGCCCCCAGGTGACAGTCTCACCTTCTCCACGTCTCCCATCCCAAGCCCCTCCCAGGGGACCGCAGCCCCAGCAAACCTGCTCCCCTTCCCCTCTCCAAACCCACGGTGCGCTCTCCAGCCCCGGGCCTTGGACACCCCTGTCCTCTTGGCCTGTGAGGCTCTCTCTGCTCTGAGGTGCACAGGCTCAGCTTTGGCTGTTGCCTGTGCTGTCTGTTGGATGAGCCGCTCACCCTCTGTGAGGTGCGGCTTCCTCCTGTGTAAATGCAGGTCAGTCCCCCTCCACAATGCTCTGGTGACTTTCTGGGCAATGCCTGTCAAAATCTGGGTATGTGTTAATATTCAAAGTGTAACAAGGCTTTTGCATTTCTTATTCCCAAAGCTCAGCTCAGGTCCCTTCCTCTGCAAGTTCCTTGCACAGGCAGTATGGTCAGCGGGACTCCGAGCCCCTCGTCCTTCTGTGTCTCTACCTCTGTTTAGCATTAATTGTTGCTTGTTCGGTGTTGTGGCTACTTCTCTGTGTGTCTGACTTTCCCACTAGACTTCGAGGTTCTCGGGGTTAGAGACTGCGTCTTATTCATCTCTGTGTCTCCAGATGCAACAGTGGGACCTTGTGGCTACAAATCCTTTCAAAATTTTTGGTGAATTAGGTTGAAAAACAATGTGGCAGAACCCTGGGCTCCATGAACTACACGCTACATGTGCCAAGTGCCTCTCTCAGGAAGGCTGGGGGTCACTGCCACCAAGGCCACTAGAAACCAGTCAGGCCACCACCTGCTCCTCTGTTCCTACGCTCTAGCCTCCACTTCTCAAACGACCCGCAGCTTTCCTGGTGGAAGGCTTCCTTCCTCCGTGTGTTTCCACTGCTGCAGTGTGCCCTGGGGGCCCCAGGCTGGGCTGCACAAGTCCTGTAGGTGATTAGAGAAGCCCTCTGTCCGTGACGGGGATGGTGACAGACATGCCCGATGGCTGCTCCCCCGCGTCTCCCTCAAATGACCTTCCCTGAGGCCCAGAAATTCTCACACAATTTTTTTTGAAGATTTATTTTCATTATGTATTTCTTTCTTGTTGGCTGTGTTGGGTCTTCATTGCTGCGCATGGGTTTTCTCTAGCTGTGGCGAGTGGGGGTTGCTCTTCGTTGTGGTGCACGGGCTTCTCACTGCAGTGGCTTCTCTTGCTGTGGAGCATGGGCTGTAGATGCGCAGGCTTCAGTAGTTGTGGTTCACGGGCTCTAGAGCACAGGCTCCGTCGTTGTGGTGCACAGGCTTAGTTGTTCCGTGGCATGTGGGATCTTCCTGGACCAGGGATTGAACCTGTGTCCCCTGCATTGGCAGGTGGATTCTTAACCACTGTGCCACCAAGGAAGTCCCACAATTTTTTTTTTGAGTGAAGTTTTTAAAAAAAATTGTATTGAAGTATAGTTGATTTACAATGTTGTGCTAATTTCTGCTGTACAGCAAAGTGACAGTTATACACATATATAGTATTTTTCATATTCTTTTCCATAAGGTTTATCACAGGATATTGAATATAGTTCCCTGTGCTGTACAGTAGTTTATCCATCCTATAGATAATAGTTTGCATCTGCTCATCCCAAACTCCCAATTCTACCCTCCCCCACTCCCCCCCACCTTGACAACTACACTGACTTACAATTTTAGATTAAGACCATTGTCTTCCAAAGTGTTCTAAATTGATGGAGGTGTAGGACACACTGTCCAAAGCTCTATACATTATCCTAGTGCCCCGTGGTGTGACTTGTTTGGCAGCTTCATAGCAGAGAGCAAGACCCAGAAGGACTGGGACCTGGAAGTAGCAGCTTTTAACTGGGGTGTAGATGTGGGTGGAGTGTGGGCACAGGATTGTGTCAACAAAGAAGGCTGGGACATGGGTGACTCGGGTGAAGGTGGGGGGCCTAGATGAGGCAGAAGAAGACAGGTAGTGAGGAGGGGTGTCCTGGGAGCCTGATCCCTGCTTCCTGATTTGGACTGGAGAACATGTGGGCAAGGTCCCTGCTGGATTTCCCGCTAGCGGTTGAAAGCTACCCTGCAAAAGAAGAAACTCAATCCCCGTGTTGCTTCCATTAAAGGGCAGAGAAGGAGAGAGGCAAGGTACTCCTGCCACTTAAAGCTCTGACTTTGGGGCCACACAGACCCAGAATTCCATCTGGCTCTGCTGGGGACTAGCTCAGTGATCTGCACGGGTCCTGAACTCCTCCATACCTCCCTTTCCTCATCTATAAAATGGGGACATAAATAGTAATGCCCCATGTGGTTCTTAGGAGGACTAAAGGAGATGCATGAGGGTAAGTGCTCAATAAAGGCAGCCAGTCATATGAAGGGAGGCAGCCCCCACTACTCTCAACATCTGTGCCTGGGTTTCGCCGTGAAAAGTACCAGACCAGTCTGAGGGGCAGTGGTGTGGAGCAGGCAGGCCCTGACTATGGCCTGAAGAGCTCTCCAGGGTTAGTTCTGGGAGGATCCCCTCCAAGGTGGTGTCTTCGGCCCTGCCTCTTAGAAGCGAAGAAATAGACCTAAAGAGATCCTGTGGCTTGACCTGCCATATAGCTGTGTCCTCATAGCTGAGGAGGTACCAGAGTTGGGCTTCCAACCAGTGCCTGGTGCCTTAGAGCCAGAGGCCCAGGGAAAAGCAGGCTCTGTGAGGAAGAGAAGGGCACAGCATCCCAGCCCATAGCCATCACCATCCTCAGGCTGACAAGTCCGTGATCCACAGAAGGAGGAGTCCCTATGTGGCGGATTGTTTGTAGCTGACTCCCTCAGATGAGAACAATTTCTAGACATCTAGAGAGCTTAAGTGCATTTTCCCTCTTTCGGACCCGCATCTCCTTACGTGAGGTTTTCCTTGTTTTCTGGTCAGGCTGGGCTTCGCTCCTACCCCGCTGCTCTGGACTTGCAGATTTTCCCTCCTGCCCTGCTCCTCTGCCCTCCCTGGTTCCTATCAGGGACAAGCGGTGATTGAAATTATTGATTCCGTCCATTCATCCTCCGCTTCGGTGCATCGTGGCTGGATCCTGATTCAGCCGGATCCTCTGCCCGGCACAGGGACAACAGGAACCGCAGAACCTCCTGGGGGTGTCATCAGTGAAGACCGAGGACTTGACTGGGAATAAAATCTGCTTCTCAATCCCGCTGCCGTTCCTGAATCCAGGGAAACAGTGACACGGCCAGTTTCTCTGAAGGCAGGTGCGTCCGCTTGGTCCATGACAAAAGAGGCAGCCACAGCCCTCAAGCTCCACATCCAAAGTCCCTCCAGATCTGCATCCTCAACTGTCACCAGAAGCTTCTCCAGGAATACCCCTGCCTAGAGTATGGAATAGCTTGGAACCACAAGGCTGAAGACGTTGCTATTTCTTAAGTGATAATAAAGGCAGCACATTGGGGGCAATGTTTCACTGTAAATGCCTTCCCATTTTACCAGGTCTCTTAAGCTCTCCTGCGCCCCTCATCTATTTCCCGGGGATTCTGCGTAGCTGAAGTAATGCACGTGAATATGGTGTAACATTCTGTGACGGATACAATATTGTAGAAATAATTTAATTGACGACCTGTAATGAAAAGAGCGCTGGGTAAGTCGCTTGGGTTGCAATTTCTCTATATATTTTTACATGACTGGGGATAGTGCTGTTGACGTGAATAGGCCGGTATTGATTTCATTTAAAATTTTCAGCATCTGAATGATGTGAGCAGTGATCTGTGGGAAGATATCGCAAAGTGGCCAGCATAGCCATTGCTAACAAAATACCATTTTCAAAGGATTTTTCTATTAGCATGCACAAAGAGACCGAAAAGAGTTAGGAAAATGTTAAAATTTTCACTGACCAAAGAAATGTGAATCACCGTCTTCATTTTACTCTTAATTAATTGAGTTATTGGAGCTTATATAATCCTCTGTTAAATACCTAAAAGAAAGCAGGCAGGGACCTTGAGGTGTTGTATAGAAGACTTTGTTTTCTAAAGGTAGTGACTTCAATGACCCCACGAGAAAGTCCCCGACGGCACTCAGACTCCCTCTAGAAATGGATTTCAAACGCGGCAGCGACTCCTTAATGCCGCCCAGTTAATGAGTTCCGATTCAGTGGTTATAAGTTACCATCATTTAACAAGAGGAGCACAAATTAGATTTTCAAACTTTCAGAGATGCAGTTTCTCATGGTACCCGAGTCCACCAATTGGGTAACAAAAAGGTCGAGGGGAGACAGACTTTGGGCCAGGACATGCCTGGTGTTTTTTTTTAATAACAGCAGGATGGTACTGGGGGTGCTGATTGGGTTGTATTTCCGGGGAGTGAGGGTTTGAGGTACTCCGTGTCTCATCTTGGAGAGAGTTTTCTAGTGCAAATGTGGGCAATCTGTCAAGTGGCAGCCCTTGCCTTCGTCTCTCTGTTGGCCTGGGAGTGAAATAGGACAGGCAGGGGGACATCACTGAGTGTGACTGTCCAGCCCAGTCCCCAGGGTGCAAAGGCGCCTCTCAGACAGCTCCAGCCTTCCTGCCTTTCCAGTGTCTGGGCCCAACTTCTGCCCTGGTGGAGCAAAGAGACTTGAAGGGAAAACACAGAGAGGGGGCTTTCCAGAATCCCTGGTGACGGGTGCGGTAGAAGAACCCTCTGAATGTAGTGTTACCCTGGCTGAGGATTCTTCTAGAAAACTGGCCACAGCTGGGCCTCTTTGCGTTGTAGACTCCCTCACCTGCCCAGCCAAGCAAAGGGACATGTAAACCTTGGGAGAGAAGGCCCAAGACGAAGAACCTGGCCCTGTGCACACCAGGAAATGGAGAGGGGCCCCGGATGCTGCTCGGCAGGGAATGAATTAATCCTGGCACCAGTCCTGGCGGTAATCCTGGGGGGAGGAGCAGAGCCGCGAAGAGGCTGGAGAGGAAGGCCGGACGTGGGCTTGGGGCTCACCCCAAGGACAATGGGAAGGTATGAACATGTTTTAAATCATCAGAGACACATTGTTCTCAAACATACCCAGATGTGTGCACCAAAAGCAGTGCCAATACTTTTATTGAATTCTTAGTACATAATCTAGATTGTAAAGCTGTCATTTCCATGGAACTCAATAAAGCTATTTTCATTTTGAATAGAAAAGAAAACTCTGTAAACTTAAAAACAAACAAACAAAAAACTGAACTGGTTTCTTATTGCTAACAGAGACATTCGAAGAGGTGACTCTAACGCTGACGGGTACCGGCCAGGCAAGTGGCTATAGGCCCAAGGGTCTTCCTCCAGACTGTGCTCTGTCCTAGCTTTCATTGCCCTCCCAGCTGAGTCACAGAGTGGGTAACAAAAGAAGAAAGTCCACCACAAATGCCTCCTCAAGAAGACTTCCACCAAACTCACACTCTGGAATGCAGCCATCCCACAAATCATGGCCTGCTGCAAGGGTCTCCTGTAGCATCCAGGCAGCCGGCCTGGTGTGCCCATTGTCAGAGACAAGTCTTTGGGCTACCCACTGCCTCCACAAAGCCCCAGAAAATGCCAGTAGGTTATGGTTTAAAGTTGGGGTAAGAGTGGGATAGTATCATGTGATATTAAATTTAGGGACCCAGGAATTCTTCCTGGTCGGCCACTCAGCCTCATTCCGAAGAAAGAGGGAGAATGAGGGAGAAGAGGAACTGGAACTGGAACTTATATTTTATTAGGAGCCAGTACTATGGTCTCTAACCCCAGTCTGAGAAATCTGGAATACGGGCCTGGACCACATGGCAGGCCTGTCCCTCCAACCTGCCCTCAGACTGCAGTGGGCTCAGGGTCTGCCCCTTCCTCCCTCAGAACCCAGGATCCTGCTTGGGAGCTCACGGTTCAGACGCTGCAAAGGTTGATCCACTGCACAGGGAGCAAAAACAGCGGGGCCAGAGAGACAAAGTGAGCTTGTTCTCAGTGCAGGGAAGGGAGCTGGCTCACCTTGTCCTGCGCATCAGCCCTGGGCCTGGAAGCCCCGTGGGGAGCAGAGAGAGCATTTAAGGAGAGGAAGAAGGAGAGGGAGAGAGTGGGTTGCCACACTGCTGGGGAGCACAGTTCTTATCCAAATGCCTGAATTTTTTAACGCCTTGAAACCAGAAGAACGAGACCCAGTATCCTACATCTGGCTAATCGATTTTGTACCCCTCTCCTTGGACAAGCCACACATTGTCCTGTTAGTCCAGCTTCCATATCAGCCAGGACAGTTTATCAGTGCGTCCTAAGGATGGGACAGTGTATTTAAGGTGATTTGGGGTAGTTCTTGGACACAGGCATCAAGGTAGATTGCTTCATTTAGTGAGAAAATTATTCCCTTTAAAATTCTCTTCCAATCCTTCTGATTAACCCAGCAGACTGTTTCCATTGATGCTATGTGTTTTTAACACCTGTTTAATAACTTAGTTATTCTTTCTGTTTAACAGAGTAGGCTTCATTCTCAGAGCCTTCAATTGACCACAGTACAAAGCAATAATTTAATAATGTTTTTATTTTTATTTATTAACAAATTCTTTTTATTTAAGGTGAGTGACAGATTGCCCTCTTATAACAGTCAAGTTATGCAATATTTACCAAGGGTCAGGAACTGTTTTAAGTGTTTAGTGTTCATTAACCCACTTAATCCTCAAAAGGACCCTGGATCATAAAAGAACCCTATTATTTATTTATTTATTTTTTTAGAACATTTATTGAGATACAGTTAACAGACAATAAACAGCATATATTTAGAGTGTACAGTTTGGTATCCCAATCTCCCAATTCATCCCCCCCCAACCCTTCCCGCTTTCCCCACTTGGTGTCCATGTGTTTGTTCTCTACATCTGTGTCTCTATTTCTGCCTTGCGTTTCCTCTTTCATAGTTGTTAGCATTTGCCTTACATATTGAGGCGCTCCTATATTGGGTGCATATATATTTATAATTGTTATCTCCTCTTCTTGGATGGATCCCTTGATCTTTATGTCCTTTCTTGTCTCTTGTAACATTTTTTATTTTAAAGTCTATTTTATCTGATATGAGTATCGCTACTCCAGCTTTCTTTTGATTTCCATTTTCATGGAATATCTTTTTCCATCCCCTCACTTTCAGTCTGTATGTGTGCCTAGGTCTGAAGTGGGTCTCTTGTAGACAGCATATATATGGGTCTTGTTTTCACATCCATTCAGCCAGTGTCTTTTGGTTGGTGCATTTAGTCCATTTACATTCAAGGTAATTATTGATATGTATGTTCCTAGTACCATTTTCTTAATTGTTTTGTTGTTGTTTTTGTAGGTCCTTTTCTTCTCTTATGTTTCCCGCTTAGAGAAGTTCCTTTAGCATTTGTTGTAGGGCTGGTTTGGTCGTGCTGAATTCTCTTAGCTGTTGCTTGTCTGTAAAGCTTTTGATTTCTCCATCAAATCTGAATGAGATCCTTGCTGGGGAGAGTATTCTTGGTTGTAGGTTCTTCCCTTTCATCACTTGAAATATATCATGCCACTCCCTTCTGACTTGCAGAGTTTCTGCTGAGAAATCAGCTGTTAACCTGATGGGAGTTCCCTTGTATGTGATTTGTCGTTTTTCCCTTGTTGCTTTTAATAATATTTCTCTGTCTTTAATTTTTGTCCATTTGACTACTATATGTCTTGGTGTGTTTCTCCTTGGATTTATCTTGCCTGGGACTCTCTGTGCTTCTTGGACTTGGGTAGCTATTTCCTTTCCCATGTTAGGGAAGTTTTCAATTATAATCTCTTCCAATATTTTCTCGGGTCCTTTCTCCCTCTCTTCTCCTTCTGGGACCCCTATAATGCGAATGTTGGTGCATTTAACATTGTCCCAGAGGTATCTTAGGCTGTCTTCAGTTCCTTTCATTCTTTTTTCTTTATTCTTTTCTGCATCAGGGATTTTCACCATTCTGTCTTCCAGGTCACTTAGTCACCCTTCTGCCTCAGTTAATCTGCTATTGGTTCCTTCTAGTGTATTTTTCATTTCAGTTATTGTGTTGCATATCTCTGTTTGTTTGTTCTTTAATTCTTCTAGGTCTTTGGTAAACTTTTCGATCTTTGCATCTAGTCTTTTTTCAAAGTCCTGGATCATCTTCACCATCATTATTCTGAATTCTTTTTCTGTAAGGGTGCCTATCTCCTCTGCATTTAGTTGTTTTTCTGGGGTTTTATCCTGTCCCTTCATCTGGCACAAAGTCCTCTGCTTTTTCATTTTCTCTATCTTTCTGCAGCTGTGGTTTTCAGTTCCACAAGACAAAATACCGCTGATACTGCTTGATACTCAAAAGAACCCTATTATTATTCCTATTTTACAAATGCAGAAACTCAGGCAGAGAAAGTATAAATTGCTTGCCCAAGTTCACCCAGTTAGTAAGTGATGAAGCCAGACTTCTCATCTAGGCATTCTCGCTCAAGGGTATGGGTGTGGGTTGGGGGCTAATCTCAGGCTGTCCTGATCCTCCAGTCACTGGCCAAGTGGGAGATGTCCTGGATATCTTGCATGTGTCACCTCACTTGGGCAGAAGGATGAACTCTAGGCCCAGAATCAGAGCTCTGGACAAGTCCAACTTGGCCACATTCCAGCCACAAGACCTCGGTCAAATGCTTCTCTCTCTGAGCTTCTGTTTCCTTGTGTTTAACATGGAGGCTAATAGTACTACCTTCCTTTCTGGGTTGTTGGAAAGAAGAGCAAAACTTTGACAAATGATAGAATGTTATGTCCATCCTGCTCTAAATAGAGGAGAGGACATGTTATCTGCAGACAGAGGACTCAGTTCACACATGACCTTCTTCATTTACTATCATGAGACCCCAAGCGGGTCCCCACTGGAAGTCTCATTTGTCCTGTCTATGAAATAGGAATTCAAATGGTATGGATCTCAAAGAGATTTATTCTATGTGCTGTTCAAGAGCCTTTAGGATTAGTGAGCTGTATCCTTGAGTGAATTATTTTCAGAAGTGGAACTGAATGGTATCGTATCATGTCACTGACTTTGAAAATCTCCACAATATAAAAGTATTTAAAAGATATTTTTCATTTTATAAATGTATTATAGAAAAGTACTAAATATAGTTAATGAAAAGAAGGATCCCCCATTAACACCTTGGTCTATGTCCTTTCTGATAAACACACAGATGCTAAATTTTTTAAAACGAAAATGAGATCATATCAAATATACTGTTTTTTAACTTCCCTTTTCACTTAAATGGGTTCTATTTTCTCCTACCTTGGCCCATGTCTCTTTCCGAGAGGCAAACTTACATGTTTCTGATTGGGAGACACTGAGGTTTAAAATGGCAGAGTCTAGCTTCCTTAGTTCTGAAGGTTGTAAATGAAGGGTCTTATGATAGCTGTCAGGAGCCATTAGTGTAACAAGATATCATTCCAAAGTCAGGGAAAAAAATCCTTTTGTCTATATGGAGTTTGATCTCTTTGTATATTTGGGGCCTCATCAAAGGGGAGGTTTGAGATAGACTTGCTTGTTTTCCACATAAAACTCAGAAAATTGCTTGATTTAAAACATGACTCCTCTCCTCTTTCCATTTGTCATTTTTGAAACATTTTTTTAGAAAGTGTTAAAAGTAATGGAGTAACAAACTGAGATGCAGTAATAATAATTTGGGTAGACAAAAATGCATCCTGGTAGAGAAACAAAGACACAGCTACAGTCAATGACAATGGAAAAGAGGAATAGATGTTGCTTCTGGTCTCAATCAATCTGATCTTTTCTAATTTAAAAAGTTAAGCAGTTTGGAATTCTGTAATTGTTCTAAGGTGAACCAGTGGAAACATTATATTAGTCTAAACGTGTTCTGTTGTGACAACAACATGGGCCTTTAAAGATTTTTTTTTATATCTTTTATTTTGAAAGTTTTTCCCATATTTGAAGTCTTGCCTGGTGGCCAAACCCTAGTGTTCCGTGGCTCTGTGGAAACACGGGCTCACCTCCTGCTCCGGGTACCCCACTCCCTCCGGCTTTAATTAATACCGTACAATGAAATTCCTACTCCCCAGCCAAACCACCATCGGCTGTAATCTTGTCAGCTCTCATAAGCCAAACAGAAACACACACTTTTTCTTGTTGTTGTTCAATCGCCTGCATCTGCTATTTAATTTCCAGAGGAACCTCATTTTGCTGTTCTGTGTGCCCCTTTCCTCCCTTCTGTTTATTTATTTGCTTTTTATATTTTTTCCAAAGAAAACCACAGGTAACGAGTCATGTGAATCTAAAACTGAAGATTCTGATGGCAGATGCCTCGGTTTATGACAAGCTGAATACTCTAAATTGTGGCATATGGGGGATGAAGGATTTAAAAAGCTAGCCTGCCATTACAAAGGGGGCTTTACCTGTAACTAGAGCAACAGTTGGGAACAGGGCACACACGGCAGGTTGCATTGCTTCCAAGTGTCAGGGTTGAATTTTAATGCTGTTCTTCCTCTTGGAGTGTGCAAGTGTCATGTGTCATGAATTGCAGTGTTTGGCAATTGCCTCTGTTTGAGGACTTAAGCAGGAGTGCTTACATGCAAGTGCCTCTACTCATGGACCACATGTGTACCTACCTGCCTTTGGTTTTTTTTTTTTTAATGGCAGTAGAACATCCTTGTGTCTACAAGAAGAGAGATTAAAGCATGCATTCAAATCATCACCACCACCATAACCATCATCCAAACCCCCAGCAAGTCCTGCTAAGAGAGGACCCCAACTACACTCACACAGCCAGCAGCATCCGCCAGATACAAGCAACAGGGCTTCCATGGTCTTTATGTAACTGATGTTATAATAGCATGTTGCTCCTTGGTGATCTGCAAAAACATTTCTGATACTTTAGTCCTAGGGTTTGGCCCGCCTGCCCGCCTGCCTGCCCGCCTGCCTGCCTTCCTTCCTTCCTTCCTTCCTTCCTTCCTTCCTTCCTTCCTTCTTTCCTTCCTTCCTGCTTGCCTTCCTGCCATCCTGCCTGCCTACCTGCCTGCCCACCTGCTCACCTGCCCACCTGCCTTCCTTCCTTCCTGCCTTCCTTCCTAAATTCCTTCCACAAATTATATGTACTGTGATACAGTAATGGAAAGAAACTACATCCTTCTCTCCAGCTAGTAGAACTAAGATTGCTGTTGAAAACCTTTAACTCCAAATTCTCTGGCTTTCATGTGAATGGAATTTCAACTCTAATGCAGCATTAATGGGGTTTTGCACTGAATTGCCTTTTGGGGTTTGATTTGCCTTTTAGAGAAGCTGGTGTTTGACTGCATGTTCAAACACGGCATGTATTCTTATGAGCGATGTGAGATTCAAATAAACACAATGAGTGCGTTCATTTTGATGACCTCCCCATCACACATTCAAATAAACACAAATGTTCTCAAATGTATAAAAGCAGCTGTGTTTATGTCAGTGTGCAAAGCACCAGATATATACATTCAGATTCACTCGTCTATCTGGAACCATGTACCTCCGCTCATCGTTAAAAATTTAGTGGAAAATCATGCATGGGGCATGTGTAATGTGCAATTTTCAACCATATACACATCTCTAAACAATTTTTCTTCAAGCATGTTACTGACATTTGTTCTAATTGAGGATGAAGGCTGGAGAAACTTTGAAGTTTCTGAAAACAAAACAAAGCAAAATACAAGTTGCTACCAGAGGGCACTTGGTGCATCTAAAGTGCTCTAGCAGCACGAGAGGCCACCTTCCCTGATGTTTAGAACAACCTCTGCCTTTCTATTCCTTTCCTTCTCTCTTTTTTCTCTTCTCTTCCCTCCCCTCCTCCCTCCTCTCCTCTCCTCTCTCTCTTTTCCTTCCCTCCCTCCCTCCCTGCCTCCCTCCCTCCCTGCCTCCCTGCCTCCCTGCCTCCCTGCCTCCCTCCCTCCCTCTCTTCCTTAGGTTAAGCAAAGCCATGCAAAGTTCTTTCCCCCCTCCCTCCTTCCCTTCCTTCCTTTCTTTGTTCCTTCCTTCTAGCAAAGCCACGTAAAATGCCAGCTCAAGAGTTAGGTTTTCCCCTTGTTTGCTTTAAATATCATAAATGTAAGACATGACAAATCTTTTCTTCAGAACCTCAGCTGGAACAGCTCAGGCATTAATGCCGGGTTAAGCTGTACTTTCTGCGTAAGAACCAACTTTGGCTTTGTATGTCAGACTAAAACAACACTTCCATCTTGTACTTCTTCAAATATAAGAACAGTTTGCAGGTCTCCAGGAAAATCCCCAGCCTCCATTTTGCTGGCAGACAGGAGGAAATAGAAGCAAAATCAACCCTAAAGTTGATTGGGATCTACCTATATGCCAGGGACTGTTCTAAACATTTTGAATGTCTTATTTAATTCTCCAGGGCCCTCTGAGGTAGGTACACTCACTATCCTCATTTTACACACGAAGGAGGGCAAAGAAGTCACTTCCTCAAGGTCACAGAATCAGTAGGTGGGGGAGCCACACAGGCATGTATGTTCCAGGCCTCATGGTTTTTAAGAAAAGCTGTAAATCCAAATATTTACAAGTAATAACTCCATTTTTAAATATTAGCAAAAAATTCAAATTTTTAAGAAACTGTCAGCTAAATGAAACACATCTGGTAGCTGGATTAAGTCCCTGGGCAGCCAGTTTGCCTCCTCTGGTTTGAGGGATATTGTCTCTGATTTTCCAGTGTTAGAAAATCTGCTGTTAAGAACTAAGCAGATGAGTAGAGAGAAAGTAGGATTTGGAGAGGAATTCACATTCACGTCTGAATTCTATCAATTTTCAGCCAAATGACCTTGAGCAAGTCACTGCTATTCTCTGAGCTTCAGTTTCCTCACCTGCAAAACAGAGGTAATTCCCGCCTTAGGAGAGGTTTTATAAGAATCATGCAAGCCTTTATAGGCCTTTTGCAATATTTAAAGTAAAGCATTTGTAAACTCTAAGCATTATATGATTAGAAACTATTCTAATAAACTGCAGTTTTATCATCTCCTTACATCTGAACATAAACAGAAGGAAGGGCACATGTACTGAAGGTTAGGCCTTGTGCCGACACGGTGGCCTGCAGAGTCTTCCCCGGCAATGGCATGCCCCCATTTTACACAGGAGCACCCTGAGGGGCAAAGAGGTTAAGGGAATTGCCCAAGGATGCGAAATTAGTAAAAAGTTCAATTGCAATCACACAGGTTTGTTTGACTCCAAATCGCATAGTCATTTTTCTCCCCCTCATTGACAGCATATAATATATTAAGCTTCTATCAGGCATTCCAATTTTAGTGGGAACCAGTTTACAGGTCTTGTCAGCATGAGAGTTAGAGTCCTGCTGGAAAAAAGCTCAAGATCAGCAGCTATTGATGAGGAACGGAAGACAAGCATGATCCTGGGAACACAGGCAAAGATAGAGCTGGACACAACCCTACCTCCACCTCTGGATGCTGGGATGCTGGGATGCTGGGAGAGAGGGCGCTAGATGCCTTAGAGGAGAAAGGAGAGCTCTGACATGCCTGCCACTTGCTCTTGGGAGCAAGCTCCCCAGGTCAGGCCCTGTCCTGCTCCCTGCCCTGTATTCAGCTGGGCTGCAGAGCCTGGCACTGATGAACCCACACTGGGAAGCGAGGTTAGTCATGCTGTTTACTAGCTTACTTCCCCACAGATAAAAGCCACATTTGCACATACCGGCTTCATCAGGCTGAGAGTGATATTTGGACCTCTCCCTGTCCTGTCCCTTTGTGTTATTTCTCCGTTGGTTTAGAACTCAGGCTAGGAAGAAGGGTGCTCTCTCATGGTCCCCTGAAGCCCTAGCACAAGGCTGAGGGGATGGAAGAAAGAAAGAGCTTAACTCTCTTTGGCTTTGGGCAGTCCACTTTCTAGGCCACCTCTAAATGAGTGCGCTATTTCCCCTTGACCGGAGAAACTTCAGGACTGAAAAAAATCCATTTCTTAAAGACAAGGCAAAGCAGCTCCCTACGCAAACCCAGCAGTCTATGGCAACATGGGGAACATGATTCGGCTCTTTGTAAAAGTCGTTTGGCTGGGGGCAGTCTCCTTTTAGGGCAGGAGCTTTATAATCTGGGGGCTCTTTTCATGGAGTTTAGTGACCTGTGGGGGAGGGGCAGGTCCTTTACAGCTAATTTCTGTTAAAGCTCCAGTTCTAATTCTCTTCCAGTCATTAAAGAGAAAAGAAATTTAACATGGTGGGTGTAACAAATATCCAACCTCCTGGAATGACAGGATGGATGGTTTCCCCAGCAGATTCAACAGTGGTTGCGATAAAAATAATCAATACAAATTAGGGACATGCTTCTGTTTTAATGCACTTAGTAACCAGATCTCTTGTCCTCAAATAAGCCTAAAGGAGAACTGTGTCCTCCACACCGACTCGAGTGCTGTTGTGAAGGAGGGGTGTGTGTGTGTGTGTGAGTGTATGTGTGTGCGTGTTCCCTTTTCTCTTAGGGATTCTATAGCTTCCTTCATTCTTCGCCTCTCTCATATTACAGAAAGAAGGTAATTTTTCCTGGCCATTTACTAAAGCTCATTAAAGACTGGAGAGAACAAACAATGCTACTCCTCAGAGACTACCATTCAAAGTCACTCTACAATTCTCTGTTCTAATACTTGAGACAAATTAATTATTCCTTCGTGAAAAGTGTATAATTCCTATTCTTCATTTTTGGGGGGTGGGGAATAATAATGGGAAGTTTCTGTCTGAGTGAAAAGCTGTCTATGCTGAAGGGAAATGAGAAAAAATGTGTGTTCTGAGAGGAGTAAAAGCAATTATTCTAATAATAATTCTAAGAATATTAATGTCTTTTTAAAGTAGATTGCCTTCAAATGAACACAGAGGTTGAAGCAATGGGAGGCTGGTTTATTTATTAATCATTCCAAATGTGCATTCTTCTAAATGAACAACTGCACCATCAACTTTGCCGGCACATATTAAATTTAGTTAAACAGCAACTTGCAAATGTCTCAAAACTTTTGTAACCAGAGACTAATTTGTTTAACACATTGAAAAATGTTATATTGATGTAAAACCCCACATATTAAACTTCAAAGGGAAAAGCTCTTGAGAGTCCCTCATTTTCAAGACTACATGCTGGAAATGAGATGGAGATGAATCTCATTCTCCCTTCTCCTGTTTTGTTTTGTTTTTAAATACGAGGCAGTCTCTGGGCCCCGGTCCTCATCCTCAGTGCTGTGTTTGGTCATCTGCAGAGCAGCAAGTATATCTAACTGCGGGGACTGTAAGGCGATGGTTAAGAAAGGCCTAGTGTTTCCCTTTCATCTCTATTAATTAATCCTGGCTCCGTTTGCCCAGAGTACGTTGCTGTTGACATCACCTTTTCCTTACACTTTAAAGAGTCCCGAGAGAGATCGACTGCAGAACAAAACTGGACAAAGAGTACATTTGGTAACCATTTTATTTCTCAATTACCAACCTACACGTATGGAAAAGATTTGCGCGCTATCGGATTTACACAACAATTATGCTTCAAAAGTTTAGAAATAAATAACTTTTTTCTTGGACTCATTACCAATTGTAATTGGTGTCAACTAACAAGTTTGCTCCATGGCTTGCCTTTAATTACTGATAAAAGCTAAATTGCAACTCTAGCCAATCAGAAACTAGTTTATTCATGAGAGTATAGTATTCTTTTAAAAGCTCTATTTGTCCTAATAAGTGGTTTTGTGTTTGGCTGAAACCTTCCATAAGCCCCCTTAACATAAGCAAAGGACTCTTAATAACTATATACAGTGAAGGAATATCATTACTGCCCTCATTCAAACGGATGAAACAAAGGAAACGTTTTACAAATTTCAAATGTATACTTCGCAAAGTTACCAGACCCTGAAATCCCATCCATCTGGTGGGAAATAGATATTAGTACCCTTAAGACTGATATTGAGAATTTGTTTCCTCTTCCAAAGTCTAAATCTTTTTCAAAGTATCCCCAGCCTTCTGAAACAGGGGGTAAGAAATAAGAGAAACTCAGCAGTCATGAGGCATGTTAATTCCTAACGGTATAAACAAGGCTTGGCTCAGTCCAAAATTCCACATGAAAAATAACAGTGTGAAAACAAGAGTGTTAAGAGATAGTACGTGGTGGAATCATGCCGCCAGAGAGGCTTTATAACAGCAAAAGCCTAATTGCAGAGCCGTCATCCTAAAGACAGCCCTCTTTTTGTTTTCGAAAAACAAAATAAACCTCTTCAGAATTATTGGAAATTCTCAAGATCGGTTCCCACTCATAATAATTAGGATGCTTTTCGCTGCAATGATCAGAAAGTCCAGTTTAAAGTGGTTAGAAAAACGGAGGCACTTATTTCCTCACGTAACAAAAAAATTAGAGATCAGATGTTTCTGGTTTGCTTAATTCAGGCACCCACCAACATCGTTCAAGACACAGGTTCTTACTAACTTTCCACTCACTGCCTCAGTGTGTTGATGTTTCCTTTCACGGTCACAAGATAGCTGAGGCACGTCCACGAATCTTATCCTTACCTAATAAAATCTAAAGGCAGATGAAATGCCGCTATTTCTTCCACCACTTAAATAAAGAGCAAGGAAAGCTTTCCTAGAAATACCCGCAGCTATCTTCCTCTCACATCTGATTGGTCAGGACAGGAACACATGCCCACTCCTAAACCAATCACTGGTAAGGACTGACTAGGGCTTAGACCAATCATGATTCACCTCCGAGGATGCGGCGGGTCCCAGCTTCTTGTACAGAGCCTGGCGCTTGGATACTTGAACAAAAACGAAAATTTCATTAAAGAGGAGAAAAAGGATGACGGTGAATGACTTGTTGGTAAGGTAAACAGCAGCGTCTGTCACCCAATTCAAGAGATTATTATTCCAAGGTAACCACTCAATAATTTCTAGTCAGAAGTCAATAAAGAAGAGCATGTCCTGGCATCAGAAAGGGATGTAAACATCCAGGTGATGAGGTTGGGGGAGTGCGACCTGGGGACCACTCTGCCACTAATTTGCTGGGTGATCTCTACTGCATCCTGGACCTCTGCTCGCCTCACTAACTTGACTCTGAAATGTGGGGGTGGGACCAGAGGTTCCCTAATATCTCTTCTCACTTTGGAATTGGTTAGATGTTCACTTTACTCACTGCCACCTGGTGAGTCTCCTTGTTTCTTCACTCTTCAGCTTATACAGATGGAATGCCTAAATTCTCTCCTTACCTTTAGCTATTTTTTATCTTGTTAACTCTTTCTCCTCAGCTTAGGTTATAAGGACCCCAAAGGCGAGACACCTCTGTATGCTTTGCAATCTCTTGTATTTATTGAGTTATTACTTATTGAGGACCTACTCAGTGCTGTGCACAGTGCGAGAAGCTTGGCTTTCACACAGTGGGCACTTCATCATTATTTCCTTATTGGTTTTGCTCCAGCAGTTTTCAGTGTCTTCAGACTTTCTTAAGAGAGGCCAAGGAGCATCTCTAAGGTAAAGGTATTATGTATATAGTTTATTATTATGAGGATGAGGCCAGCTTTTCTTCTACAGGATCACAGTTTTTGTGAATAAGGCAGCACTCCTGTTTCCCAACACCACCCACTCACTTTATAAGCACAATTGCCATATATGGCAGCAAAGTGAGAAGAGGTAAGAGAGGCTGGTTTCCACAACCCACCTTCTTCTTTGAACCAAATTACAATGGAATGTTTAATTTTAAGGAACTTTATAAAGGCAAGTGAGAGGATTTTTACATGAGAATAAAGAAGCAGAAGTTGAGGGTCCCAGACCTTTAAGCTTCACATGGAGAATTCTCTCGTACGTGTTTTTAAACCCCTAATATCACATTTTTTTTTCAAAAGTTGGTCAATAATAACTTTTTAGCATTTACACATGTGACCAAACTGTGCTTACTTTTCTGAGGTTGACAAGCAGGTGGCTTTAGTATTTCAGAGGGAAAGAAACCCATGCAGTTGATTCCTTTTTCACTTGGCAGCATCTTTATTTAGTTTTAGAAGTCTTTGGCGTGTTGAACTTCTTGAAGATGGGAGTGATTATTTTGCAATTAAAAATATGCAAATGCCTGACAGTCAGTTCATCACAGGATCAATGGCAGCAGCAAGAAGAGTACCAGATCACGTTACTACATGTGCCAAATGTAATACCAGCTGTAACTGTGATGAGGTTTGGAATTTTTATGTAAAAATAAAAAGTATTATGACAGACACTGTTTATTACTCAACCAAGAGCTATTTCCCTGCACCCACTCCTCTGCTAATCAAGTCCTGATTTTTTCAGAACTGAGATCCGTTGATTCTGGGGAAGGCGTTTCTTTCTTCCAGCTCAGAGATTTAATCATGATTGGTCTAGGCTGAGCATATGACCTCATATTAGCCAATGAGACATAAGTGGGGAGGAAGTTCACTGGGCACTTCTCTTCCCAATAAAGTCATCTTGCCAATCAATGATCTGTTTTCAGTCATCATCTTAGCTGCTCAGCAACATTTAAAGATTTGACCAGGGTTCTACTTTGCAACATTTTCTCCTTCACATGGCCTCTGGTTTTCCTCCCAATTTATTGCCTTCTACTTTATAGCCCTAGGCTGACTCCTCCTTCTCTCCATGACCTCTAAAGTTGTGGCTCCTTACTGCTCAATCATTGGTCCTTTATCTACCAAAACTTACTCTATGTGGTCTCATTCATGGTTTTAATACCCTGTATGTACTGACAACTTCCAGGTTTATTTCTACAGTTCAGACCTCTCCCATGAGTTTCAGACATCTATATATATCTAAGCTACTTCTCCACTTTATCACATGGATGTTAAATGAGGATCTCAACCTTATTATGCTTAGGCCCCCAACGGAATCTTGATTTACCCCCAAATCCTGCTTCTTTTCCAGGTTTCCCCATTTTAGAAAGGGACAACTACAATTCAAGCTCATTCCAGAAAACTAGAGATCTTCCTTGAGTTTTTTCTCTCTTTCCAGTTGCCCACACAGTGCATGGGCATAAGACATAAGTTTTTAACACTACCTCCAAAGTATAGGTAGAATCTTATACTTCTCACCATTCCCACCATTCACCAGACCAACTTTATCTTTCACAGCAGTCACCTCTTTACTATTGCTGGCTTCCACTTTTGCCTTCTAAGTCACTTAGAATTGGTTCCAACTCTATTTCTCCCTTATGTAAGTTTGGAAGTAACTATTCCAATGTTGTTTTGGAAACTTCATAGTGTCAGAGACCCATCTTTCACCAGGGCCATTATTCCTCTGCTCCATCATCTCTTAAGGAGATTTCATCCTGGTACACCATTTCCATCCTCAAGGTGATCTCATGGTGAAGCTTAAGCCATTAGGACCACATTTCAAGTCTAAGGAAGGAGGAGATATGAAGGGTAAAAAAAAATGGGTCCTTCCCAGGTAAATCAGCTCTTTAAACACTTTCCTAGAAGTCTTATCTCCACTTCCTTTACCATATTATTTATTGGCTATACCTTAGTCACAAGGTCCATGGAACTGCAAGGGAAGTTTGGGAAACAGAGTTTTTTATTCCAGGGAGCAATGCACACAGCTTAAGTTGGGGTTCTATTTCTAAGAGGGAGGAGAGAATGGATCCTGGGGTTAGCTTGTAGCTATTTCTGCCACAAATCCCTTTCATCAGTTCTTCCCCAGTCAATTAAAAAAAAAACCAGATTATGACACTACCTTGCTTAACACTCTCCAGTGGCTGCCTGTTGTGCTCAAATTAAAGTTTAATGGCTCTATCCTTTCTCTCCAACATCATCTGTTACACCTTCTGTTCCCATTACTCCATTCTAGCAACACCAGTTTACAATGAGTATGCCAAGCTTATTCCCACCCCAGGGCCTTTGCATTTGCTGTTTCTGCTGCCTGAAATGTGTTACTTCAAGTCTTGGCATGACTCAGCACCTCACTTCATTCAGGTACAGTCTTGCCCGTTTTCCTGATATTTACTCCCTAGAAGAATGACTTCAAAGGTATTATCATACTTCTGCAGAGCCTAGGAAACCTTACTTTTAGAATATCTACCTGAATCACATAAAATACATCCATATCACATAAAATACATCCCACAATAAATAGAATATGATTGTGCCTATATAAGAAGTGAATTAAATTGCAAATGTGAAGTTAATCAGTTACCTTTGTAGACATTTACTTGGATGTTTATCAATTTTAATATTTGCAGTTTCGCTTTTGTGCTTCGGAGCCACTAAACTTTTTTACTTCAGATATCTAACATTTTTTCTTACAAGCTCAAAAACTTATATATGCTGAACATTGTGCCAATAGTACATACTGGGTAAAACCTCCCTGGATGACTGTAAATCTTACCCTGATGAACACTGAAATTGTTCTGACTACAGAAACCTTATTTTAAAGCAACTTGATGACAATATTATTAATAAAATTTTACAGCTGATGTCACTTCTACTGTGACAGTCTAATTATCTAGCAATGGTTTAGCACAGGGTTTCTCACCCTTGGTGCTGCTGACATTTTGGGAAGGATGAGTCTTTATTGTAAGGGTCTTTATTATTATGCCTTGTAGGATGTTTTAGCAGCATCCCTGGCCCTCACCAAGCCATGCGAGTAGCGATCCCCACCTCCCTGTGGTGACAACCAAAAGTGTCTCCAGATATTGCCAAATGTCAACTGGGGTGGGGGGCAAAATAATCTCTGGCAGAGAACCACGGGTTTAAAAACTAAAGTTGTACAAACCTGAATGCTAATTTATTAGCAGATGCAGGTGGACCATGGATGTTTTCTTCACCATGTCAAGCTTTGCAGAATTCCAAGTTTTTAACCTCAGCTTTGACAGCGATCTTGAGTAATCACTTAACTTTTATGCTCGGCACTTCTTCAGCTTTAAAATGGAGGCAATGATATGTTGTATCAGGTTGTTAACAGGAGTAAATGGTTTGCTACGTGGAAAGAACCTAGCCCAGGGTCTGGCACACATTGAGAGGTTCCCTGTTCATTATTTCTCCCTCTGATTTAACATAGAAAATCTGAGTGAAAAACAATATTGTGGCTATTTCTGACATAAACTCAGCATGTGGGAAGGGCAGTCATACAGGGGTGGGAGACGGTGACGGGGGGGGGGGGGTGTCCTGCCCAACTTCTCAGAAGCAGAAGGGAATTTATAGCTGTCATGAATCATGAAAGCACAAAAGAACTGTCAAAGGCACATGAACTCATCACTGTAAATTTTGAAACAGAAACCGTGGTCCTATCTGCCTCAGATATTCGAAACATATCTAAAATCCGATCCCTTCTCAGCTTGCCTCTGCTATCGCTGTGGTTCAAGCCACCATCATCCCTTGCGTGATTACGGCAAGAACCTCCCGTCTGGTGGCCTCTTTGTTTTTGCCTAAATCCTCTGTAGTTTGTTCTCAACATAGCAACCCAAATGATGCTTTTTAAAATGTAAATCAGCTCATATCTCTTCTCAGCTCAAAACACTCTAATAACATCCCTTTCCAGTCCAGGTAAAAGCTCAAGTCTCAGATCTGATCCAATCAGCCCCAGTCTGCCCCAGTCTAAACTCTGATCTCATCTCCTACTACACCCAGGCCACCTGGCCTTGTTCCTGCTCTTCTAAACAAGATCCAGCACATATCTTCTCAGGGCATTTGCACTGCAGATACTTCTTCCTGGGACTCCCTTTCCCTCAGATTTGTGGCTCCTTTGCTTCCTACAGGTCTCTGCACAAATGTTATCATTGAGACCTCCCGTTACCTACACAAAACTGTGGTCCACCACCAGACCCGTTCCACCTGGGCCTGACCTCTCCCTGTCATTCTTATCCTGCTTCATATACCCTCACAGCAGGTACCACCATCTAATGTACAATAATCTATAGACATCAGGAGGGCAGGGGCTTTGCTTTCTTTGCTGCTCTGTGTGTGTCTGGCACACTGAACACTGGTTGGCACATAGTAGCTGCTTGGTCAATTTGTTTTGAATGAACAAATGAATAGAAAATAGCAAAATTTTCATTGGAATAAAAATAAAAACAAAGAAAACCAAGAGCCTGTTTGTATAAGTCAACTGATACAGATCTTTCAATGCCCCGTCTCTACCAATCTGGCTTTTCCAGTGCCCTCCTGAACATTTGTTCATAACTAATGTCCCCCTGCCCCCCTCAGCTCCAAAATAGTCATGGACACATCTGCCTAAGAAGTGAGAAACATGGTGCTTATGATGGGGTTAAAGGTAAGAAATTGATGAATATTAGGGACAAAGAGGTAGATATCCGTCTCATTCTGGCTGCTCTACGTAGGGCTAGTCTACCCAAGTGTGGGTCACGTAGAAAGCCAGTTGGATCTTGGGTCTAGAATTTGCTCAGATGACCTTCCACATGCTGCTGAGATCCATTCCTCAGGCTCATTATGACATCACCGGTGGCCTGACACACTCTCTGTCTCTTTTTTAATGCCATGTTTGGATGTGCTTGTCTGATGGGTTCCCTTTTCTCCCTTGTGCATGATTCTAGCACTCACCCTCTGGCCACACAAAATTTGACTGATATTTGACACTTTTTTTTTTTTTTTTTACAGTCTACGGTATTTCCTTCTAGGGTATTACTTCTCTTCCAATCTATAGATTCTTGGTGGGAAGGGACCTCTAGGTCTCACCCTCATTATGGACGTTTAGGAGAGCGCTCCTTCCTCCCCTCAAGAAAGCAGGCATGTGACCTGAGAATGCCCAATAAATAGGAGGCTTGCTTTAATGATTTTGCAACTTGTGTGGGTGGCCCAAGGAAGAACGGGAACAGTTCGAAGTCATTTGTTCAGGCAACACCATACTAACCACTCTGTTCCTGCTAGGGGGTCACTGTTGATATTCCTACTTCACAGCTCTTTGGAGCTCCCCTGGTTCTCGCTTTTTCCCTGACTGGTCCTTATGTCTCCTGTGAAATGTAAAACACCCTGTTATCTTTCTACACACTCCCTTGTGCATGAGTTATTGGCTGTGTTGCTTATAAGCCCGAATCCTACCTGATACAGACCCTGGTGGTAGTGAGGACTCTCCAGCCCTTTGCCTCAGGGTCTGCTAGGGAGGGGGTTGAACAGTAAGAGCCAACAGAATAACTTCTAGTAGAGGGAAAGAGGGGGCAACAAAATACCTTATTTGGGTTTTTCTCACAGCCTTTGTATTAGTTTTCTCTTGCTGCATAGCAAATTACTGTAAATTTAATGGTTTAAAACAACACCCATTTATTTTCCTGGGGTTTCTGAAGGTCAGAAGTTTGGGCACGATATACCCAGGTTCTCTGCTCAGGGTCTCACCAGGCTGAAATCAAGGTGTCACCCAGAACTGCCATCTCCTCTGAGGCTCAAGGTCTTCTTACAAGCTCACTGGCTGTTGCAGGATGCATGTCCTTACAGCTCTAGGACTGAGGTCTCAATCTCCTTGGTAGTTGCCTGGGGACCCTTCTCAGCTCTTAGAGGCGACTCTCAGGTCCTTGACATGTATCCCCTCCATCATGTCTCTCATATGGCAATTTTACTCCTTTCAGACCAGTGGGAGAACGACTTTTTCAACTTTGAATCTCTTTGACTTCTTCCATCTCTGACCTCTAGACCCACCTTTGAAAGTGCTCAACTGATTATGTCAGGCTCACCCACACTCAAGGAGATGGGATTATACAGGGTGTGTGCACCAGGGGGTGGGAATCTTGGGGACCATCTTTGAATTCTGTCTAGCTCAGCACTCCTGAGAGGATGTCGCCTGGAGAAGTCTATTACTCAGTCCAAAACTCTCATATGTATTCAAAGATGATAAATCCAGGACAGTTGGCAACAGTGGCTAATATCCATCGATAGAGCTTTTGTCCTGTAGGCCATTTCTGGGGCCTGAGGGAGAGCAAGGTATTTGTGGTACTAATGTGGGAAGGCTTATTAATGTTTCTAGAATAATTGATAACAGTGTTAAGTAGATGACTACTTTTTTCTTTTTCTTTTTTTTTTTCTGTTAAAGACATTTATTTGTGCAATTTGGTGTTTGTTTATTTAAATGGCACAGCCTTTAGAAGGTGCCTTCTGATTGGAAGAGTCACAACAATTCTGTTCCTCTCTCCAGTCATGGGGGTACCAGCCAGTGTCATTCTGCCACCCCACATCCATCAGGAAAAGGGATCCTTTTCCCTCAGCCATTCGGCAACATTGAAACAAAGCACTTGTAACACAACAGTGTCATAGGATCCATGACACCTGCTTTAAAAATAAATCTCCTGGCTTTGTCTTTCCCTTTATTTTCAATAAATGCTCTAGTATTATTGCCACTGCATTAATCTAGCAGCAGGAAACCATTATCCTATGACAACAGTCTTTCCCATTAACATTATCTTTTAATTTTAAGATTGTTTAGATGACTGCTAGAAGCTACTAAATTAAGATAAAATGAAGAAAGAATTATTTTCTTTAAGCCAAGTGTTCAGTCAAGTTACCCACCCCCGATCTTGACTGCGCTGGCAAAAGAGACACCATTATTTTTGCATCAGATTACTAAACACAATTTGGGTATAAGTCGAAATTCCTATAAATCCAGACATGCTTTCAATATCATCTAGGAAATAACCATTAGATTTTAAAGTATTATATACGTTGTTTGCTCTGTTACGTGGTATATTTTAAGAGTTGAAAATACTGGTTATTTTTCTAGGAAAGAATTGTTGTAGTAAATAAAACAATAATGAAATTGCAATGATAGAAACTCAGGAAACAAATAAAGGAAACATTTGTCTAGTAGAGTTTAAGAAATAATTGAATTTGCAGAATGCAGCAAAAATAAGACAAGAGGAAAATAAACCTAAATTAAAAGAAAATTGTGATTGTTAGTGATTATTATTTAATGTTCTGACAACTGGACTTTAAGCGACAGTCATATCATATTAAATGGTATCTGTAAATTTCATACAAAATATATTACAAACATTTTTTCAAATGGTAACTTGCCTACTATCTGTTAATTTAAAAAAATTCTTTTATTCTATGAGGTGTATCCTAACATTTGAAGATACTCTTTAAAATCTTTCAGTATATGTTCTGCTCCATCCTCAACTGTTCCAATGGTCTCAAGGCTTTCTTTCTAAAAGACAGAGGCTGATACAACTACAAATGAGGAATATATCTAAGTAATTATTACAATATTGATATTATGCACTCGACAGTCTAGATCTGTGCTTCCCCACTCGCATGGGTAAACCACACAAAAGAAAATTAATAGAAACTGAGTTACTGTTTTAGTAGAAATTGTACTGAAAACAAAAAGGAAAGAAATGCTTAAGTTGTGAATTCCTCATATTTTTAATGTAGTTCAAGTAGGCCATCAATATGTGTCCTATTTACTGATAGGTGCAAAATAGGTGGTGGGAGATCAATCAAAACCCCCTTCCATAAATTACCATGACTTCTGGAAATTATCAAAACTTCACTGGAGTGTCATACGGAGTCTTCCCAGCAATGAGTTATAGTCAATAATTCATTCCCTGACTGAGCTGATAACAGGCAGATATTCTAATAATGTGCCAGGATTTACTACTGGACACAAACAGTAAGTAGAAATTTCAATGCAGTGCTAAATGTTATCTCAGTGGAGAAAAGCAATAAAAACAGGACAGAGAGTGGCATCTGGGTACAATGCTTGGATGTTTTAACCCTCTAATTAGAACAAACATGTACAAAGGTAGTGTTGTTTAAGTTTTCATTCTTTCTTTGAAGCAAATTGTTTCCATAGTATTGTTCTGTAATGACTTCTCCTAGCCCTATTGTCAGAAAGCACAACAGATGGCTCTGAAAAAATGCTGGAAAGAAAGTCTATTTTATTCTTGAGTTGTTTTCCCAAATTTTAAAATGGCTTGAATATTTTCCTTTTAAAGGAAACTCTCCCTGCCCCTGCCCCCACAAATGATCATCTTAGACTAAAGGCCTTAAATATATTTTCAGTGATTTCTTATCATACAGAGAAATCGACAAATTTGCTTTCTCTGTCAGAATGTTTTGAAGCTAGAAAAGAAGTGGTGATTCATCAAAAACAATTTTATTATGAAATTTGATTTATGTTGAGAAATATAAATGATGACATTATAATGTGTACCTCTGAGTGGAGGGAACACATTTTAGTCAATGGAGTTATCCAATTTTATTATTTAAAAAAATCCATATCTCGTTGTTCTTTTTATTCAAAAAAATTTATGGCACTGTATAGAGAAGAAATATATGTTTTTCAAGTCTATGGACAGCTGTGGATTGAACTTCCCTAATTCTACCAGGGTTATTCCTTACAATTAGATGAATAAATATTATCATATTTTCATCAACTTTTTTGTGAGCAAATAGAGACCAGTATTATACTTTAAAATATTACATTTTATTACAAATCTACATAGAGAAAAAACAATTATATCAATATTATAATTAAAAGTGACACTAACTAAAGAAGCTGTGGTTTGGGGTACTTGAAATTTCTGAATTATTAGTCTTTCTTTTACCAAGAACAGTTAGTGGGAACATAGAGGGGATGAATTATGCTTTAATGGTTTAGTTTCTCTATCAATAAATGCTCATTTCCATCGTCTTGGAGAGGAACAGTAATTAATGTTAAATGGAATTGCTATTTTCTACTGGATTTATAATTTTAATATATATTCTTAGTAATAACCACTTCTCAAATATACAAATGGCCCAGTCATCTACATACCCTCTTTTGTAACTACTACAAAATTAAATTTATCCATACTAAGATTTAACTCGACTTTAATAAGCATTGCCTGTGGGCCCAGTAGACCATTTCAAAGACCCTAATGAACATATAACATACTCACATATATAGTCTGATAATTTATTTGCAATGATATATGTAGAATATCACTTGTGCTTGAATATTATTGACAGAATTCAGTCCTAGAAATAGGTAGCAGGAGTAAGCCAAGTAATTTTTCCTATAATATCATCACTATGAAATATATTCATATATCAAGATTTGCTGATAGTTCTGACGCACATTTGGGGGATTTTTAAGGTCCTGTTCCTACCCTGATAAGCATGTATGAAGAAAATGAGTCATTTCTTGCCACTATAGTAAAAGTGGCCTTGCTATGTCAGACAAAATAATGTGTCACAGATGTATTTTCTTCTTTTGCATCATCTTTTCCACCTTTCCCATCATTTCCAGGAGTTTCAAATGTCCTAATCAAGTAGGATAATTAAAAGCAAAATCTACATCGTAAATAATATTTCTGATCACAACAGCATCAATGCTGTTTCCTTTTCCTCAGTGATCTTCTGTTTTATTTTAAGAAAATCGACTTTTGGCTATGCTTTTTATATTACCCTATAAAAGAGAGGTTAGGGTAAATACTAAATACTGATTAACATTAATTCGGTGGGACATTAGCAAATGTAGACATTTGGATTGCTTAAAAAAAAAGAAAAAGATGTTCTCAAAAAGCAACAACCTACCCCTTTATCACATGAAACATTTAATGAGATATTTATAAGGGATTTTGAAAAATACTAACAAAAAGCAGTAAGTTTTTTAAAGTATTATCAATATTTAAAGTCAAGATATAGTTCTTTGAAGTATAGTCTTTTAGATAAGTTGAGTTCATTATAAATCCCTAATCTTTTTTGAAAATTATTTTATTGATGTATAGTTGATTTACAATGTTGTATTAATTTCTGCTGTATAGCAAAGTGATTCAGTTATATACATATAACTGATTCTTTTCCATATGCTTTTCCATTATGGTTTATCACAGGATATTGAATATAGTTCCCTGTGCTATACGGTAAGACTTTGTTATTTGTCTATTTCATATATAATCGTTTGCATCTGCTAACCCCAAACTCCCAATCCATCACTCCCCTCCCTCCTTGGCAACCACAAGTCTGTTCTCTATGTCTGTGAGTCTGTTTCTGTTTCATAGATAAGTTCATTTGTGTCATATTGTAGATGAATCCCTATTCTAAAATGCTGTAGCAGCCTCTCTGACTCTACAACTGTGCAGTACCTCCACACCCGCTAACCAACACCACCACCCCAAAAACTTGGTAACTATTATTGCCTCTTCTTCTCTCCACACCTTTTATATTTTGGAATTGTTGCCCCAGATTCAAGCTTTTCAGATTCACTTTGGCTGAATCTTTTGATTTTAAGGGATCTCTATGATGGCAGCAATAATGTAGGCAGATTAAAAAAAATGCCACCCCCCCAAAAATAATAAATAAATAAATAAAATTAAAAAAAATGCCTTTCTAGGAAGACTGCCTTCAAAAACAGTTTTGCATTGACTTTAAAAGGTTAAAAGGTTTTTTTCCTTGAGAAAGACCTGGGGCACTTTGATGTGGAAGCTGCCATATCAGCATTAAATAATCTGGTCTTTCTGAGTTTACAGAAGGTGACGAGGGTCTGTGTAGAACCTCTGGCTGTCCACTGGAGATTCTTAGAGAACTGTGACTTGGAGAACGGAAAAATGATTATGATTGGAGGACTTAAAGAAGAACAAGGTAAGGTATGGACAAATCATTTTGGGGTAAGTGGGGAGAAGCAGGGCTTGATCTCATATCAATATGATTCCTACATTTAATTAGGATTCAAGGAAGACACGATTTGAGTTTTTCTTTTCCAAAGCACTGTATTTATTTCTCATTGTTGGTAAGTAGTTACATGATGAGTGCATGACATCAGCAGAGGTTTCTTGAACTGCTTGGCACACTATAACACTATTATTTTGAATTTAGGTAGTTTTACTATATACCAGGATTACTTTGAGCACTGTTTTATATCTGTTTGGAGAACACCTGAATACAGAACTGCCTAACCCATAATGAACTTATATTTATACAGTTTTTGTGAGTTTAGCATCAGTGGAAATAAAAGATTAACACTGCTGCCTCATTCAAGCTGGCCATTTCAGACTACAAATCTTGTTACCACTAAATGCAAGGGATGCAGAAATAAAGACTACCCAGAGGTGGCGCTGTGGTTAAAGTACACCTGAATTTTGATTACAGTGAATGTATTTACTTCCTACCCCTCTGAAGAGAGAGTTAGCCATGATCGCTTTTGTATTTCTATAACCATAACATCAGCAAATAAAGGTCTCTGGTAATATACTCTCACCGACTCCAATCTACAGGGACATGTGTAAAGTCCTCACTTCACACACAGTCAGAGCCAAAACACTGAAACCACCCCCAAGGCTCCTTCGACCCTAGAGGTCTGTATTCAAAGTTTTACCCATCCTTCTTTCTTCCTTTCCTTCCACAAAAACTACGATGCTTTGGATAATTGCTCAGTAATATCTGATGTCTGATTCATTTTCTAACGTTTCATTTTAAAATAAAGATTTCATTTTAGTGTACATACTTTGGGGACTAACTAAAATACCACAATTCATTCCAGACCTATGTATTATGTGTTCTATAAGAAAATCATTTTTTAACAAAAGGAAAAATAAAGACGATTTGGCTTAATTCCTTCATTTGTGGATGAGAAAATGAAGGGCCAGAGCAGAAAATTTACTTGTACGTGACAAATCATAACTTAATTGCAGCCTACTAAGATCTTGTGTCATCTCGTCTTTATTATAAATTATTAACAAATTGAAACTGAACCAGGGAATTAAAACGTGTGTATTATTTGTTTACGGGGTTCCTTTCCTCATTTGGTTTAATTGAGTTTTCTTTACCAGCCTTCAAGGAACATTACATCTTTTTAAGTTGGCCTTCTTTAACCACACCCATCTGCAGCTATTTTCTGTACAGAATATTTTAATTATTATTATAGTTTTAATGATTTAAAAAAAGTTTTGATATACGTGCAGAAAGTGACTTGATCATAAAAATGCAACTTTAAGTTCCAATCAATAAAAGAAAGCCATTGAATTTCGAGGTGCTACAAATATAAAAGGAGCATTCTAATCGGTATTTAAAAATGTCTTTTGCTTGATGTTGTAGGCAATGACTATAGTTTCTTTTGCAGGCTTAATTTTGATGGTTTGAAAGACAGAAATCCCCCAAACAGACACTAAAACCATAGATGTTTAACATCTGCATTGTCTAGCCAGATTCTTCTGCAGGTTCCTTTCCTCAAATCTAGCAGTACTTTGTGTAATACAGTATGAAAACTTGTCCCACAAGGCTGGTTTTACTTAATGATACTTAGCAGAAGGGCTTTGCACGTTCATGATAATTTCCACCAGAAAAATCTCTCTGGAACTTACTAATAATAATCAGACCTAATATTAGCCTCAGATTGGAGATTTATTAAACCTATTTGGCAGAGCAGATAAAGTTGAATGACTAGGTATTCACGCATCTAGGCTGAGCTGCAGCCCTGGAAAGAGACACTCAGACTACCACCCTAAAAGCATTCCTCAAAACTTGATTTATACTAGAAGTAACCTTTCTTACTCTCCAGAGGCTGTGAGATTTCTAACCTTGCAATAACTTGGCCTCTCATCCTCTACAGTGGGGTGGATACAGGGGGCAAGGCTTTTCCCCTGAAGTTTGCCTTAACTTTGAAAGTAAGGACTGTGATCTTTCTACCACCACCAACTGACAAATACCTATGAAATGCCACTGGGCAATTAGTTTATACTCAGGTTGGTGGGGAGAAGCGGTAAGCAGGCGGTATTAGGAACTCCTGAATTCCTTACTGTTTCTACCTTGTTAAACGCCACTAAGGTTCATAAATCTCTAACACGGTGAATTTAAACAACAACAACAACAATAAAAACCTCAAGAAACATCTCTTCTGCGTGTGTGTGAAGTCCATCGCCCTGAGATTTCGGGAAGCTTTTCTACCTCAACTGGAAGAGACCCATTTCTGAGACAGATGTGAAGTAAGTTTCCTAAGGGGCTCGTCTCGGCGCGAGGGACCGGCCACCCCCGAGAGGCGAGCGGGTGCAGGTCCCGAGGGTGCCTCGCGCGCGCGCGGGGGTGGGGGGGCAGGTGCGGTCCCAGGCGTCTCGCTTCGCCACCCCGGGCAGCTGGGGGCCACCCCGGCGGGGTCGGCGGCGCCCGGGTGACTTCTCCCCACCTGATTCCGGCCCCCCCCCCGCTGCTGCCTCGGCCCGCCCCGCCGCCTCGCTCCCTCCCCCGCCCCCGGAGTCTCGTTTCAGTCATCCCTTTGTCCTTGCCCGGATTGGCAGGTTTTATTATTCCGCCTGAACAATCCGGCCGCCCAGTGGCTGAGGGTCGCTGACGTCGGCGGCAGAGCCGGGGAGTAGTTGGGATTTTGCTCTGTCAGTAACACATGTATAAGAGCCGCGGAGGGAGCGAGCGAGCCGGCTAGAGGCCAGCGCCGCCGCCTCCGAGCCGGGCAGCAGCAGCCCGGGCAGCAGCCCCGGTAGCGGCGCGGGCTCCAGCGCGCCGGGCCCCGCCGGCCGCAGCAACCCGCCTCCCGGGCGCGCCCGCCTCCCGGCCTCCGCACCGGCCGCCTGCGCTCGCGGGGCTGTTGTGTCTGCGGCCGCTCCCTGGCTGGAGCTGCAGGGAGCTCGGCCGAGCGGCCGGCGCCGCCAGCAGCCCCGAGCGAGCGGGCGGGCGGGCGCACGGGCGGGAGGCAGGCGGAGGAGGAGGAGGAGGAGGAGGAGCGGGAGGAGCGCGGGCGGGGCGGGGGCCGCCGGGCGGGGGAATATACAAAGTGAAGCCACATTGCCAAACTTGCAGCAGCGATTGCAGCAGTTGCTGCCGCTGCGCCGCTCCTGAAGCCGCGCCGCGCGGGCCAAGGGCTCCTGCAGCTGCTCGCGCGGAGCCCGGAGGCGGAGGAGAACGACGAGGACCGAGACTGACACTTCTGCTCCCCGCCGCCTGCCACTTACGCGGGGCCCCCCAACCCAGCCTCAGAGCAGCGCGTTTAAAAAAAAGAAAAAAAAAAGAAAGAAAAAAAAAAGCAGCCCTTAGCCCCCTCCTCCCCTTTCCTGCTTCTGCGAGAACATCCCCCCCTCCCTCCAGCTCCGCCAGCCAAGGCGCCCCTTCCTTGGAAGCCGAGCGGCTTCGCTCGCATTTCGCCGCCGCCGCCTCTCGCAATATTGCAATATAGGGGAAAAGCAGGTAAGGGGACGGCTGGGGAGCCGCGGGCAGGGAGGGGGAAGAAGGAGGAGGGGGCCGATTTGGGCCGGGGCTGTTTTCTTTGGCTTCCTTCCCTTGACCGTCCCAAATTGCAAGTAAACAATACGTCGGCTTAGATAATGCGCGAGTCTGAAACTACCGAGGCCGGCCTGCGAGCTAGCACGGAGGGCAGCCCCGGGCCGCCAGCTTTGTAGCGGTTCCTGCTTACAAAAGGGTTCTTCTTGGAGACGGGGCTGGTGGGGACCTTGGAGGGGGGTGGGGATGTTTTCAGTTCTGCAGGGAGAGGCAGGAGGTGCTTTAAGGGTGTAAGTCTGAGAAGTAGTGTGGGGGAAATAGCCACGACCCCCCCCCAACACTATTTTTGAAACAGTGGCAGAAAGGATCTAAGTGAGCAGGATTCAGTATTGCTGGTTCTTTTTAAAAAATTCCTCTTGGCTTATAAGTCTTTTGTTCCAATCCAGGAGGAATCCGGTGAATCACCTAATTAAAATCAAGACATGAATTAAGCATCCATTTTTGTACTACAAATTGCCAGCGCTACGTTTGTCCCTCCCTTGGTCTCCATTAAAAAACACCAGAGACGTTGTTAAAGGGGGGCAGATTTTGCCTCTAGCTGCCAGTTCTGCTTTCTATTTCACTGACTATCCCAGGACCTAAATTGCTTGGCTATGTAATTACTAGAGTATAAGCCTATTTAACTTAAAAGCTTTCTTTCTTTTTTTTTTTTTTTTCCAACTCTAAATGAAACTTGATGAGGGCCCGTCCTTAGTTATCAGGGGAGTCAGTTTCTGGTCAGTCCTCTTGATTCATCTCTTTTAGATTTAATCAGCATTAAGGTATTGCTTGTCCTTAAGAGCTTTAGCTAATGGGGTTACTGGATGCTTTTCTCAGTGTAATGTTTCCTTTTCAAAAAAAAAATATACATATATATTTACCTCTCACCAAAGATGGGGGCGGGGAAGAGCTTGGAATCTCCTCCCTCCCTCTCCTCTTAAAAAGGAATTCGGAGCGATTAAAACGTGGGGGGGGGGGGCAGTTTAAAGACCTAGGGCAGGAAATGCAGATTCATTTGGGTTAGGGCTGAAATTGTAACAAAAAGCAATTCCTCGAGTAAATGCATCAGATAAATCAATTTACATAAAGGTATGATGCATTCGGATAAATGCAATGCTAATGGGTTTTAGAGTGGTCCTGTTTCCAAAGTCTCAGGGTTTTGTTACAGCTTAATTGGTGCAGTTCTTATTCTGGTTTATTGTGCGGTCACTGGACACACGTTCCGGGACTCTTTCGGAGGAAATGTGTTTAAATCGGCCTATTTAAGGAATCCGAGTCCTTGTTTCGCTCCCTTCCCCTCGTTTTTTTTTTGCAGCAGCCAAGTTGGGCCGGGGACAGGCAAAGTTCGCCCTCTCCCTTCTGAGGTATCAGCTGAATGTCTTGAGCAGATAGCCGGGAGCCTCGAGGGGAGCCCACACTCTCGGCTTACAGAGGACAAAGACAAAACAGGCTGCTTAATTGGCAGTAAATAACTTGATCTTTTTATAGAATAAGTGACTGGAGGAACACTAGGACTTTATTGGACTCCGGATTGGAGGCAACAAATTAATCGGTTTAGGCTAAGCTTTATAAATTGATTCCTATATTATACCCCAGTTGCTTCTCTCGTGACATTCATTAGAAAGAGTGGGGAATTTTTAAAAGCAGTTTTTGGTGACAGCAGGACTGGCTCGGATATAACTTGTGCATCCTTTAACAGTGCCTTCTCGCATATTATCTGTAATGTAACCCCCGCCCCCCGCCCTTTTGGAGGAACAAAGCTTTAGCATTTAAATTGCTGATCAAGGGCAGATTAGTGAGACCAAAGTGGAGAGTGTTTGTATAGGAAGTTAACAGGCATCCTAAAGTTCAATGATCTATTATTCTTGCCTGTGTCCTGAAAACCCAGAGAAAACACTCATTGATCTTCAAAACGAAATGAGATTTGGAACAATAATGGGAGATGGCGGTCACCACAATGGCATGTGAAAGGTGCTGTTTAAAATACGAAAAACCAGTTTCGCAACTTTACACACCGCACCCCCCCCCCACCCCGCCCTCGTCCCCTCGACTCCCCTCCCACCATCGCGCACTCCTTCTCCCCTCTGCCGGTTCCTCCCTCCTTCCCTTTCAGAAAGCCGAACTATTTCCAACTTGTGAACTGCAGCTGCACTTCCCGGGGCAGAGCTTGGGAGGGAACGTGGCTCTGGCGGGGGCCGCCTCCCCACTCCCCTCGGCTAGCGCTCGGGGCTCGGCGGGGCCTGGGGAGGGGCCGGGCGCGGCGGTGGGTGGGTTTGACCCTCATTTGCTGGAGGCGGGCGGCGGAGGAGGGGAGGAGGGGGCAGTGGGCGGAGGCGGGGGCCGGGAGGAGGTGCCGCGAGGGGTGGAGCGCGCCGCGGAGCCTCGCTCTCGGAGTTTTGACAGTACCCAAGCTGAAATTGTCAGCGGCGGCGAGCGCTGGAAAGTTGAGAGGGAGCTCGTGGCCCCAGAACAAAGCTTGAGAAAAGTAAACAGGCGGCTGCTGCCGGCAAAGCCTCCCTCCTTCCCTCTCCCCCTCATCCTCCTTCCCGCCCTTGCCCTGCTGCTTCCTTCCAGCAGCTCGGGGGGGGGGGGGGGGGGGACGGGGAAGGAGTCGCTCTCGCGCGGCGATTACTAACTTTTCCATCGCCCCTGTTTTGTCTCTCGCTCCGTCCCCTTCCCGCTCTCCGCAGACCATGGTGAATCCGGGCAGCAGCTCACAGCCGCCCCCGGTGACGGCCGGCTCCCTCTCCTGGAAGCGGTGCGCAGGCTGCGGGGGCAAGATTGCGGACCGCTTTCTGCTCTATGCCATGGACAGCTACTGGCACAGCCGGTGCCTCAAGTGCTCCTGCTGCCAGGCACAGCTGGGCGACATCGGCACGTCCTGTTACACCAAGAGCGGCATGATCCTTTGCAGAAACGACTACATTAGGTAAGACTTGGCTGCCTTTCCCCGACATGGGCCGGCAGAGCAATGGCAAGGCCAAAGGTTACCAAGGGTTTTGAGCAAAGGAGCAGGCACCTCTGAGAATACCCTGTAACCTTCACTTCAAAAACCTGGTTGACCGAAATTTAAGGGGTTAAAGAAGCATGTGTTAATCTTCCAATTTTTAATGGCAAATTAATGGCGAAGGCCGCACTAAGTAAAAACTGTGTATCTGGTGGGACTGGGCCTCTAGGTGTGCAAAGGTTGGGACCAGGATCCTCAGCACGAGGATTTCAAGTGGTCTACCGCAGTTGGACCCTCCACTAAAAATAAACATTTCAAGTGGGAGTTAAGCTGCTTTCTTAAAGCAAGGTAGACCCACCTAGGAACTCGGAAACAAAAGATTGACTTAAAAATTTAAGTGTGGTTGGTGAGAAATGATTCGCCGATGGTGATGGCTTTTTCTGGTATTTACATAAGCACCTTTAAACTTTTTTTAGTGGAAAACGGACTCATTCTTTGTGGTCCTTGTGAAAAATGCTGATTACCCACCAGTAAAAAGACTGGTCATTCTTACAGCAAAGAAACCTGAACAAGAAAAAAGAAACTTAATGGTAATGTTTTTCTTTATGTACTGATACTTGGAGGCTCACAATACTCAGTATTAGTGTGTGGTTTGTGATGTAGAATTTGCAGCTCTTTCAATTGAGGAATGTTCAAATTTTGGGTTTTTGTTGTTGTCATTTGTATCACTACCCTTGATCCCCAAAAGAGATTTAGGAAAAGAGGCTATAGAATTATACTAATCTTGCATTTTAAAGCAATGTATAGGAACATTCATATGCCCATGTAAGCAGCCTTTTCCAACAAGTTTCAGTGCAATTAATGGAAAGAATTCAGGAGGTCAGGTGCCTATAGGATCTTTTCAGGTGAACTCAAGCTACTTAAACTCATTAATTTGAAAGGAGGCATTTGAAGGATTACACATTTAATTTGAGTAAATGGTTTGATAGACTGATGCACATGAATGCTTCTAGGAGGTGTTCTGTTTCAACATCCAGTAATTAAAAAAAAAAAACACCCACATGCACATGGTTGATACTAGAGAAACGCTCACTTTTAAGAGTTGAGTTTTGTTTAAATTTCTGCCCTAAACTCTTTTCTTTATAGAGATTAGAAATTTTTTTTGCTCTTTCTTCTATGCGGGTGAATCAATAGGTGAGGTATTTTGTGCAAAGTTTACCTCCATTGTGATTTCCTCACTCTGCGTCTAAAACTGCAAAAGATCCCAGTGCAGTTCGGAGCTCAGTATGGGTATGTTTACCCCAGTGATATCAGTAGTGTAAAATGATGGAATAAGATATTTGGTTATCCAATAATGCAACCTGTGTCCTCTTTGCTGGCCTCCTCAGTCAGCCAAGTAAAAGAATTATAGGAAGGGAAAGGGCTTATTATTTTAAATTAAGATGGTAGCATTAATTTTACGAAGTGTTCTTTTAGAAGTAAATGTTGGAAAATCAGTAGCAGAATGGGTGTAAATGCTTTCTGGTCCTCCTTCTAAGCAATGCCATGAGCTTTGACAGTATTGTAATTAAATAGAGAGCAAAACTGTGGTAAAAAGGAGGGTGGTTTAAAGGCGAAAAATTGACAGTACTGCTCACAAGCGGTGAATGGTACAGATTCATCTCTTCTGCAAGGGCCTTCAGAAAACCTTCGCTTCTGATTACCACTAATTAAAAAGAAGATGGGTCCACTTGCATTCCCTGAGGACACGTTTAGGCAAGTGGCTTCCTGGGAATCACTTCCATTCCTTTCCTTATTCTTGGGAACAAATATAAATGCCCATTTGGTGTTTTTCTCGTGGCTTAATGGAGCAATGGAGACTGTGTGCCCAGCCCCAAGCCTTAATTAATTGGGTCCATATTCTTCCTTTCTTTTTCCCTGACTTTGAAAGCTGGACCCAGGCTTGCTGTTGAACTAGAGGCTACCCTGAGAACCTTAGATTTGTCCGGGAGAGATGAGTGCTAGCTAAGTACCAAATTGATGCTTCCCTCACACTGCTCAGGGCTCACCACCCGCCAAGTTTAAGGGGTCTCCTAAGTATTCCTTCAGTGTTCCTTCCTTCTGCCCATCAAGATGCCAAAAGGGTGGGAAGGTGGGGAGGCTCGCGTTCCTTTTCCCCTCAGCGACTCCCTCCTTCAGTCTCCCCTCAGTCCACTTGTTGGAGGAGCTTTCAATTCTGCAGGGACGGTCGCTGAGGAGCGGGACTAATCCGCTCGCCAGCCGCCAGGTGAAAGGGACCCTCTGGCTTTTGGGCCCCAGCTGGGACCACAGAGCGATTTATTAAGGGGCTTTTAAACTGTCTGACTTTGAGGTTGTGGTTTTTTGAAAACAACCAAAGATCTGGCTAAAAACCGTCGGGAGAGCTGGGAGATGTCCGGGAGGAAGGGGGTGGGGTGGGGGTGCTGCCTTTCCCCAGTCCCTTACCCCTGCGCGACCAAGTGTCGATTGGGCAGAGTTGGGCTTCTGCCTCTTCTCCCTCCAAGATTGCAGATAAAGCGGCTGCCTTGCTGCAGCGAATCCGCACAATTAAAAGCTTTAATTAGTGGCTCCTCCATTTTCTTAGTTCTGATGGGCTTTATCTAATGAGATCTGGTCTCTGGCTTAGATCTGCTCCGAATGACGTGTCCGCAATGAATGAGAGCTGCGTCGCAAACAAAACATTTAATTAACAAAATTGGCCTCTAAGAGAGGGAGGGAAAGACAAGGGGGGGAGGGGAGAGGGAGGGGCGGGTGGGCCTTAAAGGGGCCAACACCACCCTGGCCCCGCCACCTTACAAAATTACAAAGGTCGGCGAACCTGGGTAGCGCCGTACCCCCCCCCCCCCCGCAGTTAGCGACCCCCCAGCTCTATCCTAGCGCCACCAAGTAGCTTCAGAAACTCCGATTCTCTTTCTTCGAGTCCTCCTTCCTCCACCCCCACCTCGGGCCCGAAGACTGGCGCGGAAAGTGCGGCGAGAGGAGGAAGTTTGGAGATCGGCGGGTGGGGCTCCAGGTCAGGGGAGGCGAGGAAGCGCGCCGGAAGCCCGGGTGGCGGTCCTCGGCGTGCCGGGTCCCGCTCGCTCGCTCGCTCGGCCGGGCGGAGGCCGGGCCGGGCTGGGGACCGGCGGCTCCCGAGGCCGCAGGCGAGGCGCCCGGCCGGCCGGCGGTCTCGGGCCCGCGAGGGGGCGAGCGCAGGGCGGGAGCTGGACGAGCCGGTCGCACGCTCCCTCCCGGGGCTCCGCTCGGGCGGTTCACGTGGCGCCCGCAGCCGCAGTGAGCGCCGCGCGGCTGGGGGTGGGGGCCCGGAGCGGGGGGATTGTTGGTGGCTGGTGGTGGAGGGTGTGTTTGGGGAGGGGGTAGCTTTAGGAATGGAGGCGCCGCCAAGACAGCGAGTTCATTTCCCTGGTAATCAACAGCAAGCTGCTATATTCAGAGAATGCTGTCCCTTTAATTGAACAGGCTAGGTAATTAAATGGCACTTTTCCAATAGGACGTGCTAGGTAAATCTAATAGTTGGTTATTTAATATCACTTTGAAGTCTGCCCACTCAAGCACAATGACAGCACAGGAGCATGTGAACTATTAGCTAGGAAAAAAAAAAAACCCCAGGATCTCAAAAATTAATTAAATCGCATGCAATTTAGGGGGAACGTTTATCTTGATTTGTCATAACAGAATTAATTCAAGGCCTCCAATTCACTTGGGGGCAGATCTGTTACTCTGAATTAACCAAGCGTAATTTGGCTGATTTTTTTTTTTTCTCCCTCCCCTCTCTAATGCAGCAGTTGCGATTACTCACAGCCCCCCTCTTAAGTATCAATAGCTTCTGGTGCTTTTAAGGTGCTTGGTCTCTAGTTATTCCGAAGTACCTTTAATGGACTTGGCTCCAGGCATAATTTCTGGGTTGCATTTCTTTGTTACATTTAATATAGCTGGTGCAGAATTTAGATTAAATATAGGAAACTGCTGGAAAACCAATTGCTTCTGGACCAGTAGCTGTGGATGTGCATTTTTCTCCTCAGATAGGTTGCTGATATTTACTTGCAGGTACAAATGTATACCTTTCAGCCACACTCTTAGAAACGCACCTCTCCTTGCCTGAAAACTGTTTAGAGAACAGCCAGGTAGTGCTCTGTATTGCATGTATTTTACTTGAAGTCATAATGCAGTTG